>NC_059073.1:292581364-293819970 GCF_020497125.1 Mauremys mutica | reverse complement strand
TAAAAATCTCCGATGACTCAGATTCCACAACCTCCCTAGGCAATTTATTCCAGTGCTTAACCATCCTGACAGGAAGTTTTTCCTAATGTCCAACCTAAACCTCCCTTGCTGCAATTTAAGCCCATTGCTTCTTGTCCTGTCCGCAGAGGTTAAGGAGAACAATTCTTCTCCCTCCTCCTTGTAACAACCTTTTATGTACTTGAAAACTGTTATCATGTCCCCTCTCAGTCTTCTCCTCTCCAGACTAAAAGTAATACTTGCATATTATTTTTCATGCAGAAGGCTCAAAATGCTGTACCAAGATGGGTACACATTATTATCCTCTCATACACATCCACTTCGAAGGCACCAGGAGGCTGACCTGGCTTGCCTCAGGCCACAAAGGAAGGCAGTGGTGTACCAGGAAGAGAATTCCAGCCTCCTGAGTCCCAGTCCTGAATCTGATCCACTAAGCCACAGAAACCACTGCACACTTTATAATAGATTTCAAAACTGACTGCAAACCATGGGATGCTTTGGTATCAGGTACATTCCTTCAGCTTTGGAAACTTTTTTATTCATGCCTTTTTGGCCATGTTAACTAGCTCCTTCTATCACACTCATTCCTGTGAGCTCATATGAGAGGCGATGGCTTAGAACAGGGGTAGACAACCTATGGCACGGGTGCCGAAGGCGGCACGCAAGCTGATTTTCAGTGGCACTCACACTGCCCAGGTCCTGACCACCGGTCCGGGGGGCTCTGCATTTTAATTTAATTTTAAATGACGCTCCTTAAACATTTTAAAAACCTTATTTACTTTACATACAATAGTTTAGTTATATATTACAGACTTATAGAAAGAGACCTTCTACAAACGTTAAAATGTATTACTGGCACACGGAACCTTAAATTAGAGTGAATAAATGAAAACTCGGCACGCCACTTCTGAAAGGTTGCCGACCCCTGGCTTAGAATCAGATCTGAAATACCCAAACACCCTGGAACCACAGGTTCAAATCCCAGGAGAGTCAGTTGAGCTCTTAATCCTTCTCACATAGAGAAATGGAGCCTCATGCTGTTTACAATGTACATGTGTGAGTGGGTTCTGCGGAAGGTATTTCAGAGAAGACCTTAAAAATAGAGGAGCTCTCTGAAGATGGTAGGAACTCAGACACATTCCTCAGAAGTACTCATCCTTAGCCCAAGTGTCCCCTCTCTACTACTTCTGTCCAGCATGCAACGTGGTCGTTATGGCATTCCATCCCAGAGGTGGCTGCATTTCAGTGGTGCTGTGCACATGTAGTTTGTGACGGCTGTTGGATGAAAGGCCCTTAATAAATGTAAAAGACTTAGGAGAAACATTGCTTTGTTTTTTAAATTGTCTCTGAGAAATTAAAACTGGATCTCAGACCTTTGCTGGGGTGAGGCCTGCACTGAATGGACATGGACAGGGACATTAAGAAGGCTCCAGATGGGACAAAGGGAAACTGTAGGGTCCAGACGTGTGGAATGCCCAGAATGCTGAGGACTCAGAGGGTTAGATTCACAGTCGGCTGGGAATGAGATCGGCGGAGATTCCAAGAGTGACAACTCTCAGAGACAAGGACAACAGAAATCCACGGGCAAGGGGATCCTGTCGGAAACAGCAGGAGCTACCAAAGGGTTTATTCGATTTTTAGCTAAGTAAATAAAATGAATAAACATGACAAATGTGGAGTCCTGGGCTGTCAATCTAGCCTCTTCCAGGAGCATTGAAACCACATCATATATATGTTTACACAAAAAGAAAGTTGAAGTGGAAGGTCAGATACCAGGTAAACACACAGTGAGGGGCACCATGCAAGTTCTTCGAGAGAGTTTAGTCCTTCGACTGGTAAGTTTACAAAGGCTGAAGAAAGCAAGCTGTTGGCTAGCGATCTTTTAATCTGAAGATATAATTAGTCAACTGACAAAGCACCGTGCGTTTCAGATCTATTACTCACCAGTGCTGGGAACCACAGAGGTTCCTCTCTCCTCCAGATCTCCCTGCACCCCGACACCTGGTTCTTCCTCCTGATCTGTCGGTGATAGGACGTCAGGTTTGGAGATGGCACAGTCTGTTCATGGAAAAAGACATTAAAAGACAAAGTGTCTGATTAATATTCACTAGGCACCTGGCAGAATTTTTAAAAAGTCTAAACCAAGCCCCACAGCCTCTGTTTCTCACCGGAAGGAAGAGAGCGATCTGAACAGATTCTAATGTTAACTAAGACCAGAGGTGAGCAAACTACAGCCCCCAGGCCACATCCGTCCTGCACCCGGGGAGGCTAGTCCCCGGCCCCTCCCCTGCTGTCCCCCCTCCCCAACAGCTCTGGCCCACTGCTCCTGCTGGCGGCGTGGCTGGCGCCGGCGGGGCTGCAAGCTCCTGCTGCTCTGAGCAGCATGGTAAGGGGGCAGAGAGCTGGGGGGTTGGGTAAGGGGGCAGGGAGCTGGGGGGTTGGGTAAGGGGGCAGGGAGTGGTTGGATGGGGAGGAGGTTCTGGGTGGGGGCGGTCAGGGGATGGGGAACAGGGTTGGATAGGCGTGGGAGACCCGGGGAGCCTGTCAGGGGGAAGGGGTGTGGCTAGGGGTCAGGGCAGTCAGGGGACGGGGAGCAAGGGGGTTGGCTGGGTCAGGGGTTCGGTGGGGACAGTCAGGGGACAGGGAGCAGGGGGCGTTGGATGGGGGGTGGGGTCCTGGGAGGGGGTGGTCAGGGGTCAAGGAGCAGGGGGGGTTGGATGTATCAGAGGTTCTGAGGGGGGCAGTCAGGGGGCAGGACGTGGGAGGGGGCAGATAGGGGGCAAGGGCCAGGCTGTTCGGGGGGTCACAGCCTTCCCTACCCGGCTCTCCATACAGTTGCGTAACCCCGATGTGGCCCTTGGGCCAAAAATTTTGCCCACCCCTGAGTAAGACCATACAAGAAGGTACATTAAAGTGCTGATAGGAGCAGGATTGTAACTCCTAGAAGGGATGCGGGGTTCCCAGAAATGATGCAATTTGAAGACTTCTTCACTGCACCAGTATAATCCCCTTGTCCATTGACAAACCTGTAGAAAGGCCAGAGTCCATTTCAAAGGCCAGGCCAGGGAAGGGATATGGGGACGGAAGACACAGAATGGTTTATATAATTGCATGTTTCTGAGCCAGTAGAAATTAAAATATCGTTTTGGTTTATTGCTCGTTAATTACTATATTGGGGGGGAAAACAGCCGCTCCCTTCACTCAAAACACAATCTCCTCTAAAACCTGCGTGCGTGTGCACACGTGTGTACGGTTTTAAATGGTATTAGTAATAAACATGGAACATAATGTTAAACTGCTAGAGGCTACCACTATAATCTATGCCGCTTTGATTCAAGAAACACCCTTTCAAGAAGGCAGTGGCACATAAACCCTGCACACAGACTAGCACAGTTTTTTCCATGCCGGGGCAAAACACATGCATGAATAAATGCAACCTGAAAATAAACAAACAGGACGTTAGTTGAAGGTATCAGAGCCAGGGCTGTGTGCGTTCCAGGCTCCTTTCCAATGGAGAATGGGTGGAACTGACCACCCATCAAAGGCTCTGTGGGACCTACATGTTCATTCACCAGAAACCAAAGGAGCTGTCACTCCCTATTTATTTATGCAGCTCACCAAGGGGAAAAACTAGGAAGAACTAGCTGAGGGTGGGGCTGTCCCCATCTTTCTTTCATCACCCTAGGCTCCGGCTAGGCCTAAGCTTTAGTCAGTGAACCTGGCAACCTGACACTTTGCTAAGCTCACAGCTTCTCATCAATATGTGAAATCTGATCTTTACCCAGGGAGATCAAAGAGTCATAGCTGTCTTTCATCAAGTTCTTGTAAAGCTCCTTCTGCCATTCTTCTAAATTCTCCCACTCCTCCCTGGAGAAGTGGACTGAGATGTCTTCAAACATAACCGGGACCTGAAATCACAAGCATTACACACACAGCACTTTCCGCTGCCATCCCATCTGCACACACCTTGCCTTTTACCTTATATTAAAAGGTCACTGTCAGTGCCTGCCCAGCCATCAACACCCAGCGCGTCCCACCAGCTGTTTGGTAATACACATGAAATGTGTCGAGCTAGTTCTCCTCAGACAGGCAGCCACTTCACAAATGGCACGAACTGGTACCCTTGCTGGCATTCTTGCCAGAGGAGACCAGGAATGGAGAAGGAGAGGATTTACTCTTTGATCCTTACCAGTGAGGATTAATGGGAAGGAGCATGGCCTAGTGGTAAGGAAGGGAAACTCAAGTTAGCAGGCTTGGGATCTAACCTCAGCTCTGATACTGCCATGCCGTCTCGTAAGAACAGACTGGGTCAGACCAATGGTCCATCTAGCCCAGTATCCTGCCATCCGACAGCGGCCAGTGCCAGGTGTTTCAGAGGGAATGAACACACCAGGTAATCATCAAGTGATCCATCCCAACTCCCTTGACCATCCTGTGCCCCTGTTTCCCCATATGTACAATGGGGATAATGCTGCTTCCCCAGCACTTTAATGTGCTGACAACCCAGCTGAAAGGTGCTATACACATGTAAAGGAGACTTCCCCTTCTAGGCTACCTCTTTGTGCTCCTCATGACAGGTTACACCTGGTTTAAACTGTGCCCCACTGGAGACCAGGAAAGCTGGAAAGCTAGATAAAGATGCCTTGGCCTAAAACAAACTGCGGCATTTATATATCTGCCCACAATTACCCAGTTCCCTTGCACCATTCAGTGGAGAAGCTGTGGCACTGCTCCCACACAACGGGCCCACTATCTCAGCATCTCTTGGGTACATTCATGGGTCCATCAATGGCTATTAGCCGAGATGGTCAGAGACGCAACCCCATGCTCTGGGAGTCCCTAGCTTCTGACTGCTAGAAGCTGGGACTGGATGACTCAATTAAATGCCCTGTGCTGTTCACTCCCTCTGAAGCATCTGGCACCAGCCGCTTGCTGGAGTACAGGACACTGGACCAGAAGGATCATTGGTCTGACTCAGTGTGGCCATTCTTACGTTCTCTGCTGGATGCTTTGTGGCTTGCTCTGTCTGAGGCCCAGCAAATGGGAAAGCGGGAAGCCCAGCTGACTGTCAGTAAGTATGCAGCCAGATTGGAAAAGCATTTTGGAGATCATGAAAGTAAGGGCAGAGAATGATAAACCAGGTCCATCAATCAAACACTAGGCAGGTGTTTACCTCACACCACCACGCTCCTAAATCAGACTGTTCCAGGGTGGTGCAGAGATCATGGGAATATTACAGATCCTGTCAAAAGGTGACCCAGCACCAACTTTACTTCTGCTCCTCATCGAGAGCTGGGATATTTGCACTTGGGGCCTAAATACCTTTGAGGATCTGGGCCTCAGATACGACAGTGATGGGACAACGGAGGTCCCTAGACAGCAGATAGCTACCTTGGGGACTTCCCCCTTAGTCCCTGGGGGGAGTCTCAGGATCCAGAAGTTCCTGTTCTTCAGCAAGTTCTCCATGTTCTCCAGCCTCCTCTGCAGCAGCCCATACTCCTGGATCAGAGTTCCCAGCACGGCCCACTTACTCTCCAGCTGGTTCCCAAACTCCACCGCTGTCCTCTCACAGTCTATTAGTTTCTTCTCGGACATCCCTGTTCTCCCCTCCAGACTCAGCAACCGGGCGGCGTGAGAGTCCAGCTTCCTCTCCAGGGCCTGGATGGCAGCCGGGGCAGGGAGGGGATCCGCCGCAGCGTCCAGCGGGCTCTCTCCCCGGGGCGGCACAGACACGGGGCGCGGGGTGGCCAGAGCCTGTTCGGGACAAGACACCAAGCTGAGGCTGGGGCACGGTCCCAGCTGACGGGTCAGAGGCAGGGAAAGGCGGGACCGTTCCCCAGCGATGGCCCCGGAGAAAGGGGCTTTCCAAGGCGGCATGACGGGGGCGAAGCCCGGAGCACACACCGGCTCTACTCGAGCCGAGGGAGGGAGGGAGGGAGGGAAGCTGGGGCCGGAGGAGGAGCCTGAGGCAGCAGGAGGGAAACACCCCAGGGGGCGATGCCGGGTCCCGCAGGGCTCACACCCCAGCGGCGCCGGGCCGGGGTCTCGCTCTCACCCCGGAGCGAGCCCGGAGCCCCCCGCCCGATCCCCGGGACCCCCCGCCCGGCCGGGCAGCCCCGCGCCCCCCGCGCTCCGGCTCCCGGGGCCCAGGCCGGGCCGGGCGGGGCGAAGCTCCCGGGGCCCGAGGCTCCCCCGCCCGCCGGGCCCTCACCTGGGCAGCGGCCCGCTCGGCCATGGCCCCCCCGGGGAGGCGGGCGGGGCTTCTCCAGCGGGCCCGGCCCGGCCGAGCTCCGCTCCCGCTCCGGGCTGGGCAGGGTCCCGGCGCCGCCTCGCCACGGGCCGGCCCCGCTGCCGGGCGGAGCAGAGCGAGCGCAGCCGGGAGGGGGGAGGGAGCCGCGGCCTGGCTGCGGGGCCGGGAGCGGCGGGGCGGCAGCGGCCCCTGGCGGCGGGAATCGCCTCCCTTTCCCCGCTGTCACCGGGCGAGACCAGGCTCCGCCCCCGGGGGACCCGCCCATCCCCGTGTCCTCAGAGCGCGGGCGGCCCCCGCCAACCAGAGAGCTGGGGACGGCAATGGGGGGGGGGGCACTTGCCCCGAGTCCATGGCACACGAGTGGGACAAAGCACTGACCGCCCGCCGCTAGCCAGTGCCATGGGCCCCACCTCGGGTGACCCCGAGCTCTCTCGGGGGGGGGGGGGTGCCTTTGCCTGGGAGGGTCATCTACTCCGTAGCAAATTGTCCCCCAGGAAACCAGGTCTGGGACCAGAACATAAGAACGCCATACTGGGTCAGTCCAAGGTCCATCCAGCCCAGTATCCTGTTTGCCGACAGTGGCCAATGCCAGGTGCCCCAGAGGGAGTGAACCTAACAGGCAATGATCAAGTGATCTCTCTCCTGCCATCCATCTCCACCCTCTGACAAACAGGGGCTAGGGACACCATTCCTTACCCAGCCTGGCTAATAGCCATTTATGGACTTAACCTCCATGAATTTATCCAGTTCTCTTTTAAATGCTGTTATAGTCCTGGCCTTCACAACCTCCTCAGGCAAGGAGTTCCACAAGTTGACTGCGCTGTGTGAAGAAGAACTTCCTATTATTTCTTTTAAACCTGCTGCTTATTAATTTCATTTGGTGACCCCCCTAGTTCTTGTATTATGGGAATAATAACTTTTCCTTATCCACTTTCTCCACACCACTCATGATTTTATATACCTCTATTATATCCCCCCTTAGTCTCCTCTTTTCGAAGCTGAAGAGTCCTAGCCTCTTTAATCTCTCCTCATATGGGACCCGTTCCAAACCCCTAATCATTTTAGTTACCCTTCTCTACAACAGAACAGGGAGTGGTGCTTGGGCTACTGGGCCTGCAGTAAAACCCACAGGGAGTGAGGAGGAAAAGGGCTGAAGATATTTGTAATGCAAAGTTGTTAGAAAGTTTGCTTGGTATCATATTATCAGTGACGCAGGGGGTGTTTAAAAGAATCTAAAATAACTCTAGGCCTTTTGTCTCCCCTCCTCAGCACCAACCCATTTTTGGATGCTCAGTCACCTACATTTTTGTTCTGAGAGCTGACAGGTATATTCCCTGTTCCCTCTCGCCTGATTGGACCATTGGTCTGACCCCGTATGGCTGTTCTTGTGTTATGGTCTTCTGAGATAGTAAACCAAAAAAACCCATATCCTAATTATAGTGCTCAAGTAAATGAGGCACCTCATTAACTTAAACTTTACCTCACAACATTTTAGAGTTTTTAAAAACCAGTACCCAAAATAGCACAGACGTGTATAAGAAACTATGATACAGATGAGGAATTAAACTTAGCAGCAGCCAGGGAGGCACACAGCATCATGAGAAGGCTTAGGCCAGGGAGTGGTTTGGTGAGGAAAAACAGACATGCTTTGAGGAAAATCTGTTAGGAAAATACAGGCCTTGAGTCTGCTCTCACTCATAGTGGCGTAACTCAAAAGTAACTGGCCTACATGAGATATAAGAGTCAGACCCAAGGAAGCTGAAATGGAGTAACCCTAATGGGTCAGAGGCCTTGAGCAGTCTCTGTACAGTGTGGACTCTACCCACACAAAATAAATACTTGCAGCACTGCCAACCCCACAGGTTAAAAAATCATAAGTCAGCCCCCCCCAAAGATTATTTAAAAAATAATAAACGTCCCATGACAAGACTGCAAGAGTTAGCAGTGTCTTTTCGGTGGGAGTGAAGGTTCTGCTTCCTGATTAGTGTAAACGTATTAAAAATCAGTAAGGAGAAAACCACATCAATGGGGAGTGCAGAAGTTTCCCTTAAATGTTTTTGGAAAAGCAATAATAATCCTGACATATAAATAACTTGGATGGTATGTTTTGAAGTTCTAAAATCAGTTCTAAAAATTCCAGTTTTTTTAATAACTTACTTTTTATAATCATTAAAAAACTTTTACCTTATAAGGCAAAACTGTGGTGCAATTTGTTTTGACATTCCATGTATTATAAACAGCACCAGTTTGTCATAAATAGATTTTCAGCAATGTAAAACAAGATTCTTTTTTTTTTTTAAATAAAGGCTTTAATACTAAAATTTAAGCGAGGAATAGAAAGATTTGATGTCTATTATAACAAGAGTTAAAGGTTGGTTTGAGGTTTTTTACATGGTTTAAAGATTTGTTTTAGAGGTAAAAATTGTGTCTGAATTACACACACACACACTCTCTCTCTCTCTCCCTCCCTCCCTCCCTTAACTGACCATGTGTTTTTTTTAAGTACCATAGGGGAATCTCTCTCTCTTGCAGGATCTAAGGTTTTTCAGGGTAGAAGCAGGATAAAAATGCAAGAAACAACGCAGGAGCAGGTGGAAGTAGCAGTGGGTACTGCAGGGCGGAATGGGAGCAGGATTAAAAAAATAATAATAATCAGGCGAAGGGATCTAGCTGAAAGCAGAAAGCAACAGGAGCTTTCACCCCACTGCCTGTCTCTACACATTGCAATAGGGCCCATGTTAAAAGTGTGATTTGCTTATTGATATTTACAATATCCTGCACACTGTAGCAGGTAACTGCAAGCCCACTGCGATGTAAACGGTCTGTGTTCCTATTGCTGGGCTCACTCAAGAGGCTCTGTTAAATCTTGGGGCTTGGCTACACTTACAAATTTGCAGTGCTGCAGCAGGGTGTGAAAACACACCCTCTCCAGCGCTGCAAATTGCGGCGCTGCAAAGCGCCAGTGTGGTCAAAGCCCCAGCGCTGGGAGCGCGGCTCCCAGCGCTGTACGTTATTCCCCACAGGGAGGTGGAGTACGGACAGCGCTGGGAGAGCTCTCTCCCAGCGCTGGCGCTTTGACTACACTTAGCACTTCAAAGCGCTGCCGCGGCAGCGCTACCGCGGCAGCGCTTTGAAGTGCTAAATGTAGCCACAGCCTAAGTTAACTGTGGACAATGGAGTGGGAGATGGCTGCTTTCACGGGGCCCCACTCTGCTAAACGAGAATTCACAACGAATGCCATCAACTCAATGACCGAATATCGCTCAGCGATCTCCCAGTCACTAGAGCAGCAATTCATTCCTCCTCAGGGCCATACAACGTGCTAAATAGGCCCTTGAATAAGAATCCTGCAACTCAACGATGAAGGAGTGTCATGGACAAAATGCGAGTATCTTGGAAACTTGCTGAAGACTTGTAACACAGATGTCCTCATGTTGCAAGAGACCCACATTGGCAATGACCAACAGGCTAGGTGCTACCGTATCTATGGATACAACCTAATGACTAGCCATCATCATCCTAAATATGGCTTGGCAATATACATCAAAGACACCATCACAGATTTTAATGTTACTCCACCAACCGAAGAGGAGACCACATTTACCACAACTAACAAAATAGGGGAGCTCCACATTACCAATGTCTATACAGCCCCTAGCACAAGATGGCCAAAACCAGCGCTACCCAGCACTACTATTCCATGCATCTATGCAGGTGATTTTAATTGTCACCACACTATGTGGGGCTATAAAACGAATGAAACCGATAGCGAAGATCTCATGGACTGGATATCTGCACAAGACTTACAACTAATCTGAACTAAACCAACAATCACCATTCCATTCAAGCCGCTGGCAATGCGAGTACAAGCCAGACCTAACATTCGTGTCTAAAGATCAATGTGGTAATACTCTTACCACAACATGTGAAGTACTATCGGCATTTCCAAACAGCCAACACAGGCCTATAATGATCTACGTAGGCATCAAAATTCCTGTGTTCTTTCTGAAACAGGTACCACAATGGAACATAAGAACATAAGAAAGGCCGTACCGGGTCAGACCAAAGGTCCATCTAGCCCAGTATCTGTCTACTGACAGTGGCCAATGCCAGGTGCCCCTGAGGGAGTGAACCTAACAGGCAATGATCAAGTGATCTCTCTCCTGCCATCCATCTCCATCCTCTGACGAACAGAGGCTAGGGACACCATTCTTACCCATCCTGGCTAATAGCCATTTATGGACTTAGCCACCATGAATTTATCCAGTCCCCTTTTAAACATTGTTATAGTCCTAGCCTTCACAACCTCCTCAGGTAAGGAGTTCCACAAGTTGACTGTGCGCTGCGTGAAGAACTTCCTTTTATTTGTTTTAAACCTGCTGCCTATTAATTTCATTTGGTGACCCCTAGTTCTTGTATTATGGGAATAAGTAAATAACTTTTCCTTATCCACTTTCTCAACATCACTCATGATTTTATATACCTCTATCATGTCCCCCCTTAGTCTTCTCTTTTCCAAACTGAAGAGTCCCAGCCTCTTTAATCTTTCCTCATATGGGACCTTCTCTAAACCCCTAATCATTTTAGTTACTCTTTTCTGAACCTTTTCTAGTGCTAAAATATCTTTTTTGAGGTGAGGAGACCACATCTGTACACAGTATTCGAGATGTGGGCGTACCATGGATTTATATAAGGGCAATAATATATTCTCAGTCTTATTCTCTACCCCCTTTTTAATGATTCCTAACATCCTGTTTGCTTTTTTGACCACCTCTGCACACTGCGTGGACATCTTCAGAGAACTATCCACGATAACTCCAAGATCTTTTTCCTGACTCGTTGTAGCTAAATTAGCCCCCATCATGTTGTATGTATAGTTGGGGTTATTTTTTCCAATGTGCATTACTTTACATTTATCCACATTAAATTTCATTTGCCATTTTGTTGCCCAATCACTTAGTTTTGTGAGATCTTTTTGAAGTTCTTCACAATCTGCTTTGGTCTTAACTATCTTGAGTAGTTTAGTATCATCTGCAAACTTTGCCACCTCACTGTTTACCCCTTTCTCCAGATCATTTATGAATAAATTGAATAGGATTGGTCCTAGGACTGACCCTTGGGGAACACCACTAGTTACCCCTCTCCATTCTGAGAATTTACCATTAATTCCTACCCTTTGTTCCCTGTCCTTTAACCAGTTCTCAATCCATGAAAGGACCTTTCCTTTTATCCCATGACAGCTTAATTTACGTAAGAGCCTTTGGTGAGGGACCTTGTCAAAGGCTTTCTGGAAATCTAAGTACACTATGTCCACCGGATCCCCCTTGTCCACATGTTTGTTGACCCCTTCAAAGAATTCTAATAGATTAGTAAGACACGATTTCCCTTTACAGAAACCATGTTGACTATTGGTCAACAGTTTATGTTTTTCTATGTGTCTGACAATTTTATTCTTTACTATTGTTTCAACTAATTTGCCCGGTACCGACGTTAGACTTACCGGTCTGTAATTGCCGGGATCACCCCTAGAGCCCTTTTTAAATATTGGCGTTACATTAGCTAACTTCCAGTCATTGGGTACCGAAGCCGATTTAAAGGACAGGTTACAAACCTTAGTTAATAGTTCTGCAACTTCACATTTGAGTTCTTTCAGAACTCTTGGGTGAATGCCATCTGGTCCCGGTGACTTGTTAATGTTGAGTTTATCAATTAATTCCAAAACCTCCTTTACTGATACTTCAATCTGTGACAGTTCCTCAGATTTGTCACCTACAAAAGCCAGCTCAGGTTTGGGAATCTCCCTAACATCCTCAGCCGTGAAGACTGAAGCAAAGAATCCATTTAGTTTCTCCGCAATGACTTTATCATCTTTAAGCGCTCCTTTTGTATTTTCATCGTCAAGGGGCCCCACTGGTTGTTTAGCAGGCTTCCTGCTTCTGATGTACTTAAAAAACATTTTGTTATTACCTTTTTGCTAAAGCTGATTAGGATCTCTACAAACAGACTGTTGAGAAAACTGTTGCAAGGATTCCAGAGATACCAGAATGCTATCAATGGTTCACAGGCCTCTTGCAAGTGGCAGAAAAGAAGAACATTCCTTGAGGCTTCCAGAGAAAGCACACTCCCTGCCGGACGGGAGAGACGCAGGAGTTGTTCCGGCAGTACAATCAGACCAGGGCTCTCATACTGCAAAAGCCCTGCTACACTCCCAGGGCCGGCTCCAGTGTTTTTAACACCCCAAGCGGCGGAAAACAAACAAACAAACAAAAAAGCCACGATCGGCGGCAGCTCTACAGCTGCCACTTCATTCTTGGGCAGCAATTCGGCAGCAGGTTCTTCCCTCCGAGAGGGACTGAGGGACCTGCTGAATTGCCGCTGAAGAGTCGGACATGCTACCCCTTTCCGTTGGCCGCCCCAAGCACCTGCTTGCTGTGCTGGTGCCTGGAGCCGGCCCTGTACACTCCCTTGACCCAGCAAGACGCCAGCGCTGGCCTGACTGCATGCAAAACCTTGATTTTACACATTCAAGTCGCTGAGCCTGGACACTACTATGACGTCTTGGGGCCGCTAATCCCACAGAGTACACACCACCAAAAATCTGGCTTCCAAACTGGTCGAGAACACAAAAGGACCACTTGATAAACACACAAGAAGAGAAGTGTACCAACAACTCTACTCAACGCTTACATCAGACCTGTGAGGACCTTCCACTGTCAGCACTGAGGAAGTAAAAGGACTTGCTGCAATGAAAAAAGGGAAGACTGCAGGCCCTGATGGTATTCCGCCAGAATTCCTCCACCATCTCGGTCCCAAAGGACTCCAATGGCTAGCAACATTGTACTCCACTATCTTAAGGACAGTCCGGATCCCTGAAATATGGCATGAGGCAATGGTAATTGCCATTCCAAACCCTGGAAAGCCCCCTGATGAAGCAGGAAACTATAGGCCAATTTCTCTACTATGTATAACCTGTAAACTTCTTGAACGTATCAACCTCAAAAGAATACGCCCTTTCACTGAGCCAATTACCCCTGTCGAACAGGCAGACTTCCGGACAAAACGTAGTTGTGACCAAGTTCTGGCACTCACAACTCACACTGAGTCTGGCTATCCAAACAAAATAAAAGACTGGCGCAGTATTTGCTGACCTCTCATCTGCATATGATACTGTCTGGATTAAGGGCCTGAACTTGTTAAAATTATTCCTTGCTACCAAACACTTTGCCTGCTGCGGACCATGCTGAGTAACAGACGCCGACAGGTGTACCTGGGTAATTAGACCAGCTCACCCTGTAGCATAAACAGGCTACCACAAGGCTCTGTACTTGTGCCAACCCTTTTTAATATTTACATTAGTGCCTCCAACTAAATCATGAACATTTGGATATGCAGATGATCTTGCCAAGACAAGACAAGCATCAAACCTCCACGACATTGAGAAAGCGTTAACTGAGGACCTCTAATATATGGAATAATATATCCGGAAATGGAGGTTCAAACCAAACCCTGGAAAAACAATAGTAAGCGCATTTCATCTTGATAATAAGAGTGCCAAAACCATACTGAAAGTAGCTTTCTGTGGTAAAAATGTGCAACACGATTACACTCCAACATATCTGGGAGTGAAACGCGATCACAGCCTCTCCTTCCATGATCATCTTGAGAAGGTAGCTGCAAAGATAAAAACAAGAGCCAGCATAATCCAGAAACTAACTGGTACAACCTGGAGTGCATCAGCATCAGTATTGCGAACATCTGCAATAACACTTGTATATTCAGTAGCTGAATATTGTGCACCAGAATGGAGCAGATGCAGCCACACACGACTTGTGGATACTCAGCTGAATAGTGATACGGTGCATCACAGGAACCCTTAAATCAACTCCAACACCACGGCTAGCTGTCCTGTCTAACATCGCTCTCCTGCTGATACGCTGAACGGCTGCAACATACCGCAAAGCTCAGTGAATTCAGGAAAACAGATGCCTTCCTATTCCCCAAGACCCTGACAACACCCCCCTGCCATGTCTTAAGTTCCACAAACCTTTCTGGGGACATTCGTTTAGCCTCATGCAATCAGGTTATGATCAGGAGGAGGCTTGGAAAACAGATTGGGTTAAACGAGACTAAGCACCTTGTGCCAGATCCCATGCAGAAGGTTCCTGGGTTTAACTTTCCACGGTCATCTTGGTCAACTCTGAACCAAATTCGAACCAACCATGGTAGATGCGGATATCTAATGCACAAATGGAAAATCAAGGACTCCCCGATGGGTGAGTGTGGTTCCCCAGGACTGACCATCGACCACGTCACTACCTACTGCCCAATTGATAAATATGAAGGAGACATCACTGCAATAAACTCTGCTACTCCTGACGTAGCCACTTGGCTCGATCAACTTCAGGTGAAATTGTAGTTGCTGCTCTACACCAGCCATACGAAAGAACAGCGGAAAATGCAAATTATAGTATGTACATCAAAATAACCGCTCCAGGGAAACCCTGAACTGGCTGAGGAAATGGCGGGGAGGTAGGAACAACGCCTTCTCACTCTGAAGGATGAGGTGACAGTGTTACCTTTAGGTTTTAAAAGTCATGATCAGATCTGTACATGTTATATAATAAAAAAGTAACACAAATACCACCACCACCACCCCCACGTTCCCCATCTGCCCAAGTGAAAAGCTCCATGGTGGTGACTTGGGTCTGGAGTCTGGGAGAACATCTCTTTGGATTTACCTACTAACATAGGTGCAGGAAGTAAGGGTGCTGCCGCAACCCCTGGCCTGAAAGGTTTCCATCACACGCAGGGTTTACAGTTTGGTTCAATGGCTCTCATTATACCCCAAATTGTTCCAGCACCTGTGCCTACTGATCAACCATGTGTTCCCCACTTTTTTCAGGGCATTTCTCATTATCTCCCCTTTTTTATTTTACTCCTGAGTCCCTCTTCTGCTGGAGTCACTAGAGAATTCACATGACCTCAAGGTGAGTGAAAGCTAAAGCGAGGGTCGCCTTAGGAACAAGAGCAGACCAGACCTCCAAAACTATATTGGACCTGGGCCATGGGGCTGAACTTGAGATGTCAGCTTACAGCTCAAGCAATTGCAATTCAGTCTTGTCCAGTGAGGCCCAGTGACAGGCCTTCTATACAGAGTGCCCATCCCCCTCCTACTCCCAGTCATTCATGTCCCTTCTAGTTCTTCCTCTCCCGGTCCCGTCCGCCTGCCATCGTGTGGGGATGTTTCGCAAGCAGAAGTTGGTTCCCCTGCGTGTCCCCACGCTGCCGTTGCTGCATTTTCAGTTGAGAGAGAAGAATCCTCCCCAGCTAGTGTCCCTGGTTCCCCGTTCAGGTGGTGACAGAAGGAAGTCCACTGGCTGGGTTTTCACCTCTCCTCCAAGGGCTCAGACACACAGTCAGATCTGATGAGGTGAAGCTCTCTCTAAACCATGGACATTTCACCCCCTCCTCTTGCCTTTTGTCTGACTAACGCACCTGCTACGT
This sequence comes from Mauremys mutica, assembly GCF_020497125.1. Lineage (NCBI taxonomy): Eukaryota > Metazoa > Chordata > Testudines > Geoemydidae > Mauremys > Mauremys mutica. The sequence goes on along the minus strand of NC_059073.1, from coordinate 293,804,198 downwards.
TAACTCCACTGGCTACCACGTATCTTCCATCTTTACAACCAGGAGTCCGGCCTCTGCTCCCTGTCCGGGGCTCCGAGAAACCTCCGGATGCCCTTGCTCTGTGCTGTGGAGACTCTGATGTTCTTTCAGAGATTCCTCGTATCGGAAGCTTTTCCCACACGTGCCACATTGATGTGGCCGCTCCCTGACATGGACCTGCTGATGCGTCTCTAGCTCAGGCTTCCCCGTGAAGCTTTCCCCGCATTCAGTGCAGCACGTCAGCCCTTCTCCCAGGTCGTTATCCTGACGTCCGACAGACCCACCATGGCTTTTAGCAGCCAGGCCGTCCTGGTAGGGTCTCTCTTCCATGTGATTTCTTTGGTGCTTCATGAAGCTCCTCTTGAGCATGAAGCTCTTGCTGCACTCAGGGCACTGGAAGGGCCGCTCGCCGGTGTGCAGGCGCTGGTGATTGAGCAGATACTCCTTGCGGCAGTAGCTCTTCTCACACTCGGTGCACTTGTAAGGCCGCTCTCCTGTGTGGATGCGGTAGTGGTTGTTGAGCTTGGACTTCTCGCTGAAGCTGTTATCGCACTGGGTGCACTTGTAGGGGCGCTCACCTGTGTGGATACGGTAGTGGTTGGTCAGCTTGGACTGCTGAGTGAAGCTCTTACCGCACTCGCTGCACTTGTACGGGCGCTCGCCAGTGTGCAGGCGCTGGTGCGAGATGAGCACGGCCTTCTGCCGGAAGCTTTTCTCGCACACCGTGCACTGGAAGGGCCGCTCCCCCGTGTGCACACGCTGGTGGTTGAGCAGATACACCTTGCGGCTGTAGCTCTTCTCGCACTCGCTGCACTTGTAGGGCTTCTCCCCGCGGTGAATCATCTGGTGTCGCAGCAGCTCCGACTGGCAGTTGAAGCTCTTCTCGCACTCGGTGCACTTGTAGGGCCGCACCTTGGCGTGGCTCCGCAGGTGTTTGACAAAATTCCCCTTCAGCCGGAAGCTTTTCCCGCATTCACCGCAGGCAAAGGGCTTCTCTCCTGGCTGGACCACAAAGCCCTTGAGCAGGCCGAAGTCTCGGTCGCACTGGGTGGATTTCTCCACTCTGATCACTGCAGGGCTAACTAGCTGTGCAGCCACTCCCTGCTGTAGGCTCTGCAAAACCTCCTCTTCAGATTTCACCGATGACATCCCTTGCAGCTCCAACTTCTCCAGACATCCCTTCTGGGGCTTCTCCTTCTCTTGGCTCGCTGTCCCATCATCTGCTAGATTACAGAGAGAGAGAGAGACGGGCATTAGGACGGGCTTTGATCTGGAAGGAAACTCCCCTGGCTAAGAGATTCTGTGCAGAAAAAAACCTGACACTTTTTAATGGCCCAATAAATAGTTTATTGCTTCAGTGTGTGAACTCAACAGACCTGAAGTAGGGCTCGTCTTGGCTTGAAATCTTGTGTGCTAGACAGCGCAATTTGGGTTGGATGTCACTTCTAGCCTACACACTTCCTGCATCACAGCACGACTGATGTTATGAGCCTGAAGCCACTCCTCCAAGCTGGGTGTGGAGGGATAAACATTCCCCCACAGAAGGAATGGGGGCAGGGTAAAGGAGGGGCCCTGTTCCTCTGCATCCCATCAACCACTCAGAAAGTTGAAAGACAGGATAACTGCCCCCCATTACTCTGGACAGGTGGGGAGCTTGACCAACACCTGCCATCAAGTGATGGCTGTACATTTCCAAAGGGGCTATTTGACTGTAAGCTCTTTGGAGCAGAGATTGTCTTTTTGTTGTGTGTTCATACAGCACCTAGAACAACGGGGCCCTGACTCAGGACTGCAATACAAACAACAACAAACGAGCACTTAGAATAGGAAGTAAACCCAGGAGTGGAGGAGTTCCGAGGAACCGCAGGTAGCTACTCCACTCACCTCCGTTGAGGTGTTTCAATCCCTTAGGGCGCCACTCCCCCTCAGAGCCAATGGGAGTTTTGCACAAGGGCAGCCAGCCATTGCTCACCCATGCTGGAGCCTGTGAGAATTCTTCCTTCCCCCAGTTCCTGCTGGTCCCCAGCATCCAGCTCTTCCTCTTGTTTGATCCAGGGTAAAGGGGCAGATGTGGAAACTGGTGATTATGTTAATGAGAAACAGCAACAAATTAGTGTGTGTTTTACCAACACCTATTGACCTCTTTCTGCATTTGGGATTTGGGACTACAGCTGTCTGGGACGGGTGGAAGGGTGAGTAACATTTTGTGAGGAGAAGGAAAAACCGATGAGACAACACATCCAGCCAGATGTGATTATACAAGTTGATGGGCCGGGTGCTGTTCACTCCCCTCACTGAGTCCGAGTTCAAACCCACGGCTCACCTGTACTGGGCTCCAGGGGAATTTCTCTGTCCGCCGAACCCCCCTGGGCCCCGATACACGGCTCCTCCCCTCCTTCAGCCCGGGGCAGGATGTCAGGGTTCGAAATGGCATGGCCTATTGATGGAGACAGAGATGAGGGGAAATGAGTGTTTTATTCATAGTCACCAGGCCCTTACATGTGATTTTAGACCTGAGCTGAACAGAGGCAGAACTGGTGATCCTCAGGAAAGCAGATCTCTGCTAGGAAATGGATTACTTTTCCCAGGGGAGCCTAAGGAATCCTCGCACTCCTGTAATATTGTCGCCTGCAGGGCCACACAGCTGCCCCTGCCATGCCCACTTTTCATGCTCTTGTCTCAGTGGGTTCACTTCTGCCTGGGCAGAGGTTAGGGCGAAAAGGGGGCTTGGCAGGGGTGAGACAGGGCGTGGCTGGCACGTAAATTTTAAAGTGCAAATCCAGTTCATGAAAACGATGCGCCTGGCAGGTAATTTGAGGGCTCGGAGAGACTCCTATTGCCAGCCAGGAGTAGCAGTTCACCTGTGTGTGCTCTGGAGCTGCACTTCCAACAGGGAGTTCAGTGCCTCATATGCTAACCACAGGGTGCTTCGTGGCCCACTGGCCTGCAGCCCCGCTCCTCTCATCTTCCTTCAGCTTGTTGGATGATGAGTAACAAAGTGCTGGGCTCAGCAGCCCTGCCGACGACTCTCTCACAGCCCTCACCCAAACCCTGCACTGTCAAGCCCTTACAGTGGACGTATGGGTTTGTGATACTTGGTAGAACTCACCTGCGCTGGGGTCCACAGGGATTTCTCTTTCCACCAGCCCTTCCTTCTTCTGGACTCTTCCCTCCAATCCTTCCAGGGATTCCCACTGATCCCCAACACACGGCTCCTCCCCTCGCTCAATGCGGGATAAAACGTCTGGCTTAGAAACAGCGTAGTCTGTTCATGGAAGCAGATGTTAAGGGAACATCATGGCCTATTAATATTCATTGCAAATAATGCTAAATGATTTTAAACCAGCTCCCCTTCTCTCGCTGGAGCTGACGACAGATCTGAAAGGAGGCCAATAAGGATCCTGTAAAAAGATACCATTCCTTGGGGAGGTCGGGTGTGCTCCCCAGCAGAAGAGCCGGGGGTCACCACACAGAAGGGGAGTTGATATGCACAGTGGTATATTCACCCATTTGTTTGTGAACCTAACCCTGGACAAAGTCCACAGAGCCCCTTGGAGGCCAGAGCCAGTTCCGAGAGGAATGCTCAATGCTCTATTACCAGGTGACACAAAAGGAGAGGTTACTTACCTCACAGTAACTTGAGTTCTTTGAGCTGTTGTGTCCCTATGGGTGTGCTCACCGTAAGATACATGCACACCCATGTGCTCTCAACCAGAGACAGCAAAGCAGTATCTGCAGACCTGCACAGAGCAGCCCCTTATGCCTCCAAACAAGAGCCTATAAGGAGGAGTGGACTCGTCACCACTCAGTTCCTTCTCTACCACCTAACAGAGCCTGTACAGCTGAGGGGAAGGAAGGTGGGAGGTGGAGCATCCATAGAGACAAAGCATCTCACAGTACTCAAGGTTCTATAAGGTAAGTAACCTCTCCTCCACTTTCAAGTGTATATGTCCCTATGGGTGCTCCACCAGGGGAGACTCCCAAGCAGTAACTTGACGGGGAGGCAAGTCCAAGATGGTTCGGAGGACTGCGTCACCAAAGATAGTATCTCTAGAAGTAGGTAAGATGGCAGAATGTTTGGCAAAGTTGTGAACAGAAGACCAAGTTGCAGTCCTACACATTTCTGTTATGGGAACATCTTTCAGCAGAGCTATAGCTGTGGAGTGAGCTCTGGAGGAGTGTGCTGTTCTAACAGGTTGAAATACAACCTGAAACTCTTTAGACAGTCTGGGAGTTGGAATAGGTTGTCCATTCCTCTTCTCTGCAGACGACACAAATAATCTTGGAGAAGCCCAGAAGGTCGTAGTCCTGTCAAAGTAGAAGGTGAGATCCCTTCTGACACCTAGTGTAAGTAGACGGGTCTCCCCTCTAGAGGCTTTGGGTAAAACACTGAAAGGCGGCTCTCTTCATTAATTTGGTATTCTGAAGAGACCTTAGGAAGGAAGCGAGGATGGGGATGCAGTGTAATGTCATCGCTATAGAAGGTAGTAAATGGTGGGTCTGCCATAACGGCACCAAGCTCTCCCATTCTTTAAGAGATGGCTATAAAAAACTAAGTCCTGAGGGAGAAGTGCAGGAGAGAAGAGGTGACCATAAGTACAAAGTTGGGGGTCCTCAGGGCCCTGAGAACCAAATTAAGGTCCCACTTGGGATCCGGAGTCTCTACAGGGAGAAACAAGTTGTGTAGCCCCTTGAGGAATCTGGCATAAGTGATGTGGGTAAAAACCAAGAAGCCCTCAATGGGCGAGTGGAAGACTGTGACAGCAGCCAAACATACTTTGAGCAAGGCAAGTTTATAGTGTGGACCTGGCATCAGTATAACTGAGTCACTCAGGGATGTGGATTTTTCACAACCCTGAGCAACAGTTAGTGCTGTCTACACCGAGGGTTAGGTCAGTATATGTCAAGACGAGGGCTTCTCCCGTCGACGTAGGTACGGCCTCTCACAGAAGTGGATTAACTACACCGACTGGAGAAGCTCTCCCGTTGGCATAGTGGTGTCTTTAATCAAGTGGTGCAACTGCACAGCTGCAGCATTTTAAGTGTAGACCTGCCCTGGGTTCACTGCTAGACCCTGTGTCTTCAAATCCAACAGGCAGCCCAGGATTTTGGAGAGTGGAACCTCTGATGCTTGAGACGTGTGCAGAGAACCGCAGGACTGGAAGCTTTTCCACTTCTGAAGGTAAGTTTGCGAGTACTAGTTTTACTGCTAGAGAGGAGAACTGACTGGACCTTATCTGAATGGGTTACTTCCATGCTCAAAACTCACCTAGAGCGATGTGGTACTTTCTATACAATTGTTCACCAAGGTGACCCCAGGGATTCCAGGAAGCCCAACTAAGGGGCTGATAGGGGAAGGTTCCCACAGATACTTGCAACGCCTGGATATGGAGCATCTGATGGGGTACTGAGCACTCCTCAAAATAGTGGCTCAGCAGGGCTTATAATAAATAATAATAATAGATAGGTATATCTCCTAGAACTAGAAGGGACCTTGAAAGGTCATTGAGTCCAGCCCCCTGCCTTCACTAGCAGGACCAAGTACTGATTTTTGCCCCAGATCCCTAAGTGGCCCCCTCAAGGATTGAACTCACAACCCTGGGTTTAGCAGGCCAATGCTCAAACCACTGAGCTATCCCTCCCCATATGGAACAATGCTGAAAAAGAACCCTGTACTGAGACCTCAGAGTCCAAAGAAGTATCATCCCCTGGGCTGAAAGCGGGAGAACCAGATACGGGTGCCAGTAGCAGAGGCTGGACGTCTGACTGGCGTTCAATCCAGGAGGATTGTGGTTGCAGGTGTCTGAGCGGTACCAGGGAAGGAGCTTTCGTAGAGATCAGTGATAGAGGAGATGCCAGTTCCTCTGGTATGAAAAGGCCCTCTGGAGAGAGAAACCTGGAGGGCACTGAAGGGTTACGGTATGCACAAGTCTGAGTTTGTACCAAAGCCTGGACAAGGGCGTAGTGCTGAGATGGTGAGCGCGGTACCGGAGAGGCTTGTAGAGAAACTTCTTTGACCGCCAAGCTCTGGTGCAGGGAAGGCAACAGCACTGGAGTGTGAGAAGGAGGCCTGTGCACATCTCAATGCCAAGAGGGGTCACTCAGTACAGAGGTAGATGACTCCCTGTGCTATTAGAAGACTTCTCTGAATGCTGCTTCTTGTGAGGGGCTGGTGGTCGGTCCTGGAATCAGACGGAGTCTCAGCTGTGCCCTTAGAGGGACGCGAGGCCTCCTTAGAGTGGGATCTAGGGGGTGACCCACCCCCTCTTTCTTGTTTCCCTGATAAGGCAAAAGGCGGCTTCTTCTCAGAAGTCCTCGCCTCTCAAAGTGCTGCTGGAGCAGCCTGGAATGTGGAGGCCAACGTACAGAGGAGGCGGCAGGCCCCACTGGGGCAAGTGAGCATTCTATTAGAAGGAGCTTCAGTCTAGCCTCTCTGTCTTTCCGAGACCTGCCTTTAAACCCAGAACTGATCTTACACTTGGACAGAACGTGGCTTTCTCCAAAGCAGCTCAAATGCCTGTCACTACAGGGAAAAGACCTGTGGCAGGTTTGGCAGGACCTAAACCCGGGGATCTTTGGCAAAACGCAGAGCGTTAATGCAGCAAAACGGATGATAGAAAGAAAAAGGGTGGGGGATCCCTCCTCCCAAGGCAGCTGTGTTAAAACTAAAAGCAGAAATAAAATAATCACACAAATAAAGCAAAAACTAAGAATAAACCACTCTGTTGAGAAAGGCAGGAAGCGGAGAACCAGCGGACATGCAACCACTCCATCTCGAGCCGCAGGCAGTTGAGAAGGAACTGAGTGGCAGCTGGTCTGCGCCCCTCTGTATCCCGTCATTTGGAGGTGCCACTCTGGCAGGCCTGGGCCTGCAGACGCTGCTTGGTAGTCTCCGGTCAAGAGCGCATGGCGTGCGTGCATCCTACGGTGCAGCACCCTATGGACATACACTCAAAGAACTAGCTGTTACAATGGTCGGACTGAGATTTTAATCAGCAGAAGTCTGATTTTACCACAGGATGGGGTGATCTGGCTCTTTATGGAAATGAAGGAGGGTCTTGTATTTCAGGCACTGGCCTGCTACTCAGCCCATCTGGGTTCAATTCCTGGCTCTACCACAGACCCCCTGGGTGACCTGGCAAGTCGCTTAAACTTGCCGAACGTGATCCGAAGTCAATGGGAGACATTCCACATCCTTCAAAGCGTTTGGGAAAACTAGCTATTAGAAGAAAAGAGTTTTAAATAGGAGGGTGTGTGGTATGAGCTGTCTATTGCTAATGCTCTGGGAAGTAGTGATCCACTGGAAATCAAAAGAACTGGAGAATAACCTGCAACGGGAACCAGAGTAGGAACTGTTTCTAATCCGAGAGTGAAAAACGATCCTTACCCAGGGAGATCAGTGTCTCATAGTTCCCCTTCATCACATTCTTGTAAAGCTCTTTCTGCCATTCGTCTAAGTTCTCCCACTCCTGCTCATTGAAATAGACGGAGACGTCATCAAATGTCACCGGCACCTGGAATCACAAGGGTTACAATAAGCTTGTTTCTTAGACTGTAACGGCTTGACTCGAAGCCCAGAGTGAATGCCACTGACTTCCACAGACTTTGGAGAAGATCCTTATGGCAGGGAATGTATCTTATGCTGTGCTCTTTGATGCACCAAGTCTGGACCAACAATTTTAGCAGAAACTTTGAAGAGTCAGGGCCAAAATCAGCAAAAAGATGTGTGTCTCCTGAAAGGTGCAGAGCACCCTCGCCTCCCACTGACTCAATGCAGTATTTGCAGCAGGTAGTCCCTTGAGAGCGTCTGGTTGGCTGGGCACACAGGACTGGCTCTCATCTAGGTTTCCAACCACTGTTTCCAAATTGCATCAGAAGTGATGCATTAATATTAGGAGCGTACTTCTTTTCCACATCAGCACTTGCTGGAGGTGAACAGCAAATCAGTGGCTGAGCTGGAAACAGAGCCCAGATGTCCTGTACATTATACATAAATGACTGGACCGACTGAGTCTGACAAGTGAGTTATTAGACACCATGAAGCCAATAAGATCACTCCTTGAATCCACACTCTTATACAGTGCTGAATTAAAGGGCCTGCATATCAGAAGATAGGAAAACTCGTTCAGTACCTAAGTTTGTACCCCCCAACACTAGCTGGGATATTGTTACCTTGGGGACTTCTCCCTTAGTGCCTGGGGGCAGTCTCAGGATCCAGAAGTTCCTGTTTCTCAGCAGGTTCTCCATGTTCTCCAGCCTCCTCTGCAGGAAGTTATTCTCCTGGATCAGAGTTCCTAAAATAGTCCATTTACTCTCCAGCTGGTTACCAAATTCCATCGCTGTCCTCTCACAGTCTGTTAACTTCTGCTCGGTTGTCCCTGTTCTCCCCTCCAGATTCAGTAACCGCGTGGCGTGGGAATTCACCTTCCTCTCCATGGCTTGGATGGCAGCCACTACTGTCCACAAGGAGATCTCTGTAGTGTGATGATGGGCTTCGCTCACAGGAGTGGGTTCAGGGACAGCAGGAGCCTGTTTGCAAGAAGAGAAACTGAAAGTCAGCATCAGGGAAAAAACAGCCTAAGAGCCCTTCAGCACTACCTGGGGCTGGATCTTCTCCTACAGTCAGGATCCACACAGGGGAAAACTATTTCCCTTCCTGTACTGAAGCAGATTTGAAATGGAAACCCCACAATGTCTGACTCATATGAAGTATGGAATATTCATAGGCTCTAGGGCTACAAGGGACCATTCGATCATCTAGCCCAGTGGGTCTCAAACTTTTGTACTGGTGACCCCTTTCACACAGCAAGCCTCTGAGTGCGACCCCCCCACTTATAAACTAAAGACACTTTTGTAGATGTTTAACACCATTATAAACGCTGGCGGCAAAGCGAGGTTTGGGGTGGAGGCTGACAGCTCGTGACCCCCAGTTTGAGAGCCCCTGATCTAGCCTGACCAGCACACAACAGGCCATTCACTTTTACCCAGTTAGTCCTAAACTCAGGCCGGTAACTAGCGCCTTCCTACAGCCGGGAGCTGGTGTCCTGACACGGTCCCCAAGCCCGCGCTCTGCCCCCCCGGCCGGGACCCACAGCACCCCAGGGTGCCCGCTGCCGGCGGCTCCCCGGAGGCTGAACACAACGGAACGAAGCCCGAACACGATGGCGGGTTTCTCCGGGGCAACGGAGGCTCCGGCACAGACCCAGACCCTCCCCCGCCGGACCGGGCTGGGCCAGACGTGCGCCCAAGGGCGCCCCCGGGAACCGGGCTCCTTCCCCCCAGCGCCAGGAGCCTGCGGGTCGGACACAGCGCCGGGGCGGATGTCAACCCCCGGGTGTAGCCGGGGAGCAGCGCCGGGCACCGGCCCAGCCGCCCGAACCCCCGCCCGCGCTCCGGCTCCCGGGGCCCAGGCCGGGCCGGGCCGGGCGGGGAGAAGCTCCCGGGGCCCGCGGCTCCCCCGCCCGCCCGACCCTCACCTGGGCAGCGGCCCGCTCGGCCATGGCCCCCCCGGGGAGGCGGGCGGGGCTTCTCCAGCGGGCCCGGCCCGGCCGAGCTCCGCTCCCGCTCCGGGCTGGGCAGGGTCCCGGCGCCGCCTCGCCACGGGCCGGCCCCGCTGCCGGGCGGAGCAGAGCGAGCGCAGCCGGGAGGGGGGAGGGAGCCGCGGCCTGGCTGCGGGGCCGGGAGCGGCGGGGCGGAGCGGGGCGGCAGCGGCCCCTGGCGGCGGGAATCGCCTCCCTTTCCCCGCTGTCACCGGGCGAGACCAGGCTCCGCCCCCGGGGGACCCGCCCATCCCCGTGTCCTCAGAGCGCGGGCGGCCCCCGCCAGCCAGAGAGCTGGGGACGGCAATGGGGGGGGGGCACTTGCCCCGAGTCCACGGCACACGAGTGGGACAAAGCACTGACCGCCCGTCGCTAGCCAGTGCCATGGGCCCCACCTCGGGTGACCCCGAGCTCTCTCCGGGGGGTGCCTTGTCCGGGGGGGGGGGATTCCAGCCAGTAGCAAATTGTCCCCCAGGAAACCAGGTCTGGGACCAGAACAAAACAGGGCATGGTGCTTGGGCTACTGGGCCTGTGGTAAAACCTACAGGGAGGGAGGAGGAAAAGGGCTGAAGATATTTGTAATGCAAAGTTGTTAGAAAGTTTGCTTGGTATCATATTGTTAGTGACTTGGGGGGGGGGGGGTTAAAAAGAATCTAAAATAACTCTAGGCCTTTTGTCTCCCCTCCTCAGCACCAACCCATTTTTGAATGCTGTGAGTTACCTGCATTTTCCTTCTGAGAGCTGACAGGTAAATTCCCCATTCCCTCTCCCAGAGTTGTAATAGGCTCAGTTCCATCTTTAGCACCCACACTGTGCTGGGGGGATAGGAGATATAATAGACACCAGGTTTAAAACAAAGTACTTCTTCACACACCCCTCAGGAAACCTTTGGGACTCATTGCCAGTGGACACTGTGAAGGCCAAAATTATAGCTATGTTAAAAAAATTAGGTAAATTCATGGAGGATAGGTTCATCACGCCAGGGTGGCCAAGGGATGCAACCCTATACACCAGATGGCCCTAAACCTCCAACTGCCTGGAGCATCTGGCATTAGCCACTGTCAGAAGACGGGATACTGGGCTAGACAGACCATTAGTCTGACCCAGTAGGGCCACTCTTATGTTATGCTCTTATGACATTGGCAATGGGTATTTTTTTGTTTCCTAATTGTATTGCTCAAGTAAATAAGGCACCCTCATATTCTTAAATTTTGCCTTTAGTTCTCATCAATCACAAAATCAGTTTTTAAAACACAGTATCCAAAATCGAAATGATACAGAGGATGGATTAAACGCAGCAATGAGAGAGGCACAGTGTATCAAAAGGAAGGCTTTGTTAGGAAAGGGGTATTGTGAGGAACGGCAGACATGCTTTGAGGAAAATCTGTTAGGAAAACACAAGCGCTGAGTCTACTCTCACTCATAGTGGTGTAAATTAACAGTAACTCCATTGAAGTCAAAGGTGTAACACTGCCCTACCTGAGATAAAAGTCAAGCCAGAAGCAGCTGAAATGGGGTAACCGCTATGGGACACTGGCCTTGAGCAGTCTCTATACAGGGGGGACTCCACCCCATGTGATGTAGCCACACAAAAGAGATACTTGCAGCACTTCCAATGCCACAGGTTCAAAAATCGTGAGTCAGGCCCATCAAAATCATGATTTAAAAACTAATAAATGTTCAGTTCTTCTTTTCTGCCGTCTGAGATTTAGCACCTTAAAGACTAACAGGTTTATTTAGGCATAAGTTTTCATAGGTAGAAAACCCACTTCTTCAGATGCATGGAGTGAAAATTACAGGCTGTATTTTTCACTCCATGCATCTGATTAAGTGGGTTTTTTACCCATGAAAGCTTATGCCCAAATAAATCTGTTAGGCTTTAACGTGCCACTGGACTCCTGGTTGTTTTTGTGGATACAGACTAACATGGCTACCCCTCTGATACTTGAGATTTTAGGTTACACTTGGTCACATTTTCAAGTTTTTCTCCACAACAAGGAACAGAAGTGTGTGTGTGTGGGGGGGGGGGGTGTTAAACAAAAGCTTAGAGCCTCCTGTAATCAGTTGCCTCTAGATGGGTCTTGAAAAACACCCAGTATCCCAAGACTTGAGACAAGACTGCAAGAGTTAGCAGCGTCTTTTGGGTGGGAGTGAAGGTTCTGCTTCCTGATTAGTGTAAACATATTAAAAATCAGTAAGGAGAGAACCAATGCAAGGGGGCTTGAAGAAGCACATGAGCAGCTGGAAGGAGAAAGCAACAGCACCCGTCACCCCACCGCCTGTCTCTACACATTGCAGTAGGTTCCATGTTAAAAGTGTGATTTGCTTCTTAATTATATTTACAATATCCTGAACACTGTAGCAGATACCTGCAAGCTCGCTGCCATGTAGCAGTACATGTCCCTATTGCTGGACTCATTCAAGAGGCCCTGTTAAGCTTTGGGTAACAGTGGACAATGCTAATTACAGTATGTACATCGAAATGAAATGAAATGAAATGGCCAGGTGGTGTTGCGGGGGAGGTAGGAACAACGCCTTCTCACTCTGAAGGATGAGGTGACAGTGTTAACTTTAGGTCTTAAGAGTCATGATCAGATTTGTACATGTTACGTTGTAAGAAGCAGCTCAACTATTCCTCCCCCCCCCCCACACACACACACGCACCCCACCTGCCCAAGTGAAAAGCTCCACTGTGGTGACCTGCCCAGATAGTTCCTGGGTCAGGATTCGGGTAGAACATCTCTTTGAATTTACTAGCAGTACTAACTTCCCATGTGTTCCCCACTTTTTTCAGGGCATTTCTCATTATCTCCCCTTTTTCATTTTACTCCTGAGTCCCTCTTCTGCTGGAGTCACTAGAGAATTCACATGACCTCAAGGTGAGTGAAAGCTAAAGCGAGGGTCGCCTTAGGAACAAGAGCAGACCAGACCTCCAAAACTATATTGGACCTGGGCCATGGGGCTGAACTTGAGATGTCAGCTTACAGCTCAAGCAATTGCAATTCAGTCTTGTCCAGTGAGGCCCAGCGACAGGCCTTCTATACAGAGTGCCCATCCCCCTCCTACTCCCAGTCATTCATGTCCCTTCTAAGTTCTTCCTCTCCCGGTCCCGTCCGGCTGCTTGGGATATTCCCCAAGCAGAAGCTGGTTCCCCTGCGTGTCCCCACGCTGCCATTGCTGCATTTTCAGTTGAGAGAGAAGAATCCTCCCCAGCTAGTGTCCCTGGTTCCCCTTTCAGGTGGTGACAGAAGGAAGTCCACTGGCTGGGTTTTCACCTCTCCTCCAAGGGCTCAGACACACAGTCAGATCTGATGAGGTGAACCTCTCTCTAAACCATGGACATTTCAACCCCTCCTCTTGCCTTTTGTCTGACTAACGCGCCTGCTGTACATTAACTGCACTGGCTACCACGTATCTTCCATCTTTACAACCAGGAGTCCGGCCTCTGCTCCCTGTCTGGGGCTCCGAGAAACCTCCGGATGCCCTTGCTCTGTGCTGTGGAGACTCTGATGTTCTTTCAGAGATTCCTCGTATCGGAAGCTTTTCTCACATGTGCCACACTGATGTGGCCGCTCCCGGATATGGACTTGCTGGTGTGTCTCTAGCTCAGGCTTCCCCGAGAAGCTTTTTCCACACTCAATGTGGCATTTGAGCCCTTCTCCTGGGTCATTACCCTGATGGTCGACAGACCCACCATGGCTTTTAGCAACAGGGCTGCCCTGGTGGAGTCTCTCTTCCACGTGATTTCTTTGGTGCTTCAAGAAGCTCGTCTTGAGCACAAAGCTCTTGCTGCACTCAGTGCACTGGATGGGCCGCTCACCGGTGTGCAGGCGCTGGTGGTTGAGCAGGTACACCTTGCGACTGTAGCTCTTGTCACACTTGGTGCACTTGTAAGGCCACTCTCCCGTGTGGATGCGGTAGTGGTTGTTGAGCTTGGACTTCTCGCTGAAGCTGTTGTCGCACTGGGTGCACTTGTAGGGGCGCTCGCCAGTGTGCAGGCGCTGGTGCGAGATGAGCACGGCCTTCTGCCGGAAGCTTTTCTCGCACACCGTGCACTGGAAGGGCCGTTCCCCCGTGTGCACACGCTGGTGGTTGAGCAGATACACCTTGCGGCTGTAGCTCTTCTCGCACTCGCTGCACTTGTAGGGCTTCTCCCCGCGGTGAATCATCTGGTGTCGCAGCAGGTCCGACTGGCAGTTGAAGCTCTTCTCGCACTCGGTGCACTTGTAGGGCCGCACCTTGGCGTGGCTCCGCAGGTGCTTGACCAAATTCCCCTTCAGCCGGAAGCTTTTCCCACATTCACCGCAGGCAAAGGGCTTCTCTCCCGGCTGCACCACAAAGCCCTTAAGCAGGCCGAAGTCTCGGCCACACTGGGTTGATTGCTCCATTCTGATGACTGCAGGGTTAGACAGCTGTGCAGCCGCTCCCTGCGGTAGGCTCTGCAAAACCTCCTCTTGTGGTTCTAACTTTTCCAGACATCCCTCCTGGGGCTTCTCCTCCTCTTTGCTTGCTGTCCCATCATTTGCTAGATGACAGAGAGAGAGAGAGGGAGGGAGAGACGGGCATTAGTGCTTTGATCTGGAAAGAAAGCTTCCCTGGCTAAGAGATACTGTGCAGAAAAAAAACTGACACTTTTTAATGGCCCAATGAATAATTTATTGCCTCAGTGTATGAACTCAACAGACCTGAAGTAGGGCTCGTCCTGGCTTGAAATCTTGTGTGCTAGACAGCGCAATTTGGGTTGGATGTCATGACACTTCTAGCTCACATACCTCCTGCATCACAGCACAACTGATGTTATGAGCCTGAAACCACCCCTCCAAGCTGGGTGTCGAGGGGTAAACATTCCCCCACAGAAGGAATGGGGGCAGGGTAAAGGAGGGGCCCCGTTCTTCTGCATCCCATGAAACACTCAAAGACAGGATCAACTGCCATCATTAGTCACATGGAGGGGAGCTGTGACTGGCGTCCACCATCACGTAATGGCTATACATTTACAATGAGGTTATTAGACTGTAAGCGTCAAGTCAGGCTATGCCTGCTACCGTAATGAGAGTAGATGGTACCAGCTGTGGCTCCTGAAACCCACTGCTTTGTGGGTAGTCTGGGAGGGCATAAGGCTAAGGGAGCAAACCCTGACATAAAATCCCCACTGCCTTGTGGGTGAATTCAGGAGAATGTAAGTCTCTGCGAGTAAACTCAGATAGAAAATCTGGAGTGGAGCCCCAAAGGCGGTCAGGTACTAATATTTTAGTATCTTTCCAGCAACTCCTGCAGCAGATCAGGTACCAGACGTATTGGTTCTTCCTCTCCTCTGGATTTTACGAGTGACGCCGAGAGCGGGGTCCTGATGCATGGGCAACTCAGGGCCTCCATATCATTTTCCCAGGTACTCCAGCTTCGCCTCAAGCGTTGACACGACTCGGGAGGCAGCAGTCACCGGTTCTAAGCTCTCACTCTATTGGTGTAGAGTTGAGCACCAGCGGCTGTCTCTGACGGTGGGAGAGATCATCGTATCTTACTGGACAACAACCGCCCGCCATAAAACTGGACAGCCCCCAGACAATAGGGTGTTGTCCTGCCACAGTCTGCCTGCTTCAAATGGGTGCTTGGAGCTTAGAATTTTATAACTTGACAAGGGGCCTGTGACCAATGCACCAGGCAAATCAAGTAAAAGAAAGAAAACATCCTTAAAGATAGGGCGCTGGAATGTTCGCACCATAACAACTGGATTGCCTCAGGACCTTCAACAGATCAACGATGCACGTAAAACTGCCGTGATCAACGATGAGCTGAAACAACTCAACGTGGATATTGCATCCCTCCAAGAAA
The DNA here is from genome assembly GCF_020497125.1 of Mauremys mutica. Taxonomy (NCBI): domain Eukaryota; kingdom Metazoa; phylum Chordata; order Testudines; family Geoemydidae; genus Mauremys; species Mauremys mutica. The sequence goes on along the minus strand of NC_059073.1, from coordinate 293,788,809 downwards.
CTCAGCTAGCATGAAGCGGATCTCTCAGAGAAAAAGACTACACATTTATCTGACAGGAGAAATGCACAGACGAAACACGAGAGAACGGAGTGGGATTTACCATCAAGAACTTACTTTGGGGAATGACTGAGCCACCTACAAATGGATCAGAGAGAATTTTGGCACCACACTTGTTCACATCTGAGGGCCCAGTCAACCTTGTGAGTGTGTATGCCCCAACACTCCCCCGTCTTCTGACATCAAGGACCAGTTCTACAACCAGTTGAACACCACCATCAGCAGGATTGCAAAACACAAATATGTTTTCCTGCTAGGGGACTTAATGCAAGGGTGGGAGCTGATCATAAAGCATGGACCAACTGTCTTGGTCAACACGGAACTGGTAAGATGAATGTAAACGGCCAGAGACTGCTAGAATTTTATTCCTATTATCTCAGTGTAACAAACTTATTCTTCCAGACAAAGTCGCAACACAAAGTGTCTTGGAAACATCCCAGATCTGGCCACTGGCACCAAATGGATCTTATCATCACAAGGCATGCCAACCTTAACATTGTCCTCATTACCCACAGTTATCAAAATGCTGATTGCAACACAGACAACTCTCTGGTATGCAGCAAGATCAAACTTAAACCAAAGAAAATACACAAATCTAAAGTAAAAGGATGTCTTTGTATTAACCTCAGTGCCATAGCGGACCAAGAAAAGTCACAGTAGTACAAGAACATACTACAACAAACCCTTGCCTCCAGTGATTGTGCCACAAGCGTCCAGCTGAAGTGGGAGCAACTGAAGAACACAATCTACGATGCAGCCCTGTGTCTTTAGTAAGAAGGAAAACAAGACCAACGACTGGTTTGATGCATATTCCAGTGTCTTGACACCAGTCATAGAAGCTAAACGCACAGCCCAAACCAACTACAAGAGATACCCAAATGAAAAAACCTTACAAGTGTTGAGAGTGGCAAAAACCAAGGTACAACAAACTCTCGACACTGCGCCAATGACTATTGGCTGCACTTGTGTGAAAGCATCCAAGCAGCAGCTGATGCAGACAACATCAGAAACATGTATGATGGGATCAAGAAAGCCTTGGGTCCAACTTCAAAGAAGACAGCCCCATTGAAATCAACAATGGGGGAAACAATCAACGACCGCACTAAGCAGATGGATCGCTGTGTAGAATACTACTCAGCTTTAATCTCATTAAAATATTGTTACGGACATAGCCATCACTGCCATCAAAAGCTTGCTTGTTATGAACCAACTCGACAATGAACCAACTGTCGAGGAGCTTAGCCTTGCCATAGATGGCCTCCCCAATGGAAAGGCCCCTGGAAACAAAATGCATATTGTCTGAGGTCATAAAATGCAGAAAATCTATTCTACTGCAACATCTTCATAAGTTGCTCTGCCTGTGCTGGAAAGAAGGCAAAGTACCATATGAAATGAGAGACATCAACATCATCACTCTATAAAAACAAGGGTGACAGGAGTGACTATAACAACTATCATGACATTTCCGTTCTTAGTATTATGGGAAAAGCCTTTGCCCGAGTTATCTAGAATAGACTTCAGACCCTTGCAGGCAGAATCTATCCTGAATCACAGTGCGGCTTCAGAGCTGAAAGGTCTACTTTCGACATAATCTCCTCTACTGAAACAACTACAAGAGAAATGCAGGGAACAAAAGAAGCCCTCCTACATAGCCTTCATCGATCTCACAAAGGCTTTTGACTTTGTCAGTAGAAGTGGACTCTTTCCGCTTCTAGAAAAGACTGGATGTCCCCCCAAGCTCTTAAGCATGATTCGATCCCTCCATGAAAACATGTACAGCACAGTCCAATATGACGGTTCAGTGTTCTGAGGCTTTCAAGATTCGTAGCGGAGTTAAGCAAGGCTGTGTACTTGCCCCAGCTCTGTTTGGGATCTTCTTCTCCCTGCTACTGAAACAAGCATTGGTTCCTCAACTAGGGAAATCTACTTGCACACAAGGTCTGATGGAAAGCTGTTCAATCTTGAAAGACTCAGATCTAAAACCAAGACTCGGGAGGCCCTTATCCAACACCTTCTCTTCACTGATGATGCAGCAGTGACAACCCACACAGAAGCTCACCTTCAAAGCCTAATGGACAGTTATTCCAAAGCCTGCCAAGACTTTAAGCTTACTATAAGCCTAAAAAAAAGACATGCCAAGGAGTTGAGGAAGCACCCTCCCATCAAGATCAACAACTATGAACTCTAAGTGTTGAATGAGTTCACATACCTGGGGTCCACTATCGCAGACAACCTTTCACTTGAAACGGAACTCAACATCTGCATTGGAAAAACCACCACAACAATGTCTAGACCGAACAAGAGGGTCTGGTAAAACAACAAACTGACAGAACACACAAAGATCTGTGTGTAGCATGCATGTGTTATCAGCACACTTTCGTATGGGATACTCTCATCAGAAAAAGCAGCTCAACAGCTTTCATATGTGTTGCCTTCGTTGAATCTTTGGACTCTCCTGGAGGGACAGAGTCACCAACATTGAGGTGCTTGAACGAGCCAGCATACCCAGCATGCAAACACTCCTCCAAGAGAGACGCCTCCGCTAGCTTGGGCATGTGTGCCGAATGAATGATGGGCGCATCCCAAAGGACATCCTCTACAGCAAACTGGCATCTGGGAATAGACTCAAAGGACTCCCAAAATTGCATTTCAAGGATGCGTGCAAGTGAGACCTCAAAGAAATGGATGTGGCTGTGGACCAATGGGAAGATCACACTCAAGACCACAGCCTTTGGAAACAAGAGCTTAACCAAGGTCTCCGGAGTTCCGAGAGGAAGACGTCCAGCTTAGGCGAGGAGAAAAGAGCTCGCAGAAGGCAGAGCCCAAAGGGTCAAGACACCACCTTTAAATGTGACAGATGCAGCAGAGATTCTCTCTCTCAAGTGGGTCTCTTCAGCCATAAAACCAACTGAGTAAATTCTTTACCTCTCAGGGACGCACACCTATGGGCTCCCAAAACTGAAGGATGCCTATTACTATTAGACTGTAAACCCTTTGGGGCAGAGATTATCTTTTCGTTCTGTGTTCACACAGCAGCTGGCACAATGGGGCCCTGATTCAGGACTGCAATACCAACAACAATAAACGATCACTTAGAACAGGTAAGAGCACACAGAGGCGGAGGAGCTCCGAGGAGCCACAGGTAGCTACTCCACTCACCTCCTCTGAGGTGTTTCAATCCCTTAGAGCCCACTGGGACACCCTGACACTTCAATATTCACCACTGTCAGGTAGTTAGGATATCTTTTGTACAAAGTCTGTCTTGTGAGGTATCACTCTAAGGGTACGTCTTCACTACCCGCCGGATCGGCGGGTAGCAATCGAATTCTCGGAGTTCGATATATCGCGTCTCATCTAGACGCGATAGTTCGAACTCCAAACGCGCTCCGGTCGACTCCGGAACTCCACCACCGCAAACGGCGGTGGCGGAGTCGACGGGGGAGCCGCGGACGTCGATCCTGCGCCGTGAGGACGGGTAAGTAACTCGAACTAAGGTAGTTCAACTCAGCTACGCTATTCGCGTAGCTGAACTTGCGTACCTTAGTTCGACCCCACCCCCAGTGTAGACCAGGCCTAAAAGTCTTGCTCTGCTAGACATTAATATCTCGTTGGATTGTATGTGCTATTGTTGTATGTGAAGTTATGAAGTTTGGCTATGTGTGTTTTACTGAGACACGTTGGGTTGAAACACCCACAAGCAGCCTTTCAGGTACAACAGTAAAAAGGCCAAACAATGTTACTGGCTTATTGAGGAAATGCACACAAGCACAAGGATTACCCCAGGAACTGTGTACAATAGAAAGCTCTCAGAGAGAGCACTGCACAATAGCTGACCCAGGTCACAGCAAAAGAGCTTTCCAGCAAGTGGGGAGAAGATATAAAAGGGGGACAATGACATCATGGGGGGACCTCACTCTCCCTGCAACACCACCCCTGGAAACACCTGGGGGCAAGGACCGAACTGTGGGAAGTGATGGTCCCCGGCTAGAAGGATTTTTAACCTGAGTATGAAAACCTGGGCAAACCAAGGCAGTTTGTGCCTTAAGAATCTGCCAGCCTGTTTATCACTCAGGGTGAGAATTTGCTAATTTATATCCTTCCTATCTAGTGTTTGAAGCTCAGTTTGCAGGTTTTGTTGATTTACTAAGGTGATCTGCTTTGGTGTATTCGCTATCACTCACCATCACATCAAATTATCTTTTGTAGTTCAACTTTTTTTTTTTTCTCCTCTAAAACCAGTTTGTGGAATTCATAACTGGTGGGGCAAAAAGCGGTGCATCTCTCTCCACACTGAGGGAGGGGGCGAATTTTATGAACTTGTGCTGTACAGTTCTTTGGGGTTTACACACGGGGGGGTGCGGGGGCACTTGAGTAACTGGGCAGTTCCTTAGCTGAGCCTTCCCATGCAGAGCAGATCTCCGTGTCTGTGTGTTTCTGCACCTGGGGGTGTCCTTACCCGTATGTGTGCTGGTAAAGTGCAGCCTGAAGCCTGGGGAAGGGCTTGACAGGCTGCATAGCAGTACAGTGTTAAGGGAACCCAGGCTGGTGGGTCAGGCAGGCGCAGTGGTACCCCAGTACAACAGGAGGCATCCCAGAGCAGGAGGGCAACCCGTCACACCCACTCCCCCCCAGAGCCAATGGGAGTTTTGCACAAGGGCAGCCAGCCATTGCTCACCCATGCTGGAGCCTGTGAGAATTCTTCCTTCCCCCAGTTCCTGCTGGTCCCCAGCATCCAGCTCTTCCTCCTCTTTGATCCAGGGTAAAGGGGCAGATGTGGAAACTGGTGATTCTGTTAATGAGAAACAGCAACAAATTAGTGTGTGTTTTACCAACACCTACTGACCTCTTTCTGCAAAGGATTTGGGACTACAGCTGTCTGGGACGGGTGGAAGGGTGAGTAACATTTTGTGAGGAGAAGGAAAAACAGATGAGACAACACATCCAGCCAGATGTGATTATACAAGTTGATGGGCCAGGTGCTGTTCACTCCCCTCACTGAGTCCGAGTTCAAACCCACGGCTCACCTGTACTGGGCTCCAGGGGAATTTCTCTGTCCGCCGAACCCCCCTGGGCCCCGATACACGGCTCCTCCCCTCCTTCAGCCCGGGGCAGGATGTCAGGGTTTGAAATGGCATGGCCTATTGATGGAGACAGAGATGAGGGGAAATGAGTGTTTTATTCATAGTCACCAGGCCCTTACACGTGATTTTAGACCTGAGCTGAACAGAGGCAGAACTGGTGATCCTCAGGAAAGCAGATCTCTGCTAGGAAATGGATTACTTTTCCCAGGGGAGCCTAAGGAATCCTCACACTCCTGTAATATTGTTGCTTGCAGGGCCACACAGCTGCCCCTGCCATGCCCACTTTTCATGCTCTTGTCTCAGTGGGTTCACTTCTGCCTGGGCAGAGTTTAGGGCGAAAAGGGGGCTTGGCAGGGGTGAGACAGGGCGTGGCTGGCACGTAAATTTTAAAGTGCAAATCCAGTTCATGAAAACGATGCGCCTGGCAGGTAATTTGAGGGCTCGGAGAGACTCCTATTGCCAGCCAGGAGTAGCAGTTCACCTGTGCGCGCTCTGGAGCTGCACTTCCAACAGGGAGTTCAGTGCCTCATATGCTAACCACAGGGTGCTTCGTGTCCCACTGGCCTGCAGCCCCGCTCCTCTCATCTTCCTTCAGCTTGTTGGATGACGAGTAACAAAGCGCTGGGCTCAGCAGCCCTGCCGACGACTCTCTCACAGCCCTCACCCAAACCCTGCACTGTCAAGCCCTTACAGTGGACGTATGGGTTTGTGATACTTGGTAGAACTCACCTGCGCTGGGGTCCACAGGGATTTCTCTTTCCACCAGCCCTTCCTTCTTCTGGACTCTTCCCTCCAATCCTTCCAGGGATTCCCACTGATCCCCGACACACGGCTCCTCCCCTCGCTCAATGCGGGATAAAACGTCTGGCTTAGAAACAGCGTAGTCTGTTCATGGTAGCAGATGTTAAGGGAACATCATGGCCTATTAATATTCATTGCAATTAATGCTAAATGATTTTAAACCAGCTCCCCTTCTCTCGCTGGAGCTGACGACAGATCTGAAAGGAGGCCAATAAGGATCCTGTAAAAAGATACCATTCCTTGTGGAGGTCGGGTGTGCTCCCCAGCAGAAGAGCCGGGGGTCACCACACAGAAGGGGAGTTGATATGCCAGAGCCAGTTCCAGGAGGAATGCTCAATGCTCTATTACCAGGTGACACAAAAGGAGAGGTTACTTACCTCACAGTAACTTTAGTTCTTCGAGATGTTTTATCCCTATGGGTATGCTCACCATAAGATGCGCGTGTAACCAACTTGCCTAAGAGGGAGATATCTCTTTAAGACAGTGGATCTCAACCCTCAGCCCAATCAGCACACAGCTGTGGCCCATGTGACATTCCCAGGGCCATACTGGTAGTCTATATACTGCGTGGATGCGGCTCACATAACATATAGAGAACTACAGATGTGGCCCACAATGGTGAATCGGTGGAGAACCACTGCTTTAGGAGATCTATGAGGGGAGGGGATAGGAATAACTTGTTCCGGGGTCATTGTTGCTAGGCAGATTTAGAACTCACATCCAGAAGTTTCTGAAATAGGGTGTGGTAGTTCTGGGTCTGCTCCAATAGGTTCCCTGTTGCTGGGGTCAGACACCAGGAGGGCAAGTGGTCAGGGCCTTTTGCAAAACAGCTGCCATGGGCAGTGTGTGGGTGGGGGAAGCTGAGCCCAGGAGCAGAAATCAGGTTGTTTTCCCTAACTCTGAAGCATTTTGCAGCAGGTTAGTGATGTTGTTAACCTGACAACAGGGAAGCACAGCCAGTATTAATTTAAAAAAGGGGAAATTGGGAAGGAAAAGTAATTTATTTTATTGTAACTGTATACTGTGAATGTTGTATTGATTTTATCCAAAGTGTTTTAATTACATTAACTCAACTAGTATGATTCACCAGCTTTTCTTTAAATTTGATCCTGGGGAAAGAGTCATTTATATTTTGCATTTTCTGAGTTTTGCATTTTCTTGTAACAGGGTTTGTTTTAAATCTATACACTTCACTGAGTGATTGGTTAATCGGTTAGCTGACTGGCTAACAGTGATTTCAGCAGAGGAAGAGTCTGCCTGGATTCCAGCTGAAGATTCCTACAAGCCAGTGGAGGGAAGATGTTGCTTTTGACTCAGACGACTGTACAGATTTGGTGGTTAAAGACTCAGACTCAGGTGAATTCAACCTAAACTTTTGGGAACTCTGAGTTTCCTCTCACTGTCTTTCTGTGGAGACTGAGCTGTTTAATTTGTTTTCTTTATTTCTGTTTATGCATAACTGTGAAGACAATGTATGTGGATTATAAAATTGCCATGTTATGTTGTAGAAATTAAGTTATTATTCATTATGTTTCTTTATCATAAGAATTATAATGTTGGTACTTAATTAAGTTAATTACTTTTGTTCTTTTTGGGACTTGAATGTGGGGACACTGACCCTGTGCAATCCTTGCTGAAAATCCTTAGACTGAATTCTGGGTCTCCAGCTGCTTTTCTATGGGAGTTGGGGGGTTTTTTAGGCTCTAGAGAAGGCCAATGAAGTGAACTCTAGCCCCCACAAAGGTTACACACGCACAGCCATGTGCTCTCAACGAGAGTCAGCAAAGCAGTGTCTGCAGGCCTGTGCAGAACAGCCCCTCATGCCTCCAAACAAGAGCCTATAAGGAGGAGTGGACTCATCACCACTCAGTCCCTTCTCTACCACCTAGCAGAGCCTCTACAGCTGAGGGGAAGGACGGTGGGAGGTGGAGCATCCATAGAGACAAAGCATCTCAAAGTACTCAAGGTCCTATAAGGTAAGTAACCTCTCCTCCTCCTTTGAGTGTATATGTCCCTATGGGTGCTCCACCAGAGGGGACGCCCAAGCAGTAACTCAACGGAGAGGCAAGTCCAAGATGGTTCGGAGGACTGCATCACCAAAGGTAGCATCATCCCTAGAAGTAGGTAAAATGGCGGAATGCTTGGCAAAGGGGGGGAATGGAAGACCAAGTTGCAGTCCTACGCATTTCTGGAATGGGAATGTCTTTCAGCGGAGCTATAGCTGTCGACTGAGGTCCAGGGGGAGTGTGCTGTCACTCTGTGAGGGGGCCGCATCGCAACATGTTCTAAACAAGTTGAATTGCAACCCATTAGACAGTCTGAGTGGAAATAGGGCATCCCTTCATTCTCTCAGCAGATTATACAAATAACCTTGGAGAAGCCCAGAAGGTCTTAGTCCTGTCAAGGTAGAAGGTGAAAGCCCTTCTGACACCTAGTGTAAGTAGACTGGTCTCCTCTCCAGAGGCTTTGAGTAAAACACTGACAGGCGGCTTCCTTCTGGGTCTGTCATAAGAGCACTGAACTCTCCCATTCTTCTAGCTGAAGAGATGGCTATAAAGAACTAAGACTTGAGGGAGAGGTAGAAGTCCCCATCTCTCAAGGTGCTGCTGCAGTTGCAAAAGCCACTGGAGCGGCCTGGGACGTTGAAACCAATGTAAGAACATAAGAATGGCTATACTGGGTCAGACCAAAGGTTCATCTAGCCCAGTATACCATCTTCCAACAGTGGCCAAAGCCAGGTGCCCCAGTGGGAATCAACAGAACAGGTAATTATCAAGTGACCCATCCCTTCGTCCATTCCCAGCTTCTGACAAACAGAAGTTAGGGACACCACTCCCATCCATCCTGGCTAATAGCCATTGATGGAACTATCCTCCATGAATGTATTTAGTTCTTTTTTGAACCTGTAATAGTCTTGGCCTTCACAACATACTCTGGCAAGAAGTTCCACAGGTTGACTGTGCATTGTGTAAACAAATATTTCCTTTTATTTTAAACCTGCTGCCTATTAATTTCATTTGGTGACCCCTAGTTCTTGTGTTATGAGGAGTAAATAACACCTTATTTACTTCTTCCACACCAGTCATGATTTTATAGACCTCTGTCATATCCTCCCTTAGTCGTCTCTTTTCCAAGATGAAAAGTCAGTTTTATTAATCTCTCCTCATATGGCAGCTGTTCCATACCCCTAATCATTTTTGTTGCCCTTTTCTGAACCTTTTTCCAATGTGTCTTTTTTGAGATGGGGCGACCACATCTGCACACAATATTCAAGATGTGGGCGTTACCATGGATTTATATAGAGGCATTATGATATTGTCTGTCTTATTATCTATCCCTTTCTTAATGATTCCCAACATTGTTAGCTTTTTTGACTGCCACTGCACACTGAGTAGATTTTGTCAAAATAAAAACAAATAAAAATAAAATAATTGGAGTATACCAATCTCCTAGAACTGGAAGGGACCTTGAAAGGTCATTGAGTCCAGCCCCCTGCCTTCACTAGCAGGACCAAGTACTGATTTTTGCCCCAGATCCCTAAGTGGCCCCCTCAAGGATTGAACTCACAACCCTGGGTTTAGCCGGCCAATGCTCAAACCACTGAGCTATCCCTCCACCAAAGAGAACTAAGCACAATCACTCCAAGATCTCTTTCTTCAGTGGTAACAGTTAATTTAGATCCCATCATTTTATATGTATAGTTGGGATTATGTTTTCCAATGTGCATTACTTTGCATTGATCAACATTGAATTTCATCTGCCATTTTGTTGTCCAGTCATCCAGTTTTGTGAGAGCCTTTTGTAGCTCTTCACAGTCTGCCTGGGACTTAACTATCTTGAGTAGTTTTGTATCATCTGCAAATTTTACCACCTCACTGTTTACCCCTTTTTCCAGATCATTTATGAATATGTTGAATAGGACTGGTCCCACTACAGACCCCAGGGGGACACCACTATTTACCTCTCTCCATTCTGAAAACTGACCATTTATTCCTACCCTTTGTTTACTATCTTTTAACCAGTTACTGATCCATGAGAGGACAGAGGAGGAGGTGGGCCTCACCAAGGCTAGTGAGCATTCCATTAGAAGGAGCTTCTGTCTAGCCTCTCTGTCTTTCCGAGACCTGCCTTTAAACCCAGAACTGATCTTACACTTGGACAGAAGGTGGCTGTCTCCAAAGCAGCTCAAATGCCTGTCACTACAGGGAAAAGACCTGGGGCAGGTTTGGCAGGACTTAAACCCGGGGGTCTTTGGCAAAATGCAGAGCGTTAATGGACCAAAACAGACAACAGAAAGAAAAAGGGGAGGGGATAATCTTCCTTCTAATCACAACTGTGTTAAAACTACACAAACACAGGAAAAACTAAGAATAAACCACTCTGTTGAGAAAGGCAGGAAGCTGAGAACCAGCGGACATGCAACCACTCCATCTCGAGCCGCAGGCAGTTGAGAAGGAACTGAGTGGCAGCTGGTCCGCACCCCCCTATATCCTGTCATGTGGAGGTGCCACTCTGGCAGGCCTGGGCTGCAGACACTGCTTTGTAGTTTCCACTCAAGAGCGCATGGCGTGCGTGCATCCTACGGTGAAGCACCCTATAGACATACACTCAAAGAACTAGCTGATACAATGGTAGGACTGAGATTTTAAATCAGCAGAAGTCTGATTTTACCACAGGATGGGGTGATCTGGCTCGTTAAAGGAAACGAAGGATGGTTTTGTATTTCAGGCACTGGCTTGCTACTCAGCACACCTGGGTTCAATTCCTGGCTCTGCCACAGACTCCCTTCGTGACCTGACAAGTCACTTAAACTTGTTGAACCTGTTCTGAAGTCCTCTGAAGTCAATGGGAGACATTCCACATGTTTCAAAGGGTTTGGGAAAACTAGGTATTAGAATAAAAGAGGCATCGCAACTATGAACAGGCTACTCATGTACTCTGTGGCATGTAACTACAACAGTTATCTGCAGCTAGGAAGCACTGGACCAGATCTATATCTGCAGTTTCCAATTTAGTTTTAAATAGGAGGGTGTGTGGTATGAGCTGTCTATTGCAAATGCTCTGGGAAGTAGCGATCCACTGGAAATCAAAGAAACTGGAGAATAACCTGCAATGGGAACCAGAGTAGGAACTGTTTCTAATCAGAGAGTAAAATGGCTATTAGCCAGGATCAATGGCTATTAGCCAGGATGGGCAGGGATGTTGTCCCTGGCCTCTGTTTGCCAGAAGCTGGGAATGGGCGACAGGGGATGAATCACTTGAGGATTCCCTGTTCTGTTCATTCTCTCTGGGGCACCTGGCATTGGCCACTGTTGGAAGACAGGACACTGGGCTAGAGGGACCTTTGGTCTGACCCAGTATCGCCATTCTTATGAAAACTTATCCTTACCCAGAGAGATCAGAGTCTCATAGTTCCCCTTCATCACATTCTTGTAAAGCTCTTTCTGCCATTCCTCTAAGTTCTCCCACTCCTGCTCGTTAAAATAGACGGAGACGTCATCAAATGTCACCGGCACCTGGAATCATAAGGGTTATAATAAACTTCTTTCTTAGACTATAAGGACCTGACCCAAAGCTCACTCAAGGGAATGCCAAGGACTTTCATAGGTTTTGGAGGAGAACCTTATGGCAGGGAATGCATCTTGTGCTGTGCTCTTAGATTCACCAAGACCAGAGCACTAATTTTAGCAGAAACTTTGAAGAGTCGGGGCCAAATTCAGCAAGAAGATATGTGTCTCCTGAAAAGCCCATAGTGCCCTCACCTCCCACTGACTAAATGGAGCATTTGCTGGTGGTCTGTTGAGAGCATCTGGTGGGCTGGCTCTGGCCGAGGTTTCCAGCCACTGTTTCCAAATTGCAGCAGAAGTGATGCATAACTATGCTCCTAATATTACTTTTCCACATCAGCACTTGCTGGAGAAACCAGCAAACTAGGGACTGAGCTGGAAACAGAGTCCAGATGTCCTGATTCTCAGTCCTGTACATTATCCACAAACAACTGGACCAACTGGGTCTGGCCAGTGAGTTATTGGACACCTTGAAGCCAATAAGATCAGTCCCTGCATCCACACTCCTATACAGTGGTGAATTAAAGGGCCTGCATATCAGAAGATAGGAAAACCCGTTCAGTACCTAAGTTTGTACCCCCCAACACTAGCTGGGATATTGTTACCTTGGGGACTTCTCCCTTAGTGCCTGGGGGCAGTCTCAGGATCCAGAAGTTCCTGTTTCTCAGCAGGTTCTCCATGTTCTCCAGCCTCCTCTGCAGGAAGTTATTCTCCTGGATCAGAGTTCCTAAAATAGTCCATTTACTCTCCAGCTGGTTACCAAATTCCATCGCTGTCCTCTCACAGTCTGTTAACTTCTGCTCGGTTGTCCCTGTTCTCCCCTCCAGATTCAGTAACCGGGTGGCGTGGGAATTCACCTTCCTCTCCACGGCTTGGATGGCAGCCACTACTGTCCACAAGGAGATCTCTGTAGTGTGATGATGGGCTTCGCTCACAGGAGTGTGTTCAGGGACAGCAGGAGCCTGTTTGCATGAAGAGAAACAAAGTCAGCATCAGGGAAAAACAGCCCAAGCAGCAGATTTGAAATGGAAACCCCACAATGTCTGACTCATAGGAAGTGTGGCATATTCACAGACTTTATTTGATTATCTAGCCTGACCTCCTGCACAGCACAGGCCGTTCAGTTTTACCTAATTACCCCTATACTGAGCCAAATCACTAGAGTAGCGGTTCTCAAACTGGGTCACAATCCCCCGACTCCGTCTTCATGAGGTTGCCGGGGCTGCAGCCGCTGGCGGCAGCTCCACGAAGCTGAAGGTAGCGGGTGGCGTTGCCAGGTGTCCCTGTTTTCAGCCAGAACCTCCGGTCGAAAGGGGACGAGGTGGCTCCAGTCAGCACCACGGACCCGGCCGCTGATACGCGAACGAGCAAGCCGGGAGCTGGTGTCCTGACACGGTCCCCAAGCCCGCGCTCTGCCCCCCCGGCCGGGACCCACAGCACCCCAGGGTGCCCGCTGCCGGCGGCTCCCCGGAGGCTGAACACAACGGAACGAAGCCCGAACACGATGGAGGGTTTCTCCGGGGCAACGGAGGCTCCGGCACAGACCCAGACCCTCCCCCGCCGGACCGGGCTGGGCCAGACGTGCGCCCAAGGGCGCCCCCGGCCGGGAACCGGGCTCCTTCCCCCCAGCGCCGGGAGCCTGCGGGTCGGACACAGCGCCGGGGCGGATGTCAACCCCCGGGTGCAGCTGGGGAGCAGCGCCGGGCACCGGCCCAGCCGCCCGAACCCCGGCCCGGCCGGGCAGCCCCGCGCCCCCCGCGGCCCGGCTCCCGGGGCCCAGGCCGGGCGGGGCGGGGAGAAGCTCCCGGGGCCCGAGGCTCCCCCGCCCGCCGGGCCCTCACCTGGGCAGCGGCCCGCTCGGCCATGGCCCCCCCGGGGAGGCGGGCGGGGCTTCTCCAGCGGGCCCGGCCCGGCCGAGCTCCGCTCCCGCTCCGGGCTGGGCAGGGTCCCGGCGCCGCCTCGCCACGGGCCGGCCCCGCTGCCGGGCGGAGCAGAGCGAGCGCAGCCGGGAGGGAGGGAGGGAGCCGCGGCCTGGCCCGCAGCGTCCCACCAAGAGAAGCACCGGGCGCTGAATCCGCAGGGCCGCTGCGAGCGGACAGCGCCCCCTGCCGGGCCCGTCGGAGAACGCAGCTCTTGGCCTAGAAGGTCCCCCCCCACCCCGGTGTGCGAGCCCCCCCAGCACCAGGCAGTGATGACCCTGTGACATACGGCTATTGAGTCAGGGATTTTAACCCCCAGGGCCCATAGGGTCCCCTCCACTGAGCTCCTGTACCAGCCCTCCCATTGCACCCCTCACCTGTCCTGAGCCCAAGCGCTCCTGTCCGACTAAAGCAGGGGCCAGAAAGAAATCCCCTTCAATAGCAACAGCGGGTAAGTAAATACCCGGCCCTAGGGGCAGGCTCCAGGCTGGGCCGTTAAGACAGATCACACACCGAGCAAGCCCCTGCCAATTGCCTTTGAAGGGTCCCACCAAAGTAGCGTTACCAACCCTCCAAGAATTAAAGATTATGTCATGTGATGAAATCTCCAGGAATTCATCCAACCAAAGTTGGCAACTTTACAGAGATCAAGGGCTCAGTCCACCCTAGATTTGCTCTTGTGAATAGTGGAAAGACTTCAGTGGGGTGACTGCCAAACCCAGCCCTACACCCTCCCTCACAAATAAACCACATTCTGCAGCATGGTGCCTGGATGCTGCAGGAGTTTAGTTTAAATTAAGAAATTACAGGTCAGGTCCTCAGATGGCCTAGAGCAGCCTCACTCTGTTGACTTCAACTGAACTATGGTGGTGCACACCCCCGGAGGAGCTGGGCCTACATTTTATTAAATGAGCTGCAATATGAAATGAACAGTATGACCAGTACAGGAGCCTGCATGTTATTCATTTTGATACTGAGCACAATTTATGTTTTCAGCATTCAATAGGCCCTGGATTTTTATATCAACCATGACTCACTGCATCACTGAAGTTGTCTTAGGGGAAAAGATTGGGGCAGCTGGGAACTGGAGGATTAGCACAAATGGAGACATTAAAGGCAGTTTGGGACTGTAGGATAAGCACATTAGTTTGATATTTCTGCTAAAATAAGTAGCAGACACTGATTTTTTCATTTAAATTACCAGCGTTAGGATCCAGAGGTAGCACCCTAGACAGACGTGTAGGGGGAGTCATTTTAGGCAGCCTGCCAACAGAAGCAAGCCACACTGCATGACTTAGGCCAGGTCTACACTACAGACCTAGATCAGTATAACTGTGTCCCTCAGGGTGTGAAGAATCCACCCCCTAGCGATGCCATTACACTGACCTCACCCCTCCCGTCAACAGCGCTATGTTGGCAGAAGAGCTTCTCCCACCCCCAGAGCTTCTGCCTCCAAGGGAAGTGAAGTAACAACACCAATGTGAGAAGCTCTCACCTTGGTGCTAAAGCACTACAGCAGTGCATGTGAAGACCAGCCCTTAACCTTGGAAACTTGAACTGAGCGTATCTTGACAATCATGAGACCTGCAGCCATAACTTGAATAAAAACCACCAGATTCTGAAACACATGCTCTCTGGGGCTGGTTTTGGATTACCACAGCATTACAAGCATTAACTTTTACCAACTCTCAACAATGATTTCAATAGGACTACTCATACTTAAAGTTATGCACCTGGACATTATGCTTATAAATAGCTTCAGATGCTCATTTTTGCTCTCTGATTTGTAGGTGAGCTATGGTTTTGGATTGAAATGTGCTGCTTCTCATATACTGTCTTGATGACTGAAGTCTGAGACAAAAGAATTGCCATTCCAGATGAGACCAGTTCTCCATCCACATCCAATGGTCCATCTCTGACAGCGACCCATACCAACTCCTTCAGGGGAACAACAAATTCCATAGTGGAAGCTTCTTCCTAATCCCAGGCAGTTCGTGACAAGTTTATCCAATGGTACCTTAATTGTTGATTGGGGGTGGGGGATAAATTCCCTGAAACAAGAGAGTTTAGATCCCTTATATCTTGTTATCCTAATAAGCGTAACTGTGGCTGTTCTCGTTATCTGTATAAGCAGGGGCGGCTCCAGGCACCAGCGCAGCAAGTGCATGCCTGGGGTGGCAAGGCCGGTGGGGGCAGCGTGCCGGCCTTTGTGCAGCATTTCTGCAGAAGGTCTGCTGGTCCCGCGGCTTCGGCAGTAATTCGGCGACAGGTACACCGAAGGCGCAGGACCAGCAGATCACCCGCAGAAAAGCCACCGAATCCGCATGACCGGTGGACCTCCCACAGAAATGCTGCCGAAGGCTCCCTGACTGCCATGCTTGGGGCGGCCAAAAACATAGAGCTGCCCCTGTGTATAAGCATTGAATCGTGCTTCTGGAACCCTGCTAAAAAACTGGCATTGACAATATCTTGTGGCAGAGAGTTCCACTGGCTCATTATGTGTTGTGTAAAATAGCATTTATTTTTATTACGTTTAAATTAGTTGCCTTTCAATTTCACTTGATATCCTCTTGCTCTTCTTTATGAGACAGGGAAAACAGGAGCACCCAATTTACCTTCCATGCCATTTAACTCAAATGCCAAAAACAGGAAAAAAAGAGCACTTAAATATTTAGCACTTTCACTCATCTAGTTAAGTGCTGACAGAACTCCCAATCTGTAGCTGTATCTCTAGCTCTTCCAAAAAGACCTTTACAAAAACAGGGAAGAATAAACTTGATGTCAAGCAGGAAAAAGAAATGTTCTTTGGAAACTAACAAAAATCTTTCAGGTCTTTTGTAAACATCACCATAAAAAACCCTAAGAGGATGCACACCTAATTCTTCTATCCCCTTTGCAATTCACCTTTAGGGATGGTGTGTTTTTAACCATAGTCCTCCAAAGAGGCACCAGGTCTGTTTTTGTAGTCGCCACACCCAACCCTCACCACAATGGACAATTATTTTTTGAATCAATATGTTTTGTGTCCTTTTCACTTTTGTTACAATTGTTTTTATTAGAATAAATGTCAGACGGACAATGTTACATGACAGATTTGTCATCCAGGTTACAAGACAAAGAGGTACAGAAGAAAGGCAGACAAGGGCTTTGCATGGCAAACATATCCATTTCAAGACAATTCGGATGCAGACTATATACAGCCCACCCAGTAATAAAACCAAATTAAGCCTCATATGGTACAAAAAGCAAAAGCAAAATGGTACCCAGCAATAGTAGAGGGGAAGGTAAGTAACCCGGTGTTATTAAAACACTGGTGCGAGTGGAAGGAGTGAGGAGGGGGTATCAGACGCAATATACACTTACATAAGAAAAACTGTGCCGTTTCCGTAACTTCACAAACCTGGAATTTCCCTGCTCAGAGTATTTATGAAACTGCTCCTAAACCGTAGCATCATCGGGAGAATCGTTGACGCTACCCAAGTTCAGCTTCTCAGTGTTCATAACAGCCCACTATTCCCCACAAACCATTCATGGTGGGGAAGGATCATCAGCCATTCCCACCAGTGAGCGATGATGGGGTTTGGCTGCCATTATACATGTGAGAACGTAAGTCCCTATAAAAACCCACACAGAGAGATGCAAGAAAAAAAAACCCTAAACAAACAAAACTCGAGGAGGACAGGCCAGGTGCAGCCCTAATGCTGAGATTATCCTCTGAACCTCGGACCAAAAGAAACCTATTTTGGAGGAGAGCCAGTGAGAGAAGGGCTCCGGCGCTACAGGACGGCGATACCTTCCCACTAGGAGAGCGGGTGTTAGGACACAAATCTTGCAGCAACAACTGATGAGATTTCAGCCCCATTGACTAACCTAAACCCCAGTCCTGACTCTGCTCATCGGGACCCAGACATGCTGCCCCACCAGCCCAGCTCGCAGGGAACTGGGGGGCAAGCTTGTGAACGTTCGGTCTGATGCCTTTAGAAGTCATTTATCCAGCAAGGTGGCACATATAAATAGCACTGCACAGACCTAGACTCGGACACTGCCCCAGGGCCCCAGAGTTTACCAGCGAAGTAGGACAAGACACGGCACAGGCAAACAGACCGGGAGTGGGGATTATTGACTGGCAGGAGGAGGAAGGGACAGGGGTTGCTCGGAGAGGAGAAATGGCTCTGTGCAGATGAGAACAAGGAGACCGCTCCAGGGGTGTGGGGGGAGCATGATCCTGAGAAGGGGAGGAGTCAGGCAGACCTAGGAAGAAGGATCTGGACTCAGCACTCCGAGGTTTTTACCATGAAGGAACCAGATATTTGCTGAACTGCAGCAGTTAACCCTTTCACGCAGGCAGATTTCTTCAGGCTCTGGCAAGCTAGAGAGCAGGCTTTTACGCCACCTGCCCTGCGGCAGATCCTGCCTCCCCCTGCAGCGTCGAGCGAGCAAAGCAGTACTCAGCACGGGAATCTCGCGTACAGTAGTCAGCTGGTGCAGAGCAGAGATCAGACGCTCTTCACGGGTTTGTCCAGGGAGCCTGCGGGAGGATGAGATGCCGGGGGAGCAGCCCTTTAGACGGCCACCCAACAGAGTCATTTACAATTGGCCAGGGAGAGCCCCACCCCACCCACCCACACTCCAGCCCCGAGGCCGGAAGGAGGTTGCGGGCGCTTTTCCAGCCTACCAAGCGCAGGGATGAACTGGTCTGGACGTCACGTAACACGCTAGTTACCACCTAGTCACCCATCCCACTCCCTGGTGCTTTCCCGGTCTCCAGTCTTTGCCCTGGGGACGCCTGCTCGGTCTGGTCTGCCCTCTGCTGACCCTGTGGCGGCGGCGTACCTGGGAAGTCAGCCCCGCACTTCTCACGCTTGCAGGGCATCCCGGTCTCGTGGCTCTGCAGGTGCTTGTGGAAGCTGGCCCTGACCTTGTACCTCTTCTCGCAGATGGTGCATTGGAACAGCCTCTCCCCAGAGCAGGCTCGCTGGCCGTTGGGCAGATGCTGCTTCTGAGCAGATGTCTCCCCACCCTCAGCGCACTGGCCAGCCTTCCCCCCGGCCTGGAGCCGCTGGCTCGCACAGAGCTCGGCGTGGCAGCTGCAGCCCTTGCCGCGCTCCGTGCAGTCCTGGGGATTCTCCTTCCCGTGGCCCCGCTGGTGTCTGAGGAAACGCTCCTTCAGCCGGAAGCTCTTCCCACACACAACGCACTGGAACGGCCTCTCCTCCACGCGGACTTGTCGGTGATTCAGGAGGAACCACTTCCGGCTGCAGGTCTGCTCACAGCCAGCGTATTTGTATGGCCTCTCCCCAGTGTGGCTCGCACAGTGTCGGATGAACTCCGAATGGCACCGGAAGCTCCTGGCACACTCGGTGCACTGATAAGGTCTCTCTCTGGCACGGCTCCTGTGCTGTTTCCCAAAGCTCACTTTCAGCCGGAAGCTCTTCCCACCCTTAGTACACGTGACATACGGCCTCCCTCCCGCGTGGCTTGCCTGATGGACGAGAGGCTTGATGCCACCGAAATCTCTTCCACGTGGAGTCGGCTCCCCCAAGACAATGCCTGCCGGGCTCCCTGGTGGCGTTACAGAGCCGCACTGACCCTCCCAGGCTGTGGTAGCAACCAGACTCTGGGAAACACTTTCCCCTGAACTTCCCAGGAGTATGTCACGTGGCTCCAAGTCTTCAGGATCTTCCTCATGCTCCTGCACCTCCGTTTTAATCACAATCACCTCATCTGCAGCAAGAGAGAGAATCAGAGACATCACTCCCTTGGCCTGCGAGCCAGAGAAAGGAAGCCTCAGTTGATTCAGCCATTCAGTGACTCACTGCAGAAAAATAAACGTGTCGGCTTACTGAACTTGGCCGATAAAGTAGACAAGGGCGCAGTGTTCAAAAGAGCCTAGGGGACTTATGAAACTTAGTCCCGTTTTGAAAAGTTACTAGAGACTTTTGAAACTGGGATTAAGGCGCTTTTGAAAACTTTACCCAAGATAAATAATGAGTGCGCACACACGATGTAGAGCCCGGTTTCAAATCAGCAGAGCAGCCCCCCTTCCTGCTCAGCACTTCTGAAAAGCATCTAAACTGAGAGGAGATTTCTGGCCTGAAAACTTGTCTGTAAACCAGAAGCTTCACACCTTTGGGTGGAGCGCTGGGAAAAGGGTGTATTTAAGTACCAGGGAGTATGAAGGGTCAGCGCCGAGCCCAGAAGGTCTAGACAGCTGGAGAACAAAATCTATCTAGTTAAGGTTGAAATTCTGTTCCATTATAATCCTATTTTCAGAAACTCCGTCTTCAAAAGTTACCCGTTGCCCTGAAACTTTTCATACATGGTCTGAAACCAAAGGAGATTTCTTTCCCGCCCCCCCTTCCAAAAGCTGGAGTGAGATCTGTCTGGACATTTATGGAGAAAGATAATTAACCTTCTCCGTTTTGTAATTTTGCTGCCGATATTGGCGCTAAGTAGTATCTTAAACTTGTGGGTCAAATTCTCAGCTGTGGTAAATCGTCATTCCTGCCCTAGGCGCTGACTCCATGGGTGTTCCGGGGCTGGAGCACCCACGGGGAAAAAAATCAGTGGGTGCTCTGCACCCACCGGGAGCCAAGCTCCCCGCCCTGCCCCACCTCACCTCCTTCTCCTCCATCTCGTCCCCTGAGCGTGCCACATCCCCACTCCTCTGCCTACCTCCCAGCGCTTGCCGCTGCCAAACAGCTGTAGCAAGCTCCAGGTGGGAGGGGGGAGGAGCGGGAACATGGCGCGCTCAGGGGAGGAGGCGGGGAAGAGGTGGGGCCAGGGTGGGGATTTAGGGAAGGAGTAGGAATAAAGGCAGGGAGGGGGCGGATACTTTGGGGGAAGGGGTTGGAATGGGGGTGGAGTTGGGGCAGGGCCGGGGTGGTGGTCGAGAAGTTGGTGCCTATGATTCCTCCATTGACCTTGATGGAGCTCCACCAATTTACAACAGCTGAGGATCTAGCCCGTTTCAAATTTCACGTGTGGCTAGTCAGGGAGGAATAACTGCTTATGACATTCTGGGGCGGGGGGAGTTTTAAACATTTTTTAAAGTCATAACGCATAAAAAGTGTTTTTTTGAACGTGCTGTAAAAATGTCTATGAAATAGTTAGTCCGTGATTCAATGCAGCTGCAGAGGTTGCACTGCGCTACCCAGTCCAATGCTGCTGCTGGGCATTTGATATTTTTACTGAGTGCTGCGAACAAACAACATACGGCGCTGCAAAAACCCAACAGACACGTCTCAATAGCAACACAGGTAGCTTCTCCCTACTCCCCTATTTGTTTCCTCTTTTCTGTCTTTATAAAAGAAAAGAGAAGAAAAAAATTAAATGCAAACTGAATCTTGTGTTAATGCAATGCTAGGCTCAGAGGTTTGAGCTAAGAACTATGGGTAACGCATAAGTGAAGATTCTGATCATGTTAACTCAGCTACATCATGCGACTGTCAAGCTTAGGAAACAGCATTTCTCTTGTAATAGTTGCCTTTGGATAGCGTCGAGATTGCAAATCGTCTCCTGGGTTTGAGGAAAAGAGGATTTCCAGCTGTTATTTCACAGCCTATTGAAGTTATCACAATCCATCTCACCTGTGCAGAGCTCTGTATGGATTCGCCTTTCCTCCAGCACCTGCATATCCCGCACACTTGGCTCTTCCTCGACGTCCCTCCGGCACGAAGCGTCGCGTGCAGAAGCTGGGCGTCCTGTTCGTGGCAGACAGAGTAACGCATTGCTTTGCTGATCTCCACAAACACTACACAAGGAAACGTAAACTGACTGTAACCCAGTGCTGTTTCTGGGCTGGAGGAGACACGCATTCTGATGGGCTACAAACATTTCTCTGAGGATCCAGAGGAAACAAATGCAGAAGGGCTCAGAGGCAGGAGAACTTGAGATGGGTGGAAATCCAAAGGTGCTGGCTGCCTGCGTCCGTACAGGGGCAGGTGGTACCGATAGGCGTGGGGGGCCTAGAACGGAGCTGTGCAGAACAGCACTGCCCCAGGCTTTGCTTCAGGAGAGCTCCCTGGGAGCCCAGAGTCTGCACCAGCCCTGCGGCGGGAGCAGCGTGCACTCACCTCTGTCGCTGGCCAGCCCTGCTGGTAGTGTGGAAGTGGTGGGGGGAGGGGCAAGGACCTAGTGTCTCCTTTTGGGGGTACAGCTCACTGGGGGACTAGCAGGGAGCAACCTCAGCACGAAGGACTGCAACTGCCAGGAGAGGAGAAGGCGCCTTGCGCTATCATCTCCTGCTCATCTGTACAGGGACCAGCCAGAGTCCGGGCGAAAGGTTTCACTGGATTTCCCTCACTGTCTGGGCAGCTTCGCGCATCACTCACCAGCACTGGGGTGTGTACAGAGCTCTCCTTCCCCAACGTGGTCCTGATTCTCAGCACCGGACTGTTCCTCTCGTTTAATCCATGATAAAGCGTCACAGCCGGAGACTGTATAATTGGTTCATGGAAAGAGGTAATAATAGAGGCTGTTTTATTCATACACCTCACTGACTCATTCTTACCAAGCACCTGGTGCGATATTAATCTGAAGAGACACACACGGGCTAAACTAGAAATAACATTGTGATTGTCCATCCCTTCCTATTAAGTGCTGACATGGGCAGAGATTAGTCCCCAAGACAGTTTCACAGAGAAGGGGGGACTTTGGAAAGTGTTCTCATCTCTCTTGACTATGTAACAAGTGCTTTAGTGCAGCGATGGATGCTGTAGAAATATAAAGAGAGATGGTAGAAAATGATAAGAGGGCCTAGCTGCTACAGCAATGGACACACTAGAAATACCCAGATGGACAGGGAATTATACAGTCTGTAGAAGCCAGCAAAGGTTTTGTGGAGGGCTAGTTTCTCTTTCTTTAAGCTCTGTGGATATCCAGAGAATGCTCACAGAGGCAAGTCCAAAGGTGGGCATTGGTATAACCACATGTGCAACATTACAGAGCTTTAGGTCATTGTTCAAAATCATTTAGCTAGTGCTGCAGACTCTAGACAGCGCATCAAACCACACTGAAGTATTCAGATTCATAGATTTTTAATGCCAGAAGGGACCATTACATCTTGCCTGACCTCCTGCATGATGCAGACCAAAGAAAATCACCCAACAATTTCTGCATCAAGCCCTAACTTTGGTTTGAACTACACACTGGCAAAAGGGAAGGTATAGGTGATCTTGGTGATACAAAAGACAATACGTAGGTATATACAAGCACACGATAAATGGCACAGGTATAGATAAGGAGATAGTATCATACATATGGCTTGATGCTATCAGTACAGAGTGGGAGTATTACTAATGCCTTAGCTAAATGAGAAGGCACTGTACAGGTATATATAAGGAGAGGTTGAACTGGGTCGGTCTGTAGCGG
Source organism: Mauremys mutica (assembly GCF_020497125.1). Taxonomy (NCBI): domain Eukaryota; kingdom Metazoa; phylum Chordata; order Testudines; family Geoemydidae; genus Mauremys; species Mauremys mutica. The sequence goes on along the minus strand of NC_059073.1, from coordinate 293,766,012 downwards.
CTACGACAGCCTGCCCACATTTCCTGGTTGCTGTTACCTTGTGCTCCAGAATCTAAGCTTTCATTTAAAAAAAAAAAAACAAAAAAAAAACTGGCGCTTATGGTTGCATGCAGACTGAATTTAATCAACACAATTATATCTGCTTGAGTGTGCAAACAGCTTTGAACTATAGCTCAGAAAGATACACACTGGTCCTATTCAAATTGATAAGATGTGGCCTCTGGAGCCTACTGATGACAACTGAACTCCCAACATTTTAAACTTTCAAAGCTGATTGAAGCTCACAAGGGAAAAAAAAGGGGAAGTATTACGTAATGACCTGAGTCATCCATTGTGGAGTCCCAAAACAGCAAAGTGGAGATTGGAAGTGGGTCTTAGGAAGAATCCCACCACTTTTTTCCATCTCTGATCACACTGTGCAAGCAGGTATAAGGAGATGGGTATTTGGAGGTAAATATTTCTACCTCTTATCCTGCATTTTGACAGAAGATCAATAACTTACCACTCTACATTTAACATGTTTGATAGAAGGAAAGTGCTGTTAGCAGTGGTAGAAAGCTGGCATTAGATACTGGATTCTGTAAATTGAGGTAGATCTGATCACTCCTTCACCATTACCTTCATTTTGCTGTCAATCGATGTGTCTATTTCAGAGGCATTTATTTTACCCCACTGATACGAACATCTCTCACTTTTTCCTCGTCACTAACTCACAACTCCAAGCGTAGTTTGAGAACAGCTGTTCAGCAGGCGACCAAGGAACTGATTTGGTCCGACTCTGGCTGTTCCAACAGCTTTCATTTCTTTTAGTTGTTGAGGCCCAAATGGGAGCCACTGTCGAGTTACATTAGTTTTGGTGGGTTGGCTGCTCTTGCAAGTCGGAAAACGTGGTTTATCTTGTTACTGTTGCATTCAATTGGGGTCTGGCGTGGGCAGAATTGCCAGCTTTCTCCTTCTCTCACCCCTGTGTAGCGGGATAGCGCAAGCCCAGTGGGACTTACGGGATGTCTAGCCTTTGTCCAGGTGCCCTGGCTGAAGAGGTGAACTTTACCCTTTGGAATGGTTTCAATCCATTACTGACCTGTGCTGGGGTCTGCAGGGACACCTCTTTCCTTAGCATTGCCCTGTTCCCCGACACACGGCTCTGCGCCTTGTTCGGTCTGGCACAACCGGCCAGGTGCAGCAACAGGAGAGTCTGCTCGGAGGGGAGAGGGAGGAAAGAGAGAGAATTCCATTATGTTTATCGAGTATCTGTTTAGCTGCTGGCAGCACATCACAATGTCTGAAAAGCTAGAGCCACCGAGGTTCACAAGAACTTTGGTTCTTGCTTTGCCGTTCCCGCACTCTCTCTAAATTACTGTATTTTAATCCATTACTCACTGACATGCGGTTCAATGGAGATTTTCCTTTCTTCAGAGTCCAGAGGATCCCCGATATACGGCTCCTCCCCTCGCTCTATCCGGGACAGGATGTCAGGTTTAGAAACAGCATAGTCTGTTCATGGGAGATGATATTAGGTGGGATACGGTAGGATGTTTTATTCAGATCAGTTACACAGGGATTAAAATAATCCTTTCAACTGAGATATTCATTAGCTATTTATAACAAAATCAGTTTCAATGAAAAGTAGAACCTGGTTTACTTAAACATTGTCTAGTGAGGGGCCAATCATGCAGGTGCTTACTTCCAAGCACAGGACTTATTGCGGCGAGTAGGCCCATTAACTTCCCCAGTCATCGCTGTTACTACCTGCAATATAGTAGCACCTAGAGGCTCCAAACAAGATCAGGGCCCCATTGTCTCTACTGCCCAAATGCTGGTTCTTTTCGCTCCCCATGTTATGGATAATGAGGCTGGGACGAATAGCCTGGATTCATCATCCAAACTGCTGATATTGCTCCAGAGAGGCCAGATTCCAGGGAAGATCTTGGAAGCTCTTTCACTGGAGGAGGTTAATTCTATGTTCTCCTTTGGGAATGATGAATGGCTGGTCATTTCGAGGCTTGACACCAGAGCCTGAGTTGGGCTGTGGGATTGTGTTTACTGTGGGGGATGTGAAGAGATCATTCAACACCCTCCTCCTCTGTTCCTAGCAGGGGCTGTGAGTTGGACTCTAAGTTGGTTACAAGCGTTCTTTACACCATACAGTCATTTGACCATGGGGGAAAGGGTCCCTAAATGGAAGAGTTATTGTATGTCAATACAGCATATTACTCAAGAACAAAGCAACTCCACAGGGATTGACGCATGGTCATTGCATCATAGCTACGCTGTTGAGGATGGAGGACACCAGAATGCCAAAACAGCTGTGGACTGGAAAACTGGCAGCGGGTAACTGTACACGAGGCAGCCAGAAGAAACGTTTCAAGGACACACTGCAGCATAACCTGAAGCAGTGCAACATTGCAACTGGAAGTTGGCAGCAACAGACAGATCGCGCTGGCGAGCAATCAGGGATGGGGTTACTCAGATCGTGATCCTGAGGCACTGAGTCATACACAGCAACAGGCACAGAGCGTAATCCCTTCCTCAATCCTGAGCTGCATATGCCCTCGATGCGGAAAGGACCGACACTCTCACATCGGCCTTTTCGACCCCAATGTAACACTGTCATCAACATCATTTTTGGTCACCAAGGGCAACAATTCCTCAAGAACGGTGAATTTTAATTAGCTATTCTGTCCCTGTCTACACAAAATCAGCCATGCTGGGGGAACCCACAATGCCAGTTAAAGCACTGTTCCTTCTCTAGTGCAGACGGGACCATCAGTGCTAATGATCTTATGCTTCCCCTGCTTGTGGTTTATATTGCCCTGGACTTGACTCTTTAGTTGTTTCTCTTTGGAGAGATTTTGCATCAACAGCTGACATGGAAACTAGCAACTTTCTGTATCTAGATTGAACTTGAACACGTAGATCCCACTCAGCTTCTAGTACGGGATCAGAAGCAGTGGTGGCCTTAGGCTCAAGAGTGTATATTTTGGCACTTCTTCCACAGAATGATGAGAGGAACTTGAGCATTCCTAAACATCTGGAAGACTAATGGCATTGGCCCAGCAAAAATCAAAGGAACTGTGAGCGGGAGGAAATCCAGTCCAGGAAAGTTCTCACCACTTCTAATAAAGGAGTGAAACCCGATCCTTACCCAGTGAGATCAGGGTCTCATAATTCCCCTTCATCGTATTCTTGTAAAGCTCCTTCTGCCATTCATTCAAGCTTTTCCATTCCTGCTCGTTGAAATAGACCGAGATGTCATCAAATGTCACCGGCACCTGAAATCACAAGGGGGAGACACCCACCACCTTCTGATTCTGTCACACCCACCTTTTTATTTTAACTCTAAGAATGTTTTAAAGTTAATTTAATTTGAGCTTAGCAAGAATCAAGATACTATGGGCCAGATATTCACTAGTATAAATCAGCAATACTCCACTGACTTCAAAGCAGCTACGCCTAGTTACACTAGCTGAGGGATCTGGCCCCATACAGGGGTCAGAGTTTGCAGCTTGACACTGTTGTTATTTAACATGACAGTAGGTCCCAGAGGCCCCTGTCAAGATCCATCTCTATTGTCCTTGCAGAAACACATGAGAAGCAGAGCATTTATAACAGATTATCTTTGAACATGAAGATTTAGAGAAATGTTGGATTGCAAACATTGCAGTTTGGGACTCTTCTGAATCTGGGGTTTTGTTCTGTCCATTATAGCAACAGGATGCTTAAAACCAAAGCTTTGGTTCCCCCCCCTCTCTAAATTACCGGTAATTGTTCATAAAAGCAAATCTAACATTGAGCTCCTCTATTAATTCACAGAGCAAGCAATGGCACCCCCATCTTTACTGTCATTCGGAAGGATCACATTTAAAGAACAGGGTCGTTCCATGTCTGCAGCCCATTCAGACACTGGCTTTTCCATCTGCCAACCAGGGGGACCAGCTAGCGCTAGTTGTGCCAGTGGTTTCCGTGATTGGAAGCCTGTCTGCAGAGAATGTCTGAGCCCATAACCACCCATCCACTCTCATGCAGGATAATGGGAGTTTAATCAAATAAAAATGATTCACTTTGCAATCTGCAGCTTAAGCATCTTTGATTTTCCAATGAGAAGGGTCTAACTAACATTGACTGAATTTGACCGAACAGCTCCAAGGAACCAGAATCATCTGAGAAGCACAGTAAATGCCAGTCAGTAAGGTGCATTAACTAACCACATATGAATGGATTGTTTTCACTGTGTTGGAATTTCATAACATTCAATTTGAGTAACACTGACGTTAACCGATCTAGGTGGTTCCCATTTGCACCCCCTCTGTTCATGGGTCCATCTATACAATTCTCTCCCGGGTGCAGCAAAGTTTCTGAAGAAAAACAGACAGGAAAGCGTACCAGAGAGAGGCAACGCAGGTTTCATTGCAAGTGGGGTTTCACACACAAAAGAAAAGTTTGAGTGTGGAAAATCCAACCTCTTTCAGGCTGGTAGGCTTAGTAGAATCGCTCAGCTGGTCTCTGGGATGAGAGGGTAACATTTTGAAACGCACAGGCCCAGGGGGCTCTACTTGTGAGAAGTGCAGCGTGCTGTGGGGGAAGGCTCTCAAATGGCAAAGAGGCGGCGGGGAAAGTCGAAAACCGACAATGGCAGGTAAGAGCAGACAGGAAGGTTAGTCCAGTGCTTACAGCACTAGCCGGGGTTCAATTCCTGTTCTTCCATGAATACCCCGAGGAACCTTGGGCAAATCACAGTCTCTCTGTGCCTCAGATTTACACCTGGGGATTATAGCACTGCCCGACCTCCCAGGGGAGTTGCAAGGATAAACACGGTAAAAGATAGGGAGGCACTCTCATCCAGGGCCATATAAGTACCTAAAATAGACAGATGGGGTGGGGGTGGGGGTGGGGGTTCCTTCTCCCTTCTCTGGCTATAACTTTGGGCTTCTGTGCTTTCCTTAATCTGGAGAGGCTTTTCCAGATGTTAGATTGGTTCTTCCATTCCCTCCCCTTTCCCGCAACTGCTCCCACCAGCATGAGACGGGCATGGGGTGAAAGTTGTCTAACTAATTCTGACCAGCGTGGCGGTTGGCTCGAAAAAGCCTCTGCAGCCCCATCAAATCTGAGCACTTTTAGAACAGCAAAGACAGAGATTGGATGGGGGAAAAGAACGGGCCTGTGAAAAAAAACCCTTGTGTATCTGGTAATAGAAGGGACTTACTTACACCTTTTAACATGGTACGGCCCCTTCCGTTTGAAGCATTAAAAATGCTTTACTAATACTGGTGGCTTAAGCCTCAGGTACCCCTGTGTGGGAGGTAAATATCATCCCCATTTTAAAGATGAGGCTCAGAGAAGTTAAGAGGCATATCCAAGACCACACAGGAAGTTTGCGGCAGGGTAGGACTGGAAGGGACTCAGATCATCTAGTCCAGTCCCTTGCACTCAAGGCAGGACTAACTAATAACTAGAGCCAGATCTCGATTCCCAGACCTGCGCATTAACTACAAGACCATCCTTTCTACTCTATGCTGACTTCTACCTCCTTAGTGCTGGCGGAGATGTGCTGCTACAATGCTTATTTTCCTAGCTCATGTCACCCTCCACTGCCCATCACATCAACAAGAAACGTCTCCTTGTCTTTACCCCCATTCCAGCTCGTCCGATACTTCTCTTGTAGATTCCTTGGGATCTTTCTGTTGTGTTTGTACAGCACTGCCACAGTAGGGTCCTGGTCTGTGACTGGGGCTCTTAGACATTACCACCATACAGATAAAACTAGTTACCTTGGGGACCTCCCCAGTAGTGCCTGGGGGGAGCCTCAGGATCCAGAAGTTCCTGTTCTTCAGCAGGTTCTCCATGTTCTCCAGCCTCCTCTGCAGCAGCCCGTGCTCCTGGATCAGAGTTCCCAGCGCCGCCCACTTACTCTCCAGCTGGTTCCCAAATTCCACGACAGTTTTCTCACAGCCTATTAGTTTTTTTTCAGCCATCCACATTCTCCCTTCCAGACCCAGCAACCTCGTGGCGTGAGAATCTAATTTCCTCTCAACAGCTTGGACGGCGGCTAATACCGTCCGCAGGGAAACCTCTGCACTTGGAGGTGGTGGTTCTTGTGCAGACGTTTGCTCAGGGAGGACCGGTGGCTGTAAGACGGCCAGGGGCTGCGGTTCCACCTCCCATTCATCAGCCTGTTTCAAGGACGGAAAATGAAAACAGAGTTGGGGTCACGTTCCCTATCGGCAAAGTTAGCTACAAAAAAAAAAAAAAAACAGGACAAGCAGCCGCTCACATGCACCAGGCCGCCTAGACTGTTCAAGGGTTGCATCTTTATCATCATCGGCTCACATTCCGGAAGTGATGGTTAAAAAGCTGCTGACATTTTCATTATAATCCTCATTTATAAGGGTCAATGGGAATGGCATTGAACTGAAATGTCCCATGCAGCTCGGTTTTGGTCCTAATTTGTTTGAGGAAAACTGCAATATAAGGCAAGAGCTTTTCTAGTCACGTTCATTTACAAACGAGTCAATCACTACAACAGTCTTACGAGAAGAGAATTGATGAGCCTGGCATGAGGTCTCCTTGCCACAGGGCCCGAGACTCCCAGGGGATGTCCGCACTGGAGCTGGAGGGGGAATTCCCTGCTTGAAGAGACACACTGGCACTAGCTCTAGAGAAGCGTAGTGTCAGCTGTGAGTGGCGGGAAGCGCTAGCCGTTCTGAGGATACACTGCCCAAGTCCAGCAGCACACACTCGGGGCGGCTCGCCCTCCCACTGCTCGCACCACCGCAACTGTGCTCTATTTTAGCATGTAAACTCGATCCGAGCTAGTGCAAATAGGCCTCCTTAAAATGGGAATCACACAACCAACTCGCAGTGCGGACATACCCTGGGTCTCTCGCTCTCTCTTATGGCCCATCTGTGCACCAACATTTATTCCGTCGTCAGGAGATGGCGTTATATCCCAGCAGGGACCAGATGGGACGGGAACAAACCAACTGTACAAAATCGGTGCTACAGTCTGTACAAACAAATCTCACAACACCCCAGGTCGGTGGGCAAGGATCCCTATCTCCAGCATTCACATGCAAAAACCATTTAGAAATATTAAGCAACTTGCACAAGGGCATAGAGTAAAGGTGTCTGGACCAACATTTGAATCCACGTCCCCTTCTTCTCCTCATGTCCTTGTCACAAACTTGATGTTTTTCCAGAACTGTCCCCAAATAATATCTAATGCCCTAGATCACTATGCTTCCTAGGCAAATCATTTCACTGTGTCCTAGTTTTCCTCTCCGTAAATTAAGATCTCCTCAGTCATCAAACTTACTTGGCTTCCTAAATAGAGCAGGATTATCGCTGTTTGTACTGAGGGGAAAACTGAGACCTGCTGGGGATAAGAAACTTGCCTCAAGAGCATTGTGGTCCAGCAGTTTAAATACTGGCCTGAGCATCAGGAGAGCTAGGTGTGTGAGAGCATGAACCTCCATTTATCACCTCCCCAATTAGACAGAAGACTGCAGTGAACCCTGCTTATGAAGCACTAGAGAAGCGTAAAGCATTATTAAGGCCAGTCAGTAGCAGACATGGAAATAGAGTTCAGGGGTCTTAGGCCTGTGCTCATTTCTCTAGGCCTACAGAGATCCTCCAGGTTGAAGTTTCATTCACCTCTTTTGTCTCAACCAACTTTCCCCCGCAAAAAACTGCTACATTTTTGCCTAAGTTTCCCAACATCTAAAACCAGCTAATTCCATGTAGAGTTCAGCAACAAATATTCACCCAGTTCTAATCCCAATACTTTGCATTTCTGCAGCACTTTCCTTTGGAGGATCTCAAAGCAATTTACAAATACAGACACATTAAGACTCATAACCACCCCAGGGAGGCGTAAGTATTATTCCCCAGGCAGAGACAGAGAAACTGAGGTTAAGTGGCCTGTCCAAAAAAAATCACAAAGCAAGTCAGTACAGAAGTGGGAACAGAAACCATAACTCCTGGCACTCAATCCTTTGCTTCAGCCATGAACTGGCCTTCCTCTCAATATAAATACATAGTGTTATTTATCAACCAACATTTAGGTACCTCTTGGATGATTTTTTTCCGGAAGGCTCCTCTTCCTTTTGGTTGTGATGGGGACTGTGGGTTCCCGTTCACGCTCGGGCAGACGTTCAGAGTCGGAACTGCTGTTTTGGTTAGAAGTAACCGCTTTCCAAATTCTAATTTTTTTTGCGTCACGCTTGAAATGTCAAAGCACTCGTCTGTGAAGTGCGCGGAGCAGATCAGCGAGCGGTCGTGTCCCCCTCTCCAGTCTGCTCTCTTCATCCGAACAAATCTGTCCCAAAGGCTCCTAACGTGAGGGTCTTTTGGAAATTTGAACAAGGATACACCATCTTGGGTGGTGTTGGAACACCTGGCCACTACGCAGCGAGCTGGCATGATTTGTAATGTAAAATGTTACTATGTTACAATGTCACTAGCAGACAAGTTCTAGTGATTCCTCCAGCTGATCTGTTAGGAAAGAGACGTCAAAGGTTTCTAAGTAGCTCTGGGAGTTGGTTGCATCCCTTGTCTCCTAGTACAGTTCTTACACTGCAGCTGTTCAGTGTAATGTTCAGAATCCAAACAAGCAAGAACATTCCCTTCGTCAAACTCCTTGGCTTTTTATTTGAATGACACCTAAAAAGCAGAGAGAAAACCCTCTCATGCATATAACTCTAATGATGTTGTGTAGCTACACCAGGTGCATGTAAATATTCAGTTACTTATTTTAAATACAAAATTATGCAATGCTTTATGAGCCTGGTTTTGAAAAAGTTAGGTGTGGAACTGCACATACAAAATGAGGCACAATTACACACACACAGTCCAGGTAAGAGCACATGCATATGCCTGGTTCTGGTTATTTCCATTCATTTCCCAGACCTAAAGAAGAGCTCTGGCTGGCTCAAAAGCTTGTCTCCCTCACCAACAGAAGTTGGCCCAACAGAAGATATTACTGCACCCACCTTGTCTCTATAATATCCTGGGACCAACACGGCTACAACGACACTGTACAGCACATTGGCAGTTACACAGTTTGTGTGCACAGTCATAACTGCATGTGAAACATGCACATCTAGAAGTTTTCAACATTGGGCCCAACCTGTTCAAACTACTGTGCTCCTCCCTTACCGATCAAGAGTCTTTCATCCCTGCACATCAAAGCACTTTAAGAACCATTAATGCATGATCAGAATCCTTATGTGAGAAATAAGAATCTATTCCCATGCCCAGTTTACAGCTTCAGTGTGCCAGGCTGTCAGGGATGAAATGCCCACTGCTTAATTTGTGCCAGGGCTTGCCAGAGCTGAGCCCTGGCACCTCTAGGCTTAGCACTTCATATCCCCAGCATCTCTGTCCTTGCCATGTCAGTTATGAAAGTCAAAAATTTGCTTGAGCCCGGGCACCACTTTCATTACAAATTAAGCCCTGGAAACAACTCACCCACCTCAGTAGCAAAGTGAGAAATAGAATCAGGCTGCTGGACATTAGGTGACACACTGACACGGCAATGAGCCGCCTGCCTAAAGCGATGCTGGTGCCCTGTCAACACCCCCTGCAGCCGCCAGGCCCTGGCTGCACCCAAGCACGCGCTCCAAAGCCCCCCTGAGGCAGGCGAGCGAGGGGCTCACCAGACATCAAGGCGGGTCCCCGCTAGCCTCCCCCTGCCCGGCTGCACAGGGACGGCCGCGCTCTCTCTGGCGCTAGGGCCTGGGGCTGGCTGCGGCCGGGGGCGCACAGCAGCACTACGCCCCGCTCCCCCCGGCCGGGAAGGCAGGAGCGGACCCCGCCCGGAAAGGCAGCTCCGCCCGCGGCACCGCTCCCCACCTGCCGGCCCTTCGGAGCAGCCGTGTAGACGCCCCGCCCAAGGGGTCTCGAGCCAGCCCCTGCGGGAGCCGGGGGGCGCTGGGCCAACGTGCCCCGGCTCTGCAAGGAGCCCGCGGGCCGGGCACCGGGGCTACGTACCGCAGCGCCCCTGCTCCGGGCCCTCACCTGGGCAGCGGGCCCGGCCCGGCCGAGCTCCGCTCCCGCTCCGGGCTGGGCAGGGTCCCGGCGCCGCCTCGCCACGGGCCGGCCCCGCTGCCGGGCGGAGCAGAGCGAGCGCAGCCGGGAGGGAGCCGCGGCCTGGCTGCCGGGCCGGGAGCGGAGCGGGGCGGCAGCGGCCCCTGGCGGCGGAAGGTCGGTACCGGCCGCGGCTGCCGCTTTGTTGCCCGGGGACTTTTGTTAGCGGGTGTCACACACGTGTCAATGCGGCTTCAAAGCGGGGCCGGGCCGGGGGGGGCCACCCGAGGGGCAAAGCCGCGAACTAATGGGCGGTTCCTTTAACTGGGCTCCGGTCCCCCTCCGCGCAGGTAGGGAGAGTTTTAGCACCTGTGGGTGGCAGAAGGAAGGGGCCCCCTCCCCCCGTGAGTGACTGTCAGCCTGAACCCCGGAGAGCTAGCGAGTCCCCGGAGCTCTTTTCTCCAGCCCACATCCTCCGAGCCCGAAATCCATGGCCGCTTGGAGCCTTTGGGGATCTGGGCCCTACTCGGGGGCTGGAACAATGTATATAGTGGGGGTGCGAGAGCCATGGAACCAAACTGTAAAGCCTCTGTATGATGGAAACCACTTCCAGCCAGTTCCACCACCTATGGCCCTACTCCTCCTTTCCCCCTTCTCTCCCGGCTCTCACCTGCCCGCTCCCCTTTTTCCCCTACTGCACCCATCCGCTCTCCAGCCTTCGTTTCCCTTCACTCCAGCCCCAGCAACAGGCTCCCTTGTGGGTAATTTGCTGGAGGCACCAGTGTAAGTGGACAGCTGCATTCCACACCCACCGAGGCTTCTGAGGGGCCTTCAGGTGTCACATCAACAGGTGAATACAACAAATGAGTGGATGGGTCAGTGGAGAAAGCACAAGGTAACAGTGAGAAGTTTATCATTAGTGGAACTAGCAGCAGTTGCAGCATATCAACCACTTAGCCAGTGTCATGTATTTTGTAAGCAGCAGGGCATGGGTGAGTTTTAATTACTTTTTTTTTAGAAAACCCTTGCTGCACTCCAATAGATTTCAGATCTGCTTGGACCTATTTGCTTGTTAAAACACTCCCTGCTCATGTCCTCTGCCATTTGGACTATGGGGTAGATGGTCATGTGTTTAACATCACCCGCACTTAAAATGTTTCTTTAGAGAAAAATGGCTAATCTCAGTAGTGCAAAATAGCCCAGCTAAGGTATATTTAGCATATTATTGCAGCAGAATGGTGCATGTACAGATGCACTGAAAATACAATTGAAAGGCAGCACAGCATATATGCCCATTCTGATTCAGATCAGAGTTTACATTGCAGCCATCCAGCAAGGGACTGGCAAATCTGAATTGAAATAAACTGGTTACACTTATTAGCCTGAAGCAGTATGTTGCTCCCATGACATGCTTCCATCCACAATGTTTCATGTTTATTACAAAACAGGCACAATTCCAATTTATACTTTCCATGTTTTGCATCAGGAAGAAACAAGACAAAGTATATTCCAAAGCCCTAAATGTCTAGGTGAGATCTTTACTGTCCTTTAGAAGTAATACTTAGGGATAGCAGAAATCACTTTACACAAAGTTAAAATCAAATGTTTCAAAGAAAGGTTATTAAAAAGCAACAAAGAGTCCTGTGGCACCTTTTAGACTAACAGACATATTGCAGCATAAGCTTTCATGGGTGAATACCCACTTTGTTAGATGCATGTCATTAAATATACCAACCACTCATTCACTATGTTAAAACAGTTTAAGAGATAATCGCCATTAGCTCTGAATGGATCGATGAGGTCCCATATACTTCCTTATTTTCTGTTAGGTCCAATGAAGTCTCTGCCCTCTGTGTAGCAAGATACAGTTATCACCATAGTGGATTCTTAGCTTACTGAGCTATATTAACATTATGCTTACCCACAGATTGTCAGAAGGAGTGTATGACAAGAAAAAACAGTATTGTGGTCATTTACAGGTTATTTAAAAGTAAGTGTATAGTGCAAGTGAATGAATATTTTCCACTGTTGCTCAAGTGAGATGCACAGTAGATCACAGTTCCAGGTCAGGTTCTTTCAACCAGCTCTGCTCTTGTTTTAGGAACATGACAAGCCCTTTTAGAGGCAAGTGGATCCACTTTGGGATCTCACAAGAATATTTCTAGTAGCCAGTATTCAAAAAATAATATAGGATCCTCAGTGTTCATTTGATGTTCTCAGGATCTCAATTTTATTGCTTAGTAGATTGTGATATTTCACTATCCCGTGTATCGTGCAAGAAGTATTTAGTTTTGCTGTTGAATTCTTTCAGTGTTTATTTTTTTTGCAAAGCACAAACTGAGAGAGTTCTGGTTTGGCCTTATGCTAACGCATGTTTGGTTTACTTAGCAAGCTCGTCAAACTTTGAATCCTGAATGGCTACTGCTGCTTGCATGTTGTCAGATAGTCTGTGGCTACCCTCTGGCATTGCCACCAAAGAGACCTGTTGTGTAGTGTCCTGAATTGGGCAGGAGTTTCCGGATGGCTGGTTCCTTTAGTTGTGAGTGCAACTTGCACAGTGGGAAAATCCTTCACAGTTTCTGGATTTTATTCACAGATTGTAAAGTCAATTGCGATCATCTAGTCTGACCACCTATATTCCACTACAGGATTTCCCTGAATTAACTTCTGTTTCACATACAGCAGCTCTTTTAGAAAAACATCCAATCTTGATTTAAGGTAAGGTAATAATTGGAGATATACCAATCTTCTAGAACTGGAAGGGACCTTGAAAGGTCATTGAATCCAGCCCCCTGCCTTCACTAGCAGGACCAATTTTTTCCCCCAAATCCCTAAGTGGCCCCCGCAAGGATTGAACTCATAACCCTGGGTTTAGCAGGCCAAAGCTCAAACCACTGAGCTATCCCTCTCCCCCAAAATTGCCAGCGATGGAAAATTCAACTACAACACTTGATCAATTGTTCCAATGGCTAATCACCCTCACTGTTAAAAATTACTGCCTTATTTCTAGTCTGAATTTGTCTAGCTTCAACTTTCAGCCACCGGATCTTCTTACACTTTTGGCTCCTGTAATCATAGAACAACAGAGTCAGAACGGACCACGAGGCTCATCCAGTCTAACCTCCTGCCAAGATGCAGGATTTGTTGTGTTTAAACCACCCAAGACATGACTACCTAGCCTCCTACTGAAAACCTCCCGTGAAGGAGCTTCCACAATCTCCCCAGACGTCTGTTCCTTTGTCCTACTGTTCTTACAGTGATGCAGTTCTTCCTGAGATTTAATCTGTCTGCTCTGCTGTAGTTTTAACCCAATGCCTCTTGTCAGACCTCTGCGGCAAAGGAGAACTTTTCCTCCATCTTTTTTATGGCAGCCTTCATATCTGAAGACCACTATTCTGTCCCCCCTTAATCTCCTCTTTTCCAAACTAAACATACCCAGTTCTCTCAGCCTTTGCTCATATGGCTTGTGTTCCATCCCTCTGATCATCTTTGTTGCTTGCCTCTGGATCCTTTCCAGTTTCACTACATCCTTTTTATAAGCAGTGACCAAGATTGGACACAGTACTCAAGCTGAGGCCTAACCAGTGTTGAGTAGAGTGGTACTATCACCACCTCCCATAACTTGCATGCTAGGCCTCTGTTAATGCAACCTAAAATTGCAGTTGCATTTTTTGCAACAGGATCACATTGCTGACTCATATTGAGGTTATGATCCACCAGAACACCCAGGCCCTTCTCAGCAGTGCTGCTGCCAAGCCAGTTCCCCCCCATTCTGTACTTGTGCATGTGGTGAGGGTGATTGGTTTACAGTTGTTTGTTGAATTTCATTTTGTTGTCTGTAGACAAGTTCTCCAATTTATCAAGATCCCTCTGAATTTTAGCTCTATCCTCCAAAGTACTGGCAACCCCCCTAGGTTTGTGTCATCTGAAAACTGGAGAGTCCATGGTGTACTTAAAGTGCTGCACAGGATCTTTTCCGGGGGAATAGGCAAAGCGACACATTTATTGGTAATACATGTATCAATCAACACTGTATCATCTGCATATCATATATGTTACACTCATGCACTCCACACACACACGCACACTCCGTCTTGTTGTTGTTACCAGCGAGTTGCTCCCCTTAACTGCACTGGCCAGGTGAGTTAGATGTGGGAGGGGTGGAGCAGGGCTTCTGTCGATCCGGATTGATGCTCCCATGTTGACAAGACAAGACCCTGGATCCTCTGCAAGACACCTCACATTTATAGCAGCTTCCCTCTCACGCAAATCTGTACCAGATGCAAAATGTATGTCTGTGTCAGTTGGTCATCTGTGGTGCTTCCGTCTGAGTGTTGTCTTCATGCTGCCTCATTTATTTTCAAAGAGGGTGTTTTCAGAAGAAGGTGCTCGCTTCTAACTCTGAGGCCATCAATACGTCTGATTTTCTTTAATGAGCCCACTTGACAAGTTTTATTGTTTTTGGGTCTGGCTTCCATCCCCTCTCCAACTGTTGCAGCTGTCTGGAGGTGCCTGCCTTCCATGCCTTACTCATTCACTCAACAGGGCAATTGATTGAAATGGGGGAGATCTTATTCTATAACATTATACCAAGGCTCAGTACCAAGTTTCTATATAAAGATTTTATACAGAGTTCCTATATCAAAGGCCTTGATACAAAGTTGTATGAAAACAGAGGTTATATCTGGAAAGACTTATACAAGGTTATATGAAGAGGCACAATACAAAGTCATATGAAAGTGATGCGAACATGCTTAATGCAGAGTTTTATCTACACCAGGGGTAGGCAACCTAAGGCACACGTGCCGAAGGTGGCACACGAGCTGATTTTCAGTGGCACTCACACTGCCCAGGTCCTGGCCACTGGTCCGGGGGGCTCTGCATTTTAATTTAATTTTAAATGAAGCTTCTTAAACATTTTAAAAACCTTATTTACTTTACATACAACAATAGTTTAGTTATATATTATAGACTTAGAGAAAGAGACCTTCTAAAAACGTTAAAATGTATAACTGGCACGCGAAACCTTAAATTAGAGTGAATAAATGAAGACTCGGCACAGCACTTCTGAAAGGTTGCCGAGCCCTGATCTAGAGGCTGCTCTTTTCACTGGACGAAGTACAAAGTACGAAAGTCCCTGCTACCTGTAGAATTCAGACAGGGATTGAAATAAAATGCTTGATTTTTAAAGAAAGCCTCTTCACCTGAAAATGGGGGGGCAGGGAGAGAATAAATCAGATGATGGGAGAGCTCCACTGCCCAAAGTCAGCCAGGCGTGGTAGGAAGCCAGGACTGAGGTCGGAGATGAAGGTGTGTCGAGTTCTGGTTACAAAACACAACTACGTGAGAAAGAGGCAGAACTTTTAAGAGCTCATCAGAGTTTTGTTGGCATTTCCAACATTTTACTCATTCATTGCATCCAAGCTGTTTTAATTACTCACCGGCGCTGCGATCTGGAAGGCTCTCTTTTGGTTCTGAAGCTGGCTGATCCCCAATACGTGGCTCTTCCTCTTGCTTAGTTCGTGGTGAAATGTGTGTGGAAATGGAAGATTCTGTTCAGAGGAAAGAGAATCACAGTATATTTTTCTAGTGTTCACAGAACATTTTTTTAAAAAAGATTTGAAACCCAATTTCAAACCTAGGCCAATTCTTTGCCAAAACAGACACTTCTTCTGAACACATACAAATATGCCTGCAGTCATTTAAGGTACATTGACATAGGGATAAAAATCCTGTGGCTGGCCTGGGTCAGCTCATAGGGGCTTGGGTTCTGCAGCTCCAAAATCATAGAATATCAAGGTTGGAAGGGACCTCAGGAGGTATCTAGTCCAATCATCCCAAATTATCCCAGCCAGGGCTTGGTCAAGCCTGAGCTTAAAAACCTCTAAGGATGGAGGTTCCATCACCTCCCTAGGTAACCCATTCCAGTGCTTCACCATCCTAGTGAAAAAGTTTTTCCTAATATCCAACCTAAACCTCCCGCACTGCAACTTGAGACCATTACTGAGAACAGTCTAGATCCATCCTCTTTGGAACCCCCTTTCAGGTAGTTGAAAGCAGCTATCAAATCCCCCCTCATTCTTCTCTTCTGCAGACTAAACAATGCCAGTTCCCTCAGCCTTTCCTCACAAGTCATGTGCTCCAGCCCCCTCATCATTTGTGTTGCCCTCCACTGGACTCTCCAATTTTTCCACATCCTTCTTGTAGTGTGGGCCCAAAACTGGACACAGTACTCCAAATGAGGCCTCACCAATGTCGAATAGAGGGGAATGATCACATCCCTCGATCTGCTGGCAATGCCCCTACTTATACAACCCAAAATGCCATTAGTCTTCTTGGCAACAAGGGCACACTGTTGACTCATATTCAGCTTTTCGTCCACCGTAACCCCTAGGTCCTTTTCTGCAGAACTGCTGCCTAGCCACTCGGTCCCTAGTCTGAAGCAGTGCATGGGATTCTTCCGTCCTAAGTGTAGGACTCTGCACTTGTCCTTGTTGAACCTCATCAGGTTTCTTTTGGCCCAATCCTCTAATTTGTTTAGGTCCCTCTGTATCCTATCCCTACCCTCCAGCGTATCAACCACTCCTCCCAGTTTAGTGTCATCTGCAAACTTGCTAAGGGTGCAGTCCACACCATCCTCCAGATCGTTAATGAAGATATTGAACAAAACCAGCCCCAGGACTGACCCTTGGGGCACTCCGCTTGAGACCTGCTGATAACTAGACATGGAGCCATTGATCGCTACCCATTGAGCCCGATGATTTAGCCAGCTGTGTAGATTCTCAGGCTCAGGCTGGAGCCTGCGGTCTGGGACCCTGTGAGGATGGAGGGTCCTAGAGCTCAGGCTGCAGCCCCAGCCTGAACTCTGCACAGTGATTCTTAGCCCCAGAGCCTGAGCCCGGCAAGACCGAGTCAATTGAATTGGGCCAGCCATGGCCATGCTGTGGGAATTTTATCCGTCTGCAGACATCCCATTACAGGCTCCCCAGAGCAGCACTGTGAGCTCCCAGATGAGAGCCACAATTAACAGGCCCCCCACACTTCCCATTTTAACTTTCCCTTTGAAAAAAAACCCAAAACACTGAATTCCACATTGTGTTGATGAGATTCTAGGACGGGGCGGGCAAACTTTTTGGCCTGAGGGCCACATTGGGTTTCTGAAATTGTATGGAGGGCCAGTTTGGAGAGGCGGTGCCTCCCCGAACAGCCAGGCATGGCCCAGCCCCCACCCCCTATCCAACTCCTCCCGTACACACACTTCTCACCCCGATGGCCCCCCCGGACCCCCTGCCCCATCCACCCCCCTGCTCTCTGTCCGCTGATCACCCCCAGACCTCCTGCCCCTAACTGCCCCTCCGATCCAACCCCCCACCCTCATTCCAGCACCGAGCACCGGGTCAGGCCGGGCTCTGCAGCTGCGCTGCCCCAGGAGCTCGCAGTCCCGCTACCCAGAGCATTGCGCCGGCGACAGAGCGAGCTGAGGCTGCGGGAGAGGAGGAACACCGGGGGAGGGGCCAGGGGCTAGCCTCTCGGGCCAGGAGCTCAGGGGCCGGGCAGGAGGGTCCCGCGGGCCAGATGTGGCCCACAGGCCATAGTTTGCCCACCTCTGTTCTAGGAGATGGATATCCCTGTGCCATACATAAATAACGTCATTCCTTCACAGCCCTACATAATCGGTCACCACTCACCTGTCTTGGTGTCTGTAGACACTTCCCTGTCCTCTGGCTCCCCTTGATCCCTGACACACGGCTCTTCCCCTTGTTCAATCCTGGACAGAATGTCAGGTTTGGAAATTGCATAGTCTGATCATGGAAACAGACACCAGGGATCACTATGCTTCATTAATAGCCACTGAGTACTTGCTATCATTTCAAAGGACTGAGAATTATGTTAAAACATTCCCCTCCCAACACCAGAGAGGATTGGCAATTTGAGTGTAGATAAAATGGTTTAAAGAAGCATAAAACATCTGGTAGAAGATCAGTTTTGGACCCTGCAGCTGAGTCAGAAATAGCCACATGTACGGGGGGTTGTTTATTTAATCTCGTCTGGTTCTGAGCAGGTAGAGAGAGATTTTCTGTCCAATCTCTGCGTGTATCAGTTAAATACACACAAGAAAAATATAGCTAGTGCTTTGATACTGGACACTAAAGAATTAAACCCATCATTGGGTATTTTTAGTCTCTTTACATGGGGGCTGTGTAAAGTGGATCAGTCACAAAAGTTCTAAGTGAATGCTGATCTGCCCGAAACCACGGGAAATGTAAAAAGCACTGGTCATGGAACTTCTGATAAATGAATGAAAATACATCATTACCCAGTGAGAGCAGAGTCTCATAGTTGCTCTTCATCACATTCTTGTAAAGCTCCTTCTGCCATTCATCTAAATTCCCCCATTCCTGCTCATTGAAATAGACCGAGATCTCAGCAAACGTCACTGGGACCTGAAATCACAAATGTGACACATTCAGCACTGTCTGCTGCAGTTGTTTCCTGACACCTGCATCCCGTGACTTTATATCAAAGGTAGCGGTAGAGGTTGGTAATGCCTGAAAATAATTTTTATTTTCTGGTGTCTCGTTAGTAGCCAATAAAAAAAAATCTCTTGTTTCTGCCCTGTATCTTTTTAACAAATGTCCCAGTCAGAAATGCCAAAACCACCATACTCAGTTTAGCCTCCTCACTGAGCAAGTGTGTGGAGTACTCATCAAGTTTTGGCAGCACCTACCTTTCACAGGATAGAGAGTTTTTTAAAAATTTCACTTATCAGTGGCACATAATACTTTCTTATGAATTTCAAATCCAGGGCACTATTGCACATCCAGAAGGAAATCTAGTTACCCCTCCAGTCCTATTTTGAGGTAGTCTTTCATTAAAGGATCTACCTCACATATGTACTCAAGAAGACTCTTTACATTGGCAAAGGGATTGACAATATGAACTAATAAAGGAAATGGGAGTTACTGACCTGTAACTAGAGAGTCTTCAAGATGTGCGGTCCTATCTGCTTTCCACTGTGGGTTACCCATGTGCACCATGCGTCTAGAGCCAGAGAATTTAAAGGTAGTATCCATTGGTCTGCTCTGACTCAGCTTGTGCCTCCATCCGAGGGGATAAAGGGCAAGGCCGACCGACCATCTCTCATAAGAACATCATAAGAACATAAGAACAACCGTACTGGGTCAGACCAAAGGTCCATCCAGACCAGTATCCTGTCTCCCGACAGTGACCAATGCCAGGTGCCCCAGAGGGAGTGAACCTAACAGGCAATGATCAAGTGATCTCTCTCCTGCCATCCATCTCAAACAGAGGCTAGTGTCACAACCCCAATGGCCCCCTCCCTCAGGGGGTCCCCTGGGGAGGCAGATCAGCATTGTATGTTGCTAACGCTGGTGCAGGCATTGCGAAGCATTTTGGGAAGGGTCAAACGTGTGAGTGTGGAAAGGTTCCTTTGCAGGTTGCAAGAGGCCGAAGAGGGAGGGAGGGAGGGAGAAGAGAACAGGTTAACTCGACCCTCCAGCTAGGTCCGAAAATAAGACGCGGATTCCAGCCCAAGGCCATAGCACACAACTGACTCTCAGCTGCCTGCTAAGAAAGATGGGGGCCTGGATTCCAACCCCGACCAGCCGAGAACAGAGCAGTAAACTGAACAAGAGTGCAGGGGATTGCAAAAAAGCTAGTGAGACGGCAAAGGCCAGCAAGGGGGAAAACAAGTTCCCGGTGTGTTTTGTGGAAAGCTAAGGAGGCCACAGAAAGCTGGTTTGGACTGGTACAAGAGCATGGGGGACAAAGGTCCCTGAATAAAATGCTCACAAAAGACCCCAGGACTTAAAACCCTCCTAAGAGCTGAAGCAAATCGGAGACCAACAGCGGACCCTGGACGACCTGTGCACAGGACAGAACTCTTGTCCACCCTTCCTCTTCTTCTCCTTACGTTACAACCCAGGGCTGGCCAAGCCCAGGTGTGTGTGTGATAGTAAGAAAGTGGGTTAGGGCACAGGCACTAATGCTTTTTTCCTTCCTCTGAGTGACATGGGGAGCACCCCACACTCACTCCTGCAGCCTCATCCCGATCACCTGACGCCCCAGGCAGATTGGTAACAGAAATCTGTCACACTAGGGACACCATTCCTTACCCATCCTGGCTAATAGCCATTAATGGACTTAACCTCCATGAATTTATCCAGTTCTCTTTTAAACCCTGTTATAGTCCTAGCCTTCACAACCTCCTCAGGCAAGGAGTTCCACAGGTTGACTGTGCGCTGTGTGAAGAAGAACTTCCTTTGATTTGTTTTAAACCTGCTGCCTATTAATTTCATTTGGTGGCCCCTAGTTCTTATATGATGGGAACAAGTAAATAACTTTTCCTTATTCACTTTCTCCACATCACTCATGATTTTATATACCTCTATCATATCCCCCCTTAGTCTCCTCTTTTCCAGGCTGCAAAGTCCTAGCCTCTTTAATCTCTCCTCATATGGGACCCATTCCAAACCCCTCATCATTTTAGTTGCCCTTCTCTGAACCTTTTCTAGTGCCAGTATATCTTTTTTGAGATGAGGAGACCACATCTGTACGCAGTATTCAAGATGTGGGCGTACCATGGATTTATATAAGGGCAATAAGATATTCTCCATTTTATTTTCTATCCGTTTTTTAATGATTCCTAACATCCTTTTTGCTTTGTTGACTGCTGCTGCACACTACGTGGACATCTTCAGAGAACTATCCACAATGACTCCAAGATCTCTTTCATGATTAGTTGTAGCTAAATTAGTCCCAATCGTATTGTATGTATATTTAGGGTGTAGACACAAAGAAACCGTATCTTTATGGAATATAGTGTAAGAAGGAACTGCCATCATCGCTCTAAGCTCGCCAACTCTTCTAGCTGAGGAGATGGCTATTAGGAAGTGACCTTCATGGAAAGGAGAGACATGGAACAGGAAGCTAAAGCTTCAAAGAGGGAAGGGGGCTTGTGAATACTGAGAGAACAACATTCAGGTCCAATTGGGGAGCAGGCTTCTGAATAGGTGGGAAGGTTCTGATTAGGCCTTTCCAGAATCTAGTGGTCAGTGGATGTACGGAGACTGAGTAGGCCTGAGAAGGCGGATGGTATGTGCTGATTGCCAACAAGCGGACTCACAAGGACCAGATGGACAGGTCTGATGTCTTCAGAGAGAGGATATAGTCCCAGATGAGAGGAATATCTGTAGTTTCTGGGAGAATGCTCCTTTGACTTGCCCAAGAAGAAAAGTGCTTCCATTTAGCTAGGTAACACCTTCTAGTAGAGTCCTTTCTACTATTAGGAAGGATGTCTTGCATGGCTGTGGTGCAAGAACATTCTAAGGATGATGGTGCGGGTTCCCCAGCCTGGGTCTGATTGGGGACTCATGGCTTTCTCCATGAGGTATTTGCAGAGACAAAGTTCCTGCCCATCTTGGGCATGGCTGGGGAACAATCAGCAATACTACACCTCACCGTGATCTGGGCTTCCCCAAGGCAGTCCAGGCAGCACGAGTGGTCATCACTGTCCATGAAGGATCTCAGGCAGGGAAGTGCAGCGTTTGAAGCTCAGAGTCCAAGGTATAGTCTGGCACCCAAATGGGCAGGGGGAGGGGGAGTTGAGCAGGATTTCCCCCAAAGAGACTCAATCTAAACATTAAGATCTGTAAAACACTAAACTAGAAACTAAAAACAGTAAAAACTATTTAAAAGCTAAATCTAATTCTTGTTTATAAGGTGAAAGTACAGACACTGGAGCTTCTGACCCAGACCATGCAGTGGTGACAAGGAACTGGAGAGATGGTCAGTCTGCCCTTTATCCACTCAGACAGAGGTGCGAGGTGAGCCAGGGCACATGCGTGGACCAGTGGACACTACTTTCAAATTCTCCAGTTCCGAGCGCATGATGCACATGCATAGCCCTCAGCGGAATACAATAGGGACCATCACTCTTAAGAACTTTCCTATTTCTATGAATATAAGACACCAAGATTTGCTTCTGCCCCTCAGCACCCGCTGGGATTTCGTTACCTTAGGGGTCACCAAATGAAATTAATAGGCAGCAGGTATAAAACAAATAAAAGGAAGTTCTTCTTCACGCAGCGCACAGTCAACTTGTGGAACTCCTTACCTGAGGAGGTTGTGAAGGCTAGGACTATAACAATGTTTAAAAGGGGGCTGGATAAATGCATGGAGGTTAAGTCCATAAATGGCTATTACCCAAGCTGGGTAAGGAATGGTGTCCCTAGCCTCTGTTTGTCAGAGGGTGGAGATGGATGGCAGGAGAGAGATCACTTGATTATTGCCTGTTAGGTTCACTCCCTCTGGGGCACCTGGCATTGGCCACTGTCAGTAGACAGATACTGGGCTAGATGGACCTTTGGTCTGACCCGGTGCGGCCGTTCTTATGTTCTTATGGCTTCTCCCTTCGTGCCTGGGGGGAGTCTCAGGATCCAGAAGTTCCTGTTCTTCAGCAGGTTCTCCACGTTCTCCAGCCTCCTCTGCAGCAGATTATTCTCCTGGATCAGAGTTCCCCAGAGTTCCCAGCACAGCCAGCTGATTACCAAACTCCACAACTACTTTCTCACAGTTGACTAATTTCTTCTCAGCCGACCCTGTTCTCCCCTCCAGATTCACCAGTCGGGAGGTAAATGAATCAACCTTCCCCTCCATGGCTTGAACTGCAGCCACTACAGTCAAGGATCTCTCCGCAGCTTGATGTGAGCCTCTCACAAAAATTCTTTCAGGCACAGTAGGAAACTGTAAATGAGTTAGATGCTGTGATGCTACGTCCCATTCAGGAGCCTGTTTGCAAGGGCAGAATATAAACATGGAGTTGGCATCACCCGCTGATTTGGCAGACTGTCAAAACCTGGGGCCGGGGGCGGGAAGTGGTTACAAGCTGCAGATTTCTCCATGCACAGCCCAACCCGGGCACGGTAGCTGCTGGCCGGGCAAGCTGATCCCTGCAGCTCGGGAGCAGCAAAGTTCCGGTCCTTGCTCAGCTGCAAACGGCCCCGCCCCACAGGGCCGCCCAGAGTGGGGGGCAAGTGGGGCAATTTGCCCCAGGGCCCAGGTCCTGCAGGGGCCCCCACAAGAATATAGTATTCTACAGTATTTCAATTTTTTTATGGAAGGGGCCCCCGACATTGCTTTGCCCCAGGCCCCCTGAATCCTCTGGGCAGCCCTGCCGCCCCAGACGGACCCACCCCCACCCGCTCCCCGCGGCCCGACTCCTGGGGCCCAGGCCAGGGGGGGAGAAGCTCCCGGGGACCGAGGCTCCCCCACCCGCCAGGCCCTTACCGCTTGGCCATGACCCCCCCGGGCGAGTGGGCGGGGCTTCTCCAGCAGCCAAACACAGCTGAACCGAATCCAGGGGCAGGAATCTCAGATACGTGGATGCAGCACTAAGAGCAACTCTAAGAGGCTAATTAATTAAGATGAACTGTTGTCAGCAGGAGAAAAAAAAACTTTTGTGGTGATAACCAAGATGGCTCATTTCAGACAGTTTGACAAGGTGTGAGGATACTTAACATGGGGAAACAGATTCAATGTGTGTAATAGCTCAGCCATTTCCAGTCTCTATTTAAGCCTAAGTTGATTGTATCTAATTTGCATATTAATTCAAGTTCAGCAGTTTCTAGTTGGAGTCTGTTTTTGAAGCTTTTCTGTTGCAAAATTGCCACCTTTAAATCTGTTACTGAATGGCCAGAGAGGTTAAAGTGTTCTCCTGCTGGTTTTTGAATGTTATGATTCCTGATGTCAGATTTGTGTGTTTATTCTTTTGTGTAGAGACTGTCCAGCTTGGCCAATGTACATGGCAGAGGGGCATTGCTGGCACATGATGGCATATCACATTGGTAGATGTGCAGGTGAATGAGCCCCTGATGATGTGGCTGATGTGATTAGGTCCTATGATGCTGTCACTTGAATAGATATGTGTACAGAGCTGGCATCGGGCTTTGTTGCAAGGACAGGTTCCTGGGTTAGTGTTTTTGTTCTTTGGTGTGGCTTATTGGTGAGTATTTGCTTCAGGTTGGGGGGTTGTCTGTAAGCGAGGACAGGTCTGTCTCCCAAGATCTGTGAGAGTGAGGGATCATCTTTCAGGATAGGTTGTAGATCTTTGAGGATGTACTGGAGACGTTTTAGCTGGGGACTGAAGGTAACAGCTAGTGGCGTTATTTTCTTTGTTGGGCCTGTCTTGTAGTAGGTGGCTTTTGGATACTTGTCTAGCTCTGTCAATCTGTTTTTTCACTTTAGCAGGTGGCTATTGTAGTTTTAAGAATGCTTGATAGACATCTTGTAGGTGTTTGTCTCTGTCTGAGGGATTGGAGCAAATGCAGTTGTATCTTAGAGCTTGGCTGTAGACAATGGATCGTGTGGTGTGTCCTGGATGGAAGCTGGAGGCATGTAGGTAAGTATAGCAGTCAGTAGGTTTCCAGTATAGAGTGGTGTTTATGTGACCATCACTTATTAGCACAGTAGTGTCAAGGAAATGGACCGCTTGTGTGGATTGGTCTAGGCTGAGGTTGATGGTGGGATGGAAATTGTTGAAATCATAGTGGAGTTCCTCAAGGGCTTCTTTTCCATGGGTCCAGATGATGAAGATGTCATCAATGTAGCACAAGTAGAGTAGGGGCATTAGGGGACGAGAACTAAGGAAGCGTTGTTCTAAGTCAGCCATAAAGATGTTGGCATAGTGTGGGGCCATGCAGGTACCCATAGCAGTACCACTGACTTGAAGGTGTATATTGTTCCCAAATGTGAAATATTTGTGGGTGAGAACAGTCACAAAGTTCAGCCACCAGCTTAGCTGTGACATTATCGGAGATACTGTTCCTGATGGCTTGTAGTCCAGTCCACTTACTACAAGACAGGCCCAACAAAGAAAATAACAGAACACCACTAGCTGTTACCTTCAGCTCCAAATAAAACCTCTCCAGCGCCTCACAGTTCTTGGGAGACAGACCTGTCCTTTCTTACAGACAGCCCCCCAACCTGAAGCAAATACTCACCAGTAAATTTGTTAGTCTCTAAGGTGCCACAAGTACTCCTATTATTTTTGCGGATACAGACTAACACAGCTGCTACTCTGAAACAAATAGTTATCTGCTTTTCATTCCCCCTTAAGAGTGAGGCAGGGAGGGACCATGAGCTTATTTGTTATTGTACATAGGGATCCTCTTCCTGAAAATGCTGCTACAAGTTACAACCTGTGGAGGCAGTATTGTTATTTATTATTATTATTTAGCACCCACAACATATTAATCACGTTATGGATTTTTTTAAAATAAAAATCTATGGACAATATTAATGAACTGTCAGACTATTCTGTAATCACAAACTGGACAGATCGGTGTGACAGAGAATGTTTATTTATGTCAGCAAGACAATTCAAACCCATTAAAATAAGAAGGGCAGAAAATCCTTACACAGCATTTCCAGACCTTAATCTGGCTACTCAACAGAAGTAGACTCTGAAGGCGACATGTTTTATTGTACTGTCTGCTTCACTACAATTCCTGGCAAAATAATATGCTATGGCCCAAGGCTTATTTTACCTTTCCACGGTAACCATGGCCATTGAGGAAATTCACAGAACTTTGTGGCCCCTATACACGTAAAGACATAATATGGCCATAGCACAAGGGGCTCCTAGTCCATGACTAGAGCTCCTAGGCCCTACAGATAGTAAATAACGTTTATTGTGTGCCTGTAATGTCACTTCTCTCCTCTCCCTATTTACACACTTTGGGGCAATCATCTAATAAATGCTGGATAAAAGTTACTATATTCGGCATCTTTCCTGCACTTCTTTGACAGAGTTCAGATCTACTATCATTTATTCTAAAACATCCCCTTGGACTAGGATAATTGCTTATTGGGTTGTGCTCTTGGATGTGTTGCTCATGCTGTAAGTTGTCATTTGACAGAAATCACTTTAAAAAAAACTTTATTGAATCTTAATAGCAAACTAGCTTCAAATATGGTACATGTGGCAGATTGTTGCAACAGAACACAACAGGATACCATAAAAAGAAGCATCGAAAATACAAGTATCTACATGAAGACATCATCATGTTTATGGGTTGTATGTATATTCATTCTGTTTGGAAACACAGTAAATGGCTCTGCAACAGTCCTCTCATTGGGTAAAAAAGGCATTGCAATAGTCCTGTTCAAGTAGACATTCCACTAGCAACAATGTTTCGTATTTTATTAGTGGTAGGCATAAATCTAAAGTATGTTTTCAGGATCTGTGTTGAGAGAATAGGGTTGCTTTTAGCAGCGATTCAAGGAACAAACATTTAAATAAGATGTTAACTGAACTCAGAAAAGATACCTTCAGAAATAACAGTAGTAGTAAAGATGACTAACTTTGCATGAAAAATACCTGTTCATTTTACACAGAATAACATTAATTGCTTTGGGGCGGGGGAGGAGGTTAAATTCACATACAAACTATTTGCTTATCCACTATGGGTCCAATCTTGCTCCCATTTAAGCCAATGGCAAGATTCCCATTGACTTCAAGGGAATCAGGAACAGGCCCTATATCTTTGGAAACACATTAAACTTATCTTCTTAGCTCCAAATGACTGTTTTTAGCAGGATAATAATGATGTTAATTCAGAAAAACACTTAGCAGAAGACTCTTAAGAAGGGGAGTAGTTCTCTTTTTGCAAATGTGCTCAGTCCCAGATGGGGGAAAGCACATATTGTGTCATTTACACACCCCATGACTGTGCTTCTGCCTACGTACAAGTGCAATTTTCACTAAGTGACAGATACAAAGACTCATGATTCCAGGTTCTTTTACTGGTCTCATTTCCAACTAAGGAAAAACAATCCATTTCAACAAAAAAGGGGTCTGGTTCTTGGTCTCCCACGATTTTGAGCTGTTGGTCAAAAAAAAATAAATACAGAATGCTCCATTTCTATACCCCTCCCAAACTCATGACTCCTCTAGCTATTAATTCCCATTGGATTCTATAGAAGCTCACCCCTATTGCCTAACAGCTTTCACTATATTCTGTGGGAGAATCTAATTTTATTGCCAAGCCTCTTCAGTGTTCAATGTTTTCTGCTTAACGTTTTATTTGATTATATGTTCAAATGCTGTACAAATGGTAAAGTGCTATATGACTAGGCTTGGAAGGATTAGATTTTTATCAGTAAATGTCAATTTCACCACACGTAAGCACAAATCAACAAAAAATATTTCCATCAATAATAATAACTGCTGTTTACAGATAGGCAAAGTAAGAAAAATGCTGACTGAGAACTTATTAAAGTCAAATCCAGTGATTTAGACTTCTGGATAAGGCTTGTTACAAATGGACTAGAGAATGAATAATTAAAACAGGTAGAATTTGTTGATTTAAGGCTATTTTGACATGTGATGTTGAAAGTTTGTGTTTTAATAGTTTATAAAGCTAACTTTTTGCATCTCAATGTCTACCATCTTTAAATAATTGGCTGATCCCCCACAATTTCCTATAACTGTGAAAATTCAAACAAACAAAAAAAAGCTTAAAACCCATAATTTTGCACAACAGTGAAAGTGTAAATCAATAAAAAAAATCAAATGCTTAAAATACACTTGTCATAAATAAACAGATCAGGGTTAAGATCCCTTTTTACCTGTAAAGGGTTAACATGTAGTACCTGGTGACCACCTGACCAGAGGACCAATCAGAGACGAGATAATTTCAAATCTCTGTGGAGGGAAGCTTTTGTCTGTGTTTTCTTTGTTTGTCTCGAGAACTCTTTTTGGATCTAAGAGAGGACAGTCATGTCTCCAAGTTCTCCTGGAGTAGTTTCTACTAATTAATAGTGAGTATTAATTAGAAAGGCGAATTAGTCTTATGATTTGATTTCTATATTTGCAATTGTGTGTTTGCTAAAGGAAATGCTTTATTCCTGTTTGCTGTTATTGCTTTTACTGAGAAAGGGGGGAGGGGGAATTCTCTCCAGAGATTGATAAACTTAGACCCTGTATGGTTCTATCTTGAATTACAGAGACAAGTTACTTTCTTTTTATTCTTTAATAAATTCTTTTCTATTAAGGACTTGTTTGGTCTTTCCTTGGGTGGATTCTCAGGGAAAGAGAAGGGGGAGGTATCCCTCTGTAGTTAGATCCCGGTATCTCTCCTAGGAAAAGGGAGGGGGGAGGAAGCAGGGGGAATGGTTTATTTCTCCTGGGTGTAAGAACTCCATGGATTTAGGGCTCTTGGAATCCCCTAGGATTTTGGGGAAGGACTGTGTCTCAATCCACATTTCCTGATTGAGTGGTGGCAGCTTACTAGATCTAAACTAGGATTTTAGTTTAGAGGGAAACCAAGTCGGGTCCCCATCTTTGAACCCACAAGCTCAAATTGGGGGTGAGACCCTAGGACATGGTGGGCAGCGAGAAGGAAACCTACCCTAAGGGTTAGGGTGGGGGGAGAATACCTGCGGGTCCCCATCTTTGAACTCACAAGCTCAAAGTGGGGGTGAGACCCTAGGACATGGTGGCAGCGGAGTTTCGAACCCATTGTTAGAAGGAGTTTTTTTCAGCTGGGCTACGCTGAAGGGAGCTATTCTCTTCTTCTAGAGCAGGAAAGCAACCTGAGAGAAGAGGGAGTTTACAAGTATTCCTTTTCTAACTGGTATTGTTAGAAGCAGTTTCAGCCAGGTTGGCTGGAGGGAATTAAGTTTTCCAGCAGGCTTTGTTGGAAGCAGTTTTTCTTTCTTGTTGCTTGAACAGGCAGCTTGAGGAAAAGGCAGTTTTCAAGGTTAGAAGCAGTTTCAGCAGTTTGGCTGGAGGGAATTAGTTTTTCTAACCAGGCTTTGTTATAGGAGACCCCATACTGAGAGGGTACTTAGCAATTTGCAAAAGACAGTGGCAAAACAGGTTTTTCCACCTTCTTGAAAGCCAGGAGGGGGAGATTTTTTTTTTTTTTTGGAAACAGATTTTCAGCTGGGTTTAGCTGAGGGAGATAAGGTTTTCTAACGGGCTGTGTTAGAAAGGAATTTTTTTTTCTTCTTTTCTTTTTTCTCTTTTTTCTTTCTGTCAGCTTAAAAACAGCTAGGGAAGAGGTGTAAGTTTTTCTAACAGGCTTTGTTAGAAGGACCCCTACTGTGAGGTACTTAAAAATTGCTAAAGGCAAGTTACCAAACCAGATTTTCTAGTTTCTTGTAAGCCAGCAAACAAGCAAACACCATTTGCAAATCAAAAGCTTTTGTTTCTTTCCATTCAATCGCGAGTAGACAGGGTAGGAATTGGGAAGCAAGCAACCCAATTCCCTAACTGCAAAGGGGTGTGACCAGCACCAAAAAGCAACACCAGCAAGCCACACATAAAATTCACTGACTGCAGAGGGGTGTGGCCAACACCAGAAGGCACTGTTCCCCATCCCAAGAAATTTCCCACCTACATGGCAGGTGAGGACATTAAGGCCTTCTTGAAAAATTTTAAAAGGACCTGCCATGGGTACAGCATCCCTGGAGACCAGTACAAGGACTGGTCAGGAAAGTGGACTTTTGCTGTCTATAACAATTATTCCATCCCCATGCTACTGGGGGAAGACTTGGCCAACCATGTGCAGCTGGCCAAGAGGGGGGGAGTGGTCACCCGCAGCCAGGCCGAACAAGCAGGCACTCCCATCCCTGTTCCTGAGCCATCCACCAAGACCCGGTCTGTGTTACCAGACACCCAGACAAAGGTGGTGGAACCGGATCCCATGCCAGCAACTACAGCAGCCATAGTACATCCAGTCCCAGGACCGGAACTGGAAAAGCAACCAGGGCAGAACCAGCGCCAGCACTAACGCCAGCACTTGCAACTCCACCGCCAGGGGGCGCCAACGGGCCTGAACTGGCAGAAGCAGCAGACAACTCTACCCAAGAGGCTCAGCCAGAGCCTGAAATATCACCTTGTGCACCAGAGGAGAGCGGTTCACAGTCAACGGAAACAACCTCATCACCTACATCGCTTCCAGAGGGACCAAGTCCAAGTCCACAGTCTAAGGAGGAACTAGTGTCTCCAGCTTCAAGGAAACAGTGTGAAAGTGTAAATCAATAAAAAAAATCAAATGCTTAAAATACACTCCTATCATCTGCTAAAATTATATTTAAAAAAAATCAAATTCTGCCAAGCCTATCTAGAAATGCTAGGTCCTACTATTATTCTGCATAGCACTTGTGGAACATGAGGCTCATGCTCCACAAGTTGATAAAACTTTTGGATCCTCGGTAGCTATTGTTTACTTGTGTTGTTGGATGTTGTGCATTTATCTTCTACCTATCATCAATATTTGCTCAGTAAGACCTCTGTAACTGAGCTATTGCTACCACATGGATCCTTCCCAAGGGTGGGAACTACTTTTGCCCTTGTACTTGTTATGCAAGAGAGGAAAACATTCTACATAGAATTGTTTGACCAGATTCTGTCCTCAGTTGCACCTAAGCCACCAATTGCAGGAGTGTAACTAGTGTGCCAGATTCAGCCCTCTATTTCGGGGGTTCTTGAACCATTTCATGGGTTGAATCACATTTTAATGCAGAGATCATTTAGGGGATCAAATGCCCACTCAGTCGTGATTGCAGAGAACCCCTATTTAGAAGCGCATATCATTCTACAGCAACTGCTTACATGGGAAAGGAATAACTGGAAAATATTTAATGTAGGTTTAGTTGTCTGTCATGTGATTTAGCAGTTGTAAGGAGAAGTCAGCAACATGAGAGCAGACAGCTCTCTGCATACCCACCACCAAGCAGTCCATGGACCACCTTTTGCTCTATTCAATGTGCATCTTGCAAAATTCATTATTTTAACTGCTTACCTGCTAGGTAATAATACAAACATTTACCAGTAATAGAGGAAAAATAAGACTAAGTTAGTGCAATTAGAATAATAAAAATCTTGGCAAACCTCCCCATTAGTTCAGTTACCAGTAGGGTTGCCAACTTTGTAATTAAAAATCGGACACTCCAGCTGGAACAACCCTGCCCTAGTCCCCTGAGCCCACCCCTGCTCCCCAGACCCCACCCCGCCCCATCTTTTCCCCCCAAGGCCCCACCCCCATTCGCTTCTCTTCCCTCCTCCCCAGTCACTTGCTGCTTTTCCCCTTTCTGCCCCTCGGCCCTGGTCAGGAGGGACACGCCTGCAAAGCCAGGGCTGGGAGCTGCAGCCGCCCAACGCAGGTAGGAGGAGGCCCCAGCTAAGTAGGAGCTGGCACAGATTAGTGACCAGGCGCCTCCCCACCCTCAGTGACGGGACTTTGGTTGTCCAGTCAGTAGATCAGACTGGACACTGTCAAGTCCCCTTTTTGATTGGATTTTCTAGTCGAAAACCGGGCACCTCACTACCCTAGTTACCAGGCATCATTCATTGAAAACAAATGTTATTATGTATACTATACAGTGTAGCACTCTTCACTTAACAGCAGATCATACAACACAAAATTTTACTCTTTCCCCCACTCTTTAGTTCTCCCTAACTGCTCATATGTCAGCACAATTGGGCAATGGTAAAATCAACACCCTAAAGAATTTGGAGGATTTATTTTAACACCCCCTTCCCTGCCCCCAGCAACAACGCCCCCCCCCCCGCCCCAGGCAAGAAAGTCCACATCATAAGGTTTAAAAACAAAAAGGGCACAAAAACAGGTGTTTTTTAATTCTTTGCAGGCCACCTTTAAGCAATGCGTTTCACAAAATGCACAGGTTTGGTAAGATTTTCTGACCTGTGTTTGATTATGTTTTTAAGCAGATAACTCCACTGTTTTTTCCCCCTATCTCCATCTGCTGATGCTTCCTCTGAAATTGGAGCCAGTGCTGCTTTTGGTTTAGAGAGAAGAATAATCCTACATAAATTTTGCCTCCCGTCATTCATGTTGCACAGAAGTGACAGAAAGGAGAACATTATCCATTTCTGTTTTCTCTTCCAGGAGCTCAAAAATGAAGCCTGCATCTCATGTGCTGCAAATTACTCTAAATTGTGGAAGTTTGAACTACATTTTGTCTTTGGCCTACTAACATGCGTTGGTGCTTTCACTACTGGCACCACTGTCATTTGACTGCGCTTAATGGACTTTACCATTTATTTCCTATTTTTAACATCAAGAAGCCAAATCTCTTAAACTGATCTAAGGCTCTTTGAAGCTCTAATTTCTATCTAAAATTATCCTGCTCTGTTCCGTAAATTCTCTGGTGATGTGGTCAAAGGTTCCTCATGTCAAACTTCTCCCATGTTTTCTGCAATGATACAGTCTCTCTCTAGTATAGGTTAGTTGGTGTTTTAGAATTTTTTTTTAAATGACATTTTTGGTATCGTCAGTACACTTTTATATGTCCGTTCTCCCCCCTTGCATGAATCATTTTGATAGCTAATAAATTCAGTTGCTTCTCAAGGCTTAAACAGATGAGCTACAATGACAGGTCCGTCTCATGCTTGAGTTCAATTCAGCGTTATAAAATGTCTTCTTACACAACAGCTTTTCCTACAGTTGGTACATGTGTATGGTCCATATTCTCAGATGGATTTGTTGATGACTGAGTGGAAAATCAGTTCCCATAAAGCTTTTGCCACAGTGGTTACAGGCAGATGTTGTGAGTTCGTAAGTGATTAGTAAGTCTCGGTTTCTCAGTAAAGCTTTTCTCGCATTCTGTACATTTATAGGGTCTCTCTCCTGTGTGAGTTCTCTGGTGTCTAATAAGATCTGCATGGCGACCAAAGCTTTTTCCACAGTCTGTACATATGTACGAAGATACTGGATTCTTTTTTGCATGAATTCGCTTGTGTTTTAAAAGACCTATCTTCAACTTAAAGGTTTTCTTACATTCTGTACATAGGTATAGTCTCTCTCCTGTGGGTGTCTCCTGGTAGAAAAGAATACCTTTGAATTTATTGGAATCTTCTTTCCCAAGAGTAGAGTTACCCATTCTGCTTCCAGGAAGATTACTCGGCTCTGTTTCTGTGCTCCAATGACTCTCACAAATTATTCCCTTGTCAGGAGTTTGGAAAACCAGGTCTTCTGATCTTCCTGAAAATGATCCATGCAGTTCCATATTTTCTGGAGCTTCCTCATTATCCTGCACTTCAGTTTTGATCACAATCCCATCATCCACTGGAATAAAAAGAATCCAATCATTCATTTCATCTGCTTGGGAAAAGGAAATCTCCTAAGAATAAAACATTCCTGATCCATAATGCACAAAATGCTTGTAGGTCATATTGCTCCTTGAGGGAAACAAAAAAATAGAAAAGTGATAACTTATTGGACCAGTAAATAATGTATGTCACTCAAACTTTTGCATATAAAATACCTCTCATAAGCTGCCAATTCCAGAAGTTTAAATAATTTAGACTGAAAGAATTCCACATTATGTCATCTAATCTATCTCCCTTCATTTTAACAAGACAGATTTGACTTTGTAAACCATCCCTAGTAGAAGCCATGAATATCACCAGTAATGATGATTCTACAACTTTAATACCCTCAAAATCCACCTGTGCCTCTCTATTGCTACTGACAAAACCCTTGTCATCTCACTTCTTGTAACCTTCTCTGTGGCTACCTGGATTCTAACCCCTTCCACTCTACTCCACACAAAAAGCTGCTGCTAGTGTCATCTTTCTCCCTGTCACTCAAACTCAATCACCTAACTCCCTGACCCCTTCACTTGCTCCCTCTTTTTTATTGCATTAAATATAAATATGTCCTTTCCTTCTAGGCATATATCATCCTGTCTCCAACATCTCTGCTCTCATTTTCCCCCTACTCCCTCTATATTTCCCATTCTCCTCCCTGTTCTCTCACCTTACTGCTCCCTTCTCCGATTCTTAGCTTTGCTCCTTAGAGTGCCCCTACATTTGGAACATCATCCCTCTTCTTCGCCAAGCACCCTTTCTTGCCTCCTTCAGACCTTTTGTTAAAACACCTCATGGAATTCTCCCTACCTCTTGCTCCTTACTAATAATTCTTCACCACCACCACCACTCTTCCTAAATTATTTTTCCATGTCACTCAACCACTATGATAGTAATGGTGGCCATATAAGTACCAAAAGAGATGTTTCATCTTAGACTACATGTTCTGCAAGGTAGGGCATGTGTCATACCATGTTTAAAAAGGGTTATGTACATTTATCAGTATGTGATTTATAATATTAAAAAAAATACTAGTAACAACACAACATTTCATCTATACACTCAGAAATTGGAGGGATGAAAGGAGAGATACTGCCTTAGACCAGAAAGTTCACTGGTTCCCATATCTATAATGAACTTATGAGAAGATCTTGTTATAAAATAGCAATACATGAGAAAAGACAAAACTATATGAGTTCATCATGCTGGTTTCTCTTGCCAGCTTTAAGTCATTTACTCTTCTGAGATGTCTTAATCCACTACTCACCTATGCTAGGATTCATAGACGTTTCTCTTTCCTCCAAGCCCCACTGAGCCTTGACACGTAGCTCTTCTCGTGACTGAATATCATATTTGGAGGCTGAATAGTTTGGACAAAGAATTAAAAAAAATTCCCGTAATATCTTCTTAATATTCACTGATTATTTTTTAATCTTCAAAGAATGTCACGTTACATTGCTGTGGTAGTAGGTAAACTGAGCAGAGGTAACAGTGTTAAAGGTGACCATTTTTGAGTCTGTTCACCTTTTCCAGCTTATGAGACTTTTGGTCTACTTATTTATTTTTTGTCAAAATCCTTGTTTTCATGAATGTCTGTGGCATTGACCACCCCAGGAAAACCCAAGGGACTGGAATTTAAACTCCGCCCCTTGCTGATATCACTGCTATTTGCACACCTTGCAGCTGCAAATAGCATTTTCCTCCCCATCCCCACACAACTCCTAAGTACTGACAGATGGCACTGCACCATCCCTACAGAGCAACTGAGCATGCTCTATCCCAGGGATGCATGGGCTGAACAGGACTTTCCCTGCAATTGCTCTTCCTACCTGCTGGGGGACACTAACATCAGACACTAAAACCAAGAGCAGGGAGACTCTCTCACCTATGCTTTCAATGCTCCTGCTGCTGACACCTAGGTAGCATGGAGAAGGATGAAGCCGGCTGATTCAAAGGCAGAGAGGTGAGGAGAAAAGAGATGCAGAGCTGGGCAGGGGAATGGGACAGAAGACACTGGAGGGTAGGAGAAGGGACAAGAGTCTGCCAGGGGATAAGAGCAGACAGGAGGCTGGGAGCACAGGGGTAGAAGGCTCTATACTAGAAAACACTCTCCAAAGAACATGTCATTCAGTCCATTTAATATTCCTTTGCCGTCTAGCAAATACCTGTGAAACCCACTGCCTAAGTGTGTACCATCCCCCTCTAGTGCCACATCCTCACAAATGATAAAAACCTTCTACTCCTTCCACTTACTCTATTACCTCAAGTGGTAGAGGTCTGTATGGATCTAAAGATACTAATTCTGCTGATGACCCATGTGGGAGGGACAATATGGTTCTTCAGGATAAAATAAAGGAAAAAAAAAAAGAACACTTAAGAAATTACATCCAAAAAACATTAAAAGACCATGAAGGTTACAAAGTCAAGCATGAATGAAGGACACCTATAACCTTAATTCAGCCCCTTTGTGCTTATGCATTATGATAGTCTTTAATTATGTGATGCTATACTATGTTTTCACACAACTCCTTCCCCAGTCCTTGTAAAAGACGGATTGTACTTTGACAATAGATCAGGGTTGTGTTGTGAAAGAGGTTGTTGTCCGTAGGACCCCTGCTTCATTTGTTGCAGAAGCTGGAAGGCATGCAGCGAATGAGGCAGGGAATTGCAGGAAGAGAAAGGGTGGCCTCATGATTAATGCCACTGAATAGTGCCCTGGAGAACTGGATTCTATCCCTGCCTCTGCAGCAGAGTTCCTGTGTGATGCTGAGCAAGTCACTTAAACCAAAATTTTCATAGGAGGCTATTGTTTTTTTCCCCGCATGTGTTCCTAATTTTCTGAAACAGCACCACATGGGGTTGTACCAATTTAACTACTTTGATACCCCCCCCCAGCAATTAAGTCAGTATAAAAACTGTATACAGACCAGGTACTGGGAGGTGAGGTGAGGTGGGGTGGGGAGGGGAAGGGAGGAGAGGAAGGGAATCAGACTAGGAGCAGCTCACACTACAACTTCATGATTAAAAGGTCCATGGGGTTTGTGATGTAATTCTTTCACCTACAATTAAGCAAAAACTGCCGAGAATGAAAGTGTGTGCCCAAAACGCAAACTTTAAGGGGGGGGGGGCAATTAAAAAAAATATCTTAGAACTAAAAAAAATACATGCTAAAATATAAGTAATCCTAGAAAAGATCAGAAAGGATTTGCAGATTACTTTAATAAAGATCCTGCAGACAGGCAGAATGTTTGCCAGGAAATCAGTTTTGCTCCCTTCAGGAAATTCAGGGAGAATCCCAATCACATCACATGTACTAAACCACTTGGCAGTTAATAAGTCAGCTGAAAGTCCAGATCCCCTTCAAGAGAAAGAGAACACACACCTAATCTTTCCCATTGCCATTTTTTCTTGTTTTAGAGTTGGCATATGGATTAGAAAGGATATAATCACAAATTACTTAAATACTTTATTCTTGAAATATCCTTTACTGAAGGAGTGTTTCATCCACATCACACATGGAAAATAGCATCTGTGCATGTGGCTTCACCATACACAACTAAATAGTGTATAAGCATTATTCACAGCAGGAAAGCGGTGAATATAGATGTATTAGAAACATGACTGTGTCTATCAATCTTCTTTTACAGAAAAGGACGTATGGAGTTGATCTTCTATCAAAGGTTTTGGAGCATCTAAGAACTGGTTCATCAGCAATCAAAGGTTAGGTCTACACGGGGGGGTGGGGTGTTGACCTAAGATATGCAAGTAGCATAGCTGAAGTCGGCGTATCTTAGGTCAATTTACCTGGCCATGAGGACAGCAGCGAGTCGACCACTGCCACTCCCCCGTCAACTTCACTTCCACCTCTCGCCGCGGTGGAGTTCCGGAGTCAACGGCAGAGCAATCGGGGATCGATTTTATTGCATCTACACTAGATGCGATAGATCAATCACTACCTGCCGATTTGGCGGGTAGTGTAGACGTACCCAAAGGATTTGAGAAAACAGACCAGAGCCAGCCCAAGAACTGAATCCTGTGGCACCTTATAGACTAACAGACGTTTTGCAGCATGAGCTTTCGTGGGTGAATACCCACTTCTTCGGATGCAAGTGGTGGAAATTTCCTGGGGCAGGTATATATAAGCAAGCAAGAAGCAAGCTAGAGATAACGAGGTTAGATCAATCAGGGAGGATGAGGCCCTGTTCTAGCAGTTGAAGTGTGAAAACCAAGGGAGGAGAAACTGGTTCTGTAATTGGCAAGCCATTCACAGTCTTTGTTTAGTCCTGAGCTGATGGTGTCAAATTTGCAGATGAACTGGAGCTCAGCAGTTTCTCTTTGAAGTCTGGTCCTAAACGTTTTTTTGCTGTAGGATGGCCACCTTAAGATCTGCTATTGTGTGGCCAGGGAGGTTGAAGTGTTCTCCTACAGGTTTTTGTATATTGCCATTCCTAATGTCTGATTTGTGTCCATTTATCCTTTTCCTTAGAGACTGTCCAGTTTGGCCGATGTACATAGCAGAGGGGCATTGCTGGCATATGATGGCATATATTACATTGGTGGAAGTGCAGGACACTCCCTACACTAACACCAGAACTAATCGACATACCCTTAGAGCCCCGACCAGGGTTATTCTATCTACTACCCAAGATCCACAAACCCGGAAATCCTGGACGCCCCATCATCTCGGGCATTGGAACTCTCACTGAAGGACTGTCTGGATATGTAGATTCTCTACTCAGACCCTATGCTACCAGCACTCCCAGCTATCTCCGTGACACCACTGATTTCCTGAGGAAACTACAATGCATTGGTGACCTTCCAGAAAACACCATCCTAGCCACCATGGATGTAGAGGGTCTCTACACCAACATCCCACATGCTGATGGAATACAAGCTGTCAGGAACAGTATCCCTGATGATGGCACAGCACAACTGGTTGCTGAGCTCTGTGGCTTTATCCTCACACACAACTATTTCAAATTTGCTGACAATATATATCTCCAGATCAGTGGCACCGCTATGGGCACCCGTATGGCCCCACAATATGCCAATATTTTTATGGCCGACCTGGAACAACGCTTCCTCAGCTCCCATCCACTCACACCCCTTCTCTACCTACGCTACATCGATGACATCTTCATCATCTGGACCCATGGGAAGGAGACTCTGGAAAAATTCCACCATGATTTCAACAGCTTCCACCCCTCCATCAACCTCAGCCTGGACCAATCTACACGGGAGGTCCACTTCCTAGACACCACGGTGCAAATAAGTGATGGTCACATCAACACCACCCTATACCGAAAACCTACCGACTGCTATGCCTACCTTCATGCCTCCAGCTTCCATCCCGGACACACCACAAGATCCATTGTCTACAGCCAAGCACTGAGGTACAACCGTATCTGCTCTAAGCCCGCAGACAGAGACCAACACCTAGAAAATCTCCACCAAGCATTCTCAAGACTACAGTACCCACACGAGGAAATAAGGAAACAGATCAACAGAGCCAGATGTGTACCCAGAAGCCTCCTACTGGAAGACAAACCCAAGAAAGAAACCAACAGGACTCCACTGGCCATCACATACAGTCCCCAGCTAAAACCCCTACAACGCATCATCAGGGATCTACAACCCATCCTGGACAATGATCCCACACTTTCCCAAGAACTGTACATATTTCACAACTTCCAGAGAATGAGTGAAAACTGACCTTTACCCAGTGAGATTAAAGATTCATAATTGTCTTTTATCACTTTTTTGTAAAGCTCCTTTTGCCACTCTTCTAAATTCTTCCCTTCAGGAGCTGCAACATTATCAAATGTCCCTGGGACCTGAAATAAAAAATATTGCATACTTAGTATCTTTTATTACATCCTGACAAGGGCCTTAAATGAGCAGTCATTTGCCGGATGTTTCTGATGGCACTCATGCTACTGTATATCTCCTTTACAAAGGGGAATTAGATATTTATACTGCTATGTCTATGTCTCTCCCAAAGTCAGTATAATCATTTCAAGGTGGTATTCCTTAGCTCTTCACTGAAATCATGACTTCCCAAGCAACAGAATCAAAAGGCAGAAGTAAAGACTATAAAGTCATCTTGGCCAATCTCTAAAACTCAGTGCAGTTGTTCTCTTCAGCACATTCTTCAGTGCTTTCTTTGTCCAATATATTTTAAATGATTCAAGCTATGAGGTAACTACACATTTTAATAGATCTCACTGCCAGGACTTCTTTTTCCTGATAATCAACTTAAATCTTCCATTGCTCATTTACAATTCTTTATTTCTAGCTATACTCCCTTGCACCACACTGAATAATTCCTCTCCCTCTTTAGCATTTATACCTTCCAAATACTGGCAGACTGCTGTATCACTCCTTCACCAATACATATTTAAAAAAAATTTTTTTAATAAATCTTTCCTTATAAATCAAACCCTCCAACCCTTTAATCTATTTTGTTACTCCTTTTTCAATTCCTTCCAACTCATCTAGATCTTTCTGATTTGAGGTGACCAGAGCTGAGTGCAGTATTATAGCTGCGGTTTCTTAAATTCACTTCCTCTTCCATTTCCCAGATAGGAAATGCTTCTTTTGGCCTTGAATCTTGTGTAATGCCCACAACCTCCACACAGATTAAACAATCTCTGAGGAGATGTTTACCAGTATTTTTGCTCCTACAATTATAAACATAAAATTTAGAAAATAAAACATCAATGAAAAGCTAGTGCAAATATATCCAAGACTGCCAATTTCACATCTAGCTTGTAGCTCCCCGCCCAATTAATTTTAATATTAAAGGACACAAACTACATGTAAAGTTGTATCAATACTTGCCCGATCAGTATTATTGTTCCCACGTGGCCTGTATCCATTAGGTAATATTAGGAGCGAACACTCTGCCTTTATGTATTACCCATTTGAATGAAAGGCATCTAAGTGTTTCACAAATGTTATCACAATTGTACAATCTACAAATCTGTAGTCATATGTGTATTCACTTTTACATTAGGAAACTATTCCATGACTAAGCACTACTCAGGTGATAGTTTGTAATATCTGGTCCAAAACAGGATCACCATCCAAAACTGATGTACAAGATACTGAATTGAATCAAAACTTAGGGCATGTCTACACTTCCCTCCAGAGCGTTCAATCCAGCAGGGGTCGATTTATCGCATCTTCACTAGATGCAATAAATCGACCGCTGAGCGCTCTGTGCCTTTCGCTCCAGTGGAGTACTGGAGTCGACGGGGGAGTGTCAGCAGTCAACTTACCACAGTGAAGACACCGCAGTAAGTAGATCTAAGTACATCGACTTAGATCAATCCCCCCCAGTGTAGACCAGGCCTAAGACACTGTTTAACAGACCCCAGTAAGGTCTGCCCAGATCTGAAGAAAAGGTCTGTGTAGCTCAAAAGCTTGCCTCTTTCACCATCATAAATTAGTCCAATAAAAGATATAATTTCCCATTCTTATCTCTCTAACATCCTGGCTACAACAATACTACACCCAACAAACATACACAGTATAAACTCTATACTACAAACAAGTCATCCCAAATCAAATGAGATTATTCATACGAGTAAGGATTACTCACTCATACAAGTACAGGTTTGCAAGATCAGGATCCATTTTAGAGCAGGAAGTAAAGAAGAGTACAGTATCCAACTGAAATGCCAGATGGAAATTTTTACTTGGGCAGAATGTAATTGCACAAGCTGAAACAGGATCAAGAGAAAAGTACCAGGATATTTTCTGTATTCACAAGTGTCAGCATCCATGTGCCTCCTAACTCCATGGTGCACAATGTTAAGTAGCAACTCAAAGGAAAAAGTGCAACCTACTGAATAATTTATATTTTTATTTCTGGCAGCACCTAGGTGTTCCCTTGGAGAATTCCCATCCAAGTATTCTCTTATTATGCGCTCTTAATTTAAGAGAAACAAATAGAATATAAAATATTTAAATTACCTTCAAATGTTCAGGATTCCGGATTCGTTTTCGAGTTTTATTACTTATTCCACCACAGAAACTTTGAGGTGTTCCA
This sequence comes from Mauremys mutica, assembly GCF_020497125.1. NCBI lineage: Eukaryota > Metazoa > Chordata > Testudines > Geoemydidae > Mauremys > Mauremys mutica. The sequence continues at coordinate 293,724,796 of NC_059073.1, read as the reverse complement.
ACAAGCCAGTTTCCGTCTTCACCCAAAATGAATTTTTTGGGAACTGCTTCTTTCAGTAGGCGCCGGTTTTTCCTAATTTTTAGAGGATCAATTTCAAAAGAACTGTCCTCAAAATGTTTAGAACATAGTCGCTGATGTTTTGATGGAGTTCCCATTTCCCGACCCATGTTGTGAATCCATTCCTTCAAGAGAGGTTTATTATGTAAGGGAAAGCCATAGAAAGTAACTGTACTGTTCTTATATACCCCACTCGTAGCATTTTGACAGTTCAAAGCTGAGCAATAAACCATTGTAAAATGAGCAGTAGAAGCAAATCTAAAACAGTAATAAGATGCCAAGAGGTCAGTTTGAAGGGTTTATAATCAACTATTGCTTTAATATTAAGAGCAGTAGATATATGCACCTCTACAACGTAGAGTGTTGTAAAATACAGGAAAAGATTAAGTTCACAGTGAAGCAAAATGTAGTCGTGGAGCCAGACTTCAATATAGGACACACGCAGACCTCAGCATGGTTGACATCTGTAAAATACAAGGAAAAGTCAGGCTCCCGCTTCTTAAATTATATACCGCTCTTCCTTAAATCATATACTGGTATACAGTTTCCACAACTCCAACTACCTATTTACAACACCCAAACTAAAATGTTCCTTTTAAAATAACATAATTTAACATTACCATGCACATCTCCCATATATTAAACACCCCTACATTATGCATACACACAAGTACGCCCTATCAATCAGGATATTTACTAAGAATTTTGCCATATTCGGGAGCAAAGGAATATTTATAACATTAGGGTTACACAGAAGGCAGCAACAGAAAGGTGATATGAATCGCTCCTTTTGGACATTGTACATGAGGAAATGTCAGCTTTATACTTGTCAGGAAGAGGAGACGACTTTGGTTGCACACTGAAGCAGAAACAAGTCTCAGAGGATCGACATATGGAATGTCCAATGGCAGGAAGGAACTCATAGAAGAAACATGTTGGAGTGCAAGAACTCAAGTATATGCTGATGCTTAGAGGACTGTAGGCAACAAATCAGATATGTACCTACATTTTAAATTGGGACGGAGGCATGTGTGAAGGAAAAGGAAATGTCAAGAGAAGGGACTCTAGAAGGGAGAATGTTGGGGATGCATTGTACAAACCAATTTAACCCCGGATATCCCAGAACCAGTTCTGGGGCTTGTCCTCTCCCTGGAATAAGTCTCTTGACCATTTCCACATATCTGAAAGCGTCTGAAGTTCCTGACCCTCTGGCCACACAAGCAGCACACCACCACCACCACCAGTGTATTCTGTCAAGGAGAAGCACCATCCCCCATCACGGGGGAAATGCAGGTAGCCCTGCTCCACCACCCCAGCACATCAATGGGGGGAGAAGGGGCATAGTGAACCCTCCACTCTGGCTCATCATGCCTGGGCAGCCCTGATCAATCAGCCCAGCACGCTATGAGGGGCAGGCAGCCCCTGGCTCACTGCCCCGATGCATTGTGGGGGTGGGGGGAGTGGGCAAGCAGCCCCACTCCGCACCCCAGTGCATTGTGGGGAATGTACAATCCACTGCCCCGGTGCATTACGGGTCGGGGAGCAGACAGCCCCACTCTATCCTGGGGGGTGGGCAGGGGTGAGCTGCAGCGGGTTCGCACGGGTTCGCAGGAACCCGTTGTTAAATTTAACAGCCATTTTAGAACCGCTTGTTAAGGGCTGCTAAATTTAACAAAAGTTCCCGCCCAGTCCTCTCCTGCTCCGCCCCCTTCTCCTCCCCCTCCCCTGCTTCCCGCGAATCAGATGTTCGCGGGAAGCCTGAACACGCAGCATGGAGGCAGCCAGCAGGTAAGCGGGGGCGCGGAGGGGGAGGGGAGGTGCGGCTGGCTCAGCAGCTCCCGATCCCAGACCGCGGCTCCCTCCAGCCCAGCGCCGGCCCGGGGAGTCGGGCCGAGCGGCGCCGGTCGTGGTCCTGGCAGAGTGGACCCGGTCCCCAGGCAGTGTGGTAAGGGGGCAGGGAGGGGGTGGGTTTGTGGGGGGTGGATAGGGGTCAGGGCAGTCAGAGGGCAGGGACCAGGGGGATTGAATGGGGGCAAGGGTCCCGGGGAGCAGTCAGGAAAGAGCAGGGTTGGATGAGGTGGTGGGGGCACTCAGGGACAGAGAGAAGGGGTAGTTGTATGGGGTAGGGCTTCTGGGGGGCCATTGAGAATGAGAGGAGGGGTTGGGTGGGGCGGCAAGGGGCAGTCAGGGGACAGGGAAGGGGGGGATGGGTCAGGGGTCTCGGAGTGTGTGTGTTAAGGAACATGAGGGGTTGGATGGGGCACGACCCCCCCCCCACGGAGCGGGGGGAAGGAGGGAACCCGTTGTTAAAATTTTGGAGGGAGGGGGGAACCCGTTGTTAAAAAATTGGCAGCTCGTCACTGGGGGTGGGCAACCCCCAGTGCAACAGCCCACACAGAATTATTGGGGCGCATCCCCACTCCATCGCCCCCGGGCACCCTGAGGGGGGCAAGCCCCCTCCATCGCCCCGGGGCATCATGGGAAGTGGCGCCTCTCCCCCCTGGCAGCCCCTCTCAGAGGGGCTCCACGAGAGTCTCTCACCTCCACTGCCGGGCAGCCATCTTCCCCCTCTCAGTCCCTCCCTTCATCGCCGACCCACTCCCTACCCCCTCCCTCAGCGCGCGCAGCAGCCGGTAACGGCCCCGCCTCGCGCACGCCTCTGGTCTCCGCCCACTGCCCACCAATGGGAAACGACCCCCCCCTCCACGAGAGCAGGGAAAGGTTATGATAGGCCGCGAGGACAACGACCAATCAGAATCGACGCCAGCTAGGACGGGTAACGGCGGCGCCACGCGCCCTGCCACACTAACCGGGCCAGCGAACGCCGGCTCCAAGCTTCAGTCTACCAGGACGGCATCATCTTCCGTCCTCCACTCTGATTGGCCAACCTCTTCCGGCGCCCGTCCTCAGACTGGTGATCGACGGCCCCGAAGAACCAATCAGCCTCTTTATTCCTCCACTTTCCCCCCCGGGAGTCTCCTCTCCAAACGTCAGTGGTGGGCCGCTCCGACCTGGGCATTCCCATTGGCCCGCAGCTGGCAGGACACCTGGTTCTGATTGGTGGAGACGGCTGTCGACCTTGCTGAAGAGCCCTGACAGGGAGAGAGCGGGGAGGGGGTGCAGGCTGGGATCCTATGGTCAAAAACCGCGGTGCGAAAAACTGGGACTTGTAATCCGTCCTCCCACCCCACCCCCAAACTGCCCGGTTAGTGGGTGGGTAGGTAGGCACTACCCCGCCTCCCAGAGCCTGCTACCGCCCGCCCCCCCCAGACACGGCCCCTCAGTCACACCCAGCCTGCCCCCCCCCGAGCTACCCTCAGTCACACCCAGCCTGCTCTCCCCGGCTCCCTTCGTCACACCGAGCCCCCGTAAGCTCCCCTCAGTCACACCCAGCCCCCCCTCCCCCCGGGCTTCCCTCGTCACACCTAGCCCCCAAGAGCTCCCCTCAGTCACATCCAGCCCCACCCGCCCTCCCCAGAGCTCCCCTCAGTCACACCCAGCCCCAGAGCTCCCCTCAGTCATACCCAGCCTGCCCCCCCTCTCTCCCCAGAGCTCCCCTCAGTCATATCCAACCCACTCCCCTTCCCACTCTCCCCAGAGCTCCCCTCATTTGCACCCAGCCCACCCAAGCCCCACCAGAGCTCCCCTCAGGCACACCCAGCCGGCTGCCCCTGGAGCACCCTTCAGCTCTTGCCCAGCCCCACCCATCGGTCTCCTGCCGACAAGATCCCCCCTCCCCTTAGTCACACCCAGCCTTCCCTCTCCGGCATTCCCCATGTCACACTCAGGCCCCACCAGAGCTCCCCTCAGTCACACCCAGCCGGCTACCCCTGGAGGTCCCTTCAGCTCTCACCCAGCCCCACCCATCTGTCTCCCGCCAACATGATTGCCTATCCCCTCTCCCAAGCTCCCCTCAAATATAGACAGCTCATCCCTCCAGCAGGCCCGTGGCCTCTTTCTGCCTCCCTCAGACTTCTCCCCACTTTCAGCTCGTTACCCTGCAACCCAGAGTCCCCACCTCCCCCCCATCAACCAACCTGGAGCGTGGTGACCCCAGTGCAGCAACATGAGAGTAAATGTTGGACCGCTATTCTAGGCAAGGGAATAGGGGAGCCCAAAGTGCATGGTGATGTGGAAACATATAGGGAGCATCGGTGACGGGTTCAGTCACAGAGACCCTGTTAGGACTGTTCCTTGATGTGCTGAGATTACCTCTGAGCCTGTTTTCTCTGCCAGTTTGGGACTCCAGAACCCTGCCTTGTTGAGCCAGACACGCTAGCCAGCTGCAAACACAGTCCCAGGTCTGGTCCACACCCAAAGCTGCAGACTTAACTGAAAATAGCTTAGCAAGTACTCCTGTCTCCAGCACCCAGAAACCCAACTCCCACTGGGATCCAAACCCCAAATAAATCCATTTTACTCTGTATAAAGCTTATACAAGATAAACTCATAAACTGTCCCCCCCATAACACAGAGATATGCACAGCTGTTTGTTCCCCCAGGTATTAATCACTCTGGGTTAATTAATAAACAAAAGTCATTTTATTAAGTATAAAATGTAGGATTTCAGTGGTTTCAAGTAATAACAGACAGAATAAGTAAGTTACCAAGCAAAATAAAACAAAAGACGCAGGTCTAAGCCTAATACATTAAGAAATTGATTACAGATGAAATCTCACCCTCAGAGATGTTCCAATAAGCTTCTTTCACAGACTAGACTCCTTCATAGTCTGGGACCAATCCTTTCCCCTGGTACAGAACTTGTTAGTGCCAACAGGCATCTTAGGATTCCACATGACTGGAACCCCCCTTTGTTCTTTTCCACCCCCTTTTAGATCTTTGACAAGACGGGAATCCTTTGTCTCTCTCTGGGTTCCCACCCCTCCTAAATGGAAAAGCACCAGGTTAAAGATTTCAGTGTCATGTGACATGTTCACATGTCCTGTGAGACCCCCTCCATTCTTTCAGGAATGGCCCCTACATAGGCAGTGGAGACTTGCAGGTAAACAGAGCCATCTACAGACAAGTGTTCTAGTTAATGGGAGCCATCAAGATTCCAAGCAACCATTAATGGCCTACACTTTGCATAATTACAATAGTACTTCAGAGTAATACTTCATATTTCTAGTTTTAGATACAAGAATGAAACATACATACAAATAGGATGAACACATTCAGTAGATTATAAGCTTTGTAATGATACCTTACAAAAGACCTTTTGCATAAAGCACATTCCAGTTACATCATACTCACACTTAAAAACATTTTTATAAAACATTATGGAGTGCAACTTCACAGAATCATATCCAGCTCCTAGCAACTTTCCCTTGTGTCAAACCCACATTTTTTCTTCCTGGTGGTACCTCCTCTCCCTGTTTGAAAATATACCTGTAAGTCTCCAAGCTGTTCAGTTGTCAATTTGTTTAGCTGAAGGCACCATTCATTTGATTGTAGCACAGAGAGGGTGGACATCTTTAAAAGTGGTGAAAGATGTATTTTTTTTTATTTCATGAAATGTGGAAGGACACGTCGCAAGTACCTAAGATGATGATGTCAGGGACACAGAAAAGGAAACAAAAAGCTCATGTAATGACTGCAATGAAGAAAGATGTAGCCACGATGAAAAAACACTTAAAATATGTTAACAACCCGTGCAGTAGTAGCAGCAAGACGGTCACAGCAGAGACATCAGATGAAAAATGTATAGATGATCCACAATTCAACATTCAAGAATTATCACAAGAAAAACAAAGATCCAAACAAAACAGAAATTCTTTATCCAAACCAGAATAATGACAATGCCACTAGTGACAGAGATTAAATTATTCCCATTATAACCATTGGCAATACCATTTATGGTCCAATACAACATCCAAAATTCAAGATCTGCTAGTGATCAATGGTCCACTAAAAGTAAAAGACATGGATTTTTTTCTGGATGAGCAGAATCGCCATTTTTCTATGATGTTTTTATACAGAAAGCTTGAAAACAGCGAAGTTTTGAAGCGGCGCTGGCTGCTTTACTCGAATTCCACTGAAAAGGTTTTCTGTTTTTGCTGCAAGCTCTTTGACTTGAATCCAAAAATCATCCCTAGCATTCGAGGGGTCGAATGATTGAAGAACATGTCTCAGCTTCTCATGCATCATGAAAAGTCACCTAGTCATTTCAGTTCCTACCAAATGAGGGTCAAAGCAGAGCAAAGGCTAAAACTGGATAATTGCATGAACAAGAGACAAAACACTGGGAAAACATTGTAAAGAGGCTCATGACAATAACACTTTATCTTTCTAAAAATAACATGGCTTTCCAAGGTTTATCTGACAGGCTCTTCACGAACTTCCTAGGTTTGGTGGAGTTACTAGGAAAGTATGATGAAGTAATGAAGGAACATTTGCGACATATACTTTCCTGGGAGGTGATGGATTACTACTCTGGAAAAACAATCAAGAATGAGATAATTGAATTATTGGTGAAGAAAGTGCTGCAAGATATTCTTAAAAGTGCTAAATTCTACTCTGTTATATTGGATTGCACTCCAGATGAGAGCTGCCATGAAAAGATGTCTTTCACTGTTAGGTTCCTTTATTGGTTTTAAAACGGTGGATGAGTCCACAGGGGAAGCACTAACTGATACTATACTTACTACTCTGAAGGAATGCAACAAATATCCAAGACTGCCAGGGCCACGGTTATGACAATGGTGCAAACATGAAGGGGAAAAACAAGGGTGTACAGGCAAGAATCCTTAATCAAAACCCAAGAGCATTTTTTGTTCCATGTGGATGCCACACTCACTTAGTCTTGTGGTGGGGAATGCTGCAATATCTTCACCAGAGTCCATCTCCCTCTTTGGCATTCTGCAAAGGAGCTACCTTCTAATTCTCTACCTCTGTTCATCATTGGAAGATTCTCACAGATCATGTCAATATCACTATGAAGCCAATATTTGAAACACACTGGGAGTGCAGAACTGACAGTGTTAAAGCTGTTGGATACCAAACAGCTGAAATCCACGATGCCCTCATCGCATTGGCTGAATTAGAGCAAGCAGATGGTGGTGTCCCTCATGAAGTACTCACCCTGGCATGTGAACTAACTGAATTCAAGTTTCTTGTCTCCATTGTGGTGTGGTACGATATCCTTTTCCAAGTCCATGTGAACAAAAACATGAAAAGCATGAAAAGCTTCAACATTGTTGCAGCCATAAACTTGGTAAATGCTTACTGTGATTATATTGTAAACTACAGGGAAGTCAGGTACGAAGGAGCTCTGACAACAGCTACGGAAATAGCTGAAAATCTTGGTGTTGATATAGAGTTTAAACCAGCCCCACGTGTTCGTCGTAAAAAGCATCAATACAGCTATGAATGTGAAGATGAAACAGTTTACAATCCAGAAGTCAAGTTTAAAATAGATTTTTTCAACTGGCCTTTAGACACTGATGTCTCTGGAAGAATGGTTTGAGCAAATGAATCAACATGTGAACCTTTGGGGCTTTCTATATAACATAACGCGACTCCCTGACAAAGAAACTTTGATGAAGCACTGCAACAACCTTCATAGTGCACTGACATATGGAGAGAGCTCTGACATTAACGGCAGTGAGCTCTGCAAAGAACTTGGCTATCTCCAAAGTCTGCTTCCAATGGACTGTAGTGCTCCTCAAGAAATTTATTTACAACAATGAACTTAATGACAACTTCCCAAACACATGGATAGCACTTAGGATCCTGTTAACCATACCTGTAATAGTGGCGAGCCACGACTGGAGCTTCTTGAAGATGAAGTTCATAAAAAACATATTTGTGATCAACCATGGGAGATGACAGACAATCTTCACTGGCCATCCTGTATATTGAGAATGCTGTGGCTCAAAATATAGACCTGCCATAAGCAATATAGAATTTGCGGCAGCAAAGGCACACAGAGTTGCCTTCTGAGTCTTGGTAAACAAAGGTTTTTGGGTTTTTTTATTTAGTTTAGCGTTTGTCATTTAGCTATGTAATTTTTTTACATAATTTATTTGAATAAAACTGAATTGTCTTGTATTTTTTAGTAAATTATAAAAACTTTTGAGATTACTGCTTTATTTCCAAAACTTTTGTTAATATCACTACATACTTAAACTCAAAGGGCACAAAAATTCAAGTGTGCCTAGGGTGCCATTTTCTCTAAGGTTGGTCCTGTGAGAGGACACACTGCCAACCCCAAGGAAATATGAATACGAGGTACAAGGTATGGCTAGATGGCTGGCAGGTAAACCTAACCCACCCTCTCCCTCAACTCTGTCTGGCCACATCTCTCCCACCATATTACCACTCTCTCAACTACTCTCTCTTACTAAAGAACAGAAGTATCTCTCCTCCCTCAGTCCTAATCCCAACATAAAGAACAGAAGTCTCTCTCCTCCCTCAGTCCTAATCCCAAATGAATGCCTCTTTGGGCTCAAATAACTTGTTTCCCTCTGTGCTGGGGTGGCTGCCCCACCCCCAGGAGAGATTGGGCTAGGGCAGGCCAGAGCAGCTGCACCAAGAGGCAGCCAATCAGGGAAGGCCTGTGGGAGAGCCAATGAGGGCTGAGCAAGAGGCGGCCAATCAGGGCCAGGCTCAGCCCTATATAAAGGCTGCCTAGGAGAGGAGCAGGTAGTCTCAACCAGACCTCCAACAGGGAAGGTCTGTGTCCTGAGCTAGGAGACCAGAACTAGGGATGGCGTAGTGTTGGGCAGGCTTGGGGGAACCAAAGGGAACTCCAGCCCGCTACCTGCCAGGCCCTGAGGGAAGGGCTTAAAGGGTCAGAGAAGTGATCCAGGGAGAGTGGACAGCAAGCGACAGGAGAGAAAGGGGGCAGGGAGGCTGCCACTAGAAGGTCCCTGGGTTGGGACCCAGAGTAGCAGGTGGGCCTGGGTCTCCCGCTTCCCCCTTATATTGCACCTAGCCATGGGAAGTGGCAATATTGGACTAAACCATACTCCTGATGGAAGGGGTTAGACTTTGGGGTCTGGATGGCCACTATGGCTGGTGGAGGACTGCTATTAACACCCTCCCCACCCCCTGGAAGGGGGTGAGAACAGACCAGGGGTCACTGCTGGAGAGCAGTGTCCTGAAGGGGATGCCGTGAGCAGAAGGGAGCAATGTGGGTCCAGGCGCCAATGGAGGGTGAGAGATGGACAGGACACCACCAGGAGAGGGCACTCCCCATGGACTGAGCTAATTCCTGGAGCGACCAGTGGGAGGCGCCGCAGGGGTGAGTCCCAACGCCGTCACATCCTCTAACAGCAGTGCTGAACTGATAAAGTATCCTCTGGTTCCTCAGACCTAGACTTCTCACCAGCAAACTACAGATGGTTTGAGTGGCAGCGCTGGAATCTTGGCTTCAAAGATGTCTCCTCACCTTGGCCTGTCACTGCTAACATGTATATTTTTCTGTTTTGTAGGGGTTTTTTAAAAAGAGGGGTCAGCTTATTTTGATAAACACAATCTTCCTACTAATAGATGAGTTCTATTTATTAAGTAAATGAACAGCTTCTACTGTTCATAATTTTTGTAATAATTACATCATAGTATCCAAAATAGACCATGAGTATAAAACATTATGAGTAGGATCCAGTATCCCAATCGCCACGAGAGAGACAGACACATCATTCATGCAGATAAAGCCTTGGTGGGAAGGTTTTCATTAAGGTTGAAGTTAACTCGTGCAAAGATCCACTACTATGCACTGCTTAGGAGACTGATAGGCTTAAGTGGCATATAGACCTTTTGTACACTGCTTGTTTAAATGGGAAATTTCAATTTTAAATCTCCCTTTCTAAAAAGTAATTAAACTATTGCATTATATTTAAACTATACAGTAGAACCTTTATTTTTAAATTAAGTGGGGATTGAATAATTCATAAAATTGAGTATCTCAATTAGCCATTGCAGTATGGCGTTTTCTTCCTGTCCTTCAAACCACTGCAAGGTAATTGCCACTGGAGGCATCAGAATTTGAATGGATGTTGATTTGTTCTTCAACATCACGTCCATTGTGTGATTTATTTATTTTTTCCCCTACCCCACCTCTGCCCCGAATTATGGAAAATAGTTGGTATAGCTGCTTGTTCGTAAGATTGATGTACTGTATTTACCAGTATTTGTATTTCATAAAATATCACTATTGGAGAACACACATAGAAAGCCCTGTCGTGCAGCTCTTACTCATGGGAGTAGCCCTACTAAGGTCAACAGAACTCATGCACGCTAGGGCTGGAGGTAAGGCCCAAATGTATCTAGACAGCTCCAGTGATTGGTTACAGTATCTATTCCTTTAACTGAGGGTAGGAAATACAACATGTTCTGTGGCAAATAACTACCCCCAACAGTGTCACTTTAAGAACAAAATGTTATCCATGGCAATATAACATACAAGATAATCCATTCACAAGGATAAGAATGGTAGAATTACACCTCTAGTAAACAATCACAACAGCTCATCAGCTAATTAATGGGGTGAGAGAAAAATAGATTCTAGTCAGATTGAGTGAAAGGTCCATATTAACAGAAAAGTAACAATTACCCATAAAGACTTTACCAAGACCATGAAATGATTTTTTTGCTGAATATATTTGCCTATACCAATTTTTTATCTTCTGTAATTTAAGCAGAATGCATTTCCTTCACCCACAAAGAATACACTATAAAGAATACCTTGCGCCTCTGTTTTGGGTTTAGCACACAGTTATGTTGTTCCACGGCCGTCTTCCGAATGCTCCAGCTGAGACTCCCTTCACTTTAAGTGCAGTTGGTGGGCCGAACTCTGATTCTAAGCCATAATCATTTGATGTAATGCTGCACCTCAAGCAGAACATTTTTGATTTACATTTGGGACCCCACCCCGTGAAGGGCAGAATGCCCTCACAACCTCCACTGACTTCACAAACTGAATTCCACCCTGTGAGACTGTAATATGAGACTTGGGGTGGTCGATAGGCTGAAGACATGACTGTGAAGAATATGCTTTTTTAATTTTTTTTTGTTTGTATTTTTCCCCACCAGTAACTCAATGGATTGTACCAAAACAAATTGTGAAGGAGTGCCATCTGGATGGAGCTTACAAGGGGGTTACTGCCAGAATTAGGTTTTGCCCTGCTGGTTTGTTTCCCTCCCCTCATCTTTTCTATAACATAGCTCAGTCCCCCAGAAGAGGCATCAGAGGGTGCTAGAAACAATCCTGGCAAGCTTGAGCCAGAGGATTTTTGACAACTTTAAAAAAAAACAAACCCTAAAGAAATTCCCACATGAACTTCAGCAAGAGTTTATAAATACAAAGCCAGATCCTTAGCTGCTGTAACTTTTAACATCTTCACTGACAGCAAAGGAGCTAGGACAAGTTATACCAGCTGAGGAGCTCACTTGTATTATTTATTGACTTTCATGGCATTTTGCTCAACTTAACTACCCAGCCCTGCTGCCCCTAAAGTTTTTTCCCCCGGGGGGGCCACAGTGCCATCAAAAGTGAGATTAGAGAAATTCTTTTATTATATCAAGAACCTGGTGGTACTGAACAGGGCTGGTTCCTGTCTCAGGTACATTTTTTGTCCTTCCAGTGAAAGGTAGCAATAGCAATGACCTATAGCTGCTGCAGCACGACAAATGCTTATTCGCTTTATTCCCCATAATATTTCCTTCAAAACACAAATGTGGTGAAAACTAAAAGTGTTCTCAAAACCAGGACAAATATCATCATATACAAATCTTCAGTGTCCAGTAATGCACACATCAAACCATACATACAACAGTCTGTAATATGGAACATTGCATTTGGAAGGTGGAAAACTCAGGCTGTCCAAAAAGAAAATCTACATTGTAAGCCTTTTCTAGTCAGTTTCCAACTCATAAGGTGTCTCAGCCAGGTAATCTTAAGATATCTCCATTTGCCTGGCTTCAATGGGCTAAAAGTTTGATTTATAGAGGTACTGAATACCGAGAGCTACCTTTGACTTAAATGGGAGCTTCGGGGGCATTTCACCTCCCAAACTCCATTCCTAAGTATCTGCTGCTTCTCTGAAGAGGAGTTCAGAAATGGGTTCTAAATTTCAAATGGTAGGAGTCCCTCCTCTCAGTAAAGAGCCAACAATCCCTTTTTCCTGTTGTGAGTCACACTAACATACATTTTCTGACCTATTTTCAGTTAGCTCTGTCTCACATAGTAACTTGTGAAAAGACATTAATGCATCCTCTCCTTTTACATCAAGCTGGTCTCTCTGTGTATCCAGGTCCTGGTGAAGCCTTCAGATGGAGTTACTGGTGACAGGATTATTACTGAGGCTCACAGATTTCCTATTCAGTTTTTCCCCCTCACCTAGTGATTGTTCCAGCGTCTCTGTGTGAATCATCTGGTGTCTAAGAAGACTCAACTGGCTAAGTGGATTGGGTCTCTTTCATGTGACTTTTTTGATGCTTAACTAAGCTTCTTTTCAGCACAAAGGTTTTGCCACACACATTACACTGGAATAGTTTCTCCCCTAAATGCCGGCGTTGGTGATTTAGAAGATAATCCTTTCTGCTGTAGCTTTTATCACATTTGGTACATTTATATGGCCTCTCTCCACTGTGAATCATTTGGTGCCTAAGGAGCCATGAGTGGCAAATGAAGCTCTTCTCACATTGGCTGCATTCATAGGGTTTCTCTTTTCCATGGCTCCTTTGGTGTTTTGTCAAACTTACCTTCAGCTGGAAGCTTTTCCCACACTCAGTGCATGCAAACAGTCTCTCTCCTGTGTGGGCTTGTTGATGATTCTGAAGATACACCTTTTGAGTATAGTTTCTCTCACATTCAGTACTTGTATACAGTCTCTCTTCTGGGTAGGGTACTTCCTGATGGATTAATACATTTTTGTCACAGAGAAATGAAACCCCCAAACTGTTCCCAGTAGCATTTGCCAGCTGCATTTTTGAATCGTGCAGACTCTTCCATGTCACTCTCTGTTTGGGATTCTGCAAACACTCTTCTCCAAGTTTTCCATATAATCTAGACTTGTACACAATGCTTTCAAGAGGTTTTCCAGGGAGCATAGCCTTGTTTGTGCTTCCATCTTTCACTGAAATAAACATACAATCACAGGAAGGTAACATGAATAAGGAAACCTCTTCTGATTGCAACCAACCAAAGGTCTTAACCAGAAAAATGTTTGTGGCTATATTGTTCCTGAAGAACAGATAAGCGAGTTAAATAAAAATATAGGCTTTATTACTAAGTAGAACAGCCTGGAAAGTTTCCACTGAAATTAAAAAATAGAAAACATTTGTGAAAGTCTCTGCAACCAGCTGTATTAAAAATCACTTATGCAGAGTCATAGATTTGATCAGCACTTTACCAACCTATGGCAAGACCTGTGCCCAGCTTCGAAGAGTTTAGTCTTAGCACTGGATCAGTAAATACACGAAAGTTTGGGGGCCTGATTTTCAGGGACACTGAGTACCCACACCTCCAAATAAAATCAGACAACAATCTGTGGATGCTCAGCACCTCTGAACATCAGGCCTGTAGGGTGAACTGATTATGTACTGACTAAATTCCTGAATAAGCAACACCATTAACCTGAAAGCTTATCCAATTGAGGCCTAACCAGTGCTGAGCATAGCAGAACATTAGCCTCACTGAGAGCTCTGATCCCACAACAAACTTTGTATAGGGCAACCCCATGCGCACACCCAGAGCTCTGGGCTCTTGCCCATAGTGTATCCATGCTGAGAGTTCATTGCAGGGCTAGGCCCGATTATATACTTGATACTCCTCTTAATACAGCCCAACAGAGTAGGTGACATTTTTGCTACTGCACTAGCGTACTGCCACCCTGTGGGCACGTTCCCACATTCTATAAGGAATTATTCCTCTCCACGTCGATCACTTGACCTGCAGCTTTAAAGATTAGTTTTTCAACGGATTTCCGCAGGTGTCCAGTATCTCATGATCACTATATTTTAATAATCTCCTCAGTGTTTCTAATCCATCTCACCTTTGTATCATCCATGCATTAAATACATTAAGGCTCCACTACACCCCCTAGGTTGTTAATGAGAAGACTGAATGGCACCTGTTCCACATGTACCATATTGGGACACCACTCGTTTTAGTCTCAGTTACTTATGTTCCACACAAATTTGGTGTCCCCTCACTTCTATTGTTGACAATTATTTACGTCAGTAATAAAGGCACACATAAAGCTCAGGTTACAGAAAGTCATTTACACTAAGGGAATTAATGCCACACTATTAGCAATTTCTTGCGCAAATAATTGTTGGGTGTCCTTCATTTTGGGCCTTTTCCCAAATATTACGTCCTATATTTGGACCCTGGCAGGTTGAAAGCTGCACAGTGCTAGGTCTAAACCATATGGGATTCTACTTGATACCGCTTTCCTATTTGACACAATCATTTCCTGAGTTTTTAACCAAACTTGTGTCTATTTTGTAGTAACTATAGCTCATCCATTGACCCATGTTAGGAGGATGCTTCATCATATATCAAGAGGATGACACTGAATTATTGGGTTTGTAGGGACACAACTAAAAAGGTCCTGAATTTTCTGCATTTACATTAATTCAACTTTGCATTAATTTAGCTTTCCCACTGGGAGCATTATTCCCTTACTGACCTGTGCTGGGATCTGTATGGATTTCGTTTTCCTCTGAATCATGCTGCTCACAGACACTCGGCTTTTCCTCTTGTTTAATCCGTGATAAAATGTCAGTTGCACAAATCTGAAATCCTGTTCCTGGGAAAAGAGTTACATTACAAAGCATTCACTGTAGAAATTAGGAAAATGAAGAATTTTGGAATAGTTAGGAATCCCAGATTACATCTGGTTGAGGTTGCTGGAAAGTCACATTTGTCATGCAGATAAGAAAAGTGCTGATAAAGCATCAGGAAAGACATGGTTATAAGAGCTCCCAAAGGTATTGCTGGGTGTCCAGCTTTGACCTACACCATTTGAGTTGTTCTGATCTATTACTCACCGGTGCATGGGTCTATAGGCATCTCTGTATTTTCTGACTCTAGCAGTACCCTGATGCATAATTCTTTGCCTTCCTCAGTCTGGGATAAAGTGTCAGACTTGGAAACTGCATGGTCTGTTCAGAGAGAAAGATGGAGATACAAGTATCGTGAATATAACAGTAGCTGCAAAAACTGGTTTTTCCCCTCCCCAAACCTGGCTTGCTTTGTAAATCTCAATTAGACATTAAAATAAACACACCTGCATACCCAAGGTCTTATACACTTTACTCAGCATAAGGGGGGGGTCTACAATTCCAGTTTCTTTGTATCGTTATGTATTATTTAGCAGATAATATGAGGATTATATTTAACCAAAAGGAGTCAATGCTACGATTGAGCTTTTAGCCTTAATTTCATGTGCCTCATTTATGAAATTTTCTTAAGAAATTTCCTTCTTTCAAAAAAAGAGAGAGGTTGCCAATGGAGCATATACATTTCTTGATCTGTATTAGTTTGGCTTGATACTCCCCAGAACACAGCTGCCCTGAACTCCAAGTCAGAGTTTGGCTCTTTAGTTTAGATGGGAGTTTAGTTTGGGCTTTTAATGTAAAAACAATTTGTGTTAGAACATAAGAGAATCTGGTTGTGTTTTATTAAAATATACCCCGCACTCCCCCCCCAAAAATAGATTTCCTCAAAATTTCCAAAACAAAGCACTTAGGCTCTGGGCAGAAGCATCTAAGACAAAGGAATCTGTTTCAGAAAGTTATAAGAAACAGAAAAAGATGGGTGCTGGAGTTCAAAACTGATGTGCTAGATGGACCCACTATCATTGCTTTTATACAGTACATGTGTATATACTCATGCACTGTATATTATAGGAGGAGCTGATAGTGCCACTTACTGTTAAAGTTACTCAGTACTTCCCATTTTAAGACCCTGTTTTCAGTTGTTTATAAATTTTGCCAAAATTTTAACTGCTAGGGTTGATGTTTTCCATGCCAGGTGTCTACCTCAGGCTGAATTTTAATAGCAAGTTTCAACTAAAAGAGTTCAGCCATTTCCAAGAACAAGATTGGGGGAAAACAGTTTTACCCTGATAAAAATAATTCTTACAACCTTTTCGTTTTCCTGCATCTCCTTGATTTGGAGCAAGGACCTGACTTGTGGTATAGGGTCCCACAGGTGTCAGGGATGTGCTTATTGCCACCCCCATGAAAATTCACCCACATTTGACCAAATTATAAGCCTCTGATCAGCCACAACCCTGATTCATCCCCACAGCACAGTCCATCCTGTTCAGTGAATGAGGCAGGGCTCCTGGAGGAAAAAACCAGTACGTGATCACTTAATTAAAGATTGTATCATATTGCATATGCACAAGGGGGCCACATTTAGATTGCACAGGAAGCCTTAATTCTGGCATTTCTTAACTTTTGAGCGCTTGACTTTGCAATCTTAAATGTTCTTTTGTGTGTGAAATTTTTATATATATGCACATATCCAAATACATGCACAAAACTGGCTTTCCTTTCCCAGGTTAATGGATCAGTTCTATGCTCCGTGGCACCATCTGCCTGAAAAGACTAATCAAATAAGGCCCTGGTCCAAAAGTCTTATTTAGAAAGAGAGAAATCACAGTAATCACCTGAGCTGCTGATGGCCACCTGGGCTGAAGACACCAAGCAAGGAAGGTTAAGGGAGGAAAACTATTTCCTACATCTACCACCTTCTGCACAGGGAAGAGGCAGTCACCAATTCTGCACTCTCAGAAAATGGATGGAAGATGGGAAAGAGAAAATGCCTCAAATCAGTCAGGACTGATTGAAAGCCTGATTGACGTCATGCCAAGTGTTGGCTGTAGATTTGGAACACGTAGAAAAAGATAAAAGAGCTCACAAAGTTTATTAATCTTTCAATTTCACTCCACATTTGAGTTACTTTCCTCGAACTCACCTGTGCAGAGCTCTTCAGGGACTTTTCTGCCCTCCAAATCCTGTTGACCCCCGACACACAACTCTTCCTCTTGTTTAGTAAGTAATAAACCCTCTCGTGTACAAACTGGAGAGTCTGTTCACAGGAACAAAAATTCACATTGTTTTTCCAACATACAGCATATGCTTTAGAAAAGAGTTCATGAGGGATTAGCTCGAGTTAGAAAAGGTCTCAATGGTGTTTGTCAAGAGAGTAGGAAAACATGGATAAAACACATAAGAGACCAAGGGCCTGATTCACCATTGTGTTACTCCAGTTTTACACCAGGATGACTCCATTAATGATTCAGACCAATGGTTTGCACACACAAAATGTTACATTGGGGTTACATTTGCACAAATAAGGAAATAAACATTGATAGGGCGTTTCAGTTTTACAAACTAGTATGAACACCAGAAATTCAAAGAAAGCTACACTTAAAAACCATAGAGATTTTGGAACATACAGAAAGAGAGTTAAGGTACCTCAAACAGCCTTACTCTGCCCTCATATTCTTGCCACTCTGTGCACCCTCCATGTAAGCTAGATCTACAAGTCTATGAAGAGTATCATAAGATCACAGCTAAGTTACATGTTAAATCAGGAACCAAGGGAGCCAAATACAGTAATCCTCAAATATAGTATTTTGGTATCCAGTGTCCACAGCAGGAACACCTTTGATCACCTCCACTTTTGTTTGGCAAAGACGATATAGCTTAATTGCAAGGGTTTTGAGGATTGTACATGCACAGTTGCAAGAAGCTCAACTACCATGGTCAGTAAAGAGTTGTATGATTTCAAGCCTTCTGGCATAGTTAGAGGTGGGAAAGTGGGACACATGCCAAGAGTCAGGCTGATCATGCAAAGCTGGTCACAGCCACAACTATGGAGAGATCAATCTCTCTCCACAAAAAGAGTTCAAAAGTCTTGCCGGATTTCCAGCATTTTACTGTATTACGTGTGTGAGTTCTTCTGACATATCAGTCACCTGCGCTGGGGTCTGTAGGAAATTCTCTCTTCTCTGCATCTCCTTGATCCCCGACACTTAGCTCCTCCCCTCGTTCAATCCGGGATAGGATGTCAGGTTTGGAAACGGCATAGTCTGTTAGTAGAAAAAGATGTTAAGGGACAGTATATGGTAATAGGCTAGATTGGCATGAGTCTGTCCTCCCACAGTAGGTATGTATATCGCTGCGGCATTCTACGGGATGGGCGTAGCTTTTGAGGGCTGCAGCCACCACCGAATGATTTAGGAGTGGGGGGAAGGAAACAACTTCTGCTACTGCTTCCTCCCCTCCAGTTCCATCTTATCTCCTCCATGGCAGCAGCCATACTTACATTCCATCCAACAGAGGCTTGTAATGCATGTATTGGCCACAAGAGGCAGAGGATATAGCAGAGATATTTAACCATTTGTAAGCCTGACCCATGCCAGGTGACTAGGGACAGGAATGAAAGACAAGCCTCTTACCAGCACGGCAGCATGTCACAACCCTACCATCCATGGATCCTTCAGGAGTAGCAGCTAGTGCTCTATTAACTTTCATTAAAGATTTTGAGTTATTTTAGTTCATCCCACTGCTAGAGGCTAGAACAGAAGCAAAAGTGTAACTGAAGGCATTGTAGGGGAAAATGCCAGGTGCTACGAAGTACTGAGTCAGAGACAGTACACTGTCTGATGCGGCCCTCTAGGCGGCCTCACACAGCGGATAAGGGATTACTCCTACATAGGTGCGCTCCCTTAGCTCAAGTGGTAGAGGACTGTGTCTCTACAGCTGAAGTAGCAGGGTCCCAGTCCCAGCAATTTGGGGATATGAGAGATTTATAAAGCAATTGTGTCAGTTGCCAGCTGCTCATTAATTTGTTACAGAGGGAGGTGTGTGTGCGCTTTCTGGAAGGGTGCCAGAGATCTCCACACACAGGCAGATTTATGCATAGCACAAGTCAATGGTTAAAATCCATGTGCATTTTATATGACAACCTGGTGTATGGATTGTGCCAGCTCTTTTCTAGACCCAAAGTCCAGAGTATGGTCAGGAGACCAGAGGCCTAGCAAATAGTGACCAGCTGAGGGAAAGCTGGGGTCAATAGATAATCTTGTTTTGCTAAAATAGGCCTGGTCAGCAAATTGCCAGGTGTTGGAACTGCCTACCCCGTCACATGGAAAATCTATATAGTCCATTGTAATCAATTGATTGGCAGGGTCTCTGAGCCTAAGAAGCAAGGTGACACTCCGCCAGTGCTGTGTGTAATAAACTCCTATGCTTGGCCTCTACACGGTATGGATTTATGTCCTTCAACAAGTATTAATCCACTTGCTAGCTATGTAGGTCCTCACACTGTTCCCACCACTTCAGTATCCATGCACCTTGTAAATCTGCACAAAGTCCAGGTCCCATAAGAGGTCAAGGTCAAGCCAAGAAAAAGCACAATGCTTATTAAACAAGTGTTATCTAAAATTGAGATTGTAAATATACAAGTCAGCAACAATCAAAGTTATGATTTCCAAATAAAACAGTTATTTGAATGCATAAACACGGAGATAAATGCAGCATGTGCACATTCCACACTGCAGAGCTGGCGTTTTAAACTCTACAGTGTTAAAAACTGAATGGATTGGAATGCCACATGTCATGCAGACAGCAAAGGGAATTGAGACAATATCACCAAGTTTCCACTAACCAGAAGGGCCAATCACCAGAAATCAAAGGACCAGAGCAAAAGAGCAAAACTGATCTTTACCCAGTGACATCAACGTCTCATAGTTGCTTTTCATCACATTCTTGTAAAGTTCCTTCTGCCATTCGTCTAAATTCCCCCACTCTTGCTCATTGAAATAGACTGAGATGTCATCAAATGTTACTGGCACCTGGAATCACAAATGTCACACATTCAGCGCCTTCTGTTGTGATCACATTCTGAGGCTTGCTTCCTTTTACCTTCCATTTAAAAAGACTTCCCTCACTTTTGTTTCCTTTGAAATAAAGTACTAAACATATTTAATTGTGAACTAGCACATCACAAGCAGCCAGATCAGTTCCCTTCTTCTAAGCCATTTTATTAATGGTGAATTAAAGGGCCAATATACCAAGTTCTGGGGGAAAAAACCAACCCACTTCAGCAGTTCATGGCCAGTTCAGCAGTTTGTAACTACTCTTCATCATTAGCTGGGCTATCGTTACCTTGGGGACTTCCCCCTTAGTCCCTGGGGGGAGCCTCAGGATCCAGAAGTTCCTGTTCTTCAGCAGGTTCTCCATGTTCTCCAGCCTCCTCTGCAGCAGCCCGTACTCCTGGATCAGAGTTCCCAGCACGGCCCACTTACTCTCCAGCTGGTTTCCAAACTCCACCATTGTCCTCTCACAGTCTATTAGTTTCTTCTCGGACATCCCTGTTCTCCCTTCCAGATTCAGCAAACATGCAGCATGAGAATCAACCCTCCTTTCCATGTCTTGAACAGCAGCCACAACAGTCATGGAAATCTCTGCACTCTGCAGTCGCGTCTCTCTCAGCGAAGTTTGTTTGAGGCCGGTGGGGGGATGCAAAAGCGTCGGGTGCTGGGATTCTAGGTCCCATTTTGGAGTCTGTTAGCAAGGACAGAAATTGAAAGTGGGGCATGTGACACTGATACACCTGGCAGTCTCCTTTCCCCATCTTGTCAAATGTTTGTCTAGCACCCTAGCACAATACAGCTCCAACTGAGGGTCCAGAGAAGAGCAACAAGAATGATTAAAGGTCTTGAGAACATGACCTAGGAAGGAAGGCTGAAAGGATTGGGTTTGTTTAGTTTGGAAAAGAGAAGACTGAGAGGGGACATGATAGCCGTTTTCAGGTATCTAAAAGGGTGTCATCAGGAGGAGGAAGAAAATTTGTTCACCTTAGCCTCTAAGGATAGAACAAGAAGCAATGGGCTTAAACTGCAGCAAGGGTTTGGTTGGGTTTGGTCCTGCTTTGAGCTGGGGGTTGGAGTAGATGACCTCCTGAGGTCCCTTCCAACCCTGAGATTCTATGAAGGGAGGTTTAGGTTGGACATTAGGAAAAAGTTCCTAACGGTCAGGGTGGTTAAACACTGGAATAAATTGCCTAGGGAGGTTGTGGAATCTCCATCTCTGGAGATATTTAAGAGTAGGTTAGATCAATGTCTATCAGGGATGGTCTAGACAGTATTTGGACCTGCCGTGAGGGCAGGGGACTGGACTCAATGACCTCTCGAGGTCCCTTCTAGTCCTAGAGTCTGTGGAATGAGGGCACTAGGGTTTTACTGTAATTTAAATAAAAATAATATGGAACTGAGAGTCAGGCTACCTTCTTCCCCAGTCATGTCCTACTGCCACTAATAAGTGTTCAGCAAAGCAACTTTTACCCTTATGGCTAGTTTGGCTTTAAATTATGCCCTCTTTGACACACCTATAACCCCCACTGCCTTCAGCAGGTTTTCACAGGTGTGAATGAATGAAACGTAAACAAGTCTGTTGCTGCCACACAAGAAACAGAATCCAGCAAGCTGACAGGAGCAAAAAGCATGAACCACTTATTTTTGTCCTTTGAACATGCAGCTGTGGTTTTGAGCAGATCCCTGGAGTATGATGGTGCAAGGCAAAAAAGATGCAGCACCAGGCGAAACGTGCAGGGAAAGGAGATGGGAGAGCCCAAGGCTGCTTGCCAGCTGAGTGCTGCACACTCACTAGTGAGATTGTTTGGGTGGCACGGGGGGTTCATAAAGCCATGGTGCTGTTAAAACGTGCTCCACATCAGGAGCCTGTGAGAGTGCAGCGGGGGGGGGGGGGCGGTCCCTGCAGCTGCGGGAGCAGCAAAGCCCTGGTCCCTGCTCCCCAGACCATCAGCAAATGGCCCCGCACAAGCTGGAGATGGCCCCAGAGTCTGAGGGCCTGGCTACACTTGCAGACAGAGTGCTGTGAGTCAAACCAGCCTTCGGAGAGCACCATAGGGAAAGCGCTGCAGTCTGTCCCCGATGACAGCTGACAGCGCACTGGCATGGCCACATTTGCGGCACTTGCAGCAGTGCATGATGGGCAGCTATCCCAGAATGCAAGTGACTGCAATGTGCTTTTCAAATGGGGGGATGGAGTGGAGTGTGACAGGGAGTGTGTTGTGTGTATGTGCGGGGAGAGAGAGTGGGTTTTGGGGGGCTGAGAGCATGTCAGCATGCTGGCTTGTAAGTTCAGACACCAGCAGACCTCCCCCACCCCCTAGCATTTCACCCTAATGCCTTGCATGCCAGCTGGAGCTCTGAAAGGGCATTTCCACATTCCTACAGGAGTTCACAACAACGACAAGAGTGGCCACTTGACTGGAGGGGATTATGGGGCATTTCCAGAGGCTGATCAGAGCACAGTAACCCAACACCTCGTCCACACTGACACCCGGTGCGTTGTAGCCGCAGCACAGCAAACCTTATTCCTCTGGCCGAGGTGGAGACCAGCAGCGCTGCAGCCACGGAGTCAGACGGCGCTACGTGCCTTGCCAGTGTGGACGGGGGTGAGCTAGTGCGCCGGGGGCTGCTCTACTGAGCACTAACTCGCAAGTGCAGCCAAGCTGAGCAACACAAACCGGATCAGTTCCGGCTCAGCCCCCGCCCGGCCGGGCAGCCCCGCGCCCCCGCGGCCCGGCTCCCAGGCCGGGCGGGGCGGGGAGAAGCTCCCGGGGCCCGCGGCTCCCCCGCCCGCCGGGCCCTCACCTGGGCAGCGGCCCGCTCGGCCATGGCCCCCCCGGGGAGGCGGGCGGGGCTTCTCCAGCGGGCCCGGCCCGGCCGAGCTCCGCTCCCGCTCCGGGCTGGGCAGGGTCCCGGCGCCGCCTCGCCACGGGCCGGCCCCGCTGCCGGGCGGAGCAGAGCGAGCGCAGCCGGGAGGGAGGGAGGGAGCCGCGGCCTGGCTGCGGGGGCGGCTCCGCGCTACCAACTACGGGCAGCACCTTGCCCCGCCCCCGCTCCGCCCCAGGCCCCGCCCCCGCTCCGCCCCAGGCCCCGCCCCTGCGGGCTGTGTAGACCGGCGGCCGCGGGGGAGCCATTCCGGTCCCGTCCGCTAGGGGGCAGCGGTGCGCGCCCACGCGGGACTGTCCCGAGCCGGGCTATACAGCGCCCACGTGGAAGATGGGGCCCGTGTGTGAGACCCTGGGGACCGGCCTCCCGCCCTCCGCCGGTCGGTGCGGGGCGCTGATACTCACTGATCCCCAGCGCGGCTAGTCCGCCAGTCGGGCCGGCCCAGCGCAGCCGGTGCTCGCGTGGGCCGGTCCCGGGTGGCGCTGGCGGGGCGCTGGCAGCGGAGCGCAGCGGCGCTCAGGCATGGAGCCCCTAGCCGTGGGCGGACGCGGGGCAGCGGGGACAGCGCCAGCAGCCGCCGGGCCGGTGTTGCCCAGTGGGGTGGGGGCCGCCGCAGACCCCTAGAGCCGCCCGGGATGGAGCCGGGGACACGCGCGCTGCGGCCCGTCCCCTGCAGGGGGCGCTGTTCGCGTGGCGGGGGCGCCGGCTCCCGGCATGCACTCTGCCTCCCGGCATGGCCGCGCCGCCCAGCCCCGGCCGCTAGCGAGGCGGCGCCGGGACCCTGCCCAGCCCGGAGCGGGAGCGGAGCTCGGCCGGGCCGGGCCGGGCCCGCTGGAGAAGCCCCGCCCGTCTCCCCGGGGGGGCCATGGCCGAGCGGGCCGCTGCCCAGGTGAGGGCCCGGCGGGCGGGGGAGCCGCGGGCCCCGGGAGCTTCTCCCCGCCCGGCCCGGCCTGGGCCCCGGGGGCCGGGCGGGGGGTCCCGGGGAGGGGGCGGCTCCGGCTGGGAGCAGCGATCGGGGCTTTGGTGCTTCCCCAGCTGCAGGGACCGCCCCCCCCCCGCTGGGCACAAATACCCTGAGCCGGGTTGTGCCAGGTACCGCCCGCGGGAACACAGGGGCTCTCGGGAGACCGTTCCCGGGCAGCCCCGGAGGTTCCCGTGGGCTCCGCACTCGGGACTGTTGCCCTGGGCAGTCAGCGAGTGTCCCGGGCTGTGCTCCGGGCTCCCCTGGGCAACAGTCAATCGCAGGCCCTGGTCAGAGCTTCACAATCCAAGGGGCTGCAGCCCCCCTCCCCCCCCCGGGTCCTGGTGGAGACTGTGCAGCTCCCTGGGGTGCAAGGGTGGATTCGGTTGTGGGCTTGGGACCTAATGTTTAGACGGGACTAGTGAGCGTAAGGAGGAGAAGGGAATGGCTATGGGGCTCCGAAGGAGAAATACTCTTACAGCAGTATGATTATCGGTCAGCCAGTCGGGCCCTGATCCCGCACAGTGTTCCTGGGTGATGGCCTTCTGCTTTCACCCCCAGTCCTGTTGATTTCCGTGGGGCACTGCACAGGGTTCTGCCCGCACAGAGCAGGATTTGGGTATTGCATATACACGCATTCTGGTGGTTCGGTTCAGTTCAGTTTTTATTTTTTCATAAAATGTATTGCTATGGTTGAGTTGCTTTTTGTGGGCATGTGGAAGAAGTGAGTCTGAAGAAGGGGGTTGAATGAAGTGTGTATTGCAGCTTGGCAGACGAGAATTGGTCAGGCCAGAATATTCTAAAGACAGAAAATAGCAGGATTGCTATAATGAATTTAGAAAATCAGTAGCAGCTCTGTTTGATGTAAGCTGGGGGTGAAGTCCTAGACCAATGTATTCTAAACCTCTAAACATTACTTCTATTGAAAATGTTAACAGACCTTTTAACTATTTCATCCAGACTAGAATTGCAGAGTGCTCACATTATCCCATATGAAATTCCCATCCCAAATCTTGTTTTGAGGTTCAAACCAGACCCAAAGCCTCAAATCAAATCTCAGTAGCAACCAGAGTTTGGCTTGGCCCTATTGCAAACTGTCCCAGGTGTGTTAGCAAGGTTTATGAATCTTAGTGGTGCACATCATCTGAGTTTCCACTTTGTAATAATCCCAGCACAGATGGGTTGGGGTGGTGGTGGTGGTTTTTATTACAATAATGCCCAAAGGCCCCACCCAAGATCAGCACTTCAGTATGCTCAGCCTTTACAAACCCATAGTAAAAGACAGTCGTTGCTCCAAATAGCTTCCCATGTAGACAAGAAGCAGGCACAGAGAGGTGAAATTGCATGTCACGTATTACAGCGCAGATCAGTGGCAGAGGTGGGAATAGAACCCAGGTCTTCTGACTACCAGTCCACTAGATCACATTGGGGTTTTGTTGGGACTGTTTTGCACAACTCTAAATTTGACCCTATTAAAAACAAAGATCTAATCGCAAGAAGGTTTGAGCAGCGTGTAGCACGTGTTCTACTTTTATGTTTGTTTCTCTTTGCTAGATGGGAACATGAACCCAGCTCTCTTTAATTTTTGTCCTTGCAAACAGGCATCGGAATGGGACACAGAGGTACAAGCTCCCCTTATCCCAGATGTAAGTTTTATGAAAGAAACCCAGCTGCAGACTGCAGCTATTTCCTTGTGGACTGTGGTAGCTGCTGTTCAAGCTGTGGAGAGGAAAGTGGAGGCTCATGCTATGCGATTGCTGAATTTGGAGCGGAGATCAGGAGCAGCTGAGAAGAAATTTGTGGACTGCGAGAAAACAGTGGTAGAGTTTGGTAACCAATTGGAAAGTAAGTGGGCTGTGCTGGGAACTCTGATCCAGGAGTATGGGCTGCTGCAGAGAAAACTGGAGAACATGGAGAACCTGCTGAAGAACAGGAACTTCTGGATCCTAAGAATTCCCCCCGCTAATAAAGGAGAAGACCCAAAGGTAACAGTAAATCCATCTAGTACTTTAGTGTAAAACTAATGTGTACTGTATCAGAGAATTTTTTATATCCGTATAAATCGCCATTGTAAAATAGCTTGGCTGGAGGGAGCGGTCTGACTGGCTGCTAGCTGTGTTGCTTATTAAGCAAGTACTTGAGCCACAAGATGCGTGAAAGCAACTATGAAATATATACCCATTTTGCACTGCCCTACTCCAGTGGATCATGCAGAATGAGCATTCTGCTGCAGTCCAGGAAACCGTTCAATATCAATAAAAGGAAGAAATCTCATTTTAAAGAAAAAAACAAAAAAAAATAAATTTCATATAAAAATCCCTATGTTAAAATAATATTATGCTTCCAAAGTGAAACACTTAAGTTTGGAAATGCCAAAATCCGTTGCTCCCCGAAACTTAACTCTTCTGCTTGGTCCATATGCATGACAGTAATGTCCCTAGGGATGCAGGATTACATTTGATTTTTTTCCATGGGACCCTGGACCGTTGCCTGACGCAATAAAAGTTGGGCACTATCTAGTGCGGTGTTTACCCCAGACATTGTCATGCCGTGACCCCCATTGGGTTCATCTCTGTTAATGCGACATGCCCCCGCCCCCAATAATTAGCATTCGGGGTGGATTTGCACAAACAAAAACTCCATTTTAACAGCCTATTTGAAAACTACCGGTGGGTTGCCAGGCCCAGATTAACCAATGCATACTCACATGGGGCCTTGACCACTGGACCACAATAAGGGATGGGCAACTGGCAGCCCGGGCGGGGGGCGCACGAAGCCTGCCAGATCATTTATTTGGCCCACCACCCTGTGTGCAGAAAGGGGAGGGCTCTGCCCCCTTTGCCTTCCTCATCTCGCCAGTTGCTCCTGTGTGGCCTCCATGTGCGGCTTGTGACCACCTGCTGGCCATTAAAGGCATGCTGCCCCTACTGCTACGAGAGCTTTCTATTGCTCTGGTAGCAGATGGTGCTGCCTAGCTGTGCAGAGAGCTATTTGCTTCGAAGCTCTTTCATTTCATAGTCTACACTTGCAAATGTAACCTCCTTTTAACAAAGCTTTTTGGGTGGGATATTGGATGCTTGCAAATTTTAGATGCCTTTTTCAAAGTATCTTCGACCAGCTGAGTAATGCTGCTTTCCAGGATAAGTGCATGGCTTAAAACTATAAGGTTTTTAATTTAATTGAATTTCGTTATTTTTAAAACGAGAGAACTAAACCAGAATCTCCGAATGGAAGTCTCCCAAACTTTAAGAAATGCAAGCTATAGATCTGACTTTCTGGGTCGGGACCATCTAAACAATTTCTATTTAAGCTTAAAAAATATATTTTGCTGAAATAGGTATATTAACTAAGCAAAGGATGCATGACAGTGAATACAATGTGCTATTAGTCATAATGATCCACGACCAGACATTCATCTGTTTTAAAATAAATATTTCAGTGGGGAGGAAATTATTCAGTCTGTTTTTATACGGATCACTTGATCATTACCTGTTCTGTTCACTCCCTCTGGGGCACCTGGCACTGTCAGCAGACAGGACACCAGGTTAGATGAACCTTTGGTCTGACCCAGTAGGGCCGTTCTTATTTTACTTTTATTATAATTTATAGTTTTCTACATTGTTTATAAAAGGTAATGGTCGTGTTGCTTTCTTTAGAGGCATGTCACTTTCTACAGGGCCAGTTTCTATTGTCTCATAGACTTTAAGGTCAGAAGGGACCATTATGATCATCTAGTCTGACCTCCTGCACAACGCAGGCCACAGAATCTCATGTCAAACTGGAATGACTTCACTGACTACTTCAGATTCTGCTGCAAGTGAAAGCAGGATCTGGCCCAAAGTCCATACTATGTTTGGGATGGCTTCCAGCCTACAGCTTTTACCAGTTGTCTTTCCAAAAACTCCTACTAAGCCTGGTGTTTTGAGCTGTACCTTGTTGCAGTTCAGTATCTGCGAACAGTGGAATAATACTTGATTCTAGAACATATTATTACAAATAGGGGAAAATTGCCATGTGCAGTTAGTCACCTCTTGGTCCATACCTCTCCAGCACTTCAGAACCCGAGTGACCCAAGTTAAATAGCATAGTTACGAGTAACGGGTTTCTGGGCGATCAGAATAGATGCACAGTGAAGTAACCTTACTGAGAGGAGCTTGGATTCCAGGGTGGTGTGTGGTATAAATACTCAAAAGACAAATGTTTGTATAGCGCAGGGGTTCTCAAACTGGGGGTCGGGAGCCCTCAGGGGATCGCAAGGTTATTACATGGGGGGTCGCAAGCTGTTAGCCTCCACCCCAAACCCCGTTTTTCATCCATGTTAAATATGTTGTTAAATATATAAACAAGTGTTTTCATGTATAAGGGTGGTTGCACTTGCTTGCTGTGTGCAAGGGGTCACCAGTACAGAAGTTAGAGAACCACTGCTATAGTGCATGCAGTGTTCTTCAGTACTGGAGAAAGCAAAGTAGATTTTTGACGTGCAGCGATGTCAGCACTAGGGAGCTGGTTAGCAAGCAGAAGTGAAAGGCATTTTTAAATAATACCTTAAATCAGGGGTGGGCAAACTTTTTGGCCTGAGGGCTACATCGGGGTTTCAAAACTGTATGGAGGGCCGGGTAGGGAAGGCTGTGACTCCCGAAACAGCCTGGCCTCTGACCCCTCCCACTTCCCGACCCATCCAGCCCCCCCTGCTCCTTGTCCCTTGACCACCACCACCCCGGGACCCCCGCCCCTAACCGCCCACCCCCATCCAACACCCCCCGCTCCCTGATTTCCCCGACCCCTATCCCCACCCCCATCCCCTGACAGGTCCCCTGGGACTCCTATCCAACCCCCCTCCTGTCCCCTGACTGTGCCCCCTCCCGAACTTCCGCCCTGTCCAACTGCCCCCTGTCCCCAGACTTCCGCCTGAGGCCCCCCCCGCCCCCTTACCATGCCAGAGCCAGCCACACCGCCGCACTGCCCAGTTGGGAGCTCAGGGGCTGACAGGATGGTCCCATGGGCCAAATGTGTTTGCCCACCTCTGCCTTAAACTGTCACTTAATCTATACAAATCCTCTTGAAATCAAAGGCTATAACTACACGCTGCTGACTTCTAAAATGCTTTGTCTAATTTTTTTAATATGGCAAATCAACGTTAAAGTTTCTGTGGGAATATTTAAAATGTTTTCCATATAAACGTGACTAATCCACTCCCTCTGCCTCCCAACTCACAGTGCCATTGTCGCTCATACTGATCTGATCTGGAGAGACCACCTCTAAGGGTGAGCAAGTAGTTCACCCTCCAAGCCCATTCCAGTCTCAACGCAGAGCATCATTTGGTGCCAGTTTTCATGGTGGTTATTCTGGTGTGGACACCTGTTGCCTGGACAGGGGATGGAGACCCACCTGCTTACATACTGACCATTGGGCAGTCATCCCAAAGCTAAATTTCTGCAATTTCCAACCCATTTTCCTGTTATACAAGGTGAAAGGATAGATGGTGTCAGGAGGTGATAGCAGCAGAAGGTGCTGAGTGTGTGACACTTGTGATTTCAGGTCCCAGTGGCGTTTGATGATGTCTCAATCCAAATTCCCCGGGAGAAGTGGGAGAATTTGGAAGAGTGGCAGAAAGAGCTTTACAAGAATGTGATGAAGGGCAACTATGAGTCTTTGATCTCACTAGGTAAAGAGCAGTTTACACTTATTGGGGGCTTTGCAATCTGACTTGATGAATTTCTTCTATTTCATGGCTGTTCTCAACTTCCTCTAATTTCTGGTGGATCAGCACCTATCTCAGACCCTGTGTGATAGACCAGCCCCACAAATCTTCCCAATTTAGAGAGATTTCAAAATGTAAACGGGGTTCCTGATCCCTCCACCTCCTGAGTTTTCTGGTACTGAGTTAATTGTGTTTGTGTAAGCTCAGGCCATGTCCAGAAACCTGACCTATTTGTTGTGTGAAGGTGTTGCAAGATCTTCTGCATTAATGGCTGTCTCAAGGCTTCTGCCCATGTTATACTAGAAACACACATTTTAAAAATTAGGACTTTACAAAAGGTTCACACAGAACCCTGAGCCACCTGATATTGGTGAGGATTGAGGTGCTGTTAATTTATGCAAACCTGAGAGTGCCAGCAAGTTGTGAGGAAGTGATTACTAGGTCCTTTCTCTGGAAACCGTCCCTTGGTACAGACTGTCTTTCTGATTATTGACCTGTCTTGAATCCCCCTTTCTATGATGAGGATTATAGCAAGGCAACTCGGGCAGTATCTGGAGGAGCCAAGGAAGTCTGAGCACAGGCAACTTTGTTTTAGACTGGCTCCCTAGTCAGTGATCTCTTCCTGGCAGGGAATGAAGATCCAAGTATCTAGACTGATTCTTTTAGATCTCTCAGATATCTTTGATACTGCCGGCCTCGCGGGATTCTGGACATGTCTGCGTATCTTGCTGTGCAGATCGACAGCTGCTCACGAATGGCAGCAGCTTTCTCTCTCAAGAGATGATGATGAGCTTTGGAGAAGTGCCCAACACATTTAGAGACCTGCCACTTCCTTGATATCCTGTAGCAGGGGTCGGCAACTACGGCATGTGCGCCAGTGGTGGCACGCGAGCCGATTTTTAATGGCACACCGAGGTCCCGGCTGCCGGCCCCGCTCAGCCTGCTGCCGGCCTGGGTGAAGGGAACCCCAGGCCGGTAGAGGGCTGAGCAGAGCCGGTGGCTGAGACCCCAGCTGGCAGGAGCCAGCAGCCGGAACCCCAGACTGGCAGCGGGTTGAGTGGGGCCCCAGCCCTGCTCAGCCCAGGATCCAGGCCGCCGGTTCCACTCAGCCCGCTGCTGGCCTGGATGGACAGAACCCTGGGCTGGCAGCGGGCCGAGCGGGGCCAGCGGCTGGAACCCTGGCTGGCAGGAGCTGGTGGCCAGAACTCCAGACCGGCCGCGGGCTGAGCGGCTCAGGGCTTCCGGCCGCGGGCCCCGCTCGGCCCACCGCTGCTCTGGGATTCTGGCTGCCGGCCTCTTGCCAGCCCCGGGTCCTGGCCGCCAGGACCCCGGCTGGCAAAGGGCCAGCAGTCAGAACCTAGAAGAGAAAGGAAGGTGGAGCACGCACGCTCGGAGCCGGCCGATGCTGGGGCGCTCCGCTGCGGCTGGAGGCACGGCGCGTGGTGCGCTCTCAGCTGGGGTCCTGCTGGCTGCCAGAACGCTCCTGCAGGCTGGCGCTGGCGGCCCTGTGCGCCGGACTAAGCAGCAGGCAGTCAGGCAAGTGAAAGGGGCCGGCGGGAGGCGCGGTTGAGGTGTCTGCGTCCCAGCCTGTCCTGCTGCCCCTCTCTTGCCACTGTGGCTGGATACCAAGGCACTACAGGCATGTGCCGGCCCTGCGGCGTGCACGGTCCCTCAGGGGAAGGGAGCGGCAGGCCAGGGGGTCTTCTGCCGCTGCTCCCCATTTGCCTGCAGATGCAGTGCCCCCACACAGCTGGCCCACAGCTCCCTTGGCAGGAACAGGAACAGCGTGAGGCAGGGACCTGTCTGCAACCGGGACTGTCCCAGGCCAACCCCAAGCCCCGCCCCCCCAGGACTTCCCCCCTACACACCCCCCAACCCCCTGAGCCCTTCATGCCACCCAACCCTGACTCCTGCACCCCCTATGCTCCCAGTCCTAACTCCTGCATCATCCACATCCCCGCATCCCAACCCTCTGCCCTGACTGCTCTCCCCTGCACCCTCACATTCCCAGACCCTGAGCTCCTCCCCCCGAGGGGGGTTGCAATGTGACCGCACCTGTAAGAAATGTAAGTTACTTTCACCCCTGCTGGAACCTCAGACCAGCAGCGGACTGAGCGAAGTGGGCTGAGCGGCTCCTCCCGCTGCTGATCTGGGGTTCTGGCCGCCGGCCCCGCTCGGCCCACTGCCAGCCTGGGGTACCTGCAGCCAGCCCAGGGCTCTGCTCCTGGCCTCAACCCAGCGCTCTTCAGTCACCCCCTGCTGTCGCCCACACTGGAAAAATCAGCAAGGAGAAGGGAGGGCGAGGATCACACTACACTGATGAGATCTGCCTTTCAATTTTATTTTAAATGAATTTTCTTAAATATTTTTAAAACCTTATTTATTTAAAATACAGTAATAGTTTATTTATATAATATAGATTTATAGAGAGAGAGCGTCTCAAAACGTTAAAATGTATTACCGGCATGCGAAACTTTAAATTACCGTGAACTTGGCACACCACTTCTGAAAGGTTGCCTACCCCTGTCCCACAGGTTGCCTTTATTCTCCAGCACCCAGGAAAGCCCAGAAGTCTGCATTTTGGGTCTGTGTGAGGGAACCCCCCCATCCTGCAAGGAGCTCCCATTTTCCAGCAGACATTTGTTCTTCTGCATGATCTTTGTTCACCGTTGCTTACATCTGTGCAGATTACCTGTCTCTTCCAGAGAGGCAAGGAGGTTGGCTTAAAACCAGGAGAACCCCTTTAAAACTAAAATCAGTACTTACCATATCCTCAATACCTCTTTCCCCTGAACAGATCATGCCATTTCCAAGCCTGATATTTTATCGCGGCTTGAACAAGGGGAGGAGTTCTGTGCTGGGGAGATGCAGGACTTGGAAGTGCGAGAGATCCCTACAGAGTCTACCACAGGTGAGTAACAGACTGAAATGGAAAAGTGAGTGCAGTTAAAAGCAGGGAATTCCACCAAAGAATAGAAATATATGAGGAAAAACCTCATGAGCTTGGTAATTTTTTTAATTTACAGTTTTCTTATCTTCTTTGCAGATGTCATTCATGACTTTCCACCTGCCCCAGGTACTTCTGTCTCTACCGGTCCCAGCACAGGTAATACAAAAAATCTACTTGCAACACTGAATGCAGTTAATGTCGAGAATCCTGCTCATGTAGTCACAGCTTAAATTTCTGTGAGCAGGTTCTGATTATCCTGCTTGCACCAGTCTCTCCTTGTTCTGGCTCTTCAGAGAATTCGGATCATCTGACTTATTCACCTCATATTTTTTAATTTCCATTTTAACGTGTGCACCTCCTCAGAATGTGCATCTCTTCCAGCAAAGAAACAGTCAAATTCACCAGTGGTATATGCTAATGCAACTCTCCATTGAAGTCAGTGGAGTCGTGCCAGTTTGCTCCAACCGGATACTTGATCCATTGTGTTGGTTTCAGATCAGCTCTCAAATACTGAATAACATGTTCAGTGGATTATAGATAAGCTGTGATGTCACCCTCTTGTTTCTGAACAGAATCTCCCATTTCTACCACGGACATTATGTCATGGATTAAACAAGAAGAGGAGCAGAGCACACGGGCTCAAGAGAATGCTAAGGAACAAGAAACACATAGAAGTACCAGCACCAGTGAGTACAGGAGTGAAATAAGGGAGGAACAGCGAGTAAATTGCCTGAGAGTTACTGTCCTGAGGCGACTAGTCCTCTGGATTTGTTGGGAGGCCCAGGCAGTGCCATCTCTCTGTGCGTTTGGGGTTTAGAGTGCCATCCTGGAGGGAGAACATTCACCAGGGATGCAGCTCCGATGGAAAGGCAGAGGCAGGGCTTTGCTAATGAGTCAGAGGTAAAGAGGCAGCTGTTAGACTTCCTGTGAGGTGCAGATGGAGAATCCACTTGAGGGGAAAGTTTTCAGTAGCTGTGTGGGCTAGGAACCCTAGTTGCCCAAGCATAGAGAGAGTGGGGATATTAATCATTTTTCCTCTCCTCCTGGAAAGAGGGCCCATCTCTTGTGACTGATCTCCACAGAACTGGACTTGGTCTTCAGTTTCTTTGTTAGCGAGAATGGCCCAAAAGGCAGAGTCTGGTGTAGAGAACCAGAAGGAGGCAGACTGCAATATGACTGATTTCCTCCAGTGTCGGGATTGAGGGGCCTGTAACATTCAGTTTTTATTTTATTTAAATTTTAAAGGTGTTTTATTGCTAAAAGAACCAGTAGTTGCCCATTTAGTATTCATCCATGCTCCACACAGTAAATACCATCTTATACCACTTGGCCAGATAAAATGAATATTAATACTTAAACGATTTTTGACAGCACTTGTAAATCCCTTGTAAGCCTGTTCATTCTTATACAGTTGGAAATGTTGTATTTCCTCTCTCCATAACAGTGAAAGCTTCACTCCGCTCCATAAGAGGTTTTTATTCCTATATATAAAACTTTCTGTAAACAGATAAGCCCTGATCCTCCCCTGAACTCTGCACAGTTCTCCATCTGTGCAGAACATCTTGCAAGATTGGGGCTTAAAACACTAATCACGTGTACGTAGAAAGCTGGTTCCATACAGCACAAGGCTTTTCTGTGACTCTGATTTCTGGGTAGAAGTCTACAATTTCTCTTTGGAAACATCATAGGGAATGATCTTGTATTTTGAAAAGCACTAGGAAATCAGAGTGACTGTCCCCTTTTATCTTGGTGTGACTGAATGCAGATCTAGATTCATGTATTCCAGCTCCTTAGTTCCAAAGCTTTGGAGTTAGACTTTTCTTAGAAGTGAAACTCATAACAAAAGAACTCAGCTCAAAATTTCTTCTTGGTGTAATGCACTAGGAAGAAAGTGGAAGATTTTCACTCAGCTTCTGTCCCGCACCTGTTGTATGACCATGCAGTAGGTAAGGTTTAGGGCCAGCTGCGTTGGAATCTTGGTGGGAAATGATGGGACATGACAAGAATGATTCTTAGAGCTCCATTTTGGACTAGTCAGTCTAGAGGCCAGTTTGGGGTGAGGAGTGAGCCCAATGGAGAACTCTCTGGAAATAGCCGGATATGGGTAACTTCCTAGATCAGGGCTGGGCAAACTTTTTGGCCCAAGGGCTACATCTGGGTGGGGAAATTGTATGCAGGGCCATGAATGTAGGGCTGGGGCAGGGGGTTGGGGTATGGGAGGGGGTGCGGTGTGCAGGAGGGGGTACAGAGTGTGGGAGAGGGCTCAGAGCAGGGGGTGACGGGGATCAGGGCAGGGGGTTGGGGTGCAGGAGGGCGTGCAGGGTGTGGGAGGGGGATCAGGGCAGGGGATTGGGGTGCGGAGTGTGGGAGGGGGCTTGGGTGTAGGAGGGGGGGTGGACTGTGGAGGGGATCAGTGCAGGGGGTTGGGGTGCAGGAGGTGTGTGGCAGGGGGCTCAAGACGGGTTTAAGGGCAGGGGGTTGGGGTGCAGGAGGGGTGCGGGCTCCGGCCCGGCGCTGCTCACCTTGAGCAGCCCTGGGGTGGCAGTGGTGTGCAGCGGGGCTAAGGCAGGCATCCTGCACTGCTCCCAGAGGTGGCCAGCATGTCCAGCAGTGGTTCCTGGGGTTGGGGTGAGGGTTGATGGCTCTGCCACGTGCTGCCCTGTCTGTGAGTACCACCCCCGAAGCTCCCATTGGCTGTAGTTCCCCGTTCTTGCCCAATGGGGGCTGCAGGGGGCGGTGCCTGCAGGCAAGGGCAGTGCATGGAGCCCTCTAACACCGCCCCCACCCCCCTCCAGGGACCACAGGGACGTGGTGCCGGCTGCTTCTGGGAGCGGCGTGGGGCCAGGGCAGGCAGGGAGCCTGCCGTAGCCCTGCTGCACCATGGGGCTGGCAATCCCGCGGGCCGGATTGAAAGCCCTGACAGGCTGTAGTTTGCCCTTCCCTGTCCTAGTACCTACAGACTGAGAGTAAAGTCTTTCTTACCTGGCACTGACTCAACAGATCATTCCTAGCATATTTGTAGCATGTGCAGAAGAGAAATCCGACTTCATGGGATTCCATTGTGAATTAGAAACCTCCAATTTTGAGGAGTTTCTTTATTCCAAATTGATGCGTAAGTAATGTAAGGATTCTCTCTCTCTCCTCTCCTTCTCCTCCCCCCCCCCCCCCCAGCAGATGATAGGATCTTGATCAAACATGAAGAGCGTCCTGAGGAGAGAGGTCCTGTGACCCAGGAACCGCCTGTGACCTTATCAGGAAGATCAGAAGCGTGCATTTTCCAGGTAGCCAGCTGTGAAAATCAGCCCAGCTCAAACATGCAGCTCATCTCAAACACAACCCCTACAGCAAACAATCTGGGGGAATCCACTCAAGGTGAAACAGAGTTTGGTCAGTTTCCAAACGTCGCCGCCCAACAGGGAAGCCAACTGGGAGAAAGACCATACTTGTGCAGTGAGTGTGGGAGGTGCTTCAGCCGGAAAGACATCTTCATATCACATCAGAGAACCCACACAGCCGAGAAACCCTATTCCTGCTCTGAGTGCGGGAAAAAGTTTGCCCAGCAATCCAACCTGAACAACCACTTCCGGCTCCACACAGGTGAGAGGCTTTATGTATGTTCCCAGTGCGGGAAGAGCTTCATCCACCAGTCCAGGCTCACCTACCACTACAGAGTCCACACGGGAGAGCGGCCCTACATGTGCACAGAGTGCGGGAAGGGCTTCACCGAGCAATCCAAATTAACAAACCACTACCGAATCCATACAGGCGAGAGGCCACACACCTGTGCCGAGTGCGGGAAGAGCTTCAGTCTGAAGATAAGCCTTATAATTCACCAGAGAAACCACGCCAAGGAAAGGCCTTATGAATGCACTGAATGCGGCTTAAACTTCAATTGTCACTCAGGACTCATCAGGCACCAGATGATTCACACGGGGGAGCGACCCTATAAATGCACAGACTGTGGGAAAGGCTTCATGCGGAAGGAGCATCTTCTGAACCACCAGCGACTGCACACGGGAGAGAGACCCTACCAATGTACGGTGTGCGGGAAAAGCTTCATTCGGAAGCATCATCTTCTGAAACATCAGCGGATCCACACTGGGGAGCGGCCCTACCAGTGCGCTGAGTGTGGCAAGAGCTTTAGGTATAAACAGTCGCTCAAAGATCACCTGAGAATTCATAGTGCAGAGCAGGGGCAGCCGGAAATTTCTCAGGGCCTTTTGCAGGAAATAGAAACTGGGCTCCTTGATGTTAAAATAGAAAATACATGGTAGCATGATTGTAAGTAGTCAGTTGTGTAATAAAAGTACATCAGCTCCAGCAAATTGGAAGAGGATGTTATCGCATTATAAAGGTAAGGAAAAGGAGACGTTCAAACTTCCCTCTCTTAGAGGAGCACACTCATGAGCTTCTAAATCCATGAGCCCTTGAGAAGAAAGGATGCTCAGTGTGCTCATGTGAACTCTACAAAGGGGAAGGGAAGGCATGAACCTTGGCTCTATGTCTGTCAAACTCATTATTGAGATTATTTTTACCTTAGTGTTGGTCTAACTCCTGTTTGAAGATCTTCCCGGTTAAAGCTTACCTTGCTGTGTATGTCAATCTGTTATACACACAAACATACACACTGTATAAACATTTCTTCAGTCTTTAATTTGAGCAGTCAATGCTTTTCTTTAGTTCTTGGACTTTATTTTAGGGAAAACAGGAACAAGAGGTTAGACGTGACCCAGGTGAGAACTTTTTAAAAAATAATAATAATCATCCACTTGTTTTTAAAAACCAAAACCGTTAGGATCCTGCAGCGTTTTACAAATTAAACACTTTCCAAAAGAGCCTCATCAGCATGAACCAGGTCTTGGAAAACTTGAGTGGTCACTTCTGAGAATTCACTGGTTTCAAAAAAATATGCAGCAGAGTTAATGTAGTTTTTATAAGATAGTCAAGTGTTGTTTGCATGCATAACACTGCCGATATTAAGTGTAAGACCACTGTTTATAAACCAAGCATTTATTGCTTCATGAATTTATTAAGAGTTGGGTTTTCTTTCTCTCAAAAAAGACAAGATTTTTGCAATTCCTTAGTATTTAAAAGTCTAATGACTGGAAACAAAAGTGGGATTTCTGTACATATGGGAAACGGGAAAACTACATAAAAAATTATCAGAGAACTTTTTGTTTTAAAGATTTATTTTTCTCCCCCAGCTATGCCACTGAAATAATGTTGTAGTATTGTGATCACTCCATTAACGAACACCTCTCCATACTGGAATATTAGTGGCCCTACAGCCTGTAAATGGCACTGTTTGTACACAGATTCCAGGAAGAACATTTTTCTTTGGCTGGTAGAGAATGTAATTCTTCTGCGGCACTTTGTTCTCCACAGTTTAAACATTGATGGACAGAGGATAATGTGGGTCTATGCTTCTGTATAGCTCTTTATTACATGGCTTAGTCACGTGTGCAAAGTGTTAGCGCCAAGTTAAGGCTCTGATCACTTCACTTCTTGAGACTGAGCAGACTGCTCACCTGCATCAAGCCCTGCTGAAGACAGAGCCTCTCCGTGTGGACACAACTGCCCACATGCAGGAAGTTGCAGGATTGGGGCCTAAATTTGACTGTATATGCACCAAGGCCTTGATCTAATTTCCCTTGAAGCCACTGAGTTTTTTTCCATTGGCTTCAGTGGGCTTTGTGGCAGGCTGTCAGTGCTAAAATATAGAAAACTCAGCACAAGGACCAAAAAGGCCCTGCAGTTGCGACATTTAGTATAGTAGTTGGGGCTTGTTTGGGGAGGGAGGTGTTCTGATTTTTGCTTTGCTGCTGTTTTTAGGCTTCCTAGTTATCCTGTAAAGAGCCAAACTCCTGGGCGGAAAAAAAAATCTCTGCAAAAGTAAGATAAGTATCTTCCACCATGCTTAGGAGCCAGGTCTTCAATCTCTGAATCAGAACAAAATTTTGTGAGGGGGAGACACTGAAAACTCAGTATCTTTTTTTTTTTTTTCATTTACATGAATTGCAGCTGGCTGCTAATACTGTTAGCATCAGAGCAGTGCATGCCCCTGTGGACTTAACATGAAGCTACTGCAGTGTATTCAGGTCAAAAACATCTTTGTAAAGATTATAGTATATGCTGGCTGCAGGAGAATATTGACTGGAGGCTTCAGAGCTGAGCACTGGCCAGTCCTCTCAGCATTTGGCCTGTTGTTGGTAGTTTGAGTGAAAAGGAAGAACGCTGTAGTTACAGGCGCTATGTTCCACCAGTAGTCACTATGGCAACAGTGTTCCCCCTTTTCTAACCTCAACTCACGTGATCAAGTACAGTACATCCATTCCTGTTTACTGCTATTCTCAGTCTGCTCTAGAAAATAGAGGATGCAGAGAAACCTCTCAGCAGCCTGGGGTGTAACCATCCTTTGAGATATAGTCAATGCCATTGTGTTAACTGAAATCACTGTGAACACATCCATACAACCTTTTATGTAAAGTCTCTGCTTTTGTATAAACTGCCAGCACTTGAATAGTTTTAACATCTTTGGCATGAAAGCTTGTGTGTTAACTTTTATGGACCAATAAATGGTACTACCTGATGTATCCTGTCTGCTATGTTTTAACATGTTGTAGCAGAGGGTTTGTCACTCTGATGTAACACAGGAGGTCAGCTGCAGCATGAGCGTTGTCCCAAGATGGATGGACTCTCCTGCAGCTAAAATCCTCTTCCTAGCAGCCTCTTTCTTGTTGTCACCTCTCCTTCTTCCCACCTTGTGTGCGCTGCAGCTAGTCAACGGAGTTTACTGGGTCAGTAAATGGCAAGCTGCAAAATGGAAGAGGAAAAACGTGCTGACTTACAGTGGAAGCTCTTTGGGGCAGGCACTCCTTTGACTCTGTTTGTACCCCATCTAGTACAATGGAGTCCTGCTCTGTGCCTGCAACTCCTAGGTGCTACTGCTGTACAACTAAATAACGTTTCAACCTTGCATAAGGCCTGTAGTTTTAAACAATGTTTAAACCACTTTGGCACAGTTTAAAACATAGTTCTAGTTGAAAAAGTGTAAATGCACTTTAGCTCGCCAGGGTGGAAAGAGGCCTTTTAAGGGAACTAGAAATGATTTTTGAACACAACTTCTTGTACCATTTCTCAGGCTGTGTGGTTAAACTGGTTCAGCAAGAACAGTCAGTGCAAGGTGTAATTCTAACCTGAAAAGTGAAATTGAAAATAGCGTCGTCTTACTCAAAAGAGCTGCTCCTATGTGTATTGAGGGCCCTAGCTCCTGACTTCATTAACAAAAATAAGTTTTTCTTCTGCTCACCCCATTTAAGTCTGCTGAGCTAACAGAGTTGAGAGAATGAGCTGGAGTCTATTCCTTCATGTGCTCGTTGACAGAATTGTTTACTACACCCTAAGCAGTTACACCTCTGTAAACCCATTGAAAGCAATGAGGTATTATGGCTGTTGAGGGCTTAATTTGGGGATGTATAAAACAGACCCTGGCCTGATTCAGAGGAACCCAGTCTGAGATTGCAGGGCTAGGAAAAACAAGTGTTATTTATTAAATGTGCTCATGCTACAAAGAAATAATGGAATGACAGTAAACAAGTCCCCACCATGCCAATGTGAGAGGTGCTTTTCAGAACAGAAACACACTTTTTAAAGAGCATGTAGATCAGTTACAAGAGAGTCTGAAAGCTCCATAACAGAGGGTGGTGCTATAATTCCCCTTCGTTAGTGCTTTACATTCCCGGTGCCCTGTATCAAGAGGAATTGGGGCTCTTCACCTGTATGCGGGTGGCCTGTAATATACAGGGTCAGACTAGAACTGCTAGTCCCTTCTATCCTTTAACTGTATGACTGCATCAGGTTCACCTGCAAACCATGTGCTGCCACTGGCAGTGGGGGCTGCTGCCAGAGATGATTAGAGCAGCGGGGGAAATTAAAGGGACAAAATTAATGTATTCACAAAGTACGTCTAGGGTTTTTTCTCCTGGACTGTACAGCCCAAAGGAATTATGGAACCAGGCGTGAGGGCCCAAATGCTGGCTATGGTTGTATGGGAGGAACAGGGCTGTAAGCTGGCTCTGCACTGAGCTGGCCAGTCCAAACAGGGTGTGGCTGGTGTGGGGGTGTGACAGGTGTGCACAGAGTTAAGAGCTCACCCACATACTCCTCATGCCCACCCCGTGCCTCATGCCTGTCTCCACACAGGGGCCTTGTGGAGCTTCACTTGTAGGAAACAGTTCCACAGTATGGTGGAGTCAGGGCTTCAACCCCTGCAGGTCCCAACAGCAATGCTGCAGGGAGGGGGAATTGCTGTTTTATTTTTATGCCTTAGCGGCAGTAATGGGGGGCGCGGGGAGGCGTCTGTCAGCTGCGAGCTGGGTGCAGGAGATGCCTCCCCCCGTTTAATTTCTGCGGCAGCTAAGCATGAGGCCAGGCCCATGTTCCCTGCAGCGGGAGGGACCTTGCATGGGAGCAGAGGCTGCCCCAGGCAGGAGCGGGGTGGGCCTGGCCCCCCAGGAGCGGGAATCGTGGGTGTGGAACGGGACAGATGCAAAACGAGGTGGGTCTGGAAGGCCGGGGGGGAACCTCCAGGGCTGGGTTAATCGCCCGCCCCACAGGGTGACGCCCGTTCCCTAGGGAGAGCCCCCCCCCCCCGAGAGCCCGGCCGGGCGCTGCTCCCTGCCTACAAGAGCTCGTGCGGACACCTGCCCGCTCCGCAGGGCGGGCCCGGGTTCAAATCCTGCGGGAACTGCGGGCTGCTGCTGTGTGCGCGGCCCCGCCCCGCCGCTCCCGGGCCCCGGCTGCGCTCGCTCTGCTCCGCCCGGCAGCGGGGCCGGCCCGTGGCGAGGCGGCGCCGGGACCCTGCCCAGCCCGGAGCGGGAGCGGAGCTCGGCCGGGCCGGGCCCGCTGGAGAAGCCCCGCCCGCCTCCCCGGGGGGGCCATGGCCGAGCGGGCCGCTGCCCAGGTGAGGGCCCGGCGGGCGGGGGAGCCTCGGGCCCCGGGAGCTTCTCCCCGCCCGGCCCCGCCCGGCCTGGGCCCCGGGAGCCGGGCCGCGGGGGGCGCGGGGCTGCCCGGCCGGGCGGGGGCTGAGCCCCGGGGGACCCGGCTGGGGCGGAGCCCGGGGTCTCTGCGCCCCCTGGACAGGCCACAGCGGCCCCTGTCGGAGCCGGCTGGTGTCTGGGGCCGCTGGCTGCTTTGCCATGGAACCACCCGCCCTGCTACAGTCCCCTGGGAATAGGGTGACCAGATGTCCTGATTTTATAGGGACCGTCCCGATTTTGGGGTCTTTTTCTTATATAGGCTCCTATTACCCCCCACCCCGGTCCTGATTTTTCACCTTTGCTGTCTGGTCACCCTAGCTGGGAATCGAGGGGCTGAGGCTGCCGCCTGGGGCAAGGCCGACTTCACCTGCCCTCTGTGCATGCCCCATGGGGCTTGCTGTGCCCGCTGCCGTTTCCCCACCCAGCGCAGGGGTTAGAGTCCCAGCAGGGGAGGAGGCACAACAGCAGGGCAGTGCCAGCTGTGGGGTCGGCTCTGATGCCGGGAGTAAAAAGCAGAGTGGGGAGGAGGAGGGTGGAGGTTCCAAAGTGACCTTGTCTCTGACCCCTTTCGCAACACCCCCCTCACGCCCCCGGGCAGAGATTGGCTTTTGTCTCACTTGACCCATCTGGGTCAAGAAGGACAATAGACCCATCTTCTATGTTCTCTGTCCCGCAGCTTCTAGGCCTAGCAAAGTGTTCTGGCGCTGGGGTTCTATAACTGGCCCGGTCTGTGGTGAGGGGAGACTTTATGTGTAACATCCTGGCTGTTTGAGTGCGAGATCTAAATTCCAGCTCTGTTCCTGAACTGAGTGCAGACGGCTGGTGGTGGAGGGAGGAAATGTTTCCTACAAGGACTCTGGCTGTAGAGACTGGGTTCTCTAGTAGTTTTCTTTCTCCTCCCCATCCCAATCATCCTTCCTGATTGATCTTTCTCAAGTCCCAGGTCATCGTGATTCTCCCTGACTAGGGACCGAATGGCTGGGCAGCAGTTCTGCAGAAAAGGACCTAGGGGTTACGGTGGACGAAAAGCTGAATATGAGTCAACAGTGTGCCCTTGTTGCCAAGAAGGCTAATGCCATTTTGGGTTGTATAAGTAGGGGCATTGCCAGCAGATCGAGGGATGGGATCATTCCCCTCTACTCAGCACTGGTGAGGCCTCATCTGGATACTGTGTCCAGTTTTGGGCCCCACACTACAAGAAAGATGTGGAAAAATTGGAGAGAGTCCAGCGGAGGGCAACAAAAATGATTAGGGGGCTGGAGCACATGACTTATGAGGAGAGGCTGAGGGAACTGAGATTGATAAGTCTGCAGAAGAGAAGAGTGAGGGGGGATTTGATAGCTGCTTTCAACTACCTGAAAGGGGGTTCCAAAGAGGATGGATCTAGACTGTTCTCAGTGGTACAAGATGACAGAACAAGGAGCAATGGTCTCAAATTGCAGTGGGGGAGGTTTAAGTTGGGATATTAGGAAAAACTTTTTCACTAGGAGGGTGGTGAAGCACTGGAATGGGTTACCTAGGGAGGTGGTGGAATCTCCTTCCTTAGAGGTTTTTAAGGTCAGGCTTGACAAAGCCATGGCTGGGATGATTTAGTTGGGGTTGGTCCTGCTTTGAGCAGGGGGTTGGACTAGATACCTCCTGAGGTCCCTTCCAACCCTGAGATTCTATGATTCCCTTCAGTCCAGATCCGAGTGCATCTCCCTTCAGAGCAATGCCTGCTGCCACAAAGGGGCTGCTTGAGGGTTGGGAAGGCCTCTCTTCCCTGCAGCACAGCACACTCGGCTAGCCTGGGGGGCCAAATGTTCGGCCCAGACTCTTAACCGCATTGGGGGAGTGGAGGCTGCAGTCCCTGGGCCAGCACAACGCATGTTGGTGTGAAACGGTAGAGAAACATGCATTTCATCCATGAAATACTAAGCCTCCCTCTCTTCTAATCAGTGGAGATGCCCTGAGCTTTCTGATGATACTGATTTTGGCAGCTTAAGGTGATTGTTAAATAATAGTAAATAATAATTCTCCCATTCATTCATATGACATTAAGATGCGCATTACAACCTCTGCTAGGGTCTCCAACTGAGATCAGGGCCACAGTGTGATGGACACTGTATCTACACATCATGAGAAACGGGCCCTGCCTTAAAGAGCTTGCAGTCTAAACAGATATGGCTGAAAAAGGACAGGTGAAAGGGACTCTTCTCATCCCCCATTTGACAGTGGGGATCTGATCTAGGGAGGAATGTGACTTGTTCAGTTTCACACAAGGAGATTGTGGCAGAGATGGAAATAGGTCACACATCTCCTGAGTCCCTGTCCAGGGCTTTAACCATAAACCCATCCTTGTTCTCCTTCCATTTTGGGCTCAGGCAGAAGACCATGTTGGTGATGTTTTCCTATCATGCTCTAAGCAGAAGCTTAGGAGTAAAAGCTAACAGACATGGTTTTCAGACCAAAAGCTTTAGTGTTTTGAAATAGGGAAAAGTTTACCATGCAGGCAGAGTATTGACTATCTACAAAGTCTGTTTTGTAAAATGAAGTTATTGACCAAAAAAAAAGTTTAAAAAAAAAAAATGTGAACCTGCTGATGAAACCAATTTGGGGCCTTTTCAGAAAACATCTGAACAGTTTGAAATTGTATTGCAGGTGGAGTTCAGGTTTTTGTATGTGTCAAATTTAAGGCTGATGTAGGTTAAATTGCCAGAGTTTAAAAACACAGCTGATGATGAAAATATCAACAGACTTTGATA
Source organism: Mauremys mutica (assembly GCF_020497125.1). Lineage (NCBI taxonomy): Eukaryota > Metazoa > Chordata > Testudines > Geoemydidae > Mauremys > Mauremys mutica. The sequence continues at coordinate 293,680,618 of NC_059073.1, read as the reverse complement.
TATCTGGAGAGTGACTCTTTCGGAATAAAGATCCAGCCCCAGACAGTGCTGAGTGGCAGTTTGCGTATTGTTTACCTTGCTAGATGTCTTTCCATTTCTGTTCTTTCAAATAGGCTCCAGAATGGGACACAGAGTCATGGTGGCCAATGTCTTTGCAGCCACCTGCTGTCCCTGAAGAAACTTCCCTGAGAGAAACCCAGCTGCAAAGAGCAGAGATTTCTTTGACTGTGGTGGCTGAAGTTCAAGCCGTAGAGAGGAAGGTGGATTCTCAGGCTGCACAGTTGCTGAATCTGGACGGGAGAATGGGGACGGCTGAGAAGAAACTAGTTGGCTGTGAGAAAACAATGGTGGAGTTTGGGAACCAGCTGGAGAGTAAGTGGGCGGCGCTGGGAACTCTGATCCAGGAGTACGGGCTGCTGCAGAGGAGGCTGGAGAACATGGAGAACCTGCTGAAGAACAGGAACTTCTGGATCCTGAGACTCCCCCCAGGCACTAAGGGAGAAGTCCCCCAGGTAACGATATCCCAGCTGGTGCAGAAGAGCCGAGGTAAAGCTGACTGTCAGATAGCGAAGGGGTGTTTGTGTCTAGTGCCTGGTAGGTTCTTTAAGGCGCTGCTGATTTGGATCTCATTGATAGATACTTCTGTACCAGGAATAAAATCTTGGGGGGGATAATATTGCCTGTCCCTTTAATTCTGGTTCCATTCCCTCAGTCAGCATTAATATAACTCTCAAAAAGACTCTGACATCATCTCCTGCCTCTTCTCATTCTAATTACTGGGTTGTTGGATCGTGTTCCAAGACCTGAGGTAGGAGGGGTCCCTATGTATCTAAATTTCATTCACAGCGCTGACCTCCTGCAGGTGAGGTTTTCTCCTGTCTGCATTGTCTCTTTTCATGTTCGCTCAATGTTATTTTAGGACTAAACTCTCTGCCTATGTAACTATATTAAAAGCAGTGGAATTCCACCAGCAGAGAAATAGGCCTTTAGCCTCTATGGCTGAAGAGAGTTCTGCCTCCGTGCACATTCGAATTTTGGCCTGTTTAGGTGTATCCACCAACAAGGGAACTACCTGATCACTTCTTTGTGGACATCTAGGGTGTGTCTACACTGCACACTCCTCATGGCAGTGTGCAGAGTTCATGCACTGCACGCTGCCCTAGCTTGGGTATAAATAGCAGTGTAGACAGTGAGGCACGGTTTAGATGAGGAAACCCACACCAGAGTCTTAGGGTATGTATCCTACACGGCTCTCCGCACACCCGAGCAGTGCCGTCTCCGTCTACATTGCTAATGTTATCCATGTAGTATCCCAAAGGGGAAAGCATGCAGCACTTGTGATTTCAGTCCCAGTGTCGTTTGATGCGTCTCTGTATTTCTCTGAGCAGGGATGGGAGAGTGCAGCCAAATGGCAGAAGGAGCTTTGTGAGAACGTGATGAAGGGGAACTTTGAGACTCTGATCTCCATGGGTAAGGATCAGTTCTCACTCGCTTATTACAGGCTTTGTGATGTGGCAAGGGCTGGGTTGGCTCTAGCTCAGAGTTATTGATCAAGGGTCAGATTCTCCCTGGTGTAAATTGTGCATTGAAATGAATGGAGCTGTGACAGTTTACATCAGGTGAGGATCTGCCTCCAGATTTTTATGCACGGTGCACAATGCGTTGTTCCTCTCCATCTGATGAGCCCTGAATCTGCTGCCGGGAGTCCAGCTTACCTGTCACCAGCAATCTCCATTTTCTGCATGCTCTTCATTAACACTTTTGCAACTTGGTTCACAGGAGCAGGCACCTTCAGTGACAAAAGGGGGTTTAAAATCACATCAAGTTTTATGTAATTAAAGACCAGAGAGCCCTATTCTTCTTCTCCATGAACAGACTCTGCGATTTCCAAACCCAGCATCCTGTCCTGGATTGAAGGAGAAGAGGAGCCATGTACCGGGGATGAGCCGGAGGAGACAGAAATCCCCATGGAGCCCAGCATGGGTAAGGACATGGTTAATACTCCAAGAGCCTGGCAGGCTCTATAGATTTCTCATATCCCAGGGTTCCTTATCCTCAAGACAATTCTGACCCCAGATTTCTTCACCCACCCCAATAGGTTCTAAATCTAACAGCTCCCCTTTCTGACGTTCTGCCCACTGATCCTCTGTCAGTTTTCTCTGAATCCTCATTATTACCCTGTTTACATTTATTCAGGAAAGAAATGGTATTGGCTAGAGATTGTGTTTTCCCAACGTCCACAGAATGCTTAGCAAAGGGTTTGAAAAGCAATTTCCTTCTTTCCCCTGAACAGACTCTCCGGTTCCTACACATGAGATTTCATCCTGGATTAAACAGGAGGAGGAGCTGTGTATCAAGGATCAGCAGGACTCGGAGGAGAGAGAGATCCCTGCAGATCTTAGAATGGGTGAGCAATAGATTTAAACAACTGAGAAATGACACAGTAGACGGAGCTGGAAATCCAGTCAAACCTTCCCGAGCTCCTATCCTTCTATCTTTTTGTACATCTGTCATAACTTTGTAAGTAGCCTTTGTCGGTGCATAAGAATGGCCATGCTGGATCCATCTAGCCCAGTATCCTGTCTTCTGAGTGTGGCCACTGCCAGATGCTTCAGAGGGAGTGAACAAAACGGGGCAGTTTGAGTGATCGATCCCCTGTCGTCCAGTCCCAGCATCTAACAGTTGGAGGCTTAGGAACACCCAGAGCATGACGTTATGTCCCTGACCATCTTGGTTAACAGCCATTGATGGACCTATCCTTCATCAACTTATCTAATTATTACCTTCACAACATCTCCTGGAAACAAGCTCCCCAGGTTGAGCATGCGTTGTGTGAGGAAGTACTCCCTTATGTATGTTTTAAACCTGCTGCCTATTAATTTCATCAGGTGACCTAATTCTTGTGTTATGTGAAGGGGTAAACAGCACTTCCTTATTCACTTCCTGAAAGTTCAAGTACGCTGGATCCTCTGGATCCAATCTTGTCCATGTGTGTGTTTGACCCTCTCAAAGAACTCTAGAAAATTGGTGAGGCATGAATTCTCTTTACAAAGGCTGTGTTGACTCTTCCGCCACACATTGTGTCCATCGTCGTGTCTGAAAATTCTGTTCTTTACTATAGTTTCAACCAGCTTGCCTGGCACTGAAGTTAGGCTTACCAGTCTGTAATTGCCAGGATCGCCACTGGAGCCTTTTTTTAAAATTGGCATCACATTAGCTACCCTCCTGTTACCCGCGCACTCTAGGGCACCCATCATTACCCTTCCTTGGGCTCAAGGCCTAGCCATTTTCATTTAGGCACCGACCCTTCCCCAGTTCCTAGGGCTCAGGGCGTACTCTTCTGCAGGTTTGCGGGGCCTTTTACCAGTGAAAGAGCCATACACAGTAATATCCTTAACTTCTATTTATTAACAGTTACCAAACTGAATACACACGCTAAGCATACAATGCTCACCACTCCCAATAAGGCAGACACACTTTTCCTGGTGGCTCTGGCTTCCTGCAGGGTGTTGAGGTCTGGCAGCTCTGAGTCTGGGCTGTGTCCTGAAGTTAGGTTCCCAAAAACTTCCTTTTGGACCCCAATTTATGTAGTTAAACTTGAGTCCTGCTTAGCTCTACCTTCACAATCATTTTAAAGAAAAGTCCTACCAAGCAGTATTTTTCACCAATCACAGCCTATTACGAAACAATTGTTTACCCAATCAGACCCCACCACCTTAGTTGATTTAAATCTTGCAAAATTAGTTATGCCACAGACCGAAACAATCAAAGAACCAGACAAAGACCATACAGATAAACAATACAGAAGTGAGGACCATAAAGGCAAAACAATGGAAGTAGAAACTTCACAATCACAACTGTTGATAAGCAATTCCGTGCCAGACAAAATGTTGTCAAACAAAGTTTTCTTTAAAGATTTTAAGACCTGTTTCTTTATCTGGTGATGATGGGTCCTGTTAGGACAGGAGCACCTTCTTAACAGTCTGATGTTACGTTGCTTTGAAGCAATGTAAATGGTGGTTCTGGTTTTGGTCCTGCGATCTGCTCTGTCATTCTTGTCCTAATACAAATTCACTGTGTGCATGTGATGAATTACAGGACCTTGTGACACACTTCATTTATCTTGCACCACTCCTGCCCTCTGCCCTCTTATCTGTCTCACCTGAAACTTGCAGTGTTCCAGACCTCTGAGCTGCTTCAAATCAAAGCCTGCTCATCCGCCCAAGGCTTAGATACTCACTGATTCAGAAGTGACTGGCTTCACTTCCAATATATTACAACTCTGCAGGACTAGAAATGGGAAGCTTATTTCACTCGAAAGGGAAAATCCCCAGCTTCCCAACAGGATGCACAGCACTTGCGTCTGGCCCTGAAATGTCCTGAGAATAAACATAGAAAAAAATGTAGAAAAGCTATTTTAGGTTCCTGTTAGAAATTTTGATGATTCCGTCTTCATCTGAAAGATTTAGAATCATAGTAGTGAAGGGAGACTAGCTTTAAAGGCAGAGGGATACAGAAAGAATCCTAGCAAAAAGCATTGGTTAGTTATTTGGGTAACATGTGGCATATGCAGAATGCATGGTGGTGCGGTCCTGTCTAAAGGCTTACCTGGCCCTTGTTTGGGATGAACTGTGTGACTCCGGGGTGGTGTAGCCATCCCAAACTCAAGCTGATTAAAGCTATTGATTGTGTAGATTTCCAAACCCGAAAGTGTGTTCCCCTGGCAATTGACTAGAATATTCTAGATCAATCCCATTCCTCACCCCAACTTTGAAAGCTCTGACTTTCCACTGCCGTGCTGACCTGCATTTCCTGTGTGTCTCACACTGTGCCCCAGCAGGAAGGTGTGTGTGCTGCAAAGCATTCTGGGTGCTCTGACATCCTGTTGCATGTGGGGAGTGGGGGAAGAGGTGAGTAAACCAGCAGGAGTGTCTGTCAGACAGGAAAGAGGTAGGGGAGGAGAGGCTGTCACGGAGTCCCCGGGAGCTGCTCTGGAACTGCTCCATATGAGGCCAGGCAGGACTCTGGGGAGCCTCCTCTCCCTCGGAGCAGACTGTCTCCAGGGCAAGAAGCTCACACGGCTTCACCTCCTGGGTCTCTCCTTGGAGCATTCAGCATCCTTTGCCCTTCTGTGCGCTTCCCACAGCGAGTCCGCCCAGGCGGGGTCCTGGGGGGGCCAGAGGGTCCTGCCCCCCCACTTTGCAGTCAGACGTGACTCTCAGCCAGCCAGTAAAACAGAGGTTTATTTGATGACAGGAACAGGGTCTAAAACAGAGCTTGTAGGTACAGCGAACAGGACCCCTCAGCCAGGTCCATTCTTGGGCCCAGCAAGCCAGACAACCCCATCTGCCCTCACTCTCCATCCCCAGCCAGCCCCAAACTGAAACCCCCTCCAGCCCCTCCTTTCTGGCCTTTGTCTCTTTCCCGGGCCAGGAGGTCACTTGATCTCTTTGTCCACCTTTAGCTATTCCCTTGCAGGAGGGAAGGGCCCCGGCCATTTGTTGCCAGGATACAAAGTGTCAGCCATTTCTGCACACTGGAGACGTAAGAAATGCATAGGGGAAACTGAGGCACCCGCACAGTATTCAGAGGAAACATTAAGAACAGCCCCACTTCGTCACAGAGACGCTGTAGGTGGGGACTGCGCAGGTACCAGATGACAAGCCCCAGAGAGGAAACGTTTTGGCCATAAAGCTTTGTGTGATACACTGGTTTTTGCTCTAATAAAAGGTATCATTTCATCTACCTTTTCCCTTCTAGACTAACACTGCTGCCAACCCTTTCTGCATTATGTATTGGAGACGTCCTTCATCTGAGCCAGATGAAACGAATGTCTTGATTCTCTCTCTTTTGTACCTGCAGATGTTGAGCTCACGATCAAAACAGAGGAGCAACCTCCTGAAGAAGGCCCTAGCAACCGAGAGCCACCTGGGCCGTGGCCAGGCCGAGCAGAGGAGAGAGCTTTCCAGGGTGCTGAACAGGAAGCAGCTGTTGGGAGTCCTGGCACTTCAATCAGCTCCCCAGGTAACAACCTGGGGGAACTTACTCAGCATGAAAGAGAACTCAGAAGTGTTGCTGCCCATCCCAGGGGCGATGCAGGAATAGCCCCCTATGCATGTGCCCAGTGTGGGAGGAACTTCACTCGGAAGGACGTTCTCCTGTCGCACGAGAGACTCCACACGGGGGAGAGGCCCTACACGTGTGCTGACTGTGGGAAGAGCTTTAGCCTCAAGATCAGCTTTGTGAAGCACCAGAGATGCCACACCAAGGAGCGGCCCCATCCGTGTAACGAATGCCAGAAGAGCTTCAAATGCCACTCGGCGCTCGTGCGGCACCAGATGATCCACAGGGGAGAGCGGCCGTATAAATGCGACCAGTGCAACAAAAGCTACAGCCGCAAGGAGCACCTCCAGAACCACCAGCGGCTGCACACCGGGGAGCGGCCCTTCCACTGCGCAACCTGCGGGAAGAGCTTCAGTCAAAAGTTCGTGCTTGTTTCACATCAGCGGATCCACACGGGGGAGTGGCCCTATAAATGCACGGAGTGCGGGAAAGGCTTCAGTGAGAAATCCAAGCTGACCAGCCACTACAGGATCCACACCGGCGAAAAGCCCTACAGCTGCGCCCAGTGCGGGAAGAGCTTCCGCCTCAAGGTGAGCTTCTTAAGGCACCAGACGAGCCATGGCAGTGAGAAGCCCTACCCATGCACTCAGTGCGGCAAGAACTATAGCTACCACTCAGGCCTCCTCCGGCACCAGCTGATCCACGCGGGGCAACGGCCGCATCAGTGCAACAAGTGCGGCAAAAGCTATGCCGAGAAATACCGCCTGCGGAATCACCAGCGTGTCCACCTGGACGAAGGACCGCAGCGGTGCGTCCCATGTGGGAAGAGTGCCTCGGAGAAGCAGGACCTCCTGAGCCACCAGCAGAGCCATGCCGACGGACGCCATCAGCACACCATGTGCGAACAAAGCGTCTGGCTCGTGGAGAGCGGCTTAAAGCACCAAAGAAACCACAGCAAAGAGAAGCCCTACAAATGCATTGACTGCGGGAAGAGTTTCAAGTGCCAGTCGGAACTCACCCGCCACCGGAGGGTCCACACGGGGGAGAGGCCTTACGAATGCACCAAGTGCGACAAAAGCTACAGCCAGAAGTACCATCTCCTCCAGCACCTGCGCGTTCACACGGGGGAGCGGCCCCACCAGTGCAGTGACTGTGGGAAGAGCTTCATCCGGAAGGAACATCTCCTGAAACACCAGCGGATCCACACCGGAGGGAGGCCTCACCAGTGCAGCGAATGCGGGAGAAGCTTCCACTATAAGCAGTTGCTGAAAGACCATCAGAAGGTGCATAATGCGGAGCCAGATCACCTGGAGGCTTCTCCAAGGACTGAAGCCTAGGTTCCTTAATGCAGAAATGGGTTCCGGCCTGCCACTTCTAACACGCAATGGAAATACAGTACAGCGGGTCTGTGAGTTAACACACGAACCATGCCCTGATCTGGCGAGCACTTAGGTGCATGGTTAACTTTAAGTGTGTGACTTCAATGGGACCAGTCACATCCTTAGTTTTTTTTTGCAGGTTTGGGCTCCATGTCTGTATATCTCATGCAGCAACCAAAGCTGCTGAACCTCCTCAGAGCTGGAGGAACATTCACTGCCAGAGATCGCTCACCCTTGGGGCTGGGAGGGAGCCAACACGGGGAGAAACCTGAGCCCTCTCTGGCAGACTGTGCTAACCTGGAAACTGACTAAAACTTTTGACAGCTAGATTTCCCCCCGCCCCCCTCCATGTACAGCACGGGGGTCTCTCTCATCCTCCAGCTGGTGTCTTATGAGAATTCTCATCTCAGATTTGTTTTATACATAGAGTTTGTGTATGGCCCCCGGGGTTTCAGGCTTGCACGTGTCCGTTCTCTTCTAGCTAGGAGCTGTACGCTACTTGTGTTTTACCACTGTTCCCATGTGAGGTTCTGGAAAGACTCTCTATAGAAAAACAGAGGGTAAGTGAGCTATTTCCCACTTGAATGTCGTCTTCTAGAGACAGGACAGGACTGATCATGCATGGCCTTTGGGGCTGGAGCCAGCCCTATCCCGGCCACTCAAAATAGGTTCTTTGGGGTGAGCACTGGATTGGAAGTCATGCGTTCTAATCCTGGCTCTGTCTGTCTGGCCTTGGGCTGTGCCTCCATGGAGATGATCCGGGGCTCCCTCGTTACGGTGCTGTCAGCATCAAGCGAGTGCAGGGGTTTGAATGGGTGAGCTGCTCAGTGTTCGAGGCAGTGTTTGCATTCCTGCTGCTACTGGCTCGTGGCTGACCGCTGTGGCGGCACGTGTCTCTTCTAGAAAGGGGAATGAAGGACTTGTGTAGAGTTGTGGTTCTTCAATGACCATCCCGAGCAGGGGCTACTTGTCTATAGTTTGTGCAAGTGGAAAAAATACAAGCGAACGCTAGCGATGCTGTAACAACAAAGAAACTCTTTCAATGTGGTCTGTAGTGAGAGGGCCGTGTCTGGCTGCTGGCCTGTCTCATTCCATTCAGAATGGAGGAGGGCTTGTACGTGACATTGGATAATGTGTGATTTTTATTGCATTCATCGGTTATAAATTAAATGTGTTTGATTTACTAGATAATTTGTTTAAACTGAGTTTTGCGTAACTGTCAGAAATAACGAGAGCCCAAGAGGTGGCGATTCCTACGTATGAGCCCAGGCCACGCGGGCAGATGCTGGGAGGAAAGCAGGACTTGCAACCACAGGGATCTTGGCAGGAACTACCCTCTTGGTGCTCCCAAACCTACCGAAGTCATGAGGGCGGGGCTGGGGGGGCTGAAGATGGACAGGCTTCCCTCTGCCCCCAGCCCCCTCTCGAGTGCTTGGTACTTTCTTACAACGGAGACGTGTTGATGCATTTTGAATCCATGTATGACACTAAATAATAAAGGAGCAGGTGCAAGACATTGTGCTTGCAGAGTCCTGACCCCACATGGCTAATCTGACAGCAGGAGGAGTCACAGGAGGGAGGAACAAAGACAAGGAAGGTTATGTCACTGTGTGAGCGTACAGACCCTAGCGTGAAGGTTACATAGGCGTGTTTAAATATACACAGCTGGAGTCTGAGCCCACTTGAAGGAGTGAGTTTAAATAAACTCTTTAAAAAGCCAACTGTAGCCAGCGTGTTTTCGAACCCAACTCCACAGGAAGGAGTGAAACAGCAGTGACCCGCTTCCCTCCCACCATTTCATTGGCGGCAGGGAAAGACGTGTTCCCATGGGTGTGACCCTAGTTCAGCAAAGCAAAGGCCTTATTACAAAATTAACTGTGGCCTCAACCCACAATGTGGTGGTCTGGCAAAATTCCCATGAACTTCCAATGTGGACTTGAGGTAGAATGCATTTATTTTACCCCCTTGTACCAATGTTTTCCCCCTTCCAGAGGTGCTGGCCATCCCTACTCTAGCTGTATTGAAATGTACTTAAGTTCTGCCCGGAGAGAGCCTGAGCCCATGGAAAGCTGCCCATTGGTGTCCAATGGCTGTAGCATCGGGTCTTAGCTTCCTTTCCGTGCTCAGTGGTTTAAAGTGCACTCTGCCTCACTTACCTGGAGCAGAGTCTGGAGGGCAGCGGAGAGCCCGTCCCGCTACAGGCAGCTAGTTAGTTATAAGCAGAGTGGGTTGAGTCAGACCAGCCCTCTTATCACTGGGATCAGCTGCCACCATCCCCACGCTGACTGTGCTTGTAACAGGGGACACTCCCCTCTCGAGTGCCTGCTGGTGGTGGGGTGTGGTACCGCAGTCCTTTTCCCGCTCCTGGCATGCCCCTGTAGGTTGTCGATCGGGCTTGGTGGGTCTTCAGGGGCCCAGCCCTCCGGCCGGCTCACACAGTCAAAATAAACCCCTTCCACAGTCCAAGGGAACTGTCTGCCCTCGCCAGAGTCTTTGGTCCCAGCTCTGGGCCCTTTAAATTCAGCCCTTCACTCAGGCTTCCAAACAAGCCTGGTCCTCTTCTCCGGGCTTACACCACTTTGCCGGTGAGGGAAGCCAGGCCGCCCCATGCTCCAGATTTCACCTCAGGGACGCTACAAGCACAGCCACATGCTGCCCAACTGCAATTCTTTGCACACTTTTCCCTGGACCGCTACCTGTGGCCCTCTTATCAGCACCCCTTCCCTCAGGGTTAAAGGTTCTCGGGGCCTCTCTCTGCAGCTTCAGCAAATGCAGCCAGAACCTAACTCTGGCAGTCCCTTGAGCTTCTGCAGCAGGAGAGGGGCACCTGGCCTCGCCCATCTGGTCCCAACCAGGAACTGACTGCTAAGCCCCTGTGGATCCTTTTATCTGAGCCTGCTGGGCTCTGATTGGCTGCTTCCCTGAGGCCTCCCTAGGCAGCCCGGGATGACCCACCTTCGCTGTTCTTCTCTTGGGGCAGGGTATAGTAGGACCACAGGGCCTCCTGTAGGGAGCTGTAACAGCCAGGTGTGTCCCTATTACCGTGCTATTTTGATTTTTCTTGGAGTGGAGCCTCTTTCTGGGTTAACAAAAACAAGGAGGCCGATGGCACCTTAAAAACTAACAGATTTATTTGAGTATAAGCCTTCATGGGTAAAGAACCTCACTTCTTCAGATGCAGATACTGGACACCTTTCTGGGTTACAATTCATGGCCTCCGTTATATAGGACTAGGCCCAAAAGCACGGAGTACAGTGCCCCATTCAGCTCAAGGAGGTGTTGAGTCTGAACCCGAATGACGACAATTTAAACCTCATTAGCATTAAATATTTCACTGCTGGTCACGTGATGAGGACCATTCACCTCCACCGGGACTATGGATGGAGTGTGAGTAGATGGTCCTGGCCACAGAGGCCTGCTCCACCATTATCTCTGCCAGCAGCTGGTTCAGTCACGCTCTGGTCACAATCCTGGAGCTGTGCTCAGAGCAGCTCCATGGGTGGCGGATGCCAGAATGACCAGTTCAGGCCCCTACTAATGCTCACTAAACAATCCCAGCTGGCAAGGCCGGGGTAGCACCCTTGGGGGTGGCAATAGCAAATAAATACACTGGGGAGAGGGGGCCGGCTTAAGAAGCTTGCTAGGGCTCAAAGTGCCCCTGAATTCTCCCATCCACCACCAGGGTCCATGGCTTGCAGTAAATGCTATAACAGCCGCTCCGGGCGCATCCCCTGCGGGCCAAGCAATAGGCTCCTTGCACAAGCTGGGGGAGGCTGCAGGGACCAGCCGGGCACGGGCCAGGGAGGGAGGGGAAGTGAAGGCCCTGAGCTGGGCATACGATGGGGGTTCTTAGTCTCCTGGGGGAGCCAAGAGGAGGGGACTCAGGGCAGGCCTGGCCCTTCAGGCACAGGCAGCCTGACACCCCCACAATGAGAGCCCTGCATGGGCAGCAGCAATGGCCACTGGTCCCAGGCCAGCGCTGGCCCAAGCAGCCAGGAAAGGGCAGTGGGCAGCTGGCTGTACAAGCAGATCAGGGCCAAGGGTGGGGCTGGAGCTGTATCCTAGCTGGGAAAGGCGAAGGTGCCAGAGCGCACTCAGGACCACAGCCAGAGGCCAGGCCAGAGCACAGCGCAGGCGCAACCTGGCTCTGAGGCCCAGATTTGGAGAGTCCCTTGAAGAACTTACCAAGGGCTCCTTCTCCCAGCAGTCTGACTCCAGGGGGAGTGGGGGTGGGGGGCTACATGGATCAACCTATTGAAGGGACCCCAGTGTAGTTAATGCACAGGTTGGGGAGGCAGGAGATGCAATCCCTAGAGATCACTGAGAATGGTGCTCAATAGCTAAATCTGATGGAAGCTCCTGGCCCAGCCCTGCCATGGATTCTCTCACACAAGTCACTGCACCTCTCCGTACCCCTCTGGAAAAAGGGTGTGTGTGGGGGTGAGGATTCCCATTTCTAAAGGGCTCAGCGCACCACCAGGTTACTAGCACTAAATTACTATGTTCCAAACTTGTTACTGCTGTTAGTGGAAAAGCCAGCTGGTCACTACATCATGCGTTACATCGGCTGAGCACTGAGCGCGCCACCGTGCCTATACGGCGCACAGCTGGTGTGGGCAATGGAGGACAATGGGATGCAGTCACTGCAGCATCCTGGCATGGAGTGAGGATGTCAGGCCCAATCCCCTCTGTACGGCTCTGGAGAGAGCAGAGCTTGAATCCTCTTCCATTTCCACGTACGTCGGCACCAGCACGATACGGAGGGCAGGGGCAGGCAGATGGCCCCAAACGCTAAGGGCTAGATGATGTGTGTAAGCCACAGCTCATAAGAGCCAAGAAGCCCTGGCCACATGCAGGTGCCTGAAGTGAGACCCCCTAGGAATGAGCTGATTTTTCAGCAGGGCTGGACACTCCCAGTTTGCCACCAATGGCAGTAGGAGCTCTAAGAGCCCAGCCCTTCTGCAAGCCGGGTCATAGAATCATAGAATAGCAGGGTTGGAAGGGACCTCAGGAGGTATCTGGTCCAACCCCCTGCTCAAAGCAGGACCAATCCCCAGACAGATTTTTGCCCCAGATCCCTAAATGGCCCCCTCAAGGACTGAACTCACAACCCTGGGGTTAGCAGGCCGATGCTCAAACCACTGAGCTATCCCTCCCCGCCCCGCCATCTTTCCCAGGCCCCAGGCAGAACCTGCGTTTGCCTGGCAGGCAAGGGCATTGCACGCTCTGGGCGCTGCCACCCATCCAACAGGACAATAGTAAGGAATAGTGTCGAACTTTTTAGATGCCTGCAAAGTTTGAGCAGTTGACCCAGCAAGTCAATGGCAGAGCTGGCCCGTGCTCCCAGGCTGGCGCCCGACCCTGTACAGCTCTCTGCCTCTTCTGCTCCAGGAGAACCTCCTGGCATCTCGCTGATGCTGGACGATACATGCCAAGCAAGTCACGTGCTTTTGGCCTAATGTTTCAGGCACACACTTATTGATGAGGGTGGCTGAAGTCCTCCCTGCCTCCCAGGAGAACGGAGGAAGCTGCGCATGGGAAGGATTCTGTCCCCAGCTTCCTGCCAAGGTCCACTGGGATTTGGGCCCAGACATATTCCACCATCAGAACATTTAAATAAAAGACCCAACAGTTAGCCTGAACTCAGGTCCTATTCCAAGATAATAACCAGCCAAGGCACTTGTAATTAACCTTTTTATTGTCCATTTACAGCAAAGCCATCGAGTGCAAGAGACCCAGTCTCGGGTTATGGCGATAGAACTGGAATCGTTACCGACTAATCAGTGCAATTGGTTCTCCCTCTTGTTACCTACAGTAAAAACCAGCAGTCTTTTAAGTAGGTGGCTGAGCCAGAAGCAAGGGGAGGTCTGTATTGCGGAGGCTGGATGCTGCTCACCACACACCTGCTGGCCACCCAGATACCCAGTCGGCTACGCTCCGATGCCAGGCTACATTTACTAGAACGCCTTCCCCCAGCCTATGGGCACGTCTCTTGTGGGAGGCCTGAGCTAGACATTAGTGATAATATCTTGCACATCTTGTTCTTTACAGTCTTCAACTATATATACTGGAAATTAATCCTCAACTCTACCACTAATAGGCAGCTGCCTCTGGGGTCGAACATGGCAACAGTTTAACTACATGCGGTAACACGGCAGAGCAGGAAGAATATCCCATCAGACTGAAAGAGCGGGGACAGATTTCCAAGTTGGCTGAATGCTGTTACCAGAGATGGGATCGGGCCAGGATAGCACTCTGGACACATTTCAGGAGATCTTTAATGAGGACAAGTGGTGGACCCCAGTCTTACATCTCGGCCCAATGTCAGCACCTCCAGAAGCACTGTGCCCCTTAGCCCTGGGTTCGGCGCCAACTCCCGTGGAAGAGTCACCTTTCGAATTCCCATCCCCCCTTCAGCAGCTGGTCCCCCATCCAAGTACTGACCTGGCGTGACCAAGCTTAGCGTATGAGAGCAGAGGGAGTCTCAGCCCCAGGTGAGAAAACACCCTTTAAAATGGAAGCTGCCACCACTCACGGCAGTGCTCTGTCCCCCTCCAGTGGGGGCTAGGCCACAGACAGAGGCTGATGAACCTGCTACTGCGGTGGCTAAGGCTACGTCTACACTTTTGGCAATAGGTAGAGTCCAAATGCTGCACACCCCCTAGCACAGGCATAAGCAGCAGTGTAGACAGTAAGACACTGTTTAGGTGAGTAGCATCCCCTAACTCTAGGGCATATTCACCCGACACAGGTCTCTGCAAACCCAAGCAGCACCTCCCACATCTACACTGCTAAAAATAGCAGTGTAGTGTTCTGCCTCTTCCCCATGCCAGAGCCTTTCACTGCGGCATGCAGCTACAGGCATAGTACCTGTACTCTTCATGCGGCTGTGCATGTAGATGTGTAAACAATTTTTTTAAAAAGCTCCAGAGGTGATCCCGGCAATTACAGGACAGTAAGCCTAACTTCAGGACCAGGCAAATTGGTTGAAACTATAGTAAACAACAGAATTATCCGACAACAGATGAACATGGTTTGTTGAGGGAAAGAGTCAAAATAGCTTTGTAAAGGAAAATCATGCCTCACCAATCTACTGGAATTCTTTGAGTGGGGTCACCAAACATGCGGACAAAGGTGATCCATTAGATATAGTGTACTTAGATTTTCAGAAAGCTTTTGACGAGTCCCTTACCAAAGGCTCTTAAGCAAAGCAAGCAGTCATGGAATAAGAGGGAAGGTCCTCTCATGGATCAGTAACTGGTTAAAAGACAGAAAACAAAGGGTAAGAATAAATGGTCAGTTTTCACAATGGCAAGAGGAAAATAGTGGTGTCCCACAGGGGTCTGTATTGGGACCAGTCCTATTCAACATATTCATAAGTGATCTGGATAAACGGGTAAACAGTGAGGTGGCAAAATCTGCAAACACTACAAAATTACTCGAGGTAGTTAAGTCCAAAGCAGACTGCGAAGAGTTACAAAGGGATCTCAAAACTGGGTGACTGGGCAACAAAATGGCAGATGAAATTTAATGCTGATAAAATGCAAAGTAGTGCACATTGGAAAACATAATCCCAACGCTACATAAAAAATGATGTATGAAGAAAGATCTTGGAGTCATCATGGATAGTTCTTTGAAAACATCTGCTCAATGTGCAGCGGCAGTCTAAAAACTGCACAGACTGGCAATAGGAAGGGAATAGATAATAAGAGAAAATATCAAACAGCCTCTATGTAAATCCATGGTTTGCTCACACCTTGAATATTGTGTGAAGATCTGGTCACCTCATCTCAAAAAAGATGTATTGGAATTGGAAAAGATACAGAGAAGGGCAACAAGAAACATTAGGGGTCTGGAACAGCTTCCATATAAGGAGAGAATAAGACTGAGCCTTTTCAGTTTGGAAAGGAGACGACTAAGGGGGGATATGATAGAGGTCTATAAAATCCTGACTGGTGTGGAGAAAGCGAATAAGGAAGTGTTATTTACTCCTCATAACACAAGAACTAGGGGTCACCCAATAAAATGAATAGGCAGCAGGTTTAAAACAAACATAAGGACGTACTTTCTCACACAACGCACAGTCAGCCTGTGGGACTCTTTTCCCGAGGATGTTCTGAAGGCCAAACGTGTAACAGGATTCAAAAAAAGAACTAGATAAGTTGATGGAGGATAGGTCCATCAATGGCTATTAGCCCAGATAGTTAGGGATGCCGCCCCAGGCTCTGAGTCTCCCTAGCCTCTGTCTGCCAGAAGCTGGGAATGAGCGACGGGATGGATCACTTGATGATTGCCGTGTTCTGTTCATTCCCTGTGGGGCACCTGGCATTGGCCACTGTAGGCAGACAGGACACTGGGCTAGATGGACCATTGGTCTGACCCAGCATAGCCGTTCTTATGTTCTTAGCCCTAAACAGCTGAGTCTTTTAGCCCAAGCAGGAGAGAGGCTCCTGTTGATATCCAGATATCCCAGGTTCAATCCCCACGGCTGGGAACTCACCCAGAGGCATAACAACTAGCTCATACATCTAAATAATTTCTCTTATGTCTTACGTATCCTCCAGCCTGCTGTATGATCCAAGCAAAGCTTTCCATGCAGATTCTTTGTCCGCTGCAGTCATGAGAATAACCCTAGCGCATTTTTTGAGGGGGAGGCACCCAGCACTTGACTAGAGCCCTTCTCCACTTTGGCAGTCAGCAAAGCTGGCCTTTGGAGTGACTCCCTGTCCCGTGCAGCAGCTGGCTACAGATCGTGGGCTGGCCCATGCAGGTATGCCGTGCTTCTGGAAACGGAGTCACACACTGGGTGCAGCCGCCCTGCCGTGCATTTTCTGGTGCATGATAAACGCCGACTCCACAGGGAAGGTTTTCTAGCAGTCGGTGCAGCGGAGGGGCGCACAGCGGGTGTGGATCTGCTGGTGCTTGGTCAGCGTGGAGCGGCGGCCGAAGCGCTTGTCACACAGTTTGCAGGGGAAAGGCTTCTCGCCGGTGTGGATGCGGAGGTGCTCGGTGAGGTGCGATTGCTTGCGGAAGCTGCGGGCGCAGCGGCTGCAGGGGTAGGGCCGCTCGCCCGTGTGGAAGCCGTAGTGCTTGACGAAGTCGCACTTGAAGATGAAGTGTTTCTCGCAGAGGGCGCACGGGTAGGGGCCGTTCTCCAGGTGCACCCGCCGGTGGACGTTGAGGTAGGAGCGCCGGCGGAACTGCTTGTCGCACAGGCTGCAGGAGAAGGGCTTCTCCTCCGTGTGGCTCGGCTGGTGCCTCTTCAAAGCCAGCGGGCTCCTGAAGCTCTGGGGGCAGAGGGGGCAGGGGTAGGGCTTGTCCTTGGCAGGAGCAGGCGGATGCTCCGGCGCTCGCCCTAGGATGCTCGCCCCTGGGAACGGCCTCTCCTTGAAGGCAAGTGGTTGTGACCAGACCCCGTTCCCGAGGCCCTGGGGCCAACAGGGCTCCTCTCCCTGGGGGCCGGTCTCGTGCGTGACGGTGCGAGTGTGCCTGCCAAAGCTCTGGTCGCCCACGCCGGGCAGACCCGGCCTCCCCTCGGTGTGAGACCTCTCGTGCCGCAGGGCATAGGCCCGGGTGCTAAAGCTCTTGTGGCACCTGCCGCAGGGGTAGGGCTTGGCCGCCGGGTGGCTGCGGTGGGGCAGCTTGTGGAGGGGGTCTCTGTCCCGGGCGGCCCGCAGGCCTGGCCGCGCGTGGGTCTCCTGGTGCTTGTTGAGGGTGGAGCGCCGGGTGAAGCTCTTGGGGCAGAGGCTGCACCGGAAGGGCTTCTCGCCGGTGTGCGTGCGCAGGTGGTCGCTGAGGTGGGAGCGCCGCCGGAACCGCCGGCCGCACAAGCCGCAGGGGAAGGGCTTCTCGCCGCTGGGCGCCCGCTGGCGCCTGGCCAGGGCCTGCTGCCCGGTGAAGCTCTGGGGGCCCAGGGCGCAGAGGTAGGGCCACTCCTCCAGGTGGGCACGCTCGTGCTTGGCGGCATAGGAGCGTGTGCCGAAGCTCTTGCCGCAGACGCCGCAAGGGAAGGGCTTCCCCCCGGCGTGTGTCCTCTTGTGCTGGGCCACGGGCCCCAGCGTGCTGAAGGTCGCGTGGCCCCTCCCGCTCGGGTAGGCCTTGTCCGCCTTGCAGGCCCGGCGCGGCTTTGGCGGGTCGTTCTGCCAGGCTGGCTCCCTGGGGCGCTCGGCGTGCCTCCGGGGCCGCTCCTTGGCGTGGATCTCCTGGTGCTTGTTGAGGGTGGAGCGCCGGCTGAAGCTCTTGGGGCAGAGGCTGCACCGGAAGGGCTTCTCGCCCGTGTGTGTGCGCAGGTGCTCGTTGAGGTGCGAGCGCCGCCGGAAGCCCTTGCTGCAGCGGTTGCAGCGGTACGGCCGCTCGCCGCTGTGCACTCGGCAGTGCCTCACCAGGTCCGAGCGGCGCAGGAAGTCCCTGTCGCACTTGGAGCACCACAGGAGCCGCTCTCTCTGCTGATCTCGCTGCTGCTCACCGGCCGGGGACTCGCCCGGATAAGGCTCCTCCACTATGTGAACCTGGAGGTCATCCATTATCTCAGTCTTGCAGATGACAAGACTCTGGTCTTTGCCACCGCTGGATGGATCCGCTCCCACATGAGTCCTCTGGCTGCCAGCGGCACCCAGCCACGGGCTGTAGCTTTCATCGTATTTGGTGCAGGGAGGAGCCTCTGCCTCTTCTCTGGGGGCACTCTGGTACTGCTGAGCACTGAAACCCGTTCCATAGCCGCCATCTTCTTCAATCTCTTCCTTCGCACGGCAGCGAGCCTCCTGCAGGGCGGTGCCGTCGGCCTGGAGCTGCCATCGCAAACTGCCGTCACACCGCGAAGGACACTCGAGTGGAACTTCCACCTCCCCGAAGGGCTCTGTCTTGCACTTAGTGAGGACAGCGGGAGCTTTGCCATCGACATCGCTGAGAGCAGCCTGGGGGGCCGTGTGCAGCTGACCACCCAAAGGTGAAGCATTGTTCTCCGAGCCCCACGAAACGGGCCTTTCCTCCACAGATAAAGGGAGACGCTCAGGGATTTGGATTTCAACTTCGCTGTCCTCCAGTTTCACCTTTCCACTTGCATTCAGGCATTCAGCAACTGGAAGGAAACAACACCCATCTCATTAGGCACACGGAAGAGCGAAGCCTCCCCTGCATTTCTTGACTAGATTTAATTCTCTTAGGAATTCCTAGTCACATGAATCTGAAACTAAGACATGCCCCTGAACTCCGAAAGAGCCCATATGTGAACCAGGCAGCTAGCAAGAGGAATTAACCACTGGAACAATTTACCAAGTGCCATGGTGGATTCTCCATCACTAACAATTTTTAAATCAAGATGGGATGTTTATTTTGGGGCAGTTCCCTGCCCTGTGTCATGCAGGAGGGCAAATTGGATGATCCCAGGGGCCCCTTCTGGCCTCGGAATCTCTGAAGCGAAGAGAAAGGTGGTACTTATTCAGCGGAGACACAACCATGTATTGTGCCTGAGGTCGCTAATCCCAACTTCCGTCCCATAATAAGCCAGGTCCTGGCCGCTTCGCTGACAGAACCACACTGAGCTGCCTGTGAGGAGGAAGCTTTTCTGCAGGTTTCCCACGTAAAACAGAGCTGGTTTAAAAAGTGGAAATCACAGTTTTGCTACAAATTTCTAGATGGTTTCCTTTCGTAGGGTTCAAAACTGCCCCATGTTTTGTTTTTTCAAAATCAATTGAAATTGTTAGCAACACACCAGTTTCTAATTTTTTTCATGCACCAGAAGCCTGGAGCACAATAAATGTCAGCAATTGTTCTGTAACGTCAGTTTTTCAAGAAGATTTTCCACTCCCAAAACAAGGCCCCATTTCCACAACAGAAGCTTTGGGTGTGAAGAATTTCAGCCAGCTCCTCTGCTCAGGGATGTTTCTTTTCTCTTGCCATCATTTCCCGTACTCACCCAGGGACACGGGGGCCAGGGGCTCCCGGGCAGAGGCCTCCTCCGCACGGGGCTTTCCCCCTTCCTCCGTCAGCAGCAGGAGGGCAGGTTTGGGCATATCACCACCTGCATGTTACAAACCAACCATCAGAAATAATCAGAGCCGGCCGGCGGCAGGCATATCCTTCTGCTAAGGGCTGTACAGCAAACCTTCCTGAGCCCGTCGTACGGATGCGGGCTTTCCATCCCTTCCCAGGAGAGAGGTGCCTCCTAGTGGGTTGAGACGCAGGCTTCCTGAGCGCTAATCCCGGCTCTGACCTAGACTCCCTCTGTGGCTTTGAGAGGCTTCACGTGGCCTCCGTGTCTGCTTTCCTGCCCTGGACTAGGAGTCTGACAAGCGGCTGAGAGGGGAGAAGTAGCCCTGGGCAGCAGAGGAAGCTCTACCTGAGACAGACCAGCAGATAGAGAAGTGGGGTAGGAAGGAGGCCAGGGAAACGCCGACAGGGACTGAGACTGAGCAGCCCTGGGCTGCTAGTCAGAGGGTCCTTGGACCAGAACCTGGAGCTGGAGGGGGGCCCAGGTTCCCCTACCAGCCACGGGGCAGTGGCACAGGACCTAGAGATGGAACAGAGACCATCTTAGGCAGCATCTGGACAGCTTCGTCCAGTGGGACCTTGGTCCCCCGCAAAGGGGAGACTGTCTAGTGGCGTGTCTGCAGGGCCGAGTTACACAGAGGGAGCGAAGAGAGGGAGGGACCACGTGCGAGCAGCCGAGGACACGGGCACCAGACAGGGTGAAAGCTGATTCCCAGACCTCGCCACAAGTAGGTGCATCTGCGGTGAGCGGAGCCCTTTCCAAGGAGCACGGCAATTGCTGGACGGGATCAGATCGCCTAGTCCAGTACCCTCTTTCCAAACAGCAGCCAGCACCAGCCTCAATACAAGGTGAGACACGCCCTGCAGTAGGCACTATTGGAATAACCTGCCTACAGGGGAAAAATTTTTCTTAAAGTCCCTTCCTCAGTTAAAGGCTGGCTACTGCCTGGAAGCATGAGGGTTTCTGTTCCTTCCAAACTGCTTTTTAAACCTTTGTCTGGTGTTACAGCAATATTCTCCTTATCCGTATAAACACCCAGTCCTTTTTTGAAACTGGCCAAGTGTTTGGCCTTAATGATATCTTGTGGCAATGAGTTCCACCGGCTGTTTTACCACTGTCAGCCCTGAAGAGCTAATAGATTGCACATACAGGCAAGAAAAGCTGCACCTCATTCTGCCTCATGGATTCCCAGCAAAATTACCAGTTAAATCCCTATTTCAGGATCTTTACGGCTCGCAGAAAAAACACAGCCTGATTTTTCAGAAGCTAGGTTGAGCCTGCAGGGCTGAAAATGAGGCAGGGGGGTTAGCTAAGCCCATTCATCTGGAAGCTATTTCTGGGAATAAGTGGCCAATGCTAAAGTATCAATTTTAGGCACTTTTATGAAAAACCAAGAACAAAATTGTTAGTGTTAACAAGAGGGAACTCCGTTCTGTAAGAGGGTAACGTTTAAAGGCCAAATAGATGAACACTGAGGGTTATTTACAGAGGTGGCCCCTCATTTATGCAAAACCAAAAATCTTCAAGACACCAGAGTGAAACAAGTTGGGAATCCCAGTTCCCAACACGGCAATCACAAAAAGCTGTCAGCACAACTGCCACCAAGTGGCTCTGACTGGTGGTCTCATCAGATTGACTAGACCATGGAGAGCGACTCCCCTCTCCTCCAGGATGTTTTCATGCTGGGAGGGTGGGACAGCACTGGAACAGAATGTGAGAAGCAGGCACTGCTCCTGCTCCCCTGCTTTGTAGATAAACAAGACCTAGCTCGTAGGGTTTTTTTCACCAGTAGATCTCAAAGCGCTTCAACAAAAAAAGATCGGTATCATTGGGATAATGATATTGACCTCCTCTGGGAAGTGCTTTGCATTTTACAAATAGGGAAACTGAGGCACAGAGGTGTGAAGTGAGTTGCCCAAGGTCAAACAGCAGGCTAGTGGCAGAGCCAGGACTAGGACCCAGATCTCCTGAGCCCTAACCCACGGCTCTATCCACTAGGAGACACTGCCTTCCGTTTCCAGGGCTGCCAAGCCCACACCCTTCATTTGAAGATTAAAAGGGCGGAAAAAACTCTCAAAGCCATTCAGACGTGACAGCTCCCCATTAAAGTACAGTCACTTACCCAGTGATACCAGTATCTCATAGTTCTCTCTCATCACGTCCCAGTACAGCTCCTTCTGCCATTCCGCCAAGATCTCCCACTCCTCCCGGGTGAAACTGACTGAGACATCGGCAAATGACACTGGGACCTGAAATCACAGGAAATGATTATTCATATGTACTGCAGTCGCAGCTCAACATGGATTTCAACAGCAGAACCAAGAAGAAAACATGGACCTTTATGTTCCGCCTTTTTTGCATGATTGGGAGGAGGAGGAAGAAATATGAGTTTTGGTTTTCTAACCGCAGGAAAAGTATCCTTTCCCCCCTCCATGAGTCTCTCCCTCAAACACCAGCAGAATTCATTTGTTCTCTTTCCTTCATTTGCCTTTCGGTTGAGATTCGAGCTCTCTCCAACGTTTGATTTTATTTGATGAATTTTTTAAAAATTATTTGACAAGTCTCACCGGCATTCGTCCTGTGAAGCTGGGCAAATAATGAACATATACAAAAATGAGCCTGCCATGAATATGTTAGTGGAATAAAATGAACACATTATTTTCATTACTCACCCAGCTTTGACTGAGATCAGACCTGAAGTTTCAGGGGGAAAAACACCCCAAGAAATTGTTATAAGTGTTTTAAAAGAATTTACCTCTCAAAAGACACCACATTGAACAGTCATTTCCCCAAAAGCTGCAGTATCGCTACTGTCAACTGGAGTGGTTTGGACTGGTGCTGGAGAGTGATGCATGTTTTAGAGAGAGAACAAAGAAATGCCTTCCCAAACCTAACTAAAGCATTCTGTTTATCTAGACAGGTGCAGGGCTCATCACCAGGGTACTCACGGTAGCTGTCACAAGTGTTATATTATTATTTAAGTCATATGCAAAAAACAAACACCCAGGAGCTTCCATATAAATATGCACAATAATTGCATGTGTTTTTAAAGTGGCGATCAATGATTTGCTATAAGATGACATTGTAAATCACGGATGATCACAGACATTTTACACACTGTATTAACATTACACAGCGATCTCGCAGCAAAGGTGCGCACCATTTTCAATTTACCATGCATGCACCAGGGACAAGACAGGTGGGGAATTTATCAAATCACCTGATGATTCCTGAAGTCATTTCCTCACCAAGGCCATGTTTAGCATTTGGCCAATCGGACATTGCATCAAAATCACTCAGCCTATCTCATTCAAGCTTGTTGCAAGTCCTGACCAATCCGCACCTACAGAGTCAACATCCCAGGTCGCACTTTGGTGCAAGTTTTCCCAATTTAATAAAAGCTCTGAGCACTATTTGTGTATTCAAGCAGACCAATTACAAATTTCAGCTTCCTGCTTCTGCCTCTTGAAATGGCTGTCCCGGTGGGGACTGTGAGAATTTGGTGGGGATGTGTGGGAAGGGAAGGGCTGCAGAATCAAACAGAGCACCCCCCCGATGGGGACAGCGTATCCCCATTTAGCATCCAGGGTTTTACCTGGTCACTTCGGGGGCTGATCTTGCACTCTTTGCCCAGGTGAAACCCACTGAAGTCACTGGGAGTTTTGCCTGAGTGAGGACAGCAGGTTTGGGCCATCAGACATATTTGCAAATTATTTTTGCCCACACCAAAGCATTGTTAAATATGTCAAATGAGAGCGTTGCTTATCCCCCCCGCCCCCGTTCTGTTCATGACATTTATCGTGTCGGTTTTTAAAATGACACGATTTCATTCTGGGCTTGCCGAGTTTAAAAACAGGCTTATGTTACAGTGAAGGCTGGTCTCTCTTTATTTCTGAAACCAATCGCACAGGCTTCCCCGTGGTTGGTGTTTAAAACGTGAACACGGGTGCAGTTAACAAAGCCATAGCTGGAGGGCAGCAATTTTTGTAACTATTAATTATTAGTAGTATTATTATTGTCATGCACAGTGCAGAGGCCGAAGGAGGGAAGTCCCAGCGCCCTGTTTGCTGTTTTTATGCTGCAGCATCACCTGCCAAGCACAGGGGAACAGGCCAAGCCTAGAGTCTGAAGATGCATTTCCTACCTGCAAGGCAGAAACCCTTTCAGACATTTTCCTTCCACCTTCTCAGCAGCCCCAGGCTGACAGAATCTCTGCAGCAGCAGGAGCCTGGCTGAGCAGCTCCCCGGGCCCGCAGCTGCATTCAGGGTGGCTCTGGCTTCCTGTCGCTCACCCACGCTGCAGCAGCTCTGACTCCTGGGCAGCGCAGGCAGGAGGAAACCCCCTCCCATTGGTTAGCGGGGAGAGGAGGGCGGAGGAGACACACGCGTGATGCTTGCGCCCTCCCTAGAACATCCCGCTCCCAGGGTGAGGATAGGCCGCCCCCTGGTGGACGTTGGGAGGGGGAACTTGGAACGATCATTACAGACCAAAAAAACCCAGCGAATATTTTCACTCCATGCATCTGATGAAGTGGGGTTTTTACCCACGAAAGCTTGTGCCCAAATAAATCTGCCAGCAGCCTCCTCATTGTTTTTGTGGATACAGACTAACACGGTTACTCCCTGATAGGTAATAGTTTGCACTTCTGCAGCGTTTGAGGCACTGAAAGGCTTTAGGTAAAGCTCCCAGCATCCCTTTGAGATGAGTCTTATCCCCCCTCCCACCCCTGACAGGTGAGGAAACTGAGGCACAGGGGACTTCAGTAACTTGTGTCTGTCTCTCTGGGCTCTTCTACAGCACCCATCGTGGGTATTTAAGCCAACACCATTCAGGACACACTTCTGCTTGGCATGCAGGGCTGGGGCTGAGTGGGTCGGGTTTGTGAGTGCAGGTCCCAGTGACATTGGCGATGTCTCGGTGCACTTCTCCTGGGGGGAGCGGGAGATGCTGGCAGAGCGGCAGAAGGAGCTGTACCGGGAAGTGATGAAGGACAACTATGGAATTCTGGTCTTGCTGGGTGAGCCTCGGGTGTCCTTCTCTTCGAGCAGGGGGAGCTGTGAAATAGCCAGAGGGCTTTTCTCTCAGGGCTGCGGTCAGCGTGTTCGGATGCATTAGAAATCTGTGCACCCTCCAGCGCAGAGCGCAGTCATTGTAAAATGACTGGCCCAAACCCTCCACTGAAGTCATTGGGCCTATGCTGATTTACAACATCGTAGGATCTGGCCCTTACTTGCAATGCAGTCTGACTTTACAGCATACCTGGTGTTGTGCCGGTGCAGAGGAAGGCACAGTTCCTGCCCCAATTAACTTACAGTCTGAGTCAGGCAGTGCTGTCCAGCCATATAACAGAATAGACGATCCGAGCATCAGCAGATACTGGTTTTCCTTGTGCTATCCTTACACCCTCTCTCCTCGGCCAGTCAGTGGTGCCAGGGTTTGTAGGAGAAGGGATCTGATGAGAGCAAGGGAAGCCAGCTGCTGCACAAGGGGAGGATGAGAGTTCCTGGTGCACAGTGTGGCGTGAACACACGAGTGGGAGGATACATCCCCAAATACATCTCTTTCGTCTGCCCCCCAACCCCAGGCTATGAACGTGCCGCACCTGACGTCATATCCCAGATGGAACAAGGGGAAGAGACGCGGGTCGGGGACCAGCAGGACTCGGTGAAAAGCAGAGTCCCCACCCCCGGTGAGTAATGCTTGGGAGGAGAGGGTGAGCAGCCCGCTAGTCTGTGCCCTTTGGAAATGGGGTGCACACACCAGGAATTCTCCCAGTTCTCCTGCTCTGTGACTTTGGCGATTCTCTGATGGTCTGGCTTGGAGGGTTTGCTGGATCCCATAGTCCAACACCCCCAAATCAAGTAGGAAGGAAGCACTCTACAATACCATCCCCAGGGGCATGGCTATTGTGCCTCACTTTCTGCAAAGCGCTCGGGTAGCAAGTTGGGGAGAAACCTTCCGTCTCTTATATCCACTTGCACCCCTGAGGTGTGAGCGAGAGGCTCTATTAACCCTATTTTGTACCCATTTGAAGTGCAACAGCAATCAGATCCTGCACCCCCTGCTGCCTTCAGGCCCTGCACCCCCTGCTGCCTTCAGGCCCTGCACCCCCTGCCGCCTCCACGCATGCGCCTCCTGCCGCCTCCACGCACGCACCTCCTGCTGCCTTCAGGCCCTGCACCCCCTGCCGCCTCCACGCACGCACCTCCTGCTGCCTTCAGATCCTGCACCCCCTGCCGCCTCCTCGCAGGCGCCTCCTGCCGCCTCCACGCACGCACCCCCTGCTGCCTTCAGATCCTGCACCCCCTGCCGCCTCCACGCACGCACCTCCTGCCGCCTCCACTTCACGTAGTGCTTTATCTGTAGGTGGCGGTTTTGTTTCCAGACCTGGCCTGCAAGCTTAGAGGGGAGGAGCTGGGAGGGTGCTGCTTGGAAGACATGTGAGCAGCCCAGGGAGACACTGGCCGGGCAGCTGACAGAGGGGCTCAGCAAAGCCCGGGGCTGTGACAAGGTCATTCTCCCCTCGGCCTCCCCCTGGGCCCACTGGGAAGAGGCAGAGGAAGGAATGGGGTGCTGGAGGGAGGGCGAGAGGTGCCTCTTCTCAGTGCACCAGCAAACCAAGCTCATACTTGGGGCGGCACATTTTCAGGGGCGTCATTCCAGCCTTTTTTTTTTTTTTTTGCTTCCAGTGGCAAAAGCCTAGAGCCGGCCCTGGCAGCAGCAGTGCGTCGTGCGTGGGGGGCACCCTGAGGTCGCTGCGGTTCATGCCGAGGGGGAGCAGCACCCACACCTTGTGGCTGGGCCGGGCAGGCTCCGAACGGGGGACACTCGGGCTGGGGGCCGCCCCGTGGGGCACGTGGCGCTGCCTGCAGGTGCCGCAGGGCGGCCGCCCCCCAGCGGTGACCTGGAGAGAGG
The DNA here is from genome assembly GCF_020497125.1 of Mauremys mutica. Taxonomy (NCBI): domain Eukaryota; kingdom Metazoa; phylum Chordata; order Testudines; family Geoemydidae; genus Mauremys; species Mauremys mutica. Next base: position 293,654,271 of record NC_059073.1, on the reverse strand, counting down.
CAAGATGGCCCAGAGGTTAGGCCCTTGGGGTCAAGTCCCTGGTCTGCCACAGACTTCCTGTTGTGTGACCTTTGGCAAGTCTCTTAGCCTCTTTGTGCCTCTATTTCCCCTCTGTATAAGGGGGGCAATAGCACCACCCTACCTCCCAGGGGCGTGTGAGGATAAAGGCATCAAAGACTGTGAGGTGCTCAGCTAATATGAAGGGGGCTGGACAAGTATCAAAGAGAAACGGGGCTCTCGTAGCTCTTGTTGATATGGGTTGATATCGAATTACAGCCGGGTTTGCTTTGGACAATTTTTTGTTAATCACAGAGGATTGAGGCGAACGTACCCCAGATCAGTAATTTCCTTGATGACGTTTGTGATGCTGTATGACTGAAAACGACCTTTTGTAATATTGTTGCTGCCACTGTTACAAATGCAACAAATTTGATACAAAGTGTCTCATGTAAAGTGTCAATGGAAAAGTTACAGTCTATCAGGTATGATGATCCTGATTAGATCCATGTTATCATGTGTGTACCTGATGTTAGGAATATCTATCGGCTGTTTACCTGTATCTCAAACCTGTGTTGTGTGCCTGGGGTGACACCCCCAGATTGACATCAGGGCTAGCCAGCGAGGTGTTAATGGCCCATTAAGGACACTCCACTCTCACCATGGGCCATTGAAGAAATGGGCCATTTTTCCTCCTGCTAACGATAGCTCATCTCAATTGATTAGACTCTGCTTGTTGGTATGCATACTTCCACCTTTTCATGTCCTCTGTATGTATAAATATCTCCTGTCTGTGTGTTCCATTCTATGCATCCGAAGAAGTGAGCTTTAGCTCACGAAAGCTCATGCTAAAATAAATTTGTTAGTCTTTAAGGTGCCACAAGTCCTCCTGTTCTTTTTTTCATCCCACCCAGTAGGTCTTTTCTGTGGATGCCTCAGACAGCGAGGGGCCAATGGCTGCCCCCTGTCATTCAGCAAACCATGTAAGGATGTGGTGTGGACATGTGAATATATTTTGATGTGTTTGTATTATGTCTTGGAAGTCTCCAACTGGCAAGTAAGTGGGGATTCCTCTGTAGGGAGAATTTTCTGCTCAAGCTGCCCTGGTGACCCTGCCAGGAAAGAGCGAGGGAGGTGGAGGCACCGCCAAATAATTTAATAGGAAAAAAAGAAAGAAGATTCACCCTGCTGAGTGGGTGCAGGATCCAAAAGAACCCAGACCTGTCCATCGAAACCTGTACAGATTGGCATTAAAGGAGGTAACCAGGTGGAGAGGGGCGCTACACACAGGGGCCATGGGCTTTGTCTGGGGCAGTAAATTTCCATGCACGTGGCAGAGGATATAAAAGACACCGGAGACATCTCCACTTTACTTCTTCCCTGTTCCCGTTCTCTAAAAGGAGTGTTTGGAGCTGTGGACTGAGGACCTTCCAATCTTTTGGCAGTTACCAGAGAGAGACTTTTGCAAGCCTGGGGTCTTTTCCACCTCTGCTGTGATCCTGATCTATGAACACTGCAAATCTCTTGTATGTATGTGATTCTTTAACCATTCAATAGCTCTTTTATTAATAAATCTTTCGTTAGTTTACGAAGGATTGGCTGACAACGTGATTTTCTGGTAAGACATGAGAGACACATTGACCACAAAGAGATCCTTTGGGATCAGTAGAACCTCACATCTGGTGAACTGGATTTTCAGTAACCCCGCACTAGATTAGACCTGTTTGTCAGGACACCAGTTCAGTGAATCTAATTATAGAGAAAACCACCAGTTTGGGGGGATTGTCTGCCCTGTTTCTTGCAGTCTGCCCTGAGTGTGGCATTCGCCGTGTAGCCAGTTTATTACAATAGCCCAGTGCCCTGCAGTACAAGGGGGACTTTGTGTAACAGGGACAATTCCTTGGGACAGTTCACACTTAGAGCCCATCGTCCTTTCTGAAATGACAAAGGTGGCTGCCCAATATGTAATGTTCCTTATTCTCAAAACATAAAGAAACTTTCCATAGTGGTTTGGCAAGCATGTGTGTAGAACCTCATGGGAACATCAGATCTGGGTTATATTTACAGTAACAGCAAGATGAACTAAATCCTTGTCAGATGCCTCGTGACTCTTCGTGTTTTCAGTCTGTCATTAAACCAGGCTGAACTGTATGTTAAACTGTCCAATGTCTGAGTCACCACACGCTTTAAAGAGATGCCAAGCCGGAACACCTCCAGAAAGGTCAATGGAGTTACACCGCTCTTAAAATCTTGCAAAGATCCACCCGTCACTCACCTGTATTCCTGGCTGACCAGCAACCTCCTAGAATATTGCCATGGTGGTATCTAAACACCTCTGTTATAAGGAGCTATCAACATGTCTATGTAATATACTAGCCTGGGGTCTGAATTCTTCTCTCTCCCTAGCTTCTGGTCCCAGTAATTGCACAAACCCCATGAGCTAAAAACACCCCGCAGTAGCTGTCAAGTGGTAGATGCCTGAGCTGCCCTGCAGCTGAAGCCCCGAGCCCCAGCAAGTGCCTCCCACAGGGTTGAAGCCCCTAAGCCCCCCTCCCCTCTGGGCAGAAGCCCCTAGCTCCACCACCACGCCGCAGAGCAGAAGCCCCGAGCTCCCCCTCACCCCAGTGTGGTCGGTGGAAAATGGGGGGGAGTGGCATGGGGTGCTCCATGAGCCACATTTTAACCGTTTGGGAGCTGGGGTTTGGCCACCCCCGGATTAGAGGATTGCCTAGAGGCCCCTGCTGAGATCAGAGCCCCATCATGCTAAATGCTGCGCACACAGAATAAGAGACAGTCCTTGCTCCAATTACTCACAGTCTAAACAGACAAGGGAGACAGAGGAAGGATTCTTATTTTACAGACCCAGAGACCGAGTGACTTGCCCAAGGTCCCTGGGAGTCAGTGGCAGAACTGGAAACTGAACCCACCTCTCACAAGTACCAGCCCTGCGCCTCCACCCTTCCTGTGGTGTCAGCGTGCAGAGGGGACTGCAACCGGTTACGTCTGCACCTTCTCCCAGCACGTGGCCTGCTCCCCATCGATTGCCTCTTGAGCAACAGGGGCCTTCGCCTTCCCTCTGCAATCTGCCCTCTCCCTTGCTGTTACAGCCTGGCTGTCCCCTGTTCCCGCCCCATCATCCAGACTGGAGCTCAGTGTCCCTCCCTTGCTCCGTGTCCAGTGACAGGAAGATTCTGTGGCTGAATTTGCCAGTTTGTGAGGCCTGAATGTTTTGGGGTTTGACCTTTTGGAGGTTTTCGGTGGGGTCCTGCTAACCAGCCCTGCAGACCCTGAGCACCCAGCGGGGTGAGCGACCCAGATAGGCAGCTCTGTGGTGAGGCTACAACGTGGGCCACTCAGCTGGGGTTTTCCAAAGGGCTGGGAGGCCCGTCACACAGCCAGCCTGGTCCTGCTGCTCCTGCCGTGGCAAGGGCATGATTCCAGTTCGGCTCCTGCAATGAACCCTGAACTCAGAGCTTCCAGCGGCCGCCCAGAACTCATTGCAGGTGAAATTCTATTGTGTGAGTTATGCAGGAGGTTTGGCCTAGACTTGCTTAATGGGCCCTTCTGACTTTAAACTCCACAGATCTATTACTGAGGCCTAACTAAGCAGATGCCGGTTAAGCCACCCTCCTACCAGGCACTCGGGGTTGGACGCAGGTGGAGAAGCCATTGCACAGGCAATGAAAACCCACCAGCTGCACAGGAGGTAATTCAGGGCCAGACTGGCAGAGCAGCTGCAGCTCCAGCTGCTTTTAGTGGGAGTTGTGAGCAGGCAGCACCTCTGACTGTCAGGTTTGCGTGTCCCAGGCTGGGCATCCAAAACCTGAGTGCCCCCAAATTGATGGGCACTTTTGGAAGTTGAGGCCAAAATGTGTTTCTGCATCAGGAATTTCCATTCATGTCTCATGTGAATGAACACAGTTCTTACTGCCGGTTGCACACAGTTTGAGTTCATTGCAGGCTCCCTGCATCCCTCCATTTGCCCCACAAGCTCCCTGTCTGCCCCATATCCCCCAATTTCAGGAACTCCCTACACTTTCCTCCAATCTCTCCTCCACCTGGAGTTCTGTGGGGCCCCTCACTGCTGCTTCTAGGGTCCCCCATTCTCTCCCCATGCCAGGGGCTCTGCGTCCCCCTTCCCCTATACCAGGTGATGGTCCCCCCAGTGTCCCCTACTGTACTAATTCCAGTGGAAAGAGTGGAAGGGATTAATATAACCCTGTCACTCACTGCCCAACATGAAACACTGTTCAGCCAGGTTCCGGGTTTGGTACACAGAGACCTCTGCCTTAGGGTGATCAGATGTCCTGATTTTATAGGGACACTCCTGATATTTGGGTTTGTTTTTTTATCTGGGCTCCTTTTACCCCTCACTCCCAGTCCTGATTTTTCACACTTGCTCTCTGGTCACCCTACTTTGCCTGCTTAACACCAGGGCAAACACCCCATTGAAAAGCCTTTTCACCAGCCAACAAGATAATGCGTTAATGACAGGGGCGGCTCTAGGTATTTTGCCGCCCCAAGCACGGCAGGCAGGCTGCCTTCGGCGGCTTGCCTGTAGGAGGTCCCCGGTCCCGCGGATTCGGCGGCAGCCTGCGGGAGGTCCGCCGAAGCCGCGGGACCAGCTGACCCTCTGGCAGGCATGCAACTGAAGACAACCTGCCTGCCGCCCTCACGGCGACCGGCAGAGCGCCCCCCCGTGGCTTGCCGCCCCAGGCACGTCGGGCTGGTGCCTGGAGCCACCCCTGGTTAATGAAGCAGGTGGACTAGTTCATAATTCAGTGCAACATTAAGGGCCCAGCTGTGCCCATAGCTCCAGGAGTCACACCTCTTTAAGGGGATGGGGGGAGGTTGGGGCACAGTCTCTCCCAGCGCTCCAGGGAGCATGCCCATTGCCCCCTGCAGCTGGGGTATGCCACCGGGGCCGTGTCCAAGGCTATGTTGCAGGGACGAATGCAGAGACGGTTTATGATTGTCACATACGCGCCCTCTCCCCGCTCTCCTTCTGCATGAGGGGCGTCCACTGTCTCGCCCAAAATGTGTGAAGAGCTCAGTGTGGCCAGAGCTTGTCTCTCTCCCCAACAGATGATGGCCCAGTAAAAGATATTGCCTCCCCCACCTTCTCTCTCTAATGCCATAAGCGTCTGCTTGAGTAATTCCCAGCTGCCCCTCTGAGTTCTCCGTAACTCCCGCGCACCCGCGGCCAGGTGTGACTCCACAGCTCTCGAGCACCTCGCCCCTTTGGCTCTGCAGCCCGCAGGCCTGTTTCCTAGCCCAGGGGCTCTCAACCTTTCCACACGACTGGACCCCTTTCAGGAGCCTCATTTGTCCTGCGCACCCCCAAGTTGCACCTCACTTCAAAACGACTTGCCTACAAAATCAGACCGAAAAACACAGACGTGTCCCGGCCACTGTTACGGAAAAATAGCCGCGCCGCCTTCCTCATTTTTACCATATAGTTATCAAATAAATCAGCTGGACTATAGACACTGTACTGACATTGCAGTGTCTAGTATATAGAGCAGCATGAACAAGGCATTGTCTGGATGCACTTTCAGTTTGTACCGACTGCGCTGGTGCTTTTTCTGTAACCTGCTGTAACCCCAGGCAAATCTCTGGATGAGTTCAGGTGCCCCAGGAAGGCCTCGGCGTCCCCCCAGGGGTACCTGCACCCAGTGATGAGCTGCCAAAATCTTAACAACGGGTTCCCTATAAAAAGTTCTGATTTAAGGGATGTGCGACAGCATGTATTTTTTGTACCAATAGGGTTACCATACGTCCATATTTTCCCAGGAGGTGATTAAGAACCGAAAAGCCTGACATGTCCAGGAAAATACAGATGTATTTTAACCCTACCTAAAGTTCTTTTTTAAAAAGATGGGGCTGAACTAGAAATGAGCTCCGTTTCACATGTGTGGATGCTGATCAGGGACAGTCTCAATTTTTGGGTCTTTTTCTTATATAGGCTCCTATTACCCCTCACCCCCGTCCCGATTTTTCACACTTGCTGTCTGGTCACTCTAGGGTGTGCACATGTGTGGGTCCCAGCTGCTCCCTGCCCCCCCCCTCATTAAAGCAGGTGTGCAGGGTTACTGCCCTGGGAACTGCAGGGCACCAGTGGATGTGGGGCTGGCTGCAGATAGGGGTGTGGGGCAGGGCTAGCTGGAGGCAGGGAGTGACACGGGCTGGCTGTGGGCAGGTGATGCAGACGGGCGGGCTGCGGGTGGCTGTGGGCAGGGGGTGGCTGCGGGCGGCTGTGGGCAGGGGGTGGCTGCAGGCAGGGGGTGGCTGTGGCAGGGGCTGCAGGCAGAGGCTGGCTGCAGGCAGCGGGTGGCTGTGGCAGGGGCTGCAGGCAGAGGCTGGCTGCGGGCAGAGGGTGGCTGTGGCAAGGGCTGGCTGCGGGCAGAGGGCGGCTAGGGGCAGGGGCTGGCTGCGGGTGGCTGTGGGCAGGGGGTGGGGCAGAGGGCGGCTGGGGGCAGGGGCTGGCTGGGGGCAGGGGCTGGGGGCAGGGGCTGGCTGGGGGTGGCTGGGGGCAGGGGCTGGCTGGGGGCGGCTGCGGGCAGGGGCTGGCTGGTGGCTGGGGGCAGGGGCTGGCAGGGGGGGGCAGGGGGTGGGGCAGGGGCTGGCTAGGGGTGGCTGGGGGCAGGGGGTGGGGCAGGGGCTGGCTAGGGGTGGCTGGGGGCAGGGGGTGGGGCAGGGGCTGGCTGCGGGTGGCTGGGGGCAGTGGCTGCCTGGGGGTGGGGCAGGGGCTGGCTGGGGGCAGGGGGGTGGCTGGGGGGGCTGGGGGCAGGGAAGGTGGGGGAGGGGCGCAGACACTCACACGGGGTGGGGGGCTGGGAGCAGCAGGACGCAGCCGGGGACTCATCAGGCAGCAGGAGCAGCAACAGGGCCAGGAGGCAGCTCACATGGCTCTCGCAGCACAGCGCAGCGCCCCCCGGCTGCCGGGAGGAGGAATTACAGGCTTCCCAGGCAGAGCCCATCAAAGCTTCCCTCGCAGGGAAGCTAGTTAACAAGCGGTTCTAAAACCGCTTCTAAATTTAACGACGGGTTCACGTGAACCGGTGCGAACCGGCTCCAGCTCACCCCTGCCTGCACCCCCGGCTGAGAACCGCTGGCCCACACACCAGCCCCCCTGCCAGGGCTGCAGACACTCGGGTAAGAACATCTCTGAACCGCCCCCGCTCTGCCCCGCGGAGTTCTGGGAGCCCGATCGCTTCCTGGCTCGCTCCGCTTCCCTTCTCGGGTTACAGGCGCAGGCTGCTCCAGAAGCAACGCCCGAGACCCGGGCTGCCGCAGCAAGCGCCCGCCCGCCGGGGCCCCCGGACCGCGGGGGGATTTCCCGGCTGGGGCAGCGGCGAGGCTCCGCGCGCCATGCAGGGAGGAGAGGCTGGAGGGGAGAGGCCGGCCGGGGCCACGCGGCAGGTAGGAGACGGGCCGCGCGGGGGAATGTGCTGCGGTGCCGAGACACGAGGCCGGATTCGGGGGCGGCGGCTGGGAACAGTCCCTCGCCCTGCACCAGGCTGGCCTGAATGTGGCCCACGGAGGCTCCTCCAGCCCTGCCTCCAGATCCCGTTTTCCTCCGCGCAGCGAGGCGCTGTCTGGGGAGCAGCCCAGTGGACCCCTCCGAGAGGGGCAGGCAGGAGCTGACAGGCCCCCATCAGCCAGTTCCTGGCGTGCTAAGGAGAAGGCCTGGAGTGTGGCATGTTCACGCTGCAGAGCCCCTGGCAGTGATGATGTTGGCTGGGGGTGGGGAGGTGGGTTAAATAAATGTTCTTTGTTTGTTTCATCCCAGTCTGGGCTCCTACTGAACAACAAAATTCTCCACTGACAGCAGTGGGAGTAAAACGGGCCCTTCGCTTGCACATAACAAGTTATCTGCCAACTTTCTGTTCGTTTGGGTGTCAGGGCCCCAGGCTGCTCCCCACCCTGACCTCCAGAGAGGGGGCGACTGTCACTGGAATGGTCCCACACCACCCTCCAGCCGGCGTTTGAGCTCGTCAGTTTCACAGGGCAGGTCTCATGCGGTATCACAGTGCCGCAAAGTTTAGGTATCAATTCAAAGCAATAATGTCATGAAACCATTTCAGTTAACATCAGCTTGTGCAGCCCCTTTTCCTTTTAGAAACCTCAACACTGGCCTTAATCTGCCTAGTGCTGTCGCTTCTAAACCCCTCTTGGTTACAAATCCTGGAACATTTCCTTTTACCTGTCCTGGGGCAGGGACTGTCTCTGTGTCTGGATAGTGCCCAGCGTAATGGCTCCAGCCTCACTTGGAAGAAGAGGAGCAGTGAGCATATTGTAAAAACAATTTAGTGCAAAGCCCGTGGCTAATAAAGAAACGTGACAAGCCTGCCACAGTGCAAAACGGCATAGTGCTTATTTATTACATCTAGCAGAGTAACCTGCACTACACAAAGCAAAACTAATTCTATGTTCCGTCCTCAAGCTCGCTCTGAAGGAAGCTCTCAAAATAACAACCTGCCGTAGTGTGATGGTTAGAACAGTGGACTGGGAGCCAGGACACCTACCTGCTGTTTCTGCTCTGGTACTGACTCAGTGTATTACTTTGATCAAATAACTTAGGCCAAAACTATATAAAGTGGCCACTGACTTTGGGTGCAGGTGTCAGGAGGTGGCTGCAGAGAAGGTGCTGAGTAACGCTTGCAATTCCAGGTCCCGGTGACATTTGAGGACATTGCCATCTATTTCTCCCGGGAGGAGTGGGAGATGCTGGCAGAGTGGCAGAAGGAGCTGTACCGGGACGTGATGAAGGAACATTATGACAATCTGAGTTCCCTGGGTAAAAGTCCATTTTCTTTTTATACTGTCTGAGCTTTGCAAAATTCATCCACGTGTTTTAAGGGTGGAGCTCACCTCCAGTCATGCATTTCCTAAATCGCTGGGCCTGTTGCAGTAAATCATTAAGGAGGGTTTACAAAAAACTGAACAGCTTTGTTCCTGTTTTTTAGTTCCAGCTGTCATGTGTCCACACAAAAAGCAACTGTATTGTTTTAATCCAAAATGATGTGTATTTTAGATTAAAGGAAAACAGCAACAAGAAAGAATAAAAGAAAAAGTCTCCATGAAAGAGCAAAGTGTGTGCAACTGTTCTCTTCTATAACCAGCTGCAGGAACTGTGATAGCAAAATGGCTGCCTCCCCCGCAGAGAGGCAGAGGTCTTAGAAATGTAAAGGAAAACAAAGGTGTAATGGTTTCAAGCTACATACACCAAGCTAGTTGCAGCCACAGCTTCTTGCAAGCCCGTCGTTCAGAGGACTGGCCTCAAACTTGCAGTGGAGGCCTGGGCTGTAACCAGAAAGTTTGATTTTTGAGAGTGATTTAAGGGCAGGGGAGAGACGTAATTGGGATCTTACTGCAAAGGGTGCATCCATTTCTAAGGAGCAGCTGGATGGTGGAAGGGGGAATACCTTGATCTCTATGCTTTAAATCCATTCATAATACACGATGCCTTTAGCAAAGGGAGGGAACTGGTGTCAAACCATTCACATGGCTTTGTAACAAGCATCCCATGGTGGCAATCCAAACTATTACATCCTCTGATCTGCGTCCCCACAAACAGGCCATGCAGACACCAAGCCTGACCTTTTATCCCGGATCGAACAAGGGGAAGAGCCGTGGGTCGTGGATCAGCAGGAGGAGAGAGAGAGGCTGGAATGCACCTCACTTGGTGAGTAGTTATAACTTCCTCCGCCTTTAGATCCACAAGTTCTGACGATAGACCCCAGAGCTGGGGCAGGTGCCACTGTCTCTCTCCCATGCGGTTTTCGTAAGCAGGGCTGTTCTGGCAAGTGTCAAACCACAAACATGCATGGCCAGCTCACCCCCTCCACCAGCTGACTCTTGGGCCCAGGGTTGAGCTGGGGAGCTGGCAGCAGGCAGCACACTCCCAGGATTAATAGGGGGGTAGGGCAGAAATCTTGCTCCAGGTCAGAATCCCAACCAATCCTACTTCCCAGTGCAGTGTCAGACCCCCCCCCCGCCCCTCCCCAATCACTGGCATGATCACCTCCTGCATGGGTCCTAAAAATGGCAGCCTTTTATGTTCTGTCCCAAGGGTTAAACCAAGTCCCTGCTGGTGCAGCTCCATTGAATGTCCCCTATTGTCTCCACTCCCAGGCTCTCCAGCCCTTCCCATACCTCTCAAAGCATTACCCTGGGGCGGGCCTCCAGCCAAAGCAGTCAGTGCCTGAGGATCATAGCAACGTAGGGCTGGAAGGGACCTTGAGGGATGATCTAGTCCACCCCCCTGGGGTAAGGCAGGACCAGGTAAACCTGACAGGGGTTTGTCCAACCTGTTCGTAAAAACCTGCAGTGACAGGGATTCCACAACCGCCCTTCGTAACCTGTTCTAGTGCTTAACTGGCCTAAGAATTAGAAACATTTCCCTCACAGCCAACCTAAATCTCCCTTGTAGAAACTAAGCTAATTACTTCTGGTCCTACCCTTGGGGGACATGGAGAACAATTGGTCGCCATTCTCTTTCTGACAGCTCTTAACACATTTGAAGACTGTCATCAGTTTCCCCCACCCCCTGCCTCCCAGACGGCTCTTCTCTAGATTAAACACGCCCGGTTCTTTCAACCTTTCCTCACAGGCCAGGTTTTCTACATTTTTGATCATTTTTGTTGCTCTGCTCTGGACTCTCTCCACTTTGTCCTTGAGTGTGGCACCCAGAACTGGACACAGTGCTCCAGCTGAGACCTCATCCGTGCTGAGTAGAGGGAACAACTAGCTCCCGTGTCTTACATACGACACTCTTGCTAATACACCCCGTAAGGAAATTAGCCTTTTTTGCAATTGTGTCATATTGCTGAATCATATTCAATTTGTGATCCACTATAACCGCACCACCCTGTTCAGTAGTGCTGCTTAGCCAATTATTTGCCATTTTGCATTGGTGCACTTGATCTTCCCTTCCTCAGTGTAGTCCTTTGCACTTCTCTTCACTGAATGCCATCTCACTGCCTTCAGACCAGTTCTTCAATTTATCACCATCATTTTGAATTCTAATCCTGTCCCCCAAAGTGCTTGCAACCCCTCCCAGCCTGAGTTCATCTGTACATTTTAGAAGCATATTCACTATTCTATTATCTATTAATTTTTAATAAAATTATTGAATAGTACAGACCCAGAACAGCCCCTTGCGGACCCCACTCCATAGATCCTCCCACTTTGACAGCGAATGATTGATAACTACTCTTTGAGTTCAGTTTAGCAACCAGTGGTGCACCCGCCTTATGGTAATTTCATCTATACAACGTTTCCCTCGTTTGCGTATGAGAATGTCATGTGGGACTGTGTCAAAAGCCTTCCTAACATCAAGGCATATCACATGTACTGCTTCCCTCCTGTCCACTAGCCCAGCTCCCCTGCCAAAGAAGGAAATTAGATTAGTTTGACACGATTTGTTCTTGACAAATCCATACTGGCTGTTACTTACATTGTTATCCTCTAGGTTTGAACAAACTGATTGTTTAATAATTTTTTCCATGTCTTTCTGGATAATGAAGTTAGGCTGACTGGTCTATAGTTCCCCAGGCCCTCCTTTTCCCCCCTTTTTAAAAAATAGGCACGATGTTTGCCGTTCTCCAGTCCTCTGGGTCCTCACCATCCTCCATGAGATCTCAAAGATAATCCATAATGTTTCAGAGAGGGCTTCAACTGGTTCCTTAAGTACCCTAGGGTAGTGGTCCCCACGCTTTTCAGGGTTGCACCCCCCTTTGCCTCTGTCCGCCCCCCTGGAGCCAGGGCCGGGAGCGGGGCTGCGGCTCTTGGGGTGGGGTATGTGGACAGGGGTAAGGGGGCCGAGATTGGGGCTGCAGTGGAGGGTGGGTCTGGGACCAGGAGCGGGGCCAGGGCCGGGTGCAGCGCCATGGCCGGGCGTGGGGCCAGGAGCCAAGGCTGCAGCTGGGGGCGGGGCTGGAGCAGAGCGGGGCTGAGTGGTGCGTCCTCCCTGCCCGCCGTGAGGGCTGGCCCAGGCCCTGCTGCTCCCCCCTGCTTTGGGGGAGGGAGAGCTCAGTGGTTTGAGCATTGACCTGCTAAACCCAGGGTTGTGAGTTCAATCCTTGAGGGGGCCACTTAGGGATCTGGGGCAAAATCAGTGCTTGGTCCAGCTAGTGAAGGCAGGGGGCTGGACTTGATGACTTTTCAAGGTCCCTTCCAGTTCTAGGAGATAGGATATCTCCATTTTTTTTCCCCCTGAATTTTCTTCCTTGTCCCCCTAATGGGGTGCACCCCACAGTTTGGGCACCTCTACCCTAGGGTGAATTTCATCAGGCCCTGCTGACTTAAATGCATCTAATATCTCTCCCTATTTTGGCCCAAGGTCTTTCCCCTTGGTCATTAATATGAATTGTGTTAAGCAACTGCTCACAACTGATCTTTGTAGGAGTGTCCCATTTTTAGGGGTATCCCCTGTCATTGCGGATTAGATGATTCTGCCATAGAAACCCCTCCCCATGCTGCGTAGGAGTAAAACACAAAGTAACGTCTGGGTTCTCTTCTCCAGAGGGTGCAGGCCTGAGCAGAACTGAGGAGCAGCAGCAGGAGGAAGGGCCTGAGAACTTGGAGCCACAGGGGACTTTACCGAGTGGGTCGGAAGAGGGAGTTTTCCAGAGTCCTGAGCAGGAAGAAACTTGCCAAAGGCAGCGCAGGTCGCTGAGGCTGCAGGGGATCTCAGCGAGGAATGAGCCAGATACCCCAAGAGACTGTGAAAGGGGTGGCCAGGAACCTCCGAGGCTCCCTGTGCAGGAGACACCGAAGACGAGCCAGAGCCCACCTACGTGTCACATATGTGAACTCAGCTTCGAAGGAGAGAGAGACCTTAGCAGACACAAGCGCAGCGTCCACGAGATAAAGGATCCACACCAGTGCCAGGTGTGTGGGAGGTGCTTCCGGCTACGGCAGGACCTCAAGCGGCACCAGAGGATCCACACAGGGGAGAAGCCCTACCTCTGCCTTTACTGTGGGAAGAGGTTCAGCCAGACCGCCAATCTCTGCACCCACAAGAAGATGCACAGAGGGGAGCGACCGTACCCCTGCACCACCTGTGGCAAGAGCTTCCGGCAGAAGCAGCAGCTGGTGTCGCACAGCCGGATCCACACAGGAGAGCGGCCCTACCCCTGCACGCAGTGCGCCAAGAGCTTCCGCTGGAAGCAGGCGCTCAGGGTCCACCAGAAAACCCATGTGGGAGAGGGAGGCTCTGAGGGGAGCCAGGCCAAAGGGCGGGTCTTCACCTGCCCCAAGTGCAAGGCCGTCTTCGCTCACAGGCACGACCTCCAAGCGCACCGGCGAGAGCACGCCACCAGCGAGCGGCCCTACCAGTGTGCCGACTGCGGGAGGCGCTTCAGACAGCGGCAGCAGCTGATTCCGCACCGCCGGATCCACACTGGGGAGCGACCCTACAACTGCCCTCTCTGCGGGAAGAGCTTCCGGCGCAGGCAGGAGCTGACCACGCACCAGAGAATCCACACGGACGAGAGGCCCTTCCGCTGCCCCGAGTGCCCACTCAGCTTCAGGGAGAAGCAGAAGATGAGGAGACACCGGAGAATCCACACGGGCGAGAGGCCCTATGCCTGCCCAGAGTGCGAGAAATGCTTCCGGCAGAAGCAGCAGATGGTGTCCCACCTCCGGATCCACACGGACGAGCGGCCCTACACCTGCTCAGAGTGCGGGAAACGCTTCCGGCGGAAAGACTCCCTCGCCAAACACCAGAGAACCCACCAAAAGGCCCAGACATAGAGCTAGTCTACTCTACCACTGAAGTCAATGTAACATACATCGCTCGGGGATATGAAAAGTCCCCCCACTCCTCCCCTCCCCGAGCGACGCAAGTTACATCGACTTAAAACACTGTCAACACCCTGCTATGTCGGTGGGAGACACACTCTCCCAGGCGAGCGCTCTCCCTTCACAGTGCATCTTCGCCATACGTGCTGCAGCAGCGCCGCTGCATCACTGCGTGGTAATGTAGACTAGACCATAGTCAATGCAGTTGTCCTGCCCCAAACTCCCTCCTTGCTTCCCCCACGGAGGGGAAACTGCTTCCGCAGGGACTCAGAGACACCACCCCCAGAGCCATCACCCCTTCACAGCTCCTGGCAGAGAATGGAGGGGAAGAACCACTACAGACACACATTTCACCCCGGAGAAGGTGAAGGAGCTGCACCTCCATTCCCTCAAAGGGTCCAGGCGGCCACAGTCTCACTGCACTTATTCAAGTGTCAAAGGGGTAGCCGTGTTAGTCTGGATCTTTTACAGCACTTATTGTTTCTTTGATGTATTTGAATCATTATAGAGGGATCTTGTCCTTCCTGTGAACCCCCGATGAATGCGTTAAATAGCACTGGGCCTAGTGCCAATCCCTAGATAGCCCCACTAGAAACACTCCCCTTCAGTGATGATGATTCACCATTGACAACTACTTTGTGAGCTCTGTCAGCTTGCCAGTTCTTAATCCTTTTAATTGGTGTTTTAGTGCTACCGTACAGTGCTAATTTTGTAATCAGACCGTCATTTGACACTATGTCAACCCCCTCACAAAAGTCTATTATATTTAGAATTAGCTTTGTCAACCAAACATGTAATCACATCAAAAAATGACATCCTGTTTTTTAACAAGACCTATTTTCCATAAACCCATCTTGACTGGAATTAATTATATTCCTATCATTTAATTCTTTATCAACTGAATCCTGTATCAGCTTTTCCATTATTTTTTCCAGGATTGACATTAGGCTACCTGGCCTGTAGTGCCCCAGGTCATCCCACTTGCCTTTTTTGAATATTGGCACAACGTCACCACTCCTCCAGACTTCTGGAATTTTCCTGATATTTCAAGATTTATTAAAAATTAACATCAGCGGACCAGACTTAGGTCTCGTGGGTGCAAGTTATTTAGGCCCGCTGGTTTTAAAATGTTTATCCCTAGGAGATATTGTTTAACATCCTCTTTGGTTACTAATGGATTGGAAAGTACTCCATCATCCTCATATCATATGAGTACATCATCCTGCTTCTTTCCAAATACAAAACAGAAATATTTATTGAACGCTTCTGCCTTTTCTGCATTATTATTACCCATTTTACCATCTCTATCTAGTAATGGCCTATACTATTGTTGGATTTCTTTTGTTCTTAATACACTTAAACTCCTTCTTATTGTCCTGATTCATGTCAGCTATGGATGTTTCCAGCTTCCCTTATCAATTTTCTACACTTCATAACTTCTAATTTGCATTGATTGCTATCCAGTCCCCTTTTCCCCCCATTTATTATAGTGTATATTATTTTTTATTTCTAATTGATGCCTTCAATTCACCCCTGAACCAGGATGGCCTTTTAGCCAAAGTCATCATCTTTCTTGATTGTAGAATTGTGGCTTTTTGGCCACCTAATAAACTCTTCTTAAAGAACTCCCAATTTTTCTTCAAATTTCTCATCACAACCAATTTCCTTTAGTCTAGGGAAAATTTGCTCTTTTGAAGCACCAAGAATATATATTACTAGTTTGTACTGTCCTCTGTTTGCCCATGTTGAATGTAATGTGCATGACCATGTGATCTTATTGTTCCCCTCATCCCCACTTCTCCATCTTCCCTCCTATTGTTTTTTTTATACTTCTGTTTTCTTTCTAATTAGATTGTAAGCTCTTTGGGGCATGGACTCTCTCTGTGTTTGCATAGCCCCATGCATAGTGTGGTCCTGCTCTGGCCTCCAGCCTCTGGGTACTACCACCTTACTTGACATCTTTTCATAATTATTATTTGTATCAGAGGGGTCGCCGTGTTAGTCTGGATCTATAAAAGCAGCAAAGAGTCCTGTGGCACCTTATAGACTAACCGACGTATTGGAGCATGAGCTTTCGTGGGTGAATACCCACTTCGTCGGATGCATGTAGTGGAAATTTCCAGAGGCAGGTATAAATATGCAAGCAAGAATCAGGCTAGAGATAACGAAAGCTCATGCTCCAATACGTCTTAGTCTATAAGGTGCCACAGGACTCTTTGCTGCTTTTATGAAAAGATGATTTCTCTGATGTAGTCTGGAGGTCGGTGCTCATCTGACAGAAAGCGTCACAGTCTGGTAGAGCTGTGCAAAACTGGTGAAAAACGTCTCTGTGAAATCTTGCAGAAACATTTTTGGGTGATTTTGGGCCCCTCATATTTTCCACTCATCCAGACCGTGCCTAAATATTGCTTTTTCTTTCATTTAAAAACCTTTCTGTTCTATCCCATCATCTGAAACTCTCGTCTGTGCGCCACTAGTCTCCAGTCCCGATTACCACAGTCGTCTCTGTTTCAGCTTCCACAACACCTTATTGGCCCTCATCCAAAGTGCAGCTGCTGAGGGCCAGGAAGCCGTGGAGGAAAGCACTGCCTTCGCTTCTGGAAATGATCACGAAATTGCCAGCGGACGTGTTAAATATAAAATACAGGCCTCGCCAGGAGCTTCTCATAGTGGACATGCTTTCAGGAGTGCCTATAAATTATGAAAGCCTGGAGCTGCAGGAGTATGAAGTAAATATGTCTCAGCTGCTTCCTCCTTCTGGAAGATAAAACTGTCAGCAGAATAAGACAAATGATGACAGCAGCTCGAGAGAGTGATTCTAGATGGATGGCCAGCTAGTGAAAGGCCAGGAACTTCCAAGCATTTAATGTTGGGATTAAAGGGATGAAGTTGTTGTGTGTGACTGGATTCTGTACAGAGGACGCCATGCTAAGCATACTCAATACCATCCATCTGGGCAGTGAGTAGTGCCTGATATAGCTTGTCTGGTCTGACCCCCATCTAGACTGTAAGTTTACTAGCTGGCTGTATTCGCTGGCGGTGGTTGTTTTGGGACAATAGTATGTTTTATTTGCGTTTGAGTTTCAAAAGGAAAAAATAGGAAGATTAACAGCACCACTGAAAGCAGCAAATACTGTCATGGGGCAGGGGATTCTCTTTTGTACTAGGTTGGGACTAGGAAATAAAAATCAGTCTCTTGCCAGCAGTCCTGTGTGTCACTCGTTTCTAACGGGAACAGCGCCCTCCTGGATTGCAGCCTTGAGACACACATTTTAGCTGCACAGCCTCAAATCAAGAATAGTTCGTATAGGCCCAATTGAAGGACCATTCCACAAGTGGGAATATTTGTATCTATGTTTGCAGTGTGGTTGTAGCCATGTTGGTCCCAGGATAGTAGAGGGACAAAGTAGGTGAGGTGATATTTCTCCCACCAACAAAAGTTGGTTCAATAAAAGGCACTACCTCGCCCACCTTGTCTCTCCAATATTTGCAGCTCTCTTTTATCCGTGTCTCTGTGTAACACAAGTTGATCATCATCTGGATGTTATCGAGTTCAGTTAATTCCACCTTTGGTTAGTTCCCTTCATTACTGCAGAAGACAATCGACTGTGTGTATTTGTTTAACTTGATTTTACAATTATTTATATACAAATGATATGATTCAGGCTGCCTGGGAGAGATTTATGGTCTGAACTATTCCTGGTGCTTCAGGAGACAAGGAAATTGTAGACATGGACTAACAGCTATTTCATATCTATGTAGAGTATATCTACACTGCAGCTCGGCTCGAGCTAGTGTGCTAAAAATAGTAGTCAGGGCAGCGCAAGATAAATCCATGCAGACCCCCTGGGTATGTACTCAGGTGACAAGTCCAAACTGCCACCTGAGCTATCCCTGGCTGCTAAAGCTTACCCATGCTGGGAAGCGTGTCCCAGCTGCAGTGCACACATACCCATAGATTTTTAACATCAGAAGGGCTCATTATGAGCATTAAGCCTGATCTCCTGCATAGTACAGACCATGGTATTTCAATAGTTCAGTCTATTCCATTTTTCCATGTTGTCTCAAATGTTCTGCATCAAAATCAGAAACAAATAAAATACAAAGCAACATGTGAAGGAGGGATCAGTAGATCCAAAATGAGCTAAACAGTCTCTCACCCCTTGGTCAGCAGTTAAAATCCAGCTTAGGCCAGTATGGAAGGGCAACAAAAATAATTAGGGAAATGGAACGGCTTCCGTATGAAGGCAGATTAATAAGACTGGGACTTTTCAGCTTAGAAAAGAGACGGCTAAGGGGAGATATGATTGAGGTCTATAAAATCATGACTGGTGTGGAGAAAGTAGATAAGGAAGTGTTATTTACTCCTTCTCATAACACAAGAACTAGGGGTCACCAAATGAAATTAATAGGCAGCAGGTTTAAAACAAACAAAAGGCAGTATTTCTTCACACAACGCACAGTCAACCTGTGGAACTCCTTGCCAGAGGATGTTGTGAAGGCCAAGACTATAACAGGGTTCAAAAACGAACTAGATAAGTTCATGGAGGACAGGTCCATCAATGGCTATTAGCCAGGCTGGGCAGGGATGGTGTCCCTGGCCTCTGTTTGCCAGAAGCTGGGAATGGGCAACAGGGGATGGACCACTTGATGATTAACTGCTCTGTTCATTCCCTCTGGGGCACCTGGCATTGGGCACTGTCGGCAGACAGGATACTGGGCTAGATGGACCTTTGGTCTGACCCAGTTCTTATTATGTTAAGGGAATTATTACCATGTGATGGTTGCCATAGGTACTGGAACTACGGGTGCGGGGGGGTGCTGCAGCAACCCCTGGCTTGAAGGGGTTTACAGTTTGGTTCAATGGCTCCCAGCACCCCCACTATAAACATTGTTCCAGCACCCATGATGGTTGCTTAGGAGTTGCTATGTGAATCAGGGTTGCTACCTTGTGCAATTCTGTTATAAATCTTGCAATATTTGGTGGTTTTTCTAGAGCTCCAGCTGCTGGAATCAAGAGAATAGATGCAAATTGCAGTGTTCGTTTTTTTTAAATGTAAGTTTCTAGCCCTCCTAATTGCAGGGAAAAGCTTGAAAACATGAAGCAAGTGTAACTTAAAGGCTCAGAAAACAGAAGACAAATAAAAAGGACTTAATTTTTAGACTCTGCCACAGACTTCCTGTGTGACCTTAGGGAAGTTACTTAGCCTCTCTGTGTCTCAGTTTCCCATCTGTAAAATGGGGATAATAGCACTGCCCTACCTCACCGATGTGTCATGAAGATAAATACATAAAAGATTGTGAAGCGCTTTGAGCTCTCCTGATGAAAAGTGCCATGGAAGAGACTGATTGAAAATATAATATTAATATAATAACTATCACGATTTTTCGGCACCTGACTCATGATTTCTGCATGCTTGGGATTGGCCACACTGTTTGATGGTCCCAGCCTAGATCCATTAGGTATGTAGCCACGCTGGAGAAGTAGATTAAGCTAGGAGTGTGATCACCTCTTTTGGAAGCTGCCATGACAGGTCTCGGTGTTATGCATCGAAGTGGCATTGTGAGCTGAAGGCTGGCCCTGTGGGCGTCCCAGGAGCACATGTGCAGTGCTCCGGGCCCCCACCCCTAGACAGGCTGTCACCACACAGGGCCCCAGCAAGCTTCTGAATTTGGCTGTCCTTCCTTGGGGGCCTGGAGGATGGATGGAGGTGGTAAGAGGAGTGACTCCTTTTCCCCTCTTGTCCAGAGGAGGGGGAGCTGGCAGGTTGGTTTGGGTGGCAGGGGACAGATCTTCTGTTGGAGGAGTCAGACATGGGTGGACTCTTTTCCCTCTGACGGGTGCTGCTGCTGCTGCTCCATCTGTTGGTGGGACGGCCGAGTGCCCCAGAAACATCCCAGCTGCTCCTGCTGCTGGTTCCCAGTGAGGAGAGGAGCCAGGGCTGGTGCAACCACTTAAGCAAACTAGGCGGCCGCCTGGGGCGCCTAGTGGTTGGGGGTGTCTAAAAGCCCGCTCAGGCGAGGAGGTGGAGTGGAGGTGAGCTGGGGTGGGGGGGGGCGTGAAGAGGGCTGCCCGCAGTAACAGGGGAGCGGACAGGGGAACCGCTCCCCGCCCCAGATCACCTCCACTCTGCTGAGCACACAGCCCCCGCTCTAAGTCTCCTCCAATTGGCGGCGCAAGCCTGGGAGGGGAGGAGAATTAGAGCGGCGCCGGCGTGCTCAGCGGAGGAGAGCTGGGGCGGGCTCCCCAGGCAGGGTTAGCTGCCGCGGAGGGGGGTGGGGTTAGCTGCCGCGGAGGGGGGCGGGGTTAGCTGCCGCAGTGGGAGGGGTTAGCTGCTGTGGAGGGGGGGCTTTCAAGGGGGGTAGCTGCTGAGAGGGGAGCTCTCCGGGTGGGGGGATGGGTTATCTGCCGCGGCAGGTGGGGTTAGCTGCCATGAGGGGGGGAAGCTCCTTGGGTGGGTGGGTGGCGTTAGCTGCCATGGGGGGGCGGTGGGCGGGGTTAGCTGGGGGGGGGATGGCGCAAGGTGGAAGTTTCACCTAGGGCACAAAACTTCCTTGCACCGGCCCTGAGAGGAGCTGAGTTCCGCTAAGCCAGATCCCAGGCGATTTCCTTCCACACTTAGCGGGGGAGCTGCTGTCCCCCTGTTCCTTGGACCCCTGTTCATCCTCTGGGCTGGGCCAAGAGCTGGGCCGAGACCTGTAATCAAAACTAGCACAAGCAGCTACCTTGTGGCCACCTTGACGGACCTGCAAGCTGGCAAGGCCCTCCCACCTGCGGAGGTGTTCCTCCAGCCAGGGCTAAGGCGGGGGAGCCTTGTACCACCATTGCCTGTGCCAGGGCTAATATCAGAGATCTCCTCAGTCAACTCTTTCAGGGTTCTTGGGTCCAGGCCTGCTGATTTAAAAATGTTTATCCCTAGGAGATGTTGTTTAATATCCTCTTTGGTTACTAACAGACTGGAAAGTACTTCATCATCTTCATGTGACTGAGTACATCATCCTGCTCCTTTCCAAATACGGAACACAAATATTTATCCTTTTCTGCATCACTATCAACAGCGTTACCATCTCCATCGTGTAAAGGGCTTATACCAGTGCTGGGATTTCTTTCATTTCTAACACAATTAGAAAACCTCTCACTTATTACCCTTAGCCCTGCCAGCCATGGATTTTTCCCTGATGTCTTCAGCTTCCTTTATCAATTTTCTACAAATCCTGATTTCTAATATCTATTGATTGCTATTTATTTCCCCTTCTCCCATATGTTATATATTGGTTTTTATTTCTAATTGCTGCCTTCACTTCGTCACTGAACCAGATGCAGTTTGCTGCCTCAGCAGAGATCTTGTTTAAGACTGCTTTGCTCTTATATAGCACCTGCCCTCTCAGGATCTCAAGCTCCTTTGCAAACACTGATGTGTTACACCCCTCAAACCTCTCTGAGGTTAGTTCGTATTTTCCTCATTTTTTACAAAAAGGGGAAACTGAGGCAAAAAGCAGTGAGGTGACTTTCCCAAGACGGAGAGTGAGGTCAGAGGCTGGTGTAAAGCATAGGAGAAACATCTTCAAAAACTCCGAAGTGACTTACATAAATAAATCCCATTATATTTTTGAAAATGGGACCTAGGATACATCTCAAAGAACCCATGGGAGCCCATCTTAGAGCCCATGTCAACTGGCTCAAGCTCATGGGGCTCACGTTATGAGGCTCAAAATAACAGTCTAGATGTTCCCGCTCGGGCTGAGCCCCAGGCTTTGAGGAGGACAGTTTCAGAGCCCAGGCTCCCGCAGGAGCAGGGATGTCTACACTGCTATTTTTAGCCCGCTAGCACAAGCCTGAGTCAATTGACCCAGGTTCTGGGACTCCCTGCCATGGGAGGGGTTTTTGCAGTGGAGATGTACCCTTAGGCACCTTAGGCACTTTTGAGACTGTTACATAGATCTGCTGATTTTGAGTCCTTAATCCCAAGAGACTCCTTCATCTAAACTGACAGGGCTGCAACACTCATGTTTTCTGCACAAGAACATTTCTCTTGCTCCTGGGGTGGGGTGCGTGGGTGGGGGTGTGTCCATCTGTCCGTCCGTCCCCTCCAGGGCAATGATGCTCAGACCCAGGCTCTTCAATGTGTCTCCTGCGACTCTTTGCAGCACGTGATATGAAAACACTGTGATTTAATTATTAACCAATCAGGAGGCTTTTACTATTTCATTAACCAATTATGCTATTAACTTGCACTAAGTCATTACCATATTTGCTGTCAGAATTATATATATAAACTCAATATTTCCCCTGCCAGACTGTTTACATAGGAACACAGAGCACTATAATGAATGAAACAGTGAATCCACGCTCCTGTGACTCTTTTGGGCAATGTTGATCACTAATTTGGCTCCTGAAGGACTGAGGTCTCAGTATCACTGCTCTAGGGTGTGACTTAGGAGCTCGCAAGGCAAAAGACTTTCAGGGCACAAAGCCAGGGGAGGAGGGAATCCACACCCTCTCCTGTCAAACCCACTGCTGAGCAGATGAAAGTGAAACTCACTTTGCGTCTGTTTCCCGGAGAAAAGACTCATGGCTCAGGCTGCTGCGAATCTGACTGAAGATCTCCAGAATGAAGCCACTTGTCCCATCTGCCTGGACTCTTTTAAAGACCCAGTGATCACAGAGTGCAGCCACAATTTCTGTGGGGCCTGTATCCGTGAGTACTGCAAGGAATCATCGCGAAACGTCTCCTGTCCGCAGTGCAGGAAGACAATCCAGCCAGGGAACTTCAGGCCCAACAGGCAGCTGGCAAACATGGTGGAAATAGCTGTGCGGCTCGGCGTGGAAGCAGCAAGGAAAGCGCGAGAGATTGTGTGCAAGGAGCACAAGGAACCTCTGAAGCTCTTCTGCGAAGGAGACCAGAGCCCGATCTGCCTGGTGTGCAGGGAGTCCCGCGGGCACAGGGACCACGCTGTGGCGCCCATAGAGGAGGCAGCGCAGGCCTACCAGGTAGGAAACCTGACACTGAGATGTCTGTGAAGAGACGCTGGCCGGGCTCAGCCCAAGTCACGGGAAGTTTTGCCATTGAATTGGGGGAGGGGCAGAAGCGGATTCCAGTAAGCGAGGCAGGTCAGGGGAAGGTCAGACTCTCTGCCCCCCACCCCGGCCTGGGAACTCCCTGCCCATCGTGCCCTTAACCCCCAGCTCCCCCCCCCGAACTCACTGCCCATCGTGCCCTATTCCCCCCAGCCCCCCACTCCCCCCCCCGAACTCACTGCCCATCGTGAACCCCCAGCTCCCCACTCCCCCCCCCGGAACTCACTGCCCATCGTGAACCCCCAGCTCCCCACTCCCCCCCCCGGAACTCACTGCCCATCGTGAACCCCCAGCTCCCCACTCCCCCCCCCCGGAACTCACTGCCCATCGTGAACCCCCAGCTCCCCACTCCCCCCCCCGGAACTCACTGCCCATCGTGAACCCCCAGCTCCCCCCTCCCCCCCCCCGGAACTTACTGCCCATCTTGAACCCCCAGCACCCCCCCCCCCCCCCCCGGAACTCACTGCCCATCGTGAACCCCCAGCTCCCCACTCCCCCCCCCCCGAACTCACTGCCCAGCGTGCCCCAAAACCCCACGCTCCCCCCCCCCGGAACTCACTGCCCATCGTGAACCCCCAGCTCCCCCCTCCCCCCCCCGGAACTCACTGCCCATCGTGAACCCCCCACTTCCCCCCCAGAACTCACTGCCCATTGTGAACCCCCCGTTCCCCCCTCCCCCCCTGGAACTCACTGCCCATCGTGAACCCCCCACTCCCCCCCCCGGAACTCACTGCCCATCGTGAACCCCCCACTCCCCCCCCCCGGAACTCACTGCCCATCGTGAACCCCCAGCTCCCCACTCGCCCCCCCCCCGGAACTCACTGCCCATCGTGAATCCCCAGCTCCCCCCTCGCCCCCCCCCGGAACTCACTGCCCATCTTTAATCCCCAGCTCCCCCCTCCCCCCCCGGAACTCAAGGCCCATCGTGAACCCCCAGCTCACCCGACCCCCCCCCCCGGAACTCACTGCCCATCGTGAACCC
This sequence comes from Mauremys mutica, assembly GCF_020497125.1. Classification (NCBI taxonomy): domain Eukaryota; kingdom Metazoa; phylum Chordata; order Testudines; family Geoemydidae; genus Mauremys; species Mauremys mutica. The sequence continues at coordinate 293,630,404 of NC_059073.1, read as the reverse complement.
CCAGCTCCCCCCTCCCCCCCCCCCCCGGAACTCACTGCCCATCGTGAACCCCCAGCTCCCCACTCCCACCCCCAGAACTCACTGCCCATCGTGTCTTATACCCCCCAGCTCCCCACTCCCCCTGGAACTCATTGCCCATCCTGCCCTATACCCCCCAGCTGCCCCCTCCTGCCCCAGGGACACTGCCTGTCCTGCTGAGAAGCCCGAGGAGAGGTCAGCACAGAAATGGACGCTGTAGGAGCAGACAAATTTGGATCTGGCTCACTGATCCTGCTGCTTGTCTTCTAACCCCTTCTCACTCAGGTTCTGGCTTGAGTCTTCTACTCATTGAGGCTCTTCTTGGACTGGTTTGTAAACTGTGAATGCTGGTAGTGCTGGTGGAAAAGTGCTATCGGCACAGCTGTGTGTCACGTAGGGAAATTCACAAACAAAACCTTTCTTAGGGTTTGTAAGGGTGACAGTATATTTCAGTGGAATTTACCTACCACTCAGAAAATGCATAGAAGAGCTAGGTATTGTAGTTCGTTCATTGTGATTTGATTGATTATACTCTCAATAGGGTTCTTCTCCCTCAAAAACTCAGCAGTAACTAGTTGAAGCATGAAGATGCCTCATTCATGCCACATATTCCTTCTTCACTTGCAGTCACCCCATGCAAGTTACACTGTAGCTAGTCTTCCAACATTTGCAACAAAAGGGATAACAATAGATAACATTGTAAGTGTTTATTATCCGGAGAATTCAAACTTTAAAACTGCACATTACATTGGTTTTAAACTTCTCCTACTGACTCTTGCAAATCTCCACCAGACTAAAAGTATGACTGAGAGTACAAGGAATTTGACATGCCAATAACTCTATTGATCCATTTTATTAATGTACAAACAAGTGTTTGTCTTTTCAAACCCCTCCTCGCTCACTCAGCCCCCAGATAGCGGCAGGCACTTCTCGGTAAGATCCACAAAACATCTTTGGGGTTTCCATGTCAAACATTTTAGAAATATTATTGGCCAAAAAGTTAGGATTTTTTGTTCAACAAGTAAACTGAAGTTTCAGACACAATAACTGTAAAACTCTTTGCCTGAGTTGTTTGGCTCCTTTTGGGGGACGTTAGAGGAGGCCTTGAAAACTGGACTTGTACGGGGGAGCTGGCCTTAACTATAGAGCTGCTACTGTTGCTCCATAAGGGAGCTTTGCACGTGTGTAGAGCTAATGTAACCACCCATAATACGGCTGCATACTGTGTGAAATAAAACATGGACATCATCGAATCCACTTTTCGTTCCAGGAAAAGCTTCAGAGCAATTTGTGTTTCTTACAAAAAGAGAGAGAAGAATTTGAACCGTATGGAGAAGAGAGAAGTGACGAGCTGCTGGTATCTACCTACCTATCTACCTACCTGTTTATATGGGCCTCATCGCAACAGTGCTAGAGCACCCACTGGCTGTTCACATGACAAGTGGGTTCGCACCAGGCCATTGACAACACCGCCACTACCCTGCAGTTTCAAACAGTTCACTAGGGACCTATCGGGCAGAGTCACAGGGCCAGTTACTGCACACAGGCTGGTAGATTTACACCTGAGCTTGCCGTGCACTAACCCGACATATAGACACGGCCTTAGTAACATGGCAGTAATATGGGCCTGTTTTGCACTTGGCTGTTGCGTGAGCAGTCAGTGCAGACTACACCCCCTCGTGAGTAACATGCCGCTCTGTCTGGGGTCCATGGAGCTGGCAGAGCTATTCATTGCAAACAGTGTTGGTTACAGCTGTATTCTCGTTCTGGTTAGCAGATCACTGCCCAGCTGATCTTGATCTTCTACTAATGTATCTGTTATTCCCTCCATCCTCTCCCACTGTCTCCACATCCCTTTTAACCTCCACTTTCTACTGCTACTGCTCATTCTCCCTTACCCTCACTGCCCTCTTTTCCCCCCACAAATCTACATCTCCTTTCCACTGCTTCTGCCTCGCCTCTGGTGATATCTGCCCTAATGCAGGTCCTCCCTCCAGCCCCACACTCCCCGCCTCCCACCCCCATCCCCGTCACCACCTCTGTCCCTCTGGATCTTCTCTTTCAATCTCAGCCCCCATTCACAACCTCCCTCTTTTCCTTCTCTCGCTCTCCCTGGAAGGCTCACTCCATCTCCAAAAAGGTCGGTTTGCCGTGACCTCGTCATCTCCTGGCACCCACATAAAATCAGATGTCCCTTCTGACACGGCTTTAATAGACACTTTCCCCCATGGTGGCCTCCTCTACTCTCAACCACTGGCCGCCCCCAACCACTGGCCACCTTCTTTGACTTGCATCCGAAGAAGTGGGTATTCACCCACGAAAGCTCATGCTGCAAAACGTCTGTTAGTCTATAAGGTGCCACAGGATTCTTTGCTGCTTCTTTGACTTTGAGTCCTGGCTCTTCCTCTCTTCACAATCCCCACCCTCACCCTTGGGGACTTCAGCTTTCATACTGATGTCCAGCCCAATCTCTTAGCCTCCCCCTCCTCTTCTCCTTTGACCTTCAGCCCTATTTTGGATCTCCTTTTTGACAAAATGGCCACGCATTTGACCTTGTCTTCTCTAAACACTGCTTCCTCCCTAACCTCTCAGCTCCATTTCCTCTGTCCTGCCACCACCTCATCTTCTTCAACAACATGCACCAGGTCCTCTTGTCATCTCCAGTGGCTTCTCTACCACTCTTCCTGCTGTCTTCTCCACTGGCTCAGTTATGATTTACTCCACTTCTCAATCTCCGATCCCCTAGACTCTTTTGTCCTTCTTTCTCACTGTAAGGTTTATTCTTCCAAGCCCCAACTCTGTCTCACCTGCCACATCCACACACACAAGGATTTATGGAGAGTGAAAAGACTCCACCTGTAATACCAACATGCCTCTCCCCTCTTTATATCTGTTCCCTGCAGAGACAGACAGAATTGGAGAGACGGAAGATTTTGTCGGAATTTGAGCAATTGCATGAGTTTTTGAGTGAACAACAGTGCCTTCTTCTGGCACAGCTGGAAATGCTAGATGAGGAGATTTTAAAGAGGCGGCATGAATATGTCACCAAAGTGTCAGAGAAAAAGTTACTACTCAACGAACTGATCAGCGAGATACAAAGGAAATGTTCCCAGCCAGCGACAGAATTCCTTAAGGTGAGGCTGCACTGTACATACCCTGTGACCCTGTGCAAAGAGGAAAGACTCCTGAGATATTGAAGCCCAGCTATGGGATACTGGAGTCCAGGACTCAGAGCTCATGGTATAACTGAAATACTGACTGTAAAATTGAAACACTGAACTATACGGTGTCAGTGCATCTCTGGATTATATGTAAACAGAGGCAGCGTTTCTTCTTCTGAATGATCTTGACTAGAAATAGAGGAAAAATTACCCATGAGGAGAAACTCCAAACAGTCTCTGGGGCTTCAGAAAGTATGTGGTGTCCAAAAGGTTAATGTTTAACTATTTAATTCCCACCTGGGCTGTCACCTGGGAACTGGCTCATTTCCTGGGTTCAGAGAAAGCCAGTAGGTCGCTATGTAGGCAGGCATGAAGGGAAGATTTCTGGCTGCTGGGAGATGGGTCAGGTCAGGACTTGTAGGAGGAACCAATCCCACCGTTTGAGGAAGTCCCCTGGCCTTCACTTCCAACCAGAGCAGGGACACAGAGCACTTCGGTATCTGAGGCTGACTGTGGAGAAGAATTGGGAAGGAGCCCAGAGGGGCTGCATGCAGGGAGGTGGCATCAACGATGTCATGACTGAAAGAGAGGGTGAGCACAAGGCTTCTGTGCTTCTTGATGTATGAGGTGGGGGAAGAGGTGAGTGGTCCTACATCACTTGCTGCACTTGGAGGAGTCTTATCTTGATGAGATGGGAAGAGGCAGGGAAAGAGGTGCTATGGAGATGAGAAGATGAGGGAGCCATCCTTGGGAATCAAATAAAGCCTCCCTTTTACTTCTGACTTCGGTGCCGATCCTGCAGTGAAACTCATGCAGGCAGACCCCTTCGCCTTCATAGAGTCCCACTGATGGGCAGGCATCTGCCCACGTGGAGTCAATTGTAGGATGGGGGCCTAAGTTACCAGAAATTTAATGTTCCCCATTGTGGAGACCTGCAGATGAGACTCAAACTGCAAACACAGATTCATCCCCCCAGCAGAAAACATGCTGGGCTGGATTCACCAGCAGAGCCCCATTGACTTGCCCTGGTATAGCGGGGAACCGCAGTCAACCCTCCTTTCTTGTGGCACACGACCTGAGCATCTGTTTTCTTTCCCTCCTAGGACGTTGGCAGCACCTTGAGCAGGTACCTTCTGGGCTCATTCCCGTTCTCCCTCCCACCATAGTGTGCTCAGAAAAGTCTTGGAAACAGTCCTGAAGACCCAGCTTCCCAGCATGCAGCAGCTGTGGGATGTTTTGTATTTAATATATCTGTTACTGGTACAAAGGGGCTGAGTTTTGGTTGCCAGGGGAATGGTACTTTGATAAAATCTCAACTTTTTTTTTTCATTTTACATATTTAAAATAATACTAAATGGCTCCTCTGCATTTGGTGAGACAGAGCAGTGTCAGGCAAGTCCCCTTTAGCCAGCTGAAGTCAGTGAGAGTTGTGGCTGCTCAGCAGCTCCAAAAAATCAGGCTTTCAGCCTCTAAGTACCTCTCTCTTTCTCCTTGTGTAAAATGAGGTGTTAACTCCCCTGTGGACAGGGCACTAAACCAGGCATTGGGAGAGCCGAGTTCTAGTCCTAGCTCTGCTACTGACCTGCTGGGTGACCTGGGGCAGTCACTTCCCCTCCCTGTGCTTTTGTCTAGTTAAGACTATAAACCCTTCAGGAAAGGGATTCTCTCTTTCTGTGAGTTTGTGCTGCTTCCAACCCAAAGAGGCCCTGATTTTATCTGGACACCTCTGTAATCTGACTAACAATGATAGTTCAAAGGGGGGCAGTAAGGTTCTCATTTGTACTTGCTAACCAGTATAATTGCTGCCCTTCCTATTTCTATAATTGCCATGCGGATTAGATGCCTTGTCCCTGTTAGAGTGTTGATGGGCTCAGCAGGCTGAGGTCTTTATTCTTTCTGGGCAGATGGAGAGTTCGGGATTAGACAGCTGGGTGAATGCTCTCAGGGTGTGTCTACACGACAAGCGCTGCTGCAGCACCGCTGGAGCATAGACACTGACTAAAGCAACGCAAGAGGGTTTCCATCACTGTAGTAAATTCAGCCCCTCATGAGGTGGTAGCGAGGTTGATGGAAGAATTCTTCCATCGATCTCGCTGCATCCACAGTGGGGGTTAGGTCAACCTAACTGCATTGCACAGAGCGTGAAATTTTTCACAGCCCTGAGTGATAAAGGTAGATTGCCCTAAGTTTTGGGTGTAGACCAGACCTCAGGATATGTGTTTTTTCCTAGGTGCGAGTGTGTGAAGGTCCCAACTCCAGAGCCCGTTTCTCCTGTGCTGAAGAAGAGAGTCAGCGACTTCTCTGAAAATAATAATCTTGTCACAGGGGTGCTGGCCGTGTTCAAAGGTAAAACAAAGTGACCTTGTGGGTGATGTCTCCAGTCCTGTCTCCCCAGGGACCCATTGTGTCTCCTACCCCATTCTCTGGTTCATGGTGCCCCATACGCCGTTGCTCCTTTGCCTCTGTCCCACTCCCCCATCTCACTCTTTCTCATTTGTTTTTTGTCATTATGGGTCCCCACCACATCTCTCACTGGACCTTAGCTTTCTCCCTCACCACTCCTGAACCATCTTCAGCTACAAAATCTCTGCCGGCTGATTCCTTGTACAGAAGTGTGTCTGCCATTGGTTCTACTCTGTCATGTCTTGCTGGCACCTATGAGTCTCCATCCACTCCTGAGTCCTGTGACGTCTCACTGCAGCCAGTGCAAAGGGTTCTGGGAACTAAATGTGTTCGCTGTACATGAAGGGGCAGAGAGGGGGATCCACAAGTTTGGGAGGTGATATAACAGAGCACTCGGCGGGAGCTGGGAGGAAGGGAGCCATGGGGTGTACTTGGGGAGGGGGGAGGAGGGTTGTTCCAAATTTTGGCTTCCGTCTCCTCTAACTAGAGACAATCCTGCTATTACCACAGTGCTACAAAGACCAGCAGGAAAAGACACACACACACACACACCTAGCCTACTAGGGATTGTCGCACCAGCCAGAGTGACCATGGGTGATGGCATCACACCAGGCACCAGGTAGCGAAGTTCGAAAATCTGGCTCAGTCCTGCAAATCCATGAATCTCTGGAGTGGCCACACAGATGGCCCCAGGTAGGGTCATGGCATGTGTCCCTTTGCATATCTCTGGAAAGTTAGAGAACCCGGTGTGCTGGGGTGATTTCGTCCTTCCTGGTGACATGGCTGAAGGGTGTGCAATGCCATTGTTGGATATGGTGAACGACTGATGGGAGGCCAGATCGGTGTGAGATTGTGACATTTTGCACAAATTCAAACCACTTTATACTCAGGATTCGGCACTGATAGCACATCTGGAATAGTGCTATGCTGGTGTGCATGAGATCTCATCCCTCTCCTCTCTCCTTTTTCTTCATCTAGAAAATCTGCGAGCTCAGCTGGATAAAGAGAAAGGTACGTTTCTGTCACTGCTGGGAACAAATAAGAGGCAAAGTTTTTCTAAAATGAGGAGCTAGAACGGTACTTCTCCATTGCAGAGATGGGCATAGGCCACAAGGTCTGGATGTGGATTTAGAACACAGCAAACTGGCGAGAGCTCAGATCTGGGTTGTGATTAGGCCTGTTATAGAAATATATGCCCAGCATTGTCCTGTGACAATGGTAAAGAATCCTGGAAAGCTGCTGTCTTCTAACACTGAACAGGAACCGTTATTCAGAACAGTATAAACTCTAAAGCTACACCGTCCCTCTCTGCTTCTCCCTTCTGGCTCAGATTCAGCAAGGTATTAAACACGTGTAACTTTAACAGGACAATGTAGGTGGCTGAAGTTACGCACGTGCTTAAGCACTTCGTTGAACTCGGCTCTTAAAGAAACAACTCACATATCCTCAAAGGCACTTTTGGATTGGGATCCAGATTCATAATGTAAACAAAGTTCAAGGGTGCTCTGATCCACAGTTTTGGTTCAGACCATCTCCGCTCCCTCTGGATTTTCTGGGAGAAGAGGCAGCTGAAACCAAAGGGAGGTTTTCAACATTAGAAGAGATTGTCTCCACCAGCTATATGAACCCTGAAGGCATGCAGGTGCCATCCTGTGACTGTGTTAGTTGTTGCTGGAATGGTGGTTTAAAAGGAGGGGCTGAGGAACCATAAGTGTAATGATAAGTACGAAATAGGACTGAGGTGAAAGGGCTGGATTATATAAACATAAGATGGCCAAGTGATGGCAGCCCAATGAGAAGGGGGTCACTACTTTATAGAAACTACCTTGGAGTTAGCAGCGGCTGAGTTTTATTAAGACTGACTGTAAGCCGTGGCTCCTCTATACCTGTGGGCTTTAGTGCAAGCTGCTAACCTGAGGTACCAGCTCAGTTGCCACGTCTTCACTGCTATTGTAACCCATGAGCTCATGCAGATTAGCTAACCCGAGTTAAGAACAGACCTAAGAACTGTTACCTTTGCTGACACCTTAGTATTTACGCCCTGTCCACAGCAGAACTGAAACCGCTGTAGCAGCAACAGTGTTTTTTAAACATGATGTTCTACCATCTTCTCCTAAACCAGAGTAGATAAGGATCTACATCTCCTATAGTCTATGGAGAGGTGTATACTAGTCCCGTTAGAAATAGAAATAGGCCTGATCTGGATATGCGACACCCTTAAATTAAAAAATATTTGGAACCAGAGGTTTGGTTAAGGCCATGGCAGCAACAGGAGACAGCCCCAGAATTTAGATCTAGGTTGGGATTTTTAACATCTCCCTCCATTACCACCCCAAAAAAGCCAGGGATACAGGCATATCCCTGCTTATAAAAATCCCTGTCCACGCTGGTCAAGGAAATGGTGCTTCCGCTGAACTGTCGCTAGCACAGCTTCCACCATTACGGCATAAAAACATGCTTCTCTCCAGAAAAGCATAGCACAGAAAGTCATTGGGGAGCTCACTGCACCTGTGTCTCTCACTGCCATGTCAGGGTTGAAACAGAACTTGAGACGAGTCCCATGTGCATCCGGGCTCTGGGGTAACAAGTAGAATCCAAAGTAGACTGGAAATGGTCCAACGTACAATCAGCTGAAGCTAAAGCCAATTGCATTCATGGGGTTAAATCCTAGCTCTGCTGAAGTCAATGGCAAAACTCCCATTAGTTTCAATGGGTCCAGGATTTCATCCCTGTGGTTTTATTTATGGGTGGTGAATATAAGAGGCCAGGGAAGGCTAAGCCTCCCCAAACAGGATTCAGTGCACTTCCCTCTGGAGGTGCAGTGGCTGCTGTCTTTGGAGCAGCGCCACTGCCGAAAGGGCGCCTGGGCCATAACCCCACTCGTGCTCCGCCCCGAGGCTCCACTCCCGCTCGTCCTCTTCCCCCGTTGCCCCACCCACGCTGCTCCTCTTCCTGCCCTTGCCCCGCCTCTTCCCCCCGAGGTCCCGCCTCTTCCCGCGAGGACCCTGCCGACGGTGCCTTTCTGCCGCCTCCCCCGAGGCTCCCCCACCGCTCCTCTGCAGGCAGGGGAGGGGCTGAAGAGGTGCAAGCAGCGGGCGGGGGAGGCCTCAGAGGAGGGGGCGAAGAGGCAGGGATCTCGGGGGAGGGGGCCGAGTGGGGGCGGGACCTGGGGCAAAGGGAGGTGGAGTGTTGGCCTCAGGGGGGAGGAGGCTGAGCAGGGATTGGCCTTGGGGCGGAGCAGGGGGCGGGGCCATGGTCTGGGTGTCAGTGGCCCCTCTCATTTCTGGTGCTCACACCTAGCCTCCCCAAATGCGTGAGTCACATGCCGGCCATGTTTTTATTCCTGATTTAGCTCCCGTGGAAGGAGTCTTTCCTGTTCTTGGCTCAGACCATGAATATTCCTCCTGCCTTCCCCACTCCATTTAATTCTGGAGGAAGGAGATTCACTGATTTGCTCCAGAACTGACCTAGAAATGGGTTCTGCCTCTCTCTGATTGTGTGTGTGTGTGTGTCTCTCTCTCTGCATCATTCTCTAGTCAACGTGACTCTGGATCCAGAAACAGCAAATCCCCACCTCATCCTGTCAGAGGATGGGAAAAGTGTGAGACTCGGAGCGGGGCGGCTGGATGTGCCTGCCAATCCCAAGAGGTTCATGTCGAGCCCCTGTGTCCTGGGCTCTGAGGGATTCACAACAGGGAGACACTATTGGGAGCTGGAGGTTGGAGATGGGGATGGCTGGGCTGTGGGGGCTGCCAGAGAGTCGGTGGAGAGAAACAGAAAGTCAACGCTTCAGACGGAAGGGATCTGGGCTGTACGTCTGGGCTGGGATCGTCAATACACAGCTCTCACGTTTCCCCCAACCCCTCTCTCACTGGACGAGAAGCCCAGGAAGATCCGAGTTCACTTGGACTACGAAGAGGGGCAAGTGACCTTTTACAACGCAGAGAACATGGCCCAAATCTTCAATTTCTCTGCCTCTTTCAAGGAGAAAATCTTCCCTTACTTCTGGCTCTGGTCCCCAGAATCATGTATCCAGATGTGTCCCTGATGGTATCAAGCTTCTTACAGTGGCTCTCACATGAGAACTCCTGCACACTTGACTGCAGCTGGAGAAAGAGAGGATTCATTAAAATAACCCTAACTAACCAAACGCTCAGAAATTATCTGCTTGTATTTCTCATTGCAGTAAGTTCATCTGCACTCGTTACCCAGAGCCTTGGGCTGGATCATCTCCTTTGTGTATTGCCATAAAACCGTGGTGTCTACTGGATGTTCTGCACTGCCCCTTTAAGTGTCAATGCCAGATTTTCACCACTAACTTCATAGCTTCACTCTGCTAGCACACTTCTGTCAGTCAGGGGTGTGATGAGGTGTAATTTGTGACCCACAAAGCTGTGCTGGCAAAAGCCCCTAGTGTAAATGCAGCTATACTTTCAAATGTGCACTTTTACCACTATAGGTAAGGCTAAGATGTTGTCACGTTTATTTTTAGTAAAAGACAGGGACAGGTCTCGGGCAATAAACAAAAATTTACATTAAAAATAACAGTGACAACATGGGACTGAGCCGGAGCCCTGCTGTGGGAGAGGAGGGATGGAGGTCCAGCACCCACTGCAGCTGACATCTCTGGGGTCCCCCCAGTGGCTGAAAGCTGCATGGCCCCCACCTCCTGTGGCAGCTGAGAGCTCCAGGGGTCCCCTGTAGCAGCTGAAAGCTGCAGGGGCCTGTGCTGGCTGACAGTTCCAGCCCCGCCATCCCCTGGTTGAAACAGAAAATGTCACAGATTCCGTGATTTCCGTGACCTAATCTTATCTTTAACTATAGGGGTTATGTCTCTTGGAAGGGTTACAGTCACCTATGCCAACCAAAGCACAGTTTTGCCAGTATAAGCTGTCCATACTAGGAGCGCTTTGCTGGTGTAATACACCGGTATTCTTACGCCAGCAAAACCTTCCAAGTGGGATCCTGGCCTAAGAACTCTGCCTTTTTCAGTGACAGCAGCCATTTTGTCCCTAGAATTGCTGCAGCCTGTTACAAGAGAGAGACAGACAAACTTAATTCCTACTGCGAGGCGGTTGCAAATCCTGTTTCTAGGGCAATCTGTGAGAGGGGTTCTGAGCCTTCATGTTTTACATCTATTTGAGACCTTGGGCAAGTTACCTGCAACAATGTTTTGGTTTTTTTTAAAAAAGGTTAAGAAAAACAAAAAATGAACAGAGTTCTAAAGGGAGTGAATAAAAATCCATTCCCTTCTGAATTAATCATCTTTCCTTTAATTTCTTTAGTATCATAAATCATGCAGTTCTCCAGTCAGCCATAGAGTCTCCCAAGACCTAAATTTCTGATGTAGACTAAAACTTTGCTGGCCTACTATATACATCATAAAGATGCACAATCAAAAGGGCACAAGCCCAGTATTTTTTCTTTGCATGGAAGGAGTTAAAGTAAGGTGTGCTAAGTCAGTGGTACTTCAATGAACAGGAATGGTGGAGTTAAAAAAAAAGTTTAAGTAATTGTTGGTATGAACGTTCTAGTCTGGATTGTGCTCCATCCAGACTTATTCAAGCCAGTTTTAATTCTGACTTCCTAAATGGTCGTTTTGAATAGTGTGTAAGGGACGAGGGTGTAGGTGGTTTGGCCTAACAGTCGCAGCTGGGCTGGTTTCCACAAATCAAGAACAGCCATGAGGTGGTGATCAGTGAGCAGGGATCAGAGTAATCACTAGATCCGGGCTCAATAGGTAAGAGTCAGGCCAGAGCTGGAGATCAGAGATAGTTACTAGACTGGAATCAGAAGTGTTAGGGGCAGAAAATGGAGATCAGCAAGCGAGGTCAGGTCAAGAGTCACAGCAATACAGAAGTCTGCCTGGTTGCCCAGACAACTTCCTGGGGCACTTCCCAGGGTTGAACAGTGAGCATGGGCCCATCAGAAGGCCACAGGGTGCTGTCGCTCTGGTCCTTTTGGACAGTACTTCTGCTGCACCTCATCTGCACAGTGCTTCTTGGATATAATGCTGCATGGCCTCCCAGCAGCGATGTGGGAACATCAGCTGTCCCAGGTTCTAGTCCCATGGATCCTTATGTAATGATTCAGCAGGTGGTACTCCCTCCTTGGGGACAGTACCGAACCAATGGAATGTCTGAGAGTGAGTTCAAATTCTCCTTGCAAACTGTGCATCTGGAGCTCGTCTGTCAGCCCTTTGAGATTGAAAATGCTTTGAACAAATCAAGCTACTTTCATTCAGTTCCCCATCATCTTGGTCATCAGTGACATGGGCCTGTGGCATCTGCAAAGGGGTGAGGCCGTATATCTAAAGGTCTATACTAGAAATCTACATCGGTATAACTACATCACTCCAGGATGTGAAAAATCCTTTCTCCTGAGCAACATAGTTACATCAACCTAACCCGCAGTGTACACAGCGCTACACCAGAGAATTCTCCTGTCGACATAGCTACCACCTCTTGTGGAAGTGGATTAACTCTCCTGACTGGAGAAGCTTTTCTGTATTTCATTTTACAGATACGCCAAACCCGTGAAAAAAAACAGAAATTGGGCTTCTTTTTGGCTTAATTGGCTTGTGAGTTTCTTGTTGGCTAGTTTTTGGCTTGTTGCTTGTTGCTTCTTTTTTTTTAATCTGCTCCTGGCAAGCAGGGGCAAGGGGAGAGAGAGTCAGGGGTGCACAGGGGGCCCACCACAGTCCCAGGCTACACGCTGGGGGGATCTAGTCACACACAGTGTTGTGGTTCTTAGGGATTGTCTTGTGTTCGCCTTGTTTTTAAATGGGATTAGCTTGATTTTTGGCTTATTGTGAAAGTCAGGGTGCTTATTTACCCTGTGAAAATTGGCAACTGTGGCCTGGTCTACACTAGGCGTTTAAATCGGTTTTAGGAGCCTAAAACCGATTTAACGCCACAACCGTCCACACTAGGAGGCACCTTATATCGATTTTAATGGCTCTTTAAATCGGTTTCTGTACTCCTGCCCAACGAGAGGAGTAGCGCTAATATCGGTATTAACATATCGGAATAGGGTTAGTGTGGCCGCAATCGACGGTATTGGCCTCCGGGAGCTATCCCACAGTGCACCACTGACCGCTCTGGACAGCATTCTCAAGTCGGATGCACTGGCCAGGTAAACAGGAAAAGCCCCGCGAACTTTTGAATATTTCCTGTTTGCCCAGCGTGGAGCTCCGATCAGCACGGGTGGCGATGCAGTCCGAAATCAAAATAAAAAAAAGAGCTCCCGCATGGACCATGCGGATGTGATCGCTGTAAGGGCAGGCAAATCCGTTCTATCCGTTCTATCAGCGCTCCGTTACAGAAGATGAAATTCAGAATCCTTTTTTTAAAATCTCCAGACAGACGCCATAGCAGGGACTCAGCGCACTGCAGCGTGACAAGCGTAACGGAAAGCCAAAGAATCAAATGGATGCGCATGGACTGGAGGACTGAAGCTATCCCACAGTTCCTGCAGCCTCCTAAAATTATTTGCATTCTTGGCTGAGCTCCAAATGCTTCTAGGGTCAAACACAGTGCCCGCGGGTCAGGGCATAGCTTGGCAATCTACTCACCCACCCCCCACCCACCCCCAGAAGCGAAAGGTAAAACAATCCTCTGACTCTTTTACATGTCACCCTATCTTTACTGAATGCTGCAGATAGACGCGATAGTGCAGCACTCAACACCAACATCCTTGCTCCCCCCCGTCATGGGCGGCTGATGGTACAAAATGATGGAAATCCATCCTCATCATCAGCATAAGCTGATCGTGCAAAAAGATGGAAATCCATCCTCATCATCAGCCTCAGCTGATGGTACAAAAGGACTGGTAACCATCCTCGTCATCAGCCTATTGGCCCTAATTTTTTCTGGTGGATGGATGGTGCAATATGGCTGGTAACCATCCTCATCATAGCAACAGGGGGCTGAGCTCCATCAGCCCCCACCCTTCATGTGTAAAGAAAAGATTCAGTTGCCCCTGGACTAGCAGTGGGATGCTGGGCTTCTCTCCTACACACTGCTTAATGTCCTGTCTGGACTATCATAGCAGCTGGAGGCTGCCTTCCACTCATTTCTCACTAACAAGTCAGTGTGTCTTATTCCTGCATTCTTTATTAATTCATCACACAAGTGGGGGGACAATGCTACGGTAGCCAAGAAAGGCTGGGGGAAGAACGGAATCAACAGGTGGGGTTGTTACAGGAGCACCCCCTGTGAATAGCATACAGATAATAATTTCTGCGGGCTCTGACACAGAGCAGGTGGTTCTCTAGCACACTTGCCTATATTAGGCAGCACTGATTCTATTTTTTTATACCAAAAAGGAGGGATTGACTCAGGGAGTCATTCCCAATTTTTGCTTTTGCGCCCCTGGCTGATCGGCCAGGGGCACTTATGACAGCAGCCAATGGTACAAAACGATGGAAGGTACAATATGGCTAGTAACCACTCTTGGCTTTTGCGCCCCTGGCTGATTGACCAGGGGCACTAGCAGCAAATGGTACAAAAGGACTGGTAGCCATGATCATCCTCAGTTCCAATTTATGGAAGGGTTTGGATGGTGCAATATGGCTAGTAACCATCTCTGCTGTCATGCAAAAGCAAAAGCATGCTTCTGTGTAGCGCTGCTGAATCGCCTCTGTGAGCGGCATCTAGTACACATACGGTGAGAGTCACAAACGGCAAAAAAAGCTCCATGATTGCCATGCTATGGCATCTGCCAGGGCAATCCAGGGGAAAAAGGCGCGAAATGCTTGTCTGCCGTTGCTTTCCCAGACGAAGGAGTGACTGACGACATTTACCCAGAACCACCCGCGACAATGATTTTTGCCCCATCAGGCACTGGGATCTCAACCCGGAAGTTCCAAGGGGCGGGGGAGGCTGCGGGAACTATGGGATAGCTAGGGAATAGCTACCCACAGTGCAACGCTCCAGAAATCGACGCTAGCCTCGGACCATGGACGCACACCACCGAATTAATGTGTTTAGTGTGGCCGCGCGCACTCGATTTTATAAAATCTGTTTTACAAAACCGGTTTATGCAAATTCGGAATAGTCCCGTAGTGTAGACGTACCTGTGTTTACTTTGTGTATTTTGTTTGGAAGTGCCATCTAGTGGCTGATGTGGGTAATTGTAGCTCTTGGATCACAAGGAAGTCATTTTTCAGAGTAGCAGCCGTGTTAGTCTGTATCCGCAAAAAAAACAGGAGTACTTGTGGCACCTTAAAGACTAACAAATTTATTGTAGCATGAGCTTTCGTGAGCTAAAGCTCACTTCTTCCGAAGAAGTGAGCTTTAGCTCACGAAAGCTCATGCTACAATAAATTTGTTAGTCTTTAAGGTGCCACAAGTACTCCTGTTTTTTTTAAGGAAGTCATTGAGGATGCTCAGCACTTTGCAGGCTCAGGCTTTATGCTCTAGAGAACAGTGGCTCTCAATCTTTTAAGACTATCCCCTTTCAGGAGTCTGATTTGTCTTGCCTACCCTCAAGTTTCACCTCACTTAAAAACCACTTGCTCACAAAATAAGACATAAAAATACAAAAGTGTCACAGGACATTACTGAAAAATTGCTGATGTTCTCATTTTTACCATACAATTATAAAATAAATCAATTGGAATATAAATATTGTACTTACATTTCAGTGTCTAGTATATAGAGCAGGATAAACAAGTCATTGTCTGTATGAAATTTTAGTTTGTACTGACTTTGCTAGTGCTTTTTATGTAGCCAGTTGTAAAAACTAGGCAAATATCTATGACTTGATGTACTCCTGGGAAGATCTCTGCGTCCTCCCAGGGGTACAGGTACCCCTGGTTAAGAACCACTGCTCTAGAAATTCTGAGAGCAGTCAGACTTTTTCATGGGAAATTAAAAAAAATTACACCACCTATTGTACTGTACACCACTTACTGTACAGAGTGATTGCGGTCACCATAGTAAGACTGGAATGAGAGCATGAGAGGAATCAGACAGCCACGCTGATGATCATGGATAGGGAGATTTTGGCCATTTGTTTCCCCCCTTCTTAGGTACATAGACATCCAAGAAAGTCATGGGCTTTCCCAGCCTAGTTAGGACCTGGGCAATGACAGACTGTGCAGTGTAAGGAACCTGGTTCTTCATTTCCCCATTAGGTGGAAAATAAGTCCTGTTTGTCCAGGTATCGAAAGACAGTGGTTCAGGTCTTGGATTTCTCAGTCATGGATGCAAAAGACAGACACACAGGGACATGGATGGACAGACACACAGGGACAGACACACACTAAAGCCACAATTCCAGAAACTCCATTTCACATAACACAAGAACTAGGGGTTACCTGAATAAATTAATCAAGCAACCTCTCACCCATGTGAATGCACATGTGCGCACTGAGAGTCTACTGCTATCAGACGCTCGCCTTACACTGTGTGTACCTGTAGCTCATCTCTAGCTGGGCAGGGTTGGGAAGCACCAGTCCTGGCAGTTCTCTCGGCAGTCAGAACAGTAGGGGAGATTCCAGAAATGTTGCTCCCATTTGGGTTCAGCCTGTCCGTACATGCATTTGATCTCTGGCTGTCATTCCAGGAATTACCATATAAAATAGGGGGCGGGGGAAGAGGCATAAATAGCAAACAGCTTATCTTCTGTGAGTGCACTAGAATCCAGGGGGTGAGGGTACACAGATTGCTGATAGCCAACTTTGGCTCCCTCTCCCCTCCTATTCCCTGCAAGCTGCACTGAGTTTGGTGCAGCTCAGAATCAGGACCAAAATTTTCCGCTCCTTATGTGCAATGACTTTTTTTTTTTTTTTTTAGGAGCTGATCATTTCCCTTTAGCAAATGTTTCCCACAGGCAAGTGCCACACTGCACTCGTTTATTGTTCTGGCAAAGGTCTGACTTTGATCAGAAATGACAGAGAAAACTTAACAGCTGTGGATGTGGGCTCCCAGTTCCAAAAGCCCAAGCGCACACTTTCATTAGTGAACAGTGTTTGTACTGTACATCACCACTGTGAGGTGTGATGCTATGGCAGAAGTATCACAAGTTCCCAATGTGCTTCCCTGATTCATGGGCACCAGCCTCAAAGCTCCCTTACAGTATTGCGAACCCCAAATGTTTAAAAATCATGAGTCAGGTGTCCAAAACCCAGGAGATTAAAAAAATAAAATAAAACATGGGCTCTTTTTAGTCCAGTGTTTTACCCTTTAGTTATGTACTTGAGTCACGTTTTGAGGCTTTCCTCTGTAACCTGGAGGGCTAACAATATACTTTCGTTTTGTTTTTAATGAAAGCAGAGATAAAAACTAAGTATGATTATATTAGTCTAACTTTATCACATGCCTCCAGGAGCTGGGGCTTTAAAGAAAAACACCAAATGTCATGAGACTTGTGCATAGGTGCTGGAATTAGGGGCACTGCCCCACTTCCTGTCTTGAAGTAGTAAGAATAACCACCCAAATTCATGGTTTCCACCTTCAGCACCCCCACTATAAAAATTGTTCCAGCACCACTGGACTTGTGTTAAAATCACGAGATTTGGGAACATTGCTCTCAAAAACAGTTAGAAAAGTTGCCCTGTAAAAATGTCATCAGGGTGGTGGGGAGTTTCCATGTTTGTGCCTCATTGATTTTGGCAGCACAAGTGCTCAGATTACAAGGTGAAAGATCTGCTTTGCTCGTTGCCAGGCCTGTGACCTCCACCTGGGATCTGAGGGTCATGCTGGTTCCTTCCCACCCTGGGCAGCATCACCAGACACAGAGGTTCTGGGGGCCAGGTTATGGCCTCAGTGATGCCTATGCAGCCCCCATGGCTTTCAGATTATGCTCTCAAGTGATGCCTGTGCAGCCCCATTGCCTTCTGGTGGTTATACCCCGTGACCCCACTCTTACAGTCCCCTTCCCCTCCCAGTGATGCCCTCAGTGATGGCGTCTACTGAGGTCCTGACGTGAGGTTACTGGAGACTACAAGACCCAGCATGCAACGCTCCACCTTGAGCCAAGCGGCCGAGTAGCTCAAGCTGGAGCGTTGCATGCTGGAACTTGTAGTGCCAATGGAGCGTGAAGGGCCAGGCGCGCAGAGCGCGGTTGCTAACCCCTTGATCACGCCCCTTATATACGAGTGTCAAAGAAAAAACCCACCAACGCCCAACGGGTCTATCTGCAATTCTAATGGTCGAATCTCCTGTCAAACAATCCAAGGGGCGGGAAGAAAGAAGATTCGACTGGTTTCAATTGGTCGTCCCCCTTGCCGACTCTTCTATTTGATTGGTCAGAACTGCTGAGTAGGCGGAGAGAAGCTGAAGCCTGTCTTGATTGCTCAGCATTCTATTGGCCTTTCACTTAGAGACTAGGGCAAGGTAAAGTGATGAGACTTAGTGATTGGCCGTCTGCAGGGAAGGGTCGCATTCTACTGGTCAGTGTCTTTGCCGTTCAATGTGCTGGGTGGGAAAAGAAAAGGAGTCTGGTTGTGATTGGTCTGATAAAGCTACAGCTCTCTTTCCCTCACCGGATTTGCTGTCGCTCAGAGAAGTGGGCGGGCCGAGGAGAGGAGACCGCTTCTGATTGGTGGGGCCAAGTTTGGCGCCAGCTTTGGGTGTATGCAAAGCTCGAGAGAGAGCGCGCGCGCGCGCGCTGGTTGCGCAGCGTTTGCTTGACTGGGGTTTGTTCTCTACGGGTGACGGGGAGGGTCAGAGCGTGGAGGGTCGCGCTGACAGCAGGAGCCGCTCGGGTCCGCTCCCACCCCACGCCGGCCTCATGGATCCCGGGCCCCCCGCACCGAGCTCCCACCGCCGCCGCCTCCTCCTGCCGCAGCTCCCGGCCGCCGGGCCCGGCGTGGTGAAGTCCCTGTTCCCCGCCGAGCTCTCCCCGGTCTCCGGCCTCAGCCTCACCATGAAGCAGCTGCAGGGCCTGGGCTACAGGTGAGACCGGCCGTGCCAGCGCCGGCCCCTCCCCCCCGGGTGCCCGCTCCCCTCATGACCCGCCCCTGCAACCCTCCGAGCGCCCTGGTGCCTCCCACATGGCCCCCGCCCCTGCAACCCCAGAGCCCCCCGGTGGTGCCTTCCTCTTTCCCCCGTGCAGCCCCCCCACCACTCCACCCCTGCAGCCTCCATAGCTCCCCGGTGCCTTTCCCCACAGGACCCCACACGCTCACCCCTTCAGCCCCCGTAGCCCCTCGGGTGCGTGTCCTTCCCCCCCCCCCACGTGGCTCCCAGGACCCCACCCCCAGAGCTGCCTCGTGCCTGCCCCCCACAACCTCACTCCTTCAGCCCCTCTCCCCCCACGTGGCTCCCAGGACCCCACCCCAGAGCTGCCTCGTGCCTGCCCCCCATAACCTCATCCCTTCAGCTCCCTTCCCTCCATGTGGTTCCCAGGACCCCACCCTAGAGCTGCCTCGTGCCTGCCCCCCATAACCTCACTTCTTCAGCCCCCCATCCCCCACATAGTTCCCAGGACCCCAACCCAGAGCTGCCTCGTGCCTGCCCCCCAGGATCCCACCCTTTCAGCCCCTATAACCTCACCCCTTCTGTCTCCCTCTTCTGTACATGTCTTCCAGAACTCCAACTCTGCAGCCTCCCTAGTGCCTTGGTGCACACGTGACTCCCCTCAGAGCCCTCTTGTGCCTGCCCCACATGGCCCTCATGATCTCATCTCTTCATAGCCCCCTTGGTGCCTGCCCCAGGACCCCAACCTGCAGCTTCTATAGCCCCCTGGTGCTTGTTCCCCTCCCCCACATATGGCTCCCAGGGCCCTACCCCTGCAGCCTTCAGAACCCCTCTGTGACTGCTTCCATTTGACTCCTATAACCCCACCCCTGCAGCCCTTATAGCCCCCCCTTTGGTGCCTGCCCCATGACCCTGCTCCTGCAGCCTCCCTAGTTGCTTGTCCCTTCCCCCATATGTGGCTCCCTGGACTCCCCCCTGCAACCCTCCAGAGTCCCCTTTTGCTTCCCTCCTCCTTGACACATGTCTCTCATGACCTCGCCCCAACCTCTGTGAATCCTGGTGGCTATCCATATACAGCCCCGACAACTCCTGGTGTCTGCCCATCTCCCCAACATATGGCCCCTGTTACCCCACCCATGTAACCACCACTGTGGCTCCCTGTTGCTTCTCTCCAGCCCCCATTACCCCACCCATGCAACCCCCACATCCTCCTAGTGCCTGCCCACTTCCCCTATGTGTAGTCCCCCTGAACTCATCCCTGCCACCCCATAACTTCCTGGCACTGGCCTCCTTGGTGCACTCTTTCAACACACAGCACACACATGGTGCCACATGATCTCCATATTATCTATAGTGACTGCCACCTCCCCCACACATGTGGCCCCCACACAGCTCCCATGGCCCAAGCCTTGCAGCTCCCCACCCACTGCTACTGGTACCTGGGCTCCCAGATCCCTGTAATCCTTCTCCATATGCCACTCCTGCCTCTCTATTCAACCCCTATCTTGCCCTAGCAGCTCCACCTGGTCCCTACAGCCTTCTCTTTCTCCTCACACAGCCCACATGATCACATCTTGGTAGCCCCTCAGTTCTCCTTGGCTCCTATTTCCATTCTCCAGGCTCTCTGACCCCTGCAGCCTTCTCCTGCCCCTCCCCCCCGACTCCCCCAAACAATACCAGCAGTCCCCTCCATTCCACTTTCAATCTTCTTTGCTCAAACCCTGCATTCTGTTATACCACACCCTCTCACTTCCCAAAGCCTTCTGAACACATCCTATAGCCCTTCTTCCACCCCAAACCCTGTAGCCTCTTACCCATGCCATGCAAAGTCCTCCTCCATTACTGTCTCAATATTTCTAGCCTTTCTCTGCACTGAAATAACTGAGACTGTGAATTAATGATAAAGGGCCAAGTACATCCCTGGTGTAAGTTTGATACTGATAGTTTACCAGGGATGAATCTGCTCAATATGTTGGTTTGGCCCATTCTACCCCACTCCCAGAGTTAGGTATTGGCAATAATATTGCAAAAATGATGATTTAATCACTAGTCAATAATTACACAATAGGAGCAAAATTCATCTCTGTGAATAGGGCAGCACAAGACCAACACAGCATTTAAAACCTGATTGAGGGGGAGGGGGGCATAAATAGTATAAAGTTGTTTTTAGATGGCCCTCTGCACAGGGATGAATTATTTTCTCCCACCATTCTCTTCCAGGTAACAAAGGAATTAAACATGAGATTATTTGAGTTGGGTTGTCTGCCACTATTCTACCTCTTGGCTCTTTGATAGACGACATAATACCTATAAATTCATTCCATCCAATAAGTACTCCATTACACATGCAATGTGGCCAACGCACGCAATGTTATTTAAAATTTTAAGATATTTGGGGTTTACTTCAAAGCCCCAGCTCCTGGAGGCATGAGATTAGAAGAGAATCTCAACTTTAATTGTAAAGAAGATAGTTTCTATCTCTGATACATGCAGAGAAAAGCTTAATCTTGATGCAAGTGTATCTGAATGACATGGAAACCAGAAGGCAAAGAACCTCAAATATATTTATCATGATCTTAGGCCTGATTTTTTAATTTTTAATTGCTTTCAGGACGTTGGTGTAAATCCAGCCCACATCATTAAGTTGAGACATGTTGGCAGGAGTGTGCTGAAATTTGTATTACTCCTGTAGGAGTTCTGCACCAAAAATTATAAATTCTGCGCACAATGTTACAAAATTCTGCATATTTTATTTGTCAAAATAACTGAATATAATCACTCTGGTTTCAATTATTTCAGTAATTTACTTAAACTACAGTACAATGGATGGAGAATGAGAGTGGGGAGCATTGGAGAAAATCCCCAAACCCCCTTGCCTAACAGTAATGTAACTAGGTTTTACCCTTTATTTC
Organism: Mauremys mutica; assembly: GCF_020497125.1. Lineage (NCBI taxonomy): Eukaryota > Metazoa > Chordata > Testudines > Geoemydidae > Mauremys > Mauremys mutica. Next base: position 293,608,984 of record NC_059073.1, on the reverse strand, counting down.
TAGTTCTTAGTCAACAAATATATGCATCCATATGCTCAGTGTTGCATCATAGGCAACTGAAGATAAAGTGAGGGCTGGGGAATCAAACTCACAATATATATTGGCTACTGAACATATCCAGAAAGGTCAGCAGCAAACAGTTCATGGAGCACATTCTGATAGGAAATTTTTTCAGTCCAAAAATTTAGATCAGTTTTAATCACTAAAGCTCCATGAGCATTTATAAGGCCATACTGTCCTTTACACCACTCTGGCAATGGAAAGGAACCTTAAAACGTTTACACCTTTTTTATGCTCCTGGGGGAATTCACAAAAAGAATGGGAACAATTCACTAAGCAGGCAGGCAGCTACATTCTGCTCTGCCTCAGGGGATGGTGCCTACCCACCCCTAACTCTTCAAAAGCTCTGCCCCTCCACACCAAGCAAGCTGCAATTGCAAGCAAGAGGGACAGTGTGTCTGTCTCTCTCACACACACTGTATAGCCTCTCCCCCTCAGACAGTAATTTAGGTCTCTACTGGCTGTTCCGGGTGCCCAAACCAACCTGCCTGCGTTGCCGGGGAGAGGCGCGTGACCGCTCTTGTGGCTTCCTTTTGCTTCCCCATCAGAAGTCATTTATCTGTCAGAGAATCAAAGAAATTTGCGGGGGACAGGAATTCTTTGTATGTGCAGTGACGCAGAATTCCCCCAGGTGTATTGTATTGCTCCTACCTGTACTGTGTCTATGGTTACTCAAAACTTCAATCTGCAGGTCTGTTAAACTGGCACCTTTTGCATTGTCCACTACATAAACTGATCAAAAGTAGCCATTCCAATTTGAGCTCATCTACTGTGTATTTCTATATTTTAAACCTATTGTGGTGGTTCCTGTCTGAAACATTCAGTAAAATAACTCATTTTCTTAATCTTTACAGTCAGTATGAGAATTCTGTGCAAATGCTGGGAACGAGGAACAGTAACAATCTACAAAGAACAGACTCATCAGAATCTACTGATTCAGGTTACTTTTTAATCCACACATAAGTACTAAGGAATGAAAAAGCTTGACATCCTCTTGCCTTGTATTATAAAGAGCAATATTCAGGTTTAAGAGGAAGCTAATACTGTGTACTTGCATAATTCTCTGCAACAATAATTAATCCTAGCAACCTTCCTAGACACATTTAAAAAAAAAAAGTAAGTTCAGATGCTAAATGATTTGTCCAGCATTGCATAGTAAGTCAGTGGCAGAGCCTGTGTAGAAAATCAGTTCTGGCTCCAATTCACTAGTGTTTTCTGCCTCTTTGTAAACCATTGAATGGTAAACATAGCTCTCACATGTTAATTTGTGGTTGCTGACAATAAAGAGGTAATGGCTTAATGGTCTAAGCAATGGGTTTGAAATACCTACGCTCCTTGGAGTCACAAATTGAGTTCTTAGCAGAATTGACTGTGCTTTTCATCCTTCTGAGATAGATAAACTGCGTGAATACGACGTAATTTCATGTTGGTCGTCTCGATTAAGACCTTTAAACCATGATTGTGTGCTTTGTATGGTCACTAGAGTTCATGGGGTGTTAAGAGGGTCTTTGTACAAATCCACCATGCTTTACACCCACTGGTGGCATATTGTGAGATTTTGGTTGTCCGACTACTGTCCTTGCACCCCAGATATATGTAGAGCCACTGAAATACAGCTATGTCTAAAACTTGAAGTATTTTGGGATGGAAGGCGCTACATCAATGTAAATATTGTTTAGAGTGGTATGGTTAACTAATACTTCTAAAATCATGGGGGTTTATGGTACTCTATTGAAGCAACCCAGTATAGGGAAATGGCCTCTCTATGTATGTCTTGTCATGTGTACTGCCATGACTGTACCATGGTACTCTAGACTACAGATGGAACCTTTACAGTCTGACACAAAATGAGTAGACACCAGATCATAGGGGGCACGGTGGTAATAGGATAAGTCAGGGAGACATGGAGATGTAGCTTGCTTCTACCTACTTTTGGTCAAATCAGTTCTTTTAAAGCACAGCTCTTTGAAAAAGTCTTCATAACCTTAAACCTAGCAGAAGCAGCTGCATTGCTTAATGCATCACCTGACTTTTGTATGTCAATAAGGTACTAATTATCTTGCTACCTGGACACTGATTTGTCTTATGAAGGCTTGTTTTGGTAGGTGACTGTGTGAGATGTGATAATATTACCTCCTTTGGGCAGGGGAGGGAGATAATAAGAGAGCATGGCTAAAAGCTTGCGTATAGGAAACAATCAGTTGGCAGGGTTAACCTGCAAAGGAACGGCACTTTATTAGTCTGTGTGAAAAAAGGCCAAAATATTAGTTAGGCTGTGGTTCTGAAGCAGTATGTTCCTATCCTGTGGGACAGTTTCTCATACAGGGCAGTATGGTGGGATATTTTTATTCCTCCTTTTCTCACTCACCCCAAAGGCCCAGTATCAAACCAGTACCTGTGGTCAGAAGTAGTAGCTGGGTGATAGTCATGGCTGCCTTTCTCTTCTGCCCCCCCCCGCCCCTGCTTCCAGTAGGGGATGAGTTATCGACCTGGACCATGACTCTCTCTGCATGGCAAACAGTTGCCATGCTGAGCAAGTCACTGTAACCTTTTGTGGGGAGAAGATCTAAGACTCCTCGCTAACAGTGCCATGTACTTTATATTTTCAATAGTAAAAACCTTTTTTGTCTTTCACAGGCTACTGTCTGGATTTTCCTGATCCCCTGAACTCAGACATTGAGGAAACGTATGTAAAAATATGCTAAACTTCTGGCATTTTAGACTGTACTATTAACTGCTAAATGTGGGCTAATGGGAGGCTTGATCTGAAATTTCCACAGCTAGTACATGTAAAATGGGCTCTTCTCACTTAACCTTCTTCAAGTGTATGTCTTGGCACATTGCAGCTTGAGATTTTAGGTTTTCTATCACAACAGAATGTGACCCAGACTACTTAAGTCTTATGTCTAAGTTAATGTGTTGCCCAGACCAAATTATGTACTTCTGAGAACCCTAAACTCTGAGCATCACATTGGCACCTTGCTTAGGAGTCTGAGGGCTGCACTTAACTTGCATGTAACTTATAGTTTCCATTTAGGCTAATCTGCTGTTAATACTATCCTGAATTAGGAAATGCTAGCTACTCTCCTTGGGGAAACTAGGGTGGGGAAACTGGGTTTAAACCTCCAGCCCAACTGAGACAATAAGTCTCTAGGAAACAAAGAGCAAGATGGCCTTAAGAACAGCAGACCGTATCTATACATACAGTGCTGCACCGTGTGTGGTGAAGACGCTCTATGCTGATGGGAGAGAGTTTTCCCGCCAGCATAAAAAAACCCACCCCCTCAAGCAGTAGAAGCTTTGTTGGTGGGAGAAGCTCTTATACTGGCATAATGTACGTCCCTCGGGAATGCTTTATTCACACATAATTTATGCTGGCATAAACTGTAGTGTAGACATAGCCTAAGGTGCACAAGTTTGTAACCTGGGGACAAGTAGCAGCAATAAACCTTCCATGACTTTGAGTTAAACAACACTAAGTTCAAAGTATTGGGTTATGAATTAGCAATAAAGATAACTAATGTCCTTTGTCTGCTTTTTTCAGCTTTGAGAAAAGTGTTATAGAATCTGGCAGACTTTCCAAGTGAGTATAATTTTAATTTTAGCTTCCCTTCTTAATTAGTTACCTATTGGTCTGTTAAATTATGCTACTAGCTAATTCAGTTTTGCAGTGGAAAATCTGAGTTGTGTTGTCCATTACTTTTAATAGCTTTTCAGCTTAAATGTTAGAGTAAAATTTGATTCTATTTTTGTCTGTGTTCTCATTGCAGTATTCAGTTACCCATCAGAAGAATACGTTCCCTCCCGGTAAGTGAGGGGGATTTTGGTCTTTCAGGAGTGGCAAAGAGTTTTTCAGTATTAAGTGTTATGCTACTTATCTACCCGCTTTTTTATCAGCAGATATCCAGCAAAACTCATTAATCTTCCAGTCGCAAGAATCTGGTGTTGCATGTTGCTTAAAATTAAGATAATAGAAAGTCATAGGCTGTAATCTTGAAATGGATCAAAGTGTAATCTGTTATGTTCTACAAGGCAGCCTGTCACCAGCTTTATGTGGAAGTATTGCATGCTGGGATCTGTTGTCTCCAGGGGCTGCGTGTCCATGGCCAGCCCTTGCCTTTAACATAGTTTGTGCCAGTTTGGGTACTGCAGCCCTTACATTCTTGGCAAGCTGTCAGCATGGCCTCTCAGCTGCCCAAAATTTGGGGAGCTGGTTGATATTGAGAAGGATTTACCCTCTCACTTTTGCAGCAGAAGCTTCTGGGGTCTAGTCCTGCTCTGAAGAGGAGCAACTCAGATTCATTGGATTGTGATGTTTTTCACCTGATTGAACCAGATGACAACAAAGAGAATGTAAGTTTAACTCACTCTACACATCTCTGAAGTAGTGTAATATGGGAAGCTATACCCAGGAAGCTGTGACTTGTGGTAGTACAGGGCTTGAAACATAGAGATAACTCCTTATTTGGGGAGGAGGCTTGTAATGAGTGGTTGATGTGGTGGGTAAGGCCTTTTCTTCTTATTTTGGTGAACTGTGCATTCTTAAACTTCTCCGTGGTTTGTCTTGCAGAATTTGCACTCATCTGGTGCAAAAGCTGACTTTCCACTTTCTGTATTGCCATAATGCCGAGTAGCCCCATTGTGCTAGGTACTATACAAATGCAGAACAAAGCACTTACAGTCTAAGACAAAAGACAACAGACTGATACAGACAGAAAGACATGGGAATACAAGAGACAGCTAGACAGTGTCGGTCAGCCTAATAGATAGTGGTCTAGTCTAGCCATTGTCAAGTTTTTAGACATTGTGGCAAAGAGCTCTTAAAAGGGATTTGAAGGAAAACACTGCAGTGGCTTTGTAGATGTTTAAGAGGCTGGGGGTCACCCAAGCATGAGGCGTTAACAAGTAGGCAGTGAAGGCTGACATGGGCTGATTGGAGGCAGGACTCGATCTGTTAATACTGAATGACAGATGATAGAGTGGGAGTTAGGTTGTGAAGGGTCTTGAACATGGAGACAAGTAGCTTATGTTTTGTGTGATGGAGAAGAGGGAGCCAATAGAGGGACTGAGAAAGGGGTGACACGATCAAAACTGTAAGTTGGAGAATCATTTTTGCAGAAGCATTGTGAATGGATGAGAGCCAGGAAACCCTATTTGTCAAAACCAGAAAAAAGGACATTTCAGTAATGAAGGTGCAAGTCTGGATGAGAGTTTTATCTGTTTGGATGGACAGGAAAGGCCATATCTTAGAAGTTATGCAGAAAGAATTGGCAAGACTTAGACATAGCCTTGATGTGAGGCTCTAGAGAGGTCCAAGTCAAAGATGATGCCCACGTTACAGGCATGAGTGACAAGCAGGATGGTGTTGTCATGCACGGTTATTGAGAAGGCAATTGGGGGAAGAGCTCTGGTTTAGCCATGTTGAGCTTGAGTTGATGGTGAGATGTCCATCCGGAAAACATTAGGCTGAGATATTAATTTGGACAAAAGGAGATTAGTCTGGAGAAGAGAGGTAGATGTATTTGAATTTGTGGATGAGATTACCCAGTGATAAGATGTAGGAGGAGAAGAAAAGGGAACCAAAGACAACACTCTAGAGCCACAAAAATTGGAAGGTGGATGAGGAGGATCCTCTGAAGGATGCGCTGAAGACATGATTAGAGAGGTAGGAGGAAAACTGGGAGTGGACAGTCACAGAAGCCACGAGGGGACAAGATTTCAAGAGGAAGACCATGGTCGACTGGTTAAGGAGGGCTGGGTTCAGGTTCTGAGTCTTGGCCAAGAAGACATTGGTGAGAGCAGGTTCAGTTGAGCACAAGGGGTAGAAGCCAGATTGGAGAGGATCTAGGATGGATTTGGAGGAGAGGAACTCTGGATGGCGACTATAAACAGCATGTTCAATGAGCTTAGAAATGAGAGAGATGAAAACTGAGACAATAGCTGAAGAGTTAAGTGGGGTCAAGGGTGAGGTTTTTTTAAATAGGAGAGATTAAAGTTTGTTTGTTTTTGCGAGGGGGATGAGGCAGAGGAGTGTGAGGTTGAGGAGGAATTTAGGTAACGATTGAGAGTGGGCATGAGGGAGATCAGAAAATGGATTGGGGTCACTAGGGCAAGTGGAGGGGTTGGAGGAGGAGAGCAGAGAAACTTTTGCCTGTCACTGGGGAGAAGGAAAATTATAGGCAGGGACAGGAAGGCAAGGTGAGGGGAAGAGGAAGGTCATGTCACATCTTGTCAATTTTCTCTTGGAAGAAGTCAGTGAGAACCTGTGGGGAGAAAAGTGGAGGGAGGATGGGAGGATTTGAGGCATGAGTCAAAGGTGGTAGAAAAAGCAGCTGGGATTGTGGGTATGAGATTCAGTTAAGTTAAAGAATTAGATATGTCTCGCTAGGAAGATGGCAGAACTGAAGGAGAGAACAAATTTGTAAGAGAGGAAATCAGCCGGGTCCCAGAATTTCTGCTGAAGACTTTCCACAGCATGAGAGCAGGAGTGTAGGAAACAGATGTTGGAGGTGAGCTAGAGCTGGAGGTTGGCAGGATAGACCTTGTGGTGGGGGAGAAGGACAACAATCCTACGAAGAGAAGGGGGCAGAGAGCAGATTAGAAGTCATCAATGCTGATAGACTGGAAGTCATGGAAAGCCCCTGTGAGAGGGCACGGGCTGATGGGTGGTGCTGAAAGAGATCATGTGATGATTGAAGAGAGGGAACTCAGCAACAGAGAGATCAGCGAGGGTAGTGCCTCTTGAAGACCAAGTCAAGTGAATGGCCCTTTTGGTGGTTGGGAGAATTGAACCAGGGCTCCAGGTTGAATAAAGAGCTGTAGGTGAGGGATTGTGCAGCTAGCAGGTCAGATGGGTCATCAGCATGGAAGCTGAAGTTACCAAGAATGAGTGTGGTATATAGAGGAGAGGAGGAGAGAGCCAGAAGTTGAAATTGGAGAGGAAGGCTGATGGGGGAGGAGTTGGGTGGATGGTAAATGACAGCAACATAGGGGGAGAAGAACCAGATACAGTGATGTTGAAATCAGAGGAGGGCGGTATTGGAAGTGGCAGTAACTGGAGAGAAACCCCATCCTCACCCAACCATTACAGATCAGATCCCGGTAAGGGAAGAGCCTTCTGTAAGAGCGCAGCTACAGAGGCAGCATCAGATGAAGGGTTCTGGGAGAGCCAGAAGCTGGAGGGAGAGAGAGATGAAGAGATTGTGAATGACTGAGACCTTGTTAGGGAGACAAGATGTTTTTAGAGATAGAATGGGTATTCAACAGACAGCAAGAGGAGGGAGATGGGTGTGAGGATAAGAGTGGTGGCATGTGAGGGGACAGATTGGGGGGTGGGGATAGCAGGAGGGCCCCGGCTGGGGCAAATGTCACCAAAAGTGAGGGGGAGGAGGTGGATGAGAGACCTATATTCTGATGAAAGAAAGGGGGAGATTGGGTGGGTGGGAACTGCAGAGATGTGAAGGTAACTGGGAAGGGGAGATGGATGCTTCCTAATTCTTGTGCCCTATTAAAATGGAGGATTGTTCTAGGACCACTTCAGCTCTTTGTTAGGAATGTTCGCATCTCAAAACTAATCTGTGGGGGATGGGCCCTAACCTAATTAGGGCATTCTACCTTCACTGAGGATCTAGAGTCCAAACCTACTACCTTGTCATCCTTCTAACTTTCAAGGCTTTCCCTTACTGGCTCTCCAGACAATTGCCCTATCAGGTTGTAATTATCAAACTGTAAACATCTGTGATTTCATTAAACTGAGTGAGTAAATCTTTAAGGAACTTGTCTGGGGCTATTGAGTCCAACTCCATTATAGACCAACTGGCTGTGAATTCGATCAATGAAGAAATCTTACAAGGGCTCAGATTTCTGCAGAAGCATCTGTCATTCTTAGGAGTAATGGGAGGAGGGTGCAGCTTGTCGCACAACAGCAAGTTCATTCTAGTGATTTAGGCACAGATCTGGCTGCCTATGAAATGATTAGATAGGACTCTTGCTGGAAAGTTTGATAGATGCAGGGCTGATAGTTGACTGTAGAGGATACTTAGAGGAAGTGAGTCTAATTCTCCTATATTAATCACTGTTATAACAGCTTTCCTTTGGAAATGCACATATCCTGAAAGATTTACTTACTCCCTTGGATTGCAGGGAGCTGAGTCCAAGAGGGATGGGCCGTAAAATCTCTCTCTGCAATGGGCTCTTCAACTTCTAAGCTTCGTCGGTTTGATAAAATGTTTGTCTTGCTCCCTTTCATTAAGGAGTCCTTTGAGTTTAAGAAGCCAACCAGGCCTGCTTCTCGTAGTTGTCTGCGTATCCGTTCCCTTGAAGATGGAAAAGATGTTTTTGGGCAAAGACAGAACTCTGCCCCAGCTCGAATGGTATGCATCAGGCTGTCCTTGGCAACTAACCCTTTGCCTAGCCTTAGGCTTGCTTGGGTCTAGGATGAAAAGCGCACACAAGTGGTGGTCCTGAGACATGATGCTCTGGGGCTGGGAGAGGGAAGAAACACCAACTATTTTCTGCATCTCTATTGATAACACACTGAGCTGGAAAAAAGCCCACCCAGCTTTCAGGCTTTAAAGCTGGGAAAAATCTCATTCTACCCTGAATATGGGAAATCAACTAAGGGTGTTACCATGACACCACTAGTAGTTATTGACTATAATCCTTCATGAAACTTGAGCTAAACTGCAATAAGTCAAGTGAGCATGGATGTCTAACAAAGCATGGATTGGATGAATCTGTTTATGTTGTTGCTGGTTCTGCCGTGAAGCAGATGTGTTGAAATTTAGATGCATTTAAAAGAATAAAATTGAAAATTGCATCTATAACAATATAGGGATGAAGTACTATTCTATGGCAAGTTCTGCTGCTTGGCCAGGGCATCCAGGAAAGGGGCCAAGACCACTATATATAAGATGGGAATTGGGGACTCTGGTTTTCATCTCCTACTTAAGTATGGTAATCCCTCTTCTTTCTGAATACCTCTCCTGACTGCATGCACAAAACCTGGAGACTTGGGGTAACATCCTGTTACTTAGACCTCCCCTCTCTGCACCATCCGGGAAGTGAGCTCCCCTTTGCAAACACGCAGGATTGTATAATTTCCAAGAATGCAGGATTATCCTTCAATGGAAAAACTAGCAGTGAAGTTTTTCACTATTCTGCTGGCCAAATAATAGTGCCAGAGCCAGGTTTGGAGCTGCCTAAGCCAGTTGATGAATAGGTGGGATGACTGTGTGAACGCCTCCTGTAAATCCATTTCAAGGAATGGCACTGCTTTAGCTGCTAGAACCAGTGTTCCTAGTCATCTAGAAAAGGGAGACCATAGTGTCACGCTGTCTGGAGTGGCTCACAATTGTGAGTGCCAATCTCGGGTCAGAAAATAGGGCAGACACCCCAAACTGGTGATATATTCTATAATTAGATTTCACCAAGACAGTAACAAAAGTGCACTCCTGGATCGCTATACCAGTGTTACCATGGAGCCACAGTCTGTCCCCTTAGACCTTTCAGCCTGTTTCCACCCAGACAAACTGATCTTAGTGATAAAGATTATTAAAACCAAAAATCACACTACATCCGGTTCCTTGCAACCCCAAAAGGTCAGTCACTTACCCCAGGTCAATGGCTACGCTAGATCTCACACCAAAGACAATGCTGGCAGCCAGTTTCTCTAGTAAAGATTCATTAGCTAAGAAAAAGAAATGAGTTATTGAGAGATTAAAGCAGGTAAAATACATTAACAGGTGAATCTTAAGTTTGTAAGTCCAAAATGATAGCAGAGATGTAGTAATCTGCTAGTTTTCCATGAGTGTCTCAAGGTTACCCAGTAAAACTTTGGGAATCTGTCTTGCATCTGTAACGCTTCCCTGTGATTGTCCAAATAGTTCAGAGAGAGTCTCGTTTCCTGGATCCATTCTTATAGCTCCTTTCCACGGAAAGCCATCTGGCAAGGGTTTTCATTCACAGCCTGGGCTTCTCCTTTGTTGACTAAATGCAGACTGGGTCTGTGAATTTCCATTGTGGAACACAGTGACCCATGCTTTGAACTTAGCAACCTTCTTCATTTATATTTCCAAAGCTCTAGTCGCATTTGATGAGTAAACTTAATTACCAGGATATACGCTATGTAAATTATAATGTAATGGTGTATAACAATCCTTCATTAGTTTTCATGAAGTTTACCCATCAAGTAAATTCTCATCTTAATACTTTAACACACACTTTTGATCTATGGTTAATTAAGTACAGGGATATACACAATGTATCGTGATAGCAATCAGCAGGGTATGGATAGGTGAAAACAATACCTATTAACACATCAGTGAATTGGTCTGTGCATACTAGTACACTTAACATTTCTTTGATATTCACACACAAGTGAATTGGCCTATGGCTCTGACCTGCTGGCCTGTCAGTGTCACACATAATCCCCAGAATAAAGGGCTGGATGCAGGCTGCCATTCAACCAAAATGTCTTTTTTCCAGTTTCCCACTGGTGAAGCCCCTGAAGGTGACTTGGAAAACTATAGGCCTGCTTTCATGCAGCAGTCATCTCTAACTTCCCCTGACACTGAGGAAGAAGATGATGGATTTCTAGATATATTGGATGGGGAGGACTTGAAGGTATGTGAAAGGGGAGTGGTTGATTTACACTTGTGGGGGACAGCATTCCTGTGTGTCTATTGAACACTGATTTGGAAGTAAAGAATCTGCAGATGAGAAGCGATGTGTATATATAATGTCCTGAGTGCAGAGGCTTGATGCAGGTTTTTAAATGACCATAGTAGTGTAAATTCTAGTTTAGCCTTGTACGGCCATCAACAATCTGTTAATGGCATTTGTCCAGGGTGAACATCTATGTTGAGCAACGGCTCTAACTAAGATAGAGCTATAGAATTCTTTCATCACAAGTGGCAAAAAGTTGGTAATTGCTGATGATCCTCCAAGAAGACTTAATGCTGTAGGCCCCTACAGACCTCAGAGCAGCACAGCTGTACCGCTGTAAGGTTTCCCATGTATCCGCTCTGTGCTGACGGGCGAGAGCTCTCCCACCGGCATAATTAAACCACCCCAAAGTGGTGGTAGCTATGTCAGCGGGAGAGCATCTCCGGCTGACATAGCCCTGTCCATGGGGGTGCTTTTGTTAGTGAAACTTATGTCCGTCAGGGGGGTGGGTTTTTTCACACCCCTGACTGACAAAAGTACTAGTGTAGACATAGCTATAGTCTTTTTCACCTCTTACTGCCTTTCATAGAATTACAGAAATGTTATGCTTCTGCTTCTAACAGCAGACTGTAGACCTTGTCACTTCAGTTCCTCACCAGCAGACAGTAGCAGTTAAATGGAGACAATTTGCTGCTGTTCCTATGTTGATAAATTACTCACATTTCAATTTACTGGGGAATGCCCAGGAAATAGTGGGAAGGAAAACATCTGTCTACAGTGGGATATTTAATGTAGAAGCCATATTTCTGGGAATGGAGTCATGATTGGTAAGCCCAGAATTGGATGTACCTTCTTCTTTGCAATCTTTTGCTTAAACAGGATGTTGTTCCCATTTGAATGCATGTGAGCAGGAGACTCTTAAAGTTGTAAAGTAACATTTTAAAAATCATAAATGGATTTTTGTTAAATGAATCAACTGCTGTAACTTCCCTCACAACAGCTTTAAGACTCTGCCTTTCCAGTATCCTAGTCTTCATTAGAGTGAAGTTCCTGTTAATCTAAGAATTACCAGATAAATGGTAGTTCCCACAGCAGTGAATTAGTAAGTAATCCCAAAGAACTGTTTTGCCACCTGCATTAAATTTAAATGCCTGCTTGAGCTGTGCAAAAGCCTTAGACATGTTGTGTAGCCACTGTCCATGATGAAATGTGGTTCTCCTGAAATGTGATAGAACTGAGGTAACTTTCTCCTTCCTCAGAACGATGAAGAGATGCCCTCTGGTGTGGCAAGCCTTTGGACTGCTCCACTGGTCATGAGAAAAGCAGACAACCACGTAAGTGTCCCATCCCACCATAATGAAACTTGCATCTCTTTCAAAGGGTCACCTGCACCTTTGAAATTCCTTATTAAAAACTGATCAAATCATTACTCTTAGTTGGCATCCCTCTTACACTCAAGGCATACATTTGCTAATATGGCTTTCGAAAACTGCCTTTGAGACAAGTGACCATAATTGCACCATTGAGCCTGCACCTCTCGGGATCCAGGGCATGGTGGTCCCTACATGTTTGCTCTTAACCTTAGCCTGCCTAATGACTAGAGGGTTCTGTCTTTGTAGCATTTGGAAACAGTAGGACAGTATCTATAGGATTTAACTGTATTAAGGTTTTTCCTTCAGCGATTTGAGAGATGTCCAAAGTTTGCATCCTAAACAGAATCTTATAAATGTCTCTCCAGCCCATTCTGCATACACCCATCTGTAATGCCTCCAGCCACCATCTTTTAAGGCTGAAGTCTGGACTCCCTTCACAGTCCATCAACTCAGTTCGTTAATGTGCTAGAGGATTTTCTGTCAAGCTATAAAAACACTCCCTTACCCTAAGGCCAGAGCATGCCTCTCTTGTAGTGTTCCCAACTCAGTAAACCTGCATAGCAAGAGACCAGCATTAGGATCTAAGATCCCTATGAACTGCATGGCTGCGCAGCAGCCTATTTAGCGCTGCGCGGGCGCTCAGGGAACCCGTCCAGTTGGGACCGGGTGCAGGGTGGGGAGTCGCTCTCCCGGGCCCCAACCTGCCGGGGGAGGGGCATCCATAGGCACTGACTTCCCCTTGAGCTGGGAGTGCTCAACAACCTCCCCCTTCCCCGACTCCTTACCCCTGTCCCGTCTCTTCCCCACCTCCTCCTTCAAGTGGGCCCCATCCCTGCTCCTCCCCCTCCCTTCCTACATGCCACGAAACAGCTGTTTGCAGTGGGCGGGAGGGGAGGAATTTGTCAGCAGGGCTGCCAGCAGATGAGAGATGCTGGGGGGTAGGGGGAGCCAGGCTGCCAGTGGGTGCTTATGTATAGCACCCACTAACTTTTCTCTGTGGGTGCTCCAGCCCTGGAGCACACATAGAGTTGGTGCCTAGGGGGGTGCCCCTCCCACACCCCAACTCAGCCCTGGACCTGCCGGGGGAGAGGTGGCCCGAACACAGCCCTGGCCCAGACCTGCCATTGCCTGAGTGCCCCTCCCCCGCCCCCAACTCAGTCCCAACTGGGACCTGCCCTGCCAGGGGTGGGGCACCTATCCCGTGGCCCTGGAGCTGGGGGGAAGTCCTTTCTCCCCGCCATAGCCCCAGAGCACCCTCCTGCACCCCTAATCCCCACCCCAGAGCTTCACCCCCAGCCGGAGCCCTCACCCCCCCACACACACTCCAACCCTCTGCCCAAGCCCCTCAGCCTCACCCCAGAGCCCGCACCCCCAGCCGGAGCCCTCACACCCCTGAGCCCCAACCTTCTGCCCCACCCCGAGCTCCCTTCCACACTCCAAACCCCTCGGCCCCATCCCCACCACATGAATTTTGTTACGTGCACCAGTATAAAGGTCATGTGTCACACATCACCTCCATATTAGTGCACATAACAAAATTCATTCTGCACATGAAAAATGAAAAAAAAATTAGAGGGAACACTTATTAGGATCCGAGTTTCTTGCATGGCAACTAAATATACGGCCAGTATTGAAGTTAAAAGAGGTCAGCTGGCTGTGGCACCACATTATGCCTCTGCTACTTTGCTGTGACAATCCAACACCCGCTCGTGCTCTAATGAAAGCTTAAATAAACATGTTTGCAGGAAACTTTAAGTTTGAGACTGATCTAGATTTTAACGTCATCCTTCTTGGCTGGGGGGACTGTCTAATTTTTCTCTGATTTTTTCCAGATTAAACGGTGCCGATTGTTTGGATCACCATCTCTGCCCAATGGTGTGGCTAGGAATGCCCTGAAAAGAATTGAAAGGTCCCAAGAAGAGACCTCTCCAGGAAACAGCAAAAGGAGGAAAAATGTGCCTGGAACACCCTCTGAAGAAGCAATAGTTGGTGGCTTAATAGCTAATATTAATCCTTGCCTAATCAGTTTTATTTTGTGAGGCTAGGTATCCAATTCTTTTATAAATTTTAACAAGGATGTTCAAGAGAACAATGCTCTTCCAGGTAGATAACTGTTCATCTGACGAGCTGTAGTCTCTTAATGCATGATGTTAGGGGATAGGTTGGGTGGGCTTGAACTCTGGTCTTCTATTGTGATCCCAAGTGAAAATAAATTTGAGGGTGTGGCAGGCCAGGATTTAGATGTTCTATGATATATACCAATTGATGTTCATGTCTACTCTCAGTGAAGTGCATTGATTCTCTGTGGGAAAGGATAATAGGCCGTTGTTACTCAGTAGTCATCTCTAACTGTTGTTCCTGTAGAGTCTGAAACTAATTAGGACTCAGTCATCCTCAGAGATTGAGAGCATTTTGGACAATGACCAAAGGAATCTTATTGGTGACTTCTCAAAGGTAACACTGATGGTTTTTTTTAATAGCATCTTTGTGTGTCAAACTAACCCAAGTCAGGTTCTCTCTTGCTCCAACAGTGCGTGTTTGAGTGGTCTATAAATGGTAAGCACTAAAGTGCTTTAACAATCATTTACTAATTAACTCCTCACCCGTGTGAGGTATTCTGAATCCTTTCCCACAATTATTCATAATCCTCTAACTCCCTACAAACGGTTAAATTGCATCCATTTTCCCTCTGTCTCTTTTGATTGTAAGGTCTTGTGGGTGGAGTTTTAGAGACAAGCTACTAGTCAGTGTGGGCAGCCACAAACCATGACACGCATTGTGGAGGACTGCAAACTGACTCAACTTCCTGGAAGTCTTCGTGCCTTGAATGTTGTTCAGAACACTGTGGCTTGGCTTGACCAGATTGCATATGCCAAATTAATATTAAAATAAATTATGGGCAGGTGCCTCTGCTGATCTCTGAATTGTCTAGTTATGCTAATGTGCCATAAAATCAATAACCAGACAGTCTGTAACTGAGATGTATGGTTTACACTGTCATAAATGGGATTTCCTCAGTCTGAGTTAGCCTTCTGTTTTATTTTTTAGGATTACCTTTTCCACACTGTAGATGGGAAGCATCAAGATTTAAAATATATCGACCCAGAAATGGTATGTATCCCAGTGGCAATGAGAAATTGCTTTGTACAAAGAAGCAAACTCATGTAGCACATAAGATAAACTCCTGAAATCTTCTTTTTCTGTGTAGATTGTATCCGTGCTGACTGGGAAGTTTGCAAGCTTCATTAAGGAGTGTGTGATAATTGACTGCAGATATCCATATGAGTATGAGGGAGGCCATATCAAGGTACAGTGACCCTGGAGGAGAAATGTATAGGTGTCTGATGCCTGGGCAAATCAGGGAGCACTGGGAAGTATCTTAAAGATGCTCATTCCTAGCTGTTCATGAGCAAATCCAAGGGTAGGCTGGCAGTTTAGGGCTTCTTTTTTTTCCTTCGGGTTAAGGAGATGGTGTCTGAATTTATATTTAATCTTATATTTAAAATTATATTACAGCCCTGCCCAAAGTCCCCAAACACAGTTGGGACCATGTTGTGCTGTACAAACTGTGTAGGACTGCGCTCACTCTCCGTGATCTCTGGATTAGCTTTCCCTCCGAAGGGAGGAACACTCAGCTCTCCGTGGCTAGAAGCAGGGTTTGCCTTAATGGGAAGTGTAGGGCATTTGTAGAGGACTGACCGTACACTTGTTTCTCTGTAGAAGAATCAGAAAGTTAGGATACCTAATGTCTCTAGGGAAACAGATATTAAAAACTTCCATAGCTTAATCTGACATTCAGTTTACTTTAACTAAATTTTAATATTCTAGCTGTAGAAGAAATGGCCTTATTCTCTTACACAAGCTTTGCAATGTGAGCAGTTATTTTGAAGAGTGCTGCTTGAGTAAGCTGGCGAGTTCTAAAAAGCAGTTTGAGAGCACTGTGCTTTGAGGTGGAAGGTTCATATCAGGAAAAAGATCTTGGAGTCATCGTAGATAGTTCTCTGAAGATGTCCACGCAGTGTGCAGAGGTGGTCAAAAAAGCAAACAGGATGATAGGAATCATTAAAAAGGGGATAGAGAATAAGAATATCTTATTGCCCTTATATAAATCGATGGTATGCCCACATCTTGAATACTGCGTACAGATGTGGTCTCCTCATCTCAAAAAATAAATACTGGCACTATAAATGGTTCAGAGAAGAGCAACTAAAATGATTAGGGGTTTGGAATGGGTCCCACATGAGGCGAGATTAAAGAGGCTAGGACTCTTCAGCTTGGAAAAGAGGAGACGGGGGGGGATATGATAGAGGTATATAAAATCATGAGTGATGTGGAGAAAGTAGATAAGGAAACGTTATTTACTTATTCTCATAATACAAGAACTAGGGGTCACCAAATGAAATTAATAGGCAGAAGGTTTAAAACAAATAGGAAGTTCTTCTTCATACAGCCCACAGTCAACTTGTGGAACTCCTTGCCTGAGGAGGTTGTGAAGGCTAGGACTATAACAGCGTTTAAAAGAGAACTGGGTAAATTCCTGGAGGTTAAGTCCATTAATGGCTATTAGCCAGGATGGGTAAGAATGGTGTCCCTAGCCTCTGTTTGTCAGAGGGTGGAGATGGATGGCAGGAGAGAGATCACTTGATCATTGCCTGTTAGGTTCACTCCCTCTGGGGCACCTGGCATTGGCCACTGTTGGAAGACAGGATACTGGGCTAGATGGACCTTTGGTCTGACCCAGTATGGCCGTTCTTATGTTCTTAAAGCTAAATCCTACCAATGTGCAGTCACCCACGTGACCACAAGAATGGGAGCTGTTCCAGCAGAGAGAGAGCTGCTCTCCAAGAAGTGTAAACAGCTTTCTGTTACCAAAGGATAGCAAAGCTAACTGTGCTCAACAAGAAGATAGAAGTGGCTTTTTACATCTCCCGTCCTAACTTGTGCTGTATGCTCAGTTGCGACTTTGCCTTCCCAGGGTGCTGTAAACCTCCACATGGAAGAGGATGTGGAGGATTTCCTGCTGAAGAAGCCTATCATGCCATCAGAAAACAAACGAGTAATAATAGTATTCCACTGTGAGTTCTCCTCAGAGCGGGGTCCCCGAATGTGAGTATCTGAGCATGGTCCTACCTATGCTGGGATCAGAATCCCACAGCAGTGCTTGTTACACAGTTGTTACTAGTTAGTAAGCTTTTGAAGATGGTTTAAGACTTCAGGTAGCAACATGTCAAACGCTTATGCAATTTACTGTAGTAGGTGCTGGCTCTGTCATTTCTGATAGACAACTAGTTTTCAGAATCTGTCAAACAGTACAGCATGTGTTCCTAACAGACGGTGGCTGGCTGCTGTACTCTGTTCTTTGAGTAACGGGAGGCACAGGTTAAGAATGTGGTTTGCACAAATATAACTTCCTTTCTAAAATCAGGTTTGTAGCTTTTAACCTCTGTCCCTATTACAGGTGCCGGTTTGTGAGGGAGAGAGACAGACTGGGGAACGAGTACCCCAACCTGCATTACCCAGAGCTCTATGTGCTGAAGGGGGGCTATAAGGACTTCTTCTTAAGATGCCGAGTAAGGATCTCTCATTTATAAACTTCTCATTGCCCTTCTGTTTTCACTCCTCACAACAGGGTTAATAACATTGAACAAATGCCTCTCTCTCTCTCTCC
Source organism: Mauremys mutica (assembly GCF_020497125.1). Classification (NCBI taxonomy): domain Eukaryota; kingdom Metazoa; phylum Chordata; order Testudines; family Geoemydidae; genus Mauremys; species Mauremys mutica. Next base: position 293,591,218 of record NC_059073.1, on the reverse strand, counting down.
AGCTATATTCAGCTCTAGGGCTTAACCTGTGCTTCTGAACAGATGCAGAATAACTCACTGCGCTGTACTTCATTCTTCTTGCTCTTTTGTACATAGTGGTCTTGCTGTGCTACAAGACTAGATTGATTGCTATGATTAACTTGCCATTTGAGGAGTTTTTGTAATAAAGGCTGTGACCAGGGTCTCATGGGGGGCCAGCTGTGGTCACTCAATTAGGGTGAACTGCACAGAATGGGGCAGCCAAACCCCCAAAAGCTGGTGGAGATTCCAATACTTAGATTCACCAACCAGCATAAAACAGCTTTTTATTACCTTACTGGTTACTCAGAAGTCCAAACAACACAGTTCCCTTAAAGTGATCCAGCCTCAGGCCTCCATCCAGGTACCCAGATAAAATATGATGATTTCTGAAAATCTGATTTCACCATAGAAAAGAAAAGGTTCTACCAATCCCAAAGGATCGGACACGTTACCTCCCAGGTTAATGAATGTTTCAGATCTTACCCAAATACACGCTACAGCCAATTCTTATTAACTAAACTAAAATTTATTAAAAAACAAGAGAGAGGGAATATGGTTAAAAGATCAATATACATACAGACATGAGTTCAATTCACTGAGGTTCAGATTCACAGCGGAGATGGTGAGCTTTGTAGTTGCAAAGAGTTCCTTTAGAATTCAGTTCATAGGTCATAGTCCAATGTCCAAATCTCACATTCAGGGCGTCCCAGCATAACTGGAACCTCAGTCTTGCGACTCAAACGTCCATCGATGAAGCTTAAGCAGATCTGAGATGACAGAATAGGACCCAAAGATCTTTTATTCAATTTCATGTGTTTTGACAAGTTGGAGTTCCTCAGGGAACAAAAGGTAATTAGGATGACTTTGAAGGAGGTCCATCACCAGTACTTAGCCTTATGTTAATTTGTATAGCTATTTGCTTGTTCCTCCCCCATTCACAGTACATTTCAACAAGAGATGAATACCGAGATATCCCATTTTTACAATTCATTTAAATGATATCAGAATGCAGCATAGACAGGGACTGTTGATTACATTGTCGACCCTACGCAGACATATATAAATACACAAAACCACAAACATTATCTCCCCAAATGTCTTTTGAGGTTTATTTATTTTGCAGGATGTTCAACCCTTTCTAGCCATGCATCACCAAGGCTCTTGTCTAAACCTCTCCACACCTCAAAGCTACCTATTGTTGTCACTCCTGGTGCTCACCAATGTCTCTTGGATGAGGTATAAAACTGACCTTTTGTAGTTACTAAAATCCATGGCATTCTTCAAGAAAGCAAGAACAAAGGAGAAACATGGGGTTTGTCTGATGCTGTATGACGAACAAAAGCCTGAGTTTTTTCCCATAGATTCTCAGCTTGTTTTTACCTTAGAAATATCAGGAATGTCAAATCTGGTCTTTGTTGGGGCTCTTCCTAGTGTGCTCAGCCCTTAATTTGAAGGGTGGTATTAAATATTACAGCTTTTTCTGCCTTAGTGCATTTAAAAGTTTGAATAAAAAATGTTTTCCATCTCAATCAGGTTACACTTCCTTGGTGCCATGTACTTATTCTACTAGTTCTCCAGCTAGCTCTCCATACTATTCCAGCATAGGCAAGGAGAGTGTTTAAAAAAAAAAAAAGTGCTCCCCTCTCCCACTTCCTAGCCTTTCTATTGCAAATAAACCCATTTCTTTTTACTGGCGTGCTAGCCAAATTTCATATAGAGCAGCTGGACTCTACCTCCCTGTGTTCCCCCTACACTCTCAGGATGGACACTTTCTCTTTTCTAAATGGCTGAGTGTTGCTGTGTTCTGTTGGTTTCACTGGTGGGAAGAATGTTTCTTGGCACGAGGCTTTGGGATGAGAACGATGTAAATATAAGGTTGTCCCCCCTGCTATGAGAGAGCTATCTTTAGGAGGGAGATGTCAAGCAGAGCTGAGTGAGTTCAGTCTGTGAATGTTGGCTTAAACCAACTTAACCAGTTGTTAAATTGCAATTTGGGGTCTGGATCTAGATGCCATGGTGATAGGATGGTTGTGTAGTTGTATGGATGGTTGTAAGCATGAGCTTGTTTGCTTGAGGCCTGGGGTCAGACAGGGTTCAGATAGGAATGTCATTTGTACACGAAGCAATGACAAATTGAAGTGAAACCAGCTTTTCTTTCCCAGAACTATTGTGAACCCCAGAGCTACCGCCCCATGCACCACGAGGACTTTAAGGAAGACTTGAAAAGGTTCCGCACGAAAAGTAGAACATGGGCAGGTGAGAAGAGCAAAAGGGAACTGTACAGTCGCCTGAAGAAACTCTAAGGGCTGTATCGGTGGGCAGCAGAAGACTGCTCACCATGTAGGAAAACAGAAGTGGGAGGCGAGAAGAGTGTATCTGTTCCTTGGTCATGATTATCATGCACCAGCTCACTCCATGGACATCTTCGCATTCTTGTCAGTCTTGCTGGAAGTGATCAGAGAAACAATATGGAACACTTTTCTATTCACCATGCTGCTCATGTGGACCTAATGATCTGCCTGCTGACTGCAAAGATGACTTTTCTGTTTGCCTTCCTCAACATGGTTCATGGAAATGGATTCTCCTCTTCTATGGCATATGTAGAAACAGCTATCCAACAGCCTACTGTAGGTGCGGTGGCTTGAGCTGGCATGTGCCATGTAAGTGTTAATGGTGAGATTATTTTAGTGCCTGTTTTAAAACTATGCCTTATTTTATTATTTAAGTACAGTCGAATGAAGCTAATACCACTGCAGGTGAGTCATCTGGATTGCACTGAGACCTCATTTCTGCTAACAGGCAACCTACCATGGGGTTCTCAAGTCTTTCAACCACAGCTCTGATTGGTTTTTGTTGGCAGTGTAATGCACTGTAATGAAGTGGGATGTGGAGAGGTGCTTCCCTATGAGGTTTTTCACACAACAAAAATGCCACACCTACAGGAAGCCTACTGACAGTATAACGGGAAACTGCTTGTTGTGCAGATATCATGTTCTTTTAATTTATTCTGTGACCTAGGTTGCTTTATTTTATATTTTAACTTCAGGAACTTCTCCTTAGCTGTTTCATTAAATCTGAAGAAACCACCGTTTCAAAGCAGGCAGAATTACTGCCAGTTCCCGTAAGCCAGAGAACAGGTTGCTTCTGGTGAACTCTGAAATGCTAGGTGGCAAACCTGATTATGTATTTAGCGTTGCCAAATTGAGCAGTGATGGAGCAGCATGTTGCTGCTTCTTTCAGTTCTAGTTATTATCATGGTTTATATCTGGAAGAGAACCTGGCTATGTGGAATCATGCTTATCCTGTCATTTGCAAGTTGATTTGCTTCTCAGTGAAACTTCAGCCACCTCCCACTGTGCAACTCTGCTAAAACTACTTCAGCAGCTATGGATTTTTTACTTCAGATGTTTACAACTGATTTGTTGGAAGGACAAAGCAAGAGAGGAGCCTACAGCCAATGAGCTTTCACCATCCGTAGATAGTTGATGCTGGTAAAAGGAAAAACTTTCAAAGGCCAGCTTTGTGTCCTCCAGTAAAATAAACAGCTAAATCCTAGAAATTAGCTACCCAAAAAAGTCTGAGGATCCCATGGCAAGAGATTGGGCCAATGTTAAACCTGTTCTAGTTGCTTCTTTGGCAACATGTAAAGCATGTCTAGCAAATGCTAAAGCAGTCTAATGACTTAGCATGTGATCTGGCTCTCGCTTTGAGCACAGCGAGACTGTAGTATGCTGGTTTGGCAATGGCTCTGCTTCCCCATGTGCCAACATATCATCAGTGAAAGCAGCCTTACTTTCCATAGATTCCCAAAGACTCTTATTTTTACCTTAGCAGAAATCCCAAAGTGCTTCAGATGGCTTGACTTCTGGCCTTCAGGTCAATGTTACAAAAATGGTATTTACATCAGAGTACAGCGTGGGGAAGGTTTTGTGGCGTTTTATTTTGTTTTTAAGTTTCTGATTTCCTAAGGTCTGCTGTTCAAGTTTTATTTCTTTAAGTTTCAAAAAGATTACGTAACACTTTTTTTTAAGTTAAGTCTCTTATGGGTGGATTAATAAGTGTTAAATCAGTGCTGGTGATTTACCAAACTTATAATAAAAAAAACAGGAGGGAAGTTGTATTCCACATCCTCGCATGGCATTTTGTATTAGGAATTTCTGTAAGAAGCCCAGTGAAATGACTTAAATCTAAACTTTCTGAATTATGTGTCAGTATTAAATCTGGGAAGGGGAAAGCTGTTATGCAATCCAATCAGTAATCCATTTGTCTGAAGCTACCTTCTGGTAGATGATTACCTTCACTGTATGCAGGTGATCAGTATGTACTCAAAGCTGCCAATTTAGCAACATATCTGGGTAGTAAATCTGACACACATTCCTCCAGTGCAGCATGGTAAACAAATGTCATGTATGTAACAACTGTGAAGCTGCAAGTCACATCCAAAAAAAGCAGGTGGGAGACTGTTTGAGTAACATAATGTGTTGTTTTCTCCCCATTTGAAAGGGGTCATTCACCTTTGGTTTCTTGTGTATCAATAACCATTATAGCAATCTGTGGCTTTACTATTGTATTTCCTGAGAATACCCCCAACTTCCTGGTATTCAGGATATTAAATGTGTGCTGAGTATCGCTGTTTAACACTGCTGTACCACACTGTTAATTAGTGGCAGTGTTTGGTTTGAGTTAAAGTTCCATGTAACCTTGTTTGGGGGAGTGGAAATACAAAACTTTGTTTTATACCTGACCTTGTTCTTTTGTATGTACCCTGGTTTGAGGATTTTGTGTGGGTGGGAGGGAAGTTGTACGATGTACATGGTCCTAAATAGGATCTGTACTAAAAAGAGCCTGCATCTGTAATAGACTCTTGCAGGCTGAGGGAATAAACTACCTAAAATCCAAGCTGTTTGTTTCCAGTGTAGTTCCATCTTTACTATCCTTGAGCAGTGTGACGTAGTGTGGACAAATCCCATGCTGCCTTTCACACTTGAGAGAAGCTCCCTATAAACATCTGCAAAACCAACTCATTATCCTCCTCCAAATCTCTCCTTAAAACTCCTCTGCCATGAAGCCTACAAAAGACTTAATGGTCAGGCTGATGGTGTGCTGAGGTCACAGCGCCAACCTTGTCTCATTGTTTCTTGTACTCCTCTGCTGGACTGTGTATCCATCTGTCTCCTCAGATGTATTGGTATTGTAAACTCTTTGTGTTGGGGACCATCTCTTTGTTCTGGGTTTGTACCACACCTACACAATGGGGTCCTGGTCCATGACTGGTGCAGAAATAATACGAATAATACTATGAAATAAGATGTGGAACAGCATCCTCATACCACGCTGAAAACAGCACAAGCTTGAGTTTAAAACAGACTACACTCATTGTATTGTGAAACTGCTTTCTACTAATTTTCCAAAATCCCTTTCACTTCACAGAATGCTTCCACTGTAACTTCAAATGGTTCTGCAGCAAAATGACTAAAAATGCCTCCATCTTACTCACTAGATCTGCTTCCTGGATGTATTCAATCCTATCTACTAACTTTAAAGGCAGCAGGCTTATTTGCTCCTAACTCCTGTTATGTCAGTAAAGTCACTCCAGTCGAAGGAGGCCTCGGATCTTATTTCCATTGGTGCCTCAGAAGAACTGTCATCCCTACTCCCAATCAGTTTCAGTTATGCAAACCCACTGCTAGCAGTGGAAGGTTGCACAAGTACCTATAAGGGCCTAATCTGGCCTCTAGAGCTTTTGTTACTGGCCATGATGCACAGGAAGAAAAGAACCCAGTTTAATTTCAATCCTAGGTTCTGTTTGCAAGGCTGTCAGGCTAGAGGCTTCTCAAAGCAGGACTACTAAACTAATATACTACAGGTACTCTGTACAAGTTACTAGAGGAGGATAATACTGGAGTTGCAGTGATCTGAACTTCAGAGAGATTGACATTAATGCTTTTCTCCATACCCTGTGAGAAGGGACTTGTACAACTCACTGTGTGGCAAAGATCCGTATGTGTTTGTTCTGGATGCTTTCCCAGTGGAACACCTGCATGCTGTATTCAGGTATGTTAATAGTTTCAGAAGATAGCACTGAGATGGAGAACAGGTGCTTAGAAGTGGGATCAGAATCAAAAGCTTAAATTAAATACAGTCATGTGACTTCAAATCCACTGTAGACTAAAGCAGAGAACTGTTCTTTCTACTTCCATCTGTTGTCCTAGCGAAACTGATGTGGAAAGCTGCTTAGAGGCTGGTGACGCTACAATGCAAGCCCTTGAATACAAAGTGAACATTTGCTTTCACATCACTTTCCATCTGTGACCCAAAGGAGGGAAAATGAACCCTGTTTCTTACTGTTTTGAAATCTCAAGTGTTGCAAGAAAATTTTGGTGAGTTTAAAGGCCAACAAAGGCATGTATGAAGGGAGTGCACCCTAAAAACAAGCCCTGACAGAATCAGGAGCAGGGAAGAAACTTCATGTAAAATTGCAAAATATGTATCTCTCATTGATTGATCTTTACCCTGATTCTAGGTGTCTTTATTGTAATTGACAACTGGCAAGGATCATGCTCTGCAGCTTTTTAAACCTTGTTTCCTGGCTAGGAAAATGAAGGGAGGGATTGAACCCTGGCTTAAGCTAGATGCTTTGTCTGAGGGCACTTGAAGCTTCCTCACCTTGGGGTGTCAGAGCATATTCCTAAATAAATAGCTTCATCAGCTGGAGGAGAAGAGAACTCCTTCAAAGATAAAAGGCTAACTAAAATTAACCCTTTCCCCGTAAGAGCAGAATGTGAGACCTTGGGATGATCTGCTTAGTACTAAATTGGACTGAGCCAGGGGGCCCAGAAGTGAGCATGTCTAGGGAAAACGAAACATCTGCCAGTGAAGTTCATTGTTTGATAGTGAAGGTGATCAATAGCAGCTGTCAATATGCTAGCCTCATCCATACCCGGAAGAGCAAATATTCTTGCCCTGTTCTAATCAGCTAGTCCAGACACAATTATGTCTCTGTTCAACATCATTTTTCAAAAGCCAAATTTGTTTCCACTATATCTTCCTCTGTAGGCAGCAGTCTGTCGCCTACAATCTTCAGATGATTCTCTAATGGGGCACAATTATGAAGTTACGTAGTCTGTGGTGTTGAGAGGAGCAATGATAGCTAATTATCAAACTTTCTCTCTCATCCCCCCCCCCCCAAACCCCGTGGACTAATTCTAAGCTCCCAGAGGCTCAGAAAGATGGTACCAAATTACACACTTCACTGTACCTCATTCATCACACTGATTCTCTTAATATTATGCAATTCAATTAAAGGTAGGTCTCCCCTCAACAAGACTTTGTATTGTGTATCCAGTAAGCAGGAGGTTGTTACACTAGATCTAAGTGCAGCCACACAGTGGAGTTGTTGCTTATTTAAAATGGTGTCTGGTTGCCTGAAGGTGAAGATGGATAGATAATACTGCATTGGGTATGTCAGTTATGCAGTATCCTGTTTTATAGGTAAGTTTATTACAGTTTTAATAGTAAGCTCTACTTGGATTGTATACTCTTTAGGGCAGAGACCTTTGTTCTGTGTTTCTACATAGCCTGGTGCAGTGGGTTCCTGGCCTGTGACAGACAATACAAACAAGTGCATAGGTGTATACATGGTATAGTAGGCAGGTACAGTTTATACTATATGTCAGAATGTTTGATGCAACATACCCAGAAAGCAGATTTTTGCAACCAGGTAGGTGGTTACATTTTACCAAAGTCTTGGAAACCTCACCTAGCATTAACTCAGTTAGTGCGACATTTCAATTGTCCACTATGTTAAGAAAATAATTCCTTTATTGTTACTGGTGAGAATGTGACGGTTTGAGCCAGAGACTCCTGACAGAGCAGGTGTTTTGGGAGGTTTTGCATGGCAAATCTTTAGAGCAGGAGAGCGGGGATGTAAAAGGGATTACTAGCTATCATTCCTTTTCCAGCCTCCTTGGAACTCATTTACTGCTAGCTGTTCACAGCTATCAGATTCTGTTGAGGGCATTGAGATGGGGTCCATCTGTTTAAACAGGTCCTAGGGTTACCTGCCTCCTTCCATGTTGTACGTGCTCTCATCTTGGGAGGGCTATTTTCAGTCATAACTGATCGAGATTTCCCATATAGTTGGAAAATGGTGTGATGCGTTTTCTTGCATGCTCATGTCATTATATTTCTTTGTTCTTCAACCACCACCCAAAAAACCCCAGCCAAAACAAGATATTCTATTGCACGTGCTTCCCTTGGGGAGATGAGAAAAAAACGTGACAGATGTTAGTCACATTGCTTAATGCACTACTAGGAGGTGCTCAGGTACCATGGTGATGAGCACAGTATAACAACCTATATAAAACAGGACTGAAGAATAGCTTCTCTGTAATTATATTTTTATCAAATAGTAGTAAACCGGACTTTTTTTTAACCAGGCCTGGATTCTGTACATGGCGGGGCCCTGCAAGGCCCCATCCCTATCGCTGTCCCCATCATGATGAGGGCTAGTCCGGTTTCAGCAGACAGGAGTCCACATCAACCGTACTCCCACCCCTCCCACAAAAACGAGCACTAGTTGGCAGCCTCAGCAGAGAGGCCTGGGACTGGATAGTCCATAGAGACTGAAATCCTCTTAGCTCTGCAGGAGGTGCCTCCAGAACAGGCTAGAGGCCATTGGCAAGGGACAGTTTGCGGAAACTTGCCCTTACCATGGCTTGTGCGTCTGGTCTGTGTGTGGGTCAAGGGCTTTGGTCTCCAGGGCTGGCAATGTCACTCGTACGACATGCAAAAACTTTCCTTTTTTTTTCCCGTTTTTTACAAATCCGCATCCAAATGGGAGCAACACCTTAAGTCAGGCTGCAGCGCCTGCTGGGAAGTAACAAGCCTTAAACTGTACTTAAATGCCATGTTCAGTCATATTTAGTACATATTTAAATACTGTAATCAGTGCATTCTTCCTCCAACCCTTGAACAGTGAGGGAATTGAACAAATAGAATTGACTCCCATTTCTGTGAATTAATTCCTCCGTTTTTACTAACAATAATGAAAATACGTCACTGTTTCCATAGCATTTCTTGGCCATAAATCTTCAAGTGGGTGAGTATCATTATCCTTGTTTTAATAGAACAGGGAAACTGAGGCTCCAAGGGGGGCTTGTCCAATGTGAGTGTGACTCCAGCAGTGCTGGGAAGAGAACACAACCCCTGCCTTCAAGGCAATGGCCCCATCCACTGGAGAAGATTTCCACATCCTCCAATTAAATAAGTCCCCGTCCTTCAGCCCAGCCAAGGTCTGGAGGGTCTTTCAACCACTCCTAAGAACCATAGGTTCCCCGGGCCCATCTCAGCTCAGGAGCCATGCTTTAATTTTAATCTGGCTGAGCACCATTAACAAACTTAATGTGTTCAAATGTCGAGAGTCAAGGTCTTAAATTTGATCCCAACACTTTTTCTCATTCAGGGAATGTGGCCCATCCTAGCTACGGGAAAATGTCAGGTTTATCAGAATCTCTGCATTTTTAGAGTTGGTTGGAGGGGTGAGCAGGCACAGGGGAAGGATGATCTGGTTAAAGTGCTAGTCAAGGAGTCAAGAGATCAGAATTTCCCTGCAGCCTCACTTTAAACCTTCCTGTCTTTTTCCTGCACTGTAAAGAGGCTAATACTTCCCTGCCCCACATACGGGTTGTGTGAGGCCTAATTCATTACTGCTTGTGAAGTGCATTGAAATCCTTGGCTGGAAGGGGCTGAGAAAAGGGCACAGTCTTTTACATGTAAAAATTGAGCGGCAAGTAGGGAATTGCTGAAGTTTGTCATCAGGCTTGACTGCTCCCTGAGAGCACACAGCTAGAAAGTCCACTAGATGGTACTGTAACTTCAGTCTGTACCAGAAACTCCAGATATAAAATGGGGGGGGGGGAATACCCCATTAACCGCTGATAGCCCATGCCTCTCTCCAGTCAGCCTGCACCACTGCTCCAGGTGAAAGGCTTGCTGGCTTTTGGCAGAGATGGAGGAGAAAAGATGGTCTTGTGGTTTAAACACTGCAGTAAGTGCTGGTAAAACTGTTCGGTGTCTGGTTCTCTCTGTGATTTTAGGCAAGTCAGACATTTTCCTCTGCCTCAATTGTCCAGCTGTAGAACAGAATATTACATGTCTAACTCCCAGATGTCCCAGTCTTAATAGATGACAGGGTGTAAAGGGCTTTGAGATCCTCAGATGGAAGATGCTATAGAAGGGCCAAGCATCCCAGTGATTTATGCAGCCTGACTCAAACACAGGGCCAAGCAGGTGCTGTCATCTTGTATTTTATTTCTAAAAATAAGTTTCTGGCTCCTCTGGGGCTGCATGATGTGCTGAGGTGACGCTGTGAGATTTCACAATTAACTCCCTTTTTCTGCTGCCTCCTTGCAGGGGCTGAATACAGCTCTGATCCTGTTAAGTCTGGCACTACCCTGATGAATCACTGCAGGATCTCAACATGCAAAGCAGCTGTTTGGCAGGGGTGTGCATAGTTCATCTTAATAGCTATTGGATTTTTCAGTCCCAGGATTCCCTGTGTATGAAGGGGAGAGGCCATCCACCCCTAAAAGCTGCTGGAGGTTGCAGGAGTGTTCTGGAAGCGGTGGTTATTAGCTCTTTCTGAGCGGAGCCCCTTCAGTGCTATAGCCAACCCCGTGCTGAGGCAGTGGTCGCACACTGGAAGTGCCAGCTACTGCGTCACTAACCATTACTGCAGCTCCCTGGGGCCTCCTCAGAACTTGTTTCCCCAAAGTTAGAACTCGCTCCAGATCACAGGATTTTGACTTAGCCTTGGGCTCCAAACACTGGCAGTTCAGTTTCATTTGGCTCCTATAAAACATTGGGCTGTGTTGTTAATTCCCATCTCTGCCCTAGATTTTATTTAGGTTTGTAGACATAATAAAAAGACCAATCCAACGCGTCTGCCCACCTTGCCATTCATTGCTTAGCTTCCAACACAACAAGCAAATGCCCTACCCGCTCTTCTGTCCCCTTCCTTCGGAAATCCCCGAAGCACGAAGCCCGATCTATCAGACCAGAGGGGGATCTAGTGTGAGTGCCTCCGCTGAGCTCACCGTGACACAGGCCATGCTTGTGAGAGGTGGAGTCTCAAGTAGGCCAACCCCAAATCCCTGGTGGACCTTAATTACTCTCTAGGTAGAACCTTTGTTTGGAAAGGATTCTATGTTGCTAAAAAAAAATAAATCTTAAACTGAATTTTCCCCGAGGACCAGGGAAGGTGGGAGTAGGAGAATATCACCTGCAAGATTAAAATTTCAGAGAAGCCCATTTTGGGGGGAGAGAAAAAAATCACTTGGGGTTAGTGTAGCTCTGCCCAGGCTCCCATGCACACTGTCCTGCTCAGCTGTGCCTCCTGGGAGTTCTGAGCTGATCACCATGCATATGCTGCAATGTTGAAACAGCACGGCTGTGAGTCAAACAGGCCTGTGGGTGACCATATCCCCTCTGCCACTGGCTTGCGGGGGAAGCTTGCCCAGCCACATCTGTACGAGGAGCATTTTACTGGCGTAGCATTACCAGTATACAATGCTGGCAAAGTGTTCCAGGTGTGCATAACTATACTGGCAGCTGGTATAGCTGCTTCTACACTAGGCACTTCTAGCACTGCTCCATTGGTCGGGTCAGACCTCTTCACACACCTGCCCAACAGAGTTATGCTGGCAGAAGTCTGTAGTGTAGACCTGGCCTTAATCTCCGTGGGCCTCTCTTGATTGAGTCGATGGCCAGTCTGCCCTAGGAGAAAAGGTGATATTTAAAAATATAGCCCCCTCTAGCCTTAACCCTGACAAGTTAAGTCTCTAAGCCAGCAATGCCCCTCTGCCATGTACATTGGCCAAACCGGACAGTCTACACAAAAGAATAAATGGACACAAATCTGACATCAGGAATCATAACGTACAAAAACCAGTGGGAGAACACTGCAACCTCTCTAACCACTCAGTGACAGACTTGGTGGCAATTTTACAACAAAAAAACTTCCAAAACAGATTCCAAAGAGAGACTGCTGAACTTGAATTGATATGCAAACTAGATACAATCAATTTAGGCTTACATAGAGACTGGGAATGGCTGAGCCATTTCCCATACTGAATCGATTTCCCCATGTTAAGTATCCTCGCAGCTTCTTGTCAAACTGTCTGAAATGGGCCATCTTGATTAGCACTACAAAAGTTTTTTTTTTCCTGCCGACAACAGTTCATCTTAATTAATTAGCCTCTTAGAGTTGGTTGGGCAACTCCCACCTTTTCATGTTCTCTGTATGTATATATATCTCTTCACTGTACCATTCTATGCATTCGATGAAGTGGGCTGTAGCCCACGAAAGCTTATGCTCAAATTTATTAGTCTCTAAGGTGCCACAAATACTCCTGTTCTTTTTCCTCTAAACCATACTGACTATATTAGGTGCTAAGAAATGAGTTAGTTAAGGTCCTTTAAAACACTGCTTTCTTCTTAGTTTAGACTAGGGTGACCAGATGTCCTGATTTTACAGGGACCGTCCCAATTTTGGGGTCTTTTTCTTATATAGGCTCCTATTACCCCCCACCCCGTCCCAATTTTTCACATTTGCTGTCTGGTCACCCTAGTTTAGACAAGCCCTATCTGTCCTCATCTGAAATATGGTTACCAACTTCCTGGTTCTGTTGGGAACGGGGGGAGGTTAATGTTTGCAAAAAGCTCTGCAGAAGGTAAAGCACCACAGCCCTAGTGCGCAGTAGAGGCAGGAGCAACGGTGTCTCCCGAGTGGCCAATCCATTACCGCCTCCTCTAAGTCGTCAGAGCTCGTGTGCACTTAATGATTTCATGCATCTTCCAGGGAGGAGGGGCGGCCCCAGTCTCCCTGGCTAGGCCTGCTTCTGCGCACACTGATTGCTAACAGAGCAGGTGCCGAGAGAGCACTAGCTGTGAGCAGGCCTGAGGAGCAAACAAAACCTGCCCAAGGGGAGAGCTGGCTCTGGGAAACGAATAGCTGCGTGAATGGCATTGTGTCATAGGCCTACCCCCCTACCATGAAGGTAGGCGAGGTGCATTGATTATGTCTCTATTTCCTCTTTGTTGCCTAGATGCGTGAGAGCCATGTGCCGCCCCCCTTCTCTCCAGGAGATGAAAGAAGCAGCCCCCTGCCTCATTAGGCATCAGGCGCCTGCTGGGAATGACGCTGTCCCTGGCGCGCTCTGTATTTCTAGGCTGTTTCGTGTAGCTGGAGCAGAGCTGGCTGGTGGGCAGAGGGAAGTGCGTTCTTAAGAGGAGGAGAGTCAATGTGGGGGGACAAGCATGGCTGCCAGCTGCTGAGGGAATGATGTGATTAAAGGAGGGACAAAGAGGCAGCGAAGGGAGTAATGGCTGGAGTAAATGATGGGGGGGAGGGGAGCTCTGCGGGCAGGTAGGGACCTCCGCTCTCCTTGTTTGGAAACGCACCCAGAGACGTGTCCTCTCCTGCCCTGCTCTGGTAGGAGCCTCCCAGCTGTTCTTGCACAAGCTCCCCTTCACGCCTGGTCAAGCTGTGGGAGGGGGAACCAGGATTTTCAAACAAAGGCTGCATATGAGCGGTCTGCCCTGGTTGTCCCCCCCACACACACACACACCCCGTATCCATGGCTTTCTGCCTCAGCGGACAGGGCTGGTTTCTGTCCGCGGAACAGTATGGGCCAGGATGGAGGTGCTCCAGCCAAAATGTTCTACAAGTTGGGTGTGGGTAGATATGAATGTGTGGCTGGTCTGTGCTGGGGCGCAGCATAGCGGGGGCTGTTGTGTGCTTGGGGCTGGGGCGTGGTGGGAGCCAGGGGGGGCTGGGGTGTGGCGGGAGCGAGGGGGCATCTGTTGTGTGCTCGGGGCTGGAGCGTGATGGTTGTTCTGTGCTCGGTGTAGGGGACCTACTGTGTTATTTCATAGCTATAATATGTTTGTTACCAATAACAATCCAGCTAATCCCAGCCCCTGCTGTAGTGGTGCCCTGGCCCTGTGAGAGCTAGGGAGTGCCACACACACACACCTGCCGGCCCCAGAGCCCCCACACTTGCCAACTCCTCCTCTCGCTAGCCCCATACTCCCTCCTTCCACGGCGGCACAGCCCCCAGTGCTGTTCCGTGTTTGAAAGGCTGGACGGCTGGCTCCCTGGGCCCTACATTGGCACCACCACGCCAAGTCAGCCCATTCTCCCCTGGGCTGTCTGGACGTCTGCACCGCTTGGAGATGCTGTAGGGCGAAGCAATTGCAGCCACTGCGCCCCATGGTCGCCCTATGAGGCCATGAACTGCTCTTGAGAGAGAAGAGCTGAGCCAGAAGAGGAGTTTGTTTTCCTTACCCCTTGTGGCGCTCACATGAGAGGGGTGGGGGAGCTCGGCGGCTCGCCCCAGGCTGGCACACATGGGCCATGCAGAGACCACTTGCCACTTCCCCCTAAGGGGAAAGGACCTCCCCCTGGGGCCCACACAGAGGGGACCATGACAGGAGCCCCACAGGAAGGTAGAGGGATTTGGTGTGGGAACAGGCCTCAGAGCTGGAATTTGCAGCTGGCGAGGGGGGACAGTATAGCCTGGGGGCCAGAGTTGAATTGACAGAGGGGAGGAGAGGTGCAGAATGGATGAATTTGTGGCAAGGGGGGAGAACTGGATTGGAGGGTGAGCCCTGGCTCTAGCTACAGTTGAGGGGGCACAAGAGGCGAGCTCAGGCATCCCTGGGAGGAGCAGTCTGGGGAGCTGCGAGGGAGAGAACATGCAATGCTCAGGATCACCGTGGCCCGACCAGCAGCTGGTCCAGGGGATGAGGCAGGGCTAGAACTCCCTTCCCTGACCAACATCAAGTCCCTTTTGTAGCATCTAACAGCTCCGGAGGAGAGAGACGGTCGCTAAGCAAAGCTGGAAGCATCCCCCGTTAGGCATATAACACAAGCTTGGCTGGGAAAATCAGAACACTGTCCAGATTGTTATGAAGGCCTGTGGGATAGCTTGGGAGAGACGGATAGGAAAGTAGGAGAGGAAATGGCACAGCCCCAGTGCATCTGGGAGTGCTCGGTAATGCTGGAAGGCGGCCGTGCAGGACAGGCCGATGGTGCGGGAGAGCCTGAGAGAATGCAGTGCCACTAACTGGGAGTAGTTAAAGGGTCGTGTCCTGAGGAAGCCTGGATTGTGAAAGGACTGTACAATTTAAAATGAAGCTCTCAGAGAAGGAGTGCTTCGAACACTTCAGGAAGAAAGAGAGAGACCCTTCCTGGAGGCTGAAGCAGTAACCTTTGATCTATAATCTTAAACAGGCGCCTGTAGCATCTGTTGCATTTCAGGGTCATAGGAGCCTTCAAGTGGGAATGCTGCATTTGGAACCAAAGCTGTATAATTAACATAAGAACGGCCAAGTATCAGAGGGGTAGCCGTGTTAGTCTGGATCTGTAAAAGCAACAAAGAATCCTGTGGCACCTTAGACTAACAGACGTTTTGCAGCATGAGCTTTCGTGCATCTGAAGAAGTGGGTATTCACCCACGAAAGCTCATGCTGCAAAACGTCTGTTAGTCTATAAGGTGCCACAGGATTCTTTGTTGCTTTTATAAGAACGGCCATACTGGGTCAGACCAAAGGTCCATCTAGCCCAGTATCCTGTCTTCCGACAGTGGCCAATGCCAGATGCCCCAGATAACCATCAAGTGATCCATCCACTGTTGCCCATTCCTAGCTTCTGGCAAACAGAGGCCAGGGACACCATCCCTGCCCAGCCTGGCTAATAGCCATTGATGGACCTGTCCTCCATGAACTTATCTAGTTTTTTTTGAACCTGTGATAGTCTTGACCTTCACATCATCCTCTGGCAAGGAGTTCTACAGGTTGACTGTGTTGTGTGAAAAAATATTTCCTTTTGTTTCTTTTAAACCTGCTGCCTATTAATTTCATTTGGTGACCCCTAGTTCTTGTGTTATGAGAAGGAGTAAATAACACTTCCTTATTTACTTTCTCCACACCAGTCAGGATTTTATAGACGTCTATCATATCCCCACTTAATCATCTCTTTTCCAAGATGAAAAGTTCCTGTCTTATTAATCTCTCCTCATACAGAAGCCGTTCCATACCCCTAGTCATTTTTATTGCCCTTTTCTGAACTTTTTCTAATTCCAATATATCTTTTTTGAGATGGGACAACCACATCTGCACACAGTATTCACTATGTGGGGGTACCATGGATTTATATAGAGGCAATATATTTTATGTCTTATTATCTATCCCTTTCTTAATGGTTCCCAACATTCTGTTCACTTTTGTGACTGCCGCTGCACATTGAGGGGATGTTTTCAGAGAACTGTCCACACTGACTCCACGATCTCTTTCTTGAGTGGTAACAGCTAATTTAGACCCCATCATTTTATATGTATAGTTGGGAATATGTTTTCCAATGTGCATTACTTTGCATTTATCAACATTGAATTTCATCTGCCATTTTGTTGCCCAGTCACCCAGTTTTGAGAGATCCTTTAGATCTTTGCAGTCTGCCTGGGACTTAACTATCTTGAGTAGTTTTGTATCATCTGCAAATTGTGCCACCTCACTGTTTACCCCTTTTTCCAGAACATTTATGAATATGTTAAATAGGACTGGTCCCAGTACAGATCCCTGGGGGACACCTCTATTTACCTCTCTCCATTCTGAAAACTGACCATTTATTCCTGTCCTTTGTTTCCTATCTTTTAACCAGTTACCAATCCATGAGAGAACCTTCCCTCTTATCCCATAGCAGCTTACTTTGCTTAAGAGCCTTTGGTGAGGGACCTTGTCAAAGGCTTTCGGAAAATCTAAATACACTGTATCTCCCTTGTCCATATGCTTGTTGACCCCCCTCAAAGAATTCTAGTAGATTGGTGAGGCGTGATTTCTCTTTACAAAAACCATGTTGACTTTGGTCTCTCAGTGTGGACTCCACTCTCTGCAAGTGCAAAGCCGCTTTTTGGCCCTCAAGGGCTGTTCATGGAAGAAGGGAGCAGATACCTGTGCTCCAGGGCTCTTGCTTTGTCTGCAGGTGCCAGGAGAGCAGGAGGGAGTGGCAGGTTTCCTTACTGCAGCTTTCATTTGCGGTGGCAAATGGCTTCATGGACAGCTTCAGTGGAATCACCTTCCCCTCTTCCTGTGACAGTTTGTCCCTGAGCTGCATGGATCAAGAAGCTTCACGATTTGGTTGATCCACATCTCCATGTTCCACTGGTTTTCAGCTGGATGTGAAGAAGCAGAAGGGCCAGGTACAGACAGCTGATTGACTGACAGTGTTCTAAAACTGGGGATTGTGACCATTCAGGGGGTCGCAAGGTTATTACAAGGGGGGGTCGCGAGCTGTCAGCCTCTACCCCAAACAAGCTTTGTCTCCAGCATATATAATAGTGTTAAATATATGTGTTTTTAATTTATAAGGGGGCTCGCACTCAGAGGCTTGCTGTGTGAAAGGGGTCACCAGTACAAAAGTTTGAGAACCACTGTAAAATGTCAGGAAGGGAAATTCTGTAAATATCTGTGCCAAAGCCCAAGCCCAAAGTCCAAGGAAGACTGCTATTTTTAGAGCCCTGCATGGATACATTTGTATCCGCAACTGATCTGTGATCCAAAAAGATGGTCCGCGGATATCCGCAGATTTGCGAACAGATCCTTTGTTTTTTTAAATTCTGAATCTGAAAAAATGAAATGGCGCATCCATTCCAGCTTTCACCCAGAATTTCATTGTGCGTATCCACCTACAAAATAATGCCAGATGCCAAGAAGCAGCACCAGCCTTTCCATTCGTGCACCTTCCTCTGTGGCCTGTGTGGCATATCTTGTCCTTGTGTTCTCCCTCCTGCCAGTGTTTTCCCCAGGAATTGAAATTAGGGGGGGGTGTTCGAATTTACGGGGGGCGGGGGGGAAGGGCCAATGAGGGGTGAGACCGTGAGGGCGAAGGGGGCCTGTATGGCACCATAGTAAAAACTGAAAATGTTTCAGGACCATTTTATTAGATTTAACTCATGTTTTAAAACCATCACACAAATTACCGTTGGCTCCTCAAGCCTTCTGTCAAGCACGACGTCTACATCCTTCTTGGTTTCTTGTTATAATTTTGCACAACTTTGTTAATTAACTTCTTGAATGCGTTCATCTTTGGTGGATTCTCATGTGTCAGGTACTTCCATTCCTTCAATTGATATGCTCATTAGTTCATTCACATGATCAGGCAGAAGGTGACTTCTTTCAGAACACACAATTCTATTCAATGATGAAAAAGCACTCAACTGTAGCTGTTGTGACTGGGATTAGCAAGAGATGAATTCCTGTTTCTATCATCCCAGGAAGCATAGCACAAAGATCGGGTTGAGCCACTAGTGATGATAAAAAAGAAGTTGAAGTCAAATCTTCATTAATTTGTCGTATGATATTCCACTCTGTGTTCAAATTCTCTATTCTGTCCTGATCACATGGCAGCCCCTTTGCAGGTAGTGCCTCACTCCACTCAACTGTCGGTGTTTTATAGGACAGGGATCTGTAAAAGCTACGTAGAGGTTGTGTAGAATCTAGAAGTTGCTGTTGTAGATTTTTAAGAATCAAGTCTGTGTACTTTTTCAGTTGTCTTAACAAACACTTCTTGTTCTCTTCACTTAAGGATTCAATATAAATGCCTTCATTAGTCAACTTCTGGACTGAAGTCTTTGCTTCTTCCAGTACTTTTTCAATGGATAGCTCTCTGATTGATCCAAATGTAGCTTCCATTGCTGGACAGAGATCTCCTACTGTTGTAGCAGATGCCTGGATGGCATTGTATAATGACCCAATTGGTTTCAACAGTAGACTTATGAGAGAGAGAATGGCGATACTCTTCTCTGAACGTAGTAGCAAAAATAATCCACCAGCCTCACTACTTAGATCCATCCCATCTTGGTAGATACTTTCCAAAGCCACTAATAACGGCTGGAGTAATTTTAAGACAACATCCAAGGATCACTCATGAGAAAGCCAGCGGGTTTTCCCAGGGTGAACTAATTTGAACTTAGTCCCAGTGTATCTTCTATATTTTACAAGATATTCAGTCTTTTTGGACTCTTGCTTGAAAAAAGAATATAATGAAGACATTAAAATTTGTAGCTTTGTTAATGTCTTTTGAAAAGTCTGCAGCTCGTACTAGCGCTAGTTGGAGTAGATGGCCTCTGCAGTGTGTATAAGAGAGATTAGGGTTAGACTTTTCTCTGAGTAAAGCTTGTACTTCACCATGTCTTCCAAGAAGTTTGCAGCTCCATGAAATGCACAAGCAGCCATCTGTTTGGGGTCCAATTGTCAAGCATTTAACTCTTCTAAGATGTGGGTTGTCACAGATGCAGCCGATGTGTCTTCTATAACTTGAACATCTAGAAATGCATCTACTGGCCTACCACTGACATCAAGATAACATACATAATGACTTAAGACTTGATGCCAATTTGCATTGGTGCATTCATCAGCCATGTATGCACATTTTTTGAATGCGGTGAGAGATTTTCTTCACTTTTTCAACTGTTGAGTCTTTCACTGTTGCACCACATGCTTCTAGCCAGTCAGTTGAGTTTCTTGCAGAAAGATAGTGAGCATTTGCTGGTCTTGTTCAGAACCAGTGTTCAACTTCAGGATGAACAAGTGACAATGCACTTAACATTGGCCTCCAGTTTGTAGTGTGTGGTATCTCTTGCTTAAATAGAAAGCATGATGCCACAGCCATGTGTGTTAGCGTGAATCGGTGTTGTGTCTCCAGCATTCTTAACAGCCTCATTAGCACTCACCGGTGCTGTCCTTGGTTAGTAGAGACTCACTGTTCAGAGGTGCTTTCACATGAGTTCACCTCCCAGGTGGAGGCAAGAAGGCACCTTGCTCGTTCCTCCAGCTGCTCACTGTTCGCTCTGGCCACGGCTGTTCGTTGTGCCACCGTTCACTCCACCGCTCTGTTGCCAATGGCCCTGCGCCGTCACCTTCTGCCGCCTGCCACTGTGACCTCTGCGAGTTGGGCTCTTGAGGTTCCACCAGCTCTCAGTGATTTCAGCTGAGCTCTCAGTGGGGGAACCTCGCTGCTAGTGCAGACTAGGACGTCTCTTCCACAGAAACACTGTCCCCCAGCAGGACTCAGCACTTAAACCTGATTATTAGAGATTTCAGCTGCAGTGGTCACTTAACAAAACAAAAGACTCTCTAGGGAGCCTAATCAGCTCTGTCTTTAAACAGTGGAGAGGGACAGGTCCCCACCCTCTCTCGATGCCCTCAATCAGCACAGGATAAGTACAGTTCTACTGCCCTTTACTCATACAATAAGAATAACAACATTTCATCCCCCTCCCCCCGCATTCAAGTGATTTGTAACCCAATCCCCCCAAAATCTATCACTTGGGCAACACAGCTCTGTGTGCTGGATACCGAGGTAGACTGGGTGTGAATGTAACTACAATCTGGTCCTGAAGCCTTTCCCCCCAGCTCATCACTAGCTGTCAGGGAGAGCTCAGTTAGACTTTGCTTACAAATCATCATTTTAAATGATTAGGGTGGCCAGTCTCACCGAAATGAATGCACTGACATTGTCATAAAAAACAACAGCTGCATAAGGAAGCTAGTCTACGTCCATACTTTTCAAATATTATACTTTTTCAGATACATGTATTTTATCATACACTTTATATGCTTTTAAAGTGTGTATTGGGGTCGGCAACCTGCGGCACGTGTGCCAAAGACGGCACACGAGCTGATTTTTTAATGGCACGCTGCTACCTGCTGCCTGCCGGGGTCCCGGCCCCACTCAGCCCCCCTGCCCACCGCTCTCTCTTGCGGGGGCAGGAGGCAGAAGCTTGGTCCTGCCAGCAGCCAAGCTCCCCCCGCCCCTGCTTCTTCCCCCAGCGTGCTGCCTTCCTGCACCTCCCCCTCTCCTTCCCTGCGCCGATCAGCTGATCGCCCTTGCGAGGGGGAGGGGGAGCGGAGCCGCAGCGTGCTCGCTGATCTGGGGAGGAGGCAGAGAAGAGGTGGGGATGGAGCTTTGGGGAAAGGGGTGAAATTGGGCATATCCCCTCCAGCCCCCTGCCGTGAGCTGCTCATAGCAGGGGGCTGAGAGCACCCCCACAAGCTGAGCACTCCAGCCCTCTGCCCTGACCCCTGACCCCCCACACACTCCCAGCCCTCTGCCCTGAGCCCTGCACTCCCCCGCCACAGCCCTCTGCCCTGAGCCCTGAACCTCCCACAAGCCCAGCCCTGACTTCTGCACCCCCACACATACTCAGCTATTCCACACCCTGACTCCTGCACCCCCTCACATGCCTCCAGCCCCTGTTCTGACTCCTGCATCCCCCACACATACCCAGCCCCCCCACACCCCATGCCCTGATTCTTGCACATCCCCACCCCCACCCTGAGCACCAAATGGGAGCTCCTGCACTACCCCCCACATTCCCACCTGCACCCCTGGTCTGGGGTCCTGCCCGCTGGCCCCGCTCAGCCCACTGCTGGTCTGGGGTCCCGGCTGCTGGCCTCTTGCCAGCCAGGGTCCCGCAGGCCCCGCTCAGCCCGCTGCCGGACTATGTGAACGGAACCCCAGGCCGGCAGCGAGCTGAGCGGGCCGGCGGCGTAAGATCAGCATTTTAATTTAGTTTTAAATGAAGCTGCTTAAACATTTTGAAAACCTTGTTTACTTTACGTACAACAATAGTTAGTTATATAATATAGACTTAGAGAGAGAGACCGTCTAAAAACATTAAAATGTATTACCGGCACGTGAAACCTTGAGTTAAAGTGAGTAAGTGAAGACTTGGCACAGCACTTCTGAAAGGTTGCCGACCCCTGGTGAGTATTAATGTTTCAGTTTCAATTCAAATGTCCAAACAATCACTGCATTGGCAACACTGCATGTAACTAGTTCACAAAACCGGGGGGTTGGGGAATTCAGGGTAGTGTAGGGAAATCCCTGCCTCCCACTCCTTTTTGACTTAAAGATGAGGCTCCACAGACATCTAGGGCAAGGTTTCCAAACTGCCAGCAAGAGGAGGGGCAGCCATCTCTGGCTGTTGCTGGAAAATCCCAGAGCTAGGTGAAATTCAGGGCACAGTGCACAACCCTCCATTTTGCAAGTTGTTTTGGGCAGTGAATGGGTGCAGGGGGAAGGGGGGTTTCCTTAGGAGTGATGCTGTCCCCCTACGTTTGAGCCCCTACCTGATTTATAAAGGGGTCCTTTGCTATTTGACCATCTGCTCATCCAGTGTATTCTGTCTGAATGACGTGTCTGTCTGACTTAGACCGTGAATTTGGGGTTCAAGGACTAAGCCGTCTCTCTGGCCTTCGGAGGGCCCTGCATGCTGGTCCTGCATGGAGAATAACAAAGCAGCAGCACAGACTGGCCCTGCTTCCCAGCCTAGGTCTGTTCCTGTATCTATTGGGTTTGGGGAAATGGGGAAATGCGCCCCATGCTAACGGAACCCCCCCCAGCCTAAGGGGAGGTTCCACAGGGCCTCAGAAACCCACTAATTGCGGGGGACAACTAATAAAAGAACAGGGACAGGGGTGCGGTCAAAGGGTCATAAGAAGGGAGCCTGACAGGGACACCGAGCAGAGAACCCCGGACAGCGCCCACTGCTCCTCGAAGGCGTCAAGGGAGCCAGCGGACGCCGCCCAGAGGAACTCCGCCCGGAGACGTGAACGGACTAAGGACTGGAAACAAGCCCCACAGTCGCAGGAGTCTTCACTGGCCAACTGTCTCTCCCTGGAGCAAAGAAACTACCCTGAGGTGGCAGCAGAAACCTTGCTCCTGCCAGCCTGGGAGCAGCCTCCATTCTGAGTACATTTAGGACGAGCGGCCCCTGCGGCTTGGTCACCCCATTGACACAGCTGGAGACTCTGGGCCCAAGTCTGCTCTCTCGTCCTTCCCAATGCTTGCACTGGGACTTGCACCCACAGAGCAGCGTGTGAGATCTGGTCCCTCTGCTGCATTACCTAGGTGCAGTCAATAATTCATAACCTGGTATGCTCCGTGGCAGCCCATCAGCCAGCAAAGAGCTTTCAGCACCGACAGACCTGGTGCTCACGCCTCGGTTACCATCACGGGGAATGTTTTTATTATTAACACTGAAACTTCCCAGCTTTGCTGCCTCATCCCCAGGGAGAGGCTGTGGGGATTCTGCGTAAGTCGCAGGGTGTCATTCAAAGCACTTCAGTGTTTTCCCTCCCGGCCTTCGGGGGCTCTGTGCTCGGCTGTTAGTTTCTCCCTTCTGAGCATCTCAATTAAATGAGGGGCTATGTCAAGCCAGCTTGGCTCCTGGCCAAAGGGAAAGGTGCCAGGGGGCCTGGCAGGGTACAGGCATTCGGGTGTAAACGCCTCCTGTGTAACAACGGGATTTTGCCTGTCTCTGGTGCCCTTCAGCTGCGCATCTCCAAGGTGTTTCACAGACACTGAGGGCTTGATTCTCCACTGCACCCAGGGGGTGGGGCTGCAGCTCCGTGGGCCTGGGTGCAAGATAAGATGGAGCTCGGCCATGCCACGTCCACTCTCCCCTCTCGTCCTGCCCCATGTCCCTCCCCTGGAACAGCCCCCATCCGCCCCTCATGCTGGGGAAAGGAGTGGCCAGCAGAGGGAGAGGCAGAGCCACACCAGCCAGCTTTCCACCTCTTTCAAGTTCCCCAGCACAGGAGCAATTTTCCACTGGCCGCTGCCGGCTGCTTTAGGGCCACTTTTAATAATAATGCCTAACTTTGCTCTAGCGCTTTTCATCAACAGCTCTCACCGTGCTTTACATGGGAGGCCAGTTTCATCCCTCCCCCCACTTTTACAGCTGGTGAAACTGAGGCACAGAGAGATGAAGTGATTTGCCCAGGATCGCCAAGCTGGGACTAAACTCCCAAGTATCCTGAGTCCCAGTCCAGTGCTCTATCCACACAGCACAAGGCATCACTAGCAGATAAGAGCCTAACTAAATAAAGGCCTGATCCTGCTCTTCTTGTGCTGGCAAAGCTTCTAAGCCCCCAGATATCCGGGAAAAGTAGATAAGTATTGCAGGCACCAAAGAAATATCTACACACCCCGGTTATTTCTCCCCATGTTGAGCTGGATAAAGCAGAGGCAAAGAGCGGCTGTGAGCTGATGAAGGCCAAGGTGAGTCAGAAGCAGAGCTTGGAATGGAGCATCTGAGTCCTGATTCTTAGGCCTCTTCACTAGCCAGGGGTCAAGCAGCCCAAACACCCATTTGGGTCCCGTTTTGGGAAGATCCCATAGTGCTAAATAACTTGGTAACTCACAGACTGGCCTGAAGTCTGGCTGCTGGAGCAGAAGGAGAAGTGCAGTCTCCCCTCTGGCATGAACCGTAAAGTGCGGCTTGATGCTGGCCACTGCCTGCACGGGAGTGAGAGGTAGAAGCCCAGCCTCTGATTGCTTTGTGGAGCTCGGTTGGCCATGACACCATGTGTAACCAGTGCGAGGTCAGAACCCTGCTGGACTCCATGGCTTGGGGTATGTGGCTTTGTTCCAGGGGAAATTACCTGGGATCCAGTAAGATGAAAAGGAACTTTCAGACAGCTCGTGTGAATCCGTCAGCCACAGAGCAGCCACACCGTATTTCAGTGGAGGTGGCAACTTTCCATCCTGAAGAGGGAAAGAGCAGTGGGAAACTGAGGAAAGGAATCTGGGGTGAAATGGACTTTGCATTGGGTTGAAAAATACCCTGTTTCTCTGTGGGGGGGAAATGGGAAATTTTGTAATTGTTTTTCGATATTGGAAATATGCCATTTTCATTGAGAATTGGGTCAATGCAAGAGAATTATACAAAAAATGGGCGGTGTTTCAAGTGAAAATAGGACACCGGTGTACGTGAGAGTGGATCCATTTGAAAATGTGCAAAACGTTACAGTTCCGCTGGTTTGGATGCTAAAATTCCATTTACGAAATGTTGGGAAGAGGTTAGGACTTTCAGCCCGTTGTATCTCGCACACTACAGCGGCGTTTCTACTCAGAGAGGCCTTAGGGTAAGCAGAGGGAAAACCCAGTAAGGGTCTGACCCCCACGCCCATTGAATGCAGTGGAACTCTGGCTCTTGGCTTGCAGGGGAGCATGATCGGGCCCTAAAACCTAACAGGGTCGGAGGCACAGCGGAAAAACTGCTTGAAAATATGGAAATTACTCTTCCCTCATGGCTCATAACTCCGGGCCATTGGTCTGTAGCCACCTCTTGCTGCTTGGCCATCTGCCCCGCACCATCTGCTCCCCTAAGAAAGCCCTCCCCCCTGCCCCTCCAGGCCTTACAGGCTGTCATCTGTATGTCTGTGATTGTCACCCAATCCCTGGGCCTGAAACCACCACTGAAGGATGGGCCGTGTCCATCCACTTTGGTCTCTCTGGAAGACACGTGGGCCTGTTTTGATTCTCTGAGCAATCTGCTGATTCTATCAGACCATCTGAGGGTGGCCTGCTCCAGGGAACGAGGTCCATGTGACCTACGAAGACGCACTGTGGATATGACAATCATTCCTCAGCCAGAGGGACCAGAACAGGGCTCAGAGCGGTGCCACTTGGAGAAGGAGGCGGGCGCCAGAGGGGCTCAGGGAGAGTTTTAGGAAGGAGCCAAGGGTGGCAAATAGCTGGCTGCAATTGTAGCTGGACAGCCCTCCGGGAGCAATAGCGTCACCTGGCAGGGCATAGAGCAGAAGCGGAGGCGGGAGAGATGTATCTGTAGTGGAGGGAGTATAGGCCTGGCCGTGGGCTTTCCTCCAGAGGTGCTCAGCACGGTGAGTGCGCACAGGAAGGGGATGTGGGGGGAGATTGGTGGGATGGATTTTGTAGAGCGCCAGGGATGAGGGAGTCCTGGGCTGGACTGGATGAAGTGGAGTGAATAGGCAGCTGAGTCTATTGAGGAGGAAGCTCAGTTAAAAACATGAGAAGGACGTACTGGGCCAGACGAATGGTCCATCTAGCCCAGAATCCTGTCTCTGACAGTGGCCAGTGGCAGTACCGAAGTTTCAGGGGGAGGGTACAGATCAGGGTGGTTAGAATGATCCACCCCTGTCTACTCCTCCTGGTTTCTGGCAGTCAGAGGTTTAGAGTCACCTTGATTATGGTGTTGCATCTCTGACCATGTTGGCTAATAGCCATTGATGGACCTATCTTCCATGGACTTATCTATTCCTTTTTTGAACCCAGTTATACTTTTGGCCATCACAACATCCCATGGCAATGAGTTCCACGGGTTAATTGTGCATTGTATGAGAAAATACTTCCTCATGTTTATATTAAACCTGCTGCCTATTAATTTTATTGGGTGACTCCAGCCTTTTGTATTGTGGGAAGGGGTAAATAAAATGTCTCTATTCACTTTTTTCCCACATCCCATTCACGATTTTATAGCCCTCAATAATATCCCCCCTTAAGTGTCTCTTTTCTAAGCGGAACAGCCCTAATCTTTTTAGTCTTTCCTCATATGGGAGTTAATTATAACAGTGTCTGTAAACATAGTCCTTAGCATTTTACATAGTGTTGTGCAAACATTAACTGAGTCCTCATAGCCCCATGGCAGAGAGGGTTTATCACCACTTTACAGATGGGAAAACTGAGGTAGAGAGCGCTGGGCCTGCGTTCTCCAGAATTGCTCAGCTAGAGACATCTTGGGCCTGATTTTCAGAGGTGCAGAGGGCCTGCAGCTTCCATCAATTCCACTTGGAAAATAAGGCCTGAGTTATCTCAAACTGGGCCACACAAGATCAGTAGCTTCTTTGGAAAATGGAGGCATTAGTGTTTTGTCGGAGGCTCGGGGGGTTGAGAGTGAAGCTGGGATGAGAATGCACGAGCTCCTGCTTCTGAGCCATGTGCTCAGGCCACGGAGGTAGAGTTTCTGTTTGGGCCGGCGCCATGCTTTGTGAGCTATGTATTGCATGCAGGAGCCCTGCCTTTAATTCCTGCTGCCAGCCTCTCTCTTCCTCCGAAGATGGCCAGGCCTGCGTGTAGCGAGGAAGCAGATTAGACTGGCTAAAACAAGATTACTTATTACGGCTGAACTAGAAACATGCATTTAGATTAAATCGGAAGCATTCATGTGGATCATAAATATACCAAGAGACCGGATTTATGAACCGAATGGGACCTGTACCAAGGGCCGTCAGAGCTGCACATCCCAGAGAAACACGAGTGAGACATGCAAAGGAAAGGCCTGTGCGCTGAACGGCAGAACGAAGTGTAATGTGGAGAGAGCATCTCAAACTTTCCCAGAGGTCAAACAAATGACAACCAAAGGCGGCTTCCGCCACAGCCCTGCCCGGCTCGGTAACTGGACACCGGTGCCCTTCTCGCGGCTGGAGCCGGCATTGTGACAGGCCTGCCACCAAAGCGAGGAAATGGTTCTGTCCTCAGAAGAGCCACGCTGGGGCCAGGGAAAGCCCGCAGGAATTGACGCAGTGCTACTGCAGAGACAGCCTCCACGCTGGCCCGGCTCTGTAACGGAACCAGCACAGATCACAGCCCTTTGGGAAACGTGAGGAAAGTGGAGGTCTCTGCTCCCAGACCCCTGCCCCAGGGGTAGTCAAAAGGCGAACTGCGGGCCAAAGCCGGACCACTCGATGCTTTTGAATGGACCCTGGAATCTTTTTATTTACTTTTTTATTCTTATTATTTTTCTGGAATCTGGACCTCGACTAGACCTTGACCAAGAAATTTGGACCTTGACAAAAAATAATTGACTCCTCCTGCCCTAAACCCTGAACTCTCCAGTCAGGGGCACCGGAATAGGGGGAACCAGGGGGCCGTGGCCCTCCCACTTTTTGCCAAAGGCCCTGGCCAGGCCGTCAGGGGAGCCCGGTCTGCCCAGGCAGCTGTGGGGAGCCGTGGACCCTTCACCTGCCCGGGGTGCAAGGCGGGGCTCGAGAGCAGCCCCCGCACCCCAGGCCTCCCGTCCAGGGCAGATAGAGGGTCGGCGGCTCTGACCATGGCTGGGCTGCAGCTCCGAGGCCCCCCTGGGAGGATGGGGGGCAGGGACATGGGCTGAGGGCTGCTCTCAGCCTCCTTCACCCTGGGCAGGTGGAGGGGCCTGAGCTCCCCACCTAGGCTCCAGCTGCTGGCTTGGCTGGGGGCGGGGCCTCAGGGGGAAGTGGGGGGGCAGGGGCCCTGGGGCCCTGGCCTGCAGCTCCAAAGCCCCTTTCGGAAAGCGGCCCTGCGAGCACAGGCCGGAGGACTCAGGAGGAGCAGGGGCAGCCGCGCAGCCAGCGGCCGGAGAGAAGCAGCACGTTCCCCTTCAAAGCGACGCTTCTTTCCCGCCGCTGGCTGCGCGGCTGCCCCTGCTCCTCCACGGGCCGAGGACTCAGGGCCGCTTTCCGAAAGGGGCTTTAGAGTTGCAGGCCAGGGCCCCAGGGCCCCCTTAGCCCAGGGACCTGCAGCCCCTAAAGCCCCTGCGTTCCGAGTGCTCCTGCCTGGCTGTGGGTGGCAGCTTCCCCGCTCCCTCCCTCCCTCCTCCAGCAGCGCTCCTGCTGCCACGCCGCCCTCTTGCTCCGGTGGCGCTCCTCCTGCCGCGCCCCCAATGCATCACCTGGTGCACCCCCTGGGGTGCATGCACCCCACTTTGGAGATCATTGCACTGTAACACCCAAACTTTGGTGTCATCTCATGATCGCCTCTTGTACGTCCGCAGAAGATTCTCATGCCTTGACTTGACCTCCATCTTCCCTGCTTGTCTCTCTTTTCCTTCCTGTGCAGCCACTGCTGATCATGCTGTTCTTCCACACATGACAGCTAAGGTGGCCAGCTGCCTGGTTTTCAACCGGAAAGTCTGGTCAAAAAGGGGATCTACTGACTGGATACCCAAAGTCCAGTTACTGCAGGTGGGGGAGGTGGGGAGGCGCCGGGTCATCATCCACATCAGGCCTTACTCAGCTGGGGCTGCCTCCTACCTGCATTGGGCAGCTGCAGCAGCTGCAGCAGGCAAATCCCTCTCGACCTGGGGGGAGGGGAGGGGAAGCGTGACTGGGGTAGGGGGAAGAGGAACAAACGGGAGGCAGGGCCTTCCAGGGAAGCGGGGGAGGAGAGGCAGGGCCTGGGGGAGTGGTGGGGCTAGGAGCAGGGTCTGGGAGAAGAGACAGGGCAGGGGAGGTTCTGGCACTCCTGCTGGAGCACCGTTTTTAAACATTGCAAAGCTGGCAACCCTAATGACAGCAGCAGCGGGTGGAGCTCCCTGCAGCCCTGACCTATTGCAGATGGCAGCACTGAAGCACTGTTTGTCTCCCAATGGCCTCCTCTCCCCCAGCAGCCATAGGTGAAGCTCTCCTGGCCGAGCACGACGATTCCCTCCAGACGGAAGCACTTTTCTCGTAACAGTGGGGACACTGGGTACCCCCTCTTCCCCCAGCTCAGGGCATCTGTGTGCTCGTGAGCTCCCCGACTCAAGACACTTGAAATACCCACTGCATATAACAGACAATAGAGATAGGAAAGACCTATCACCAGTCGGTCGCTAGGCAGGGGGTGATGCTGGCAGGCCAGGTGCTAGCTAGCTCAGGCCAAGGTCCCCGGGGCTCAACTGGACACTGAAAAATACATGGCCGGAATCTGGCTGGCTCACTTGTGGGTTAATACTGATAGAATGATAAGGAAGTGTTTAGTGTTTGGACTCTATTAAATGCTCGTCAGTTGCTGCCTGCATTAGTCTGTCTTGTCACAGCCGTGGTTGTAGTGAAGTGAGACTCGCTGCCACGGCGCCTCCTGCTGGTCATCCGGGAATTAACTCTTCTCCAGCTCTCGGAGCGCCCTCTGCTGGCTGGTGGCTCGCCTGCCCCAGGCCCCAGGTCCCTCCCAGACCCTAGTGCCCCTTTCGTCAGGGTTCTGCCCCCAGCCGTACCCCCTCACTCTGGGTCTCCCCTCCGAGGGGAACTCCCAACCCTCTAAACCCACCTTGCCTCAGTGGCTCCTGCCCGTCATCGCCTAGCCCCCGCTCCCTGGGGCAGACCGCAGCCTGTCCTGGCCACTCATCATCAGCAAGGGGTTCGGACCAGCTGCCTCTGCCTAAGCCCAGGCTGCCCCCTGCAACCCCAGTACCTTTTCAGAGGCCTTCCTCAAGGCCTGCAGCCTGGGGGTTTGCCGGGCTGGAGCTCCCCAGCTCCCGTGCCCTATTCCCCAGCCCTGCTCCAGTTTCAGGTACTGCACGTTCCCCAGCAGCTAAGCCCTTTCCCTCCAGGCTGGACTCCCCCACCTTCTGGCCCACAAGCCCCTTACAGGGCCAGCTGGGCCCTAACTGAGCTGGCCACAGCTGTGGCTGCTTCCCCCACTCAGCCTAGGTGTGCTGCTTTCCCCTGTTCTCCAGGAGTGGGGCAGCGGCCCATATTGTAATGTAATATTATAGCAGCTGTAGCGTGAGTCTCTGTGACTGTATGAATCGCCATGCAGGAGAGAGAGATTCCTTAGTGCGAAGGGCTGCTCTCTACAGAAATTGGCACAGCCCTCCCACAAGAGGAGACCCTCAACAGAAGACAGGGTAGGGTTGGATCTTACAACAGGAAACTCTGTACATCTGGGTTGAGAAACAGTCAACAAAAGGACTAAAGATTCTTATTGTTGGCCTGCTCCCCTGCCCATGAAGATGAGTCGTGTAAGTGGACTCCTTCCACCAGCTGAGTTTGCAGGTTAGAGCACATGGGGGGGGGGTAGAAACTCCAACCCAAAGGAACTGAGGATATCTATGTTGCTTGGCCTCGGGGCGGGGAGGGGGGATGTTTCTAGGCATAAGCAAGAGATCCCCAGCTGGGTTAGCCCTAAAGGACAAACAGAGCTTGCTGATTATAGAAACCTATATTGCCTTTTGAAACCCAAGATTGTAACTCATTTTTGTGTCTATATTTGCTTGCTTTAACCTTGTAAATATCTCTCTAATTTCCTTTCCCTATTTAATAAATCTTCATGTAGTTTACTACAGGATTGGCTACAAGCGTTGCCTTTTGTGTGAAACCTGAAGCTCAATTGACCTGGGGTAAGTGCCTGGTCCTTTATGGTCAGGAATAACCTGAATATTGCTGTGATTCTTGGTGTAAGGGGCCATCTGTCACAGAGATACACTCACCTGGGAGGCAAGACAGACTGGAGTGCCCGGGGGGGCTGCCTGCGATTCTGTATTCAGGCTGTTAAAAGTGCCTGAGGAGTTTGTACTTGGTGCAGCTAGCTGATGAAACCGACATTCAGAACTCACAACCAGTCCGGGGTTTGTGCCCTGGTTTAACAGTCTGCCCTGAGGCCGGTACGCACGCTCTTGCGTCGCCATTGGGAGCATCACAGGGGGTTTCAAAGGGGCCAAAGGACGTTAGGTGCCAAAATCCCACTGAGCACACGCGCACACACAGGGTAGTGGAAGCCTGTTGTATACTCACTGCCTGGGGTTTGTGTCTCTTTTGGAACGTTCCCTTCGTGACCTTCCTGTTTGCCTCTCTCTGGGCCGACTGGGACTGGCTGTTCCTTCCAGGCAGCCACGAGCTAGGCTGGGGGTCCCCTCTTCTGGAAGCGTTAGACCTTGAGGAGCATGTGCCTGTTGTTACGCGTACCTGGAGTGTGTCTCTTTCCTCCCGGACACAGCACTAAGCAGCTGTGGTAATGTTCAGATACCAGTAGTTACTTTCACATAGAAAAGACAATACAGTACAGTGAAGTAATTGATCATAGCTGAATGTCAGTGTTAAGAGATGTAAAGCAAGGGTCTGTTAGCGCTAGGAGCATCTGGGGGCATGCAGCGGCCTCAGCCTGTCTACAAGGATAACAACCTTGCAGACACACACACAGGTCTCCAACAATGTAGTGCAAACAGGAGTTACTCCAGGCCCAACAGGGGGCATTGCTGCACGTTCAGACCAAGCTGGGAGTACAGGGACATTGTAGGAGAACTGGCCTTGCTTTCTGATGTGGATATTTTCAGTGCATGCGCTGTCCCACTCAAGAAGCTGGAGAATAAGGGCCCAGCCTAGCAGACTCACTCCGACTTAGGTGGTGAATTGGCTGGGAATTCCCCAGCTGCTGACAAACAGGGGCTTGGGTCACAGGCTGTAGTAGGGAATCTGGCTCTGGCTTGTATTTAGAAGCTGACTCCTCAGTGTCACATAGCAGAGTAACAGAGGATTTCAGATTCTAAACACTGGGTGACCTTCTGGATTTTGACATACAGAGGCAGCTGTTCGACTTGCCCCTTTGCTTCCAAGCAGGATGAGGGAATTGCCAGAAGTAGGAGAGAAATAGGCAGTGAGAGGAGAGGGCATTGGTCAGAGAAGAGGGAGATGTCTGGACCACTGATCATACCAATGTTCAAGTGACCTAGCCTGGAGAGCCAACTGCAATTAGATGGATAGCTATGCAAATACGTTTGCTCCAAGTCTCCTTGTCGTCATAGGTGATGGTGGGTATGTTGTTTGATCTTCTGGGCCACTCACAGTAGGAATGACAAAGGCAGCATGGCCTGCTGGATACAGCGTGGGACTGAGAGGCACGAGTGCTTGGTTCTACACCTGGCCATGCCACAGACTTTGCTGTGTGATCTGTCACTGAGTCGCCATTTCCCCTGCTGGGAAAGGGGGTTAATGAAACTTACCCACCTTAGCAAAGCACGCTGAGACCTATTAACACTAAGGCCTGGGCTACACTAGCAGGGGGGTTCGAACTAAGATACGCAACTTCAGCTACGCTATTCGTGTAGCTGAAGTCAAAGTATCTTAGTTCGACTTACCTGGCCATCCTCACGGCGGCGAGTTGACTGCCATGGCTCCCCCATCGACTCCGCTTACTCCTCCTGCCGAGGCGGAGTACCGGCATCGATTTGGGGATAAATCGATCCCCGATACAGCGAACACTACCCGCCGATCCAGTGGGTAGTATAGACGTACCCTAAGTGTTACCAGCATCTCATCCATACTTAGAAGAATAGTCATAAAGTATAAGTCAAAAGGCTCTGAACTAAGGTTGGGCCTGACTCTGTTATGCTAAGACCTAGTTAGAAAACTCTGGTAGAATAAAGGGGCCTTGAAGTGGGAGGAAATAACCTGCTGAGATATCCTGATGCAGAGGTTCCCCTGGCTGGTGTAGCGCTAATGTAAGGATTCTACACTGATCCTGATCCTGTCCCCTACACAGGGGACTTGTCAGGGATATGAGTGGAGTGGGCCTTGGGAAGCAGAGCACAAGTTAGAGCACCCTCAGGGCTGTTCTAACTTACACTACGTGTTGGACAGGGGCCTACATGGCCCCAGAATACAGGGAGTGCAGAGGTGGATCAATCTTTCCCATCCCCACCCCAAGCGCAGGAATGGCCTAGCTGAGAGTCAGGCTCCGACTCTCTTAGTTTCTAAGTTGCCTTGGTTTCACGTATGTATTTATATTTTTATAGGCACTAATCTCAAGTCCTTTTAGTGCGCGCACCCACCCACACACACACACACACACACAGCTTAACACAAGAGTGAAACGCAAACGTGTACAACCTGGCTCAGTGCCAACACAGGAGTTGCACCTTTACTATGCACGTGGCAGGTTGAAAACCTTGCATTTAATGGAAAGCAGCCATCCTCTTTTTGAATCCACCTTTGATTTAAAGCCACAGAGGCATGTGTACTCACATATAACAGAAGCCACAGTTTTTAAGCAGCAACGCATGGTGAGCCAATTACCTTTAATGAACTGAGCTCATTAGGCATATGGCAAAAGAAAACTCTCTCTGGTTTTAGGGCCTCATCCTGCTTCCATTGCAGTTGATAATAAAACTCCCTTTGATTTGCAAGTTCAGAATCAGGCTCTTAGTGCAGGGAATGATGAAGATGCTCCTGTGTCTTCTTTGCTTTCGTTGTATCAGTCGGCGCAGCTGGGTTCTTCAAATCAGACCACTTCTTCGGTTACCTAAATATGGATTTAGGAGCCTAACTCTATTCCCTCATTTCCTGAAAATCTTTGCCCAGAA
Organism: Mauremys mutica; assembly: GCF_020497125.1. Lineage (NCBI taxonomy): Eukaryota > Metazoa > Chordata > Testudines > Geoemydidae > Mauremys > Mauremys mutica. The sequence continues at coordinate 293,557,277 of NC_059073.1, read as the reverse complement.
GTCTGAGTTACTCCCTAGTCTTGGCCTCCTGAATATTTCAGAGCCACCAGGTATTTAAACCAGGTATTTCCCATGTTCATAGATTATTCCTAGCCCATCTCCTCTGACTAGTATCTAGGACTGCCTTGCCCAAACCTATCAGTCCTCATTCTCAAAAGAAACCTGCACAACACTTACAAGGTTTCTGCACAACACTTACAAGCCTGGGAGCTTAAATGCATTACTCTGCTAGACACTAAAAATCATGGGCTGAACATAGACACTGGATTTATGGTTTATTACAACAATCAGTAACCCATTAACCTGCTCTTTTTGTCCTATGACTGCAGAGGTGTTAACGGGCCACTCTACCTTGAATGATCCTTGACAATATGTCCTCACTACTTATGCTAAACAATCTGTTCCACCTTGTATTTAGCTGTGACCCTGGGAGTACCATTCCCAGACGGGAAGAAGAACTCTGCGTGGCTCCAAAGGTTGTCTCTCTCACCAACAGACGTTGGTCCAGTAAGATGTTACCTCATCCACCATGCCCAAAGGTCACAGTCTTTGCTGAACAACAAGCAGGGCCGGCTCCAGCTTTCTTGCCGCCCCAAGCGGTGGGGGGAAAAAAAAAAAGACAAAACTGCGATCGGCAGCACTTTGGCGCAGCTCTACTGCGCCTCTTCATTCTTCGGCGGCAATTCGGCAGCAGGTCCTTCCCTCCGAGGGGGACTGAGGGACCCACTGCCGAATTGCCGCTGAAGAGCTGGACACGCCGCCCCTTTCCATTGGTTGCCCCAAGCACCTGCTTCCTGCGCTGGTGTCTGGAGCCGGCCCTGACAACAAGGCTTATGTTGTATGGAACAAATCAGCACGACACATCACCTGAGATGTGCAGACATAGAACCGTGGCTCCTGTCCCTTTAAATGACAGCCTGCCTTTATGCTATGCACTGTGGTTTAATCTCTTTGGTGCTTAGTTAGATGGCAGTAATTATTTCCTGTGACTCGCTGAGCTCCCACAGCGCTAATATCTTCATGACAGAACTGCCTGAAGAAAGAGAGGCTGGTTTGCCTAAAGAAGGTTGGGTTGGATTTCTTTCTTTAGTGGTAATTCCCCCCACTCCCCCCCCCATGATACACTGAATGCTGTATTTGCAAGGCACTGGAAGAGCGTATCTGCAAGACACAACACAGCATTAAAATGTACAGTAAGCCATGATCACTGCTGCTGTATGCATCAACAGGTTCTCCACCATTTTATGCCACCAATTGCATCCTTATAACTTCCATCCTGGGTTCTAATCAGAGCTCTGCCTTGTTCTGTGTTCCTGGCCAGTTCAGTCACATGAGCTCTCTGCCTCACTTTGCCCATCTGTACAATAGGGATAATAGCATCTCGCTACCCTTCCAGGCTGACGTGAGGATGAATTAGTTAATATTTGCAAAGTGACAGTTGTTGTTATATCCTTGATGGAGAGTTTGTTATGGGGCTGTTTTATGGCATGAAAAGGAACTGCTTGGTGGGATGTCAGTGAATGTGAGCTAATGGAATTGTTCAGCACCAAAAACACCCACCCAGTCTTAGACAGCAAGGTTTCTTCCCCTAGACTTCTTCTCAAAGTAGGCCATTTAACCAAGAAGGCAAAATAGCTGCACCAAACCGGAAAAGAAAACCCAGGGGGGCTCAAGCAGGGTAAGTTTAACCATGAGGCCTGGGCCCCAGTCCCCAGTTCTGGCTGTGATTTTATCCTCACGAATCCAAGAGTTTTGTATGTCAGACATGGGAGGCAATTGTCCCACTCCACTCAGTGCTGGCAAGGCCCCAGCTGGAGCACTGTGTCCTGTTCTGGCTGGGCACTTTAGGAAAGACGTGGACAGATCGGGACAAGAGCCCTGAGGAGAGCAACAAAAATGAAAACCGGTTTAGAAAATCTGACCTGCAAGGAAAGGTTAAAAACCTGGGCATGCTCAGTCTTGAGAAAAGGAGCCTGTTTTACGTCTTAGGTTAAGGGCTGCTGTAAAGAGGACAGTGATGGATTGCTCCCCACGTCCACCGAAGGTAGAACAAGAAGCAATGGGCTTTATCTGCATCAAGGGGGATTTAGGTTAGATATTGGGAAAAATCTTTCTAACTAGGAGGCTAGTGAAGCTCTGGAATAAGCATCCAAGGGAGGTTGTGGAATCCCCATCATCAGAGGTTTTTAAGAACAAGTTAGATAAACAGCTGTCAGCGATGGTCTAGGTTTACTTGGTGTGGCCCCAGCACAGGGGGCTGGACTTGATGAATTCTCAAGGTCCCTTCCAGCCCTACATGTCGATGAATCTATAAAATTGCAGGGGTTTGGTTTGTTTTCAAAGTCTCTAGCCTTTCTGGTTGCCAAAAAAAAAAAACCCTTGAAAACGTTAAACAATGAGAATCAATGTAGTGGTGTCTGCCTGAGTCTAGAGACAGTCTGAGGCAAAGTCTCAGAGAAGGAGGGGAGCCATAGTGGGGGGCATGGCCACACAGTGGAGGTGTGTCTCTAGGGCCCGTGGATTGCCTCAGTCCAGCCCTGGGTTCAACCCAGTCCTATAACGCTGGGCGTAGAGCCTGACCTTCGCAAAGGTAATCCCCCGCCCTTTGTTTCCCAAGCAGTGCTCTCCTAACCCCTGTGCCAGGGGACTGGGGAGCTGGAGGACACCCCCCACCTGTTCTCCAGGAATTATGCTTTGCCACTTCACCCTGCCAGAGCATCTGTGCCAGAAATGTACCATCTTACGTTGCTCAAGACCTTCTCTTGAACAGTGCAAGCTCATTAGTTAGTTCGCCACTTCGTCAAAGGAAAGTGGACATGCACTAGCCTTTGGAATCTGACCAGATTCCTGTAGCACCTTAGACAAATTCACTAGAAAGGATAAAACATGCAGCTGAGTTTATTAACCACAGCAAGATAGATTTTTAAGCAATTATAATGTTAGGCACAGAGGTCAAGGTTGGTTATATAAGACATAGAAATAGAGTTGCAGTCTGAATCCTAAACTTGAACAGACAAAGCAAGATTTGAATCAAACAGCTTTTCTCATCCCCACTGGATGTTCCAGGCAGTTTACGGTTCTTGATACACAGGCTGAATTCCCTTCTCAGCCTGGGCCCAATCTCCCCAGTTCAAAGTCTTTATCTCCTAAATGATCTTCCAGGAGATGAGAGGCCATGTGGTGATGTCATCAACCCTTGTTTATATTTTCTTTCCAGGAGCTAGAAAGATCCTTGCAGTGATATGGGAGTTAGGCCGCCCTCCATTGCGTATGTGCTCTCTCTGAGGAGTCTCTGGGACAGTGGATTCTTCTTGGTGGGCCATCAACTCGTCTGGCCAGTCCTGATGTAAATCTGCCTTGTCATTGTTAGCGACTGCCTTGTTGCCACTGAGAGACTATCTGCAGGTGTTTCCCACTTACCACATATTTCAGAAACAAGCCTCTTGCAGTACTTCATCATTTCCCATACAATGACAGCACAGACAACCCAACAGGATATTAATGTTCAACAAATCCGACTTCTTAAACGACACCTCACAAGGCATGCATTGTACAAAACCTACGATGTCACCATGGTGAATATAGGGGCTCCAGGGTGTTTTTGAGGTACAGAGTGTCACAGCATCGTTTGGGGGTTTGCCACTTTTCAGCCCCAATGAGGTTTGCCACCTGAGCTTGGGTAACGTCAGCTTCCTGGGAGCTCCTTGAATCAAAACTCTGAGACTCAGTAGCGAGGTGAGTGATTCTCAGCTTCCCTGCACCTGCCCGCCGTGCATGGCGATACCCAGACGCACTGTGCTCAGGGCACCGATGACGCACCGTTCTAGTCCTCTGATCCCTGCTCCCCAGAACTCTGTTGGAGTGCAGGGAGCACAACCCCATGATGTGTAGGCTCCTTTCATCTTGTGCCTCAGCCCCTCTAAAGCCATTTGCTTCCGCTGCTCTCAGAGCCCCTCGGCGACTGTAAGGCAGCAGGATTTGCCTATTAGTAGGTCTCCCAGTGTAACTATACTTGCGGCATGTGCCATAGACAGTGTCCCTTAGCGTGTACTCGTTCCTGGCTGTCCTTCACCATGCACAAGTGCATCCGTGTCCCTCAGCATTTGCCAGATGTTCCTCAGCCTCCAAAACAAAACTACAGTACCTTGTTCACAGAGTGACAACCCCACCCCCACCCCAGTATCCCACATCCAGGAAATCCATTGTCAAAATCGTTAGAATGTTTAATACACTTGGGGCTGGGGAAGCTGAAAATCAAATTCCTCCCATCACTAAGGTCCTAATGATTGTTCATTGCAAGTCTTAGAGGCTTAACCATAAAATGCAAATGACAGTATTACTGGCTTGAATTAAAATGTGAAGCTTGATGGTACCAGATGAAATTTAACTCCTGAAATGTTGATATTATGCTTTCCTCCAGCTTATTTTCATTTCCTTTGCAGCAACTGTCTTGTGCATATGCAAAGTTTATTTTTGCTGCATTGCAACAGATGCCTGTAATATTCCTGTAAACCATGTATGCTTTCTGATCTGTCAATCCCATTAATCCTCCTTTAATAGTATGTATCCCCAAGGCATGACTTGCCATCAGGTTGCTGCTCGATCACTGTGACAGAAGCAGAAGGGAATGGGGAGAAATATGCAGGGTCCAGTTCTTTTCTGATTGACACACTTTTCATGCAAACCATATGAATAAGGGGAGAAAGTGAAAGAGTGACCTGAAGAAGAGCTCTGTGGAGCTCGAAAGCTTCTCTCTTTCACCAACAGAAGTTGGTCCAATGAAAGATATTACCTCACTCACCTAGTCTCTCTTAAAAAGAGTGAAGGCAGCAATTGCTGTGTCTCATTGTAGAAGAGATCAGTTTCCTTGCATCAGGGGAGTAAGTGTATTAGTAGGAGCATTGCCAGCAGATCGAGGGAAGTGATTATTCCCCTCTATTCGGCACTGGTGAGGCCACACCTGGAGTATTACGTCCAGTTTTGGGCCCCACACTACAGAAGGGATGTGGACAAATTGGGGAGAGTCCAGCGGAGGGCAATGAAAATGATTAGGGAGTTGGGGCACATGACTTACGAGGAGAGGCTGCGGGAACTGGGGTTATTTAGTCTACAGAAAGAAGAGTGAGGGGGGATTTGATAGCAGCCTTCAATGACCTGAAAGGGGGTTCCAAAGAGGATGGATCTAGACTGTTCTCAGTGGCTGCAGTTGACAGAACAAGGAGCAATGGTCTAACTAACAGTACTAACAAACAGCAAAAGGCCATTTCCATGATCACAGTTCCCATGCCTGACTCTCCAGTGAGTCCCGTCTCCCAAAGAGCTCTTTCTCACGCTGTCTGCTGGCTTTCTGCTGCCTTTCCTGCTTCGCACACATCAGTCAATTCTCTAGCCCCTCCATTTGCAAGCAGCCCCAGGAAAACCCCTCAGTCCACATGGCTTAACTCTCTGCAAGCTTTGTCATGAGGCCTAGTGCCTTGGGCAGTAGCCTCCTACTTTTCTCCAGCTCTCTGTCTTTACAAAAGGACTTAATTGCTCCTTCCATTTAGCCTGAAAGAAGGCACGTCCATTAGCTGTAATGAGATCTGTGACTGTCAGTAGATAAAAGACCTGTTTGATGCCAGACGTTAAGATCTTCCAGTGACTCACAGATATCACTGGGGCCTTATTTTCCACTGCCTTTCACCTCATATGGTTACACATGCCTGTGCAAAGTGGCGGTAAATCACTTCAGCTTTGATGATACGTTCCACTGTGGCTCCTTTAGTGCAGCTCCGGCAGTGTAAAGGGACCGAGTGGCTGGCAGATATCCCCACCACGGAAAACACTCATCGCTAAGGAGATTCTTGGCAGCGAAGGGTCAGCAGAATGGTGCTATGCTATTTTCCTCCTACACTTAGGGCATATATTGGGGGAGAAAACGGGCGTGGTGAGAGAGGATTGCGCTCTGGCTATTCTGAATGGGTGCAACAGCCCACAGAGGGTCTTGCCATGACATATATGTTACAGAAACTCAGCCTTGGTGCCGGAACTGAGAACCTGCTGTTCTGATGCGGTAGCTTTTTGTCCCCATTCGGCACAGGTGTAAAATGACAACACAAGGTACGTGCACGTGGTGATTCAAGCCCATGATGTGTAAACTGCTGCAGCTCACTGGCAAAGGGCTAAAGAACACGGCTGGGAAGTCGGGAGACCTGTTCCAGCACACGTCCAGGTAGGCAGCCTCTTCTTGGGAGAGCTTAACAAAAAGCAGGCAGCGTGCAGTGCTCTTAAACAAATACTCAGAGCTGATATCAGGTCTGATCTTAGGCCTCCTGCTATTTTCACACTGATCCTGGGTGGTTCTACTAAGCACTTTAAGGATACGTCTACACTGCAAAAACCAAAACCACAACAGCAAGTCTCAGAGCCCGGGTCAACTGACTCTGGCTTGTGGGGTTCATCCGATGGGGCTAAAAAGAGCAGTGTCGACATTCCTGCTTGGGGTGGAGCTCGGGCTTGGAAACTGCCCCCTTTGCTGGGTTTGAGAGACTGGGCTCCAGCCTGAGCCGAAACATCTACGCTGCTATTTTTAGCCCTGTAGCGTGAGCCTGTCAGCTGGCCCAGGCTCCGAGACCTGCTGGCACGTTTGTTTGTTTGCTTTTCCAGTGTCAGTGTACCCCAGGGTCCCCGGAGAGGCTTGGCAAGCTCTTTGGACAGCACAGACGGGATGTCAGCAAGAACAGCAGCAGGCCGGCTACTTGATTTCAAAGCTGATCTTTCTGGTGCAAATATTTGGGCCGAATCCTCTGCTGATGTAAACGGGTGCAATGGCTTTGATGGAGCAGGGCCGGTTTACACCTGCAGAAAATGTGGCCCTTTCTCTTTTGCTTTCATTGGGCAAGCTAGTCAGCCGTGGTTGTGTTAGAGTTAAGAGGGAGGAGCCTCAAAACGGGAAAAGAATAGAAATGGAAGAAAGTGGAAAAGCGCTGAGGGGGAACAAAGCAGAATTCTCTTCTCTGCGTTGCCTTCTGTGGGGGCAGAGGGGTTTTCAATGTACTTTGTTTAGTTATTACTAGCTTAGGCTATTAGGGGAGAGGCTGGTGAGCAGTGGAGAAATAATAGCCCAGTACTGCGCCCAGGTACTGCCCCTTGACTTCAGCAGAACTCTGTGCCGGTGTAAGGGTCTTGCTGGGTCAGTGCTGATGTGATAGGGAAAGGGTGGGGGGGAAATCAGAGAAGGGCTCGGTGAGGGGAAAGGTTAACTCAGAAGACATTTGGGGAATGAGTCCACCCAGGAGTCAGAATGAAATAATATTGTTTAACTTCACTTTGGAACCGCTCTGGCCATATAAGATTACTTTGTATTTCTAGTTTGGGTTGACACAGAAGACAGATTATAACTGGTATGTAAACTGTCAGCGTAGTGCAATGAAGTGGCCTAATTCCAAATTTGCCCACAGAATTAATTAGGAAGGGAGCAGAGATGTACAAGGAGGTATTTTGTAGTTACAAGGTTAGTGCATATAAACAACACACAGGGTTGCACAATCCCGTATAAACAAAAGCCAGAGACAGGAAAGTGCATCTCAGACTTCCACTTTTCACTGCTAAACTCAGTGCGTTTTGTCACCACACACCCCATTTGTCTGTGTTGTCCTATATTGGGAGCCCTCTGGGCCGGGGACTGTCTTCCTTGTACAGCACTAGCAAGTGGGGCTCTGATCTTATATCAGGGTCATTAGGCGCTGCTGTAACACAAGTGTATCATAAAATGACGTGCACTATTCACAGGACAAGCACAAGGGCTCTGTCCCACTTGAGTCACACGTAGGCCATGTCTACACATACAGTGGTGTGGCAGCACAGCTGTACCCATACAGGTGCAGCACATCTGGTAAAGACACTATGCCGACAGGACAGAACTCTCCCATCAGCATAGAAAACCCACCTCAATGCGAGGCATAAGCTGTGTCGGCCGGAGCGCTTAGGTTGGTGTACCTGATGTCACTCGGGGGATGGAATAGTCACCCCCCATTTTGCCGACATAGGCTGCAGGGTAGATATAGCCTTAGGCCCTGTTCGAGAAATGAGATCCGAGCATGGTGCCACCTGTGCCTATATGGAGCCTTTGCCCTGGTCTACACGACAGAATTACTTCAATATAACTACATTGCTCAAGGGTGTGAGTCATCCACACGCCCAAACAACGTCATTATACTGATCTAAGTGCCAGTGTAGACAGCGCTATGGTGGTGGGAGAGCTCCTCCCGCTGACACAGCTCCTGCCTCTCATGGAGGTGGAGTGACTAAGCCGACAGAAGAGCTCTCGCCCGCCGGCTTATAGCGTTGTCATTAAAGCACTATAGCAGCGCAGCTGCATTTGTGCGGCTGCACCAGTGCAGCATTTTAAATGTAGACCTGCCCTTACTGATTTCACTGGGGCTCTGCACAAGCGCAGGGGTGTGCCCCCGGTAACCTCGATTGAGGTGTTCCTAATTAATAGCTTAAAGATAAGGAATCAAATCAAACTGAACTCTTTAAGGTTCGAGCTGCTGGGGCAGTTACACATAATTTACTTTAGTGGAGGACTGAATGACACAACGAGTGGTAGAATTAAAGACTTTATTTAAAATAAAATCATTAGTTAAAGCAAACAGGCATTATAGAATAACCATACACTGCATTTATACTCACCTCTGAAGATGAAATGGTGCATTCAGGGGTTATCAGTTCCTGGATGAGAAGAATGGGTATATAATCCTTTCTGTAACAGTACCTTGATGGTGGATGAGCCCACTGACCTAAAATGACTGGACTACGCTTTTATAATCAACTATAATAGCACCCTTAATTCATGAGCATTGTCTCTCTTTTCCCATCTCTATTCTTCTGCTACCATATTTAATCTTCCATACCCCAAAACACAAATATCTTCTAATAAAAAATCATTCTAATGATCACTTGCATTAATGTAAATTCTGTGGTTAACAATTTTCCAAAACATCCAAAATTGCCCCTGCACAACACTTGCTAAAACAAGAACATATTTACTACATGACCCAAGGTTATGCCTTAAGCCACTTCTATTAACACCTCTTATTCACTCATGCTAACAACTGAACTGTAGCTAATTTGAAGCCCAAACTTCAGGCCTAAAGACCTGCTCCCGGCTTACATTTCAGCACATTTTTGATTAGCATAAGCAAACATGACCCTACACCATTCAGAACTCATTGGTGGAGTGGGAGTTTGGTCCCTCTTTTGAGGGCTTATGTGGTGCATAGGCCTTGTGCTGCCCTTTGCACATGAGTGAACTGGGTTTTGTCCAAGAAATTAGTTAAGGATCCTTCAATTCACTAACACGAGTTGTATTTACTAGAAGCTATGCTAATGCTGTATGCAATAAATACAGCATCGTATCCTAGGCAACTACACACTGTGTTTATATGTGACACAGTGTATCTAATGCAATGATCACTCATGTTCACTATGTTGTACTTGACACAGTGTACGCAATAAATAGGACATTGCAAATAAATTCCTAGCATGTGTCCATAATATAAACACAGTTACAAAAATGAAGGCAAGCCCGTGCAGAAGGTGTTATAATTACATAACCGACACTATATTGTCTGAAATCATGATTGTATTATAATATAATTCACGACTGATGCATATTCTGCTAAATAACTCAGCCCACCCAATTCCACTCCTGGTGATTCCTTTCATGCTGCAGCAGGATTCTGTATCAAATGTCAGAAGTCACACTGATTTGATAATATCCAAAAGAGCACTCAACAACCCACAAACATCTGCCCTTTCCAGAAAAGTGCCCAGCTATCCCGTGAGGTTTACATCACAATACAAATAAAAAGAGAGAGATGGCTTCAGCTACTGTCTGTCACTGCTGAGTACCGTCAAAATAGCTACCATAAAATGATCAGATGCCCTAGAATTATTTACATGCTGGGTTTATAAGCGATGCAGATCCCTGCTCAGCTTTCAGACAATTGGAGAAGATAATAATGATGTTTCTATGAGACAAGAAACAACTTTGCCAGCTGTTCCAGAATTCGATAAAAAGCTTGGCTTTCTGAAGGGAGGGCTTACAAACCATATACTTAGCTTTCCAGCGCCATCCTCTCCCCCAGGGTGAAATTCACCCCATGCAGAGGGCCAGCACAAGGTCTATGCACCTCTGAAGTTCTGCTTCAACTTAAACAGGACTTAAGTGGTATCTAGGGCTTATGCTGCATCTCTGCTCAGGGGTGAATTGCACCCTTTAGTTAACTAGTTATGCTCCACTTTGGCTCAGAATAGAAAGGATGCTGAGTGCACCACTGGAAGCATGACATGGACCAGCACCACTGTGTGTAAAAAAAGATTTCACTACTTCTTGGACTCCATATGCTCCAGTGTAGCAAGAACATCCCCAGCTTCAAACTCAGCAATTAATTCCTAACTCCTCTATGGAACAATCCAAGCTTTCCAGTGAAATTTCAGTCATTGGAGGCTGGCTAGGCACCACCTACTATAAAGAACTCAAAGAAGATCCCACACCAGTTTACCCAGGAATTTATGGATATCGTCAGACCCCCAAACAACTCTAGGAGAAAATCTACAACCTCATCCCCTATCTACCCACCCACCCCGGGGACCTTCTACATGTCTCCCCAGATACACCAACAAGGGAACCCAGGCAGACTCATCGTATATGGCCATGGCACTCTTACTGAATACAGGGACTCATAGAAACCATCTTGAAACCACTCCTCACACAAAGGGCCAGTTTCCTCCAGGACACAACCAGCTTCCTCCAGAAACTTTGCAACATTAACTGCCTCCCTCAGAACACCATCCTTGCCACCATGGATGTCACCTCCCTATACACCAATATCCCTCACAATGACGGCATTTCTGCCTGCCTCAAATATCTATGAGACAATGGACAAACCTCAGAGGTCCACCCAAAACACATCGCCAAACTCATCCATTTCATCCTCACCTATAACAATTTTACATTCAACAACAAACATTTTCTCCAGCCATGGGTACTAGGATGGTTTCCTAATATGCCAACCTCTTCATGAGATACCTTGAAGAAGAATTTCTAGACAAATCCACCACAGTGAGATACCTGAGATACATCATTGATATTTTCATCCTCTAGACAGACTACTTAAACTTCCTCATAGATTTCCACCAGAACTTCAGCCACCACCACCCATCCATTCAACTCTCTCTGGAACATTTTCCCACACCAGAATCAACTTCCTGGTCACCTCGGTCAGCTTCAGCAATGGAACCCTACAGACAACTACATAGAAGAAACCCATGGATCACCACCCCTACCCTGACAGATCCAGTCACCACCCAAAACACACCAAGAAATCTGTAATCTACAGGCCAGCACTCAGATACCACAGAATATGCTCTGAGGAGAAAGTCTGGAATATGCACCTTAACACACGTAAACTGCCTTCACCAAACCAGGACACTCCACCGGAGAAGTAGATCGCATCATAGAATGGGACACCTACATACCCCAAGAGAGCCTGCTTCCATACAGAAATAAACCCTCTTCCAACTCCACACCTCTAGTTGTCACCTGCCACTTCGCTCTGGAACCTGTACGAGGTATCATCAAACAGCTACAATCCATGCTCGATGAAAGAAATCTTCCCTGAACCCCCACTTTTAGCCTTCAAACAACCTCCCTCCCCCAACTGTATCAAGTTCATCATCAGAAGCAAGCTCTCCACAGACCAGGACCTACCAACTCAAAATGGTGCCAGTCCCTTACAGAACAACAGATGCAAAACCTGCAGACATATCTGCATTGCTATGATGATCAACACCCCCCAACACACCTTTCAAGATCCACAGGTCTTACACATGCTGTCAAGGTTCCTTCCCCACTCTGAACTCTAGGGTACAGATGTGGGGACCTGCATGAGAACCTCTAAGCTTAACTACCAGTTTAGATCTGGTTTTGCTGCCACCACCCAAATTATTTATGAGTTATTTGGGAAACGCTGTCTACCTCCCCCACCAGAATATCTCCCTCCCAAGTGCTATAACCCTTCCCTGGGTAGCCTTGAGAGACTTCTCCACCAAGTTCCTGGTGAACACCGATCCAAACCTTGGATCTTAAAACAAGGAGAAATTAACCATTCCCCCTCCTTTCCCCCCACCAATTCCTGGTGAGTCCAGATCCAACCCCCTTGGGTCTTAAAACAAGGAAAAATCAATCAGGTTCTTAAAAAGAAGGCTTTTAATTAAAGAAAGAAAGGTAAAAATCACCGCTGTAAAATCAGGATGGAAAATAACTTTACAGGGTAATCAGATTCAAAGAGCCCCGAGGAACCCCCTCTGGCCTTAGGTTCAAAGTTACAGCAAAACAGAGGTAAACCCTCTAGCAAAAGGAACATTTACAAGTTGAGGAAACAAAGATAAAACAAACACGCCTTGCCTGGCTGTTAGTTACAAGTTTGAAATATGAGAGACTGGTTCAGAAAGATTTGGAGAACATGGATTGATGGCTGGTCCCTCTGAGTCCCAAGAGCAAACAACCCCCGAAACAAAGAGCACAAACAAAAGCCTCCCCGCCCCGCAAGATTTGAAAGTATCTTGTCCCCTTATTGGTCCTTTGGGTCAGGTGTTAGCCAGGTTACCTGAGCTTCTTAAGCTTTTACAGGTAAAAGGATTTTGGTGTCTCTGGCCACGAGGGATTTTATAGTATTGTACACAGGAGGGCTGTTACCCTTCCCTTTATAGTTACGACACATGGTGTACCTTATCCCATGCACTAAATGCCTCAATAGCAATACTCCTCAGGGCATTCTGCACCAAAAAAAGTTAAAATTCTGTGCACAATATTTTAAAATTCTGCAAAATTCTGCATGTTTTATTTGTCAATAAATAAATGCAGAGACTCCAGCATGGTAGTGGGGAGCACAGGCCACTGGCTGCATGAAGGTGGGAGATCACCCTGCAGCCTCCCCCCGGGACATGGACTCAGCGGTGAGGCTGCACCTGACACAGCACAAGGCCTGGGTCTGCCCTAGAAACACCCTGGGGCCCTGCCCCTCTGCCCCAGGTGCATAAGGTGTGAGGCGTTCAGTGGGGTTCCAGGTGCAATGGGACTCTGCAGGGTCTTGCAGATGAAAGTGGTTGGGGCTGAGTGGAGGGGTCTGGGTGTGGGGGAGTGGAGCTTGGGAGTGGGGGGGTCTGGGTGCAGCTTGTTGGAGGTCTGGATGTGGGGGCTCAGGGTAGTGCAGGAGGGTGGGGCTCATCAGGGTGGGGGTTTGAGTGCATGGAGCTCAGTGGGGGGTGGTCTGGGTGCAGGGGTGGTGGTCAGGAGGGACTCCAGATGCAGGGGTTGAGGTTCATGGGGGTGGGGTTTGGGTATGGAGGGCTAGGGGGGTTCTGGGTTTATGGGGTGAGGCTTGGTGGGGGTGTCTGGATATGGGAGGTCTGGATACAGGGGGTTGGGCAGATGTGGGAGCAGCTCCCCGTACTGTGACTCCTCCCCTGCAGCTGAGGAGTGATGGCAGCAGGAAGCAGGTGAGGATGCTGAGCTTTCTGCAGCTGGGAGAGGTTTCTGGGGGTGGGTCTGACACAGCCCCAGCCACTCCTTGCAGGGGAAGAGGAAGTCCCATCCTCTTCTGCCTCCAGCCCAGATGGGACTAGAAGCTGATCCCCACTCAAGGTAGGAGCCACTGGCTGGGGTGTCCCCAGCCCTGCAGTGATTTACCTCTCCACCGGCTGCTCCGGGTACCCAAAAACATGTACCTGTGCAGCTAGGGAGTGGTGCATGACTGCTCTTGCAGCTTCCTTTTGCTTCATGGTCAGAAAGTCATTTTTCTGTGGGGATGCAAAGAAATCTGCGGGGGACATGAATTCTGTGCATGTGCAGTGGCACAGAATTTCCCAAGGAGTAATAGCAACTATGTAGGTGAAACCAGACCATCATGATACTCTCAAATGAGCTCACACAGAGAAGACTAAAACACCTTGTCACCTGTGGGCAAACACTTTTCACAATGTGATCACTCTGTATCTGACCTCTGTCCCCATTCTCAAAGGAAACCTGCACAACACCTTCAAAAGTTGAGTCTGGGAACTTAAATTCATAACTTTGCTAGATACTGAAAATCATGGACTGAACAGAGACCCTGGATTTATGGCTTATTACAACCATCTGTAACCCACTTAAATCCCCTTCTCAGCTTTTGTTTTGTCCTCTCCCCTCCCATCCTATGACAGGAGAGGTGTTAATAGAAGTTACTTCAGAAGTTGGCCCAATAAAAAATATGATCTTACCTGCCTTTGGGCTTGTCTACACTTGAAATGCTACAGCATCACAGCTACAGGTGTAGCACTTCATTGTTGACACTACCTATGCCGACAGGAGGCTTCTCCCATCAGTGTAGGTAATTCATCTCCCTGAGAGGCAGTAGCTAGGAGGAGGGAAGAATTCTTCCATTGACCTAGTGCTGTCTACGCTGGGGATTAGGTTGGCTTAACTATACTGCTTAAGGGTGTGGATTTTTCTCTCCCCTGAGCAACATAGTTAAGCCGACTTAATTTTCTAATGTAGATTAGGCCTTTGTGTCTCTAAAGATACAACTGGCAGTCATCACATATCTGCAGAATAAATGCTGCATTCCTTTGTCACATAGTCAATGTATCTACAGTGACATGAGCTTAATAATACCCAGACAGAGAAGCAATGGCCCACAGTAACTTATTCTCCAGTAGAGGATTACTTTGGAAAAACTTGGCAGCATGAGTCATTTAGCAAGGAACACACATCACGCTGGCTCAGCTCTCTTCCATATACTCTGGGTCTAAGGCTGCAGGAAGAATAGGAACATGAACTCAATTTAACTGTCTCCAACAATAACTGGAAGAATATTTGGCAAAATGTCAAGGATACTTGACAGGATCTATAACAGGGTTCAAAAGAGAACTAGATAAGTTCATGCAGGACAGGTCCATCAATGGCTATTAGCCAAGCTGGGCAGGGATGGTGTCCCTGGCCTCTGTTTGCCAGAAGCTGGGAATGGGCGACAGGGGATGGATTACTTGATGATTCCCTGTTCTGTTCATTCCCTCTGGGGCATCTGGCACTGGCCACTGTCGGCAGACAGGATACTGGGCTAGATGGACCTTTGGTCTGACCCAGTATGGCCATTCTTATACTTCTAATTTCTCACCTTTAGGGTTTTACCAAAATAAAACTGGAAAAGCTAAATTAATAAAAGCACAGCAGAGGCTGGAGGTGCCAACAGCAACACTGGGGTGAGGATGAAGCCCAGCTGGAGTACCCTTTCCCTCACTTCACCTGGATTTGACACTGTAAGGGAAACCCCTCATCCAGGGACACTTCCAGGGCATCTGAGCCCACCCTTTGCTTCAGCCACATGGGCTCAGGGGAAGAAGAACTCCCAGGGAGGAGGGAAACTTACCCAGCAGAAGCCAGCAGCACCTTACTACAGCAAGAGGCATTCTTCCCTTTGTCTTCAGTCTTCGTATTATTGCGATAGTCAGATCACAGAAGCGGCTAACGGGCCCAACTGAGACCCAGGCCTCACGGTCCTGGGTGTTGCACATACACAGTAAGATACAGGCCCTGACCTGGAGAATGTGTGTAACCTTTGGGGGGGCTAGAGTTCACTTCATTGCCCTTCTGCAGTGCCTTAAACCCCCCCAACTGCCATAGAAAAGCAGCTGGAGACCCAGCGTTCAGTCTCTAAGGATTTTCAGCAAGGATTGCACAGGGGCAACCTCCCCATATTCATGTCCCAAAAGGAACTAAAGAAATGAATTCAATTAAATAACTTTATAAAACCTTATGATAAATAATCGAATTTTTACATCATAACATGGCTATTTTGTAACCCACAGACATTATCGTCACAGTTATACATAAACATGAAGAAAAATTAAAATCTGAAAGTTCAGTCCCCACAGAAACACAGTGAGAAGAAACTGAGAGTTCCCAAAAGCTTAGTTTTAGTTCATCTAAGTCTCAGTCAGAGTCTTTGATCACCAAATCTATACACTTTGCTGAGTCTAAAACAACATCTTCCCTCCACTTAGTTGTAGGAATCTTCCCAGGCAGACTCTTCCTCTGCTGAAATCACTACTAGCCAGCCAGCTAACTGATTAACCAATCACTCAGTTAAATCACAAGTGTACAGATCTAAAGAAAACCCTGTTACAAGAAAATACAAAACTGAGAATAGCAAAATATACATGACTCTTTCCCCATTGCTGCATTTAAAGAAAAGTTGGTGAATCAGACTAATTGAGACAATGTAACTAGAACAGGTTGGCTAAAATCAAAACAACATTCAAAGCATACAATTAAAATAGAAGAAATTATTTTCCCCTTTCTATTTCCCCTTGCTATAATTAGCATTGTCCATGCTTCTGTGTTAGAGGGTTAACAATATCACTAACCTGCTGCAAAATGCTTCGTTGTTCGGGACAAGAGCCTGCTTCCTGCTCCTGGAGCAGCTTCTCCCAACTCACACGGCACACGGCCCTTAGTAAAGCAGCAGCCCTGCCTGCTTGCCCTCATGGAGTCTGACCCCAGCAACAGGGAACCCATTGGAGCAGACCCCAAACCACACCCAATTCCAGAAGCTTCTGGATGTGGAGTGCTAAATCTGCCTAGCAACAACGCCCCAGACACAACTCACTTCTACCTCCCACAATGGGTCTCTGCATAGAATCATAGAACTGGAAGGGACATTGAGAGAGGTCATCTAGTCCAGTCCTCTGCATTCATGGCAGGACTAAGTATTATTTCGACCATCCCCGACAGGTGTTTGTCCAACCTGCTCTTACAAATCCCCAATGATGGAGATTCTACAACCTCCCTGGACAATTTATTCCAGTGCTTAACCACCCTGCCTGTTAGGAAGTTCTTCCTAATGTCCAACCTAAACCTCCCTTGCTGCAATTTAAGCCCATTGTTTCTTGTCCTATCCTCAGAGGTTAAGAAGAACAATTTTTCTCCCTCCTCCTTGTAACAACCTTTTATGTACGGAAAACTGTTATCATGTCCCCTCTCAGTCTTCTCTTCTCCAGATTAAACAAACCCAGTTTTTTCAATCTTCCCTCATAGGTCATGTTTTCTAAACCTTTAATAATTTTTGTTGCTCTTTTCTGGACTTTTTCCAATTTGTCCTCGTTTCCTGAAATGTGGCGCCCAGAACTGGACACAATACTCCAGTTGAGGCCTACTCAGTAGAGCGGAAGAATTCTCGGGTCTTGCATACAACACTCCTGCTAATCCTTCCCAGAATGATGTTTGCTTTTTTTGCAACAGCATTACACTGTTGATTTATATTTAGCTTGTGATCCACTATGACCCCCAGATCCCTTTCCGCAGTACTCCTTCCTAGCCAGTCATTTCCCATTTTGTATGTGTGCAACTGGTTGTTCCTTCCTAATGGATTAGTTTGCATTTGTCCTTATTGAATTTCATCCTATTTACTTCAGACCATTTCTCCAGTTTATCCAGATCATTTTGAATTTTAATCCTATCCTCCAAAGCACTTGCAATCCCTCCCAGCTTGGTATCGTCCAAAACTTGATAAGTGTACTCTACTCTCTATGCCATCATCTAAATAATTGATGAAGATATTGAACAGAACCGGACCCAGAACCAATCCCTGTGGGACCCCACTCGTTATGCCCTTCCAGCATGACTGTGAACCACTGATAACTACTCTCTGGGAACAATTTTCCAACCAGTTATGCACCCACCTTATAGTATCTCCATCTAGGTTGTATTTACCTGGTTTGTTTATGAGAAGGTCATGCGAGACAGTATCAAAAGCCTTACTAAAGTCAAGGTATACCACATCTACCACTTCCCCCTATCTACAAGGCTTGTTACTCTGTCAAAGAAAGCTATCAGGTTGGTTTGACACAATTTGTTCTTGACAATTTGTTATTTATCACCTTAGGTGTTTGCAAATGGATTGCTTAATTATTTGCTCCATTATCTTTCTGGGTACAGAAGTTAGGCTGACTGGTCTGTAATTTCCCGGGTTGGCCTTATTTCCCCTTTTTATATGTGGGCACTATATTTGCCCTTTTCCAGTCTTCTGGAATGTCTCCCGTCTTCCATGACTTTTCAAAGACAATTGCTAATGGCTCAGATATCTCTTCAGTCAGCTCCTTAAGTATTCTAGGACACATTTCATCAGGCCCTGGTGATCTGAAGACATCTAACTTGTCTAAGTAATTTTTGACTTGTTCTTTCCCTATTTTAGACTCTGATCCTACATAATTTTCACTGGCATTCACTATGTTAGACGTCCAATCGCCACCAACCTTCTTGGTGAAATCTTTTAAAGAGCTATCTCCCTATTAGGGTTACACTTACAGTCTAAATCAGGGGTTCTCAAACTGGGGGTTGGGACCCCTCAGGGGAGTTCGCGAGCTGTCAGCCTCCACCCCAAACCCCACTTCACCTCCAGCATTTATAATAGTGTTAACTATAAAAAAAAGTGTTTTTAATTTATAAGGAGGGAGTCACACTCAGAGGCTTGCTGTGTGAAAGGGATCATCAGTACAAAAGTTTGAGGACCACTGGTCTAAATAGGCAAGACAAACAAAATAGGGAGAGCAAGGCAAGGTTATTGTCCTCATTTTACAGATGGGGAACTGGGACACAGACAGATGGAGTGATCTGGCCACGGTGACACCAGGAATCAGAGATTTGAACTCAGATCTCCTGAGTCTGGTGCTCTTAAGTAGTATTGTTCTGTGCTGTGAATTAGCAGCTGCTTTGAACCCCAAAGGCAGCTAGAGTTCATTGAAAACAATTCCCATAGGCCCTGTCTGCCAAGGATATTCGCTGTGTCATGAAATCTGATCTTGAAAATGGAATAGGTTGGATGGTGAGGCTAGCCTGGGTGGATTGGACCCAATTATATATATCTCATAACTATTGCTTGCCTTCAGTAGGGATTTTGGCTGTGCATAGATGGCAGAATTCAGACCATAAAGTCTTCAGTAGAAGTGCAAATCTCTGTCAGAGCCTCGTTAAAGACACCACAGAAAAATTCAACTTTGGGTTTTGGTTTTGGCTCAGGCTCAGGCTCCAGCCCAAGCCCAAACATCTACACAGCAATTTTTAGCCCCACAGTCCAAGCCCCGCAAGCCTGAGTCAGCTGATCTGGGCCAGCCCCAGCCATTCCATGCGGCTTTTATCCTTGTGTAGACACGATGATTCTTCACTCTTGCAGCCCTGTTACTAAGGCCTCAGTTCAGTCAGATACTGAAGAATGTGTTTAAACCCAGCCCTGTTCAGCAAAGTATGTAACACATGCCTAAGGCTGAGTACAAGCCTATGTGTTTTGCTGAATAGGGTTTTTCTTTTGTTTTGTTTTGTTCCTGAATCCAGACCTAAATGTCTTTTTTCCCTAGAGTTACTCATCCTTGAGATCCAGAAGATACCAGTGTAGCTAGAAAGACTATTCTCCTTCACTGTGGGAGGCTCTTTCTTTCTTTCTTTCTTTCTTTCTTTCTTTCTTTCTTTCTTTCTTTTTCTTGATGATGTTGTTGACAGAAATATGTGGCTTTCTAGACACCCACCCACTCATAAATAACTCAGTTGTTATTTCCAAACAGGGCTGGTTGTTGGCATCATTTCCTGCGGTCCCCTGTGTAATCATGCCATCTCTGTACAGTAGCTAGCCCTGTTCTGCTCCCAGTGCAGGCTGGGCCTAACTGGAATTGCATCTCTGAACCAGCTCTCCGAATACACAGCTCATCAAGCAGGGAATTAGGTTGAGTCATAGTATCAGGTTGCTGAAAGCATCTGTAGCAAAACTTCACAATGAATCTGGAAGGAGAAGCTGTTAAATTAAAAAGAACAAAATGTTTAACCTCTTCAGGGCTCAGCAGCATGAACAGGGACTCTGGTGTAGCACTTGCAAAGCCCTAGAGCATATGCACACAAAACCCAGATCAATGCACAGAACTATATTCTTCCTGCAAACCAACTGCATTTCCTGCATTCTGAGAGATGAGAATTTAAATGCTACAAACTACAGGGGCCAAGACTTTCAGAAGTGATTGTTACTGTTAATTTTTTATTAGTGATTTTGGGTGCTTCACTGGAAGCACCTTATAGGAACCTCATTTTCACAAAATGCTGAGCTCCTGCCCTCTGAAAAGCAGGCCTCTTCAAGGCATCTCATGAATGGCACCCCCAAAATGGAGGCACCCAAAACAACTAGTCCCTTTTGAAAATCTTGTCCAGGAAATACTCCATGTGAGATTCAGCCCCAGCCTTAAACCTGCCCCATATACCATATCCCCACCCACCTAGAAACAGACTGGAGACTACACCCTTTTCTGCTGGAGTGCCACACCAACTTTAACCTTCCCATCATACTCCTACATACGAGTTTGCAATAATACTTTATACAATTAAATACAACTATAGTAAAAATACTATACTATACTGTACCCTCTTGTAAAATATATATGGTATAGATATAAAAAGCATTAGCTGAAGATATGTTATATCTATCAATTTATTTATTTAGGAAGTTTTAACAAGTTTACAAATCATTGCCAGGTAAATAGAGGGAAGATGTGTCATTATAAGAGTGAGCTCATTTCTTTGTTTAGAGAATCTGCAGTAGTATGATCATCAGATCTCTCTCTTTAACCAGGGCGGCTCCCATAGTATATAGAATGAGACTCTTTATATCACCCAGGCCATGTTGTCTCTGATGCTTTTATTAAACTGAGAGAAACTACTGATTCTACTCATATTTATCATGCCAGGCATGTCTATCAACCTGAATGTTAATCAAAAAATTGGACAGGTGTGTTGGGGTTTTTTGCAGGTTAATGTACTTTGTCTGAATATTGAATAAGTGGTAACCAAATACTTAAGTATCTGTTTGTCCTTTGTCTGGTTTGCTGGGTACATAATTGATCCATTAGTTGTTCCATAACAGCCCAATATTTTTGGAACCATGTGTGACAAAGTGCACTCACCCCACTCTGTAGGGTGACCAGATGTCCCAATTTTATAGGGACAGTCCCGATATTTGGGGCTTTTTTTTATATGGGGTCCTATTACCCCGCACTGCCTGTCCCGATTTTTCACCCTTGCTATCTGGTCACCCTACTGCTCGGGGTGGGACAGGATTAACTCCCTCAAACCTACTGGGTATGCTCCAAGTGTAGCCGTAGTATAAAAGGGAGCAGATCAGCTCAGTTTGGGTGGACAGCTGAGGTGGAAGGATGCTTTTGCAAGTGCCAGCCTGGAAAGAGTCCAGGTGGAGACCCAGACCCTGTCAGAGGTCTGAGAACCCAGAACTGAAGAGCCTGGAAACCCTGGAGGTGCCCAGTGATTGACTACAAGGGACAAGATGGGAAGTAGCCCAGGGAGAGGTGGCAGCTGTATGCCTGGAACAGTCAGTGCGTTTTGGTCTGGATCTCTGCTGACTCAGTGGCAGAGACCCTTGCCACTGATAGGGCCCTGGGCTGGGACATGCTGGAGTAGGGAGGGCTTGGGTCCCCATACCCTGGCTGTCACCATCCCTAGGTGGTGGCCCACATGCCTAACTGGCTGCTGGGCCACGCAGCCCTGACAGAGGGGGAAGCCATATTGACTCTGGCCATTAGGCCTTACAGTCCTGGGAGCTGGGGCAACACCACTGACTGACCATTAGGCCTTACAGCCCTGAGGCCAGGGCCAGTTTGGGGTGCACTCACCCTGCACTGGATGGGTACCCACACCCTGTCACACTGCCTCTAGTTTTGGACAATTTTATTTTTCAAGTGAGAGGCTGTCAGTAGTAGCCTAGTAGATGAGAGATCAGCTCGTCATTGAGTGTGACCATTTCTGCTAGGAGGCGCCAGGAGGATCACCAAAGGATTAACAGCCAACAATTTGTATTCTCTTCAAATCTCCTCTTTTGCCAACATTTATCCCCATTCAATCTCTCTACGTTTTTACCTTGACTGGCGTGGGATGCCACTGAAACAGTATCTTAAAGACATTTTCTTGTCTTTTGCTACACACTGAGGTTGCTGATTCTCTTTTCCAGCTCAAAGCCCATTTCTCTGGAGTAATTTGTCTATCCAAATCCTTTCCCCACTGTGTCACATACGGACAGGGGTGAAAGTAACTTAAAGGACTTACCGGTACGCAGGGTGAGTGGGGTCCTGGGCAAGGTGTGCGTGGGGCTCTGGGCCCCCTGAAGGGGCGGGGCCTCGGGTGGAAGGGGCGGGGCTGGGGCCAGACTCCCCCAGCCAGCCCTCCAGCACTGCCCAGCCTGGGGCTCCAGCAGCGATTTAAAGGGCCTGGGGCTCCAGCCACTGCCAGGAGCCCCAAGCCCTTTTAAATTGCTGGGCCCCAGTGCAGCTGCCCTTTTGCACCCCTCCTCCCCTCCATCAGTGGCCCTGCCAGTATGGTCAGCTGTGTACTGGCCCGTACTGGTGGCCACTTTCTTGCCGGTACCCTGTACTGATGTACTTCCACTTCTGCATATGGACATATATTTTTTAAGAAAATTGTTTGCAAAAATGGATATAAACTACTTAGAATTGTTTTGATTCATGATTGACTAGAAGCCATGTTTTCTATAAAAGCTAGTTTTCTGTAGAAAACTACTTTACTTTTCTAGAAAGCTGAGAAACATAATGCTAACTTGAGATACTGGTACCTAGGGAGACAGGACCAGTTCAAGTTAGTTTTGATTTCTAAAAACATTAGAAAAATGTCTTTGGTGAATAGGTGACCAACCATATGTATTCCATGGCTCTCCCAATCTTTAAAACTCTCTGGTTCATGATGTGGGTTGAAATGTGGATTATTTGTACGAGGTACCATTAGCAAGGGAAAAGAACTCCTTATTTCTAGTTCCATGCCAGACCCGGAGAGTAGCCTTTATTAAAGGATAAGTTGCTGGAGGGAGTGACTCTTTTATTGATCCATGGTAACCTAGCAAAATTGACACTGCCACAGTTGTCTTGTTCAATACAGACCATGTATGGCTGGGTTAGAGTGCCCCCAGTCCACCACTGCTTTGAGGTGTCTGGCTTGATAGTATCATATGATATTTGGAACAGCTAGTCCACCCGCTTCACTGGGTTGGTACAAAGTATCTGATTTCACTCTTGGTCTTTTCGTATTCCGTGCAAATTCTAACATTCTTTGTATTCCTGCTACAGTGTTATCTGGGAGGATTTTAGGAAGATTTTTTAAACAAGAAAGATTCTTCGCAAAACTTTCATTTTGACTGTGGCCTTTCTTCACAACTAAGAAATTCCATACTTCCTCCAGCACACCACATCTTTTTAAATTTGAAGTACACCTCTACCCCGATATAACATGACCCGATATAACACAAATTTGGATATACCGCGGTAAAGCAGCGCTCTGGTGGGGTGGGGCTGCGCACTCCGGCAGATCAAAGCAAGTTCGATATAACGTGGTTTCACCTATAACACGGTAAGATTTTTTGGCTCCCAAGGACAGCGTTATATCGGGGTAGAGGTGTAGTAAGTGGTTTCACATTTAAATCACATAGCTCTTCTAGGTTTTTTAGATTTGAATTTCCAGGTATCTTAGTCTTTTTGATCCTTCTGTACCCAGATATGTTCTGGAAGGATTACATCTCCTAGTCTAGCAAATTTATAACTCGCCTTACAGATTTGGCATAATTTACTTAAAAGTCAGTTGTTTTCACAAAGTCATGGATTTCTTCAGATAGTACTTTTATCCAACCTGAACAATTCCCTAAAATTAACATTATACCATCAGCCTATATGACTATTTATTGGTATTACTGACCCAGTCCTAGGTGCTGACTCCGTGGGTGCTCCAGGTCTGTGGCACCTAGGGAAAAAAATGAGTTCCCACTGGCAGCCAGCTCCCCCTCCCTCCCGCCCACAGCAATCAGCTGTTTTGCGGCATGCAGGAGGTTCTGGGAGGGAGGAGGAGGAGCTGGGACAGGGCATGCTCGGGAGAGGGCGGAACTGGATGAGAAGGGGCGAGAAGAGCGGGGTGGAGTGTTGGTGGGGTCTGGGGTGGAGCGGAGGTGGGAAGAGGTAGGATGGGGGTGAGGGTTTGGGGGAAGATGGTGGAACCTGGGGCGGAGCGGGGGGTTGAGCACCTCACGCACCTGGAGGAAGCCAGTGCTTATGGCCCCAGTCATGGAGCAGGACCCCATTGTTCTTGGTGCTGTACAGACCTAAAGAAACACCCTGCCCCAAAGAGTTGCAGTCCAAGCATAGGAAAAGAGACAAGAGATGGATACAGACAGACATGGGAGTACAAGGGAACAATATTGGTCAGCAGCATGGGCAGTGATCACAGCACACCAGCTGCCAAGCTGTTTTCAAGCTATTTTTTGACCTGTTCCTGCACGTTTAATTCCTGCAATAAATTCATGGTTCCCTATCCACTGTGCCAAAGGCTCCATGCCCAATGCAAAAAGTAAAGGAGACAATGGATACCCCTGCCTAGTCCCTCTGTGTAATTCAACTGGGGAGATTTAACCCCTTTAACTTGACCAACTGCTTTTGGGCTGGTGGAAAGAGCATTTGTCCATTTAAGGAACTGGGGGCCAATGTCCATATGGGTCAAAAAAATGTTATCCAAAGCTTTCTTTGTGTCAAGAGATAGCAAAGACATGGATCTCTTTTTGAGCTGGTACTATGAATGATTCCAAGTACAGTACTCTACAAATATTAGCTGACACAAGTCTATTCTTAATTAATCCAGTTTATTCTGGGTTTATACGAACTGAAAGCATGGACTGCAATGGATTAGCTAGTAATTTCCACTAAAAAAATGATATCATGATTTCACCTGTTAGCATAGCTGACTGGTGAAAATCTTCGGGGGGGGGGGTGCTGGCGCTTGCTGCTTACAGATTCACATTTACTTGATGCCCGTGTCTGTGTGCTGAAAGGGCCCTGCCCCCATGATGCCCTGCTCCATTCCTGGCTCTGGTTCCCCTGGCCATGGAGCTTCACCTGCCGAGCTTGGCATGCAGTGGGATGGCTCATCAAATGACAAGGCAGAGATAGATGGGAGAGAGGGCTAAGCCCCATCTAGCACTAGCTACCAGCTCCCTAGGCCTACAATAGCTGCATGAGAGAAGATCTTTTCCAACTTCAGGGAAAACAACAGTAGCTTGTTTCATAGATTGTGGAAGCTCCTTTCCTAACAGAATGACACTAAATGTACCCCTTAAGGGATTGACTATAACTTCACTTTTAAATACTTTAAATGCCTTGAAAAATTCCGCTGGAAAGTCATTAGGTCCTGGCATTTTACCACTTTTCATACTTGCTATTGGCTAGATGATTTCTTTGTCTGTTATTTCTTTAGCTAATGTTTCTTTATCAATTTAATGTATCTTTGGGAAGCCTGCAATCTCCAGATATTTTGAATAACTTCAGAGCTCAGAGTATGTGTAGTACAGAGGGTTTTATGATAAGCAGCAAAAGTAGCACATTTCTCTCAGGTGTGTTTTTTAATTGGTGGAATAATGTGTTGCACTTGTGTCCTTTTTAAGCTATTGGCTCAATAGCTTACACTTATTTCCTTTTTCATAAAACATCTGTTTTATATGCCAAAGGGCTATTTCAGTGATGTCTGGCATCAACATGTTCAATTTTCCCCTTATACTAGTTACACTTTTTTACCTGTGGTTTTTATGAATCTCTTGAACTTATCTCCTATTCTACTTTTATTTTTTCTAAGCTTTCTTTTTTCAAATGAGAGGCTCTGCTTATCAACTGACTCCTAAATACTGCCTTACCTGCCTTACCTGCCTCCCATAGAAGATCTCTCTTTATATTGTCTTCAGCATTACTTTGAAAATATTTCTGTGATGGGATATACAACCCCAAACTGGGCTGGAGGGGGTTCAAGGACAGGACTACTGGGGCCATGCAGAGCATGCTTCAACTGGAGACAGGGTTGAAAAGGGAGCAACCCAGCTCAGAAGAGGAGCTGACAGGGAGGAGACAGGCTTACTGGCAAGGCTCCTGACCAAAGCACTGGAGAAGTCTTCTTGGGGGACAGGACTATATACTGAGCCCAGCTGGGACTGATGGTTTGGGTGGCTGTTTTTGTCTTTTATATACCGTATGTGGGACCAGAAGCTGAGCTAGAAAAGTAACGGTAGGAAGTGACTCAGGGAGGACTTAGAGGACTCCATGAGAGGCCAAATGCTGTTGACCCTGCTAGGGCCCTGGGTTACAGCCTGGTTGAGTGGGTGGGCCCAGGGTCCCCTACCACAGCTCCCACTACTGAAGGAGGAGGGGGTTGCTAACCACTAGGCCAGTGGTTCTCAACCAGGGGTATATGTACCCGTGGGGGTCCACAGAGATTTTTAGAGAGTACATCAGCTCATCTAGATATTTGCCTAGTTTTACAACCAGCTATATAAAAAGCACTAGCAAAGTCAGTACAAACGAAAACTTCATATAGATGAAACGAGAAAGTCAGCAATTTTTCAGTACTAGTGTGCTGTGACACTTTTGTATTTTTATCTCTGATTTTGTAAGCAAGTAGTTTTTAAGCAAGGTGAACCTTGGGGGTATATGCAAGACTAATCTGACTCCTGAAATGGGTACAGTCGTCTGGAAAGGTTGAGAACCACTGCACTAGGCCACCCAGCCCACCAAGGACTCTGTTACAATGGAACAATGTCTTCCTATATTGCTGCAACCCAATCTTTGTCTGGGGAAGTAAAGAATTAATTTTCCAAAAAGGTGATATTTTGGCTCCAGCTATCAAATAGTGCTTCCAATACATGATTTGATTAATAAAAGTGCCAATTTCTGCAGATCTTACCTGCTTCAATAAGGATTTAGAGATTAACATGAAATCTATTCTAGTATTTCAATGTACAATCTCTTTCCTCTGGGTGCAGTTCTTTCCATCAATCTGAGGGTTGAATTGTTGGTATATAGAAAGGTGAATGCATCACCTGTTTCTTTAACTTTTTTTTTTCTTTTTTTCTATCAGTTCTGTCCCAGTAAGGGACTAGTGTACAATAGAAATTTCCTCCTAGTATAATTCCCCCTCTCCAAAGTGTTTGCAATATTTTATTTTCCTTGATTTTTCTCCCCCACCCCGACTTGCCTGGGATCATACACTGAGATCACTGCTGTTATTAACCAAGCAGTTGTGCCCTTTAACAAGAAAAACTGTTCTTTCTTATCCTTAAATTGATCGTTAATCTTAAAAGGTACATGTTTAGCCAATGATATGCCCTCGCCTCTTTTTATTTTTAAATTTATTTGGCTGAAGCAAAAGATGTCTCCTGAAACCAATTGCCTTTGTCCCTCCTGAAACAGTTTCTTGAAGGAAAATAGTTGGAGGGGGGAGGGTTAATTTTTTTGGCCAGGGCTTTTTTCCTTTTAATTACATTGTTTAGCTCTGACATTCAAGGCGTTACTTTAAAGGGAAGAGACATTGAGAATAACTATTTGGCTTACTGAAAAACTTGAAAGTTATGTGGTTCTCTGGCTGTTTGGCATGGACCCTTGTGTGGCCAATGTCTTTCACAATTGTGTGCTTGAATATGGCTTGAGTTCTGTTTGTAAACATCTGCAGCTATTTCCTGTATTAGTTCCCTTCCTTCTCCTGTATCCCCTTAACTTAAATCCAAAAATAAAATACTAAAAGAGCATATAAATCAGTCCCCAAATGACTGGGCACTGCTTAGCTGTAAACCCCTGTGCTGTCCCCATGAACACTTTAACCTCTTACCTTGGTTGCATTGCAGGAGATGTTCTTCACCTCAGGGATAGATTGCCATCTGATCACTTGAGTTAGATGGAGAGGATTTACACAGAACTACAGGCCCCTCCCCCTTCTTCCCGTATCTATTTTCTCCAACCTCCATCATTGGAACTCTCCCATTCTTTCCCTCATTATTCTTTGTCTTTTAAAAAAAATACAGAACACAGTTATCAGAATTATGCCCACTCCAATAAACCAAACTTCAGACTATTTTCTTTATAACATAACATAGTTATGTTATAGTTATGTTAGACTTTAAGGCCAGAAGGGACCATCATGATCATCTAGTCTGCTGATAATGACATTTACAGTCCGATTTCTTGGCCTGTTACAAGGATTAGGTGGAGGGAATAGCACCCTATGGACTCTGTCCACTTTCACCTCTTCCAGAGAGCTCAGATTTTAACAGCTCTGCAGTTGAAGTTTTTACATACCAGATTGGATTTGCGCCTTCAGCATTTTTTTAAGCATCTCATTTATTGTAATATTTCTGCTCGTTCCCTTTTCTATATTATCTAATTTAACCTGCATCTCTCTGCTCCAGTAGTGCCAGGCACCTCTGCTTCTTTCTCTTATGTAAAAGCAGCAAAGAATCCTGTGGCACCTTATAGACTAACAGACGTTTTGCAGCATGAGCTTTCGTGGGTGAATGCCCACTTCGTCGGATGCAAGAGTGGAAATTCCCAGGGGCAGGTATATATAAGCAAGCAAGAAGCAAGCTAGAGATAACGAGGTTAGATCAATCAGGGAGGATGAGGCCCTGTTCTAGCAGTTGATGTGTGAAAACCAAGGGAGGAGAAACTAGTGGGCATTCACCCACGAAAGCTCATGCTGCAAAACGTCTGTTAGTCTATAAGGTGCCACAAGACTCTTTGCTGCTTTTATAGAACCAGACTAACACGGCTACCTCTCTGATACTTTCTCTTATGTGTTTCTCTTTGGCCGGTTTCTAGAATGTTGACTCAGACTTCCAAGTTATTGACTTTCTCCTCTTCTGCCGGAGTTTTGGACATGAGATCGTTTCTCCATGTCTTAAACTCAGAGGTCAGCTCCCTTGGGTCCACCATGGTGGCCAGGTGCAGTATTGCCAACTCCATGTGTTCAAAAATGATGAGTTCCCCCTCCCCCATCATGTTTTGCATAAAAATTACAAGATTTTCTAAAATAAATGTGTGGAGTTTCTTAATTGCCTTCTGGTATTGATGCTTTAGGGGGAAATCTGCCTGCCCCAAAGTGAGAGAGATTCCAAGGTGGAAAATCCAGTGTTAAATATACATGCAAAAATTTGTCCTTTCCCCAGCTGCTCAGAGGGGATTTCCCTGACCCTTGACCACCCCAGCATGGGAGGGCTGCCATTCTACCCTGCTCCATTTCCCACTCCTATCTCTAGCCCCTCCACCCTCCTCAGGCTTCCTCCTGTGCTGCTTCAGTCACCCTCCTGCCCCTCACATTACCCCACTCCCATCGTCTCTTCCTGCCCCCATGTTCTCCTGCTGGAGTTGGCACCTGGTTGGTTTTTTGTACTGCCTGGCTGGTTGCCAGTGAAAAGACTTCATGTGCCAGGTTTTTTCACTTGGGACCAACATTCCTTGTAACCTGCACATATATGCAGCTGTACGGCTGTCTTGTAACCACCACATGTCCTCGGAGCACAGCGAGCACCTGGGTCCTGCTCAGCAGGCTGGGCCCTCAACCTGCCAAAACCCCTGTGGCTTCTCTCTGCACCAGGGACTAGGAAGCAGGACAGATCTGAGGCTCGTCAGCAGGGACGGGTGGGGAGCAGGATGGGGGAGGCAGGGGCTCCTGGGACGGGACAGGAGGGTGGCCAGTTTTTCTGCATCTCAGAGATGGCAACCCTCCCTCAGGGCCGGCTCCAGGGTTTTTGATGCCCCAAGCAGCACCAAAAAAAAAAAAAAAAAAAAAGCCACAATGGCAATCTGCTCTACCGCCACTGCTTCAGTCTTCGGCGGCAATTCGGTGGCTGGTGGTCCTTCGCTCCAAGCGGGAGTGAGGGACCCACTGCTGAATTGCCACAGAAGAGCCAGACGTGCCACTCCTCTCCGTTGGCCACCCCAAGCATTTGCTTGCTGTGCTGGTGCCTGGAGCCGGCCCTGACCTCCCTCCTTTCTGCCTCCCCCCATCTTCCTGTGCACCATGTACAGGGTCTCTGCTGTCCCTCAGTCTGTGTCCTAATAATGTCTGTCAAGCCCATCCCCAAACCATGTAGTGGAAGCCATGTTGCCTGTGTGCATGGCTTAGTCTCACTGAAACAATTGGAATAGCAGCCTCACTTTCATATACAGATAGACTGTAGGGAAATTGCAGCCAGCTTGCTTGCATCAGTCCAATTGACAGTAATGGGAGGTGGTGGACATTTTGAATGAGGAAAGATTCACAAAGGGTTGTTCCCCCCATAGATTTCAAGGCCAGAAGGGACCACTGTGATCATCTGGTCTGACCTCCTGCACAGCACAGGTCATAGAACTCGCACAAAATAATTCCTTTTGAACTAGAGCAGATCCCTTAAAATCAATAATTTTTTTTTTAATTGCCAGTGATGGAGAATCCACCTCAGCTTTGGTAAATTGTTCAGTGGTTAATTACCCTCACTGTTAAATTCATGTTTTTTCCCCAGTCTGAATTTATCTAGCTTCCACCTATAGCCGTGGCATCTTGTTAGACCTTTGTCTGCTAGACTGAAGAGTCCATTATCAAATATTTGTTCCCTATGTAGGTACTTATAGATTGTAATCATGCACCCCTCAATCGGTTTGGTTAGCTAGCTAGATTCAAGGAGCTCAATAACTATAAGGCAGGCGTTTTAATCCTTTAACCATTCTTGTGGCTCTTCTTTGAACCCCTTCCAATTTATCCACATCCTTCGATTGTGGACACCAGACTGGGACATAGTGCTCCAGAAGCAGTCACCCCAGTGCCAAATTGTTTCACCCAGACCAGTGAGAAGTGGTGTCACCGCTCTTCCTGTAACCTCAAGTTACTCTCTGCTTTAAACACTCTGCTGCTGTAGTTCCCTGTCTGGACGCGCCCATCCAGCCTACAAGCACGCACTGAATTTGTCTGTGTTAAGCATCCCTGGTTCACCAACTCTGATTCCAGAAGCTTGCTTGTTACACCACAGCCACGCTCTGGTCTCCATCAGCCTTGGTTATTACTAGCCAAGTGATCTCAACACATCCCCAGTTTCCCAAAACCATCTACCCTAAAATTTCCAGCCCTTTTTTGGGATGTTCAGAGAAGTACAGTTAAAGCTGTGTTATCCAGCCCTGTACCAACCAGAAAGCTCTATAAACCAGCATTTCTAATCTTCATAGAAAGTCTGGTTTATAGTCCGTTGGCATGGGGCTGGCAGGCTGGCTCCCTGTGGCTCCCCAGAAGCGGTGACACATCCTTGCTGCTCCTAGGCAGAGGCATGGTAGGCAGCTCTGCGCACTGCCTCTGCTCACAGGCACCGCCCCACAGCTCCCATTGGCTGTGGCTCCTGACCAATGAGCGCTACAAAGCCAGTGCTCAGAGTGGGGGCAGCATGCAGAGCCACCTGCCACGCCTCCACCTAGGAGCAGCAGGGACACATTGCCGCTTGCAGGGAAACGCCCAAGGTGAGTGCCCTCTGGATCCAGTCCCCCCACCCCCTCCCGCACCCAAACTCCCTCCCTCTTAGTTAACCATCATTTTTCACTTACTGGCACCTCCTATTCCCCCAACATGCCAGATAAAAAAAGCTTTTGCTGTAATAAGGTATGTTGCTCCTTTAAGTCAAAAACACAGCCTAACTGGGTAAATACTTCCGTCTCTTTAAGAACAGCTCTGAGTTGGCTTATGGTAAAAATAAAAGAATTTATTAGTATTAACCAAAGTACGTCACTTAACTGATGCTGTTACTTACACACACGCACACACACACACCCCTTTTCCCAGTTCCTATGGCTCAAGGCAAAAGGAAACCACCTTTACTCAATGCTCTGAGCTCAGGGCATTCTCTTCTGCGGTTTGCAGGACCTTTTAGCAGTGAAAAAGCCTTACACTGTAATATCCTTGTCCTTTATTTATTAACAATTCCCAAGCAGAATATACATGCTAAGCTGTGACTGTGGTCCCAGGGGGGCCAGCTGTGGTCACTCAATTAGGGTGAATTGCAAAGAATGGAGCTGCCAAACCCCAAAAAGCTGGTGGATGTTCCAATACTTAGATTCACCAAGTCAGCATAAAACAGCTTCTTTATTACCTTAGTGGTTACTCAGAAGTCCAAACAACACAGTTCCCTTAAAATGATACCGCCTCAGGCCTCCATCCAGGTACCTAAGATTTTCCCAGAAATCATCATATTTGACTTATTTCATCATATAAAAGAAAAGGTTCTACCAATCCCAAAGGATCGGACACATTACCTCCCAGGTTATTGAATATTCCAGATCTTACCCAAATACACGCTACAGCCAATTCTTATTAACTAAACTAAAATTTATTTAAAAAAAGAGGGAGTATGGTTAAAAGATCAATATACATACAGACATGAGCTCAATTCATTGAGGTTCAGATTCATAGCAGAGATGATGAGCTTTGTAGCAGCAAAGAGTTCTTTCCGAAATTGTTCATAGGCTATAGTCCAATGTCCAAATCTCATATTCAGGGCATACCAGCATAACTGGGACCTCAGGCTTGTGACTTAAACTTCCTCTGATGAAGCTTAAGTACATATGAGATGACAGAATCAGGACCCAAAGATCTTTTATACAATTTCATGTCCTTTTTGACAAGTTGGAGTTCCTCTGGGAACACCAAAAGGTAATTAGGATGACTTTGAAGGAGGTCCATCACCAGTACTTAGCTACAGAATTAACATAAAGCAATTTGCTTGTTCCTCCACCATTCATAGATTATGTAGTTTATATAGTAAATCTTGAGTCCTGCTTAGCTATACCTTAACCAATCATTTTATTACATTATTAAAAATTTTCTAACCAATCCTAATCTATTGTAAAACAATCATTTAACCTGTCATACCTCACCATCTTAATTGATTTACACCTAGCGAAATTAGTTATGTAACAGAAACAATCAAAGAACCGACAGAGCCCAGACAGATAAACAATAGAGAAGTGGGGACCATAAAGACAAAACAATAAAGAAGTGGGGATTTCACAACCACAACTTGTTGGTAAGTGATTTCTTGCCAGACAGGCTGCTATCAAACAAAGTTTTCTTTAACCATCTTAAAATCTGTTTCTTTATCTGGTGATGGAGGGTGCTGTTAGGACAGGATCTCCTTCTTAACAGCCTGATATTTCATTGTTTTAATGTAATTTTAGATGGAATGTGAGGATCTGACTTTCTGCTTCTTGGCTCATGGCTGCTACTCTCCTAATATGGCTGCAGAAAAAGCCTTCAGACCTTACAGCAGGGGTCGGCAGCCTTTCAGAAGTTGTGTGCCGTGTCTTCATTTATTCACTCTGATTTAAGGTTTCATGTGACGGTCATACATTTTAACATTTTTATAAGGTCTCTTTCTATAAGTCTATAATATATAACTAAACTATTGTTGTATGTAAAGTAAATAAGGTTTTTAAAATGTTTAAGAAGCTTCATTTAAAATTAAATTAAAACGCAGAGCGCCCCCAGGACCTGGGCAGTGTGAGTGCCACTGAAAATCAGCTCGCGTGCCGCCTTCGGCACATGTGCCATAGGTTGCGTACCCCTGCCTTACAGTACAGCTACAGGAAAAGGCCTCATCCTTTCAATACCAAGTGGAAGGAATAAAGGTATTTGCTTGTAAGCATTTTCTGAAAGTGTTTTCACTTTCAATGGGCTAAGCCCCAACTTAAACCATATAACTTTGCTCAAGGTAGTTTTCTCACTTTTTTTTTTCTTTCCAGCCATGGCTGACTTTCTCACAGGCAGAACCTACCATAGAAGTCCAAGGTGCTGGTTTCCCTTGTCTTTCTAGCTTAAAGATCTTTGCCTGAGCGGATTTCTCACCTATATTCAGTTACCAGAGACTTTATCTCCCTTAGTTGAAGGACGCATCGTTCTCAGCTTGCCAGAGCTCTGCCCCATTGTCTGTCTAGTGATGGATGCCAAGATGGCTTCTTCTCTTTCCTTTATTTTTCCCAAACTCACTGCTTTGTCCCCAGACTTTGGATGATCTCACGCTGTTCTTCCTTGCCTATGGACTTCCCATCCCCCACCACTGTAGATGGGGCTTCCAGTGCTTTGGGTCACACCTTGTTTAATTTCACTGGAGACCAGCAGATAGCTGCTTTCCCTTCTGTCTGGCAGAAAAGGTGTTTTTCCCATTTTTTGGTCACAGCCTTTAAAGCATATCAGTGAGTATTCATCATTCCGCAGATAGTGTTAATATATACATTTTACAATGATATAAATTACCACTGTCATTAGCTTTAATAAAAGTCTTGATACAGGTTTATAATACAATAATATTCTATATAATCAGTTGATCCAATTGCCTATCATTTGAGGTTCAAACCCTGTATTATAGCCCAGATCAAGTTTCTCTTTTCTGCTAGGGTGTAGATGCCATGCTGTTTTCTCCCCCGCTTTATAGCTTTTTAAAAAAAAATTTATATGTAAATAGACCTTCCTTGTCCATCCAGCCTGGTCATTAGGCTGCGACAAACAAATACACAGTCTTTTGTCAAAGGGCTTATGCATTGCTTGTCAAACACATTTTAAGAACATAATTTTTAGCACCTATCCAAAACCTGTACACAACCCCTACATACATCACACAAGAATATTAATAATCAGTGAGTTACTTGTTTTCCAATGATATTTTATGACACCTTTTAGATACACCTAACACTCTGTTGTCATAACTTGTATGAGTATGTCAGGACTGACAAGAACTGCTGATACAGAGTAATGAACAACTAATGGGCCACTGTGTCACAAATACAGAGGTAATATTAACTCTCTACTCCTACTTAGTGTTGCCCTGAAAATCCAAGGATTGCATTAGCCCTTCTAATCACATTATCAGAGGGGTAGCCGTGTTTGTCTGGATCTGTAAAAGCAGCAAAGAGTCTTGTGGCACCTTATAGACTAACAGACGTTCTGGAGCATGAGCTTTCGTGGGTGAATACCCACTTTGTCGGATGCATGTAGTGGAAATTTCCAGGGGCAGGTATATATAAGCAAGCAAGAAGCAGGCTAGAGATAACGAGGTTAGTTCAATCAGGGAGGATGAGGCCCTCTTCTAGCAGCTGAGGTGCTAGTCACATTGGGAACTCATGTTCTGCTGATTAATCATGACCCTCAAAGTTCTTTTCAGAATCACTGCTTCTCTGGATAGAGTCCCCAAGCCTGTCAGCATGGCCTATGCTCTTTGTTCCTATGGGTAAGACTTTACATTTAGCCCTATTAAAGCACATATTGTTTGCTTGCACCAGCTCTCTCTGTCTCACTTGCACCAGTTAATTCTGTACCACTCCCCCAATATGTCATCTGCAAACTTTATCAGTAGTAATTTTGTTCTCTTCCCAGTAACTGATAAAAATATTAAATAGAATAATTCTGCAGGATCCCACTAAAACATACCCACTCAATGATGTTTCCCTTTTTTAGAATTACATTTTGAGATCTATCAGTTAGCTAGTTTTCAATCCACTTAATGTGTGCCATATTCATTTTGTATTCTAGTTTTTAATCAGAATGTTGTGTGGTACCAAGTCAGATGACTTAAACTACTGTAAGTATGTTACATCAACACTATTACCTTTATTAGCCACACTTGTAATCTCAGTAAAAAATAACTTGATAAGATCTGTTTTCCATAAACCCATGTTGAATTGGCATTGAGTTGACAACCATTCATCATGTTTTCATGGGGCAGGTAAAAACACCCCCACCCCCCAAATCACCAGAACTGCAGTAAAACTAGCAACACTGCAGTTCATTTTCTTCATTCCTGCCTGTTTTGGCTGCCATGTCTTCCCTTGGAGCCAGAGAGACCTCCCTCTGCTGTAAGCCTGAAACACTCTTCTTAGTAAAGTTTTTTTTTTTAAATGTGCAGAGGTTTTTTTGGAGGGTCTATCCAGGTTCTGCTTTCACGCTGGGTTGAGTAGGATTAGGGTGTTGATGGCCACTATCCCCTCAGAGTTCAGGCTTCGGGCAACCATTTTAGTTCACCCCTGCTGGTCACCCCAGGCAATATTTTTGGCGGGTAGCTGGGGAGAGTGGACAGTCTCTGAATTGTAAGTGGAGGGTAAGCAGCAATGGGGCTGACTCCAATTTATAAATGAAGGGTAGGTGGGACTTGAGGCAAAAGGTGGAAGACAGAGGTATGGGCTCGTGCCTGTGTGTCTCTGGATCATCTCAGAAGGATGAGTGGGCTTATCAAAGGCTCTCGGGGCCCGTAACAGAAAGTGAGCATTGTTCTGTACTGAACAAATGGGAGCTAGAAGAATCTTCTACCCAAATGTGGGAGATGGTTAGGGTCATCAGGGGGGTGCCAGAGCTCCATGAACAATGGGGCTAATGGTCACAAGGCATATCCTTGTATGTGATGGTTGTCTTGACACCACTATGCCATCCCCTATGAACAGCTGATTGATTAGCTTTTTCTCTCTATGTCCAATATCCACTTAAAAGTATCCCTCTGGGCAAGCTGACTTTAAAAATAAAGTTTACTACATGAGTACTAATTCCTTCCTTACCGGGTGGCTGTTTCATAAGAGAAAAGCAATATTTACCATGTGTATATATAGAGTGACAAAAAGTTATCCCACTCAATGCATAACATACAGTGTCCTAGAAATGGGAATTGATGCCTCAGTGCAAATAGTATATTTAGCAATGTGGATGTCTATAAGTTAAACAGGTTTTTTTCACATAACTGTATATTTTAATGACTGATAAGGACCAGACTGTGGGTGGTTTTGCCTAATGGTCAGGGCAGGAGGCTTGCCTAGTGGTTGGAGCAGAGGTGATCAGTCCTAGTGGCCAGAGCCCAAATCAGGCTCCAAGTTACTAAGTCAAAGGAGAGACATGAAACCAAGAGCCAGAGCAGGGGCAGAAACCAGCAACAAGGATCAGGGACAAGAAGAAGCAGCTGAGAGTGGGAGCAGGACCAGAAACACAGCCGCAGGCATGACCAGCCAGGGACCCACCTTTGCTGCAGGGTTTAAGAATGTGCCTGCTGAAGTTTTCAGCCAATCAGCAGGTCAGGTCATTAGCTGAATCAGCTGAGGGCAATAAGTTGGCTCTGAGTTCAGCTGTGGCTCCCTGACATTGGTTAGTATGTTTGTGTGCACACGCAGGTCCACCGACAGCAATTGCGGGCCCCAGGGCGGAACAGTCAATGAGCCTCCTAGAAAGGGATGGCTGAAGTTCTTGGGTGGTGCTGTGCCTGCAATGGCTGGTGCCCAGTGAGCCTTTTTAAACCATTGGGGCCCCTGGGCAATTGCGTCCTTTGCTCCCCCCATCGGCGGGCCTGTGCACACTGACTTTCCTCTACTGGAGGGAATCAGAACTGTTCAGGTATGACATAGCTAGGACACTGTGAACAGAGCCATCCCTTGGGTAGGGTGAATCAGGGTGACGGCCCTGGGTCCCGTGCTTTGGGGGGCCCCACACTTCGATAAAATCAGGACTGTCAC
The DNA here is from genome assembly GCF_020497125.1 of Mauremys mutica. Classification (NCBI taxonomy): domain Eukaryota; kingdom Metazoa; phylum Chordata; order Testudines; family Geoemydidae; genus Mauremys; species Mauremys mutica. The sequence continues at coordinate 293,519,846 of NC_059073.1, read as the reverse complement.
AATATTTAACCCTTTGTCCCGCGTCCCAACTGATGTACAATCAGGACGCCATTTGTTCCGATATTCAGGTGAGGAGGTGGGCACGGAAGTGAGGCAGGAGGCGGCTGCGGAGGCGAGTGGCAGGTGGGGGGCCAGCGAGGAGGAGAGTGGCAGTCAAACAGCGGGGGGGAGGGGCGCCGGATGGTGTGGAGACTAGTGGGGAGGTGAGTGGTGAGCGGACGGTGTAGGGGAGAGCAGTTGGAGAGTGGGGGAGGGTGAGGAGGTGAGCGGCAGCCAGACGGGAAGGCTGATTTGTCCTGGGCCCCACGCCCCACTGGGGACGGCCCTGACTGTTAAACACTAAGGGAGAGTATTATTCAAGGTGCAAGGACCTGAGGTTTTGAAGCAAGAGTATCTGAGTTCCATGGCTGCTGCTGTGACATCTGGCATCCAAACAGAAGACTGAAGCTATTTTAACCATGAAGGGCATTTTTTGTGGCTGTCACATTGTTAGTACAGGACTCAAATTTAAAACAGGGTCTCCAGTCTTCATTTGGGTGTCTAAACTGATACTTCGATCAGGGGTGTAAAATGGGCCAAGATGTGGCTATACTGCAGTATCAGAGGGGTACCCGCGTTAATCTGTATCCACAAATACAATGAGGAGTCTGGTGGCACCTTAAAGACTAACAGATTTAGTTGGGCATAAGCTTTCATGGATAAAAAACCCACTTCTTCAGATGCATGGAGTATTGCAGTGTGGACCCCCAAACAATAATAATTAATAGATCTTATATATCATTTTTCATCAAAGCACTTTACAAAATGGAGATAAGCATCAAATGTGAGCTCTTTCCATCCTATGTGTTCTTCATAAAAAAAGATTGATACAAAATGCATTAACTGCACTGTGATGGGGTTCCTGAGGTGCAACCTGAACTGTGGGACCACTGAACCCTCTGTCCCACCAACCTGGGGTATCCCTCTCATGCTGTGATGCTGTTGGCAAGCGACAAACTTCTAGCAGGTAGTGCACTTACACAGACATCCACAGGCAGGGACACACCCAATTGAGTTACATGAATGCTTCTCCCAGCCACCCATGAACCAACAATAGAGAGGCTCCAACCAACTCCCCCCAGCTCCCCAGTTGTGCACCCCAGAACTGTACTGTCTTGCCCTGGTCAGAAGCCTGACCAGTGTAAATTCATTACCCAATCTGCCCCTTTGAGCCGAGATTTCCCAAACACTTCAACCAAAACACACTGTTTTACATAAAATATAACTAATTAACCACAGAAAGATAGTTTAAGTGATTATAAATCATCAGTGTAGAGACCAAAGCTGGTTACCAAAGAATAAAATAAATTCACAGTCTAAGTTCTATAAACTAAACAGGATTTGTATCAAGCAGTTTTTCTTAGCCCTCTGGATGTTGTAGGTAGGTTACAGTTCTTAATACACAAGTTTCCCCTTTAAACCTGGGCCCAGTCTCCTCAGTTCGTCTTTGTCTGCCCAGCATTCTTGTTGCTTACAGCAAAGGTGGGGAAAAAGGCCAAGTCCTGATGTCACTTCCCCTCTTTATAGTTTCTTCCAGCTTGCCGGAAAGATCTATGTTTGTGACGTGGGGGGTCCAGCCCCATTGGTCAAGCATTCTCCATTGTCTACGTGCTCTCTCTGAGAAATCTTATGGGATGGTTGTTGGGAACACGGATTCCCTTTAATGGGCCATCCGCATGTCTGCCTACTTCACTGTGGTACCTGAAAGGCTGGTTGTGGGTGTTCCCAACCTCACAACATACTTCAGAACTCCACATACAATGATAGCAGATATAATCCAATATGATATTAATATTCAACAGATTAAGACTTTCAAAATGATACCTCACAAGGCATACTTTGTACAAAACATATCATACTTATATGACAATGCTGAATATGGAGGCTCCAGGGTGTTGCTTTGAGGTATAGAGTGCCACGCGCTTAACTGAAAATAAACAAGAGAATGTTGCTCAGGAATTATTCAAACAGCCACCATGCCTGATTTTATTGTCCATGACTTTTGTAAATCAGGAGGAAGTACATTAAAGTCAGGGTTCTAAATGAACTGTTTCAACTCAGTAAAAGGGACTTGGCCACTGTTGTAGACAGCTCAGTGCAGACTTTTGTTCAAAGTGCACCTGCAATCAAGAAAGCTAACCTTAGACTACTGAGTAGCCTGGTGCTTAAGGCAACCTCCTTGAAGGTAGGAGATCTGGGTTCAAGTCCCTAGCCCATATCAGGGATTCAAAACTGAGTGGTAGGCTGGGACACAAACAGATGCCAGCCAGCCAAGTTCCTGTTCTGGTTCCCCCAGCTGGCGTTCGTGGTAAGGGTGCTCTGAGAATGCTTAATGGATCAGGCTGTGGGTGAGATAGGCAGAGGAATACCCTGTCTGAGATTCCTGCCAGGATTTAGTTGTAAGCTGGGACTTAGTGGTTTTATTCATGTCCACTCTCAAGCTGTCTGGAGTGGCTCAAGCATGTGAGTACCAACCTCAAGGCAGACTGCTACAAATCAGGGCACAAACCCCAAACTGGTTATGAGTTATACTTACATTTTACCAATCAAGCATCCAGTGTGAACTCCTCAAACACTACAACAGATGTCCACCCCCCCTTGGAGAACAAACCCCAAATTATATGAAATTCGCCTCTTTCCTCAGTGTGGAGGAGGGTATGTGCAACTTCTCCCCCTCTCTCCCCCCCAGTTATAAATCACATAAACTGGGTTGTATTGTAAACCAGAAATAAATGTATTAACTATAACCGGTGTATTTTAAGTAGTTAAGGAGGTAGCAGACAGAACAAGGCAGATTACTAAGAAAATAAAACAGAGCACACAAACTAAGCTTAATACACTAAAGAAACTGGTTACATGTAAGTTCTCACTCTAAATGTGGTTCTAATCACCTTCACAGGCCAGATGCCCTTCCAGCCTGAGTCCAGTTCTTTCTCCCAGTTCAGTCTTAGTTGTTTCCAGCAGTCTTCTTGGGTGGGGTAGCAGGGGAAAATTGACAACCTGGATTACCTCACTCCCTACCCTTAAATAGGATTTGCATAAGGTGGGAGTCCTTTGTTTCCTTTGACACCCCCCCCCCCCGCAGCTTCTCGTGGAAAAGTACAGAATTCAAGATGGGTTCCAGTATCAGGTGATATAGTCACCTGCCTCTGTAAGACCCTTGTAGCCTGACCGGCTGACCCACAGGTTCACAGGAAGATTAAGCTCTTTTACAGTCCATTGTCTCTTGCTGATGGGCCATCAGCACTGTTAGGCTTTTTCATTGTTGTACCTTAAGTGTTAGCAGTGGGCGTCACCCAAAGTAGCATAGTTGAAATACAGATACATAGTCAATATTCCTAATTTCAGGTACAGAAATGATACATGGATACAAATAGGATAATCATATTCAGTAAATTATAACCTTTCCAGTGATACCGTACAAGAGTTATCTTGCATAAAGCATATCTTAGTTATGTCATATTCCTACCACAAGCATATTTTCATAAAGAATATGGAGTATAATGTCACAGTATTAGGTCCAAAAAATAAATGGACCTAATAATGTTAAAGTAGTCAGACACACACACGAGTTACAGTCTTAAGTTCCAAAAGGTGGTAGAAGCTTTTATAATAAACAATCTCTGCCTGTCCTTTAGGGCTAACCCAGGCTAAGCAGCTGGGGATTACTTGCTTATGCTTAGAAATCTTGCCCTCCCACAGTTCAAGCAGAACAGAGATCCAGGGCTTGGCTGCACTTGCGAGTTAGTGTGCATTAAAGCAGCCATGGGCACACTAGCTCACTCCCTGTCCACACTGGCAAGGCACGTAGAGCACTCTGACTCTGCAGTTAGAGCCCTCCTGGTATTCCACCTTGGCAAGAGGAATAACGTTTGCTACATCTTGGCTACAACGCCTGGGCGTCAGTGTGGACGAGGTGTTGCATTACTACACTCTGATCAGCCTCTGGAAACATCCCATAATCCCCTTAAGTCAAGTGGCCACTCTTGTCATTGTTTTGAATCACTGTAGGAATGCGGATATGCCCTTTGAAAGCTCCATTTCTGACAGCCGGCTGCTTATCTGCTCCAAGACAAAGCAACAGTTAGTGTGGAATGCTGTGTGTGAGAGAGAGATGTGGGGGAGAGGGAGAGGTCTGCTGCTGTCTGAACTTACAAGACAGCATGCTGACATGCTCTCAGCCCCCCAAAACCCACTCTCTCTCCCCCCACATACACACAACACACTCCTGTCACACTCCCCCTGCTCCCATTTGAAAGGCATGTTGCAGTCACTTGCATGCTGTGATAGCTGCCCATAATGCACCACTCCCAATGCCACTGCAAATGCTGCTAATGTGGCCACACCAGTGCGCTGTCAGGTGTCAGTGTGGACAGACTGCAGTGCTTTCCCTACTGCGCTCTCCGAAGGCTGGTTTAACTCTCAGCGCTCTACATCTGCAAGTGTAGCCATGCCCCCAGTTTCTTCTTCTCAGAGATTTTTACTCCCTTCAGCCCAGAGCTCAAGCTGATGGGAGAGTTCACGAGCAGGTCTCCCCTTTGGAGACAGGGAGAGGAAAGCAATTAACAAAGTATTTATTCTTTGATATTGCACAATGGCTCATTTGGTTGTTATGGGCCTTCCTGGTCGGCAGGACCTACCACCTTCCATAGGAAGTCAGCATTTTACATTAGTTAATGCTTCTTTCCCATTTGGTGAGTTACACAGTTACAGAGGTTTACAAGGCAAACATGCCATATAACCTTATTACATGGGGTGCAGATGTTATAAGTGAGATTAATACATGCAGCATCCTAGAAGCATTTCATAAAGTCTAAACACATTCTTATAAACTTAACATCTATTTTAACCATACTAACAGACAGGCAGCCAAACTGGTTTCCAGGTACATATTGGTCAGCGTTCATTAGTTGAAGCATAGGGGCCTTGGCATGAGCTGGCACCTGGTCTGCCAGCATCATACCCACCAGTAGGAATTTAGATCCCTAGGGGTTAATCCCAACTCAGCTGCCACCTTTCAGGAACTCAGTGGTGCCTAACCTGTCACCCGTTACCATCTTTTCTCCCTCCATCACTCCTCCCCTTCTCTTCCTGTCTCTGGAATACCCACTCCAGCTCTAAAAAGATCTCAGCCATCTATGACCTCTTCATATCTCACTCCCTCAAGCTCCTCTCTCTCTCTGACACCTGGGTTCCTTTGTCTGACACTGCCTCTGCAGCTTCCCTCTCTTATGGAGGCCTCTCCTTCTCTCACACCCACTGCCCTGTATCGTGCTTCTAATGGGGATGCTGGATTTTTCTTCTCACATTTCCTTCCACTTTTTTGTTCCATATTGAACATCGCCTAGCACAATGGGGTCTTGGTCCATGACTAGGGTTCCTATGTGCTTCGATAATACAAATAATAATAATGTTAAAAAATAAACCTCATGGTTCCAGGGCCGGTGCAAGGAAGTTTCGCGCCCTAGGCGCTCCCCCTGTGGCAGCTCCCCCCCGCCCTGAGGCGCTGCCCCCCCGTGCCAGCTCCACCCCCCTGGGAGCCGTGCAGCACCTCCCCACCCCAGCTCACCTCTGCTCCGTGTCCTCCCCGAGCACGCTGCCCCCGCTTTAATTCTCCTCCCCTCCCAGGCTTGCAGCACCAAACAGCTGATTGGTGCTGCAAGCCTGGGAGGCGGGAGAAGTGGAGCAGCGACCACGCATTCAGGGAGGAACCGCTGTAAAAAAAAAATTGGGGGCACTGCTTTTTGGCGCCCCCAAATCTTGGCGCCCTAGGCAATCGCCTAGTTCACCTTAATGGTAGCACTGGCCCTGCATGCTTCAGGGCTTAAGACAATCAAAATATCAGAGATCACGAGGAGGCCTAACGTAGGGTAGCCGATTATCCCATATCTGCCTACGGCAGGGTTCTTGCCCCTTCCACTGAAGCATCTGGTACTGGCCATTGTCAGAGACAGGATTCTGGACTAAATGACCCGGGGTCTGACTTATTATGGCAATTCCTATGTTCCAGTGTAAAACCTGTTTTAAGTGAGATCAGAATCAGGTACACAGGAGGGACAAGCTCCCTCTTCCTGGGTACCAAGCACTGTGCCTTGCTATCTTCACAGGCCCTTCTTTCGGCTTCCTGTCCATCACCAGTCTCCGCTCTGATGCTCTCTGCTCCTTGTCCTGTGCTTGATCACACTGGGGAAGGAAGAGAAATCCAAAGCTGAAACAAACTCAATTCCCGGTTCTGCTGGTGCAGGGCTCAGCTTTTCTTCCTCCTCTCTCTCAGCACACAGCCAGTTGTCATTTCTAGTTATGTTCTCTGTCTAATTTAGGCTGGAAGCTCCTCGGGGCACAGAGACATCACTCTTGTCATTTGTCTTCCGTGTGCCCTGTGCACCTATCATGCTACAGAAATAGCCAATCATAACAAAAGTGATTAGCAATCATTTGTGAGACATACATTTAACACTGTCAAGGAGAAGCAGATAATGGTGTTTTCAAAGGACAGTTATGTAGAGCTGAAAACATGATGGGAAATCCCCCTTCGTCCCCATTTGGTAGTTTGAGGAGAATAATTTATTGAAAGGCAAATCCCTTAATCTCCAGATATAAATCAACAGAATGGCAGAATTGCTGAGGACAGAGAATATCATATAGGCATGTACTGTATGTCTCTTTCCTTATTTAATCAAACATGGGCCCTCCAGCTGTTACCCTATTTATGAAAAGGTAACTCAAGGCTACACAAACTCCCCAGCACAGACTGCATCATAACAAACAGACCTAGTTTAAAGGCAGGGCTCATGGGACTTGACTGTAGAGGGACCCTGTGGGCCTGATCCTTGATTCCCATTGACTCAAATTAAAGTTGAGGGTGTTGAACACTGGCCAGGATTGGACTCTTTTAGTTTTTAAACTGCTTCAGAGCTCACAAGTGACTTGTATGTTAATGGTTGGATCCACACTTTGAATTGGAAGACAATTGACCTGTTGGAGGCAGTTCCACACTCACTCACTGAATCGGTGGGTTCCTGCTGTAGCATGGTCTTGCTAGGGGTGGCCCTTTAGAGAGATGTGCCATGCCAACCGCTGCTCTTGTGCTTTCCAGGAATTTTTGGCCCATCAAATGACCCAGGTGACGGTGAGTGACCCAAGACCGCATACTTCCTGGCTCAAAGGGGACTTGTTGAATCTGCTGGGCCCTGGAAAGACAGCACCATGCGACTATCAAGATGGGAAGAAAAGTAAAGGAACTATCTAAAGAGACTAAACAAAGGGAAGTGAAGTAATAGTTCTAGGTTCTTGCACAGGGGAGTCACATAAGAAACAAAAAAGAGGGTCTGTTTTTAGCATTTCCCCCTATAAAGTAAGGAGCAGAGCCCTCTCCTTAAGCTAAAGCATCAGGAAGCTTTGCTTTAAAGTAGGGCCCTCCAGAAGCAGGGGCAGCTCCAGGCATCAGCACGCCAAACGCGTGCCTGGGGCGGCAAGTCGCGAGGGGCACGCTGCCGGTCGCCGCGAGGGCAGCAGGCAGGCTGCCTTCGGCGGCTTGCCTGCGGAAGGTCCGCTGGTCCCGCGGCTTCTGCTGAAGGCAGCTGCCTGCCATGCTTGGGGCGGCAAAATGCCTAGGGCCGCCCCTGTCCAGAAGTGACAATAAACATAAATAGAGAGAAAAGGAAAAAGGACCACTAATGTTTCTGGGGAGGAAGGATATGCCAGACTAGGGATGTCACTGCAATGTCCTGAGTATATCTCCTCCCAATCTACAACCTTGAACAGCCACTAAAGAGAATCCATGCTGGGTCAGGCCTTTGTGAGTTTAGGGAGTGCTGCATGCACAACTGGATTCATGCTGTGCAGATGAGAACAATACAGCTCATAGTTATATATTTTCCTACTGAATCTCAGTGCCCTCTAACCAGGAATAAACCTATTATATTCTCTAGATGTATGCTGAGGTATGGAACCCTCTCCTTTTACAGTCAATAATAAAACTCCAATGGGCTTTAATGGGAGCAAGATAGGACCCAATGGAATTAGGAAGCTCAGCTCTGAGTTTACAGAGGAGCATTGTACACAATGGGGTTAGGAAGCCCAGGTCAGAGTGTATATGTAGACATTGCACACACTGAGAATAGGAATTCCTAAAGAGGGAATAAACAGACTAAGAGAGGACCAGTCTGCAGGTGGCTGTCATTACCTCACACTAAATTTTCATGAAAAGAAAGTGATTGGAAATCTATATCCTGGGTTTGGACAGTGGGGCTACATATCAAAGAAACAGGGGTAATTCATATCTGTGGAGCCAAAGTACAGCCTTGGAGCTAAAGGCAGCCTACCACGTTCTACGAGGAGGGCCTTCAGCTGCCTTCACCTTTAATGTGGAAAGGTGGATCTTGGAAATTAGAAGTTGCAGCATGCAGTGCAGTATGGATGTTTACACTATGGTGGCCTTTTGGATGCTGGGACATGTTGTCTCTATTGGTCACACTTACAATATTAAAGATGCGTAGTAACTGCCAACCTTTTCTCTCAGGGATTATGGTGAGTTGCCAATGCCACCACTTGGCTGGGCAAAGTTTGGGCACTCCTGACTCAGTGCAGCCCAAATGGCCTGATTCTTGTTTGGTTTTAACCTTCGGTTGAAAGGTTGGCCTTCAAGGACTCTTATTTCCCCCTTTTGTAAACTCCAGTTTGGAACTTGGCAAAACAAAATGAAGTGCCCCTGGAGCCAAATCCAGGGCTGGCCTGATGGTCAAAGACACTCATTCCCCAAACCCATGCCGCTGTAACCCACTGTTCAGTCTCTGTTACATGTCACCCTTTAGTGGCTGGTCCACCGTGGGTCAGAGCCTACATAGGAACAGCCACACCGGATTAGACCAAGGTCCTTCTGATCCAGTAAATCATCAGACAGTGGCCAATGCCAGATGCTTTAGAGGGGAAGGTGTAAGATCCCAACAATAGGCAGCTGTGAGATACCTTCCCCCACACTTTAGGGCTCATCCTGTCTTTTAATAGTTAGAGATTGGCTTAAACCAGGGGTGGGAACCTTTTTTCTATGAGGGGCCACTGACCCACATAAAACTGGCCACACGTAGCCCTGAGGGGGTGGTGGGGTGCGGAGGCTTGGGGCTTCCCTCTTCAGCGGGGCGAGCCAGCGCTCGCGGCTCCAGCCCTGCAGGGAGGTGCAGAGGCTCAGGGCTTCCTCTAGGCTTCGGGGTGGGGCCAGAAATGAGGGGTTCATGGTGCGGGAGGGAGATCCAAGCTGAGGCAGGGGGCTGAGGTGCAGAAGGGGATGAGGGCTCTGGGTGGGGCTGAGGATGAGAGGTGTGGGAGTGGGCTCAGGGCTGGAGCAGGGAGTTGGGGTGCAGGAGGAGGTGCGGGGTGCAGGCTCTGGGAGGGAGTTTGGGTATGGGAGGAGGCTCAGTTCTGGGGCAGGGGTGTGGGTGACAGTGCAGCTCCAGGAGGAAGTTTGGGTGCTGGAGGGGGCTCATGGCTGGGGCAGGGGGTTAGGGTGCAGGTGGAGGTGTGGGCTCTGGGAGGGAGGCTATGGGAGGAGGTTCCAACCTGGGGCAGGAGATTCGGGGTGTGGGCTCCGGCTTGGCAGCGCTTACCTCAGGAAGCTCCTGGTTGGTGGCTCCCTGCCTGCCCTGGCTCTGTGCTGCTCCCAGAAGTGGCCGCTATATCCAGCCCTTAGGTGGAAGGGCCAGAGGCCTCTGTGCAGTACACGCTGTTCACCCTCGCAGCTCCCATTGGCTGCAGTTCCCGGCCAATGGGAGCTGCGGAGCTGGCGCTGGGGGTGGGGGCAGTATGTGGAGCTTCCCTGATCACCCCTGCACCTAGGGGCCGCAGGGACATGCCGACCAGACTTTTAACAGCCTGGCAACCCTTCCTCCACAGTGGGGAAAGCCGGCGCTCACAGCTACAGCCCCGCAGGAGGGTGTCAAGGCTCAGGACTTCCAGCCTGCAGCACAGAGACTTGCTGCGGGTTGGATGAAATTAAGCAGGGGGCTGGAGGTTCCCCACCCCCATAGGCGCTGACTTTGTGGGTGCTCCAGGGCTGGAGCACTCATGGGCAAAAATTAGTAGATGCTCTGCACCCATTGGCAGTCAAGCTTCCTGCCCCACCTCACCTCCTCCTCTGTTTCCTCCCTGAGCACGCTGCATCCCAACTCCTCCGCCTACCTCCCAGCGCTTGCCACCACCACCAAAGAGCTGTAGCAAGCTCCGGGAGGGGGTGGGGAGGAGCGGGAATGTGGCGAACTCAGGGGAAAAGGTGGGGAAGAGGTGGAACGGGGCGGGAATTTGGGTAAGGAATTGGAATAGGGGCAGGAGGGGGCGGGGCAGGGGTGGAGTCAGGGTGGGGCCAGAGGTAGAGGGGGATCGAGCACCCACCGGGGCCAGTAGAAGTCGGTGCCTATGCCCACTTCGGTTTAAACCTTGAAACACGAAGTTTAATATCCCTTCCAAAATGTTGTTATAATTAATTAAGATAACTCCGGTTATTCTCATTAACCATATATATGTCCAATCCCTTTTTGAATCTTGCTATGTTTTTGGCCTCAATAACTTTCTGTGGCAATGAGTTCCACAGTCTAACTATATGTAGGGTGAAAAAAGTATTTCCTTGTATCAGTTTTGGATTTGCCATCTTTTAATTTAATTGACTGTCCCCTTGTTCTTGTGTTATTTAGCTCAAGTGGATGGAGGCTCATGCTTCTAGCACTGAAAGGCCAGTCAACGACTCATGATAACAGGCTGTTGTTAAGCCATCCTGATGGTAAGAGACGACCTCCTCCCCTCCTCAAAATTGGGGCCAGCCATTTTAGTGAGACATGCCCCCTCCCTGTCCTTTAATATCACCTAATGAGGTCCATCATCTATACTCCCTGAGAGATTAGCCATTCCCTTTTTTTACTGATGAAACCCCTGCCCACAATCTCCCCAAGCACCCTAGCCCCCATCTTCTCTCCCCTTCCACCCCCATATCCCCCAGCCCCGGAGATCTCTCCCTGCCCTCATGTTGCCACCTCTGATGTACAAAAACCCAGGCTATTAGGGATGAGCCTGAGCCTATAAAACCTGACAGCTGGAGTGTGTACTGAGCACCCTTACAGATTTCCTGGCACAGCTACTTAAAAAAGAGACAATGCTGGGAAAACATAGGCAAGAGGTAGCCCTATCCTGCCCCTATATCCCCATGGCTTCTATTTTTGCTCCCCATGCCCTATTCCCAAAACCTGGGACCCTTGTCTATACCAGAAAGTTTTATCGCTTTAACTAGCCTAGCATGATGATGCTCCTTGTGTGGATGGTGTTATACAGGTATAACAGTGTTTATACTGGTATAGCTTATTTCGGTTTGGAAAGGGGAATAAGCTATAGCTATAAGGCACCTTTACACCAGTACAACTGCATCCACACTAGGGTTTATACCAGTGTAACTCTTACCAGTAAAAAAAATCACCCCCCTCCCTGCCAGCCTCACTTCTGTATTGCAGCCCAGCCTCTCCAGCCAGATCCCCCGCCCCCATCCTCTCCCCAGGCCCCTCCCCTCAGCCAACGCCCTCCAGACCCCCGAGACCCCTCCCCCTTGAAATCTCCCTTCGGGGCCTGGCTCTAACATAGCCCCCTCCCCGCAGCCCACATGCTACACTTCACCCCAGCTTGCTGCCCTGTTGTCCCAGCGCCGCCTCAGCTCCTCCGTGGCCGGCCCCACCCTCCGCCTCCCGCGCTCCCCAGGATTGGCCGAGCGCGAGCTCGCTGCTCAGGGATTGGCTGGGCGCAGAGGTCCCGCCCTTTGTGTCAGCGGGCTAGGTTACTCAGCGTGAGGTCGGCGGCGCCTAGTTGCGGGTACTACCCGTCCCCTCCCCCTCCCGGCCGGGCCCACAGGGAGAGTGACACTCATCAGGCGGCTCAAGCAGCTCGCAACCGCCATCCCTCTCGGTAAGCGCCTCCGCGCGGCGCAGGCAGCGCGAGCTGGGAGGGTCCCCGGGGCAGGGGGGGTGTGAGGGGGACCCCAGGGGCGGGGCGGAGCCGTGGGCCCGCCGTGCGGGGAAGGGCTCGTGGGGGTGTGAGGGGGGAGCAGGGCCCTGGAGGAGCTGCTGGGACTCCGGGGCGAGGGGGTGGGGAGCTCTTGGGGCAGGGCCCTGGGAGGCGGGGGGCAGCGGTGAGGGTGGGGTCCTGGGAGCGAGGAGGGTGGGGCGGGTTCCCGGGGTGGGGGCAGCGGTGAGGGTGCCCACCGGGAGTTAGTTGCAGAATTAGGGTGGCTGTGAGGGTTGATTATTTCTCTGGGTGCAGGATGGGAGACGTTCCCAGCCGAGTCTGTGGACGGGGTGAAGTGGTTAAACACCCCATCCCCAGACGCGGGGGGGGATGACACCCCTCTTCCTTGCCCTGCCCAGGAGCCTGAGTCATTGCCTAGCTCCATCCCTTAGGCAGCTTTCTCTCTGCTGGCAGTGGCTGCCATATCAGTGTCAGTAAGGGGGTTCTTGGGGGGGCTACACTGAGCTAACCAGACCCTTTGCCCCACTTCCCAGCGTGTGCTGACCCCTAGTGATCTGGGGCTTTAGCCTCCGGTCAGCCCTGGGATGGTCGGGTAAAGAGAGGGACAGAGTTGGGACCACAAACCTTTGCTTGCTATAGGCTTAGTGGGTTTTCTACTGGGGGAAGGGCACAACTGAATAAATAAACTCAAAATTTCCCCAGCCAGAACTTCCCAAAATCTCACTTCAGAGCTCTGAATCTCATCCCTTTCCTCCCTCAACCAGAACACTCAAACTTCTCCTTAATCGCCCTCTCCCCCAACCCCCAGTAATGCATTTTTCTTCAAATTAAGGGATATGGGGCATTTTATGCCTTTTATGGGAATGGGAGTTGAATTATAAATCACAGGCTGGTGAGGTGGCAGAATCCTGTTCAGTGCAACAAACTGGAACATTATGGGGGTTAATTTAATTTGTGGTAATCAACAGTATTTTGTAGCAGGGGTGTGATGGGCTGCAATAATTGGCACGTATAAAAGTGACAGGAAATTCAAAGTTGGGGTGGGAGGAGGAACATCCTGCAGCATCTGTCTTGAGCAAGGGAGGTGGGGGAATTTGTGTCTGGGTCATCCCAGAGGAAGTGGGAGCTGCTGGCAAAGGTTTTGTTGCATTGGAGGGAAGAGGCTATGTTCCTAGTAATATCTTTGCTGTTACTGTAGTTTTATTTTAAACAGCATTTTCATGAAATCCTCTCTCTCCTCCCCCCACCCGCCCTCAAACTCACAGAAACACATATGTGTTTGGTCTAATACAGTATTACATGTGTCAGGTCTTCTCATCTGGTCCTCTTGAAGCATTTTATAATGTGGTTCCCCTCTGCTTCCTTGCTACAATCCTGGCTGGCTGGTCTCCTTCCCTACTTTACAAGGATGGTTGTGGCATTGCATCAGGGGATATTTGTGCTGTAATTCAGTAACACAGCAAGGATAAGCATTTGCAGAGCTGCTGCTTGCTTGCAGCTTGATGAGATGGGTGTGGTAAGCTGAGTGGATACAGCAGACGCTAGGCCTATACGGTAACACTGCCCAGTCATCGGCATAGAGATTCAAACGCCAAGCTATTTATATAAATTAGGCCTAGTTTCAAGTTGAGCACATTGATTTAGAAGGAACAGTTGTCATATTTTCAGTATTAAATGAGTGTTTGCTATGACGCTGTATAGCACTGTCATTGGTAAGTTTAGAAACAAGTGCCACGGAGTTGTTGGATAGGAAAAGTCCACTCTGAATAAACGTATTCCTCATTAGGTGTATCTTGATCCTGACAGTATGCTTTGTCATTGTAATGTTCAGTCTCTCTTTCTGTCTCATTCATGCCCTGATTAAGCCTATTAAAGCTGAATTAATATTTTAGCCCAACTTTCTGATAAACCTTCCTTAGCTTTTAAACCCCATCACCATTGTAATATTCTTAATTTCACTTTATCAGTTCTGTTTATGGATGTCTAAGCTCCTATTACAGGGATAGGCAAACTTTTCGGCCTGAGGGCCACATCTGGGTGTGGAAATTGCATGCTAGGCATGAATGTAGGGCTGGGGCAGGGGTGCAGGAGGGAGTGCGGGGTGTGGAAGTGGGTGCAGTGTGCAGGAAGGGGCTCAGGGCAAGGGGTTGGGGTGGAGGAGGGGTGTGGAGTGTATGAGGGGGCTCAAGGCAGTGGGTGTGGAGTGCAAGAGGGGGCTCAGGGCAGGGGGTTGGGGTGCAGGTGGGGTGTGCTGGGGGCTCAGGGCAGGGGTTTGGGTGTGGGCTCCTGCCTGGCACCACTTACTTGGAGTGGCTTTAGGGTGGCAGTGGCACTGCTCCTGGAAGTGGCCGGAACCATGTCCCTGCAGCCCCTGGAGGATGGGGGGAGCAGAGGGCTCTGTGCACTGCCCTTGCCTGAAGGCACCGCCTCTCCCCCCCCCCCCCGCTCCCATTGGCCGGGAACGGGGAACCGCAGCCAATGGGAGCTTCAGGTGTGGAACCCACAGGTGGAGGGAGTGTGTGGAGGCCCCTCCTCCCAGGCCACAGGGACTTGGTGCTGGCTGCTACCGGGAGCGGTGCGGGGCCTGCAGCGCCATAGGGGTGGCAATCTCATGGCCCGGATTCAAAACCCTGAGGGGCCGGATCCAGCCTGCGGGCCGTAGTTTGCTCACCCCTGTCCTATTAGGAGAACACCTTGGTCATCTTTTCCAGGAAGAACAAGTTCACTTTGTACTTTTCTTCATGAGAGAGATTTTTAAACATGGAATCCTCCTGGATACCTGTATTGCACAATCCTGGACAATTATATTCTTCCTGTGAAAAGGAGGCTAATGCTGAACAGTGTCTAAAGATCTAAGCAGTGTGTTTTCAGTGAGATACTGTTTAAATATTCCGTGTTGAAAACCACTTGTTTTTCCTTTAAGGCTTAACTTTGCGGGGATTAGTGACCTCTCCTCTCTCCCTCCCTTACACCTTGTTCTTGCAGTGACCAGCAGGTAACCTTGTCTGATGCAGTCTTAGGGTATGTCTACACTGCAGTTAAACACCTGTGGCTGGTCTGTGTCAGCTGATTCAGCCTGTGGGGCTGTAAAATCGAGGTGTAGGTGTTTGGGCTTAGGCTAGAACCCTGGCTCTACGACCTTCCCCCTCTCCTGGGATACCAGAGCTTGGGCTCCAGCCTGAATGTCTCCACCGCCATTTTGCAGCTTGAGCTCAACATGGACCAGCTGTGGGTTTTTAATTGCTGTGTAGACATATTATTGGTGTCCCTTTTGTTTTCAAACTGCTGCTAAGTACTGTGCTGATGGCTTGAAGGATTTTACAACTGTTAAATTCCTTTCCTGTTGATTATGGCTTGTATGTTCCACTTACTGTGTGCTGGGGTAACATTTTGGTATATTACCATCTTATTCTGATTTACTTTGCAGAGTAGTTTTCTCTTGCTTGCAAAATCCAAGTCCTTTTGAATTATAATTTATTGTTGGTCATTGCAAAGTCTCAAATTTTAGTAATGCTGCCAGTCATAATACCAGTGGCTACTTGGTCAATCAGGATGTAGGGTTGCAATTACATTTTTTTTGTAGTAAAATTACTTGAATCATTTTAGAAAATATAAATGAGAACTTTCTGACCATTCTGGAGGGTCTCAATTACCCACATGTCTACAGACACAATGAAGGATCCCAGGCTCTGTGGTCTACTCAGATCAGGGCATATGGGGTTTTTCAGTTTAAATCCACTTAATTAAACTTGTATTATAATAGCAATAATATTATTGCTCCTTTGTTTTCTTTGGAAATAATCAGATTTTCTTGTGATAAATGATGAGCTCAAAGGCAGGATAGTTAGGAATTTGATTTATTTCCTCAGAAGCAGAAGGACATTGATATTATCACTTAAATTTCTTGTTTAATATGTATCTACTAAAGTGACATCAGTGGAAATATCAAATTCAAAGAAGTTTCAGGGCCCAGACAGATGAAGGTCAGGATAGTCAATGCTCACCCTGACAACAGTCTTCCCACTTCGGGGGGAGGGATAGCTCAGTGGTTTGAGCATTGGCCTGTGAAACTCAGGGTTGTGAGTTCAATCCTTGAGGGGGCCACTTAGAGATCTGGGGCAAAATCAGTACTTAGTCCTGCTAGTAAAGGCAGGGGGCTGGACTCAATGGCCTTTCAGGGTCCCTTCTAGTTCTATGAGATAGGTATATCTCAAATTATTTATTTTTATTTATTTTATTGGTGTGGATTTCCTCCCCGCTAACAGCATTAGAGAAGGATTCAGTCACTTTGGTCTTTCAAGAAAAATAGAATTTTTAAGTTTACACACTTATATGATGCTGATAGCTACTCTTTGAAGCTTTAAAATCTAACTTTACCTGATTAATTCCTTCCTGCTAATAGTAATTGGTTCAGATCATTGACCTGCAGCATGCAGACTGGTGCTGGGCTTGATTTCAAGGAGTGCCGAACACCACAACTATTCCATGGGATTTGCGGATGCTCACCATCTCAGGATGTGCCCCTTACTTCATGGAAGTCCAGTGAGCTACCTGAAGACTTATTTTAATGGACCATATCATTTGGTTGTTGGAAACAGGAAACTGTATGACTTCAGTGTGTGTTTTGTTGTCGGTAAATGCATCTTTGTAGCTATTTCATCTCTGTGGGTGCAAATGTTCATTGTGGACATATGTTGAAGTAAAGGAGAGAGGCCAGTAGATGTACTATAATGTCTTACTTTCCTATAGTCTAAACTTTCAGACAAAATTTTGCAATTGGTTTTGGTTTATATGCATGTTAAATGCATTCCATATATGTAACCATTTTATAAGAAAGCCAAATAGTTCAGTTTTAACATTGTTTTGAAGAAAACAACCATTTGCCCTCTGGTTTTAGGGACACCATTAGATCAATGTAAGCTTTGATTTTGTTAAGTACGGTTTTATTTAAAAAAAAAAAAAAAAGCCAGACTGATCAACTGAAAAATTGTATGAAATTAAAACCAAACACACTTCAGTGGAAATGGTTTATTTTTAATTTTATTTTAATTGAGCAAGCTGAATGCAGCTGCAAAAAGTTAACAGCGTACATTTAAAAAATGTCAGTTGATAATCTGAGAGACTGCCAGTAACTCAAATATAGAGGCATTCTTTAAAAATATGAATCTTAATCTGTATCCTTAAGATGATTTCAGGCTGGCAAATTCTCAGTTTAAACAGATGAGTTATATATTCTTTCTGGGGTTTGTAAGAAAAGTGCTGACACAGCCTTAATTTTATTGAACAAAGCTATAATTATATTTGAGGTTCCAACCCCCATGGTATCCTAGTGGTTACCTCTCTCTCCAGAAGTAGATGGACCTGAGCCACAAAATCAGATCTGGATTTCTGTGAGGTTTAGGACCAGAGTTTTAATTTAGGCTCATTAGTACTAGTAAAAAAAAGCTACTGTTGACAGTAACTCAGTTGTGCTATTCTTGAGCTTGCTTCCCATGCAATAAATCTTTTACTAGTAACATAGGCTAGTAAATGCAGTTCTAGCACTGAACCCTCCGTATTTACATACTATTAGTATTGATGTACAGATTTCCTTATTCTGATGGAATATACCAGACTTATGACTAAGGGAAACCACTGGTCAGACAGTGAATAAATCTGTCAAGATACATTCAATCATGTATAATTAAAATGAAAGTAGTGGTTACTTATGGTATGTTTGTGCATTAGTTTGGCCTTTATGGTCTTATTGGAAAGACATTTAAAATGTATTGTGCTACTTCAAACTTAGACTGGAAGAAAAAGTCACACATCCTACTCTTGAGAATCGCATGTGTAGATGGGAATATTTTAATTTGTTTTACTTATCAAAAGATCATGTGTACTAATGTTCTGAGGTTTACTCCCTCCTGGGTGCTTGTGCTAGTGGTCTTGAGCTGACATTCTTGTTTGAAGTATAATTTAATTAACCTTCAGCAATAGATGATGAAAGAGCAGGGTACTTGGACTGTGTGGGTGAAGATGGCAGTATAGCATTGTGATGGTGATGGTAGCTCAAGACCCAGCAAAAATTGCATTTGAAATAGGAAAGCCTCAGAGGAAGAGAAGGGTAATTAATGTCCTGCCAGATAGGTGGCTGTGGGCATTGACAGCAGGATTTTAAAGGGTGCAAGTGCTCACCAATAGCTATGTTGAATGGAGGACAGTAAGTTTGAGTAGTTTTTATAGGTAGTTTATTGTAATAGACAAAGACTGAAACTGTGTTCCCATTGTTCCAAATATCTTCAGACTTCCACAGTTTAGAAGCCTGTGCCATGCCCTGATACACAGTGGTGTGCATGTACAAAAGAATTCTTCAGTGGGAAGAAAAGGTCAGTGAAATCAATTCCTGGATATTCTGCAAATGTTAATTCTGCAGCAGTGTGAATAATGCATTTTGGCCCACAACAGCATAGTAAACTGCTTATGGAGAAACGATGAGGAGTACTTTTGGCACCTTAGAGACTAACAAATTTTTTTGGGCATAAGCTTTCGTGGGCTAAAATCCACTTCATTATATGCATGGGTTTTATCCCACGAAAGCTTATGCCCAAATAAAATTTGTTAGGGTAGGTCTATACTTACCCGCCGGGTCGGCGCGTAGAGTTCGACTTCTCGGAGTTGGAACTATCGCGTCTAATGTAGACGCGATAGTTCGAACTCCGAACGCGCTCCCGTCGACTCCGGAACTCCACCACCGCGAACGGCGGTGGCGGAGTCGACGGGGGAGCTGCAGACTTCGATCCCGCGGCGTCTGGATGGGTGAGTAGCTCGAACTAAGGTAGTTCGACTTCAGCTACGGGAATATACGCTATTCGCGTAGCTGAAGTTGCGTACCTTAGTTCAACCCCCTCCCCTTAGTGTAGACCAGGCCTTAGTCTCTAAGGTGCCACAAGTACACCTTGTGGTTTTTTGCTGATACAGACTAACACGCCTACCATGCTGAAACCTTCTTATGGTATTTGAAGTTACAATGTTAGAATTTAGGAGCAGTCTGGAGAAGTATGAATCTGGTCCCTGAGCCCTTGGATATTTGCAAGCTTGGTTGCTCTGGAATTTTAGGTCAAAGGATTATGGACAGATGTTGTTAGTGTGCATAAATGGCATTTAAACTCTAAAAATAATTCAGATTTTTCATATGTCAGAATTGTATTATGGAGTGCAAAAACAAAAAGAAGTCCTGATCAGGATTTGTCCTAAGCTGACTCTGAGTAGGACTATGAATTGTGTGTATCTTCATATGGTTTTGTGTCCTGCAAGTTTGCACAGTTCACAATAGGGTGCTTAAATTAGGGGTTGAAAAATGTACTAGACATATGAGATCCAGCGGGTCAATCCACTAGCTAGATTAAAGACAAACGAAAGACGAATGAGGGTTCCATGAGCAAAGCTCAGTAACTTCTTCTTTTGTTCTACAACCATGCTGTATTCTGATCAATTGGTCAGGTCCATCTTTTGTATCATGCTCTCTCTAGTTGGGTTACTAACAGATTTTGTCCTACCTGACTGGAAAGGAGAAGGCTTTCCTTTTCCGTCTCCCTGAGTCCTGAGCTTCATGGTTATCACATGGGGGAGGGCTCTGCTATTCTAAACCCCTGAATTTCTGCTTTGAGTCTCATTCCTATTGAATAGTTCTAGTATCTGCGACTGATGTTAGCAGAGCTTTCCTAAGGAACAGCAGAGTAAAACTGACATTCTTTATCAATTTTATTGCTGTCTGTAGGGTTCTTAGTAGTAGTAGTAAAACTTGACTAGCTTTGTTAGTACCACTTGGCTGCTGATTGGAAGAATGACTAGTATGAGCATCAGCAGAGGCATTGAAGCTATCTGCATCGTTTGAAAGATGGCACACACTTCATTAGTTCACATTTTACTGGAGGGGAAATTCTGCACCACTGCGCAGTGCAGAATTTGTGCAGAATTAATGTTCCCTGCAGAATTTTATTTTTTCATGCAGAATTTGTGATTTCCATCAAAAGGAAGCATTTTGGCGGAAATCACAAATTTCAGCCCTGCGTGCAGCGGGACTGAAAGCCAGAGCAGAATTTTGCTGAATTTTAAAATGTGTGCAGAAGTTTCAATTTTTTTGACTCAGAACTTCTCTAGGAGTAACATTTGGAAGGTTGTTTGTACTGCTGTGCGTGTAGGGCTTTGTGCAGGTACAAATAAGGCAAAGTACTAGGAATAGTACTCTGCACTGGGTGGCATGTGTCAAGCCTCATGTATGCTTATTCTTATACTGGCAAGTACCCGGGGTGAAAAAGGAGTAGAGCATGGGTAGAAAATGGGAATATCCTAGTATGGACTTAAGCATAATTCTGATCATGCTAATGAGGAGATTAACTACATATCTCTGCGCCACCCCCCACCCCCACCACCTTTAAGCTTTCTGCTGCTGCGCAAGAATGCTTGCTGGCCAGGCAGCAGTGTGGAATCTGGCTTCCCTGCCATTCTTGAACTGTTCATTCCTTTTCACCTTGTGACTATATCATGTGTGGAACACTCAGTGCCTGTACTGTGCAGGATCAACCACAGTGTCTGTATCCCCTGTATCTTGTCATGATTATCTCCACATACAGCTGCTACTCCTAGTTCATTAGGTTGGTGTCCCATATAGACAGGCGTTTATTTCAGTTGTCATTATATAAATAAAAAAAAAGATGATCACAACAGACAACTTCTATAGCAGGTTGTTTGCTGGCAGTCTTAACATCAGTTTTTAAAACTAGCTGTGTGTAGATAGAGCATCCTTAGCAAAGCTGTCAGGAATCCACTTGAATACGCAGTAGGCTGATCTGGCTAGTCAGCCAAGTGCCAATACTTTGTGAATATTTCATCACTAGCAAATACTGACATTTTAATTTTAACGCCCCCATGCATCCTTCAGACTGCACGTGGTGAAATGGCATCTGTTTCCCTCTGTCAGATCACTCCTGGCACTGACTTAATGGGCAGAGCTAAAATGGCCTGAGGGGGCTGGATCACATGTAGCTGTAGTCCTATGGGAAGATGCCTAACTTTTAACTGAGGCTGACTGAACTACATGCAGCCAGACATGCTAATTATGTTTTGGCAAGGACTAATTGGAACAGAAATTTAAGCTCATAGCTGTCGTTTTGTATCTACCGAAGTCCAAAAGCTACCCCTTTTCATAAATTGATTGTTAGATAACATATATCATGTATTTTAAATTGCCTTTTTTTGGGGGCGGGGAGGGAGCAGATTTATTTCTGAATATGATTAGGTCATATATTTCCAACATATTTTTGTCTGGGAGTGAGTCACTGTTTCTTTTGTGAAATTGCATTAGTGCTACCTTATCCTGGAAAGTAGCTTTCAGCTGAAGTTAGAGTGTTGACACTTACTTTAATCTGGAATCTTTTATCAGATGAATTTCAAAGCATGTTTACAAACACTTGAATTATGACTCCTGAAGTGCTAAAGTACCAGATATTAGTCCATTCCTATTGGTGGAAATCCTCTGGTGCTGGGGATGTACTTTCTGAGCATGTTTAGCTTTTGCTTTTTTCTCTGCTGAATTTTGAACTTTAAATTGAGGGGGCTAGAGCATCTGCATATAGCTTAATTGATGTTTATGAAATACTTTAAATTCTCTGGAAGAAGACATCGTGCATGTATCCTTCATTTCCCCATCTATTTGTAGTTTTCACTTATTGTGCCATGTCTTCTATGAGATCATAAGCCCTTCAGCATAGGTAACATGGCTGTGTGCATGTTCTTCAAGGAGAATAACACATTTAAATGCTATGAATAAATAATAGAAGTATAAAGCATTAACACTTGAAAAAATTACCAGAACTTCTAGCTGAAGGACTAACGTTACTAACCAAGGGTGAAGTGGCAGAGTTCCAATGAGATTGAAAGGCAGTGCCTCAGTGAAAAGACCGATCCCCCAGGAGATGGTGAACCTGAAGTCCCTAGATCAGGGGTGGGCAAATTTTTTGGGCAAATTTTTTGGCCCAAGGGCCACATCTGGTTGGGGAAATTGCATGCAGGGCCATGAATGTAGGGCTGGAGCAGGGGTGGAGGGAGAGGTATTGAGTGCGGGAAGGGGCTGGGGGCGGAGGGCAGGGAGTTGGGGTGCGGCAGGGGTCTCAGGGCAGGGGGTTGGGA
This sequence comes from Mauremys mutica, assembly GCF_020497125.1. NCBI lineage: Eukaryota > Metazoa > Chordata > Testudines > Geoemydidae > Mauremys > Mauremys mutica. The sequence goes on along the minus strand of NC_059073.1, from coordinate 293,497,643 downwards.
TGCAGGAGGGGTTCGGGATGCCGGCTCTGGCCCGGCGCTGCTTACCTTGAGCAGCTCCGGGGTGGCAGCGGTGCGCAGCAGGGCTAAGGCAGACTCCCTGCCTGCCTTGGCCCCGTGCCACTCCCAGAAGCGGCTGGCACCATGTCCCTGCGGCCCCTGGGGGCGGGGGAGAGAGCTCTGTGGACTGCCCTCACCTGTGGGTACCTCCCCCGAAGTTCCCATTGGCCGTGGTTCCCCATTCCCAGCAATGGGAGCTGTGTGGGGCTGTGCCTGTAGGTGATGGCAGCGTGTGGAGCCCTCTGCTGCCCCTCACCCGCAGGGCCGTGGTGCCGGCTGCTTCCGGGAGCAGCATGGGGCCTGCGGTGCCAGGGGGTGGCAATCCTGTGGGCCGGATCCAAAGCCCTGGTGGGCTGGATCCAGCCTGCGGGCCGTAGTATGTCCACCCTTGCCCTAGATGGTTCTATTTTTCTTCAGCCTCTGGCTATTAGGAGTCTGCTTTGAATCCCTGCTCCACACACACACACACACACACACTCTCTCTCTCTCTCTCTTCTCCCCTCCCGCCCCCACCCGCCTTCTGGAAGGAAGAATTTTTTTAGCCTTGTTTATAGTTGAGAAATCTTGTGAAATGTTATCATTGTTAACACTATTTCTGCTCCACCGGTGTTAGAACCGTTGGGAGCACTACAGTAGACGGGCAGCTGTCCATTACCAGCATTTTAAATGCCATAATCTAACCCTGCTTTTAGAAGGTATGTTTATCGTGGTATTTAAAACTCCTGTAGCTAGTAGTCTGTCTTTACTAGGTCTCCCAACGTGAAGAACAATTTCAGTTCCACCAGTGTTCAATTAAGTGATAAATCTTAGTAAAACTTCCCTAGTGCAGTCCCTTCCCAGAACATCTTGTGTGTATGTAGTGATCGTTAATACTCTACCCACCCTAAATAACCTATCTGCTTTGTAAACGGTGAGCTCCAATATTCTCTTATCCCCTTCCCACCTCCCCTCAGTCTTCTTTGGGTGGTCCTTATCAGATAATTGCTTCAGTATTTGTTGGTATTAGGGAAATTAAAGTAAAACCGTTATAAATCTTAGAAAGACAAGGTGGATGAGGTACACCTTTTGGATCAACTTCTGTTGGTGTGAGAGACCATCTTTCGAGCTACACAGAGCTCTTCTTCAGGTTTTCTCTGTAGCTCGAAAGCTTGTCTCTCTCACCAACAGAAATTGGTCCAGTAAAATATATCACCTTTCCTATCTTGTGTCTCTAATATCCTGGGACCAACATGGCTACAACAACATTGCAAACAGTTGTTTCTTGTCTGTTTCACTTCTGCCTAGAGCTTTCTGATTAGCAATGATGAAAGCAACCAAAGTCTTGTCTTCACTTTGCTGTAGTTTAGGAAAGCTACCAGTAGCCGCAGAGGCCCTGAAGCTCTTTAGTCTTGGGAAGACTGACAAGAAGAGGATCACATTGTGAAAGTTCTCTCATCAGTCAAACCATCTAGAAATTTCAATTCTTAAAAGGAAAGCTTAATTTGGTTAGAAAGGACTTAAGCTCTCTTACTCACCAGGGGCACAAGTGGATTTTTTCAAGTTGCAATTCTATATCCAGCAGTAGATCAAATAGATTATTTGGTGATCTTCATGGGAACATCTCCTGTAAAAGTGGGTACAATTTTAAGGATGGTATCTGGTAATTTTAGAGTCATGCATCAATAGTTATTTATATTTTGATTGTAACTTACACTTGATAATGTTTTCCTTGATATTGCTTTAAAAAAACCTCTGATGATAAACCTCTGAAAGGGAAACTTGGGATGTAAAAGGAAGCATTCAAGGATGGGTTTTATGCTTCTTAGGAAACATTTGATAACAGCACCAATTGGTGCTTTTGAGTTGAGCATTCATGTTCCTGCTGAGGTGGGCAGAAAGTAGCTCAAGAAACTTAAACCAGTTCCATAGTACTCACAGCATTAAGATGTTTCCAGCCATTCAACACAATCAGGAAATATATTTCTGTGTCATTGGTTAAAAACAAATGCAGAATTTTTAATTTAAAGGCATTATAAGAAAATGTCATGCATCATTACAGCACAATGTTTGTTGCTGGTATATTCACCAGATGGTACAATGTATGACATTGCAGTATGATGTCAGTAACCAAAGCTGCTTTCTTAAACTTGAAAAATGAATAATTAATGAAAGTGTTCTCTGACTTTTGGATACCTTATGATATTTCATCTGGTATGATTATTTGTTCAGAATCTGATCTTCTGTGCTGAGAATTAAAACAAAACCTATAATCTTGCATTAAACATATATTTTTATTCCTATATCCATTTTGTCTGATAGTCTTTCTTAGGATACCAGCATTTTGGAAATGTCCTGCCTGATAGATTGCACTGCTTTGTTTCTGCTTGTGCCTTGAGGGATGAATTGCTGGAGTTTTACTCATCCTTTGGGTAAAGTGCATTTTTTTTTGTTTTAAGCCATCAGGATTCATCACAGTACACAGGACAATAGGATCAAGTGTCACACTGGGGATTACACGTTTGTCCTGTCGTGACCCTCTTAGTAGCTTGCATTGGTGAATGACAGGATTTCTAAACTTGTATATCTGTGTTAACAGTGTTTGATTTAACTCTGGTTTATTTGCTTTCCCTCCAACCTAATTTCAGACTTGTGAATTCACTGTTCAGGTTTGAACCTACAGCTCACCTGAAGATCAGAATGGTTGTGTGCTTAGCACATATTCTTAGGTTTGGTGATTAAACTACTGTTTGGAACAAATTTTCTGATGTGAAAAATATAATGTGTGGAGCATGCAGGATGCTGAGAAACCAAATACATGTGCCCAGTAACCTGTAGATCGGCTTCTGGGGTTTGGTGTTTTTCAGCAGACATTAGCTGTGTTGGTGTGGCAATTAAAATATACTGTAGTCTTGCATTATGTCATCACTTAACAGACAAAACATTGAATTCAACAGTAGGAAAAATGTATATAGATTTTGCAAAAACTGTAGACTGTTATGCGTTAACTATTCATGTGTGATCTCTTTTATGGTGAATACTTCTGTATGGTTCCTGCTGCTGCTGTGACCAAATAGTAAAGCAAAATGATTATGGTCTCCCTTGAGGTGGGAGAGGGGGACCATAACTTAACCTTTTGCGTTTTCAAGTTTGGTAATTTTCTCTCACTCTAAGTTAATTTGCTCACTTATTACTAACTGAAGAGATTACATAGGAATTTCCCCAATAGGCACATTATTCTGCGGCTGTCTGTTACAGGGATTCTTGAGCCTGCCATTGGATCTTATATTGTCTACTGCTGCAGACTGTAAAGGATAAACTGCTACTCTGGTCCAATCTGGCAATTCTTATATTCCCTGCCTACTAATTTGCTCTCTCTTCTGAATTATAAAGTCTGCTAGGATCACTTGTGGTGAGGGAACATTTAACAATTGATTAGTTAATGATTATAAATTGCATTGAACATGAAAACAATTATTGCTTATTACAGGTATAACCATACTTGTTAACTGTGACATTACCCAAGGCCCAATCTGATGGATAGACAGCTGTGTCCCCTCAATTTCCCAATCTGGGGTGCTTCTTACACTGCTTTGCTGTGAGAGCAACCACTCCTGGTCTGCTCACACACATCTGTCAGCATGTAAATCACTCCCAATTATAGTGTACGAGTGCTATAATCAGCCACTCATGAATTACATTGCAGGGTGACACCCTCAAGCTCCTAGTCTGAGACTTTCCCCCAGGAATGTGCATCTTATATTGCCTAGCACCCTCATGGACAATATAAGCTCATATGAAGTCTGTCATTTCATTAATAGAAAATCATATGTACAAATCTTATTATCTCAAATGGAGTTTCCCCAAACATTTCAGTCCAAGAACACTGATTTAGACAAGTTTATTAACTACAGAAAGATTTTTGAGTGATTACAAGTAGTGAGGCATAAGTCAGAATTGGTTACAAAGAAATGAAAAGTAAAACACAAACTAACACATAACAAGCTAAATGAATTCAAATAAAGGTTTCTCCCACCATGTGCTTATAGCAGTCTGGCTGGATTTCTTTCAGCCAGGACCCCTCCACAAGTTCAGTATTATACCTGAAAGACAAAGATTGTTGATGCTGTGAGCAGAGAGAAAGGAGGAAGTTTTTTGGGGCATCTGTTCCCCTTTTCTTATAGTTCTCATTTTCCTTTGAGAATCATCTCCAGCTAGGGTTCAGGAGACAGGAAATCTGTGCAGATGAGAATCTTAAGGTTTTCCTTTGTGAAAATGTAAATTTCTCTCACACCCTTTTTCTTGCCGAAGAATGGTCGCTTACCCAGGTGATAGTTTTGTTGATCAGGTGATTTGGTTTTGGTGACACCTGGTTGAGGCATCAGTTTGCCTTTTGTCTCCAAGGAACTGGTTTGTGCCTGCTTTTGCAGACTTGGAATATGTCGCAGTCATATCATACAGTAAAATCTTATAACTTTATATATAACGTTGCCTCACATTTTACCAGGACAATAACGATCAGCAAATTATGAGTTTTCAAATACCACCTTACAAGACATTGTACAAAATCCATCATAGTCTTATAAAAAGGGTGAGCGTAGGGATACAGACTGTCACATGAACATTGTACTGCATCCATGCAGGGCACTTCACAAGTTCAACAAAGACTGGTTTAAATCATCTGTTTGCTTCTTCTGCTATCATGACCCATTCCTGTGCTGCAGGATCTGCTCTTCCATCCTCTTCCTGCCGCTTCTTTCCTGCCACTCCCTTTGCTGGTTCTGCATCTGCCTCATCCAATATGTTTTGATGTCCCATCTGCCCTATTATACTGTTTCTCTGCTGTCCCCATTCCTTGACTTCCAAATGTCTCTGATCAGTCTTCTATAAACATTTAAAACCACCCCACAAAACTCAATAACTCAATTACTATGAGTGAGGAAAATGTGGTTCCTGCTCCAAAGATCTTAACTTGTAAATAAGACTTGAACAGTACTGTTTAGTAGCACCAGATAAAAGTATGACTTCAAAGCATTGCAGATCTTTAAAATTCTGTGGCTGACTTACTGTTGAAACACTGAGATTTTCTTTCTATAGGGGATTTGCAAGCATAAGGTGTGGATGGAAGAAAGCCCAAAAATGGCATTGTGAAGTTACAAAAAGTGTGTTTATTTTTAGGAGGGCAACCAAGGCGGAGTGTAGGCAGCAGGTGGAAGTGAGCAAAGATTGACAGGTTCGCAGGTAGATGAATGAGAAACTTGAACTTGACATGAAAGGTGTGAGGAATACACAGCAGGGATTCAAATAAGGGAGTGGCTTTGAGCAATGGAAGAGAAGTAGTAAAGTCATTAAGGATAATAATGTTCTGTGCATTGTTCTAAACATTAACTTTTTATTTCCCTAAAACTGTTTCTTTAAATAAGATGAAATGACTGCATTACTCCTTCAGGATAATGTATCTGTCAAGTTTGAAGCTCTAAAGGTTCTGGTAACCAATAAATCTGTGGGTCTTATCTCTATAGTTGGCTGTCACTTTTTTGTTTGGGGAGGTGGAATATTTGACCAGCTAGTTTATTTTAATTTTAAAGAATTTTTCAATAGATAATGCCAAGACAAAGTCTCCGCTCCTCTCATGCTTTATTTTTTCAAAGGTTTACTTCTCACAGGAAGCCTTGTGCTTGTAGTAGTCTGAAAAGCCCTGCACTCCAGACAAAAGTAGAGGCTTCCCCTACCATGATGTCACAGCAGAGATTTTGAAGAACCTGGCACACTGGCATTACAAAAGCAAAACTGTAAGCTTCTCTCATAGTTATATTCCAGTAGCCACTGTCAACTAAGCACTGGAAAGCCAGTTGGTAGCAACTACAGCACAAGTGTCACATTCATTTTGTGGAGAGACCTGTATTTCATTCTTAATTATGGTCCATTGCACTGGAGTATAAATTTAGGATTGCATACTATCCTTAGGCTTTATCAGTGGTTCTCAGACTTTTGTACTGGTGACCCCTTTCAAATACCAAGCCTCTGAGTGTGACCTCCCCCCTTATAAATTAAAAACACCTTTTTATATATATTTAACACCATTATAAATGGTGGATGCAAAGCAGGGTTTGGGGTGGAGGCTGACAGCTCACGACCCCCCCTGTAATAACCTCACGACCCTCTGAGGGGTCCCGACCCCCAATTTGAGAACCCCTGGGCTATATCTACACTGTGCACTTTACAATGGCGCGGCTGTGCCTCTGCTGCCGTGTTGTTATAAGGTAAACAATGTAGCTGCGCGACAAAATAAAACCACCCCCAATGAGGGGCGGTAATTTTGTTGACAGGAGTGCGGCTTACGCTGACAAAGCGCTATCCACACTGGTGCTTTTCATTGTTAAAACTTTTGTTGTTCAGGGGTGGTTCCCCCCCCCCATCCCTGAGTGACAAAAGTTTTGATGAAGAAAGTCCAGTGTAGACAAAACCTTAATCTACAGCTGATCTACTCATGTCACTGGTGTTTGCACAATATTTTAGGGTGAAATATGGATTTTATTTTGTCTAATAATTAATTTTAAGGTACTGAATAAATAATGTTGCCTGACTTTCACATTCAGTGTCAATCAGAGCGAAAATAATATCCTGCTGGTGCACCAGCACTATTTTTGTCCTTAGTTTCTCTTTTTTCCCTGCTTCTCCTCTTTTTATATTGTTCATATCTCTCCTCCTTTCTTCCCTGTGCTTCCAATCTTGTCTCCATTTTTCTGCTAAAATGGTGAGCTGTGAAATAGTGCTGATGTTTTAGTATCATATTTGGGCTTTAGCTTTAACAACCTAGTGAGGTTAATGGGGAATGGGGGAATTCACATCTCATCAGTCATCATTTCAGGCTATGTGTAGACTCTGGAAGATAATGTTGCATTGTTAACTTTGAAAATGTGAACCAAGTGTAATCTTTGCAATAGTGAGGGCAAAATATAATCTCATTTTAAATGAAGGGTTAGATCCTATAGAATCTGAATGTGCTATGCAAGTCCAAGTCTCACACATACATCAGTTTGGATGTTTGACAATCCTGAACTAAAGCATAAATTCAGCTCTAGTTTATTCCTAACTGTAATTAGCATACTGTAGTATAAAAATTGACTTTATTGTCTTAGCTATTTGTAGGTGAAATATGGGTGCTGCTCCAAGATCTAGATTTTAAAGTCTGGAGTTGCTTACCAGAATTTATAGCTGCCCTCCCTCTGCCCCCCAAAATGTTCCTGCTGTGGGACCATTAGTTAAGACCATCTCTTTGTCTTCCAGGGTTCTTCAATCATTTTCTTTGTCAGTTTTCTATGATTAAAGAAGCTGCATCTAGGGAGTGGGAGGAATACAGTTTGTAGCTGTTGAGGGAAATGTTCTTGCTGTAGCTGATTTGCTCTCCCATCTATCTTAATGAAAGCACTGCTCACCATCTTGTGCTCCTCTGTGCTGAGTGGATGCCCACTGATTATCTTCCTGTAACACCATTTCACAGATGGCATGGTTTACTTAGATCAGATTAGTTCTGTTTATACTGCAGCCCACAGACAAGATGCTCTCATGTGGAACTGGGAGACACTTATTATGTAAATAGTACTTGGCTTTAATACAACTTGACTTTTGTGAGAACTTTTAACTACTTTCCCTCCCCTGTGTCCCAAAGGCTCTTTCAATTGAGAAACTATTTAGCTGTTTGGTTTTGATGGATTTTATACTCTGCCTTTTTTTGTCCCTGAAGTCTGAGACCTATTTGTTATTGCTAATATATAATTTGTGTATAATTTGCCTTATTTTTGTAGCCAAATATGCTGACTGCAACAGTTTTAATTTCCAGAATCAGACTTTAATGGCAAACTTCATTCTATCTAATCTCATTCTGAGGTACTGATGTAATCAAATTAAATGGTTGAGGATGGACTGAATATAAAATTAACATTTTAAAGTTTCAAAATATATAATGCTGGACCTGGCTGAATTTTGCTGCTGAAGAAAATGCAAATGGGAGTAAAAGCCCATATATACATTTATACACTGTAGGAATTGATGATCAATGTGTGCACATGCATGCTATCCAAAGTTTTCAATTCTTTGGTCTGTTCATTAAATTAGATTCATTGTTAGACCTCATCAACGTAACATTTAAGTTTAGCGTCTTTTTTTTTTAACAAAACCTGAGATTGGCATAAGTGTGTCCATAAAAACTTTTGAAATTCCGCTGAAAACAATTCTTGATGGAATTTAAACACTCTGCAAAGTTTGGATCCCAAATATTGCATCCTTGTGCTAGTGAGTGGGAATATAGATGCTGAAAATTGAAAGAGGGAAAGCAGAAACCCTACAAGCAATGGAAGAAGAGATGGATCAGCAAGGTGAGCTACCTCTTGGAGGTCAGAAGGTTTAAGAAAAAAATGAGAACTGTTAAAAGCCAAGCATAGTTGGACCTTGCAAAGGAAGTTAAAACCAATAGTAAAAGGTTCTTTAGCCATATATTAAAAAAAAGAAGCAGGACCACTAAACACTGAGAAAGGGGCATGGAGATTAAAGATAATCTAGGTATGGCCCAACACCTAAACAAATACTTCGCCTCAGATTTTAATAAGAGTAATGAGGAGCTTGGGAACAGTGGCAGGGTGGCTAATGGGAACAAGGATGTGGCAACAGAAATTACCGTATCTGAGGTGGAAGTCAAACTCTCAGTTTAATGGGACCAAATCACGGGTCAGAGATAATCTCCATACAAAATATTAAAGGAGCTATCGACTGAAGTCACAAGCCAAATAGCAAGAATTTTTAATGACTCTCTAAACTCACAGGTCATACCTCATGACTGGAGAATTGCAAATATAATACCTATATTTAAGAAAGCCGGGGGGTGGAAGAAGGAGTTATCCAGGAAACTACAGATCCATTAGTTGGACCTCAGTTGTATGCAAAGTCTTAGAACAAAATTTTGGAAGAGAGAGTAGTTTAGGACATAGAGGTAAATGGTAATTGGGATAAAATACAACATGGTTTTACAAAAGTAGATTGTACAAGACCAATCTGGTCTTTCTTTGAGAAGATGACCAATTTTCTAGACAAAGAAAATGTAGTAGATTTGAACTGCCTGAATTTCAGTAAAGCATTTGATACAGTTCCACATGGGATATTATTAGTTAAGTTGGAGAAGATGGGGGTTAATACCCATCTTTCAATTCTTGTAAGAAACTGGTTAACGAGGAGGCTACAGTGGGTCATGCTGAAAGGTGAACTGTTAGACTGGAGGTGGTTACTAGTGGAATTCCTCAAGGATCAGTTTTGGGACCAATTTTACTTGTTTTCATTCATGACTTTAGCACAAAAAGTGGGAGTTTGCTAATAAAATTTGCAGATGACACAAAGTTGGGAGGTATTGGCCAATATGGAGGAGGACAGGAATATCACACACAAAGATTGAACAATCTTAAAAACTGGAGTAATATAAATGAGATGAAATTTAATTATGCAAAGTGCAGGGTCATGCATTTAGGGATTAACAACAAGAAGTTTTGCTATAAGTTGGGGATGTATCAGTTGGAAGTGACAGAAGAGGAGAAAGACCTGGGTGTATTGGTTGATCACAGGATGGCTATGAACTGCCAATGTGATACGGCCGTGAAAAAGGCTAATGTGATCCTAGGATGCATCAGGTGAAGTATTTCCAGTAGAGATAGGGAAGTATTGTTACAGTTATATAAGGCACTGGTGAAACTTCATCTGAATACTGTGTGTAATTATGGTCTCCCATGTTTAAGAAAGATGAATTCAAATAGGAAGGGGTGGAGAGACAGGTTACTAGGTTGATCAGAGGAATGCAAAACCTACCTTACCAGACAAGATTTAAGGAGCTTGGCTTGTTTAGCCTAACAAAACAAAGGTTGAAGGGAGATATGATTATCCCTTTGATGTATTTATGGAGAGTGTCAGAACAAAACAGAGTTCTCACTCTCAGGTTGGGTGCAGCAAGTCAGATACTGTATTATCTCTAGCAATTGCGTGGAGGGAGAGAGCTAAACAGGGCTCTCTCTCTAGGTAAACAATTACAGCAAGCATTTATTCCTTTTGTTACATACAATAATGGTGACAGCTGCATTTTGTTTATACATATGTTGTCCTGGTATCTTATTTTTCTCACCAATTTAGACGATAGTCTACATTCCATACTTACCTAACACAAGGTTGCAACAACTTCTCACACAGTTCTTTACCACTCGCCTCACACAATCCTCACTTCTACAAATCTCGTGTTATTAGGGTTACAGCTAGCCTAACTCTTGCTCACATAAGGAGACTGCATGGATTTGAAATCCCCTTCAAATCCCTGTCAGTTCTTTCTCTAATTCCACAATAGTAAACACTGGGGAGGGAGGGAAGTTATTTAAATTAAGGGCCAGTGTTGGCACAACAACAAATGGATATAAACTGGCCATCAACAAGTTGAGGATTGAAATTAAATGAAGGTTTCTAACTATTAGAGGAGTGAAATTCTGGAATAGCCTTCCAAGGGGAGCAGACTGCTCCAAGCAGTGGAGACAAAAGAACATAACTGGCTTCAAAACTGATCTTAATAAGCTTATGGAGGGGATAGATGGTGAGGGCTCTAAGTTACTATAGATAATTCCTTCCCACGTGTCTGGTGGTAGATCTTGCCCATATGCTTTGGGTCGGGAAAAGAATTGGGGTCAGGAAAGAATTTTTCCCTAGGTTAGATTGGCAGAGACCCTGGGGGCTTTTTGCCTTTCTCTACAGCATGGGTCATTTGCTGATTGAACTAGAGTAGATGGTGGATTCACTGTAACTTGAAATCTTTCAATTAAGATTTGAGAACTTCACTAAGTCATCCAGAAGTTATGGTCCTCTTACAGGAGTGGTGGGTGAGGTTCCGTGGCTTGTGATGTGCAGAGGGTTAGACTAGACTTTGGCACACGGCCCATCAGGGAAATGTGCTGGTGGGTCGGGAAGCAGCATGGGCCGAGGGATGTGCTGGTTGCCATGTCCCGCAGCCCCCATTGGTCTGGAACGGCAAACTGTGGCCAGTGGGAGCTGTGATTGGCCAAACCTGTGGACGCTGCAGGTAAACAAACTGTCCCGGCCCACCACCGGATTTCCCTGACAGGCTGCGTGCCAAAGGTTACCAATCCCTGGACTAGATGATCATAATGATCTCTTCTGGTCTTAAAGTCTGTGGGTCTATAAGTAAAATTAAACAATTGTGAAAATGATCAACTGTTCATTATCCAAGTTGAATTGAAATGCAGTAGAGCAAGCTATTTGGAAAATGGAAACAAAAATTGCAAACGTATTTTTTTTTCTATTTCGTGTTGAAATTTCCCTTGGGCAGATTTTTGGACCATTTCAGAAGAAGTTTGTCAATTTATCTTGACTTCATGAACTGAACTAATTAACTGTGCTTCCCCCAAACAAAAGTCTTATTCCTGATTAGCTGATATCAATTTTTAAAAGATTAAGGAAAGGTGACACAACCAAAAATACATACACAGTATAATTTTAAATTCTCCTGGCCTACAAAGTATAAAATAAGAATTCTCTCTGATCATAAAATCTCTTCTCAAATCCATAAGCATGCTACATAATATTATCATGGTTATGCATCCTTTTCTTCTCCATCTTTCCGCAAACCAGTATATTTAATCTGTACATACAGACTAAAATTCAGTATAGTTTTATAAACTAGAAATAACCTAAGTAAGGACAAGGCAAAACATCTTAATTTTCAATTTAAAGAAGATTCTGATCAAACAATACGCTTTAGGATAGAGTGCAAGTCTGTGGAAGGATTTTAGATAACTATAATATGTGAAATCTTCCCAGATGCAAATGAATTACTTGACTCCTTTGCATAATTTACAAAGGGAAGCCATATATCCAGCTATCCTCCCAAACCTGGCTGGGATTTGATGTCAATTTTTCCTTAAGTTCCAAATCCTTAAGAGTAACCAGGAAAGAGTTGCCCTTGCTTTTTTAAATTAGTAAATTTAACTTGTTGACCCTATCTAGCATCTAGAATTTGTCTGGAAAAGAAGAGCACATAACTGAATTTGGGATTAACACTAATGATAGCAAAATAGAGGAGGTGAAGGGAGGAGTAAAAGTCAGTGTTGGGTATCAGCTGGTGCTCTGTGTAACTGACTGAATATGAAACAAGGAGACTGGAGTTGTCTTACTGGCTTGTAAACAGAAGCAGAGACTTGTGCAGGGTGGTGTATTTGAAGAAAGCCTCTGTACACTGATTTTTCAAGTACATAAGGGTCAATGGTAAACTTTTAGCAGTTGCTTTTGTGCTGCAGTCTAGTTATGTCTTAGAATATCTTGCGGGTTATTCTATGTGTCACTTAAATGCACAATATGGCTTGTTTTCAATAGTCTTTTCAGCCACGATGCAAGTGGCATGACCTATTGTAACAAAAATCCCTTTCATTCACAGAAGGCAAATAGCCAGTATACAAGGGAGCACTAATTTTTAGTGTCTGAGCTCTTTTTCTGATATTGTCAAGGAAATGAGTCAAAGGACTACCTTTGTGTGGCTGATGAAATGATGAGATGGGTTTGAGTGACACAAACGGTATGCCTTCACTGCAGAGTTAACCTGGGCTCTTATTTGAGTGTTGCTTTTAGTGCCCCTCCCATCTGCACAAAAAAACTTCTGACCCCAGTTTACTAGCACTTTCAGTCTGAGCTAGCGGGCCCGTTTGGGGCTGTAGGCTAACCCATGAGTGAGGCTTTTATTCAGGCTGGTAATTTTCCAACTTTGTAGTGAGGATGCAGACTAAAACACTCAAGTGCTTTAGTTGTGCAGTGCCTTTCCACAGTTCTTCCAGTGTGCCCAGGAGAGAGTCATTCTCCCACAATTCACTGGGAGAGAATTAGAGTAGCTCCATTTACTGCAGCACAGAGAACCATGGATGTGCCCCCAGAAGTCCTAGAAAAACATAGTTGTTATCAACACCAGTCAGGACATAGTAACTCTGGTATAGTTTTGCAGTGGCTTCCTAGGACTAGTCTAAGCTGGGTGCTCAGACTCAGGGGCTGATCACCTAAGTTAACTGGACAGTGAAGACATACCCAGAGTTTAAAAACCAAGCGTTTCAAACAACTAAGTACATTTAAGCTGGAATCTAATTACATGCAGAGACTATAAACTTTGCTCCATTACTAATATTTTACTTTTTAAAAAATAGTAAAAATGTGTTTCTCAAACATTTGAAAGCTGAGCCCCCCATTTCAAGAAAATGAAACCAATCATGCAACTCTTCAGCCCTGCTATATGTTGCTAGAGGCTTACCCATCTTAAGTTACGACAGTGTGCCCTTGTTGCCAAGAAGGCTAATGGCATTTTGGGCTGTATAAGTAGGGGCATTGCCAGCAGATTGAGGGACGTGATCATTCCCCTCTATTCGACATTGGTGAGGCCTCATCTGGATACTGTGTCCAGTTTTGGGCCTCACACTACAAGAAGGATGTGGAAAAATTGGAAAGAGTCCAGCGGAGGGCAACAAAAGTGATTAGGGGGCTGGAGCACATGACTTATTAGGAAAGGCCGAGGAACTGGGATTGTTTAGTTTGCAGAAGAGAAAAATGAGGGGGCTTTTGATAGCTGCTTTCAACTACTTGAAAAGGTGTTCCAAAGAGGGTGGATCTAGACTGTTCTCAATGGTAGCAGATGACAGAACAAGGAGCAATGATCTCAAGTTGCAGTGGGGGAGGTTCAGGTTGGATATTAGGAAAAACTTTTTCACTAGGAGGGTGGTGAAGCACTGGAATGAGTTACCTAGGGAGGTGGCGGAATCTCCTTCCTTAGAGGTTTTTAAGGTCAGGCTTGACAAAGCCGTGGCTGGGATGATTTAGTTGGGAATTAGTCCTGCTTTGAGCAGGGGGTTGGACTAGATGACCTCCTGAGGTCCTTTCCAACCCTGATATTCTATGATTCTACACATCTTCTGGACCCCGTCCCCAGGAGGTGTGCCCCACACTTTAGGAAATGCTAATTTAATTCATGACTTGTCAGACTGAAGACCTTGGCTATGAAGTGTTCTCTCCTTGTTCCTTCTAATGCAAATCCTTTGAACTGGTTTATGCTGGTGTACTTTTCAAGAGTTTTAATGACAGGTAGTCCCTCAAGGGTAAAAAGCTTGTTAAAATAGAACTTGGTAGCTCATTGTGCCATAGAGATGGTCATCAGCTGGACCAGATTAGAAGGCTGCCAGATCAAAGTAGAAGCGTAAAAGCAAAAGCTACCCTAGTGTTAAGCTCTAGATTTATTAAGTGCATCAATCTATTTAAAACAGAATTGGGGGGAGGAGGGGTGGGGAGGGGAAATTACAGGCAGTATTCATGTGTGTGGGGGGAAATGTGCCTTACTTCCATTTTTAAAAGTGACTTAGACACTTAAAACCTAAGTCTCATTGACAGTCAGTGGGACTTGAGTGCTTCTGAAAATTTTACCCCGGATAATTAAAGTTCTTTTCATTCTTACATTTCTGTGATTCTTTGGTTGGCTCAATCTAGTTCTTAACTCAGATAGTCAGCAGTAAAATGCCACTTTAACTGTGATTTGTGTTTTGAATGCGTGCAGAATCTGAGTCCACCACCTTTCTGCTTAGCGGAACTTGAATTAAGATCTACTCTTGTCTGTCTTTTGTAAAATCATATCTTTATGCAACCTACATGCTTCACTAGATGGAGCTAAGAATTATGGTGTTCATCAGAGTAGCCAAGTGTCCATCCTAATCATCCTTTGTTTATTGTTTCCTTCATTTCTACTCACTTCCCCTTTGCTGTCTCACCTCCTCCGTCTCTTCTCCCTGCTTCATCTTACCCAATTTCTCCTCTCTTGTACTCCTATCCTCTGACTTTGATCTTTCACCCACACCATGGGAAGCCCTTCTTGCAGTATAGGTATCTTCTTATTCATTGCCTCTTGCACTCTTGTCCCTCCTGCATGAGGTCAGGATCAGGAGGTTTAGGAGATGCTGCTCTTACTACTGCAAACTGAAGCAATATTGTGGAGTCTAGGGGTACGTCTACACTACAAGACTATTTCGATTCATCTTAATTCGAATTTCTGGAATCGACCTAATGTAGTCGAAGTTGTGTATCCATAATAAATACAGTAATTCGACTGTGCGAGTCCACAGTAACGGGCGAAGCGTCGACTTTTGAAGCGGTGCACTGTGGGAAGCTATCCCACAGTTCCCGCACTACCCGCCGCCCATCGGAATGCTGGGATTTCCCACCAATGCATGCTGGGGGGGGAGGGAAACTGTGTCGAGGGTGGTTTTGGGTAACTGTCATCATTCAACCGTCACTCCCGCCGGCGGGAAATCAGTTCGCGCACTTTTCCTGTTATAAGTGACAGCGCGGACGCCACAGCACTCCACTGCGACCATGGAGCCCGCTGCGATCATCGCTGCACTTATGGCCGTTGTCAACTCCTCGCACCTTATCGAACACCTCTTCCACAGTGAGATGTTGAGAAATCGGTCGAGAAGGCAACGGCAGCGTGGTGAGGACATGAAGTCTCAGAGTGGCACAGACCTCTCAGAAAGCACGGTACGCCGTGCCGTGGAGATCATGGTGGCAATGGGTCATGTTCATGCTATGGGACGTCGATTCTGGGCCCGGGAAACAAGCACGGACTGGTGGGACCGCATAGTGCTGCAGGTCTGGGATGAATCACAGTGGCTGCGAAACTTCAGGATGCGTAAGGGCACTTTCCTTGAACTGTGTGACTTGCTGGCCCCTGCTCTGACGCGCAAGGACACCCGGATGCGAGCAGCCCTGACTGTGCAGAAGCGAGTGGCCATAGCCCTCTGGAAACTTGCAACGCCAGACAGCTACCGCTCAGTAGCGAACCACTTTGGTGTGGGCAAATCTACCGTGGGGCTTGCTGTGATGCAAGTAGCCAACGCAATCGTTGATCTCCTGCTCTCGAAGGTGGTGACCCTGGGAAACGTACAGGTTGTCATAGATGGCTTCGCCGCAATGGGATTCCCAAACTGCGGTGGGGCTATAGATGGGACTCACATTCCTATCCTGGGACCGGCCCACCAGGCCAGCCAGTATATAAACCGCAAGGGCTACTTTTCCATGGTGCTGCAAGCACTCGTGGACCATAGGGGACGGTTTACCAACATCAACGTCGGGTGGCCGGGCAAGGTTCATGACGCGCGTGTGTTCAAGAACTCTGGTCTGTTTAGACGCCTGCAGGAAGGTAGTTTCTTCCCAGACTACAAAATAAATGTTGGGGATGTGCAGATGCCTACAGTGATCCTCGGGGACCCAGCCTACCCGCTAATGCCCTGGCTCATGAAGCCCTATACAGGCGCCTTGGACACTGACAAGGAACTCTTCAACTACCAGCTGAGCAAGTGCAGAATGGTGGTGGAGTGTGCTTTCGGACGTCTGAAGGGGAGATGGAGGAGCTTACTGACTCGCTCGGATCTCAGCGAAAACAATATCCCCATTGTCATTGCAGCTTGCTGTGTGCTCCACAATCTGTGTGAGAGCAAGGGGGACGTTTATGGCGGGATGGGAGCTTGAGGCACATCGTCTGGCTGCTGATTACGCTCAGCCAGACACCCGTGTGATTAGAAGAGCACAGCGGGAAGCCGTGTGCATCAGGGAGGCTTTGAAAGCCAGGTTCCTCAGCGAGCAGGGTAACGTGTGACTATTAACTTTGTGTATAGAGAAGCGGAACCTGCCCCTGTTTCTTTACCCAGTTTCTGTTGACTCTCCTCTACAGTTTCATATCCCGTTCACCCCGTTTGCCCCCTTCCAACACACGTGTACAAATAAAGTTAATAGAGCATTGTTCAGCAACAACCTTCTCTGGACTACTGACTTCGCGTGAAAGGGTTGACACAGGGACGGTGACTGTGGTGGGTTGGGTGTGCAGTGATGTAGAGACTGCTTCTAGACTATAGGACTGATAGGCTCCTGCTCGTACAGCGGTCTCTGTGGTGAGGACTGGTACAGGTGCGTGTGCAGGAATGGGTGAGTGGTGCAGGTTTTGCGACGGAGTTTGGGTGCAGGCTCTGGGCTGGGGGTTGGGGGCATAGGAAGGTGTGAGTGGTGTGTGATAATGGGGAGGAGGTGTAGGGGGTTGCTGGCTGGGGGCTGAGGGTTTGATGCATTGTAGAGGCTCAGGGCTACGATAGAAGGGCAGGGTGAGGGCAACCTGACTTGCCACTTGTGGATGGCATGCTCAATGACCCTGGGGCAGCAGACAGCATTTCTGCGGGTAGCCTCTCTACTGTGAGACAGGGACGCAGCGCGGCGGGGGGTGTGTGAGACGACATGCCGGGGGAGGGGTGGCAGGTGGGGGCTGGTACCTGCTCCAGGCAGGGAATTGACGGGGCTGGGGGAGACCCGCGTGGGACAGGGCACGATCCAGGCATGGCCGGTGGAGAGACCCACCTGCAAATATACCTGGCGCAGGGCACTTTCCGCCTATGAGCAGAACATGAAAATCACCCACAGACTGACCAGGGTGACTAGAGGCTGCACTCTGTGAGTGACCAGCTGTTGATCTTGCCCCCATATCTGTACCACTATTAACGGTGAAAGTCCTATGCAATTCCCAAACCATTCTCCCCCCTTCACGGAAAGTATTCTGCAAAGAAACCTGACGGGAAAAGAAATTACCAAAAAATAAAAACTTTTTATAATGAACAGCACATTAAGGGAAGGACTTCTCAAAAGTAAGGTACTGAGAGCGTTTTGTAAGTTTAGCACTCTGCTGTGGTGCATTAACATTTTTCACGGCCCCTGGTGCCCCTTCCTCTTGTCATTTTGGGTGATGGTGGGATTGGACTTTGCGGCGGGGGGCGGCGGTCGCAGATGCAGTGAAGGGGAGCTCCGTCCTCCTTCCTGCGGTGCTGCAGAACATCGACAAGGCGCCTGGATCAGGTAGGGATACAGTTGCACCTGTGTGATGGGAAAAAGTGAGTGAATTCCATAGAGAGATATTTTTGGTCAAAAAAGAAACAGTCTACTCAGTGTGTGTGAACAAGAGCAAGCACAGCACCTCTCTCATGAGCACTCACTCGGGGAAAGTTCGATTTCTCTGGGTTCGCTTTCATTGTCTGTGGTATTGCACTGCAGACCAGAGAAGCGGGGCAGGAAAGAAGAATCCATGGAGCGGCCAGGCATGGTAAGCCAATTTTTTTTTGCAGCTTTAAGTTGCATCTACAGCACTGTCCTCCTGCTGCAGGCAAACATGAAAGCAGAATCGGTGCCCCTGTTGCAGCCCCTCGCGGCCGTTCCCTGTTAGATCCTACACGTGGCTGTACAGTGATGCTTCTTGTTATGCAAAGGAACAGTTAAGCACAACCATTACTAATGGTACACAAATTACTCTAATTACATGCAGGAGTCTGCGCGCGACATCACACTGAGGAGAGTGTCACGAAGAGAGAGAGCGCGCATGCTGGAGGAAAGCCAACACAACCCTGGGGCCTATGCTGCCATGCTCGTGAAGGCGCTGGTCCCCGAGTTCCAGCTGAGAGCGTTGCGTGGAAAAGTGTGCTTCCTCGGGGCACCCAATAAGCAAGCCCTGCCCAGGAACCTCATGCAGAGGCTTGGCGATTACCTCCTGGAGAGCTTCCTGGAGATGTCAGAGGAAGATGACCGTTCCATCCACCTGTACATAGACCTTGTGTTCGCCTAGTTGTTTTCCCAGTTTATTTAAAAAATAAATGTTAACATGTTTGAAGCAGTTACCGATTGATCCTTCTCCTGATTCAGGGTCCGTGGTAACGGGTGGGGAGTGTTGGTAGGGGATCTCACTGACGGTGACGAAGAGATCCTGGGTGTCGGGGAAATCTGTGTTGTAAGCGCTGTCGACTGCCTCGTCCTCTTAAACTTTCCCGTACGCGAACATCTCCGAGGAACAGTCCGTCAACAGTATCCCATCCTCTCAGTCCACGGTCACTGGTGGTAGACCCACCAAGAATGGCATGGAGTGCCTCGTAGAAGCGGCATGTCTGGGGCTGGGCTCCGGAGCGTCCGTTTGCCGCTCTGAGTTTCTGGTAGCCTTCTCTCAACTCCTTGACTTTCACGTGGCACTGCGTTGTATCCCGGCTGTATCCTCTGTCTCTCATGGCTTTGGAGACCTTCTCGAAGGTCTTTGCATTCCGTTTGCTGGAGCGCAGCTCCGAAAGCACAGACTCATCGCCCCACACAGCAATCAGATCCGAGACTTCCCGGTCAGTCCATGCTGGGGACCTCTTTGTAGTGTGAGATTGCCTGGACTCCTCTGGTGGAGAACTCTGCATCGTTGCTGGTGCTGCTGAGCTCGCCCCGATGAGCAACCAGGACATGGGATTCAAACTGTCCAGACAGGAAAAGGAATTCAAATTTTCCAGGGGCATTGACTGTGTGGCTGGTCAGAGCATCCAAGCTCGGACTGGCGTCCAGAGCGTCAGCAGAGTGTTGCACTCTGGGATAGCTCCCGGAGCTACTAAGATCGATTCGCATCCACACCTAGCCTAATTCGACATAGCCATGTCGAATTTAGCGCTACTCCCCTTGTCGAGGTGGAGTACCGAAGTCGAACTAAAGAGCCCTCTATGTCGAATTAAATGGCTTCCTGGTGTGGACGGGTGCACGCTTAATTCGATTTAACGCTGCTAAATTCGATTTAAAGTGCTAGTGTGGACCAGCCCTAGGAGTTTGTCTGGTCAAAAAACATGGTGCTGGAATAAGAAGTCCATCCATTTGACATGATTTTCAGTAGCTGCTTGTAGTGTTTAGTGGAGTTATGAAAGAGGCAGAAATGTGGAGATTGAATACTTTTTGGATGGTAAAGCTAATTTTTCTGAGAATTCTTTTTAGTGCTTAGTGTGTAAAATGGAGCTTGCTTTCTGAGGTATAGCAGCTCATAACAAAAAGCTTTTTTGATAAAGTTGACTGTTCGGAATGATCTCATCCCAGTGACCAATCGGAGTAATGTGCAATGCTCCAACTATTTGCTGAAACAAAAGTATGTTGAGGTGGCTGACTATAGAGTAGTCTATTTGATTAATTTAATGTTTCAAAGTTGAGATATGTATGTAGATTGAAATGCCAGCATTGTAAGGCAGCAGGTAAAGGGTACAGAAAGTATCTGCTCACTCAAGTTGGACCTTTTGGAAAGAAGTAAGGTAATAGTTTTTCTATGAATTTAGGGCTTGCGTGATACCTTTCTAATGGTTTTGTTAAAATGTCACTGACTGATGTATGTGGATTGTAGAAAAGAAGTAGAATAAACAGAATAGAGCTCCCTAACATCATAGGTTACTTACCTCCATTAGTGGAGACAATTTCTCATGTTTTTCAAACTGGGCTATTAAATTTAGCTAAAAAGTATGGAATGACAAGTCACTTAGCCTCTCAGCCTCAGTTTCCCCATATGTAGCATAGAGACAGCATTTATCTCATAAGGATGTTGTATTGTGAGGCATCTTTTATACAGGGAGGTCAGACTAGATGATCACTTCGGGCCTTAACATTTATGAAAATTAATGTTTATAAATGCTCTAATATCCTAGTATGAAACGTGATTACAGTAACTACCACACCATGATCATCTTCAATGTACAGTGAGTTCAACATGCAGGAAAAGAGCTAACAAAATGTTAAATATCAATATTTGCACTTCTGTGAGTTTTCAGTCAGAACTTCCATCCTGTTGAAATGAAACCTTTTGATAAATGACTTTCCCACTGCTTGTTGGACAGTAACAGCTGCAACTACTCCTGATTGAAATTCTATTGCCTAGTCTCCTAGTAGATGTTCTGAATAGAAGGAATTTTGTTCAGTGGTACAGTTTACAACTTAACTAGGGTTTCATGGGTGGCAATAAAATACTGTGTGCTTTCCACCCAGGTTTCCTTAAAATGTTGAAGTGAATTGAAATGCTTTTTAAAAATAAGCGCACAACTTTTGAAATGTGTCTGTGGTTGGAAAAATTACTCAATTAAAAGTAACTCCCTCTTACCCAACTCTTGTCCTTGTGTGTGGTGATAGATGCATTTGTCTGCCTTACTGGCCAAAAAATAAAAATAAAAAGTTTTTACTTAGTTGTAGCTATGGAATATTATTGGTAATGATGCACAACTCAGAAAGAAACCAGCTTGACTTCCTGACCCCAAGATCAGTTTGTGATTATTGAAATGGTCAACTTGTAAATTTGGCAAATATGACATGAAATAATTGAGACAATAAATATGGGACACTGATGCCATTTTAATTTCTTCAGAGCCTGACACATGGTCTGGCTGTGCATCACAGACAATATATATATAAGTAGTTTTAAAGTTAAATGCTTTAAAAAGAAACTCAAAAGGTTGAATCTGGGGAGGAAGGGATGACCAAAACACTATTTCTTAGAGCATAAAATGGTTGCATATAGTGCTATTTTTAACTTGCAAACTGCTGATGACCTATCTTCACAGTGAGAGAGCAGATTCTATTACTAGGAGAATCTCCTTGATAAGCACAGAGCAAGTATTTGGGAGAACAATTGTATTTAAATTGGGGAGAGTACTGACTGCAGCTCACACTCAAGGACAGGTATGGCAGGCATCCTGTCTTCTCCCACTGGAGCATGCCTACCTATGGACCAAATGGAAGGCACTGATAAACTGAAGTTGCCATCTTTTATCCATCAAAATTAAGTAGGTCATTCTTGGAAGGATTATCTTTCAGGACACCGATTCATCAGAGAAATTAGGGAAAATCAGTGTCTTCTCCAGCAATTGGGCTCTATTAGATAGCTATTTGCAAAGATGCAACAAAATAACTACAGCTAAAATCTGTTATTTTCAAAGCTATTCTGACAAAATGGATATAATTGCTGACAAATGGAAAATAAAGGTTGTTTCTGTTTTGCTATTTGCCATAGTGTGGCTGGGTGAGCGCGTGGGGGACAGAGGCCTTCTAACCTGGTATCTCATTCTAAATTCATTGTGTAGGGAGTGTTACTGCTCAATCTATTGTTACAAATACAATATAATTAACTGTATCGTGGTGTAAAGAGTCTGCTTGCATCCAGCTGTCTTGGTCCAATTTACTATGTGGTGCCTGTTAGTAATGTGGCCCAGTCATCATCTGATGGGTTATAACATTCCGTGTTGAAATGAACCAATCTGTTTTTAAAGCCAATTGTGCAACGAGAAATTCTTGCTCTTTTCCCTCTATACTTCAGTCTTTTAACATCCTACTGTAACTAGCTTTTTTTTAATGGCAGCTCTTGCTGCAAGCCTATGTTCTTATTTTTTCTGGAATTGTTTCTATCAGACCATTCCTTAAATCAGGGGTGGGGAACCTTTTTTCTATGAGGGGGCCATTGACCCACAGAAAAAATCAGTCGTGGGCCACACACAGTCCCGTGGGGGGGAAAAGAGGCTTGGGGCTTCCCCTTGCAGTGGGGTGAGCTAGCGCTTGGGGCTCCAGCTGCACATGGGGGGCACAGAGGCTTAGGTGGGGCTGGGGATGAAGAGTTTGGCGTGCAGGGGGGGCTCGGCTGGGGCCAAGGGGTTTGGAGTGCAGGAGCGGGACAGGGGGTGGGGGTGCAGGGTCTGGGAGGGAGTTAGGATGTGGGAGGGGGTTCCGACCTGAGGCAGTGGGTTCGGGTTCCAGCCACACGGCACGTACCTGAGGCGGCTCCCAGTTGCTGGTGCAGCGGGGCTAAGTCAGGTTCCCTGCCTGTCCTAGCTCCGCGCCGCTCCTGGAAGCGGCCGCCATATCCAGGCCCTAGGTGGAGGGGCCAGGCGGCTCTCTGCAGTGCCTATGCCCGCAGGCACTGTCCCTGCATTTCCCATTGACCACGGTTCCTGGCAAATAGGAGTTGCAAAGCTGGTGCTGGGGGCAAAGGGAGCTTGCAGAGCTTCCCTGATCGCCATTCCGCCTAGGGACTGCAGGGACATTGCGGCCACTTCTGGGAGCTGCTGGAGGTGAGGGCTTGGGGCTTCTGGCCTGTGGCGCAGAAACTTGCTGTGGGTCAGATTAAATTAAGCAGTGGCCCGGATCCGGTCCATGGGCTGGAGGTTCCCCACCCCACCTCAAGTCAGTAATGCTATCTCTAGAAGTGGCCAAATCTTGATTCTTCAGAGATGGTAAAGGCTTCCATAATGACCTTGGTCACCTGTGGTGCTAAACAAATGAGATGTGGTTTGAGCAGGAACACCTGAGTTCTAATTGCTCAGTACCCTGGCAATGAAATACGGTACTTATCTCTGCTTCAGTTTCTCAGTCTCCTGAAGTAGGGGGAAATACTTATTTGCCTCCTTCAGGGATTGGCTGGATTGTTGTTAAAGCACATGTAGGGCTAGGAATGTGGAGGGAGAGACAGGAATTGCTTATCAGCAGCAACCTGCAAGTGTCAATCTTTACAGCACCTCAAAGTGCTAGGCATTTTATTTTCTGAATAGATATGGTCCCTGCCTCAGACAGTTAACACTCTGGTTTTTAGATGAGACTCTACTAGTGATAGTAATGAACAATAGGGAGGAAATGGAGTGAGGAAGGAGTAAAACAGCAGCAAGAGCATACAACTAGGCATGTGCTGATCATTACTCAAATTCTATTTTTTTTAAATACCCACAAGGGAGTCAATAGGGATAACAGAATTACATTTTTTAAGTAGAGATTTGAATGAGCAGAGGGTAGTGGCTTTTTGACCAGGATAGGGAGAGTGTTCAGGGTTAGGGGACAGCATAGGAAAAGACACTGAGACAGTTGTGCAAAAAGCAGACAAGAAGGGCTTATTTATGCCTTGAAAACATACTTGCCTTCAGCTTCCATGACTACAAATGTTAATGATCATAAAGCTATCTGGCTACAATATTCTGACCTTTTTTCTCTCCTCTTCTTCCCACTTCCCCAGTATGGAATTTCTCATGCTGTGGTCCTTCCAATCTTCACTAATGCTCTCGAATATTGTGTATAATTGTTCTGGTGTTTGTCTTTCCAAGCCTTTGACTTTTATTTGCCTGGTACTTTTAAGTTCTCTAAGTCTTTCTGTAGTATTCCCCATATGTGCATATTTCAGCTGAGTTGGATGACCTTTAGAAGATGTAGACTTTTAACATTACTCTGTGTAGCAATTACAAATGTACATTGCATTCAGGTAAAGTATTTGAACAGCAGCATCTCAGTATACTTGCAAAATGCAGCCATGTTCTAACAATCTCCAAGAATTGATCATTACAATTTCAGTAATGCAGTTTTTTTGTCATTGTGATTGGTGTTACCTTTCATAAAATCTGCTTTGATACACGGTTTCCAGACAAGGTACTGATATTGTTTTGCATTATGTGAGCTAAGTCTACACCGCCGACTTAAGTTGTGGCTGTTGAAATAGTTTTTTCCGAACTGAAACAGATGACAAAGACAAAACATTCTGCATCTTGCAATGTCGATTTTTAGGTAATCAGAGGAGCATGGTTTCACTTATGCCTTAAAAATGCAGTAGGTATCTGTGATTCATTCTGCTAACTAAGTCTAAAATGACATTTACTTCTCTAGTTTAGTGCTGACTCTGAGCTTTTTATCCATTGATTAAGTGTAAATCCTCATGCCAGCCTTTTTGTTGTCCTTCCTTATGGAGGTGGGGATGTTGGTGACAATCATGCTAGGAAATGGAGATGTTGAACCTGTTATAATTATATCTTCATGCACAGGAAATTATAAACTTCCTGATTTCTTCTTTTTTCCTGTGTTAACTGTATTGGTGGTTGGCAGCATGTATTCTGCATCTGGGAATAGGAAGATTAGAATTTGCAGCCTGTCTCCTATGTTATAAGAACGGCCATACTAGGTCAGATCAAAGGTCTAGCCCAGTATCCTGTCTTCCGACTGTGGCCAATGCCAGGTGCCCCAGAGGGAATTAACAGAACAGGAAATCATCAAGTGATTCATCCCCTGTCACCCATTCCTAGCTTCTGGCAAACAGAGGCTAAGGACACCATCCTTTCCCATCCTGGCTAATAGCCATTGATGGACCTATCCTCCATGAATTTATCTAGTTCTTTTTTTAACCCTGTTATAGTCTTGGCCTTCACAACATCCTCTGGCAAGGAGTTCCACAGACTGACTGTGGGTTGTGTAAAAAAACAAAAACAAAACTTCCTTTTGTATGTTTTAAACCGCTGCCTATTTCATTTGGTGACCCCTCGTTCTTGTGTTATGAGAAGGAGTAAATAAAACTTCCTTATTTACTTTCTCCACACCAGTCATGATTTTATAGACCTCTATCATATCCCCCCCTTAGTTGTCTCTTTTCCAAGCTGAAAAGTCCCAGTCATATTAAACTCCCTCATACAGAAGGACTCATACACAGGACTCCTTGTCGCCTCATACAGAAGCCATTCCATACCCCATATCATTTTTGTTGCCCTTTTTCAACTTTTTCCAATTCTACTATATCTTTTTTTGTTATGGGGCGACCACATCTGCATACAGTATTCAATATGTGGGTATATCATGGATTTATATAGAGGCAATATGATCTTTTCTGTCATATTATCTACTCCTTTCCTAATGATTCCCAACATTCTGTTCACTTTTTTGACTGTCGCTGATCATTGAGTGGATGTTTCCAGAGAACTATCCACAATGACTCCAAGTTCTCTTTCTTGAGTGGTAACAGCTAATTTAGACCCCATTATTTTATATGTACAGTTGAGATTATGTTTTCCAATGTGCATTACTTTGCATTTATCAGCATTGAATTTCATCTGCCATTTTGTTGCCTAGTCACCCAGTTTTGAGAGATCCTTTTGTAGCTCTTCGCAGTCTACCTGGGATTCAACTATCTTGAGTAGTTTTGTATTATCTGCAAATTTAGCCACCTCGCTGTTTACCCCTTTTCCCAGATAATTTATGAATATATTGTCTAGGACTAGTCCCAGTACAGACCCCTGGGGGGCACCACTATTTACCTCTCTCCATTCTGAAAACTGACCATTTATTCCTACCCTTTGTTTCCTATTTTGTAACCAGTTACCAATCCATGAGAGAACCTTCCCTCTTATCCCATGACTGCTTACTTTGCTTAAGTGAGGAAAAAGCTACATAAAAGGAATAAAGTTCATAAGGATCATAACCTAAATAGCTGAATTCATGTTCCATGGTCATTTATCACTAGTGACACTCACATGAGAGAGCACCTTCCACATGGGCTGTCACATTTGTAATTTGTTACCATTGCTTTTTACATAGTCCAAATAAAAACAGTGCTCAAAGACAGGGAATTCGCTCCTGTTGAACTACTGTTCTTGATAGAAGATGAGCTACTGCTTTCCCTCTTTCATTTATCTTGGGAAGTAACTTGCATGAAGCTCTTGGGCCCCCTTTGTGGACTTTCATTGACCTGTGACAAGTGAGACGCATGAGGTGTTTCTAAAAGATTTTTATCTGGCTTTTTGGATAGTGATATTATCTTACACTGGCACTTTAAGAGCTGAACAGTGACTCTACTGTCTAATTAAGAGAGAAACAAAAGCACTGGAAACTGCAGCCCATGAAACTCAATTGTGCAAGGGTAATGCAGAGCCATCCTCCATTAGTTCAGGCTCCTCTTTGAGGGAGGATAGAATTTCATGAAAAGCTGCAACTATGGTCTTATCTGCAGATTCCAAAGGAAGGAAACAGGTGCCCAGAATAATCCCTAGTATCTATGTAGCATTGATTCATTTTCACTGCACTTTGCAGTCACTACATTAAAACACACATCCAGATACAAATGCTGAATTACGCTTTCAGCATGTCTCAGACTAAACATAAAAGCAGGTATTGGTTTTCCAGGAAGCTGCAGACTTACTTCATGGATAGTGTAATTTTAAAGAGATAATTGAATCCAATTTTATAAGCACACAATTTCTGATTAATAGAAGGTATTGGTGCTTTCCAAGGAAACTTCATTTGCTTAGTTTAGGGCTCATTGTGGGCCTTTGGATCAATGTGGTCAGTTCTTCTTTCTTCTCGTGATTCCTGCTACCAGTCTTCATTCTTAAGGGGCAACAGAAATCCTTGTGGCTGATCTTGTTGAGCCTGAGGGTTGGGGATCTCTGCTGTCCCTCCTGGAGAGGGAAAAGGGGTCGGGTCCTATGCTGTTGTCCCGGTCTCTCTGGGAACGTGTCCACAGCTGTTCCAAGTGGGGATAAAGCAACAGCATGAGTGTAGAGCCACAGTGGAGGCTCTGTATTGTAGTGAATGTAGGGCTTTCCACTTCCATAGTCCAACCCTGCTGCCCTTTTTCTACAGATAGTTCTGGCTTGTAATGCCCCTTATTTAGGACTACAGAAATAACTAAAGTACCTGTTACAATCTACTGTCCCTAAAATGGTAAAGTCTTGTAGTGTAAACTAAATTTACCTGTTTCAGAGTGGTAGCCATGTTAGTCTGTCTGAAATGGGCCACTCTCACTATCACTTCAAAAGTTATTTTTCCTCCCTTGGTATCCTGCTGTCAGTTGAATTGTCTCGTTAGACTGACCTCACACTTGGTAAGGCAAATCACATCTTTTAATGTATTTATACCTGCTCCTGTATTTTCCACTCCATGCATCTGATGACGTGGGTTGTAGCCCACGAAAGCTTATACCCAAAGAAATTTGTTAGTCTCTAAGGTGCTACAAGGACTCCTCGTTGTTTAAACTTACTTGTGTTGCATTCTAGAGTGATAGCCTTGGCTAAGATGGCTGCATGTTGCAGGGACATGGCGAAAATCCAATTCAGTCCCACTTATATTGCAAGATGAAACAGGGTTCACTTAGACAAGTCATGGGGGCATCCATGATGTAACTGGATCCCTTAACAGTTTAGTGCAGGTCTATCTTCAGTGTCTGGTTGAATAAAGAATGTATTGCTTTGTGGGATAATTTCAAGGGCCGCCTAATGTTCAGGTTATTCAGTCTGTCAAAATGACTTGCACAAATGGTGACACTTGCCTACCTGGGAACATAAATGGACATCAGAATCGAGTCTGAATTAGTGATTTTGTGGGTAGAAGTAAAAATGCAAGTAAAATCTATCAGTTGGAGCCAGGGGCGGCTCTAGGCATTTTGCCGCCCCAAGCACGGCAGGCAGGCTGCTTTGGCAGCTTGCCTGCAGGAGGTCTCTGGTCCCGCAGATTCGGCGGGACACCTGCGGGAGGTCCGCCGAAGCTGCGGGACCAGCGGACCCTCCGCAGGCATGCCGCCCTCGTGGCGACCAGCAGAGCGCCCCCTGCGGCTTTCCGCCCCAGGCACGCGCTTGGCGTGCTGGGGCTTGGAGTCGCCCCTGGTTGGAGCCTTTAACCCAGGGGTCAGCAACCTTTCAGAAGTGGTGTGCCGAGTCTTCATTTATTCACTCTAATTTAAGGTTTTGCATGCCAGTAATACATTTTAATGTTTTTAGAAGATCTTTCTAAAAGTCTATAATATATAACTAAATTATTGTTGTATGTAAAGTAAATAAGGTTTTAAAAATGTTTAAGAAACTTCATTTAAAATTAAATTAAAATGCAGAGCCCCCCGGACCAGTGGCCAGGACCCAGGCAGTGTGAGTGCCACTGAAAATCAGCTCGGGTGCCGCCTTCAGCATGTGTGCCATAGGTTGTCTACCCCTGCTTTAACCTCTAGGTTGCTGGCTTGAATCTAAACCAGGTTTGTGATGCTTGGGTGCTGCTATCTGCTGGATGGCATCTGATGACTGTCCTCACTCCGAGGGATGGTTCCTTCAGGTTTGGGTTGATGCACTTTTCCACGTCGGTGTGAGGAAGCACGCTTTAATGCTACTGGTGCTTTGCTAGTTCGGTGTTTAACTAGGACCTTTCACAAGAACTAAATATACTCAAACTTAGAGAGACCCTGGTGTTCAGTTGTCTTTTTATTCTGAAACTCTTGGCATATAGTCTGGTAGCCTGATTTCAGAAGTGCTGGCACCTGCAACTCCTGATGATGTCAGCAGTAAATTTGAAAATTGGGCTGTAGATATGCAACCCTTCCCTGCTGTCATCCCCCTCATTTGTACTAACAGGACCTAATCCTCCTTGTCTTTAGGCAGCCTGCACTTGTGGGAATGATATTAGAAGAGGATTATGACCTCTGCAAGAGACTTGCACATAAATGAATAGATATTAACTAGCTATTCAGGCACTAGAAATTATGAAAGTTGGAGAGCATCAACTTTGAAAACATAAGTATATTTTGTTTAAATCTCATGAATTTTCATGCTGACTTAGAAATATAGTGAAATGAATCTCTAGCAGTTCAGAGTTCTTTTTACTCAGTAGTTTTGCTTTAAAACTCACCATGGCAACATGTCACTGCAAAGGCAGTCTTCTCCAAGTTCCAACTGAACTGGAAATCCTGACCTCTTTCTTTAACATACCAGTGTAAGTAGATCAGAATATTGCATGCTTTGTTAAAACTAATCTGGTTTAATTTTGTAATGGAGCTGCTGAATGAAAGTTCTGTGTATGTTGTAACTTGCTGTTTGTAGCAAAAGTGAATATCATATTTTCTGACACCAGGGAAGGGCAAAAGTACTTCAGAATGAGCTCATAGTCCTTTCTGTGTAAATCTTTAAAAAAAAAAATTTTTTTTTTAAAGAGGTACATCTCTAGGGGAGTAGGGTCCATATCCACCTTCCTCAAATCCTTTCTTGTTGAGGGTAATTTGCAAAGTTCCATGGACCATTAGGATTCTGTATAGCCACACAGTTTGTAACTTGGAAACAGAAAGTAGCATTAAACACTATGTTAT
Organism: Mauremys mutica; assembly: GCF_020497125.1. Classification (NCBI taxonomy): domain Eukaryota; kingdom Metazoa; phylum Chordata; order Testudines; family Geoemydidae; genus Mauremys; species Mauremys mutica. The sequence goes on along the minus strand of NC_059073.1, from coordinate 293,467,834 downwards.
GATAGCATCTGGAGAGCCCACCATGTCAGGGACCCATTGTGCTAGGTGCTGTACAAACATAGAAAACTATATTCCCTGTCTCAAAGCACTTACAATCTAAAATAGAAGACGTAATAGGTACCTGAGACAAACAAGCAAGTCCAGGTGTGGGAGACAGGTTAACAAATAGGATGTGTGCATTTCTTAGCCAGTCAAGAGCAGCATGTTCCATTTGCCAACTGTCTAGCCATTATCAGGTTGCAGTTTATTGTGTATTAGAGAGGTGAGCTTTGGGGTGTGGGTGTGAGACTTAAAGCCACTTCCATATCCTCCTACATGGATTTTTACTAGAAGATTTTCTCACTTGCAAGGGGCAACATAGGAGACAATGAATATGCTTGTAGGAGAAGAGAATCTGGCAACTGAGGCTGACCTTACTAGTGGCGTGAAGAAGGAGCTGACCTTGCAATAAGATTAAGGGTCAGACAGAGTGGAGCTAAACTAAGTTTCCTTTGAAAGTAAGGATGAGACGTTTGTGTTCGTGGTGGGAGAAGGGGAGCCAGTAGATGGAGTGATATAGGAATGACACAATTCTAAGTCAGGAAGATTAATTTAGCTTAATGTTGAATGCATTTCAGGGGGGTGAGGTTGGACTCATAGAAGTTGGAGAGGTGATTATATTAGTTAAGGCATGGGATGATCAGGGCTTGTACCATAGATTAGTCCATTTGGGCAGAGGAAAGGTTGGATTTGGAGATTCTGTGCTGAAAGAAGAGTATACGTGAGAGTCAAGAGAGGGCCAAGTTGAAGAGAGGAAGCAAAGGGCTTCAGTAACAGTGATGATGGCAGTGTTCTTCATTGTGAAGCAGAGGAAAGTTTCAGAAGCTCCGATTTGGCTATTAAGTTTTAGCTGATGGGTGGCCCTGAGGACATGTTAGAAAGGCATGCTGAGATTTTAGTTTGGGTGAAGGGAAGAGATCCAGAATAGACGTAGATTAAGGACATAAAAACGGCCATACTTGGTCAGACCAATGGTTCATCTGACCCAGTATCCTGTCTCTGACAGCAGTCAATGGTAGGTGCTTCAGAAGGAATGAACAGAACAGGCAGTTTTTGAGTGATCCATCCCCTGTTGTCCACTCCCAGCTTCTGGCAAACTCAGGTACACTAGGGACACTCAGACCATGGGATTGCATCCCTGACTATCTTGGCTAATAGCCATTGATGGACCTATCCTCCAGGAACTTATCCAATAACTTTTTGAACCCTGTCATAGTTTGGCCTTCACAACATCCCCTAGCAATGAGTTCCACAGGTTGACTGCGATATGTGAAGAAGTATTTCCTTTTGTTCCTTTTGCTGCCAGTTAATTTCAGATGGTGACCCCTTAGTTCTTGTGTTATGTGAAGGAGTAAAGAACATCTCCTTATTCACTTTCTCCACACCAGTCAAGATTTTATGGACCTCTATCATATCCCCTCTTAGTCGTCTCTTTTCCAAGCTGAAAATTTTCAGTCTTTTTAATCTCTCCTCATACAGAAGCCATTCCATACCCCTAATAATTTTTGTTGCCCTTCTCTGTACCTTTTCCAATCCTAATATATCTAGAGTCCTATTTGAATCGGTGGATGATTGTCGAATAATTGCTTCTGAGTTGCCGACAAGACATGGAAAATCGTGGAAAAGTAATAATGGGCGTTTATTAATTCTGGTAATTTGGAAAAACTAGAGAAGACCTGTTTAAGAAAAATTTGGTAGAAGAATATAAACACTCAAGTATTATGTTATGCCTGCTAATTTTTTTGATATCCAGACATTCTGCTGTGACTATATTACGGTCATTAATGCATGGGGCTGACAACGGGAGCCCTGGCTGCCTGCTGAGCTGACAGTGGGAGCCCCTCCACTGTCAGCTCGGATAAATGGGGTTCTACTGTACTATTAGGGAAAAAGGTGTGTGTTGCAAACCGCAAAATGTATGCAAAATTGTAGACTCTCTGCAAAGTAAACTAATTAAAAGCAAAATTGAGGTGGAAGAGAAATATTGCGGGATCAGCAATATTGCAAGTAGGGCCTTAAAGATATTTATTTTTGAGATGGGCCAACCAGATCTATACAGAGTATAGAAGATGTGGGCATACTGTGGATTTATATAGAGGCATTATGATATTTTCTGTTGTCTCTCTTTTCTAATGGTTCTAAACATTCTGTTAGCTTTTTTGACTGCCACTGCACATTGAGCGGATGTTTTCAGAGAGCTTTCCACAGTGACTCCAAGATCTTTCTTGAGTTGTAACAGCTAATTTAGACTCCATCAGTTTATATGTATAGTTGAGATTATATTTTCCAATGTGCATTACTTTGCATTTATCAACATTGACTTTCATCTGCCATTTTGTTGCCCAGTCACCAAGTTTTGTGAGATCCCTTTGTCGCTCTTTGCAGTCTGCTTTGGACTTAACTATCTTGAATAATTTTTGTATCATCTGCAAATTTTGCCACCTCAGTGTTTACCCCTTTTGCCAGATCGTTTATGGATATGTTGAACAGTACAGACCCCTGGGGGACACCACTATTTACCTCTCTCCATTCTGAAAACTGTCCATTTATTCTTACCCTTTGTTTCCTATCTTTTAACCAGTTACTGATCCATGAGAGGATCTTCCCTTTTATCCCATGGCTGCTTAGTTTGCTTAAGAGCGTTTGGTGATGGACCTTGTCAGAGGGTTTCTGGATGTCCAAGTACACTATATCCCCTGTATCGCCTTTGTCCACGTGTGTTTACCCTCCCAAAGAATTCTAATAGATTGGTGAGGCAAGATTTTCCTTTACAAAAGCCATGTTGACTCTTACCCAACAAATCATGTTCATCTATGTGTCTGATAATTCTGTTCTTTACTATAGTTTTAAACAATATTCCTGGTATTGAGGTTAGGCTTACTGTCTTGTACATGCTGGGATCGTCTCTGTAGCCTTTTTTTTAAAAAAAAAAATTGGCTTCACATTAGTAATCTTCCAGTCATCTGATTTAAATGATAGGTTACGTATCACAGTTAGTAGTTCTGCTATTTCACATCTGAGTTCCTTCAGAATTCTTGGGTGAATACCTCTGGTCCTAGTGACTTATTACTGTTTAATTTATCAATTTGTTCCAAAATGTCCTCTAATGACACTTCAATCTGGGACAGTACCTCAGATTTTTCATCTAGAAAGAATGGCTCAGGTGTGGGAATCTTCATTACATCCTGTGCTGTGAAGACCTGATGCAAATAATTCATTAATTTCTCTACAATGGCCTTATCTTCCTTGAGTACTACTTTAGCACCTCGATTGTACAGTGATGTACTTACTTTTTTTTTTGCTGTTCAGTTTTGGAGTTGTTTGCTAGTTGCTCTTCAAATTCTTTTTTGGCCTGCCTAATTATACTTTTACACTTGATTTGCCAGAATTTGTGCTCCTATTTTCCTCAGTAGGCTTTAACTTCCAATTTTTAAAGGATGCCTTTTTGCCTCTAACTACTTCTTTTACTTTGTATAGCCATGGTGGCACTCCTTTGGTCCTCTTATGGTGTTTTTAAATTTGGGGTTTATATTTAATTTGAGCCTCCTGTGGTGTGTTTTTTAAGTTTCCATGCAGCTTGCAGGCATTTCACTTCTGGGACTGTACCTTTTAATTTACGTTTAACTAGGATTTTTTAACCTCATTTTTGTGTAGTTCCCCTTTCTGAAGTTAAATGTTACTTGTGGTGAGATTCTTTGGTGTTCCCCCCCCACAGGGATGTTAAATTTAATTATATTATGGTCGCTATTACCAACCAGTTCAGCTATATTCACCTCTTGGACCAGATCCTGTGCTCCATTTAGGACTAAATCAAGAATTGCCTCTCCTCTTGTGGGTTCCAGGACTAGCTGCTCCAAGAAGCTGTCATTTATGGTGTCAAGAAGCTTCATCCCTGCATCCCATCCTGAGGTGACATGCACTCAGTCAACATGGGGAATAGTTGAAATCCCCCATTATTATTGTGTTTTCTATTTTTATAGCCTCGCTAATCTCCCTGAGCATTTCATAATCACCATCCTTGTCAGGTGGTCGGTAGTATATCCCTATTGCTATATCCTTATTATTCAAGCATGAAATTTCTATCCATAGATTATCTGTGGTACAGTTTGGTTCATTTAAGATTTGTACTATATTTGACTCTATGCTTTGCTTTCTTTAGTGCCACTCCCCACCCCCCCAGCATGACCTATCCTGTCATTCCTATATATTTTGTGGGTATTACTGTATCCCATTGATCATCATTCCACCAAGATACCGTTTTGTGCATTGGTGACATAAATATGGTAGTTAATGCCTTGTTTGTGGATAGGATCATTCAGAGATAGGGTATGGGGGGAGAATAGTGGGTCAAAAATGGATCCCTGCGAAAGTAGTACAGTTCCCAGGAAATTGGGATATATATTTTGACACTATTTACACAGCAAGATTTAATTTCCTCTTTGGTGTGGAATCTTTTAATATTTCTAAATGTTCCTTGATACCTGTCTAGTGACTATAGTGAAGAAAAGCTTCTTGATATTCATAAGAGGACTGAATGGTGAGAGCTTTCTAGTTTGGGTCCAGTCACTAATGATTACTTAATGGTAACCAAAATGGTCATTTGTTCAATTTAGCTATAAATGAATAAACTGAAGCAGCTAGCTATTAAAAATTAAAGTCCTGGATTTGGCTCAGACTGTGCAGTGTGTGCTGTATTGTGAAACGATCAGATCAAATGCAATTGAGATTACAGTAACCCGGGCTATGTGATTGGGTGTTAATTTCTTAATCAGCCCTGTATCCACTAAAAAAAGAACAGGAGTACTTGTGTCACCTTTGAGACTAACCCATTTATTTGAGCATAAGCTTTCATGGGCTACATCCCACTTCATCAGATGCATAGAATGGAACAGCAGCAAAGAGTCCTGTGGCACCTTATAGACTAACAGACGTTTTGCAGCATGAGCTTTCGTGGGTGAATACCCACTTCTTCAGATGCAAGAAGATGCTTTCACCCACGAAAGCTCATGCTGCAAAACGTCTGTTAGTCTATAAGGTGCCACAGGATTCTTTGCTGCTTCTACAGAACCAGACTAACACGGCTACCCATCTGATACATAGAATGGAACATCCACCTTTTCATGTTCTCTGTATGTGTAAGTTGCCATACCAACTCTAAGAGGCTAATTAATTAAGATGAGCTATTATCAGCAGGAGAAAAAAACTTTTGTAGTGATAATCAAGATGGCCCATTCCAGACAGTTGACAAGAAGGTGTGAGGATACTTAACATGGGGAAATAGATTCAATTTGTGTATTGACCCAGCCACTCCCAGTCTCTATTCAAGCCAAAGTTAATGGTATCTACTTTGCAAATTAATTCTAGTTCAGCAGTTTCTCTTTGGAGTCTGTTTTTGAAGCTTTCCTATTGCAAAATTGCCACCTTTAAGTCTGTCACTGAGTGGTTAGAGAGGTTGAAGAGTTCTCCTACTGGTTTTTAAATGTTACGATTCCTGATGTCAGATTTGTGTCCATTTATTTTTTTGCGTAGAGACTGTCCAGTTTGGCCAATGTACATGGCAGAGGGGCATTGCTGGCACATGATGGCATATATCACATTGGTAGATGTGCAGGTGAACGAGCCCTTGATGGTGTGGCTGAGGTGGTTAGGTCCTATGATGGTGTCACTTGAATAGATATGTGGACAGAGTTGGCATCAGACTTTGTTGCAGGGATAGGTTACTGGGTTAATGTTTTTATTGTGTGGGGTATGGTTGCTGGTGAGTATTTGCTTCAGTTTTTTTTTGGGGGGGAGGCTGTCTGTAAGCAAGGACTGGTCTGTCTTCCAAGATCTGAGAGAGTGAGAGATCGTCTTTCAGGATAGGTTGTAGATCTTTGATGTGCTGGAGAGGTTTTAGTTGGGGGCTGAAGGTGACGGCTAGTGGCGTTCTGTTACTTTCTTTGTTGGGCCTGTCTTGTAGTAGGTGACTTCTGGGTACTCTTCTGGCTCTGTCAATCTGTTTTTTCACTTCAGCAGGTGGGTATTGTAGTTTTAAGAATGCTTGATAGAGATCTTGTAGATGTTTGTATCCACTGAATTTCTTCCTTTGGTATTTTTGCTGTTGGCTAGCCACAGGGAGGGCAGTCTGGTCAGTAAAATAATTTTGTGTTAATCTCTGAGTTTTTGGTGTCCAGTAGGTAGTATGGTATCTGGGACACCAACAGGCTGGCTGACATGCCTCTATATTAATGTTTGTTTACAGGGGTAAGAAGGCTTTCTGTTTTGAAATCTCAGTATTTCTTCTGTATTCTATATTGGTGTCCGTTCAGTGTTGGCTAGTTATGTTGGACTTACTGTCTCACTATTATGTGTAGTGTAGTTGTAGCTGTCTCTCTCATATATCCTGGGAACGACAAGGTGGGTGAGGTAGTATCTTTTTATTGGACCAACTTCTGTCCTGAAGAAGAGCTCTGTGTGGCTCAAAAGCTTGTCTCTCTCACCAACACAAGTTGGTCCAGTAAAAGATATTACCTCACCTACTTTGTGTCTCTACTTTGTCGCTGTTAGTCAAAGATGGCATCTCTTCTCCTTCTTCCAAAAAAAATTACTTTAATTTCTCAGGATAACTAACCTTATCTCCTTCCACAGGCCTCCTTGATCTTCTTTCAGGTAACCGCTGAACCAAGTGTTGCTTAACAGGTTGCTATTACTTGGCACATTCAGCTAATATTAGTGACAAGCTCTTCAGATACTGGTACCAAATGCCTACATCCAGAACTAAGTTTCATTTTGAGCAGGAATCTTCTTCAGAATCCAGGAAGCTTTTCTTGGGAGAACTTTTCTTCCTCCATTATATAAAAACTTGATTGATGTAGTCATGAGCCTCCCTGCAATTTTTTGACTTCATTTTTCCTAGATGGGATCAAATTCTCTGCCATCCATGGCTGCAAAAGGGGATTGGTATGGGATGCTGCTTCTTTACCAGCACGTTCGAGGGGCAGTTTTTCTATTCAGATCCTTTCTTATTGAAACTTGGTTGCTACAAACATCTCTCTGGTATACCTGATTATCTTGAGAAGGTGGCACTCTTGAGCCCTGCTGGTTAAAATGCCCTTGGCTATTGGTGCCTTTCCCTACATTGCACCTATGGTAACAATGGTGGGAAATAGTGGAAGAGGAAAAGTGCTTGACTCTTTGATGTTACCTGGTTTTATGAACTAAGTTTACCTTTTTATGTCTATTGGTGTGTGTCTAACAGCTTGGTTAGACCACCTCTACAAAAAGGCCATTATCTTCTATAAGCAAGAAGCGTGGACATTGCCAAAGAATATTGTCTAATTTTTCCACACATTGAAAATTGGTCCACTTGAGGTTCTTAATTCTATGGGCTGATTTCTGGATTGAGTTGGAATAGTGTGACTTCAGTGATAACTGTTACTAGTACAGATTCCACTCTAGTGGAAGTCCTACTGTACCTCATAAGATTTTGATTTCTGAGCAAAAAATCTCTTTTGCCATGCAAAAGAAGCACTAGGCATTCTTTACAATAATTGCCAGGTGAGGCCGACTTTTGTCCCTGAATGCTTCCCTAGAAGGCTGCTCAGGTTTGGAATTTAATACAAGACTTTTTTTTTTTTTAGCTTTTGAAAAATCTTTATTTCAGTAACACTTTGTGAGGGAGTGTGAATCTCAAATGCAGGTCCACAGATCCCTAGGCAGTCCTCAGACCTCTGCCACCTCCTATCAGCTCACTGTTACCCGTACCAGCAGGGAGTATGGGCTGGTGGCCACTAGCTCACCGTAGACACCTCCCACAAAGCTGCTGATTGGAGGAGATATCTGGCCTCTAGCTCAGACTCACTATTTAAGTCAGAAAAGGGTAGGGAGCGCGTGGGACGTTATCTAAGGCTTAGATTCTACATTAGAGTCTAATGTACTGTCAGCTTCATCCAGGTCTTCTCATACAGGAGTGGAACAGTAAATTGAATTTGCACAAGAATGCGTCATACATTTGGAGATAGTCCCTGTGCAGAAAACATCATCACTCTATTTCTGGCATAAACACTTGATTTAAGAGCTTGTTGAGTTCAAGAATGGGCAAGGAGCTCTGGTAAGGAATAGTGGCTATTGAAGTGGAAGCAGTTTCTCCTGTCTCTCAAGTTACTGTTGCAGACTACATGTAGTTACTACTACATTTGGTGAAGGCCTTTCTCCTCGGGTGAAGAAATATGGTGGGTAGCATTAAGGTGTAGGCAGTGGGTTTCATGACCATTCTGTGTGGCTTGATGAGTCAGGGTTTACAAAAATCTGTACTGACACCATAATTAGAACCCTACCAAATTCACGGCCATGAAAAACGCATCAAGGACTGAAATCTGGTCTTGTGTGCTTTTACAGATTTCATGGGGGGAGACCAGTGTTTCTCAGATTGGAGGCCCTGACGCAAAAGGGAGTTGCATGGGGGTCATAAGGCTATTTTGGGGGGGGGGGTCACAGTATTGCCACCCTTACTTCTGTGCTGCCTTCAGAGCTGAGTGACTGGAGAGCGGTAGCTATTGGCTGGGCGCCCAGCTCTGAAGGCAGAGCCCTGTCAGTAGCAGTGCAGAAGTAAGGGTGACACTCCCATACGATACCACTTTTACTTCTACTCTGCTGCCTTCAGAGCTGAGCGGCTGGAGAGTGGCAGCTGCTGACTGAGGGTCTAGCTCTGCAGGCAGCAGCGCAGAAGTAAGGGTGGCAGTACCATACCATGCCATCCTTACTTCTGTGCTGCTGCTGGCGGCGGCTCTGCTTTCAGAGCTGGGCTCCTGGCCAGCAGCCACTGTTCTCCAGCTGCCCAGCTCTCAAGGCAGCGTCGCCACCAGCAGCTGCGCAGAAGTAAGGGTAGCAGTACCACAACCCTCCCAACAATAACCTTGTGACCCCCCCCCAACTTTTTGGGTCATGACCCCTACAATTATAGCACCATGAAATTTCATACTTAAATAGCTGAAATAATGAAATTTACAATTTTTAGAATCCTATGACTGAAATTGACCAAAATGAACCATAAATTTAGTAAGGCCCTACCCATTGGACTGGGAGCTGTACAAGCATTAAAAGACACTAAACTCATGGGGATAGGTGCCATCTAATTTAAATGACTAGTTCTGATCTTTCATGGGATGGGGTGTAGGGAATCCTTATTTTGACCCTGACTCGCCTGTTTTTCTGGGTAGCCACTCAGCAAGAGGTGGTGGGATATTGCATTAGTAGGTGGCATGGACAACAGCAGCACTACCACCTGGGCATACCATAGGTTTTTTTCTAAACAGACTATAAAGGCAACTGCTTCCAAGAAAGAACTAAACTTGGTATGAGAAGTGATGGAAGCAATTGCCATCCTGAGTACTAAAGATCTGAAAAATGTCTTGCAACATGCTTTAATATAGAGATGAATTGTTAACACATAATTGTTTGAAATATGGATGTAGTTTTGTGACTGTAATATATTTATTCTTAATGTATCTTGGTTTACCAAATCTACCCTATATATGTCACTCCGTACAGTATTATTATAGCTTTGCATTAGCTGAGATGGCGTTCATTCTCATTTGGTCTGTTTTACATTAATGCAGTTTTTAACATTGTTTGAATGATGCCACTAATTACTGTTACCACAGATGTGGCACATTTCCATTAACGTAAACCCCCATCTAGCAAGACTAGGATTGTAAATTCCCTCAGGTAGAGATCCACTAAATTTTGGCCAAGTTCCTATCCTACCGTCATCACCACAGTATCTGAGAGCCTTCTGGTAGTGCTTTAAATGACACGACTAGTGCGTTTTTTGGTTCGTTTTTCTCATACTCTCCCCCAAAGGGAGAATTGTGTATGCAGCGTAGTATCTTTTTATTTGTTATACAGTAGACACTTGTTTGCAGCAACACCTTGTAAGACCAACCTCTGCTTATGAGCAACATTTCCCCGGGAACACTTTCCCTACTGTGAATTATTGACACTCCCCATAACAGCAACAGCTGCTTTGGAGCAACATAGCAAAAGGGCACCGATATTAGCGTCTGCTGTAGTGTTTTAAAATTCTTCTTATATGTACACGTTGCTATGCCTTCATACTAGGGAAGGCAAGGTCAGAAGTGTGTCATAAGATCTTACTGTTCGACTGGAAAGCACCTAGCAAGTTTTGGATGCTGTAAATGGGTGTGCCTGCCCTGGAACAACCTCTTCTGGGCTAGTATGGCTCTGCTGAGGTCATCCTCAGTTTCCCTTCCCAGATTCCATAAGAATTCCAGAGTCTTTCTTCTTCAATATTATGCTGGTTTATTATCCTATACTGTTGAATAAAAATAAAGGCTTTAGAGTCCAAATTTCACCCCTACCTGGCTGGAGGAGTTGTCTTTTTATTCCCTTGGAGTCTTCTGTCTGCTCCAGCTCACAATTCTCCTCCAAGCTGGAGTGTTAATTCAGTCCTCCTTTCCTGTCATAAGAACAGCCATACTGTGTCAGACTAAAGGTCCATCTAGCCCAGTATCCTGTCTCTGATAGTGGCCAGTGCCAGATGTTTCAGAGGGAATGAACAGAACAGGGAAATTTTGAGTGGTCCATTCCCTGTCATCCAGCTTCTGGCAGTTGGAGGTTTACGGACACCCAGAGTGTGGGATTGCATTGCCATTGATGGCCCTATTGTCCATGAATTTATCTCGTTCTTTTTTGAACCTGTTACACTTTTGGCCTTCACAACATCCCCTGGCAAAGAGTTCCACAGGTTGACTGTGTTGTGTGAAGACTTACTTACTTATGTATGTTTTAAACCTGCTGCCAATTAATTTAATTGGGTAACCCCTAGTCCTTGTGTTAAGTGAAGAGGTAAATAACTCTTCCCTATTCACTTTCTCCACCCCATTCATCATTTTATTGACCTTTGATATATCTCCCCTCCCCCCACTTAGACATCTTTTGTCTAAGCTGAAAAGTCCTCATATGAAACTGTTCCATACCCCAGTCATTTTCATTGCTCTTCTCTGCATCTTTTCCAATTTTAATTTATATTTTTTGAGATGAGGATACCAAAACTGCATGCTGTATTCAACATGTGGGGTTACCATGGATTTATATACTCCAGGCTAAGAAGGGTTGTTCTTTAATTTAATTTTTTAAGTTTTTAAAAACTTTAAAACTTTAATTTTTTAAGTTTTTGTGCCTAGTCAGGCTAACCTGCTGGAGAGAGATCACCTCCATTTGTCAGCTAGATGTCTCTAATATCTCTCCCCTGCTCAACTTCCTCTTTCTGCTTAAATAAGGAAGTCCCAGGTCCAGCAGGCAATCTCCTTGGTTATCCCAGGCTGTGAGTGCTTGCCTGACTCTTAAAGGGCTAGTACACTCCTTCACAGACCCTATAGATAGATAGTGATACTAGGGTGTGTCCTCAATTGTTGTAAAATGGTGCAGCTTTATTGAAGTCAGTGAAGCTGTGCTGAAGATCTGCCCCATTATGTGCAGGGGTTCTGTGAGAACCACAAGTTAGAATTTATTGGTTCAGTTAATATCTTAACTTTTTTGTGAAATAATTGTAGCTTCTGAAAGAACATTCAGTATATTTTCCTAAATAGGTTCAAATTGGTTTCCCTTAGGCATTGGCAAGTCTGATAAAAGTGAAACAGCTATCTAAAACACCACAACAAATTCTACTCTCCATGAAGTTGGAATTATGGAAAGTGTCCTTCAGCTTTGGGGTGGAATGACATAATTTGTGATGCATTTTTATTCCTACCTCCTTGTCTGGAAAGAAATAAACAATTGTTCATGTTTAGTTGTCTCAATTGAGGGATTACTAACATAAAAATAAGAGTTCTGCCGTGTGAAAGGTCTTAGAATCCTTTGGGTAATAGCTTTACCAATTAGTGACTGAGGCTTTGGCTACACTTACACGGCCGCAGCAGCGCTTTGAAGCGTTAAGTGTAGTTAAAGCGCCAGCGCTGGGAGAGAGCTCTCCCAGCGCTGTCTGTACTCCACCTCCCTGTGGGGAATAACGGACAGCGCTGGGAGCCGCGCTCCCAGCGCTGGGGCTTTGACCACACTGGCGCTTTGCAGCGCCGCAATTTGCAGCGCTGGAGAGGGTGTGTTTTCACACCCTGCTGCAGCGCTGCAAATTTGTAAGTGTAGCCAAGCCCTGAGAGAAACCATGCCACAAATATTTCAGTGTCCTTTAGCTCTCACTGGCGTTTCATCAATTGATCAATTGTGGCTGCAGACAGAGTGCAGCTGTTCCTCAGTTATGCCAAAAATGCAATTCTATAAGAGATCCAAAGTGTCTCACGTACCTGGTTGCACAACCCGTTGTGACAACATGGACTTACAGGACTTGGAGCTCTGCATGTGAGCATGTGGAAAAAATGCTGTGCAGAGGTATGAAATAATGCAGAGTAGTGATCAAACTACCTAAAACGTCTCAAATATTTTCATGGTGTAGATTGTCACATGGACACCTCCCTCCTCATTAAAGATCCTACATATCTGGCAACTTGAGAAATTGTTTACATAGAAAAATAATGCCGGGAAAGGACTTAGACAGAAAATATCATATTGTCTCTGTATAAATCCATGGCACATCCACATCTTGAATATTGTGTGCAGATGTGGTTGCCCCATCTCAAAAAAGATATATTGGACTTGGAAAACGTTCAGAAAAGGACAACAAAAATGATTAGGGGTATGGAACGGCTTCTGTATGAGGAGAGATTAATAAGACTGGGACTTTTCAGCTTGAAAATGAGACGACTGCGGTGATATGATAGAGGTCTATAAAATGACTGGTGTGGAGAAAGTAAATAAGGAAGTTTTAGTTACTCCTCATAACACAAGAACTAGGGTCCAACAAATGAAATTAATAGGCAGCAGGTTTAAAGCAAATAAAAGGAAGTATTTTTTCACATATCACACAGTCAACCTGCGGAACTCCTTGACAGAGGATGTTGTGAAGGCCAAGACTATAACAGGGTTCAAAAAAGAACTAGATAAATTCATGGAGGATGGGTCCATCAATGGCTATTAGCCGGGATGGGCAGGGATGGTGTCCCTAGCCTCTGTTTGCCAGAAGCTGGGAATGTGCAACGGGGGATGGATCGCTTGATGATTCCCTGTTCTGTTCATTCCCTCTGGGGCACCTGGCATTGGCCGCTGTTGGAAGATAGGATACTGGGCTAGATAGACCTTTGGTCTGACCTAGTATGGCCATTCTTATGTATCTCTTTTTAATGTGTTAAGGGAGGCATTCTTTTCTAAGTGTTGCTCACACTCTGTTTACTTTTGTTCTGTATCTTCTTTCTTTACATCTATTTATGTTTGCTTAAGCTGGAAACAAGGAGAACCAGCACCATTTGGCTAGACAGCTCTCTCTGGACCTCTAGTTATCAGCCACAGTTTGGGAGCCTCTGGCTTAGAACAAAATAGCTTTAATGCTTCTCCCCTCCCCCCCCCCCAGTGGAAGAATTTGGGCTTTTGGGGCAGCTGAGAGCAAAGGAACACAATATGATGGATGATTTGAAGTATATTGAAGACTATCATTCAGTGCTATTTTCACAGCATGAAATTACTGCAAATGTATCTCTTTCAAAGAAAATGGGTGAAATTTTGGTTCCATTGAAGTCAGTGGCAAAGCTCCCATTGACTCTAATGGGGCCAAGATACAATCCAGTGATTTTAGTCAATCTAATTTATCAGTTCATAACTGTAATATTGCCAGCCCCAAGTCCTCAAAAATAATCAGGTTCCCCAAAATCATGGAACTTTACAACATAATTTTGGTTTGTTTTTTTTACGTACATGTTGACTTTTGAATCTTAAAGTACATTTGGATCACATATTCAAACTCTTCTCTGCAATCATGAGGGCTAGAAATATACTGTTTTTTCAAGTGAAAGTGGAGACTCTAACTTACTTGCATAATTCCAGGACCTACGAGTCTAAATTTTTTTTCTGAGAATCGTGATACTATTTTGTGAGTGTGTTATATGTATGAGGGTTCCTGTCAGCTACTACATTGCTGTGAGTCCTCTGTTCTTTCCTCAAGTTCCAGGTGCCTGTCTTGCAGGACTCCTTCCCTCTGAAGAACGAGTGTTAATATTCTGCATGTACTGGCTAGTAGAGTGCACAAGCCATGAGGGTGATACTTTTCTTGATGCTTCTCCCTGAGTATGTTACCACTCAGTTCTCTTATGGTTGCGCCAGTGCTGCTACTTGTGTGCCTTTGTACTAACTTATAGAATATCAGGGTTGGTAGGGACCCTAGGAGATTATCTAGTCCAACCCCCTGCTCAAAGCAGGGCCAATCCCCAGACATATTTTTGCCCCACATCCCTAAACGGCCCCCTCAAGGATTGAACTCACAACCCTGGGTTTAACAGGCCAATGCTCAAACCACTGAGCTATCTGTTCTGATCTTTCATTGCTCCTGTTGGTGAATGGCTGGTATAGGTCATAAGCACCAGGATGCCATGTTAGCAACCTTTGTTATTTGACTCTGATGCTGTGTTCTAATGTCATGAAGCGTGACCCAGAAGATACAAGATTCTAGTATCAGTTTACCTTTAGTGATGTCTCTTGCAGCTATTTAGTTTTTAATTTGTTCACTTTCAATTTAATTTATATTTTGTGCATATGTATTAATTGGCAAAATAATAAAACATCTGATACAGGACTTGGTCAAGAATTAAAGGAGGGTAATAATTAATGCCAATCGACATGGGTTTATGGAAAATAGATTTTGTCAAACTAACGTAATCTCTTCAGAGATCTAGCTTGGTTGATAAAGGTAATAGTGTTGAGGTAATAGACTTCTGTAAGGCATTTGACTTGGTTCTGTATGACGTTTTGATTAAGAAACTAGAATGATACAAAATCAGCACAGCACATGTTAAATGGATTAAAAACTGGCTTACTGACAAGTCTCAAAATGTAACTGTAAACAGGGAATTGTCATTGAGCGGCTGTGTTTCTGGAGGGGTCCTGCAGAGATTGATTCTTGGCACTCTGCTGTTAATCATTTTAATCAGTGACCTGGTAGAAAACATAATCATTAGTGACCAAGTTTGTAGATGACACAAAGATAGGGGGAAGTGGTTAATGAAGAAGACAGGTCTCTGGTCCAGAGTTATTTGGATCATTTGAGCACAAGCAAACAATGTTTCAGTGCAGCCAAATGTGAAGTCCTAAATCTAGGAACTAAGAATGCAGGACATCCATACTGGCTGAGAGGGACTCTACCTTGTGAAGCAGTGACTCTGAAAATACTTGGAGGTTATGGTGGATAATCAGTTGAACATAAGATGATGGTGCAATGTTGCAGGGAAAAGGGCTAATGTGATCGTTGGATGTATAAACATGGGAATATTGAGTAGGTGTAAGAAGGTTATATGGCCTCTGTAATAACACTGGTGCAGATGCTGCTGAAATATTCTTCCCAGAAAGATGTTGATAAATTGGCAAGAATTCAGAAGGAAGCCATGAGAATGATTAAAGAATGGGAAACCTGCTTTATAGTGATACTCAGAGAGCTTGATGTATTTAGGTTAACAAAAAGAAGTTTAAGGGCTGATTTGATCAGTCTGTAAGTACTTACATGGGGAACGGGGATTTGATAACAGAGGACTCTTCAGTCTACCAGACAAAGCCATACCAAAATCCAGTGTCTTGGAAGTTGAAGCCAGACAAATTCAGACTAAAAATGAGGTGCACATTCAATGGTTCCTTCTGGCTTTTTTATGAATGACTTGAACAGTGCTATCTAGCCTTTTATTAGAGGCTACAGTATAACTTGCTTCCTATACTGTTACAGTTAGGGTTCAAGGCTGGGTTACTAATCCAATGTAAAATTTCCAGTGGATTAGTTTGTACAAAGCCATGGACTAAAATTTGGGCTGGCCAGCCCTGATAAAGATCAAAGTCTCATGACAGTCAAGTATTTGATTATAACCTTAGCTTCCTTTTTAATTGTGTACTCATTTATTTTACAGATAAGCCGTTTGTGGAGGTTAAGAACACACAAAGGGAACATCTGCTTTTAAGGTATGGAATCATCTCTCATTAAAGATATATTACATATTTGACATCCACAAAATTTTGAAGCAGAATCATTGGTGCATACATACTGAAACTTCAGCTGGAAAAACGTAGCCATAATATTGTGTGTGGAGACTGCTTAGGTTCCCTCTGGAGTTTAGCAGCAAAGCTGGACAGGCAGGTCCAGCTGCTTCAGCTGACTGGGGCTGAAATAGTGAGTGTAGTCTGGCAGAATCTGTAAGTCCTAATGCTAGGCATTGTGTGTGGGACCCTCCCATGGAAGTCTCTGCAGAATGAATATGCACTGAAAGCATTTTAACAACATGAAATCCTTCTCTCTTCCACCAGTTTTCCTTGTTTTGCTCAGGTTCTCAGACTTGAGGCTTATTTATTGCTTCTGGCACCTGCATCTGCTCAGTTTTAGGTAGCAGAGTCTAAATGTGGCCCAAAGGATGTAATGTCTGGCAGGCGGGACCTCTTCCCTGTTCCTTCTATCAGTTTTTTCCTCCTTTACCCCAGCCTGTCTGGTCTCGTGTTGTGTCGTCTGTTTGTTCTGCTGATGCAGAGTTTGAGTGACCCAGTTGTACACGATTCTTTTGCAGGGAAGAGGTGAGTCTGACTTAGCTTGACAGCATGTTTGGACGAAGTAATTAACAAACCTTGAGCTTGTCACTACCCTAGCCTCAAATGCCACACTTGCTATTCTTGAATAACAGAAGGTGCTGTATAGCCAAACTGCTTCATTGTGGTGCAGTGGCTCACATAGCCAAGGGATAATAAATAAATAAATAATAATTGGAGATATACCAATCTCCTAGAATTGGAAGGGACCTTGAAAGGTCATTGAGTCCAGCCCCCTGCCTTCACTAGCAGGACCAATTTTTGCCCCAGATCCCTAGGTGGCCCCCTCAAGGATTGAACTCACAACCCTGGGTTTAGCAGGCCAATGCTCAAACCACTGAGCTATCCCTTCCCCCAATTAAGGGGGTGAGCATATCTGTTCCATGAGACCCTGTGCGCTTGCATATACTAGCAAATAATTAAGAATAAATCAAATTCTGTAACCATTGACTCCTATTTGTGTTGAGAAGGGCATAGGCTGTAATGTAGGGGTATACATGTGACAATGGCTAATTTAATTGCTAAGTACTTTCATATTGTAAAATGTTACCCATTTTTCTCAAGCCTCTGCTGTTTCTCAGAATTGGAGGTGTTTAGCTAATGCAGTATGTTTCTTCCTGTCTTCACCCACATAATGATACAGATACCAAACAAATCATGAAACATACAAAATTAGTATAAGATGTCACCATTAAAGTCCATACCTACCTACTGTTAACACCCAATGATATCTGAGATACTTCAAGTATCAGAGGGATAGCTGTGTTAGTCTGGATCTGTAAAAGCAGCACAGAGTCCTGTGGCACCTTATAGACTAACAGACGTATTGGAGCATGAGCTTTCGTGGGTGAATACCCACTTCGTCGGATGCATGTAGTGGAAATTTCCAGAGGCAGGTATAAATATGCAAGCAAGAATCAGGCTAGAGATAACGAGGTTAGTTGAACCTGCCTCTGGAAATTTCTACTACATGCATCCGACGAAGTGGGTATTTACCCACAAAAGCTCATGCTCCAATACGTCTGTTAGTCTATAAGATGCCACAGGACTCTGAGATACTTCAGTATATAGAATTAGAACAGGAAATAATTCTATTAGGTACTAAATGGTAGATGTTGGATTTTTAATGGCAAACCACTGTACTTGGAATGACTAGTTAAAACTGCCCACCCCCTGGAAATTCAGTTGTTTCAACTGCATCTTTAAATTGTCTCCATTTCTGTAGGTGTGGCACAAGCTTTATCTTGAATACCTCTTTCTTGGAGGCTCTTAACCAGCTACTAGTGTAGAGGTTGGAAAGGTTTGTGTCTGATTAATTCACAGTCAAACCAAGTAAAGCTTTCCAGCATCCACTCATAACCTGATATATCACTAAAACTGGCTTTTATCTAATATTGAGTATCACAGCCAAGGTGGATTAAAAAAATCAGGTTTTTAAATTAAATGTTCATTTTGTAAAAATAAAACTATTTAAAGTTTAAATTTTGAAATTTTGACAACCTATAGTAAGGCTTAAATGTACTATAATTACGTATTTTAGTTAATTTAAAAAAAAAATTAAGCAGCACATGTTAAGTTTTTTTTTTAAAAAGTCAAACCACTGAACTAGTAGAAGTCACTGGCTAAGCACCTGGAACTAGAGTTTGTTGAAGTGCTAAACCAGCTTTTAACAGCAGTAGCATCATCTGCATGTATAGAAAGAATATATTCCTCATTTCAGTTTATTCAGCTATTTCATTTCAGTGACTAGTTAATTGAAAGTTACGAAACTAATTGGGAGTTTAAAAAAAAAAGCATGAAAACTTGTTTTCCTCTTACAGTCTATGAATAAAAAGTAGGGGGTGAGAGAATGAGATCTACTAGTTCTTTAAAATCTTAAAACACATGGTCACCAGAAACAAACATTTCAGTTCACTAACTACAGATAATACTTGCTTTTATTAACTAAATCAGTTAGTTTTAAATGTAAAACATGTTTTGATAAACTGTTCTTATATATCCAGCACATTTTAAAGTATTTTATTTAATTAAAAAAACAAACAAAAAACGATTGTGTATTTTTAATTGAATTTCAGTTTCCATCCAAATAGTGTGGCACAAATTAAAAAAAACCCTAGTAAAGAAGAAATGCTCCATTTTCTAACATAAATAAAACAAGTAAAAATGAAGACTGTGGCTTAATTTACATTTATTCATATAACTGCTTAGATAACATGTATAGATACTGTATATCTTCTTGGTTAGCAAAAAGTACCACCAAAATTAGTGTGTAAAGGCTGTTTAGTTGTTTTGGTGGTTACCAATGAGAATCAACCTTTCTTGAGGAAAATAACTAAATAGTACAAATACAAAACGAGATTAAAATCAATTATTAAAAAAACCAAGAGTTACTGCTTACTGATTTAAATCATGATTAAACTCTGTGATTTTAAATCTTTGATTTAAATCACTACTGTGAACACAGCCAGTTGATTTATTTGGCAGAGAGCCATAATACAAAGGGGAAAGACACCCTAAGCTGTTTTCTTCTTTAAAAGCTCTTTTGACTAATAGCCAAATACATTGGCTTATCATGCTTGGGAGGGGGATGGGAGGTCATGATGGATGAATTCAGTTCATGCTTCCCTTTCAGTGTTTCTGGCCCTGGACGTTGTTAAAGGGAGAGCAGTGGTGGAAGGTGGGGCCTTGCCTTTCTAAAGCAGGGATTTAGGAATATAAGCAACTCAGAATAGAGCATGTGGGAGTCTTGACACCCCCCTCTGGACTGCAGCTTTTCCCATTCGAACTTCTGATTAGCAATGATTGAAGCAACTTTGTACCTATCAGGGCATTTTTCTTGCTGGTCAGGAGTCAGCCTGGAATATTACTATTTTTCTTGGTGGTTTCATTGACAATCAGGGCAAAATGTCTTACACTTCTTTCTTTAACCTGCATCTCTTACTGATCATAGGGTTTTCAATCTCCCCCCTTCTTTTTCTTTGTATAGAAAGCAACCTAGAAATGTAATGTAGACTTGAGGCAGACTGGCTCAAAGGATGTTGGCAATATTTGCCATCACCCCTTTTGATACTTGCTGTTAAATTTTCAGGACATTGAAATCAAGCAGGTGTTTCCCAAAGAGCTTGTTCGGCAGCTAAAAGCATTTCCTGAAACACTTTATCCTGATAGGTCTAACCCCACGCTCGTTGGCTCTAGAGTAGTTCCAATAGCCGGATGTGTAAAGTTAACTTCTTTCGGAAGAGCAGCTGAGCTAGAGGCAGCAGCTGGGTTAGAGGGTGTTGGGGAGGAAGTCCCTTATTATGCACCTTAAATATTGGAGGCTGGTCAGTTTTGTCTTAGTATATCATTTCCCATTGCCATTCCCAGTAAAAGCAGGGCTTTAAATAATGTCTGGGACTCTAACTTTAGAGAACAAATAAAATTTGACAGGATGACCAGTTCAAAGCCAACACATTCTCCCTACTTGCTCCTTTTATGGCTTTGCAAACACATAAAGCACACTGGTCTTTTGGTCATCTTCTGTGCTTCCTCTAGGAGTGTGAAATATTGATGTTTCTCAGTGGCACTTGTAGTCAAGTGATATGGTGGTATGGCAGACCTTTTAAGTAATAACAAACACTTTTGATTAGAAATAGACTAGTTTATTTTCATTGCCCAACCTGGGAGGAAATGCAAGAAGTAAACACTTTTCCTTATTAGTGCCAGTTAACCTGGATTTCTTAAACCTTGTTGAATAGTCTAAGTTGGTGGAAGTAACGTGGAAATTTGTTTTTTGGAAATGATTAAAAAGTTAACAGTGGACTAAGATTGCTTGCTTTAATGGTACATGATACAGTACATATTTATTCAAAATACTGTGCCAAATAATCTGATAGAATATGGGAAGGAATGGTTCATCTCTCTTCCTAAAGTATGGGTGTAAGTCCTTTATTTTAAGAAAAATGACTTAACCAATTAGCATTGTACTGGATAAAATAATATGTCCAGTCCCTTATCCTTTTCCTTTCAGCAGGAAACTGCTTGTGTCTATGAGCACACAATACCTTGGCTGCCCATTGAGATTCAGTAACTCCCTAGCTATTGCAGTTTTAAGTTCTACAAGGAAGTGAATCATTCTCTCAAAATGCCCACCTGATAACACTGCAAAGAAATTCAAACCTACTTTTGCACCCCTTTCTCTCTAGAAACCTCAACCTTTGTTTTCCAAGTAGTGCCTCATGTTCGGTCCCAATTAAATTTATTTGTTGTTGAGAGAACGGAAATGTAAATACAATGGTGGTTGAAGTGCAGCAGTTACTCCCTTCCTCCTCTCTGCTGGCTTCCTGTCTGCATTATGGAAGGTCGAAACTGGTCTTTAGCATTAACTGGTTTTGAAAGAAAAAAAATCAGACTAGCTACATTAAGAAGCCTTACAGGTTACAAGCACAAGGGAACTACTAGTCTCAAGAATTATTTTTCTGAACTAAAACTGTGCCATCTCTTGACCTTCAGGCTAATCCCATGCTCCAACCTGACCACAGCCAGTGACTGGCAACACCATCTGGTAATGATTCCCAGGCCTTTGACAAAATGCAGCAGACAAATATCTGTTCCTCAAGTGCTTGCTCATGACCATTCCATATTAGGGGTGTGTGCTTGCCAGTCACCTAATGTGGAATGGACGTGAGCAAGCACTCGAAGCGGAAAAGACAGTTACCTTTTCTGTAACTGGTGTTCTTCAAGATGTGTTGCTTATGTCCATTCCATGACCCGCCCTCCTTCCCCACTGTTGGAGTTTCTGGCAAGAAGGAACTGAGGGTGGGGGAGGGGGGAGCCGGCGGTGCCCCTTATACTGCCCCATGTGGGCGCCACTCCAGTGGGTGCCAGAGCTGATCCCCTATGGATACTGCTGAGGGAAAAACTTCTGGCACTGGTGCATGTGGCGAGCGCACACACCTAATATGGAATGGACGTGAGTAACACATCTCGAAGAACACCAGTTATGGAAAAGGTAACTGTCTTTTCCCACTTGCATGCCCTTGAAACCTGCATGCATCCTCTGGATGTGGTGCTCTGTGCAGATTCTTTTCATGTTAATTATTCATTCTTCTCCTGTGTGTCTGCTGATTTTTAGTATATTTCCCTGAGACACAAGCTTAGAGCAAATTTTTATACAGAATTAAATTAGTAGCTGTGTATATCTAATATTATTCCTATTGGATGGTAACACAGTGTCTAATATTGGGCTTGTTCCAAGAAGGCAGGAATTTACCTGTACAAGATTTTACCTCTAAAGCAACCAAAAATAGGTCGTCGGTGAGCGGGATCGAACTTGGGACCTCTGGAACTAAGTGCACAAGCCGCTACAGTATGAGCTAAAATCCAAGTGGCCCTTAGCTAAGGGTTTAGAGCAGATTCATTACTCTGTCTCCAAGTGGTCTCCATGCCACTAGATGGGACAGAGCACTACACCCAGGAGGTGTGTGGGTTACACCTATACTAGACTGATGAGTTAACTCCTCCTGACAGGCCAAGACAATTCAAAATTTAATGCAGGCCTGTGCTGCCAGAGTTCTGTTCTGATTCCAGATTTCTAGGTGCAGCATGGGAACTGTTCTATAAGATTGTTACTTTAAAGTACCGGTATTCAGTGTTTTCTCTCTGTCCCCCACCTCTTATATGCCTTTCATCTAGCCCAGCCTTTTGACTGACCAAATAGGTGGGGTAGCAGCAAGTGGCTGCCAAGGTAGTTCCAGAGGCTGCCATGAGCTTAGTGCAGCACTAGCACTGTGAGGGAGCAGTAGTGTTTTCTGGAGGCTCTCTCTATACTTCTTGCATGACCCACCACTTTCTGTCATAACTGGCTAGAGCACCTAACATTGCTGCTCCCTTTTCAGAATTGATGAGTTCTACCAAGGCTTTGTGGCATTTGGCCAGCCACATGGCAGGATTTAGCTCAAGCGAAAATCCTCAGGATCCTCTTTAAGAATAAATGTCATGTGACCACTCCAAGCGTATTCTCCTGCTAGAGGCAGAATTAAATCAGCATACTGGTGGCGAGTAGATGCAATAGTTTATTATATTTAGATGTCTTTACTTACTGGTCAGAGGGATTAAACTAGAAGTCCCAGGCTAGAACAGAAGGCCTTGACTGTTTTACAGCTGGCATGTTTTCTTTCAGTTTACTTAGTATTCAGTTTAGTGCTTTCTCAAGGTGAAAGTGCATCCAGAATGCCCTTTTGTGATGCAAGGAACAGTTGAGCAGGGTTATGAAAGGAGGCAGTACCTCAATCTCTAACAGAGTTGCCTGTGTCAGTGAGTACTGGCACAGATGCCTGCTTGTGTGACCTCAGGTGTGGGTCTGGATATGGCACAGACTCTGGAATACACAGCAGTGGATGCTGAGGTAAATCTTAACTTGTGAGAGAGCCCCTTGCTGGGGGAGAAATTTGGTCTGCTTTGCCTTGTGGTCCTAGTTTTACATATTGATATTGGAAAGGGAGCACATGGGTAAGCTTTCTTTCCAACCTATAGGTGCTGATGTGAGAAGAGGATTTACATACCGTGGGAGTTTTAGGTGATAGCTGTATAATCCTTGATAGTTTCGGGGTGCCCCAATGGACTCCTATTTCTACGTCATCTCTGACTCCAAAGCTAAACCATTGCTCCCACTTCTCATCTGTGCTGAAGCAGTAATGTTGTGGAAGGGTGGTACCCCCTTTTTTTTTTGTCATGAAGAGAGTGTTTGTTTTATTCCCAGCTTCCTTGGGAAGACGTTTTTCAGAGCAGTTGTGACTAGAGAGAGACTTGAGTTCTACTTACAGCCTCCAGAGGTGCCCAACAGCTCATGAAATGTTGCAAGCTGCATGGTTTTAAACACTTTTTACAAGAACAAATAGGTCCAGCTGTCTCTTTGCATTTTTAAATTAGGATATTTGTGCCTAAATGTAAATAGTTTTCTTTGACAAACAATGCAAGCAGCAGCGGCCATCAGCATGGGGTGTTTCTAGTACAGCTAATTTTTATTTAATTATTCACCCAGCATCAAGTTGAAAGACATAAATTAAACACACTAATTTACTTGCAATATATGGTACAAATAGCCTGCCTCTTTGTGCCATCCAAATCAGCTGTGGTTACACATTGATAGTCCAAAATCAGAGAAGCTTCTGTAGAAATGTTACTTGGACCATGCTCTGAAGATCAGAAAACTGTCCTGACCCAGACTCTAGAAGGACCAAGTTTTACAGATGCAAATCCTCTGGAAATACCCTGCCTCCAGTCCAAGAGTACCTGACTAGGCACTTGGCAAGTATGTCTTCATTGTCTCAAAACTGCATAGAAAGAGAAGTGGTCTTTATGGTAGCCAGGCTGGAAATCACATAGGGCTCCTTACGTTGGAGCCAGCATATTGAATAAGCACTTGGAAACAGATGAAATTATTGCATTTCACCAATCAGTTGTGTAATGTGCTTGCTCTAAATCACTTTGCTTAGCAGAAAGGTCACTGCATTCTGCACTAGCTGATACTTTTTTTTTTTTTTTGGTAATGTGTATCAGTTTTGGCTAGGGGTGTGCTTTTTACTGAAAGTTATATTGATACAATCCCCAGTGTAGATGCGGTTATATTGTATAAAGGTTTGTAACAAGGCATTCTGCCCCTTTAAGGACCAGGGAGCAGGCAGCCCTGTTCTGGAGAGGAGACCAAAAGGCAGATTCTGGGCATCATCTGACTCATCTGGACAAGATCTAGGGATTGGATCTGATTCCCTACTAGGGGATATAAAGGCAGGCTCAGCTCCATGACGGAGACTGGGACAGGGGAGGGCTGGGAGTACACTCTCCTGTGGCTGTAACAGAAGGCTGCTAGTGGGGGGGCAAGCCCTGTGGACCACCCTCCCTTTCCGCTGAGAAAGGGCCAGACCATTAAGCTAGTGGAGGCCAGAGGGGCCCCCACAATCTGTGTTAAATAAACAGAAACCCGAGGTAAGGACTACAAACTGAACTTGGCATGGCCGATTGTCCCTGGCTGGTGATTGGGTACCCCAACCTGCATGGTGCTTTATGCTGATATAGTTAAAGCAATGCAACTTTTGTGTATAGACAAAAGTCTTGACTGCCTCTACCCAGCTGCCAAACATCCAGCCTTTCCCACTGACCATTTCTACGGTTTATCATTACAAATACCTGCAGCACGTTGAAATCTGAAAATGTGGGTGCAACATAAAATGAAATTTTTCAAAACAACATTGGCAGCCATGCTGATTTTATTTTTCTACTTAAGTCTATGAAAATCATCAGTTAAAAACATTAAATGAAGATGCTGCAGAATTTCTTGTCTGGCTTACTGTATTGCTGCAAAATGCAGGGGGCCTGTCTGAAGGGTGAAAAGCCAGGTTCCAGTACATCCCATAGATCCTGAACTACAGCCATCTGAGTCTACGTTGAACAGGAGAGGCTACCAAACAGACCATCTGAGGGTTGTCAGCAGAATCCTTGCGGGTAATTGCTACCACTTCCTTATTATACCTCTTTAAAATGAAAGATCAGAGGCACAGAATAACAATCCCACTCACTCCTGCTGGATCATTTCAGGCAGGTTTGAATTGTTTCTGCACCCTGAAAAAGGTTTTAACTTAAAAAAAAAAAAATTAAATGCTGTAAATTCCTTAGTTTATAAGCATCTGGTCCGCTGTATTACCAGCCCCCGCTGTTCAAAAATAGTTGTTGGGTCACCCAAAAAATTATGATTCGCTTAGAAATCCACGAGACGTGTTTCTTTGTCTTTGTTTTTTAATTTGACTGTAGTGTTTATATATCCAAGTCTTCTCCACAACCAAGGAAGCTAGAAACTTACTATATTTATATAAATGAAAGCTGAGCTTCTGAAGTAATCTCATGACTCAAGGAGCTGGGGCTTTAGGAGAAACACCAAATATTGCAAGACTTGAGATAAAGTGGGAGGAGTTGAGAACATTAGTATAATGGCAGCTGAGCAAAAATGTTGCCAGAAAAAGACTAAAGTAAGTTTTGTAACCAAACTTTCCCCTTTCCAAAATACCCATGCACCCAGTAGTCGTCTTCTCCGGGTCAAGGCATAAAAATAAGCATGGGGGTTTATGGTTGCTGACTGAAAACAGAAACTTTAACTGGAAGTGCGGTAATATATTAAGATGTGACTCCTTTACAGACATGGCTTTTGACTAATGCATTATTCTCTGGCTTTGTTTTTAGTTTAATGGAAGCTGCTTTCCTTTTTGATACATGTACTATTAAAGGAAAGCAGCTGACGGGAACAGCTGCTTGCCTTGCCTGTTTGGTTTGTGTGACTTAGCAGTTGATATGTAGCATAGAGTGCTTTATTAACAGCTAGAGGCTTCAGAAACAAGCCCCCCCCCCCCTTTTGTTGCCCTCCTCTCCTCTGTCTCCTGCCCCTTGCCAGGTTAAAACCAGTGTCTTCCGCCATAAAAAGGTCATTAGTGATATAAATTCCTTATTAGATGCTGTCTTTCTGCAGTGTGTAATGTCCAGAAAACTTCCAGGGAAATGAGAATTTGGAAGCCAGTCTTCAGTTCTGACTTTTTTGCTGATCTTCTTTGAAGAGCTGAAATAGAAGAGTTTGTAAATCAGTGTTCAACAGCTAAAACACAGAGGGCTTTGCAGAAGATGGGCCTTTTACCAAAAGAAAAGAAAGGAGTTAACATTTATGATTTGGAGATTACATACCAGTCATCCATCCTCTCTCTCTCTCTCTCTCCTTCTTCTCCCCCCCCCCCCCCCCGCGCGCACCACATTTCAAAGCTCTTAGGCATGTGTGCAGCTAGATACTTACTTACTCTGTAAGGGGCTTTCTTTAGATATTATCTATGAACTCATTTTTCGTGTGGCTTTTTTTTTTTGAGGGCCAGCCAAGACCATTAATCCCCACCTTTTCATTCCCTAATCCCTGCAAGGGTTTATTCTTGTACGCCTGATGAAGCTGCTTTGGCAGAGTCCATCATGCTGCAACTCAAGGAAAGTTTACTAATGTGGCTCTTTATGCAGATGTAGTTTTTCAGCTGATAAAGTAGCAGTTTCTTACTTGGGCAGTTTTAGCCACATCTCTCTAAGTTGTTAGTAAGAGTGACACAGTTGCCCAAAGGAAGGAAATTCATTCTGAAAGCTGGTATTTTCTTATGTTGTCACACTGTATCTTGGGGCAATTAGCATCTGTAAAGCGCTTAGAAAGCAAAAAGTTCAAATATACATGCTGCTTGTTGAGCATTGGGGTGCACTGATATAATATTCCCATAGTATTTCCTAGAAGCGTAGGGCGGAGTGTCAGCAGGGAAAATCAACTATGGCTCTCTTTCCCATCCCTGTCTTTTCTTCTCTAACTCTTTCTCTCACATGCCTATATCAGGCTGATGATACAAAAATCTCACTGCTTCTCATTTGTTCACAAAGGTCACGAATGAAGTATGGCTCTGCTGTGGACTTTCTTTGACACGCTCCCAGTTCTTGTTGGCTGTCCAGAGTTTCAGGGAAGTTTCCTTGCACTTGGTTGTATCAGTCTGTGCTATTTGCTTATGTCCTGTCTCAAAAGAGCACAGTAACCTCATCTCCTGTTGAAGTCAGTGGGAGCTGCAGATGCTCAGACCCTTTAAAAGTTAGGATGTTAGTGTTTTGTGGTCTTCTCCCTCTTTTGCAGAGGCAGATGGGTGAGAGAATTTAGACCTTTAGAATGAATAGTTTCACTCAGATACCTACTACCCACCAGTCCCTGTTTCCCTTCTAGCATTTTACCGTAGCTCTAAAGTAGTTTTCCAATACACCACTGGTCAGTCAGGGTTAATTTCTTTTTGTACGTGGGCCTTCCAATGTTTAGTTCTAGAAGACATGCCAGCCCATCTCTCTGGGGCACAAGCAGAAAGGAAACATAAATTAATTGAAAATAATAAAATATCAACTATAACCCCTTTTGACACTGCCACAAATACGGGTGTTAGCATAAAGACAAGCTTAAAAGTTAAGATAACAGATCTGTTAGGATGACTATTTCAGCGGCCTGCTTGCGGGGGGGGGGGGGGGGGCCGGGCAGAATTAGACCTGTAAGTCACTGGGGCATTCCCCTGCTGCCATCTTCTGAAGGTCTCTCTAATTTTCTCTGCCTCCCCAGTGGCCGGCAGTCCCCCCAGCCCTCCCTGCTGCAGAGCTCTTCTGAGGAAAATTTCAAAATGTTCAGACTAAAAATTGGGCTCAGTATTTTATCTGATTCCCAGTTGAGTTCTAGGGCTGCATTGGGTTCTGCAGGAGTTTGTTCCCTCAGCTCTGCTTCCTGTTTGGTGGTGGTTGCAGCAGCTGCTGCCCCTGCAGGCTTCAGGGATCAAGCTAGGCTGGAACAGCCAGAGGCAAAATGAAAGGTCTGTCTCCTGCTTGAGTGTCTTGTTGGGTGCTTGGCCAGCTATGAGCATAGAATGCATTTACCCTCACAGCCCAGTCTGGGCAGGTTTGCCTTGTCCCCCTTCTGTGGGCAGGAGAGGTGGCAGGTAGGACTGGAAAAGAGCTGGCTCCGGGGCAGACAGGCCTCCTATCTTCATGACGGCAATGAAGCGGTGAGTTGCGGCTGGAAGGAATTGGACAGAGCATGCTTACTGCCAACACCAGAGTGTGGTAAAGGGCCTTTGAGCTCTGGTCTTTTCCCTGGCTGCCACCTGTATAACAGTCCCTGCCCTACTTTTATCCCAGGCTGCGATTTATTTGGTCCATGTGGATCTCGTGCAATAGAAAGGGGAAGAGCTTCTGGGAAAAGCATCCTTGAGCCCCAGGCCAGTACCTTTCTTGAGAGACCTATATGGGGTACGGGAGACTAACAAGTGCAGTCTCTTTGAGGACAGAGAGATCCCTAACCATGGGAAATATTTTCAGAGCTATCTGAGCTCAATTTTTCTCCTCCCTTTGAAGAGGATTATGGAAGTAGATTCCTAAAAGGGAAATGTATGAATACATAAAATCAGCACTGTCTGCTCATTTGCAGAGTGCAGAAGGGCAGATCAATGCAGAAAACACCAGGCCAGGAGACATGTAGAACCCTGCAAATCCATGGATCATTTTTGCTGATCGGATGCGGATACAAATTTTGTATTCGTGCAGAGCTCTAGACATAGGCTGATTCCTCTAGGTGTGCACACATTAAACCCCCATGAAGGGTATTCTTCCTCCCTTAAGGGAGGAAGGCTAGCAGTCTAGGTTAGAGAATCAAATAGTAAAATATATTTAAAATAAACCCCCCAAATTTTCTCTCTCAAGAGTGTACTGAATACTGTGAAACTGTGCTTAGGTCTGTAGCTGCCCTAGAGAAGCTATAGCTATATAACCCTAGGGCAGTGTGAGAGAGAGAAGGGATTTTCTTGCCACATATAAAAGATTGGGACACCAGTCTTGATACTTTCCCAAACTATTGCTGAGGGTCAACATGCCCTCATGTCCAGGTTGTTTCCAGATTCCGTTGCTGGTTCCCAGGCCTCCCCTCTACCTCCTCTCCTCAGCAGATGGCTGTGGAGTGATGAGGGACAGCAGCCCAGATGTGGAAGAACTGGCAGGCAGCAGTGGCGGTCCACCAGTTCTGAGTTTCTACCATGCTGTCCCTCAGCCTTCATTTTTTTAATAATGCCAGAAGATTTTTCAGCATGGACCAGTCAAAACTTACTCTTGTATCACAATCGAAGAATAATCTGTCTATTTTTGCTGCTCAGGGATTCAGCATTTCTAACGGGGGGAGATTTTTACCTGAAATAACGAGAAGGCCACTCCAGAGGCAAGTACTGTATTGTTTCACTCTATAGCTGACTTATAGCTTTGATCAAAGGAAATCACTAAACATTGTCCAGAGGGGGTATGCTATGGAGTTGTAAAAGAATTTCAGAAACAGCTTTGTCCTACTCCCAGTCTCAGAACGAAATCATCCATCATCTACTTCAAATCGGAACAGTACAACCTGCTTCCCTTCCTGTTTTTAACCTGGAAGAATTGAGGACAAGCAAAGATAATGTTGAAAGTTCTGAAGTTAGCATAGAGAAATAAAGGTTAAAACAGTCCATTCTGGTCTGCCCAGAGCAGTTCACCAGCCAAGCTATAGTGAACTCCATTTTCAGGCGCGCACTCTCTCTCTCTCTCTCTCTCTCTCTCTCTCTCTCTCTCTCTCTCTCTCCTTACTTCTTCTTTTGTCATTTTTCAGGTGAGAGAGCTCCCAGCCTCTTCCAGATGCCAGCTCTTATTCTCAACCCTCTGTCCTTTGTTGTTGAGCTGAGATCCCTGCTGAGAGTGCCAGTCCATGAATCGCTGGTACTTGCATTGAGTCTCTGGACTCCCTGTTCATCTGTTTGTTTTCAGACAGTTCCTTATTGACTCTATTCATTCCCACCAGACAGGGAGGTGACACAAGTACCTATGTTTTAGTTTGTTCTGAGAGCAAACTTAATACCCCTGCTGGGTAACAATGCAAAGTATTGGGGAAACTGAGGCACACATAGGCTTCATAAAAATATTACAAAAAATTTCCCACTTCATCCCTGATAGCCATAATGGAAACCAAATGGTGTAACAAACACAAATCCAGTTCTCGTTGGAGCCTGTTGAGATTTCTGCTCCCTCCCAGGCATGCTGCAGTGACCCAGAGTTCATATGAATACATATCCAGCAGCAGTTTTGGTTATTCCCGCTCCATCTTGCCCATCTCATCCTTTGGCAGAGATCTAGTTCCACTTGTATAGTCTTAGTTCCTAGGCCTGGTGAATGCAGGCAATTTTATTTATTTATTTATTTATTTTTTTTAAAAGGAGTCTTCCAGATTAAGTTCATGGAATGGGTACCAGAAAGAGAGCACAGCATCTTCCAGCTAGAGTACAATGATTCATTGAAGTCTCTGAAAACTGCTCCTTCAATTGATAACAGACCTGTTCTGGTCATGAGTGTCAATAAGGTTTTCATAATAACTGGGAAGAACATGATCAGCCCTACCTGAGACACAGAGAGAGAGAGAGAGAGAGAGAGAGAGATTGTCATGTGCTGGGTGGAGCAAAATTTCCTATCTAACGACCAATCTCTTTGCAACTGGAAACAGTAGAGAAAATGACCTACTGTCAGGACTTGGGCTGTGAGGTGGTGAGTGACATTTTTCAAGGCTGGCAAAGTCCCTGCTTTGTGTTCCCACCTTTTTCATTGTTCCCCAGGACAATACTAAAGATAAGGATGTGAATGGCAGCAATACTGTTTAGGCTATTCTGGCTGAAGAGGCTATGACTTTGAGGCCTGATTAACCAAGCATCAGATCTTCAGCTGTCTCTCTTTTACAGAGAAGGTCTGTTGCAAGACCAGTCCCCCATCCAGGACCAGATAGGGTTTAATTGAATACTTGTATGAAGTAATCATTGCTCTCACAAACCCTGACAGAAAACTCAACAAATAGAACCTATCCTACTGGCTGGTGCAAAGTCCATAGTTCAACTAGCATGTTAAACCAATGAAACATAGCCTTTAGTCCCTCCATGAGCACTTTATTTTGGAGGTATAAATGTGTCTAAGTAGAAAAGTGAGGTCTCTGTAGTATGGTTTTCAGCTTGTTTAAGAAAAGGAAGTTTTAGATAAATTCCAACATTGTTTCCTTAGGGCATCAACCTTATTCCAGCGCCACAGGCCATAGGGTAAGACAATGTAACCTCATTCTGCTCCTTAGAATGCTATCCTGATTGAGGGTATGGCTACACTTACAAATCTGCAGCGCTGGTAGTTGCAGCGCTGGTCGTCCAGCTGTGCAGGGCCAGCGCTGGTGTGTGGCCACACTCACAGCTACCAGCGCTGGTGTGTGGCCACATTTGCAGCGCTGTTGGGAGTGATGCATTATGGGCAGCTATCCCAGCATTCAAGTGGCAGCAACGGTGCTTTTCAAAAGAGGGGGGTGGGGTGGGGCGTAGTGTGACAGGGAGCGGGGGGAGAGAGAGAGAGAGTGGATTTTTGGAGCCAACACTGTGTGTTAGCTTCCTGACTTGAAAAATCAGAACATGTTCCCAATCCCTTACCCTTAACTCTTAACTGCAAACAGCCTGCAGCCAACACGACTCCCTTTCTCCCCTCTGCCCCCGCTGTTTCTGTCAAGCAAACACTCACTCCCTGCCTGCCTCATTATCTCATTTGATTGTTCACAGATTGATCACAGCAAACAGGAGCTGTGTTTGTAGATAAACAGCTCCGGGATCAAGGGAGCGGAGTTCACAACAAAACAAAGAGAGGCTGCATAACAAAACAAAGAGAGTAATTTATAAAAGCATTCTGGGATACATCCTTATACCCTGGAGGCCAATCACAGCGCTGGTGTGTGGCCACACTTGATGACCAGCGCTGCAGCACCAGCGCTGGAATCCTTATTCCCCATGCTGAGTGAGGTGTACGGCCAGCGCTGCAGCCAGGGAGTTGCAGCGCTGGAAGTGCCCTGCAGGTGTGGCCACTTACTAATTGCAGCGCTGGTGGAGGCTTTCCAGCGCTGCAACTCGCCAGTGTAGCCATACCCTGAACCTCTTCAGGAGGTATCATTATACGTACTATCAATTGCAGTAATCCTCCCACAGATGGCTGATGTTTCCAGATTAGTTATTTATTTGAAGTTAGAAGTTTTCTCTAATAAGACTCGGTAGGTAGTATTCACAACTGTCATAGCATTCGTTCCTTGACTACATTCAAGAAATTGTTGTCTCCTGTTTAAACATCAAAGTCCAGTTCCTAGGAGCACTGACAGTCTCAGGACATCCGACGAAGTGGGTATTCACCCACGAAAGCTCATGCTCCAAAACGTCTGTTAGTCTATAAGGTGCCACACGACTCTTTGCAGCAGTCTCAGGACAGTGTGTCAAGTCTCCAGTATTGAGATCTGCTAGATGGCCATCGCCAAATTCTGCATGCTGGTTATCCAGTCTTAGGCCTGGTCTATACTGGGCGGGGGATTGACCTAAGATACACAACTTCAGCTGTGAGAATACCGTAGCTGAAGTCAACATATCTTAGTTTGATTTACCTCATGTCCTCACGGTGCAGGGTCGATTGCTGCGGCTCCCCCGTCGACTTTGCTTCCGCCTCTCGCTGAGCTGGAGTTCAGCAGTCGATGGGAGAGCGATCGGGGATTGATTTATCGTGTCTACGCTACATGCGATAAATCAATCCCTGATAGATCAATTGCTACCCACCGATCCGGCGGGTAGTGTAGACATACCCTAAGCCAGTGCTATTTTCTTTTGACAGAAGTCTTCTCCCATGTCCAGGGCCATGTGGAGGAGATATATAATCTACTTTGTTTTAGATGTCCACACTTAAAAAATGGATCCTGCTTCCCACCTTCTGCAAGGGACCTATTAAATTGAAATGACTGGAATTTATTTTTATTGCTTCAAATTTAAATTTGAAGGCATATGGTGTATTTAATATAATTACAAAAATATTTAGTTTTGATCAGCTAGATCTCATTTTTCTCAGATGGTTTTTCCTATCTAGACCTATTGGCCTTGGAGTGGTGGTTTCCATCTTACACTGACAGTTTTTCTTGAATGCATAAGAATATAAGAATGGCCATACTGGGTCAGACCAAAGGTCCATCTAGCACAGTATCCTGTCTTCTGACAATGGCCAATGCCAGGTGCCCAGAGATAATGAACAGGACAGGTAATCATCAAGTAATCCATTCCGTGTGACCCATTCCCAGCTTCTCCTTCTATCCTGACAAAAACAGTGGCTCCTGCCACTTTGCTCCCTGTAGCATTCTAAGAGACGAGTAGCAGCACCTGGATTCCTCAGTTTCTCTTGCCTCCTTCTGAAAAAGCTGTAGCAACACTTGAGCTCCTTGGCTGGCTGATCCCCTTTTCTTTTCTTAAAGATGCAGTGGGTTCCTGTGCTGCTCTGCTCTCTAGCCACTTTCTATCCAATCTCCCTTCTCACCTGGTCCATACTCCCACTTATCTGTGGCTGAGTAAGACTTTCAAGCTTAGTTTGTGGCCTTTAGAGTGTGGTGGTTCTCCTGTTCATATCTTCTTACTCATCAGATCTGCTGCTTCTGTCAAGTCAGATTGGCTGACTTCAATGGCAAAAATAAATTTACACTTTTTTTTTTTACCCTGTTTGCCCTGCTTAACCAAGATAGATAATGAAGGAGGAACTAGATTCTATTATGGATCAACAGTTGTTTGGGTTTGTAAAAATGTAGTAAATTGAATAATTTACACTTGTGCAAATGCTTTGACAGCAATGGGATTACACTGGTGTCACTGAAAGCATAATCTGAATACAATAGGGTTTAATTTGGCCCACAGAATTTTTAGTTTACAAGCAAAAATTTTTTTTTTCAACTGCAAATGGAGCACATTTGATCTGAAAGCCACTGAGATACAAACATGGAACCCTGCAAAGCCACTTCTCAGAAGAGATGGTAACATCAGTGAATCCTTAGTAACCTTCATTCAGATTCATTTAACCTGCTTCATTGCTTAGGCTCCTTGATAGAGGAAAGAAATTCAGATAAGGGTAAATGACCAAATTGAAAAGATGAGGGGTCTTCAATAAAGCCCTAATAGGAAATGGAAGTGGTGCCTTATCAGTAGAGCTCTGCAAATCTGTGGATATCCCTGGACAATGTTTGCAGATAGGATGCGGATCCAAATTTTGTATCTGCACAGGCTCTACTGATCAGACATCTGTAAGGAGGAACTGGTTCTGAGCAATAATGCTATGAGGAAACAATAGTGGTTCCAGCTATATTCACTTTGCTTTGAAAGTCCCTTGACAAGATTAATTACAACTTCATTAAATGAAAACACATTTATAAAATGAGAAGCTACATTAGATTTAAAATCTGATGTGTGGCACTAATTAGAGGTAGAAGTGAACTGAGATTTGCACCAAGGCAATCAGACTACTGCATGCTACTAGTGTTGAATGTGGTGTTCTATCATATTTAGTTCCTTTCAAAAAAAAAAATCTAGGGGATTCCTGGCTTTCTCACCTTTTGGATTATTATTCTCTGCTTATGGTTGCTCATTCATCAGATCAGATGGGCCACTGTACAGACAGCTTTCTGTGCCGTATGCAGTGCTGCCAAGTGGTGTAATGCATACAGCACCTATAGTGTGGAGAGTTGCATATTACTTCCTGTAATTGCCACATGCTTCTGCAGGTTCTCCAGTTTCCTGCACTGAGGGAGCATTAGGATTCCTTTGCATGCTGCACCCTTGTTTCTTTTAAGAATGTAAAGTATCTGCCACATGACGACTCCTAGCTGGAAGTGGGTGGATCTTTCATCCAAATCATGCAAGTTCTTTCTGATAGCAGTGGTTGTTCTCTCAGTGCTGACTTTCTTAAAACTCGTAGGATTGCACTAGTAGCTGATGTGAAAGAAACATGCTGAAGTTGTTTCCCACTTCCTGGATAAACTGAACAGATTTAAACCACCTTGATTTATCATGATTAAAATTAAATCTTCTTATTTGCAATTTGAATACTGGTTTAGTTTGTCTAAGGATCTCAGAGAGACACAGCACAAACTCTCACTGCACAAGACCTTGTGGGCAGACCTTTGGTTTGGTTGTGGGAGTTTGGGTAAAGAACCCAAACTTCTTCAGGAAAAGATTTCTGGTAATGAGAGAAAGGAGTCTGTTATGCATCTTCTCTATATTGGTATTTATACAACCTAAGTGACAAGGATGTTCCTGTATTGGCTGAAGGTGACTCAAGTCCTCAGCTGTGATCATGGAAGGCCTGATCCTGCGTTACATGACTTCTGACTTAGATCTGGGTTCTGCTCGGTGCTGAATGCCCTAAATGTCCTTTTGAAGTCAGTGGTGAAGTATTATGCCTCGTATGTCAGATTTTTCTGCTTTAAGCCAATTCAGTGTGCTTTGTGCAATATCTAATTATCTAGTAATTCAGTATTATCATCACTGATGCGAACAAAATCTTTTATGCTGTTAGATGCCAAAACATGTGTTCAGATGAAATGTCCTCGTGTTTTTAAGGATATTGTCAAGGTCAGTAGGACTAGAGTAATATACTTCAATTGACCCCTTTTGAAGGGCTTGTCTGTAAACATGAGTGTTTATACAAAATTATACATGCTCTCTAACAGCTGCTAACCTGGAACTGGCTTGTTAAGGGTCTTAACCACAGGGAGTCCTGCATTTTGGGAAACAAATTCCTGTATTCCTTACTATAAGTCTGTGATATAGGACAAGCCCACCGCTGTAGGCTGTCAGTAGTATATTTAATATACCTTCTAGAAATAAATAAATAGGGATTACCTGTGCCTGGAGTGTAAAAGGTACTCAATATCTTAACTCCTTTTTTAAGGAAACTGGAGGCACATTTCAGGGAAAACTGATATGGTTTTAGAGTGCTGCAGAGAAAGAGGGATGACTTACTTCAGCAGGCAATGGTAACTTCTCCTGCTGTGGCCCATTCTAAGAAAAGCTGACGTATGACAGGAGAAATGGGAACTATGGCAGAGCTGTTTCTGTTCTTACAACCACAGGTTTCACTCTGTGTGAGTAGTTAAATGCTAATTTTAAAGGAGAGTGGGGCACTGAAAGAAAACAAATGGTTGTATCACATCAGTGTGTCACAACTGAGCCTAGAGCAGGGGTCGGCAACTTGTCTGAAGTGCTGTGCCGAGTCTTCATTTATTCACTCTAATTTAAGGTTTTGCGTGCCAGTAATACCTTCTAAAAACGTTAAAATGTCTCTTTCCACAAGTCTATAATCTATAACTAAACTAGTGTTGTATGTAAAGTAAATAAGGTTTTTAAAATGTTTAATTTTAAGTGAAACTTCTTAAATTAAAATGCAGAGCCCCCCGGACCAGTGGCCAGGACCCGGGCAGTGTGAGTGCCACTGAAAATCAGCTTGCGTGCCGCCTTCGGCACACGTGCCATAGGTTGCCTACCCCTGGCCTAGAGTAAAGGACAAGAACTGCAGTGACTTAGAAGGCCTGGACTATGCTACAAAGTTAGGTTGACATAAACAGTCTTGTGTCGATCTGAGTGTGCACGTGTCTATCCTTAAATTTTGCCTCCCACTGATGTAAGCTCTCCATTATGCCAATGTAGTAACACCACCTTCCCCGAGTGCTGTTTAGCCCTTGTCAAGGTACTGAGGTTGATGCAGCGCAAATGCAGACTGTGTTACCTACGTTGACCCTACCAGTCCTCCAGCAGCTGTCCCAGAATGCCTGACAGTGATTGCTCTGGTCACAGTTGTGAACTCTCCTGCACAGGGGTCAGAGAGACCAGATTGTCCATCTTTGCATGCATACCTGGCATCTCTCCACTGTTTTGTGCAACTGGCCAGCTGAGCATGCTAGCTAAATGCTCGAAACACACTCTGGTCTTGTGTACGCGTAAGATATTGGAACTTCTGGGCCTGTGGGGAGAAGAGGCTGTGCAAGCACAGCTACGGACCAGCTGTAGAAACGTGGACATCTCTGAGCAGATTACATGAGCATGCAGGAGAAGGGGTAAGAGGGTAAGCAGCAATGCTGCGTGAAAGCATAGGAACTGAGGCAGGCATATCAGAAGCTAGGGAAGCCAACGGTTGATCTGGTGCCAAGCTGCAGACCTGCCACTTTTGCAAAGAGACCACCACCCTGCACACCATCGTGGATATCTCCAAGGAGCTTGAGTCACAGGTGCCTGGTGTGAACAGTGAGGATGTGGAAGAGAAGGATTCCCCCAGTTACATGTCTCATCCAACTCTGCCATCAGCTAAGAACTGTTTGAAACTCCATCGCAGTCCAGTCAATCCTTGCAGTTGACCAGAGGCAAGTCTGATGGAGGTGAAGGAATCTTGGGGTAAGTGTCAATTTATTTGCTCTTACAGTGATGTCCCCAACTTAGCATGATACAGCTATTGATTTTTCATTCATTTATTGTACTAGAAGAGGTAGCGATACAACAAAGAGAGGTAGAGTATCTGCTTTTCATTCTCCTTTAGAGTTAGGTGAGGGAGAGGGAGTACATGGATAAGTTTGTGCATAGGGATGTCCCTTGAATCCTCCTGAGAGATCTTGATGCAAATGCCATGGAGGTACTGTGCAATCCTCCTCTGAAGGTTTCTAGGGATGACAGCTTTATTTCTTCCTCCCGTGGTAGGACACTATCTCATGCCAGTTGGCGATAGCCATAATGCCTGCCGAAGTTAACAGCATACGGGCCCAGGTGGCTTAGGGATGCCAGCAGCAGCTGTGCTCTGTGCCTTTGTTACTCAGGAGTGAGAGATCTGCTGCAGTCACCACTGTCTGTGGAAAATGGTGCCAGGATTTAGTGCCCTTTCTCTGTACTCATAGCTTCCTGCAGTCGAGTAATTCCCTCCTCATTTCCCTCACCCATGGTGGGCCACACTCGGAAGCAGAAGTGTTAGTAAACATGTCTTGTTTAACACTTTAGGGGAAGTAAAGGAAGGGGAGAGTTCTTAATCTTGACTTTCACATTCTGTTGAGTATACTGAAAATGGTACCTCTGTTTTATCTATAGCAGCTGCCACTGTGGCCTTGAGAAGTTCCACCTCCATACCACAGAAACCTGAGCCAGGGAAGGAAAAGAAAGAAGAGGTCTCGAGATATGTTCAGTGAGCTCCTGCAAGCCAGTGCTACATCAGACTGTGAACACAGGGGCTGGAAGATGAATTTTGCAAGTAGCCTTGAGAGAGAGAGAACAGACAGGAGACAGGCTGAGGAGTCCCAGCAGGAAAAGGAGAGGGAGATGCATCAGGATGGAATCGGGCTTCTCCGGCTGCAAACACATGCTGCAGACTGTTGTGGACTTATAGGTTCAACAATCCCAGTCTCTCCTCCTTTTGCAGTCCATGGAAAACTCCAGTACAGCAGCTCCCTACAACCACATTCCATGTGGTATCAGGGAGACATTAAGGACAGCCACAGATATACTGACCTCTGAGAACCATGGCTGCTGTATGTGCAGCTAGCGTGGACATGAATATTTCTTCCCCTACTCTAAGCTCTGTTCGATACATTTATTAAGCTAATAATGTATTTGCTTTTAACATGCACAGAAATTTTTTTGAATTTTTGGTTACTCAATAAAACTATTATTTGGAAAATAATCTTCATTAGTTCCCAACATATGCTGCAGAAAGCCTGGCAGTAGTGAAAACACCACTTAGTTGTTGTTGTACATGACATGACTCATAGGATCAGTGGGGTGGGGGAAATGTGGTCATAAATATACAGCAAGCGCCAGAAAATTAAGTTAATTGTCAGTGTTGTATTCATAGATGTATACCAAGCAGTACACAATTCCTAACAGGTCCCAAAACTGCAGGGCCTGGTGGAGTACAGTACACCACTATGCATTACTGTGGCTCACTGTTAAAGTGCTCTTTCAAAGCCTCTGAGCCATTGAGCTCTTTTGTGTCTGGCTGTTCAAACTCAGCAGACAGCTGCTCCACCTCTGGCCTCCAACCTGACCTCAGGTTTTCCCCTTTAGCTTCCCAGATATTATGCAGGACACATCAGGCAGCTACAACCATTGAGATATTTTTCTCCCTGAGATGCAGTCTTGTGAGTAAATAATGTCAGTGCCCCTTCAATCTACCAAAGGCACATTAAACTGTCATTCTGCACCTGTTGATCTGGTAGTTGAATCCTCCTTTGGTGCTATCGAGTGGCTGGTGTATGGCTTCGTGAGCTAGAAGAGTAAGGGGTAGACTGGGTCCCTCAGGATTACTACTGGCATTTCAATATCAGTAATCTACTGATTGGGAAATAAAGTCCCTACTTGTAGCTTTCTGAACTGTCCTGTGTTAAAGATGAGTGTGACATTCACCTTCTCTTACCAGCCAACGCTGATGTCGGTGAAGCATCCTCGGTGATCCACAAGCATTTGCATCATCATAGGAAAGTAGCCATTTCTGTTGATGTACTTTGTAGCAAGGTGGTCTGGTGCCAAAATAGGGATGTTTGTGCCTTCTCTCACCACCGCTCAGGAACCCCGTTTCTGAAAATCCACCCATTATGGTCCTGCATATTGCCGAGAGTCAGCCCTTTGTGTAAGGAGACAGCTAATGGCCCGGAACACTTGCATGACAATGGCCCCCACAATCAATTTTACAACTCCAAATAAATGATTTCTCATTGACTGGTAGCAATCCAGCATTGCAAGTTTCCACAGTGTGATCGCCTCTCACTTCTCCGCTATCAGTGAGGCTCTTATTCTGATGTCCCTGTGCCGGAGGAGTGAGCTCAGCACACAGATCCAGGAACGTGGCCTTGCACATCTGAAAGTTCTGCAGCCACTGCTAGTCTTCCCAATCCTGCATTATGCTGTGAAACCAGCAGTCAGTGCTTGTTTCTCAGGCCCAGCAGTGGTGCTCCACCGTTTTGCAGCTTCTCTGTGAACACCACCAACAACCTTGAATTGGTTCTCCTTGTGTCCCACAGCAATCTGCCCTCCAGGAAATATCACATTCCCTGTGGCTCTGCAAATACTGGAGGATCACGTGTCCTGTGCTTACAGTGCTCATGACAATAGTACAGAGGTGTGCAGGCTCCATGCTTCTGTCAGAAATGGTGGACGGTGACAAGTCCCTCATGGGTTTGTGGGATTTTCAAAATAGGAGTGTAAATTAAGGGGTAAAGGTGGCATTATGGGGTTGAGAAAGTAACATGATGGGAACTTAACTCTACAGTCTGTCATCCCTGCATGACTCATTTCTGTCCCATTATGCAAACTTCCCAAAAGATAGTGTACTGAATGGTGGCAAGTTGCAGACTGGAATTACCTACTCATAGGGCACCGCACTGTGCGTCAAAACAAGCACTTCTGGTGAGTATATGCAGTGGCGATGCAGGGAGCCAAGTAAGCATACAGACAAGCGATATACTAACTGCAGCGGCTTTATGCCTAAATAATTCACATTGGGGAAAATCTGTAATGTAGACATGCCCAAAAAAGATTAACAAAAGAAATGTTTGACCTTAGGAAGAGCTACTTAATTGAATCCCTTGATGGACAAGAGAGAGTAAAATAGAGTTAATGCTTGGGGAGGTCTGGGGAGTGTAAATACTAGCAAATCCAAGTACCATCACTAGCTTCCCACTTCAGATCTTCTCCCATTCTTCTCTAGTCTAGGGGTAAAGTTCATTTGCTACAAATCATAAGAACAGTGAATCCTTTCTAAAGCTGCTGTATTTCAAAACAGTGATCTGGATGGTTGTGA
Source organism: Mauremys mutica (assembly GCF_020497125.1). Classification (NCBI taxonomy): domain Eukaryota; kingdom Metazoa; phylum Chordata; order Testudines; family Geoemydidae; genus Mauremys; species Mauremys mutica. The sequence continues at coordinate 293,426,920 of NC_059073.1, read as the reverse complement.
AAAGCTCACTTCCAGTGTCTGTCATAGCTGGAGACAGTGTCAATTCCTACAAGGATCAGACTTCAGCAAGCAGTCTGCTGTCTGCATTACATGGCTGACAGAGGGTGGTGTTTGTAATATATAGTCTGTTTCCCTAAGAAGAATATCTCCTTTGCCAAAATCTGTAGGAGGCAAGTTTCTGTGCACAGAAAACATATGTATTCAACATAAGATGTAAATAGTCTGCCTACTATATAGTGCTCATAAAAATGCCTTCTGAAAACCCTTGCTCTGTCTCCACCTGTCTTTTCATCTTCTTGTTTGTGGATGGGGAAGGGGATTGATTCTTGATCTGACTACAGGGCCGCCCAGAGGATTCCGGGGGCCCGGGGTCTTCGGCGGCAGGGGGCCCCTTCCGTTCCGGGACCCGCCGCCGAAGTGCCCCGAAGACCCGCGGCGGGAGCCCCCCGCCGCCGAATTACCGCCGAAGCGGGACGCGCCGCTGAAGTGCAGCCCGGTCTTCGGTGGTAATTCGGCGGGGGGGGGGCCGCCGCTGGTCTTCGGGGCACTTCGGCGGCGGGTCCCAGAACAGAAGGGCCCCCCCGCCGCCAAAGACCGGGCTGCACTTCGGCGGCGGGTCCCGCTTCCCCCCCGCCCCAGCCCCAGCTCCAGCCTCTTACCCCCGGCTCCCTCCTCACCCGGAGTCTCAGCGCCTCGCCGGAACAGCCGCAGCGTGCGGCCGGCGGGGCCTGAGCTCCGTCCCGCTCAGAGCCGCGTGGTGAGGGGGCGGGGCTGGGAGCTCCCCGCCGAGCGGAGGGAGCTGAGCTCAGCCCGGAGCTCCCAGCCCTGCCCCTCCCCACACGGCTCTGAGCGGGGCGGGGCTCAGGGGCCCCGGCAGAGACTCGGCGCTTGATGCGCTGAGGCTCCAGGAGAGGGGCGGAGGCGGGAGCCTCCGCTGTTCTCTTGGGGGCCCCTGCGGAGCCCGGGGCCCGGGGCAAATTGCCCCCTTTGCCCCCCCCTCTGGGCGGCCCTGTCTGACTATGGTTCCGCATACAGAGAGTTTGGAGAGGAATGGTACACAAGAATCCATTCTGCTGACAATCTTCATTCAGCTGCTCTGCTCCTCTAGCTCGGTGAGTTGCAAAATAAAACGAGCTGGGGTGTGATGAACTGAAAAATATATATATTTTTGAATGAAATATATGGTGTCTAGCCTCCGTTTGATTATGAGGGGTTACTTGCTATGGAGTTACGTTAAAGGAAGCTGTAAATGAGAGAGCCCACAGGAAATGAAACTATGGCAAAGATAAGAGCCTCAGGTACACACCTTCAAAGCAGCTAAGATAATGGCTGTATCATCAGTGGCTGATAAACTATCTCAGTCCATCTAGGCTAGAATGGTTTACTTTTCCCAAGGCTTAGTCTGGGATCAAAGGAGCTGTAAAACCCCGAAGACCCTAGGGGGTTGATCAGGGAGAGGCTACCAAGGGTGAGTCAGTGAAAAGCTCACAGGCTGGCAAGGGGTTGCACAGACAGAGGGGATGTGCAGCATGTAGGACAGAATATTCTATTTTTTATTCTACATAGATTCTCATACACACTCATCAATCAATCCATCCTCCTCATCATATCCACTCATTATACTCCACACCTGAACATAGCCATTATATGAACATCATACCGTCATATCTCAATGTCTGTACTTTGACCCATCAACCTTTTACCCCCAATCGGGGATATTGCAGATTATGTATTCCTTACGACACCCGATCTTAAACCGAACTTTTCACCCTCGATAGTCTGTACGTTATTCCCTGATAACCAGAAACTTCTATGCTTAAACTCTGTACCGTTCACCTTTTTTTTTTAAACATCATCTTAATAAAATGTTTAAATCTGAGCGCCTTCCAGTAGTGTGATAAACCATGACTACACATCAGTCACATGTTGTTTGTACTCTCATCCTCTCCCCAGGGGGAGAAATGTGTGCAGTGCAATGTCATGTTTTGGTAGGGTTTTGTTTTTTAAGAAATGTGTTGCTATGCCTTTGTGAGAAGGCATAGTCAAAGAAATATGCCATGCACTTGGAGCAGAAGGTGTTAAGGTTTGTGATGGTCTTTAGTTCCTGGGGGAGTTCATTCCACAGTCTCAGTCAGGCTTGAGAAAGCGCTGTCTCCTGTACTACAGATGAGATATACCAGGGGTCGGCAACCTATGGCATGTGTGCCAAAGATGGCATGCGTGCCATTAAAAATCCTGCCCAGCCCGCTCTTGTCCACCCTCTGCTCCCCCCGCCCTCCCACCCCGCGGGGGCAGGAGGCAAGGGACAGGGGGCAGAAGCTTGGTCCTGCCGGTTCCCCTGCCTCTTCCCGAAGTGTACTGGGTTCCTGCCCCTCCTCCTCCTCTCCGTCCATCTCTCCCTCCCTCCCTCCCTCCCCGCTGCTCCCGGCAGAGGCAGAGAAGAAGCGGGGCAGGGCCTTGGGGAAGGGGTGGTGGTAGAATAGGGGCATATCCCCTCCAGCCCCCTGCCCTGCCCGCCCCCCCCCCCCAGCCCTGTGCCCCGCACACCCCCCAGGCTCCTGCCCTGAGCCCTGTACCCTCCTCATACGCACCCAGCCCTCTGCTTGACTCCACCCCCCCCATGACCCCAGCCCTGACTCTGGCACCCCCACACATACCCAGCCCCCCCAGCCCCTGCCCTGACACCTGCACCCCCTCACATGCCCCCAGCCATCTGTCCTGATTCTTGCACCCCCCACATCCCCACCCTGAGCAAACGGGAGCTCTTGCACCCCCCCTCCCCACATTCCCACCTGCTCCCCTTGCACCAAATGGGGGCTGCCCAGGTAAGTGCCCCACACCCAAACCTCCTGCCCCAACCCTGAGCCCCCTCCTTCATTCTAGCTCCTGGCCAGACCCTTCACCCCCAGCCCTGTGCTCAGTGCACTCCCACCCTCAGCTCAGTGTAGAGAGAAGAGAATGGGCCAGAACCAGGGAGAAGGTAGGTACCTACTGTATGTGGGCGGGGATGGGACCTCAGACTGGCAGCAGGCTGAGTGGGTCCGGCAGCTGGGATCCTGGCTGGCAGGAGCCAGCGGTTGGAACCCCTGAGCGGCTGTGGGCTGAGCCGCTTAGCCTGCTGCCGGTCTGAGGTTCTGGCTGCCGGACCCGCACAGCCTGCTGCCGGTCTGGGGTTCTGGCTGCCAGACCCTTGCCAGTTGGGGTCCTGGCCTCAGGCCCCGCTCAGCCCACTGCTGGCTAGGTGAACAGAACCCCAGACCAGCAGCGAGCTGAGCGGGCCGGCGGCGTAAGATCAACATTTTAATTTAATTTTAAATGAAGCTTCTTAAACGTTTTGGAAACCTTGTTTATTTTACAATACAACAATAGTTTAGTTATATAATATATAGATTTATAGAGAGAGACCTTCTAAAAAACATTAAAATGTATGACCGGCACGCAAAACCTTAAATTAAAGTGAATAAATGAAGACTCGGCACACTGCTTCTGAAAGGTTGCTGACTCCTGAGATATACCCTTGTTATAAAGAGTTCATTGTGCCAGAGTATAATTGTCGACCAGTGTCTTCATCCTGGAACTTAAGGCAACCTTTTAGATATCCTGGGCCCAGGCCATGAAGTGCCCTGAAGATAAAGACTGAGACCTTGATTAGAAATTTTGTGGGAAACAAGTCTACAGAGTGGAAGACAGATTTGATGTAGTCTGGGTTGCTGAGGAGATGCGCTGCAGTGTTCTGCACTAGTTGGAGTTTCCGAAGTGTTTGACGGCTTCATGCCCAGGTATATCACATTGCTGTAGTCCTTCTCAGAAGTGACAAAAGCATGAATAACTGAGGCTAGGTCATCACCCATCAGGATGGGATGGAGTCTCCTAGCAGACTGAAAATGATAGAAAGCATTACTCACAGATGCTGCAATCCATTTCTCCCTGCATGAGACAGAGTTAGCTGGTATGAGGGGCACTTACAAATGTGTAAATAACTATACATGTAGGTCTTCTGTTGTTTTTAGTTGTTGTGCTAACCTGCTTTGTACCTTTGAGGAATGCTGCCTTAAGTGAGAGAGGGGAGCATGTAACAGTAAGGGTTGGGGAAAGGCTGAGTAGGAATGAGTGCTATTTGTGCTACTGCTGTGCTCCTAGGGCGAGGGGGATGGTGTCACCTGTCACTCTGAAGCCATCTCCTGAGTTAACTGAGGAAGGAAGCCTCTGAAGCGAATTTCAAGATTCTTTCTTGACTGGGAAGTAGGCTGAGATCCTCAGAACCACTTGAGGTTTGCCCATTGCCACAGGATAGTTTTGTGTTGGCACATCAGTCTGCCAATTTGCTATGCCTTCAGAGACTCCATTAGAGATACATTTTATATTAAGTTCCAATAACATGACTTAAGTCTTCCAGTTAGTTGTGCTGATGTTGCATAACTACCACATAACTTATGAAATTGAACATCAGGATATTTACTTCCCATAAGTGTACAGAAAGTCAGTTTCTGTAATTCCTCACTTGCTGTATAGGTTTGAATGTGCTAAATCCTCCATCCTATTTTATGGAGATTAGGTTGACCCAAACTATCCATTCTTTTGAAAATGAGTATCATGCAGTCTTTTTTAATGCAATATCGCTACAACTTAGTTTAGATGGGACCATCCCAGATGGTGCCCTAAGCATTATAAACAGTTTCTTCTCTAAGCACCTATGCTGCAGTTTCTGCCTCTGATTAGATACTGTTCTATTGTGGTGGCTCAGTAGCATAAATAGTTATCATCCTGGTGAGTGTGTGATTAGGCAGGCTTTGAAGGAAAGCAACAGAAAATACTTCCACGGACAACAGCTGCTTAACTGTTTCTGAAATGTTTGGATTGGACATAAACCGAGGCTTTCCTTACAATCCAAGAGATATGGGGACACATTGGTTTGCAGGCCATCTGGAGTTGGCTTTAGGCTGAGTAAGCATCTTTATTATACAAGGGCAGATGAATGTTAGTAGGGCCTATATTTCAAGTCAGTAATAGTTTCCATCTGAGTACGAGGATGGCCATGATTTACTATTCTGGGCAGTTCTAAACTCTGTTACTGAGAGGAAGCTCTGCTAACAAATAACTCAAGACTTTGAGACTAATACAAATAATAAAAAGGATGCTGATGTCTTCACTGGCTGAATGAAAACTGCAAGCTGGTGGAAATATTTTAGTATTTTGATCAACAGTTGATTGCAATGTGTGCTCAGAGGACTGTGTGGTCACGAACACATGGAAGTGTGTAAAAACAGGGGGCTGAGCCATTTTTGGGACTTGTCTAAAAATAATTGTTCAAATTGATTGTTATTCACAAAATGAAATTACGAGTCTTAGGACTTGTTGTATTGGTATTGACCTGGAATAGAAGATAGTATTACTGGAATGAAAAGTCTGTGACTCCTATGAGGTATACTTTGTGATGGTCATGGTTAGAAACAAATGCCAGGAATCGGGTTTCCATCTGTAAATAGTGTGCATTTCTAGCCCCAGTTCTGTCATTCATAGATTGTAAGGCCAGAAGGGACCTCTGTGATCATCTAGTCCAGTGGGTTTCACCCTTTTTTCATTTGTGGACCCCTAAAAAGTTTCAAATGGAGGTGTGGACCCTTTTGGAAATTTTAGACCATAGGTTGAAAACAACTCATCTAATCTGACCACCTGCATAACACCAAGCCATAGAGCCTCCATGAAATAATTGCTGTTTGAACTAGAGCCTATATGTTAGAAAAACGTCCAATCATGATTTAAAAATTGCCAGTGATGAAGAATCTGCCACAGCCCTTGTTATATTGTTCCAGTGCTTAATCACTCTCACTGTTAAACTGCACCTTATTTCTAGTCTGAATTTGTCTAGTGTCAGCTTCCAACCATTGTATTTTGGTTTGCTAGATTGAAGAGCCCATTATCAAATTTTTGTTCCCTATATGGCTACTTATAGACTCTGAACCCTTAATCTTCTCTTTAAATAGATTGAGCTCCTTCTGTTTACCAAAAAAGAAAGATCAGGGACAGTGAGGGTCTGCTGCTCAATGAAGAAGATAAGCTGGTAATGGAAGGTGATAGGAAGGCAGAACTGCTCAATGCCTACTTTGTTTCAGTCTTGTCACAAAAGATGTGACTGGATGACTGGTAAAGTTACCATAGACAATAAAGGGGAAGAGATGCAGATCAGGATAAAAACACATCAGAGATCCTCTGACTAATTTGAATGAACTCAAGTCAGCAGGGCCTGATGCTATTCACCCCAGGGTGCTGAAGGAATTAGCTCAAGAAATCTCAGAATCATTCATGGATGACAGGAGAGTGCTGGAAGACTGGAGAAGGGTTAACATAGTGTCAGTCTTTAAAAAGGGGAAAAAGGAGAAGCTGAGGAACTATAGACCAGTCAGCCTGACCTTGATACCTGGGAAGCTACTAGACTCTAGTAACTAGAGCAATGTCTAAAACATTCAATTTGCCAATACCTGGAGCATGGTTAGATGCAACAAATTCTGCATCTTGGCAGCGGGTTAGACTAGATGACTCTTGCAGTCCCTTCTGACCTTATGATTCTACCACCACAAAGCATGTTTTCTAATCCTTTAATCATTCTTGTGGCTCTTCTCTGAACCCTCTCCAATTTATTAGCATCCTTCTTGAACTACGGTTACTAGAACTGGATGCAGTAGTCCAATAATGGTCACGCCAGTGCTAAATACAGAGATAATATAACCTCTCTACTCCACCTTGAGAGTACCCTATTTATGCACCCAAGGGTCTCATTAGCCTTTTTTGGGCCACACCACAAAAGCTTTAGGGGGGAGGGATAGCTCAGTGGTTTGAGCATTGGCCTGCTAAACCCAGGGTTGTGAGTTCAATCCTTGAGGGGGCCACTTAAGGATCTGGGGCAAAAAAACAGTACTTGGTCCTGCTAGTGAAGGCAGGGGGCCAGACTCAATGACCTTTCAGGGTCCCTTCCAGTTCTATGAGATAGGTATATCTCCATATATTATTTTATATTAAATTATTAAAGCTTATGCCCAATACATTTGTTAGTCTCTAAGGTGCCACAAGGACTTCTCGTTGTTTTTGCTGATACAGACTAACACGGCTACCACTCGGAAACCTGTCACCATTGTACTGGGAGCTCATGTTCAACTTACTATCCACCATGACCCTTAAAATTTGTTCAGAGTCACTGCTGCCCAGGATAGAGTCCCCCATCCTGTAAGTGTGGCCTACGTTCTTTGTTCCTAGATGTATACACTTACATTTGACCATATTAAAATATAGATTGTTGCCTTGTCTCTAGCTTATCAAATGATCCAGATCACTCTGACGGTAACCTGGCCTCTTTATTATTTACCACTCCCACAGTTTTTGTGTCATCCGCAAACTTTCAGTGGTGATTTTGTTTTCTTCCGGGTCATTGGTTCTTGGCTTTATTTAATATTTTTATCAATCTCTGCAGGACCCACTGGAAACATACCTGCTGGAAAATAATTCCCTGTTGACCGTTACATTTTGAGACCTGTAATTGAGTCAGTTTTTAATCCATTTAATGAGAGTTCCATGTTGATTTTGTATCATTCTGGTTTCTTAATCAAAATGTTTTGTGGTACCAAGTCAAATGACTTCAGAAGTCTAAATATATTACATCAAAATTATTACTTTTATCAACCAAACTTGTAATGGTATTGAAAAGAAGATGTCAAATTAATTTGACAGGATTTCCATAAACCCATGCTGATTTGCATTAATTACAGTACACCTCCTTTAATTCTTGATCAAGTCCCATATCATTATTATTAATATTAATCAAATCCCATATCCCAGTCCATTTGTGACGTTCCTCTCTGGTGTTATCTGGACCAGTGATCTGCTAGGTCACTCCAATCCTTGACTCTCGGAGCCAGCCTTACCCTGCTCTGCTGTGAGAACCTCCACTCCTGGGCTGTTCACGCACAGTCTCTGGCATGTAAGCTGCTCCTTGGGTTGTGCAATCAAATGACACTAGCCAATATCTCCGGTCCCAGACACAACTCTAGGAACCTCCATCTTGTAGTGCCCAGTTATGCCTGCTGGATGCTGCAAGCTTATATGAGTTTGTCAATTTAACAAAAAAATTTATATGTATCAGGCTTGTTATCCCAAGGGGAACCTCTGACACACTTCAAACCAAATGCACCGCTTCAGGTAGAATAAACAAACAAATTTATTAACTATGAAAATAGATTTTAAGTGATTATAAGTCAAAACATAAGTCAGATTTGGTCAAATGAAATAAAAACAAAACACGTTCTAAGATGATCTTAACACTTTCATTGCCCTTACAAACTTAGGGTATGTCTACACTATGAAATTAGGTCAATTTAATAGAAGCCGATTTTTTAAGAAATCAATTTGATACAGTCGATTGTGTGTGTCCCCATTAAGCGCATTAAGTTGGCAGTGTGCGTTCACAGTACTGAGGCTAGCGTCGACTTTTGGAGCGTTGCACTGTGTAGCTATCCCACAGTTCCCGCAGTCTCCGCCACCCATTGGAATTCTGGGTTGAGCTCCCAATGCCTGATGGGGCAAAAACATTGTCACGGGTGGTTCTGGGTACATGTCCTCAGGCCCCCCTCCCTCCCTTCTTCCCTCCGTGAAAGCAACGGCAAAAAATCGCTTCTTGCTTTTTGTCCTGGGTTACCCATGTAGACGACATACCACGGCAAGCATGGAGCCGCTCAGCTCACTGTCACCGTATGTCTCCTGGGTGCTGCTGGCAGACACAGTACTGAAGTGCTACACAGCAGCATCCCCTTGCCTTGCCTTGCAGATGGCAGATGGTGCAATATGACTGCTAGCTGTTGTCGTTCCATGGGTGCTCCTGGCCGACCTCGATTAGGTTGGTCGGGGGCGCCTGGGCACAGGTCGGTTGGTGGTGTCTGGACAAAAATGGGAATGACTCCAGGTCATTCTCTTCTTTAAGTTTCGTCTAATGGAGATTCAGTCCTGCCTGGAATATCATGCCAGCTGGAGGCTTCTGCCTCAGGCTGCCCTCCCAGTCGGCAGCACCGCATGGTCGCGCCTACCCCTTGCTCCCGTGGCTCATGAAGCCTGGACAGTAGTAAGGAGCAAGTGAATAATGGTGGTAGAATATGCATTTGGATGTTTAAAAGCTCGCTGGCTTAGTTTACTGACTCGGTTAGACCTCAGCGAAACCAATATTCCCATCATTATTACTGCTTCTGTGAGAGTAAGGGGGAGACGTTTATGGCAGGGTGAGAGGTTGAGGCAAATGGCCTGGCTTCTGATTACACGCAGCCAGACACCAGGGCGGTTAGAAGAGCACAGCAGGGCATGCTGTGCATCAGAGAAGCTTTGAAAACCAGTTCTTTGTTTCTTCTTGATGAAAACCCGCCCCGTTGGTTCACTCTACTTCCCTGTAAGCCAACTGCCCTCCCCTCCCTCCTTTGATCTCCGCTTGCAGAGGCAATAAAGTCGTTGTTTCAAATTCATGCATTCTTTATTAATTCGTCACACAAATAGGGGGATAACTGACAAGGTAGCCTGGGAGGGGTGGGGGAGGAGGGAAGCACATGGGTGGGGTAGTTGTAGGGGCACCCCCTAGAATGGCATGCAGCTCATCATAGAAGCGGCATGTCTGGGGCTCTGACCTGGAGCGGCCGTTTGCCTCTCTGGTTCTTTGGTAGGCTTCACGCGGCACTGCTGCGGGTCCCTGGTATAACCTCTGTCCTTTATGCCCTTGACGATTTTTTGAAAAAAAATCTCCTTTTGGAACGGAGTTTGGATAGCATGGATTCGTCTCCCCATACAGCGTTCAGATCCCGTACCTCCTGTTCGGTCCATGCTGGAGCTCTTTTGCGATTCTCGGACTCCATGGTCACCTGTGCTGATGAGCTCTGCATGGTCACCTGTGCTGATCAGCTCCCTACGCTGGCCAAACAGGAAATGAAATTCAAAAGTTTGCGGGGCTTTTCCTGACCACCTGGCCAGTGCATCTGAGTTGAGAGTGCTGTCCAGAGCGGTCACAGTGGAGCACTCTGGGATAGCCCCCAGAGGCCAACACCATCAAATTGCATCCACATTACCCCAAATTCGAGCTAGCAGAGTCGATTTCAGTGCTAATCCCCTTGTTGGGGAGGAGTACAGACATCGGTTTTAAGAGCCCTTTAAGTCGACAAAAATGGCTTCATCATGTGGACTGGTGCAGGGTTAAATCAATCTAGCGCTGCTGAATTCGACCTAAACTCGTCGTGTAGACCAAGGCTTGCTTCTCACCACAGGTTGGCTGGTTGGTCTTCAGCGAGGCTCTCCCCTTTGATCAGCGTTTCAGTCGCTTGGTGTGGTGTCTGTAGATGTCAGAGTCAGGTGAGCAGTTCCAAACTGACCAAAGGAAGGGGGGTGACTCCCCCGAGAGTCTAACAAATTCTTTTATTGCTGCCTAGGCCAGCATCCTTTGTTCCTGTGAGGCTGGGCTGGGTTTGTTGATTTAAAAGTGTCCAACTTTAGCAGCTGCTCTTTAATATCCTCCTCTTAGAAAGGAAAGTGTTTCATCAGCATGATATGTCCACATCTGATTTTTCTCAATCACAGAACAGAAATATTTATTAAAGACTTCGCTTTTCTGCATTATTGACAGTTCTACCATTTCTATCTAGGAGTGGACCAATATAATTGTTTTGTTTTATTCATAATATACTTTTAAACACTCTTTATGGTCCTTAACTCTGCTGCAGGGTATTGGACATTATAACTGCTTTCTGACTACAATTTTGCTTCTGTTACTTCAGTTTTGTGACATGGTTTTAGTAATGGCTATCCCATAAATTGCTACTTAAAGATTATAAAAGCAGCAAAGAATCCTGTGGCACCTTATAGACTAACAGACGTTTTGCAGCATGAGCTTTCGTGGGTGAATACCCACTTCTTCGGATGCAAGTGGTGGAAATTTCCTGGGGCAGGTATATATAAGCAAGCAAGAAGCAAGCTAGAGATAACGAGGTTAGATCAATCAGGGAGGATGAGGCCCTGTTCTAGCAGTTGAAGTGTGAAAACCAAGGGAGGAGAAACTGGTTCTGTAATTGGCAAGCCATTCACAGTCTTTGTTTAGTCCTGAGCTGATGGTGTCAAATTTGCAGATGAACTGGAGCTCAGCAGTTTCTCTTTGAAGTCTGGTCCTAACGTTTTTTTGCTGTAGGATGGCCACCTTAAGATCTGCTATTGTGTGGCCAGGGAGGTTGAAGTGTTCTCCTACAGGTTTTTGTATATTGCCATTCCTAATGTCTGATTTGTGTCCATTTATCCTTTTCCTTAGAGACTGTCCAGTTTGGCCGATGTACATAGCAGAGGGGCATTGCTGGCATATGATGGCATATATTACATTGGTGGAAGTGCAGGTGAATGAACCGGTGATGTTGTGGCTGATCTGGTTTGGTCCTGTGATGGTGTTGCTGGTGTAGATATGTGGGCAGAGTTGGCATCGAGGTTTGTTGCATGGATTGGTTCCTGAGCTAGAGTTACTATGGTGCGGTGTGCAGTTGCTGGTGAGAATATGCTTCAGGTTGGCAGGTTGTCTGTGGGCGAGGACTGGTCTGCCACCCAAGGCCTGTGAAAGTGTGGGATCATTGTCCAGGATGGGTTGTAGATCCCTGATGATGCGTTGTAGGGGTTTTAGCTGGGGACTGTATGTGATGGCCAGTGGAGTCCTGTTGGTTTCTTTCTTGGGTTTGTCTTCCAGTAGGAGGCTTCTGGGTACACGTCTGGCTCTGTTGATCTGTTTCCTTATTTCCTCGTGTGGGTACTGTAGTCTTGAGAATGCTTGGTGGAGATTTTCTAGGTGTTGGTCTCTGTCTGCGGGCTTAGAGCAGATACGGTTGTACCTCAGTGCTTGGCTGTAGACAATGGATCTTGTGGTGTGTCCGGGATGGAAGCTGGAGGCATGAAGGTAGGCATAGCGGTCGGTAGGTTTTCGGTATAGGGTGGTGTTGATGTGACCATCACTTATTTGCACCGTGGTGTCTAGGAAGTGGACCTCCCGTGTAGATAGGTCCAGGCTGAGGTTGATGGAGGGGTGGAAGCTGTTGAAATCGTGGTGGAATTTTTCCAGAGTCTCCTTCCCATGGGTCCAGATGATGAAGATGTCATCGATGTAGCGTAGGTAGAGAAGGGGCATGAGTGGACGGGAGTTGAGGAAGCGTTGTTCCAGGTCGGCCATAAAAATATTGGCATATTGTGGGGCCATACGGGTGCCCATAGCAGTGCCACTGATCTGGAGATATATATTGTCAGCAAATTTGAAATAGTTGTGTGTGAGGATAAAGCCACAGAGCTCAGCAACCAGTTGTGCTGTGGCATCATAAGGGATACTGTTCCTGACAGCTTGTATTCCATCAGTGTGTGGGATGTTTGTGTAGAGAGCCTCTACATCCATGGTGGCCAGGATGGTGTTTTCTGGAAGGTCACCAATGCACTGTAGTTTCCTCAGGAAATCAGTGGTGTCACGGAGATAGCTGGGAGTGCTGGTAACATAGGGTCTGAGTAGAGAGTCTACATATCCAGACGGTCCTTCAGTGAGAGTTCCAATGCCCGAGATGATGGGGCGTCCAGGATTTCCGGGTTTGTGGATCTTGGGTAGTAGATAGAATAACCCTGGTCGGGGCTCTAAGGGTATGTTGATTAGTTCTGGTGTTAGTGTAGGGAGTGTCCTGAGTAGATGGTGCAGTTTCTTAGTGTATTCCTCAGTGGGATCTGAGGGAAATAGCCTGTAAAATTTAGTATTGGAGAGTTGTCTGGCGGCCTCCTTTTGGTAGTCAGACCTGTTCATGATGACAACAGCACCTCCTTTATCAGCCTCTTTGATTATAATGTCAGGATGGTTTCTGAGGCTGTGGATGGCATTGCGTTCTGCACGACTTAGGTTGTGAGGCAAGCGATGTTGTTTTTCCACAATTTCAAATGTATACATTGAATGCTTCCGCCGACGTGCACAGGCAGAAATTGTGGAAAAACAACATCGCTTGCCTCACAACCTAAGCTGAGCTCTGTGGCTTTATCCTCACACACAACTATTTCAAATTTGCTGACAATATATATCTCCAGATCAGTGGCACCGCTATGGGCACCCGTATGGCCCCACAATATGCCAATATTTTTATGGCCGACCTGGAACAACGCTTCCTCAACTCCCGTCCACTCATGCCCCTTCTCTACCTACGCTACATCGATGACATCTTCATCATCTGGACCCATGGGAAGGAGACTCTGGAAAAATTCCACCACGATTTCAACAGCTTCCACCCCTCCATCAACCTCAGCCTGGACCAATCTACACGGGAGGTCCACTTCCTAGACACCACGGTGCAAATAAGTGATGGTCACATCAACACCACCCTATACCGAAAACCTACCGACCGCTATGCCTACCTTCATGCCTCCAGCTTCCATCCCGGACACACCACAAGATCCATTGTCTACAGCCAAGCACTGAGGTACAACCGTATCTGCTCTAAGCCCGCAGACAGAGACCAACACCTAGAAAATCTCCACCAAGCATTCTCAAGACTACAGTACCCACACGAGGAAATAAGGAAACAGATCAACAGAGCCAGACGTGTACCCAGAAGCCTCCTACTGGAAGACAAACCCAAGAAAGAAACCAACAGGACTCCACTGGCCATCACATACAGTCCCCAGCTAAAACCCCTACAACGCATCATCAGGGATCTACAACCCATCCTGGACAATGATCCCACACTTTCACAGGCCTTGGGTGGCAGACCAGTCCTCGCCCACAGACAACCTGCCAACCTGAAGCATATTCTCACCAGCAACTGCACACCGCACCATAGTAACTCTAGCTCAGGAACCAATCCATGCAACAAACCTCGATGCCAACTCTGCCCACATATCTACACCAGCAACACCATCACAGGACCAAACCAGATCAGCCACAACATCACCGGTTCATTCACCTGCACTTCCACCAATGTAATATATGCCATCATATGCCAGCAATGCCCCTCTGCTATGTACATCGGCCAAACTGGACAGTCTCTAAGGAAAAGGATAAATGGACACAAATCAGACATTAGGAATGGCAATATACAAAAACCTGTAGGAGAACACTTCAACCTCCCTGGCCACACAATAGCAGATCTTAAGGTGGCCATCCTACAGCAAAAAAACGTTAGGACCAGACTTCAAAGAGAAACTGCTGAGCTCCAGTTCATCTGCAAATTTGACACCATCAGCTCAGGACTAAACAAAGACTGTGAATGGCTTGCCAATTACAGAACCAGTTTCTCCTCCCTTGGTTTTCACACTTCAACTGCTAGAACAGGGCCTCATCCTCCCTGATTGATCTAACCTCGTTATCTCTAGCTTGCTTCTTGCTTGCTTATATATACCTGCCCCAGGAAATTTCCACCACTTGCATCCGAAGAAGTGGGTATTCACCCACGAAAGCTCATGCTGCAAAACGTCTGTTAGTCTATAAGGTGCCACAGGATTCTTTGCTGCTTTTACAGAACCAGACTAACACGGCTACCCCTCTGATACTTAAATATTATAGTGTCAGAAAACCAGTGCTTCATGTCAGCTTTCAAATGAAAGGATTAAAGTGTTTGTTTATAGCTCTAACTTTTCCTGAGACGGTGGCAGCTAACCTCAAGTGTCTGCAGAAGTAGAAATCAAGCCAGGTGGTGGCTGGAATTACATCACTCTTAGGTCTGCTCTCTTGTTACCTATCAGGGCTGGGACAAATACCAGGGTAAACTTTTCATAAGTGACATAGTATGCTTAGGATCTTAAGTTCCATTAGGTGCTTCTGAAAACTTGACCACAAATAGTTAAATGCCGTAAGCCTTTAAACATGGGACCTGGACCAAATCTTGTTCCTCAATTTTTTTCACTGTCCATTGTAACAGTAGGCAAGGGACTGGGAGCTAGAAGAAAACAAAAATCTGAAGTTGAAAGGCTTTCAGCTTTATAAACAATAGCTATTAAAGCTTTGTACACTTAAAAGATCACAGCTGCTCCTTGAACAGCCCAGTGCTGGAAAAGGAGTACTATTATATAAAGGTGTATATTTTGGCTAAAATCTTCAAACTTTCCAGTGCCTGCATGAACATAATTGGGTAAATAACAGTCTCTTGAAAACATGGGAATATACTGACGTATCTGTAACACTGCACTCCACTGGCTGGAATCAGGATTTCTCTGTGTCAGAAGCCATATACTCCTAACAGTTAACAGACTTTCTGCCACTGAAGTAGTAATGGCCTTTGCTTTGGTGCAGGAGGATCTGGGTTATGCTGTTGCCATAAAACTATGGTGAGCAGCATAGTGACAATTCTTAAGTCCTATGTAGCCAAATTACAATATTGACTGATATAAGTACCGTTTTAGTCAGCCATAATGGGTCTTGTCTGTCAGAATGCATAATGACCTTATATTGCTTAGGCATATGAACTTTATAATAAATTTTATAATATGTTGAGTGAATGTGGTGATTAAACGTCTACCTTTGTTGTTACACTTATACTAATTTTTCCTTTTCCATTTTTTCCTTCCTCATTTTTGTCTTGTATATGCTTTTTTAAAAAAAAAACACAATAGCTTACTAGATTTTTTAAAAAGGGAGAACTAAATCTTTAAAACAGCAGCAACTTTTTACACAGATTATCCATGCTTCTAAATGTGGAGCAAATCTATCTGAAGCTAATCCGGATTCAGTACGTAACAGTAAATGGTTAAAAAGTTGAAGTGAACTTAATTGAGTGTATTATGGGGTTTGAAATGTCCCCATTTAGATACCCCTGTGGTATATGTTTTTATTTCTGGCCATGCTTGAAGACATTCTTTGGATTGACAGGTCATATGAATGGGACTTTCAATACTTCTGTAGTACAGAGCAGTCTAAAAATTAGTCTGGAAAAAACAGCATTTGAAGATACTGTTGAACAATAAAGCTCAACTTTTTTTTCCCTTGCCTCTCATTGGTGCATTGCTCTTTAATCTCTTTTAAAATCCAGGAATCTACCCCACAAAGAGATCTTTGCTGTGTACCCAAAGAGCTTCTGCAGTAATCGGGTGGGTTGATTAATATAGGTTGTCTGCTGCCTCTCACAGAGAGCTACATTGAACACTGATCTACATAAGGGGAAAGGATTGAAATATTATCTCATTGAGTCATTAAACTAGGAGCACTGAGATTTTTAGCATTTAATTTATTAGCACTTTACCTTCCAACGTAAATGCTGGGAAGGGGAAAGTTTACAGTCACTAGCCAGGTCTGCTGAGGACAGAAACATGCTGCAGAACCTCTGTGTGGAAGGGATGAAAAGCAACACTGAGATTTAAGGTATACACCAGAGATTATGTAAAACATAATCTCCATAGGGGAGGCTGGGTGGAGTCCTGCCCAAGAACTAGATTGCCTTGTGTCAGTTGTTTTTCTGCTGCTGAGGATACTGAATTAACTCTCGGCTCTGGAGGACACACAAGAGAACAAAATGTAAGATTAGGCTAATTCTTAGTTGCTAGCCATCTAGTAGTTTTTGTTTTATGATCTGATTGCGAACATTATATGAAGTTTAATGTGGATCATACAGTAAAAACACTTGATTCAGGAGAACTGTGTTGTCTTTAATTTTGTTTTCTGGGCATCTGGGAATTACAACACTGTGAAGGCAGGTGAACACAGCTGCCAGCATCAATCTCCTAGTAGTATTAGATCTCTTACTAAAAATATGATTTTTCTCATTCTTCAGGTTACAGAGGTGCTAAAGCATGGCTGACTTCGATCACAATCTCAGTCTTGCGGATGCTCTGACAGAACCACCAGCAGAAATTGAGGAAGAAGTGAAACGAGACTTCATTGCCACCCTGGAAGCAGAGAAATTTGATGATGTGGTTGGAGAAACAGTGGGTAAAACAGACTATATCCCCCTACTGGATGATGATGATGATGCAAAGGCTGGGAGCCAGGAACCAAAAAGCAAACCCCACACAGACGGTGGTCAGATAGAAAGTAAGTGTCTATAAGCATCAGACCAAATGGTTGCACCGTACATAAATATTACAATAAGCAGACAGTGGGTTCCATGCTGTTAGGCCTCTTAAAACTTTTTGTACACCGTTTTAAACTAAGCAATATCTAATGATTACACTTTGGGACTGGGAGTGAAGTGGTCTGGATTCTAATCCTGACTCTGCCTCTGTCTTGGTGTTTGATCTTAGAAAAAATCACTTACCCTCTGCCTTAATTTCCCAGTCTGTAAAATGGGGATACTTAACATTCCTAACTCCCAGGAACTGATATTATGGAGTTTAATGTTTGTAAAGTGCTTTGGCCTCCTCAGACGGAAGGTGCTACACGAGTATTAAATATTACTACATATGCTAAATATTTTCACCCCAAATCCCATAAATGTATAAGGGGGGGATATTATCCTTACTTTCTGTATGGAGAAACTGAGTCACAGAGGTTAAATCACTTGGCAGTGCTGCCCATAATGTCAGTGGTTAAATGAGGAATAGAATTCATGTTATCTGACAGTCTTGTGCTCTAACCACTAGACTGTACTGCCTTTCCAGCACTTCAAATTGTGCTTTGCATGCCTTTGGGTGAGGGGAGGAAAAGTTTAGTCTCTTGCTGCAGAAGCACATTTCACTATCTGTGTTTACAAACAGGTTTGGCATCATTCACTACTGACTTGGAAATTTTGCCAGCTCAAATGAATAGCAGACATAATCTGGTGATTATGGGGGGAAAATATCTGCTTTTTCCAGATGGGTGGATGAATAGACTTTTTTCTGGCTGAGTTAGAGGAAGGGACTGGGATTCAAGAACCTTGAATTCTGCTCCTTTACTCGGCCACTGACTCAGCATATACTTTTGGGCTAGTTCCTTAACTTCCCTGTGCCTGTTTCTGCAATTCTAAAATGGTGCTAAAACCCACCTATGTGAATCACTTTGTCATCCTCTCATGAAATGTGGTATGTAAATAAAAGCAAAGTACTCTCTGCCTCTAACGAGGTAACCTGCTCCTCATTGTGGAAGATTTACACTAATTTTGGTACTTATGAAGGTGGGTAAAGGGGGTGTATATAAAAGGACTAAAATGGTCATCAGTCAGAACGAGGGATGGTCGTAGAGTCCTCGTCTGGTGTGGCTTTGGACTGCACGTAGGAATTTGATCCACATCATACATTTTATTTTACATTATCTGAAAGTGTTAGGTGCTTTACAATACAGAACTAAAAAATGTGCCTGCTCTGAAAAGCTTAGTCTAATATTAGATATGTTGTGATGAGGGAGGGGGGATAAACGGGGAGGGTGAAGAGTGGGACGAGGAAGGATGAAGGCTGTGGCAAAACATCATGTGATTACTCAGATTAGTCATGTGCTCCTCTTGGTTTAATTAACAGATTTTTGTAATAGTAGATATTGACTTGTGCATTGTGGAAAAAATTGGGGGTGGGAAATAACTTTTTCACATTTATCTTCAAAGATTTAGTTTTGAAGAGTATCAGAGGGGTAGCCGTGTTAGTCTGGATCTGTAAAAGCAGCAAAGAGTCCTGTGGCACCTTATAGACTAACAGACGTATTGGAGCATGAGCTTTTGTGGGTTTTGAAGAGATTTTTCTGATGGAATCTCGTGAAGAATTTGATGTTCAAATACCCTTGAAGTAACTGGCAATGGAAATCATAAGCATTGTAGAGTCCCTATTTTGATGATGTTTTGATCTCTCCAAAGTAAGAGCCTGATTACTGTGGGTGCATAAACTAAAGCTTTTTTAGCTTTTTGTCGCTTTGTACATGCTTGGCTGTTAAGGCTTGTCTACCTCTGCAATCTCAAATGGTGTCAGTTTACTACAAGCCGTTCTTGGTTCTTGAGCCCATTATGTGCTACTTTTTTTTTCTTGAAGAGGTGTTGGGAGATCAACTTGCTTGTGAAAAAGACCGTGGTTTCTCATCAAAGCCACGTGTTATGACTGTTCAACAAATCTCCATTTAAAAAATGCTTTTGACAATATATAAGGTAGGGTTGAATATGTGCTACCTGCCACTGAGTAAATTCTGTAGAATAAATCAGACTTAAACACTGTGTGGCACTATGAAATGGCCTAGCTTGTAGAGAAGCATAAGGCTCTGTTTTAATGTTTGATTATAATATGAAGCTTTTGAGCACAGAAATTGCTACATAACATTCAGCAAGAGTTTCACATTCAAAGCTCTAGAATATGACTCCAAAACTGCTTTATTCTTTCATGAGGGAGGAAACTAACTTTAATGGATCAGACTTTTTTAACTCTCACTTGTTAATTTATTCATGTTAAAATGCTGGAATGTGTTTCCACAGCAGGATCTTTGCTGCTGATATTGACTTTCCTCAGTCAGAAATGAGTTTAGTCATATTTCATGTCAGGATCCAGCTATTCCATCTCTGCTAAAGTTGTGGGTTTTTTTTAAATCCATGAGCCAGATTAGATGAGCTTAACAAACAGTCAGATGGGCCCCAGCATGGACTTGTGTGAACTGTATGAATACTGAGGGGTGGGTAAGAGAAGAGAAGGGGTAATGAGAATAGCAGTATAGTCAGATGGGAATTTGTCTCAAAGTGAGACTAAATGTTAATTTTAAAAAACCCTCAAGTGGTGCTTTCCCCATTGGGATATCAATTCCTAGGAAGTTTTAGACTATACCTAGCAAGTGGCTGGATATAATTTGGCAAATTCCAGGTAATCCTCTTACTACGTTGTGATCTTTACATAATGCTGGAGGATTGCTTTGGGTGTGTACAAAGCCTTCTGTATGTTTTGCAGCTAGGGTGACCAGATAGCAAGTGTGAAAAATCAGGACAGGGGGTGGGGGGTAATAGGCCTCTATATAAGAAAAAGCCCCAAATATCGGGACTGTCCCTATAAAATTGGGACATCTGGTCACCCTATTTGCAGCTGGCTGCTGTGTCTACCTGTTTAATCTCAATCTTTTGGCCCAAAATCCAGGCTTTTGGAGGAACTCTCAAATCTTCAGGGCTTTCAGTGGTGATGTAGCCCTAAAGGCTGTAGCAGTGAAAATGACATTGAATTGAAGTCTAGATAGCTTGTGAAGATAGTGGGTTTTTTTAAGCCCTGCATTGTTCTGATTCATCTAAAGTGAATTATATATATTATCCTGTTTGGAAAATATTTAAATCTTTAAATCCAATTTTTTCAAATGATAGGCTTTGGGTGGGTGTGGGTGTTAGCTGAGAAGTAAATGTCAAGCTTTAATACCTGACTGCAGACAGGTATGCTGTCAGCTGCTTGCTTCCAAGTACACGGTGCTGCTTCAAAACTTGATACTATTGCTACTTTCAGAAGTGAGGGAAGAAAGCTATGCTCTGTTTTACTCCTTTGAGTGTGTATACATGGCAAAAATCATATCCCTTCCTCCATCCCAATCGCCAGCTTGTCTATCATCCTAGATTCAAGTCCTCAAATGGCCACCAGAGGGCTTGATAGTACTAGACTATGGTAGAGTGGACACACATTGCTGCATATCAGAGCAGATGTCCCCTCCCACATAAGGAAATAAAGCACATATCTGGGGCCTGCAAGCTTGAGATCAAACCACAAAATTTCCCTTTCCTTTCCTTCTATCTTTCTCCACAGTAGCAATAGGTGCCTTCATTGCAGAAGGCTGCAGGCTTCCTGTAAGTTTGTACTGTGCTTTTGCAAAGGACAGCAAATGTTCCTTAAGTGCATCCTAAAAGCTGCATATTTAATTGATCTGAGAATTTCCTTAGTCTCAAAATGGGAATCTGAAAAAATCAGTCAGTCAATGGATGTAGACATCTGGATTGTATCTATACTGCTAATATTCTCCATATATACATAATTAATTTTTTTTCTAGAGGGCTGGTAAAACCTCTAGCATTGGTAAGAATTGTTACATTTCATTATTGCAGACAATGAAGTATCCCACAGGATTGAAATGAAAAGCTTTTTATCTGTTTCGGTATTCCAGGCAGCAATTCTTATGTTGCTGTCAGGAACTTGGCAATCAAATTAAATACAGTTGAAAGTACTGCAGGTGATACCTTGATTCTTTAAATGTTCCTATCCTGCTTTTTTCCTTTGTACTTTTCATAGTATATATTTCGGTTAATAAAGAAGCATCCAAAACTTTGGCTAAAGGGGGTGTATTGGCAACTTGACAGGAGGTTGAGGGCAGTACTTAATTTGCATGAAGGACGGCAGATTTTAGCTGCCCCTCTACGTAAGCAAAGCTGCAGAAACTGCAGATGTAGCATGCAGTACTTAGTCTTGATCCAGGCATACGGCCTGCTGCTGGTGATCTCTGTGCTGCGTATTAAAGGTGAAGATTGTTGCAGACTATTCTGTAGAACTCCACAGGTCCTATGTTAGATCCACAGCTAAAAATGTGCTTTTTCTTAGGAGAGAGAAGAAAAAGTGCCTTCAATATTGTCTTGGAAATCTAGACATGATACTCCAGTTTCTGTAGCATGTTGTAAAATGAAGGCAGTAGAGGGCTTATTTCCGACTTGGAGAAGTTAATATAAACGTTGCTACAGTGCACAAAGCAGAACAAGGAAGTTCTAGCACAATTTTTATATTGGCTAGCGTCACACAGTTGTTTTAAATGTCACTAGTAGAGCACAATGTGAGAGACCCTAAATAGTTTTTTATATTTAATCTGGTTGTGATTGTTTCCTTAGTAGTTAGAGAGTCAAGGTGGGTGAGGTAATACTTTTAGTGGACCAACTTCTGATATTACCCACCTGATATGGTTAGAGCAGCTATCCAGGAGTAATAGAATCATAGGACTGGAAGTGACCCTTGAGAGGTCATCTAGTTCAGTCCCCTGCACTCATGGCAGGACTAAGTATTATCTAGAAACTGCCTTAGCAGCAACATTTTAAATGAATGTGAGGGGGCAAGATTGTAGCAGTTAAGACCTGAGATAAGTTTTCATGGTATTGACAGTGTAGATTAAAGCCAATCATAGGGGACACTAATTCTCTGAGGTTTAGGATCCAATTAAATGTATTGCAGAAAATACATTTTAAAAAATTATACTTTTTGTGTTTCAGCTTTTGATAAACCATAGCAATTCAGTGAAGTCTAAGTGGGAGTACTCTATTATTAAAACTTGACTACATCCATTTTGCTGTGAAAATTCACAGGTGCAAGGCATATGATCATGTATAATCTAAATGTTTGGCACTTTTATTGCTATTGTCATATGACCAAGGGCAAAAATTCATATGCATATTTGCATATACCTGATGCTATCAACACTGCACCTGTACTCGTTTTTTTTATTAAAGTCATGTGATAGATAGCCATTTTCTTTAAGCCCTGGATCCTGGAGGCATGTGATTGAGTGTCTTGGTTTTCATTTAAAATAAAAAAGAAGTTAGTCCTCCTGGTTGCAGATAAAAACTTGAAAACAGGATGCAAATGTATCCAAAAGACTCTCACCAGAAGGCAAATAAAAAGCCTCAAATTAATAATTTTCTTAAATCTCATGATCTTTTAAACCAATTTAATAATTTTGGGGGGGCCCAATTCGTGTGTGTGTGTGTATGTGTGTGTGTATGTATATATATATATATATATATATATATATAATTTTTTTTTTAATTGAGGATGTCTGTACTGGAAATGCACAAGTAAAGGTAGCCTCTATTTAGTTTTAAGTCAGCTGTTCTGCCTTGGATTCCAGCTAAGTGACTATGCACAAGTCTGTTTATGTACATGTTTGGGTCGTATTATTCTCATTTGTGCTTTTGTGTCATGGTTTCTGTTCATTGTCTGGCATATCCAACCAATCTGCACATCTAATTGTGTTAAGAGTAATAAAATATATTAATGGGCCTCTCTTCAATAGGCTTATCTGAAAGAGTCTTTCTTTCCACCCTCTTGCCTTCTCACCCAAGTAAACTGCTTGTGTGATGGTGAATCAAAATGTGTTCAAAACAGTGTGGCTGTGCTTACATATGTACCATGCCAAGCCATTAATGTGGAGATCGTTTAATATGTTGGCCCTGTCCATTCTGCTTGAGATTATCTGTTTTAGTGAATGCTTTCTTAAATTTGTTTACATAAAGGCAATCCTTTGATTCACTGGCCAGATGCAAGTAGTATCTTGTGATTCTGACAAAGATTATGGAGTTTGGATGTATTGATGTGTTTGATTCTTAAATAGTTCAGATTATGATGGTAGTGGGGTTGGGCCTAAAAAGATTATTGGGAATTTGTATACTGCACTTCATATAGCTGAAACAGAAGAACATATTCAGCTCCACGGCCCTTTTACCAAAACATACCTGGTAATAGTACATTTGTACCCCCATGACTAAGGACCCTTGTATTTCATATAACTCACCTAGAGAATCCATTTCAAAGAGCTAGAGCTTTACATGAAGTTAGTCTTGCTACTTTTAATTTGTAAGAGAGTGCAGCAAGGCAAGGGTATGCCTGATTTTGGGAGGCTCAAATGAGCAGAACTCTTCTTGAATCTGTTCTTGTTTAGATGTTATCTGCCCAGCAAATAGTGCTTTACCACACAGTAAAAGCTTTTATGTAGTAATCTTTTGATGATACCCTCCCAGCTCTGGCCAGATTTGGCTATCTGTTTGATTCATAGATATATCTCTTCACTTGCATCTGGGCTCCACATGCAGAGGTTTCTTCCCCATCTGAATTAACTGGATACAGAATCTTTGTGTAAAGCTGTTTTTAAAGGGATACGCCTAATGTGAAATCTAGTCATCTTAAAATGTTAGTTAAAAGCTTTTTTTGTGTACTACGGCTTGTTCCTTAGTCCCTCTGCTGCCACTTATAGTTTTACAATTTCATTTTTCTATTTTTAGAACACTGCAATAGCAAAAAGTGTAGAAAACTGACACTGCTTCAGCAGGTGATCTCAGTGATGATCAGGGATGCTTACTGTTCTGAACACTAGGGGAGTGAAACGATCATGGCTTTCTAGTCCCACTCACTTAACTGGCCTACTATTTTCTGAATTGCTGATGCAAAGTTAGGCATTGAGGAGGAGGATTTTGCCTAAAGTTTGAGTGGGTGAAAAGGAGAGACTCTGCTTGGGTAACTTGACGCTGTTGCCAGGGGCGGCTCCAGGCACCAGCATGCCAAGCGCGTGCCTGGGGTGGCAAGCCACGAGGGGCGCTCTGCTGGTCACCGCGAGGGCGGCAGGCAGGTTGCCTTCGGCAGCATGCCTGCAGAGGGTCCGCTGGTCCCGTGGCTTCGGCGGACCTCCCGCAGGCGTGCCGCCGAATCCGCGGGACCGGGGACCTCCTGCAGGCAAGCCGTCGAAGGCAGCCTGCCTGCCGTGCTTGGGGTGGCAAAATACCTAGAGCCGCCCTTGGCTGTTGCAAAGGAATGTAGGAATATGCCCTGTTTTGATCATGTTGAGTGCTGCATGCTATGCAACCTATTGCCACTTAACATGGATATCACTTAAAGATAGCTATGTTAGTGATACTAATTTGTCAGCAAGCGCAGATGAGTCAGAATGATCATTGAGGTACAGTGCAGCTGTTCGAGTCTCTACCCTTTGCAGGATTAGATAGAAAGTCTGACTCTAGTTTTTAACCCTTAATTTACAAAGCACTCATTAATGAATGGTGTCTTAACTTTTTCTCCCTGGAAAGTCTTGGTCTTCATTTAAAATAAAAATGTTATTCCCCCTGTTTGCAGATAAAAATTGGTGCCCCGGTGCATAAGATAAAGCTAACAATCAGAGATGCTGAGGTTCTGTGTTACAAGTGGCATGTTCTTTACCATTAACTAGAAGAAAATAATTCTTGATGCTCTGTATGATTCCTGCAGTTGCTTGTCTTTGCTATGCTTTTTACAACTGAAAACTGGGGGATCAGTTCCTAGAAGTTGAGCAGCAGCTTTTGGAAGAAAAGATAAGGTATTCCAATATTTCCTTTATTGCACAGGGTTTGTTGCCAGGAGGATACAGTATTGTCATTGTACTAAATGGCCTTATAATGTCTGCTTGAAGTGGTGGTCTGAAGATGTCCAATAATGCTGGCAACCTGGCTCAGAACATTAATTCCAACAGAATCCAGCTGTTAAAGATCACTGTGTATTTTGGAGAATGACAGGCTTTCTTCACACTTTCTGGAGCAGTATGCAGAAGTGGATATAGTTACTGACACCAAGCATTTCTGTGTTGGTGGGATTGTGGGATCAGTATTGAATTGTATAAACATATTTGGATGGCTAGAGAACTCCTTGGGTAATAGAGCAATATATGCATTTTCTAGTAATTAGAGTACAAAGGGTACTAATGCTTTTAAAATGCTTCTCAGCCATAGAGCTCCAATGCTTTTTCAAAGATGGCTAAGCCTCACTTTTCCCATGTTACAGTGGGGGAAACTGAGCCACGTGGGAGTTTGTGAATTTCTCAAAGTCGCATAGAGAGTGAGTGGCCAATTTGGGTTAAACCCAGATCTCCTGATTCCCAGTCCTCTGACCTAGACACTGGATCTTGCAGTAATCAACTGCCTTTTGAGTTTTAGGCAGGGTATAAATCCTAGTACTCCCAAGGAAATTCTTTTAAGCAATCTTGGAGCAGGAAAGACTCTGATCTTTAAACCGTGAATATCATTAAACAAGTTGAAGGCTGAACACATTTCATTATACTGCCTTTAAGCTCCCCTACTTACAGAACTGATTTTATTTTAATGAAAACAGCTTTTTGTTGTTCACTTAAGTAATTAAAGTAGTTTTGTTTTGTTAAATACTGATGAAGAGTGACATTTTAGGAGATGAGAGTTGGGTTTTAGCAATGTGCCTCCGGTTGACTTTTGTGGGAGTTATCCAGCTAAAATCCAGCTAAGTGCTCATGTAACAGACAAATATAAGTAAAGGTGCATATATATCTTGAATGCATATGCTTTGTAATGTGTCTCAGTTGAAATTTTCTTAGGTAAATGTCCTGAGCCATATTTATTGATTTCAGCTTTGACTAACTGCAACAAGAATGTCAGTTTCCATCATTATTCTAGGATTAGTCCATAACTGTAAGATGTTAGTTTCATGTCAGATGGGGAGACAAAAGAGTGTCTCTCCCTAGTCTTGTCTTTGTCACGCAGGGTAATAGTTCTGAACCCACCCTAAACCTCCCAACTCTTCCTTTTAATGAAGCTGAGTTGGACATGGTTAAGGAATGGAGCCACTTAGATTCTGTCCCAAAAGCATTTTGGAAGCTCCACAAATTATAAGGCTAAGATAATAGTGGTTTGTCCAGAAGGGTAGAGGTAACAATTTCAAGTACTGGGACTCCTATGTCAGTCTCCTTGGGGCTCAAATATTCTTTGGAAGGAAAATGGATGTCACCCTCAAAAGGGCACTCAAGATGAGCAAAAGCACTTCTTATCTCGGTTATTTGTTACATTTATATTGAGACCTCTTGTAAATGGTCTCTCACTCCTGAACTTGCTACAGAAAGTCAGATGCAAGCGTCTCTTCCTGGAACAGATTATGCTCAGGGTTTTTGTGTGATACAGCCTTTGATGTAATGACAGTATCCGTATGCAACATAGCAATGAGTAGTATGGCAAGGAAGGCCTATCTTTGTTAGATGGATAACATTTCAAAGGCACACTTTATTGAATATCCTTTAAGGGAAATCTGCTGTAGTTTTGCCTTTTGGAAGCCACTTTAGTCCAAGGTTCATCCCCCAAGATGATTTGGATAATTGCAATTGTAGTGTGAGTTGTTGCAGAAGACCCTGGTTATAATTCTGTGGGTCACTTTCATGGGACTAAGCAACAGACTGTGTGCCTGGAATACGCCACTCTCTTAGGAAGTATTGATGCTACTGGTAAGTGGTTAATTGGGCTCTTCTGACTCATTGAGGTGTATGGCTTGTTCCTCCTACCCTGATACAAAGGAGGTGGGAGTGGCAGTCAGAGAGAAGATCTAGGGCATGGCTACACTTACAGATGTGCAGCGCTGGGAGTTAAAGCTGTCTTCGTACAGCTGTGTAGGGAAAGCGCTGGTGTGTGGCCACACTCACAGCTACCAGCGCTGCAGTGTGGCCACATTTGCAGCATTTGCAGCGCTGTTGGGAGTGGTGCATTATGGGCAGCTATCCCAGCGTTCAAGTGGCAGCAACGTGCTTTTCAAAAGACGGGGGTGGGGTGGAGTGTGACAGGGAGCGGGGGAGAGAGAGAGAGGATTTTTGGAGCCGACACTGTGTCAGCTCCCTGCTTTGCAAAATCTGAACATTTCCTCGACCCCTCATTCACTTTTAACTGCAAATAGCCTGCAGACCAGATAAGCAGCTGCTCCAAGGGACTCCCTTTCTCTCCCCCCCACCCCCTGTTTCTCTCCTCAAGCAAACAGCATTCATCCCCCTGCCTGCCTCATTCACAGCAAGGTAGTGGGTTATCTCAATTGATTGTTCACAGTCAGTTACAGATTGATCACAGCAAACAAGAGCTGTGTTTGTTTTTTAGATAAGCAGCTCCCGGAGCCCCGAGTTCACAACAAAACAAAGAGAGGCATCATAACAAAACAAAGAGAATAATTTAGTTAAAAGTATTCTGGGATATCTCCTAATACCCTGGAGGCCAATAACAGCGCTGGTGTGTGGCCACACTTGACGAGCAGTGCTGCATCACCAGCACTGCACTCGTTATACCCCAAGCAGACCAGGTGTACAGCCAGCGCTGCAGCCAGGGAGTTGCAGTGCTGGATGTGCCTTGCAGGTGTGGACAGTTACTAAGTTGCAGCGCTGTAAAGCCTCCACCAGCGCTGCAACTCTCCAGTGTAGCCAAGCCCCTAGGGTGTGGATTGAGCAGTACTGAGAAAAAAACATCGTGGTGGAAAGTTTTGAGATGAACTTTATATAGGTTAGGAGTGACGCCTGCCCACAGGTTGATATTCTGTGTGGTTATTGCAGGTACTTCAGCTGTTGGACCAGCAGTGTTAGAGAATGGTGACCATGGAATAGAAGATGACAGTACAGGTAAGAGAGTAATGTCTGAGCTAAACACAACGCTTTAGAAGACTTACCTATTTCCTCTGGTTTAGTCAGAACCTACTAGATGATCTTTGTTCTGGCAAACTGTTCTTTTCTATGAGATTTTCAGTATTTATTTGGTACTTTCTGAAGAGCTGCTCGCTGCCCAGTGAACCTTGATTTTTTTTAAAGCATTTAAATTAAGCTAAAACTGCCTTCTATACCAGAATTGCTCATATGTAGGAAAGCCCCCTTTAGAAGGCTTCATGTACTTTAGCCACAGTTAACCTAAGGAAGATGTATTTGAGATACTGATGTATTAAAATGACTTTCCAATAAAGCCATAACGTTACCTGGACTAAGTCTACCTTATTTTGAGTATGAACTTCCCCTGTTGTTCTCCCCAGTTTCAAAGTGCAGTGTGATCACCAGCTGCGAGGAGAAGTTCACTGTGGTCTGGTTGTTCATCTTCTCTTCTCAGTTTTTCTCTCGACTCTCTTAGCATGCTGCCAAAGTGAGAGTCTATCAAAGTTGATGTTTTGAAGTCCTCCTAAATCCATCTTTTAAGAGCAATAACAGCTTTGTATTTCAAGAAACATGCCATGACTAAATGGGCAAATGTCTACACAAATATCCTATGACGGGTTCTGAATGAGTGATTAAACTTCATGCCTGTCTGGGACATGCGTTATTCGTCCTATTTTTGATCATTGCATTTAGCTTGTTGATGTAGCTCGGATGTCACTATCACCACAAATATTAAGGTAGAAAATATCCTGCTGTAACAAGTATTCCAATAATAGGTAACATTTTTCTTTTGTAGTGAAGGGAGGGAAATGGTTGATCAGCCAAAGCTCTTACATTGTAGTAATCTTTGCTCCGCCAAGTGTACGGTTGTTCGGAGGTGGTTGTCATTCTTGGCATTGACCAGAGGTACTTGCTGGTCTCCTGAGTCACTAGCTCCAAATAGAGGCTAAAAATGCTATTTCGGCAGTGATCCCAGCCTATGGCTGGAGAGGCTGCACTAGAGACCCAAACTGGATCCTCTTGCAGTAGCATGTTACACTTACTCTGGTCTTCAGGTCCAGGCTCAAGAAAAACAAGCTTCCTGAGGCTATGAAGGGGCAGAAAACTCTCTTGTGGTGGTCAGTACTTGTGCATTTAGAGAATTATTTAATATTTAATGCATATGTGGTTAAATTGGATGCATTTATTGGGAAGATGAAGATTTACAAATATGGCACTAGTCTGTGTGCTTAACCTGCTTTTGTAAATGCTTGTCAAAATAAAACTGTAGATTTTTACAGGAAAGTATAAAATTAAGGTGACCCCTGAGCCTCTCTCAAACTACTTCAGTTGCTCTTTTCAGTATTATATATATGCTGGAAGAAGTGGAATCCAAACGTATCCCATAATGACATTGTAAGTATGTGTACCTGACTGCACTGGTGCACTGGGGTCCTCTTTTGAATGAATGATTCTGGAAGTTAGTAATAGCCTTCCTTAAAGGCTAGTCTCCAGTAAACCATAACACATTAATTTTAACCTCTCAGATGCTAAATACTAACAAGCAAAGACCTTTGTAGATGACTGCAGCTTGTTTATTATCAGTAGATTCAGTCTTCATGTCTAAGTTTGAGGTTTGGAGTTCAGAAATTTTTCTTGTTAGAGGTTGTCTAAAGGCAACTTCAGAGTTATAGGAGTAGCAACATGGAAGCTTAAGTAGTCACTTAAGCATCAACTAGCTTAGGGTTTTCAGACTAATGGAAATGTGTATAATACAACTGTAGTCTTTTCAAAATGTCTCGCAACATTGATCTCCTACAGTTAGTTAAATGATAGAGAGAGAATGATATTAAGAGGCACAGACAAGGGAGAGACTTTTTCAAATGAGATTTGAAATGAGATGAACAGTTGATGAGCTGGGAAAATCCAGAAAGACTGTTCCAGAGAGCAGGAGCTGCAGAGAAGGTTCCATAACTTCAGAATTGTGGCGAAAAACAGGTGATACAGAAGTAGAGAAACAGTGTGCAAGACAGAGTAGAACGAGATCATGGAGAGCTTTGCAAAACAGAGCCACATTGGAACTGGATCCTGAAATAATCATTGGAGATGGTTGGAGAATGGGGATAATGTTATTGTCACTTGGGTACGTAAATGCATCTCATTTTTTCACTCCCTAGATAGTTATGCTTTTTTTCTTCTGCAGTGGAATGTATTTGGAGTTTGATTCAATGGGACGTTGACTTGATGAAGTTTTCATTATATATAACATTCTCTGCAGTTATCTGGAGTGTACAGTGGTTAGGATTAGTTAGGTCTGAAAAAGGCCTTTTTTTCCTTTTCCCAGATTAGCACTCACTTGAATATATTAAGGGCATATCTCCCTGGGGACACAAGGAAAGTTGAGGTGAATCAACTAAATGTGTGATGTGAATGTGCGTAACTCAAAATGCTTTAACTCCTCTCTGTGGGTGCTCTCGCTCACCGGTAAAGTGGCCTTATGTGATTGCAGCACACCTGAGCTAGCTCGCTAGAAATAGCAGAGAAGCTGCTATGGCACGAGCTAGCTGCTCAAGTATGTACCCATGCTGCCATGGCTTCAGCTTCTCTGATATGTTTAGTGAGTTAACTCAATCAAAACTAGCACTGGTAGTCTTACACAAGCTGCATGCACACCTCCTAATTGCAGTGTAGATATACCTCCCCGAAGGATTAAATTACAGTGAACTAAGGCCAATTTTCTCTTGAATGAGAGAGTATCCATATGGATTAATTTATGCACATTCAGTTCATGGCTTTAGTTGATTTGCTGGAATCTTCCTGAGTGTCCCCATGTAGAGAAGCCCCAAAAGGGAATTTTACAGTGTGACGCCGTACCCCACAAGGCTGTTTTTTGTTGCTGTTTTTCCTGTTTGGAATATCCAGATTATAGTAGAGTTGTGGGGTATCCTTGGCGGAAACATTGAGTGCAGGATGTCAGAATGTAAGTGAAAGATTTGTGTGGTTAATTTTACTACATTTACTTTCTAGCTAAGGGCTCAATCCTGCAAGTGCTGAGCATTTTCAACACTTCCTGACTTAAGTAGGAGCTAAGGGTACTCAGCACCTCGCATACTGATGTTTACTACCTGGCAGTATTGGATCTTGCATGTCTAGTAGTTTTCCTCTCCTTAAAACCAATTCACAGAAATATATCTTGCTGGGTACAGTTTTTAACGCAAATCCTCCTTTTCAGAGACATCCTGAACTGCCATTCTCTCAATGGCACTTTGCCACTAATCTAGATTTACCCCAGCTAATTTCTGCATGTAGCACAGTTGTCTGCTCTTGCATGAAGTGAGACTTTTTCAGACTTCTTTAAAAATGAAGTTTCCTGTTTCTGAATTGGTCTCTGGAAAGGTCTTCTGTCAGCACTAAATGAAATATTGCTTGATGTGCAGTTTGCTGCATTAATGTTCATGTTTACTAATGATTTACGCTTTTTTGCCCTTTCCCCGTCCCTTTCCCTTCTCCTATTTCTTTCCCTCCTTTTCTATTTTCTCCTCCTAGAAGCCTAGACTGCCTTCTAACACTGGGGCTGCCACTGACACAAGACCAGTGTACTTTTCTACCTGCCATTACAGTTCTAAAACCTTCGGCATTTTACAGAGCTCTTGCTTTACATCCCTGGAGTTTACGTGTAGAAGAAACGTGTAGCTCTACCGTCCCACTTCTGCTGTCAGCTGATCAGCCCTCCTCCTCCTCCTCCTTCTCCCTCTCTCTGCAGTGCTTGTTGAAACCTTCCTTTCTTTGTGTAAGCACAAACGTGCATGACAGATTTTTTTTTAACTCCACAGTTTTAGCAATTTGTCAAGGCTACTTTTTAATTTACCTTTACAATTCCATTTTTATTTAATCCATCTTTTAAAAATGCTGAAAATTCACTGGGGTTTTAATTCTTAACGAAGGGTTTGACAGTAAATCCAAGCTGTGCTTTCATAGGGGATGGGTCCACCATGACTGCAGCTCTCCTCCTCTTTCACCATCACTGAACACATCCTTAGAGTAATCCTGAGCTCCACCTGCCTTTGTCCTTGCTGCTTAGAAACCTTTGTGAATAAGGATTTAAATTTTAATGATGCCATTTTCTTTGCTAAGAAGAGGCGGTTCTTTATAGGATCTACTATAGAGACTTTAAATGTAATTATTCCCAAATTTGCATCTGCTGAGACCTAAGGAGCTTCCTCTTTTCTTTTTAAAAAAAAACCCCCAAACCTCTTTTGTTATCAGACTGGCATCCACTAATCATTGCTTAACTCCCCACCCCCCAAAAAGCAATTGTTTTCGTGTTTCGCACCCTGAGTCTCAGTAAAGCCATTTGCATTGATACTGGACTGACTACTTCAGACTTGGAAGCAAGAGAAGAGTTCCATTTAATTACAACTTTTATGTGTGTTGTTTACTTTTGTGGGAAAGGCATGGGGCTCAGATGCAAATTATTTTTACCTGCCCTCAAAAAGTATAAAGAATGAATCTGACTAAAGGAGCAATAAAAATGGAACAGATGTCAAGAACTACATTTAACTTGTCAAATTTCTAACAAAATAATTATCTGACAAGGCTCCAACCATACTGAAAGAAACAGTGCCTCTTTGAACTCCCGCAGATCTGTCTCTATGTTCAGCATGTCATTTGCAATTCCTGCTGCTATTCCAGCATAGATATAATTCAAGTCTTTCATGTGAAAAGTTTTGCTACTACCAGAGAATTGTCATTGAGGTATAGATTTTTCCTTAATACTAGAGACTTTATTATAAATATTGCTCTCTTGTGCAGTCCTTGTATTCACATGCTTTATCTGCTGCTAACAAATATTATGTATAGACAAAATATAAAAATAGTGTACCGAAGGCATACACATCTAGAGCACATTAACTGCTATAACACCTAGATGGATTTTGATGCAGTACTGAGACTAAATTTTTCTAGACCAGGGAATGCTTTTTGAATGGGCTCTGCTATAAAATAAATCTTAATCTTGGCCCTAATTTTAGGCAATATTCATGAGGACATCTCACACATTTAATATTTCCAGTTTGAGACATCAGTCCACTAGATGCTCTGTCACTAAGTTCAGGAAAGCCGTTTCACACTCAGTTTGCTCATGGAAAAATTAATAGCCTAACGTAGTATTTTACAAACAGAATTCCTTTCAAAATACAGCCAGCTCTGGGGTTGAACACAGTTTTAGCCAAGCACAGTACTATGTGTAACAATTCTGGACATGTGAAACAGTATCAGGAGTCTAAGGCAGAATATGATTATCCAAATCTGCATGAGGCCACTACAGTGTAGCCAATACTGATGAGGGTAAAAAGCATCACAGAACCTTTAATGGTCAGCTGACTTGCACCTGAGTATTTCTAGCACTGCAGTAATACCGTAACCATACTGGCATTGGTATATTGAGTCACTGGAAGAGTATTACCTAGGGTTGCTAGTTTTGGCTGGAGGTATTTTTGGAGTTTTATTACATAACAGTCTTTAATTAAAGATTAATCTTTAATTCCTGGGGACTCCAGGACAGTCCTGGAGGGATGGCAACCCTAGCATTACCAGTTGAATTGCCAGCACTGCTAATTGCAGTACTGAGTTTTTTCTTGAAGGTCTCTAAGGAAAGTACTGACCCATCTTGGTTTAATTTGAGAACTCTCTCAATCCCCACTGAAGCTGGTATGTGCCCAGAAGTGTTACTTTGTATTACACACACGTCTCCTTTATACCTTTTTTTCCCTCTGTACCTGCATCTTAGCAGGGGGTTAGACAAGATGACCCTTGTGGTCCCTTCTAACCCTATAGTTCTATGATTCTATGTAATCAGCCTGTTTAATTACATATATCAGAATTTGAAAAGCTTTTCATTCTCCAATTAATGTGAACTTACTGTCTTTACTTATTCAAAGCCTCATTAGTTTGAAGCTGACAACTTCACAATGCCAATTTACTGAGAGCTCTGAACAGTAACAGTTACAGTGTTAGCATTACTATAGGAAATTTACATCTGTATATTTCCTGATAAGGCTCTGTGGCCTATGAAAATTTTTTAAAATGCGGGAGTGAAAAACGGCATTCCTATCTGGTCTCTGCTTTTATGCATTGCTGAGCTACCACATGATTTGCAAAGACTGGTGATCTCTTTAGAGGCCAGGACTGAATTACCAGGTCATGACTGAAGTGCATTAATAACTCTTTTGGTCCCCTGTACTAGAATAAGAGTGGCACTTGGGACTCAAGGTACATTGGCAATAGGGCCATACCAAGATCCCATTCTAGCTTTATGCATTTTTATGTAGCAAACTATCTTTAGTGGTGGTCTGTCACGTGGTGTTATATGGCCATTGGGAAATGTTCTTGTAATAGCCACAATGTTTCTGCTTGGCTGGCTGAAAAAACAATGATGCTTTGATGATCTTTCTCCATCCTCGATATATCATTCTCTTAAAAGGATGCTATGGGGATCACTACCAGGGATTTGTGGACTTCTGGACAAAGACCAGTGACTGAGTAAAGAGAGGGCATCCCAGGGAAACTTTTTTAGTGGAACCTGTCATTATCAAGCCTGGAGGAATTTTTGCTTAGTGACACAAGTCGTCATTCTTCCCCTCCACAGGAGGTGGGCAATGCCATCTGTGTCCCAAGCTCTAGGAATCTGCAACTGAAAATTAAACTCCCC
Organism: Mauremys mutica; assembly: GCF_020497125.1. NCBI lineage: Eukaryota > Metazoa > Chordata > Testudines > Geoemydidae > Mauremys > Mauremys mutica. Next base: position 293,392,190 of record NC_059073.1, on the reverse strand, counting down.
AAGTGGTTTTATTATGCTGGATATGCATCTCTTTAATAAATTGCTTGGGTGGAAATATTTAACATTGCGGCAGTTAGTCTGGTAAAGTTGCCTTACAGGAAAACTCTGCCAAAGAAGTTCAGAAAAGTAGCAGTTCCATTTTTAGCAAAATCAGCCTTAACATCTGTCACCACTACCCAGCTGTAACAGTGCATCAGACAGAACAAAGCAAAAGTTGATAATGAAAACTGGGGCACCCCTGTGAATCTAGTCACTATCAACTACTGAGTTGCATAATTCATCACATTTTATCACAGGACCAAAACTTGTTTCATTATTTTTTTCCATTTTTCTGTATTTTCTTTTAATCATATTTTTTGTTTGTGATATGTATTGCAAATTTCCAAAAACTTATTTTGAGTTTATTTCTCTTTTGAAATGTCCTTTAGAAAATTTCCAACAGACAGATCAAGGTTGTCATGCATGTCTGATGCTGTGACTCTTTCTGGAGTGAAATGTAACACACATTTCTCAGGGGCTGCGGAAGGGAGAATTGATTTTTCCTTGTGGTTTCCAATTATGCCTTTTTGTATGTCTTAAGAAAGAAAAATGTACACTGCCTCTTGTTAAAGATTTAGTGCAATAACTGTATGCCAAAGTACTCTCCTAAAATTTTCAGGAAGCTACCAGGCTTGTGTGTTGCTTTATTTAAACTGCACATGCACTCCAGGCTTTATTGCCCAGCTGCAGGAGATAATGTAGAACCTTTCTGAGAATATTTTATAACTTAATTTATGCCTCTAAAATTGTATATTATGTTTTGATTCCAATAGTTTGTATATTGTGATGCTGTATATCACTTTGCTGAATAAAGCACCCTAATAAACACCTTACACTAACGGCTCAATAACTGCACCTTGGTGGGAATCTTCTTGGTGTTTTATGTGAGACAAAAGTTTGTTTAAAGTCAATATCTAAAGCCATCCAGACTGACCTTGATTCTTATTCTTAAGTATTGCTTAGGGTTTGTTATAAAATTACAGTACATTCTAGTTGTGTGTCTGTAAATGCCAAAGGACAAGTTCCTGCAAGAGGAAAATGGTCTGAAGGTTGGGATAACTTGCTGCCTAGATAACTACTGGAAGACTCTTCTCTCCTCATCAGAGAACCATTTTAAGTGTAGTTTGTTCAGTAAAAGGAGCCTTAATAACTTGGGTGAACTACATGATTCAGGTACTACTTAAAAATGAATACAAAGAATAAAGTCAAGTGTCTTCCACAACATACACGGATCAAACTTTCAAATCTGGAGAGCTGCACTAGGTGCCCAATTCCATGTTGGGGCACTCAAATTAGTATTAAGACACCCTCAAACTTTGTACTGGATAATCCAATTTGTTTACACATAAGAATGGTTAAAGTAGGGCATGAGAAGATTTTTTTTCCCTGAGAAATTAAATGATGCGAGATTAAAGATGCTTGTTTCCTACTTTAAAAAAACAAACAAAAAAACACCCAATCCCTCCTCCCCCTGCATCTTGTGCTTATTTGGCCCCTATGTTCTCAATAGTGGTGAGTTTTCAGAACTGTCCAGACTTCGCACTCAGAGTTGACTCTTTGGGCCATTCAAAGTAGGCTTACATCATGACATATTTTCCAGAGAAGAATTATTTGAGTCTTAATTCTCATGGAGTGAAGTCAGAGTGAGCAAGAAGGAATCTGGCTAAATAAGCCTGTTGTATTATTCTGGGAATTGTCATGCCAGTTTGAAACGGCTTTCTGTGATTTTGGAGGACTCTAAGAATTATCCAGAATGGGATGAAAGGAGAAAGAGGTAAGAAAACAAGAAAGGGTGGGGACTTATAATTTGGACTGGAGACAGGAGAGAATTTAGGTACATCAGGCAACTGAAGAGCACTAGAAACTCAAGAAGTTTCAGGATAATTTGGTCTAGGATTAGGTTTTTAAAATTTTACATCTGTAATTGCTGCTTAAACTCCTCTTCCCGTCTTCCACATTTACTGGTATGCTATGAATAGGATAATGTAATTCTTTGTTCTCATTGCCAAGTGAATGCTGTGGAGGGGCTAACTGGTTATGTTGGCACTTTCATACTGCATGGATGACTCTTAAGAAGCTAGATGTAAAGCTGCCCACCTCACTTAAACAAAAGAGTGCATTATACCAATACAGCCATTATGGTAAAACCAGCTATGTGCACATAAACCGATTTCTGTTAATCACGTGAATTACCATTTCAGTATAAACTGTCTAGTGACTTCAGACAACATTGCAATGAGAGAGATCCTTTCCTGGTCATCTGCTGCAAAATATTACGATTTTTAGAAGCTAGTGTTTTCAGGAACTTTTTGTCTATTGAAGAGTCCCTCAAAAAGAAGCTTTCATTGCCTTATGTACTGTTTGCTGAAATCCAGTGAAACTTACACATGAATAAAATATGAATTTTAAAGAGACTCTCACATTTAGAGTAAAAATACAGTATAAGTAAAGCACTCATCCAAAAGCAATTGACTTTGGCACCTATTTTCTGAAGCAAGGAATGTCAGTAAGGTTCTGTGAACAAATTCCTAGTTTTGAGTCTGGTGCCTAGGTAGTAATACCTGATACGAGTCCAATTTAAAAAAGCCTATTTGGATCAGTGAAATCAGAGCTATAACTTTCCCAAGTTATGACATACTGTGCCTAAACTAACTCCCCCTTCGCAACGCCCAGTGACCTATGGTAAGTAACAAATGCTCTGAAGCCTTATTTAAAAAAATGACAGACTTCCCCTTCCTACTCTAGATACCTTTCATATACAACTGCAGTCGAACCTCCCACCAGTAACTTTCTCATGTCAGTGTTCTTGTTGTTTTTTAAATAAGGGAGGCTCATTTATAGAGGGTTGAATGCTTCTAAAGTAATTTATAGATTGTCAAGTTATGAAATTAAGCAGATATTTTAGATCTGGTTTTTAAAGCAAAATAACACTTATGTGAGAACTTAAAGAATCTTTTTAACATGGTAATAAGTGGCTTGGATAAGCCTGAGTATTATCTTTGTCTCTTATCTCTTTTTAGAAATGTGTGTGCAGCTTTGAGCAAAATGACATGAACAAATAGGCATTTTCCTTTAGGCTCTCTGATACAAATACCATTGATGGCAAATCTTACAGATGTAAGAAAAATGGATGCATAGATATATATCATAAATATTACATGTCCCCTCTTAAGAGTTCCTTGCAGTAACCTAGATAGTGCTTGTATCAGAACTATTACGTCACAGTGGTAAAGAATCAGAGCCTTTCTTTTAACATTAAAGGAGTAACTTTATTAGAAAATTGCAAACAATATCCTCTAAAGCTTCTCTGTTCGCTTCAGTATAGAGCTCCATGCTACAGATGTAAAGAACCAGCAGTTAATATCCTTTTAATATGTTTCTACCACTTCTATCCTCAACAAGGACAGAGGGTATAATTGTTTTCCTTGCATATTTTTCCCTGCCTGTCTGGCTCTGGCTTCTCCACACTAGTACCTTTTTTCAATAGTGCTTTAATTTTTGTTTCACGAACCTAAACATTCTAAATCTCTCTCAAATATTCTACCAGTCAGGGAATAAGTAGCACTTGTGGAAATGGATACATTTGTGTTGGAGTCTTTTTCATTAGTCTGGAAAATCAGAACCCCTCAAAAGCTGAAACTCATGTTACTGAGTAAAGGGAACAAGAGGTCACCTATTCTACTTTATTTTGCAAGTGAACACAATGCAAGGATGATTTGAAATACCAATTATCATATGTCTTAAATTGTAAGATCCGTGCCTTGGGGAAGCTTGTCTTATGTTTGTAAAATAACATACCTACAGAGGTTTCAGAGTAGCAGCCATGTTAGTCTGTATCTGCAAAAGGAACAGGAGTACCTGTGGCACCTTAGAGACTAACGAATTTATTTCAGCATAAGCTTTTGTGGGCTATAGCCCACTTCATCGGATGCATAGACTGGAACATACAGCAAGAAGATATTTATTCATACAGAGAACATGAAAAGGTGGAAGTAGCCATATCAACTGTAAGAGACCAATCAGTTGAGATGAGCTGTCATCAGCAGGAGAAAAAAAACTTTTGAAGTGATAATCGAGATGACCCATAGAAGGTGTGAGGATACTTACTATGGGGAAATAGATTCAATTAGTGTAATGGCCCAACCATTCCCAGTCTCTGTTCAAACCTAAGTTAATTGTATCTAATTTGCATATTAATTCAAGTTCGGCAGTCTCTCTTTGGAGTCTGTTTTTGAAGTTTTTTTGTTGTAAAATTGCCACCTTCAAGTCTGTCACTGAGTGGTTAGAGAGGTTGAAGTGTTCTCCCACTGGTTTTTGAATGTTATGATTCCTGATGTGATTAGGCTGATGTGATTAGGTCCTATGATGGTGTCCCCTGAATAGATATGTGGACAGAGTTGGCATCGGGCTTTGTTGCAAGGATAGGTTCCTGGGTTACTGTTTTTGTTGTGTGGTGTGTGGTTGCTGGTGAGTATTTGCTTCAGTTTGCGGGGGGCGGGGGTTGTCTGTAAGCGAGGACTGGTCTGTCTCCCAAGATCTGTGAGAGTGAGGGATCATCTTTCAGGATAGGTTGGAGATCTTTGATGATGTGCTGGAGAGGTTTTAGTGGGGGCTGAAGGTGACGGCTAGTGGCGTTCTGTTATTTTCTTTGTTGGGCCTGACCTGTAGTAGGTGACTTCTGGGTACTTGTCTGGCTCTTTCAATCCTACACAGGATGTTTAATACGTATGTGATATTATTTGGCTTTCCGGTTTAATGGCACTACCCTTCTACAAGGTAAAGAGAACTCTCTGCCTTTCTAGCATGGTGTCAAGTCAGTCAACGGATATCAAAACCAAATGCCCTGGATTCTGTTGCCTATGTGTTACCATAGCACAGGGGTCGGCAACCTACGGCACGCGTGCCAAACATGGCACACGAGCCGATTTTGAGCGGCATGCAGCTGCCTGCCGCGGTCTTGGCCCCCAGCATAACCAGCCCCCCCACCCACCGCTCTCCCCTGCGGGGGCAGGAGGCAGAAGCTTGGTTCTGCGGCAGCCAAGCTTCCCCCTCCCCCGCTTCTTCCCCTGGCGTGGTGCTTTCCTGCCCCGCCCCCTCACCTTCCCTGCGCCAATCAGCTGATGGCCCTAGCGAGGGGGAGGGGGAAGCACAGCGTGCGCACAGCTCGTAGAGGAGACAGAGAGAGGTAGGGACGGAGCCTGGGGGAAGCCGAGCACCTCAGCCCTCTGCCCTGACCCCCCCCCACAGCCTTCTGCCCTGCACCCCCCCACCCCAACACACACCCAGCCCTCTGCCCTACACCCCCCACACCTCCCAGCCCTCTGCCTGAACCCCGCCACCCCCTACACCCCCAGCCTTCTGCCCTGCACCCCCCACACCCCCAGCCCTCTGCCCTGACCCCCCCCACAGCCTTCTGCCCTGCACCCCCCCACCCCAACACACACCCAGCCCTCTGCCCTACACCCCCCACACCTCCCAGCCCTCTGCCTGAACCCCGCCACCCCCCCACACCCAGCCTGCACCCCCTATACCCCCAGCCTTCTGCCCTGCACCCCCCACACCCCCAGCCCTCTGCCCTGACCCTTGAACCCCCCACACACCCAGCCTTCTGCCCTGCATCCCCTCACCCCAGCCCTCTGCCTTAATCCCTGAACACCCCCCCATCCCAGCCTTCTGTCCTGAACCCCCTCCCCCAGCCCTCTGCCCTGAACCCTGAAACCCGCCCCCCCCCCCCAGGTCTGGGGTCCCGGCCACAGGCTCTGCTCAGCCCGCTGCTGGCCTAGGTGAACAGAACCCCAGGCTGGCAGCGAGCTGAGCAGGCTGGTGGCATAAGAGCAGCATTTTAATTTAATTTTAAATGACGCTTCTTAAACATTTTGCAAACCTTGTTTACTTTACATACAGTAGTTTAGTTATATAATATAGACTTATAGAAAGAGACCTTCTAAAATATTAAAATGTATGACTGGCACGCGAAACCTTAAATTAGAGTGAATAGCTGAAGACTCGGCACACTGCTTCTGAAAGGTTGCCGACCCCTGCCATAGCACTTGCCAGTGGGGATATATTGCTTTCTTCAAATATATATGAGATGTTGGGTGCAGATTAAAAAAATTATCTAAACTCTTGCAAGAGCAATCTTTGGAATTATATGCTCCCTGCCACAGTATTGCTAGGGAATGTTTTGAGCACCTATTGTGTGGTCAGCATAGAACAGAGGTCTTAATCCCTGTGAAGCTTACAATTCTGGACGCTGGGGACACTGCAGTTCAGGCATGCTGCATGCATACATTGAAAGTCCATATTTTGGATTATTTTCTTTCTATACTGCTATCAGATTGGCCTTGGCAGTTGTGTAACAAGTGGTGTTTGTGGAAAAACTAGAGCCTGGCAGAGTCTATTGTAGCTTTTTATGAAATGCTTTATTTGCATGAACAAAAATGACCCCCCCCTCCCACACACACAATCCCCTACATATCTGAAGACATAAGTACACAATTGAAAATGCTAATGTTTCGGTACCACAGTGTTATTGCAGATTGGCAGAAACAAAGTTGTGAAATTGGGAAGGATGGGAGAAGTTGGAACTAAAAAGGATGTAGGGTTTTGTAGTGAATGCTACTCTTGTCTCCTAAAAGACTCATGAAGGACAGTAAGTATTGGAACTCGTACAGCTACGGGGAATGTATTGAAAGCGACTGTGATGACTACAAGTAGAAGGAAGAACTCTTTTTGTTTCAATAAAAAAAAAACTGTCATCATGGCCATGCCTTTTTAAATGGTACCTTCCTAGCAACCATGCTGCTTTGACTTTTTGCTGCTTTAAGGGTTGATTCAAAGATGCAATGCATCCTGATTTGGATTGTTCAACAGAAAATAGAAAGTTTGTTATGAATTTAGTACATATGTCAGGAAGATAACAAAGTTCTCTTTTTTGGCAAGGCTGAGCAAGAGTTGGAAAGAAGGGATGGTGATCCAAGGGAAAGTGTACTGTGATGGTGGGCCCTATTCACCACTAGTGGAGCCACTCCTTGGCTGCTCTGGGGATTAGCACCTTTCAGGTGCTGCACTTTCCTCTGCTGGTCTCTCCTTCACTCTCTCCTCCTCTCTCTGTGGCCCCTCTTTCGTTCCAGGTACTGCAGCCTTCTCTTTATCACTTGGCCCTCAAGATTTCCCTTTCCAGGGGGTTAAGTCACCAGCCTCAGGCAATCTTCCCATTCATTGCCCCAGGTGCCATTCCCTCAGTGGCTGGTAGAGGAACCTGGGCCTGCCTTCTACGCCGGTTCTAGCTCAGGGACCCTCTTGTCAGGAGCCAAGGTCTATTCCATCCTGAACCTTGCTCCCTCGTCCTTACCCTTTGGCTCTGCCCCTCCTCTGGTTTTGCCAATCTGAACTCCCTCCTCCTGGGGAATAACCGTAGGCTACCTGCCTTTGTAATCCCAACTAAACCTCCCTTCTTCCAGGGAGTGACTGCAGACTTCTTCCCCGTAGCCCCCCTGTTGCCAGCGTCCTGGATTTATAAACCTGGCTCAGCTCCTCCCCAAGCTGGACTCCATCAGCCAGTTAGGCTTTAGTGCTCCCTGGCTTTCCTCCAGGTGCCACCTATAGGTTAATTGGCCTAATTTACCCCTTCAGGCCTTGTGTGGGGTGGACACCCCATCACATGTACATACCAGTGGTTTTAAGTTTCTTAATTATCAACTGACAGCAGGATGAGTTGACCTATCTGTTACAATACTTGGAATTTTCTGAGCAAGTGGATGTTGCTCAAAATATTCAAGATGCGAGGTTTCCAAAGCTCCCATGAATTTAGCTTAAAATTTCTGCATTTAAAATGGAACTGATGTGAGAGAGCCATGATTAGAAGTAAGTCCTTATATTCTTCTATATTTCCTAACAAGAAACATGAGCCCCTTTCCTGTTGGTCAGGTTTGCAAAATTGTGAGTTTACTAACTTGGACACTATAGCTACTTGTTTACCATTACCAAAAGGTTAATGGTGACCAAATAGTCAACACAAATCATATCAATAACAAGGGGGAAGGAATGCAAGCCAAAGTAGGGAAAGAACAGGTTAAGGAATATTTAGCTAAGGTAGATGTATTTGAGCTGGTGAGACCTGATGAATTTCATCCTAGGGTACTTAGGGAACTAGCTGAAGCCATCTCGGAACTGTTAGCAATGATCTTTGAGAACTCATGAAGGATGAGTGAGATCCCAGAAGACTGGAGAAGAGCAAACATTGTTCCCCTTTTTAAAGATAGGTACCAACAGGACCCAGGGCATTATAAACCAATCAGCCCAACTTCAATACCTGGAAAGATGCTGGAACAAATTATTAAACCATCAGTTTGATAGCACTTGGAGGATAATAGGGTTAAAAGCAGTCTTCAGGAGCTATCCTGGGAGAGATCTTTTTCCTGATATCTTTATTCCCTGGCTGAAGGCGTTTGGCCAGCGCTGACCTGTCGTTGATTACTCAATACCGTCTCAGAATATAGGTAAAATATCTGGGTTGTTCTAAACCTATTGCTTATGTCTGTGTGCGCTTAAATCTAACAAACTGCAATGTTAGACAAGAGCATGCTGACTTGCATCTAATCTTTGATCAGACAGAATTGCTGAGTTCCTATTGATTTATTCCTAACACTGCCTGGAGTGAAATAGTAAAGTTGCCCCTGTTGGGGGTTCTGAAAACTCTGGGTAACAGATTTTGGCCTGAAACAAACTAGGATGTCACCAAAAAAAACAGGAGTACTTGTGGCACCTTAAAGACTAACAAATTTATTTTAGCATGAGCTTTCGTGAGCTAAAGCTCACTTTATACATAAAATTTTAAGCTTATTTTGTATTCTTTCTTAAAGTAACTTTTTTGTTAGACCTACTTAAGCAGATAGGTTAGATTAATCCTTTCTACTCTTAAAAAAAAAAAAAAAAAAGTAAATAAACTAACTACTTTGTTTTGCTTTTATTAGTAACATGGCCAAGCTTCAGTGACAAGCTACTGACAAAAACCAATCAGGAAGGAAATGGTTTCTCACAAATTAGGCTGTTAGATAACCCATGTTGTGAATTTAAAGCTGATGCTTGTTTTTTAGAGAAGCATCTCTAGAACAGTGTAGTGAGAGCACACCTGACGAAAGGGGACCAACAGCTGCCCCATCTATATCCTCAGAAGCCATCTGGGGGTGGATGGTAAGACAGCTCTGGTTTTTTATAACAGGATGTAGTGTTCTAAATTGGCATCCCTGTTTCATGTTGGCTAAGCCAGGTTCTGAAGTGAGAGCTTTCTTAATATTTCATAGTCCTATCTCAATGAGTTTCTGCCCTCCCCCAACTGCCTTTTTTTTTTTTGTATGCGTGAGCGGGGGTGGATGCAGAGGCTGTATGATTTTGTAGACTGAGCATGACACCAGGAGTCGGGAAATTGAGTTCTAATGCTGGCTCTGATTACTGGCACACTCCATGGCCTTTGGAAAGTCACTTAATCTTTCCATCTGAGTTTCTCCATTTGTAAAATGGGGACAGAGGGCTATTTATATAACTTTGTATTTTCCTAATACAATGGGTCTTGTTTTATCCCAGCACTCTGTAATCACAGAGTAATGTTGCCTAGTCCCAAGGATAATCTTGACCTTTCTGACTTTTGCTGAGCTAATCACTGTTTTGTGGTGACGATACGTGCCTGGGTTATGGGGAGTTGAGCAAGTAGGGATGGACCCTCAGGGCTTAATCAGTAACTGAAGACTCACCCAAGCTGAAGATGGCTGAATTTTTGAGTACATGGCTATATTATGTTTAAATCAGGGGTGGGCAAACTTTTTGGCCCAAGGGCCACATCTGGGAATAGAAATTACATAGTGGGCCATGACTGCTCAGAAAATTGAGGTTGGGGTGTGGGAGGGGGTGAGGGCTCTGGCTGGGGGTGTGGGCTCTGGGGTGGGGCCAGAAATAAGGAATTCAGGGTACGGGAGAGGGCTCCAGGCTGTGGGGTGCAGAGGCGGTGTGAGGGCTCCAGATTGGGGGTGTGGGCTCTGCGGTGGGGCTAGGGATGACGCGTTTGGGGTGTAGGAGGGTGCTCTGGGCTGGGACCAAGGGGTTTGGAGGGTGGGAGGGGGATCAGGGCTGAGGCAGGGGGTGGGGAATGGGGAGAGGCTCAGGGGTGCAGGCTTTGAGCAGCACTTACCTCAAGCAGCTCCCGGAAGCAGAGGCATGTCCCTTCTTCGGCTCCTATGCGGAGGTGCGGCCAGGCAGCTCTGCTGCACGCTGCCCTGTCTGCCAGCACTGCCTATGCAGCTCCCATGGAGTCGTCGTCCCTCCCCCCCCCCCCGCCCCCGCGCTCCCTGGCTGGAGTGCTAGAGAGGGGCCATGTGGCTGCTTCCGGGAGCTGCATGGAGCAGCTCCAACCCTGTGTCCTGGCTGGAGCGGGACAAGCCACAGACCCCATTCCACAGTGGGAGCTCGAGGACTGGCTTAAAACAGCTGGCGGGCTGGATCCGATCTGTGGGCTATAGTTTGCCCAGTATAATATAAACTGGTTTAAATTATAAAACTCAGTCTCCTGGGTTGCTGACCATTTATTCTTTAACTAGCTCCTTTATGAAACATGCAGATGTCTTTGAAAAAATGATGTTTTGTCAATAATTCAGGGAAGGTGCAGAAATTGTTGCATTAAAAATAATCCACGTGCTGCCATTTTGGAATCTCTGAAGTAACCTGTGCTTATACTTTCAGAGCAGTTTGTGGAGCTAATGTCCAATTCCACCAATAAAGTATCAAATGACTATTGAGCTAATGGTCTAATGCTTCTAAAATATCATGCTGAAACACTTGTACAGTGCAGCATGGGAATACATTTCACTAATACTATGGCTTGACCAGAATCTGAGAAGAAAATACGTGGAAGTTGCTTAATAGAATCCTTAAAAGTAGTGATGGAAAAGGTCTATTGGGTAATAGAATCCATCCCCAGGAGGATTGCTGTCTACCCTCTGTTTTTTAGTGCTCTTGTCCCTTTTTAGGTACAGATATCTACTGGAACGGCGCTGCTGTCCCTTTTCTTGGGAGCCCGTTGAGGAAACAATCTCTCATCTGTACTCTGCACACTCTATCTCCTTCCCATTCGACAGGATACTGCAGAGTAGTATCCCTCTCTTTCCATGCAGTGTAATAAAAAGCTCATCTTCAGAGTGGGAGCTCTTTTCACTGGAAGCATTCGGACTTGGCTTTAATGAGCAACACAGAGGCATAGCTTTAGAAATAAGTTGATGCTCTGACTCTGGGGTCAGAGATTGCATCAATACTTCTGGCTGTTCCAAACAGCAGAAGAAACAGCTTTCTAGAGGTAGATGGGTAGAAACCAAAATTCATCAACATGCATCTGACTGCATTCAATCAGTGATTGTTACGCTATGTAAGGCTAACAGTTCCCTTAGGAGCCACCATACAGCTTTGGGCTACAGACTCTTCTGCGGACGGTTGATGCTGTAGGCAGCTATACAATTTGATGAGTGTTAGTGAGCAGGCACAGAAGCGACATAAGAATCCAGGAAGCAGAATGCAACATGATTTATTCAAAAGGAGAAACTGTCTGGAAGACTATGTAGATTTGGTTGGTCATGTCATTGATTGTTGAACTCTCTTTAACTATAGCAAAATTATATTATGCTTTAGTACTGGAAAATTCTTCAAGCTACTCTTTATTTCTTTATTGCAATAACATTTTTCTACTTTCAGTAAAAAGCCATTGTCATAGGTCTCACCCCCACTTAGAGCTGTTGGGTTCCAAGATGGGGACCTGCATGGACTCCCCTAAACTAAAATCCTAGTTTAGATCTGGTAAAAGCTGCCACCACCCAATAATGTACGTGTATTGGGACACAGTCCTTCCCCAAAATCCTTGGGGATCCCAAGAGCCCCAAATCCATGGAGTTCTTACACCTAGGAGAAGTAAACCATTCTCCCCTGCTTCCTGCCCCCTCCCTTCTCCTAGGAGAGCTACTGGGATTCAACTACAGAGGGATGCCTTCCTCCTCCCCTTTCCCTGAGAATTCACCCAAGGAAAGATCAACCAAGTCCTTAACCGAAAAGATTTATTAAAGAATAAAAAGAAAGTAAACTGTCTCTGTAATACCAAGATGGAACAATACACAGGGTCTAAACTTATCAATCTCTGGAGAGAATCCCCCCTCCTTTCTTTCTCAGTAAAAGCAATAACAGTACAGAATTAAAGAAATTCTATAGCAAAACACACAATTGCAAATACAGAAATAACAATATAAAAATACTAGTTCCCTTTCTAATACTCACTAGCTTGAATAGAAGAAATTATTGCAGAACTCTGAGAGGACTTGATTAAGACGTCTGGACTCCTTTAATTCCAACTAGCGAGAGACTCTCTAAAAACAAAGAACACAGAAAAAAAAAACTTCCTTCCACAGAGATTTGAAATTATTTTGTCCCTGATTGGTCCTCTGGTCAGGTGGTCATCAGGTACTGCTTGTTAACCCAGTACAGGTAAAAGAGACCTTAACCCTTAACTAACTGTTTATGACACCCCCCCCAAATTGCAGACAGTGGGAGACCCACACTGGCGGTGATTTCCTTCTAGAACTGTAAAATAAACAGATTAAAAAACACATGCACTGTTACAGATACTACTAAGTATGTAACCAACGAGATTTTTCACATTTTAAGAACAGTTGTTAACCATTTGATTCTGGGAAACTTTCTACTAGGTTATTTGTGCCCCCGCCCTCACCCTGAAGGCTGGTTTAACTTTCTGATAAAGGGAAGAGTCTATGGCTACATTCACCCTTTTTCTGTACTCTGTTCCTGTTCTTCCCGTGCAGCTTCCTTCTCTTAGTGGAAGTGGTTAATTTATTCAGAAGCTGTCATTGCTGCACAATACTTAACACTAAAATCCATTGCTGCCTAACTGCTACATTTGGGCCTGCCAGTTGAGTGTGCCATTCCCGACTTAGATGTGCTCCTGTTGCAGAGAACAAGAAATAATGTTCTGTTTAACATCTACAGGAAATGAGGGAGGAAATCTAATAAGAACATAAGAATATAAGAACATAAGAATGGCCGTACCAGGTCAGACCAAAGGTCCATCTAGCCCAGTATCTGTCTACCGACAGTGGCCAATGCCAGGTGCCCCAGAGGGAGTGAACCTAACAGGCAATGATCAAGTGATCTCTCTCCTGCCATCCATCTCCATCCTCTGACAAACAGAGGCTAGGGACACCATTTTTACCCATCCTAGCTAATAGCCATTTATGGACTTAACCTCCATGAATTTATCCAGTCCCCTTTTAAACATTGTTATAGTCCTAGCCTTCACAACCTCCTCAGGTAAGGAGTTCCACAAGTTGACTGTGCGCTGCGTGAAGAAGAACTTCCTTTTATTTGTTTTAAACCTGCTTCCTATTAATTTCATTTGGTGACCCCTAGTTCTTGTATTATGGGAATAAGTAAATAACTTTTCCTTATCCACTTTTCCAAGCTGAAGAGTCCTAGCCTCTTTAATCTTTCCTCGTATGGGACCCTCTCCAAACCCCTAATCATTTTAGTTGCCCTTTTCTGAACCTTTTCTAGTGCTAGAATATCTTTTTTGAGGTGAGGAGACCACATCTGTACACAGTATTCGAGATGTGGGCGTTCCATGGATTTATATAAGGGCAATAATATATTCTCAGTCTTATTCTCTATCCCCTTTTTAATGATTCCTAACATCCTGTTTGCTTTATTGACCGCCTCTGCACACTGCGTGGACATCTTCAGAGAACTATTCACGATGACTCCAAATCTTTTTCCTGACTCGTTGTAGCTAAATTAGCCCCCATCATGTTGCATGTATAGTTGGGGTTATTTTTTCCAATGTGCATTGCTTTACATTTATCCACATTAAATTTCATTTGCCATTTTGTTGCCCAATCACTTAGTTTTGTGAGATCTTTTTGAAGTTCTTCACAATCTGCTTTGGTCTTAACTATCTTGAGTAGTTTAGTATCATCTGCAAACTTTGCCACCTCACTGTTTACCCCTTTCTCCAGATCATTTATGAATAAATTGAATAGGATTGGTCCTAGGACTGACCCTTGGGGAACACCACTAGTTACCCCTCTCCATTCTGAGAATTTACCATTTATTCCTACCCTTTGTTCCCTGTCCTTTAACCAGTTCTCAATCCCTTTTATCCCATGACAGCGTAATTTACGTAAGAACCTTTGGTGAGGGACCTTGTCAAAGGCTTTCTGGAAATCTAAGTAATACTTTGCTCGTTCAGTGACTTGCATCTGACAATCTCAAAGCTCAGTACAAAATTGGTATTTCAACTCTCTTTCAGAATTGCCATACGGAGACAGATGTGTGGAAAGGTGGTTCATTGTCTGTCACAGGGCGGGTTAGTGGCAGGGCTGGGAATAGAGCCCATGTCCCCTGAGCCAACCACTAAAAAATGTTTCCTCCTGTAGAGGTGAGGACTCATCCCCGTGGCGCCTTCTGCTGGTGACTTCTGGGAATTAGCTCGTTCCAGCTCCAGATCGCCCTCTGCAGGCCGGTGATCCGCCTGTCCTCTGGCCCCCATGTCCCTCCCTGGACCCCAGAACCCCCACCCACTATCCCCACTTCGCCTCAGTCTTGGCTACTGCCATTCACTGGGGCAGACTGCAGTGTATCAGCCACTCATCACAGGCAAAGGGGTTTGGACCTGCTGCCTCTGCCTACCCGTGGGCTGCCCCTTTTGCAACCCCAGTACCCAGTTGGCCTTACCCTAGGCCTGCAGCCTGGGGCTTTCCAGGCCAGAGCTCCCCGGCTCCTCTGCCTTTCCCCAGCCCTGCTCCACTCAGGTACCCTGTCTCTAGCCCCCTGCAGCAAGGCCCTTCTCCCTCTACAAACAGACAGACTGTTTGGGCTCCTGGCTCACAGCCTTTTTATACAGGCCAGCTGTGGCCTGATTGGGGCATGGCCCAGCTGCAGTTGCTTCCCCAATCAGCCCAGCTTTTAGAGCTGCAGCCCCCTCCAGGGCTGCTTTTTCCAGCTCTCCCGGGCAGGAGCGACACCTCCCATCTGAAAACTGGCAGGCATGGAGTCATCGTGGCTTAAGACATCAAAATGTTTGCCAGCAGAAAGCAGCCTTGGGTGCCAGATCATCAATCTGTTATGGCTGTGTAAACCGCTCCTGTGTTAAGAAGAGTTGGCCACAGAGAGACCAGAGGTGTCTGGGTTCTTGATACAATGCCATGGATTCTTCCTTAATTGGTACACAGCTTTTTTGTGTTTCACATCTTTTCTTGGTGCCAATTTAGAACATGTGGCTGTTGGATTAAATTTGTCAAAGGGGGAGAAAGTCCCGGTCTGTCTCTGATCAGCAATAAGTATTTAATCCGCTAAGGTATGAAGATGATAGTAACTCAGTGATAAGTCAGTCACAATTTATATGATAGGCGCCAGATCACAATGTTCACTTCCAAGTCCGAGAATATAGATTTTTATTTTATTTTATTTTTTTTTACTCTGTCAGTGGAATGGGCTCTGTTACCTCGATGAAGTGAATGAAAAAGGTAAAGTATGATTGTAAGTGAATACTGCATTATAACATTGCTTATCAGCCCTTGACAATTCAGTAGATCCTTAGCTAGAAGACTTACCCTGCTTGCCACCATTGCTCTAAATGCATGCAGGTTTTGGGAGAGATGTGAGAGAGCGGTTTTCAGGGGGTGGGTTGGGGAGCTACAACTTGTTTCTGTGTTAGCTTCATAAAACTATTTTTTTGGCAAAAAAAAATTCCCACTAGTGGGAGTGCTAGCATAGAAAGAGCTTCTAAATGGTTTTAAAACAGCGGCTGCAGATATCTGGACTGTACTAGTGCTTGTACTGTTGCTACTACCAAGTTAGCTTCACAGGTGGTAACAACACTGGAAAACGTTTAGCGTGGAGAAGTCTGCAGAGTTACTCAACTGATCTGAATAAAGGCAGCTCTTACCTCTTCTAGGGTTCACCCCTGGGGAACAGCATGTAGGTGAGCTGCCCCAGAGCTGTCCAAGCGCAAATGGCCTCTATGAAAATGTTAAAACTGATGAGACATAGTGCACAAAGTAGAGAGGGCGAATGGATATTTTTTAAAGCTCTAATCTTAGTTCTAGTAGTCTTAGATGCTACTAGTAACAATAGTAGGTACAATATTTTAGGATAGAAGTCTGTTATTTTGATTGTGTACATTTCAACTAGCCTGACTGAAGTGCTAGATAAGACTGTAGTAAATAGTCTCTTGGCCCTTTGGGATGGAGTATGTGACCTAATAAGTCTCTTCCGTACTTTCTAGGGTAGTACTGGAACATATTGCCTAGGGACGTTGTGGAATCTCTGTCATTGGAGATTTTTAAGAACAGGTCAGACCGACACTTTTCAGGAATGGTCTAGTTATACTTAATCCTGCCTTGAGTGCAGTAGATTGACCTACTGAGGTACCTTCCAGTCCTACAGTTCTATGATTCTGTGTCTGACTTGTGTTGTAAATCAGGGGTCCCCAACCTTTTGAGGACCAGGGACCGGTCGGGAGCGCTCGTCCCGCGGCTCAGCCGGACCGCCCGCAGGCGTGCCTGCGGGAGGTCCACCGGCTCCGGTTGAGCTGCCGCAGGCATGACTGCGGACGGTTCGCTGGTCGCGCGGCTCAGCTGGACCGCCCGCAGGCACGGCTGCGGCAGCTCAACCGGAGCCGGTGGACCTCCCGCAGGCGTGCCTGCGGGCGGTCCAGCTGAGCCGCGCGACCAGCGAACCGTCCGCAGTCATGCCTGCGGCAGCTCAACCGGAGCCCCGGGAGCAGCGGACCTCCCGCAGGCATGACTGCGGAGGGAGCGCTCGTCCCGCGGCTCGGGTAGACCTCCCGCAGGCACGCCTGCGGGAGGTCCACTGGGTCGGTTCGCGGCCCAGTTTCTAAGAGGCCGCAGACCGGTACCGGGCCGCGGACCGGGGGTTGGGGACCCCTGTTGTAAATGATCTCCGGGACTTAAGTGTGTTTTTGTTGTTGTTGTTGTTTTTTAAAAACCCTAAAGCTTCATGGTGGCAGATCCTTTAGGAACCAGCTTAAGTGTTGAGATCAAAGGAATATTAAAACCCTGTAAGATAAAGAATGAAAAGATAATATAACTATTTGTGTTTCCTTTCTAAAAACTGTAAAAACGCATTTCAGCCATATATTGAAAAAGTGGCAACCCACTGGGACGTCTAGGCACTATACAAATGTTATATTTGTAGAGGTTTTGACTGTGGGTTCTTAAATTTGTGATAAGCTCCAGTTATAAATGGATAAATAATTTTTGGACTATCTTTTTCAAAGAATTTGTCCTCCCTTTTGTCTTTACTTCCTGATTTACTGACAATGGCTCAGCCTGGGTGCCAGAAGGACTGCAAAAGTGTGTGTGTGGAGGGGGAGGTTGGGTGGAAGAGTGGCATGCAACCAAAACATCTTGAAAACCTACTGAAAAATGTGGCGCTTTATTTTATTTATTTATTTATTTTTGCTACCACCACCATGAACAGTCCCGTCAAATATAAATAATCAAATGTGGATATTTCATATTTGATTTTTCTCTGCACCACGCATGGTACTGAGAAGATATTTATCACTTATTTATGGCTTGTCTGTTTTAGAAAAGTTGCACTGATTTAATTAAATTGATTTAAAATCAGTATTAAACTATGAACCCCCAAAGTAGATGCATTCAGACCTCAACCCTTGCTGAAATTGGTTTAGTTTGCATCAGTAAATTATTGAAGTAAGCAAGGGTTAAATTGATTTAAGTGGGTTTACATTATGTGTTTGCCCTGATTTAACTACACTGGTTTCAGGTCAAGTTTGTTAAACCAGTGCAACTTATTAAATGTAAGGCTATGGCTACACTTGCACTTCAAAGCGCTGCCGCGGCAGCGCTTTGAAGCGCTAAGTGTAGTCAAAGTGCCAGCGCTGGGAGAGAGCTCTCCCAGCGCTGTCCGTACTCCACCTCCCTGTGGGGAATAACGGACAGCGCTGGGAGCCGCACTCCCAGCGCTGGGGCTTTGACCACACTGGCGCTTTGCAGTGCCGCAGTTTGCAGCGCTGGAGAGGGTGTGTTTTCACACCCTGCTGCAGCGCTGCAAATTTGCAAGTGTAGCCATGGCCCAAGTCAGGCCTTAATGTGTATAGTCTAAGTGTACATTCCTTATGAAAGTAGTTCCACTGAAGTCAGGAGTGAAATCCAGGCCCTTAAGGAGACAATGGCAAAACTCCCATTGACTTTATTGGGGCCAGAGTTTCACCCAATGTAAGCAAGATGTCAGGGTTCCTTCCCCACTCTGAACTCTGGGGTACAGATGTGGGGAACCCGCATGAAAGACCCCCCAAGCTTATTTTTACCAGCTTAGGTTAAAACTTCCCCCAGGCACAAGTTGCACCTTGTCTTTGAACAGTATGCTGCCACCACCAAGTGACTTCGACAAAGAATCAGGGAAAGGACCACTTGGAGTCCTGTTCCCCCAAGCCCTACACCCCCTTTCCTGGGGAAGGCTTGAGAATAATATCCTTACCAATTGGTACAGGTGAACACAGACCCAAACCCTTGGATCTTAAGAACAATGAAAAAATCAATCAGGTTCTTAAAAGAAGAATTTTAATTAAAGAAAAGGTAAAGAATCACCTCTGTACAGGGGCGGCTCCAGGCCCCAGCACGTCAAGTGCGTGCTTGGGGCGGCATGCCACGGGGGGCGCTCTGTCAGTCGCCGGGAGGGTGGCAGGCGGCTCCGGTGGACCTCCCGCAGGCGTGCCTGCGGAGGGTCCGCTGGTCCCGCGGCTCCGGTGGAGCATCCGCAGTCATGCCTGTGGGAGGTCCACCGGAGCCGCGGGACCGGCGACCGGCAGAGCGCCCCCCACAGCGTGCCACCGTGCTTGGGGCGGCGAAATGGCTAGAGCTGCCCCTGCCTCTGTAAAATTAGGATGGTAAGTACTTTACAGAATAACAAAAGATTTAAAAACACAGAGGATTTTCCCTCTAGGCAAAACTTTAAAGTTACAAAAACAGGGATAAACCTCCCTCTTAGCACAGGGAAAATTCACAAGCTAAAACAAAAGATAATCTAACACATTTCTTTGCTACTACTTACTATTTCTGCCATACTAGATGCTTAGTCCAGATATGCTTAAGGAGTTGTATTTTTCCTGCCCTGGTTCCTTGCTGACTCGAAGAGAACAAAGACACAAGCAAAAACCTCCCCCCACAGATCTGAAAGTATCTTCTCCCCTTATTGGTCCTTTTGGTCAGGTGCCAACCAGGTTATTTGAGCTTCTTAGCCCTTTACAGGTAAAAGAGGAATTAACTCTTTACAGAGTAAAGAGGGATTTTATGCTACCATTAGCTGTATGTTTGACACAAGGGTACAGGCTCAGGCACCAAATTTGTTTCTCACTTTTTATCTGAGTTTAACATTGTGGGCTAGTGGAGGGAAGTAGTGGGAAAGAGATACGTGTGGAGCAGCTGTGATCATACTAAAGGTAATTTTGATTGTGAAATGGCTTGAGCTATTTCTGAAAAGTAGGAGAAACTGTACTGAAATGGATGTCAGGAAAGAACATATCCCACACCCTACCACCCCCCACAGGAAAAAGATCACCTGCTGGCATGCGGCCTTTTAAACCTGCTTGTATGGCTAAGAACATAAGAATGATCATACTGGGTAAGATCAGTGGTCCATCTAGCCCAGTATCCTGTCTTCTGACAGTGTCCATGGCCATATACTAGAAGGGAATGAACAGAACAGGGCAATTATCGAGTGATCCACCCCCGTCATCCAATCCCAGCTTCTGGGAGTCAGAGGTTTAGGGACACCCAAAGCATGGGGTTGTGTCCCTGATCATCTCAGCTAATAGCCATTAATGGACCTATCCTCCATCGACTTATCGAATTCTTTTTTTGAACCCAGTTATACTGTTGGCCTTCACAACATCCCCTGGCAATGCGTTCCAAAGGTAGACTGTGCATTATGTGAAGTACTTCTTTGTTTGTTTTAAATCTGCTGCCTGTTAATTTCATTCGGTGACCCCCTGGTTCTTGTGTTATGTGAAGGAATAGATAACACTTCCTTATTTACTTTCTTCACACCATTCATGATTATATAGACCTGTATCATATTCTCCCATAGTCTCTTTTCTAAGATGAATGGTCCTAGTTTTTAAAATTTCTCCTCCTATGGAAGCTGTTCCAAACTCCTAATAATTTTTGCTACCCTTCTCTGTTCTTTTTCCAATTCCAATATAACTTTTTTGAGATGGCGTGACCAGAACTGCATACAGCATCCAAGGTTTGGGTGTACCATGGATTTATATGTGGGATTATGATATTTTCTGTCCTATTATCTATCCCCTTTTTAATGGTACCTAACATAGTTAGCTTTTTTGACTGCTGCTGCACATTGAGCAGATGTTTTCAGAGAACCATCCACCATGACTCCAAGATCTTTCTTGAGTGGCAACAGCTAATTTAGATTCCATCATTTTGTATGTTTAGTTGGGATTATGCTTTCCAATGTGTATTACTTTGCATTTATCAACATTGAATTTAATCTGCCATTTTGTTGCCCAGTCACCAAATTTCAGGGCCGCCCAGAGGGGGGGCAAAGGGGGCAATTTGCCCCGGGCCCCGGGCTCCGCAGGGGCCCCCAAGAGAACAGCGGAGGCTCCCGCCTCCGCCCCTCTCCTGGAGCCTCAGCGCATCAAGCGCCGAGTCTCCGCCGGGGCCCCTGAGCCCCGCCCCGCTCAGAGCTGCGTGGTCAGGGGGCGGGACTGGGAGCTCCGGGCTGCGCTCAGCTGCCTCCGCTCGGCGTGGAGCTCCCAGCCCCGCCCCCTCCCCACGCGGCTCTGAGCGGGACGGAGCTCAGGCCCCGCCGGCCACACCCTGCGGCTGTTCCGGCGAGGCGCTGAGACTCCGGGTGAGGAGGGAGCCGGGGGTAAGAGGCTGGGGCCGGGGCGGGGGGGAAGCGGGACCCGCCGCCGAAGCGCAGCCCGGTCTTCGGCGGTGGGGGGGCCCTTCCGTTCCGGGACCCGCCGCCGAAGTGCCCCGAAGACCGGGCTGCACTTCAGCGGCGGGTCCCGCTTCGGCGGTAATTCAGCGGTGGGGGGGTCCCCGCCGCGGGTCTTCGGGGCACTTCGGCGGCGGGTCCCGGAACGGAAGGGCCCCCTGCCGCCGAAGACCCCGGGCCCCCGGAATCCTCTGGGCGGCCCTGCCAAATTTTGTGAGATCCCTTTGTAACTCTTCACAGTTAGCTTTGGATTTAACTCTGCAAACTTTGCCATCTCATTGTTTAACCCCCTTTTCCCAGATCATTTATGAAATGTTGAACAGCACTGGTCCTAGCACAGATCACTGGAGGACTCTGCTATTTACCTCTTTAAACTGTGAAAACTGACCATTTATTTCTATCCTTGTTTCCTGTCTTTTAACCAGTTACTGATCCATGAGAGGACCTTCCCTCTTATCCCATGGCTACTTAGTTTGCTTAAGAGCCTTTGGTAAGCGACCTTGCTAAAAGCTTTTTGAAAGTCCAAGTACACTGTATCATCTGGGTCAGTCTTGTCCACATGCTTGTTGACACCCTCAAACAATTCTAATAAACGGGTGAGGATTGATTTCCCTTTACAAAAGCTATATGGACTATTCTTCAACGTATTGTGTTCATCCATGTGTCTGATAATTCTGTTCTTTAGTATAGTTTTAACCAATTTGCCTGGTATTGAAGTTAGGCATACTGGCCTGTAATTGCCAGGATAGTCTCTGGAGCCTGTTTTAAAAATTGGCATTATATTAGCTATCCTCCAGTCATGTGATATAGAGGCTGATTTAAGCGTTAGGTTACATACCACAATTAGTAGTTCTGCAATTTCATATTTGAGTTCCTTTAGAACTCTTGGGTTGAATATCATCTGGTCCTGATAACTTATTACTGTTTAATTTATCGATCTGTTCCAAAACTACCTCAATTGACACCTCAGTCTGAGACAGTTCCTCAGATTTGTCACCAAAAAAGAATGGCTCAGTTGAGGGAATCTCCCTCACATCCTCTCCAGTGGAGACTGATGCAAAGAATTCATTTAGCTTCTCTGCAACAGCCTTGTCTTCCTTGAGTGCTCCTTCAGCACCTTAATCATCCAGTGACCCCACTGATTGTTTGGCAGCTTCCTGCTTCTGGTATACTTGATTTTTTTGTTTATTTTATTTTATTTTATTTTAGTTTGCAGTTTAGTTTTTGTCTTTCGCTAAGTGCTTTTCAATTTATTTATTTTTTTTGGCCTGCTTAATTATACTTTTACACTTGACTTTCCAGAGTTTATGCTCCTTCTATTTTCCTCAGTAAGACCTGACTTCTAATTTTTAAAGGAAATTTAACTACCTCTTTTATTCTGTTTAGCCATGGTGGCATTTCTTGGGTCCTTTTTACTGTTTTCTGTTTTTAATTATTATTTAGGGTATACATTTAGTTTGAGCGTCTATGACGATGTTTTTAAAAAGTTTCCATGAAGCTTCCAGGCATTTCACTCTTGTTACTGTTCCTTTTAATTTCTTTTTAACTAGCTTCCTCATTTTTTCTGTAGTTCCCCTTTTTGAACTTAAATGCTACTGAAGTGGGTTTCTCTGGTGTTTTCCCCCCTACAGGGAGCTTAAATTTAATTACTGTATGGTGGCTATTACTGAGTGGTTCAGCTATGTTCACCTCTTGGACCAGATGCTGTGCTCCACTTAGGACTATATCAAGAATTTCTTCTCTCATTGTGAGTCCAGGGCTGGCTGCTCCAAGAAGCAGCCATTAATGGTGTCTAGAAACTGTATCTCTACATCCCATCTAATATTAATCCCTTAAAATCAGACAACACACCCCAAGGTGACATTTTCCCAGTCAATATGGGGATAGTTGAAATCCCCCATTATTTCTGAATATTTCTGGATTTGTAGCCTCTCTACATTTCACCATCCTGGTCAGGTGGTCGGTAGTATATTCCTACTGCTATACATGGAATTTCTGTCCATAGACATTGTATGGTGTAGTTTGATTCATTTAAGATTTTTATTATATTTGACTTTTTTTTAACATATGTCACTCCCCTGCCTGCATGGCCTACTGTGTTGTTCATATATATTTTGTACTCTGGTGTTACTGTGTCCCATTGATTATCATGGTTCCACTAGGTTTCTGTGATGCCTTATTATATCAATATCCTAATTTAATACCAGGCACCCCAGTCATCCATTTTAGTATTTTGATGTCTAGCATTTGTATACAAGCACTTACATTATAAAAAAATGGTCACTATTTATTTATTTGTCTTCATATGAGGCAATTGATACTCCTGTGGAATTCTGCACCACTGCGCAATGCAGAATTTTGCCGAAATTAACATTGTGTGGGCAGAATTTCTCCCTGCTCCCCCGAAATGGACTGCAGTGCTGCTAGCTGCCACTAAGGGCTGCTGGACCCGGCAGAGCCCAGCTCGTCCATAGAAGACACTGCCAGGGGTGGTGGTGGGGAAACCGAAGGAGCTAGAGGGTTCCTGGCAGCTGCAGTTCCCAGCATGCCCTGAGGGAAGGAGAGGGCAGTGCAAACCTGGGGCCAAGCATCAAGCTGTTTCCTCCTCTGGATCCCTGGGCTCTGTGGGGGAGGGCACGCGGGTATCTGGGCAAGGGTGGGGGCTCTGTGGCTGGGCTCTGGGGGTGGTGGTTGGGGTGTATTGGCTGGGGGGGGCATGGCTGTGCTCTGGTGGGAGGGGTTGTGGGTATCTGACCCGCAGCTGGGCTCTGCGGGGGGAAGAGGGCAGAGAAACAGGAACTGGGTTATCATAGGGATTTCTTTAACTCTCTACTCCTGGGGGAATTTGTGTGTGTGTCTGTATTGTTACAGACATACTTGCTGACAGGTATTTTTAAATAAATTACCAAAATAATTGAAACTGGCATGATTATGTAGTGTTGTTTTGACAAATACAATTTGCAGAATTTTTAATTTTGTGGCACGGAATGTCCTCAGGAGTAAGTTGAATGGGACTCTCTTTCATTTGACTGTTTCTCTTCCGTTCTTACCTGCACTTTATCAACTTCTATTGTCTCCTCTTTACCAGGATATAGAGTATCCCCTTTAATAAATCCTCCCCAGGTGATGTCGCTGTTTGGACCATGCGCTCCTCCGCACCTGTCATCTTTTCCCTAGCCCTTAATTTAAAAACTGCTCTACCACCTTTTTAATTGTGTATCCCGGCAATCTGGTTCTGTGTTGGTTTAGGTGGAGCCCATTCTCCTCCTTTTCCAAAAGGATTCCCAGTTTCTAATGAACCTAAGTCCCTCCTTTGAAACACCATAGTTTCATCCACGCATTGAGACCCTGCAGTTCTGCCTGTCCAACTGACCCAGCACGTGGAACTGGAAGCATTTCAGAGAATGCTGCCATGGAAGTCCTGGACTTTAATCTCTTACCTATCAGCCAAAATGTGGCCTCCAGGCCTCTGTCCTAACTTTCCCTATGTTCTTTGTACGTCTGCTTCCCCTGTATCACCACATACACACCAGCCTTACTGTCCTGGAGCCCCTGTTCCCTGCCCTCTGCCCCCTAGCAGCCCAACAGTCCCAGAGCCCTTATTCTCTCCTTTCCTAGGAGCATGACCCTCCTGCAGCCTCTGCCTCCCCCCAGCTCTCTCACACCCCAGCAGCCTGGCCATCCTGGAGCCCCTGCCTTCACTCTATATCCGCCTTGTCTTGCCTTATCTTACCCTCTGTGCTGGCGAGCCTGGGAGGAGCTGCCACCAGAGGTTTTGGCTGCCAGTGGTAGGTGATGGCCCGGCTGTTGCCGTGCAGAGTGGTGGGACCAGTGGTGCAGACCTTGCCAGCACCGTGCTGCAATGCAGTGCAAGGTCATGTTCAGGACCTCAACTTCAGGTTTTAAAAAATGGGGGGCAATGGCCCTTTGGCCCTCCCCAACTCTAGCACCTGTCTCTCTCTCAGATGGCATGAGCTTGTGGTATCACAAAGGACATTGATTTCAATGAGATTTTGGATAGTTACATTCGTGGATATCTTCAAAGAACCAGGCAGTACCAAGAGGAGGTGTAGGAAGGGTTCTTAAAGTTAACGAACTTATGTGCTGAAACAGCCATTCTGCTTCCTTAGGACATAAGCCTAGAAAGCTATACTGTATTAAATATTGTATTTTGTTTTTCATATCAGTGTTAAGTGAAATTATTATAGAAAATCCTCCTTACATCTGTTTAGCTAACCTGGCACTATTTATGCATACAGGCAGATGAGCTATTGTACTACAAAGTTGAAAATGAAGGGAAGGAACATAAAGAGATGGGTATCTTAAACCCAGAGCCCCAAAATAGGTTGTGGTTTATGATTCTGGGTTAAATGGGAAAATCTGCATTTATACTTTCCACCCACTGAAGTGTTAGGAAGCATAACACAAACACATTCAGCAAAGTACAGAGTCTGTTTTAAGATGTCAGAACCCAAGTCATGAAAAAATCCAATTTTACCTCTGAGTGTAGATCTAGGAATTAAGACTCTATGAGGGCAAGATTAGGTCCTTAGCTGGCCAACTGTTGCTTGGCTCAGTTAGGAGGAATTTAACATCTGAGTTCAGAAAAATGTATGCTTGCTGATTAGTGACTTTAACTGCCAGTCACACTGACCATGCCTGCTAATAGGCCAGAATAGCCTTACGGTCGTTTTGCATTGGCTAGGTTCCGTTTTGTATTTGTACCCAGAGATTATTCTCTGGTTCCATTTTAAATTAAAGTGGTCCAGTTACCATGACTCACTTTTGAGTGCTAACCCTGCTTGTTGAATGATAAACCAAGGTGCTGCAATTTTGGAGAGTATTAAAATTGCCAGATCAAGGTACTCTTTGTGTTGGGGGTTGATGTTACATGAACATATTGTAGCTCCACTTTGCCTCATGATCATTTGCCTGGAATCCCTACAAGTGCTATTTAGTATAGAGAAATAATGGTCCACGTGAAATTTTGTAGGTGTCTTAGTGGTAGGACTGTAGGACTCCAAAGGTAACCTTCAAGAGAAGCTTTTCAGTAAAGCACAATAACTAGAGGTATAATAGAAATTGTATTTCAGATATTTCACTTAGTGCTAAAGTTATCAAATCTGTGAAACAGCGGTGCAGCACATAAATAATTCACCAGGAAATGAGTGATCTATTTAGGTTATTCCTTTGATATACCTACTTCTTATTTTTCTCCCATTTCTGTAGTCTGTAACTAATCTTCTGTTCTTCACTGCAAACATGGTGTAGAACAGTATTCAACATTAAGGTACTTGGAGGCCCTTTCCCTAATGGCCCAGGACAATCTAGTTTTCAGAGTTTTTGAATTGTCTCGTTAGACTGACCTCACACTTGGTAAGGCAACTCCCATCTTTTCATGTGTTTATACCTGCTCCTGTATTTTCCACTCCATGCATCTGATGACGTGGGTTCTAGCCCACGAAAGCTTATGCCCAAATAAATTTGTTAGTCTCTAAGGTGCCACAAGGACTCCTTGTTGTTTTTGCTGATACAGACTAACACGGCTACCACTCTGAAACCTGCTTTCATTCTGTTTCCTTTTATTTGTGAGGCTTTCCAACCTCTGATCTTCCTCTTTTCATTTTCTACCACAATTAAAAAAAAAAATTAGTTCCATTGATATGATTGCTGCCATGAACTGTTGTTGTTTTGATTTGTCTTTGTAGCAGTCTCATAGGATTTCAGATACTTCTTAAAAAGGCTTCCAGCACTAAATCCCAATCAAATGAGATGCTATAGCTGGGGCCTGTGTGGATGGGAAGTTATAGCATGTAGCTTTCTCTTTAAGCTTAATAGTTACTTCATTCAGTTTTACCTGTTTCAAAATATTATTCTCTTAAAATACCAGCATGCATCCAAATATGAGATTAGTTGCCTACAAAATTGTGTTGCTTGCAATTCAGCTGCTGTATGCAGGTGGGTCAAATTATGATGTGAAATAATATTTGTTGTGCTTGAATGGGTTCAAGCCTCTTTTAAAAATCCAAAACTTGCATTCTCTTTGATAACCCAGAGTGTGGTTTCACCTTGATGTGGTTAACATATAACTCTATATGACGTTGAGTTGATGAGGTAAAAGCTAATTCTTTTGTGGCATCGGAAAGTTTGGGATAAGTGATGATAGAATGAATACAAGTGCACTTCAGTCACTTAGCTGTGTTTCAAGGTCAAAGTTGCTTTTCAGTGCTATATTTTTTCCTAAAACAAAAACAGAACAGACTTGTCTGCCCTGACTACAAAAATGCCCTGCAGTGCAATCACTGCAGTTCTTTATGTAGATGGAGCTTCAAAGTCCATGAAAGTCTTCTGACAACCCTGGAAATGTCCAGTCTAGTTACTGTCAAATAGGGAAAGGCGGGGGCATTATCAATTCTATTTTGTCTGAGTGCCTGGTGTGATGGGCTGGATCACAGAAACCCTCCTGGGAGTTGCCAACTGATGTGCCAAGACTACCTCTGCTCCTGTTTTCCCTGCCAGCTCAGGACTCCAGCACCCTGTCTTGCTGAGCCAGACACTCCCGTCTGCTCCAGCAAAGACCCAGGGTCTGAATTACTTGCCTCAAAACTGCAGGTTCACCTGAAAGCAGCTAACAGAAGTGTGCTTGTCTTTAACACCCAGATGCCCAACTCCCAATGAGGTCTAAACCCAAAGAAATCAGTTTTACCTTGTATAAAGCTTATTCAGGGTAAACTCCTAAATTGTTTGCCCTCTATAACACTGATAGAGAGAGATGCACAGTTGTTTGCTCCCCCGGGTACTAATACATACTCTGAGTTAACTAATAAGTAAAAAGTGATTTTATTAAATACAGAAAGTAGGATTTAAGTGGTTCCAAGTAGTAACATACAGAACAAAGTAAGTCACCTAGCAAAATAAAATAAAATGTGCAAATCTATGTCTAATCAAACTGAATACAGATAATCTCACCAGTTCCAGAATGCTCCTTTTTACAGACTAATCTCCTTTTAGCCTGAGTCCAGCAATCACTCACACCCCTTGCAGTCTCTGTCCTTCGTTCCAGTTTCTTTCAGTATCCTGGGGGGTGGTGATGCTCTCTCTTTAGCCAGCTGAAGACAAAATGCAGGGGTCGCCCAGGGGTTTAAATAGACTTTCTCTTGTGGGAGGATACCCCCTCCTCACTCCTATGCAAAGTCCAGCTCCAAGATGGAGTTTAGGAGTCACCTGGGCAAGTCACATGTCCATGCATGACTCACAGTTTTTACAGGTAGCATCCGTTGTTTACATGCTACTTTGAATGTCCTCAAGTAGACTTCTTATGTGGATTGGAGCATTCCAAGATCCATTGTCCTTTAAGTGTTTCTTGATTAGGTACTTAATTTCAACATGCCTTTCTCCAGGAACTGAGAAATGCTCTACTAAGGTTATTTAGAAATCAAGCCAGTACACAGCCAACATTCATAACGTTGAATACAAAAATGATACATGCATGCAGATAGGATTAATACATTCAGCAGATCATAACCTTTACGGAGATATGTTACATGGCATATGTAGCATAAAACACATTCTAAGCATATTTCCATAGAGCCTTATGGGAGGTACTGTCACACCTGGAACCTGTCTCTGTTGAAATCATGAAGGTGAGACTGTACAGGCTGCAGAAAAGAAAAATCTGCATAACAGATCATCTTCCTACTCTTCGGTCTCCTCTATGCTCTCCTTGCATTTGCTCATCTGAAGCAGGTGCTAAGATAGTTGGATGCATATGCCACCTCTAGTAGTCCCCCACTGCAGGTGAAGAGCGGCAATAGCTGACCCTTTAAAAGACTGCTGTGCATCACTCTGAGTGTCTTGTCTGCTAGAATAATAATCCTTCCTTGGTTGGAGCTATTTCTGTAGGAAAAAGGAAATGTTGCCAAATCTTTACTTAGCAAAAATGTTTTCCCCTTGTTGAGGGATTTCAATATTCCCTGAATGTTGAGTGATAACCCTTTTAATAAAATTGTAAGTGATAATGATTTCAGTGAGCAGAAGCAGCCTGTCATTCTTCCATCATCTCCTAAACAGAAGCTTCCCAGATAAATAGCAATGGAATCATCGTTTCCTCTAGTATTATGTAAATGGCTTCTTGCTTTGATGTCCCTCATGTCATTAGTTTGACACTATCTGGAATTAATGGCATTCTGAATGGGATAGATATTTCTCTTGACTGCTTCTGATCCCTCATGTGAATTTACTCCCTTTGCCATAGGATTTTAAGAACTGAAACTAGGTCAGCAGCAATGTGTGTGTGAATATAGGCTGAGAAACAGACTATAATCTCAGCATTAAACTAACTCGACTATAATGCTGAAGGGAAGTTTGCTATTTTAAGCATTATTTCCGTGATCTCTAGCTCATTCTGCAGAACAAACATATGGGGGCTCCTGTATATTTACAGCCACAATAGTTTTTAATAAATTGTTTCTTGAATGCAGTCTTCATGTCAATTAATCCTGAATGGCACTGGTTCTAGTGCAAAGTTGTGCAGGTTCCAGGGAATGGGTGAAAATGCAAGAGTAGTTTATGGAACAAAAAGAAAATAGCAGCATTTTAAATCTGTGAACATAAGAACGGCCATACTGGGTCAGACCAAAGGTCCATCTAGCCCAGTATCCTGTATTCTCACAGCAGCCAATACCAGGTGCCCCATAGGGAATGAACAGAACAGGTAATCATCAAGTGATCTATCCCCTGTGCAAGCATTAATAGCCTCACTGTGGCTAGAAATGGAAATATTCATACCTTGTGACTGTTTGTTTTGAGCTACGTTACGGGTATATTCCTTTCCATCTCACCCCCCAAACCACATTTGACCTCAAATACGTATTTTCTAGAGTGCAAGCATCTCTTGTTCCAAATTGTAGATAATAAAAACATCTGAAGAAGGTGCCGTGGGGGGGGGGGGTTAACTAGGAATCCAGTACATTTACTAGCATACCTGGTGTTATCACCACTGACACAACATTCTTTCCCCCCTTTTCTCACAAGTCAGTGAAAGTTGAGATCAAATTCAGGCACTCCTGACTCTTTGCTTCTGCTCATTCCTCTCCACTGTGCTGTCTCTTGCAACAGTGGATTGACAAGTACTGTTTGGTCAGAGGCCAGTGAATGGTTTATGATGTTATTCATGTAGCTGAAGTTGCATAACTTAGATCGATTTCCCACCAGTGTAGACCAGGCCTTGGTCTTCAATAGCAAGTCTATCACTAGTAAAGAAAACACACATTCGGAATCTAGAATATGACAACCAGTGAGTTCACTTGACATCTGTTCTTAGCTCACTGTCTGGAGAAAGAACTGAGGTTGCTTGCTAGAAGTTGGACAGTTCTCTGCATTTGAATTTTCTGCAATAGTGCTCATGTTGATGTATGCTTCTGGACCTTTCAAGACTGCTCCTGAAAGTTAAAGGAGTAA
The DNA here is from genome assembly GCF_020497125.1 of Mauremys mutica. NCBI lineage: Eukaryota > Metazoa > Chordata > Testudines > Geoemydidae > Mauremys > Mauremys mutica. Next base: position 293,361,641 of record NC_059073.1, on the reverse strand, counting down.
CTGGAGTGTTTCTACACTCTGCTTTGAAAAATCAGTCTCTCGGGCGAAATATGTGAATTCACCACTTAGAAGTGGTTCAGTTTGCTCTCTCTAGTATGAATGCCTTTCAGTTTGATACACTTCTTGGTGTCTGACCCTGAGTTTAGTCTGTGGCTTGAATGGAAGAGAACTCTTACTAAAAGCACTGAGCAACACTCCAGAACAGGACAGGCAGCGAAGAATGCTGCAGTTAAAATTGCAGGGGGAATTGAAGAAGGCACGATGTAATTAGCTGAACAAAGTGGAGTTCTACCTTCACCTGGCATTTGTTGGTCTGTCTGAAACATGATAACTTTTGAGTGCCGCATCTGATCAATTCCAGTATTTCAGGGAATGTTTTAGGTATCCATGGGCAGAACCTTACTGATTTTAGTGAACACTGGAAAAGATGGAAGGGGAATATTTTATGGCAGATGGAGCCCTGGCATTTGGTTAGCAGACCCGTCAGCTTCAGCTACCTCTGTAGTTGTCTATAGATAAAAGAACTGATTTATGGCAGCCATTAATACAGTCCAGCATAACAGTATACATGGTGGCATATAGGGGGAAGGGGAAATGGGGAGCATAAAGCACTGGGATGGGGGATCCTAGGATGGGCAGAAGGGGAACCACCCAGCCCCTGGCATGAGCGCAGAAAGGGGGACACTTGCAAGGATGTCATGGGGGGCACACACAACTTATGGGGGGGGAAGGAGAGATGTAACGAGGACCCGGTGTGTGCAATGAGCTCAGCCTACAGAAGCAGCAAAATGCACAACCCTCTAGTTACTCTAATTGGAATTTGTTGGGAGACTGAAGTGAACACCTTATCTCTTCAAAGTGCCACGAGATCTTTCAGGACCCCTTTGAAATCTTTCAAGAGATGGCCTATTCAGGAGTACAGTACCCCCTATATCATATTGGAGTGTAGGTTCAGGACTGACTGACAGAGTAACACCTACTGGATCACTAAAACCACTTCAGGACGCTCTTGATGAGCTACTGATTAGCTCTGACACTTGTTTATTTTGAGAGAGATAAGACCTCCTCCTCCAGTGCTAACTCTCTGCCTTTTCCTTACAGACTGAGAGCAGCTATCCCATCCTCTTCCCACATGGAATTTATTTATAATGCAGAAATATGGATTGGGTATTTTATCTCCTGGATCAGCGTTAATCTATTTGAATTTGCCAGAAGCTATTTCATAAGAAATAATCTTTTTCATGACTAAAATGGGGAACGACAGCACGCTAGGTAACAGCCCATTTCTCTAAACTACAGTTGTCAGCGGCTCTGATAAGATAATAGCGTAAGGGACGAACTCTCACTGTGTGTAATGCCTAGCACAGTGGGGCCTTGATCTTGGCTGGGACCTCTAAATGCTATTGTGTAATATGAATAATGCTCAACATTACGACGTCTCCCCACACTGTCAATTTGGAAAGGGATCGGTTGTGAGTAAACAGTGTCTCTAAAATTTATAGAGTCCTGTGGCAGGTATAAATATGCAGGCAAGAATCAGTCTGGAGATAACAAGGTTAGTTCAATCATGGAGGGTGAGGTCCTCTAACTCAGGAACCAATCCATGCAACAAACCTTGTTGCCAACTCTGCCCACATATTTACACCAGCGACACCATCACAGGACCTAATCAGATCAGCCACAACATCACCGGTTCATTCACCTGCGCGTCCACCAATGTAATATACCAGCAGTGCCCCTCTGCTATGTACATCGACCAAACTGGACAATCCCTACGTAAAAGGATAAATGGACACAAGTCAGATATTAGGAATGGCAATATACAAAAACCTGTAGGAGAACACTTCAGCCTCCCTGGACACACAATAGCAGATTTAAAGGTAGCCATCCTGCAGCAAAAACACTTCAAGACCAGACTCCAAAGAGAAACTGCTGAGCTTCAGTTCATTTGCAAATTTGACACCATCAGCTCAGGATTAAACAAAGACTGCGAATGGCTTGCCAGCTACAAAAGCAGTTTCTCCTCCCTTGGTGTTCACGCCTCTACTGCTAGCGGAGGACCTCATCCTCCCTGATTGAACTAACCTCGTTATCTTCAGACTGATTCTTGCCTGCATATTTATACCTGCCTCTGGAAATTTCCATTACATGTATCTGATGAAGTGGGTATTTAGCCACGAAAGCTTATGCTCCAATACATCTGTTAGTCTTAAAGGTGCCACAGGACTCTCTGTTGCTTTTTAAAAGCAGCAAAGAATCCTGTGGCACATTATAGACTAACAGACGTTTTGCAGCATGAGCTTTCGTGGGTGAATACCCACTTCGTCGGATGCAACATGCTGCAAAACGTCTGTTAGTCTATAAGGTGCCACAGGATTCTTTGCTGCTTTTACAGAACCAGACTAACACGGCTACCCCTCTGATACCTGTTGCTTTTTACAGATCCAGACTAACATGGCGACCCCTCTGATACACTAAAATTTCTCTATCAGGTATTTTGAACGTATGTGACTCTTGAATTTCTGTAATCTCCTCTGGTCCCCTAAGTGTTCATGATCCTCTCATACCCCTGTGTATCTTTACAGCCTTATACACTAGATTTAACATAATCTTAAATACACACAACTCACAGTAGCCTTGCAGGATGAACTATTTGCAGTAGAAGCACTCTTGTAAATTCAATGTTTCATAAGGACTCTTTACATAAAGCCTGATCCAATGCCCATTGAAGCCAGCTGGAGTATTTCAACTGACTTACATAGGTATTGTGCATTTTTAGGGAGCCTGTCATATTATCTAGGCACTCATTTATCCTCTTATTTCTCCATACTCATAACTATATGTATTTAGGCATGTCATGTTGATCTCATTTACTGTTAGTTTTTTATACACACACAATCAATACAATTTTAAAATTTGCTTTCTTCTTTGGGTCGAAGCACTTTTCAATGGCTGCAAAGAACTCAGCAGCATTGTGAAAGGACTCTGAAGTAAAACAATTATAGACTACTCTAGTTATATTGTTCAAACTCTGTGAAATTCACAACAAAACAATCCCTGCAAAAACCAAAGTGTAGTGTAAAACCAGATTTTTAAATTTCAGATTTAATATACTAAGGTGACGTATAGTAACACTGGTAAGGAACCTTTATTAATGACTAACTGCCTGTATCCCTCTAAAATTCATTTAAAATGTTGCTCTGATACAGTGGATTTGTTAGGGGTAGAAGTATGGTTCTTCAGTAGAGCTGTTTCACTCACTAAGCTCTCACTTGTGCATATGACAACAATTGTGGAAATAAACCTCTCAAGAGTCTTTAGTGTAAAAATAGGACTTAAAGTGCTTTTGTTATTTAACACACACACAAAAAAAAGGGAAAATCTATCCAGAAGCAGGTGGTCTCTAATGGGTCAGGCACATACAAATAGTTATAGCTCAGAAATGGCTGTTTGGTTATTCAGTGACTCAGCTCAAAAAATTGCTGTTTGTTTCCTCCTAGAATCAGAAAATGATCTGGGCCTGCACCACCTTTTCGTTACTAGTGTTTTGCCCTCTCATAGCTATCCTGCATAGTGACACTTTCTCTTTTTCTCCATTTTCCAGAGACACACCGTTTTAGAATGGGGTGTGAGAGAAAACCAAGGCATAACAATCAAGAAAGCATATTTAAAAATCTAGGTTGGGCATATAGTAGAATGTGTGATCTTTGCAGAGCACTGCAGGCATATATGGTTCAGTACGTAATTGCCAGTGATCTGTCTGAGGCTCATGGGCAATGTCTGAATCTGACTCATATCTGAGATGCATGGGGCTTTACATACAAGAGTCTGGAAAAATTAGCACATGTGGAAGCTGAATTACAAGCTTTATTTTGCAGCCCAGAGCCTACTGACAATACATCTTCTTCGTTCAAATTTGAAATGCAGATACCAAATGACTTGCTTTCTGAGCATCTAATTTTCCCCAGCAGGAAATGCGAGCTTGGGAGATAATTTTGCTCATTGAACAGCAAGGCAGTGCAATACATCTTTCCCAGGCCTTTGTTTAAGCTTGTTGTTTGTAGGGAAAACATCTCTTAAGGAAGATACAGCTTCTGAAGAATGAGCAAAAATAAAGGTATGTATTTAGTGCAAAAAGTGGCAGCATTAGTCTTTTTACAGGTTACATTAAAAACTCGTTCTGAAAGAACATTGAGTGCAAAGTCAAGCACTGAAAAGTTAAGAAGTGCCAGATTGCCTGTTCAACCTTAATTCAGTCCACTTGTGCGAATGCATTGTGAGACAGCCTTTAACTCCATAATCAGAGTATATTTTTCCCCAGGCCCCCTGCTTCATTAAGTAGATGGATAGTTGTGCTATATTTCTTTTTATCATTTAATATGAGACCCCAGGCCTCATTTAACACACACCATACAAACCCCACACTGAATAAATCCCCCCCCCCCCCCGGTTGTTTCTATGGTGCTCTCATCGCAGTATCCAAGTGCTTCATTAATGAACTTATCGTCACAAAACCCATCTGAGATACGTGGCAATAGTACCATTTTACAGATATTGAGGCACAGAGAAATTAAAACCAAAATTGTTGTGTTCTCCCTCTCTGCTCCAATCCTCCCCTCCATTTGTGCCTATATCCCCCCTACACCCTCAGCTCTTGTCTTCCCCTTTGCTCCCTCCACCCCTCCATCTCCCAGGGTGTACCTTCCTCACCTCTCTATCCTAAGTCAAGCTGCTTCTTTTTTCTCCTTACTGCCCGGACGCCAGCAAGGGGAGCACTGAGAACACAAAAGAGATGATTTCCCTATTGTCTGTTCTGTTGCCCACTACCACAGTGGCCCAGAGCAGCAATTGCAGAGGAAGTCCTGCTCCGCCTGCCCTTGCAGCCCCAGGATGGAGCATGCTCAGTCACTCTGTGTGATGGCACATGTGCAGTCCACTTGCATGTAGGAGCTATGCGGGGCTGAAGCATGATCAGTGTGCACAGAATCTTTGGAGAATTTAGCAGCCAAACTCTAACAAGTTTCTACTGAGCATGTGCAAATTGAGATTTTCCAGAGGCTCATAGGTTGGACAAATTTGGGTGTTCTGTCACAGGAATAGTAAAAAGCACGTGTCAGACACATGGGTTCTCCTTTGCCAAATTTCAAGAATCTGCTCCAAAGCATGGAGACACTGGAGCTCTTTAAAGAAAAGTTCTTGGAACGAACTTAACATGAGAAAACAATGTTGTTGTTTTTTCCTACTCATCTTCAGAAATGACTAAAGCCAGATATATACTGGTATAAGTATGTCGCTCAGGGGGTGTGAAAACTCCATCACTGACTATTTTTAAATCAAGAGTGGATGTTTTTCTTAAAGATCTGTTCTAGGAATTATTTTGGGGAAGTTCTATTGCCTGTGTAATACAGGAGGTCAAACTAGATGATCATAGTGACCCCTTCTGGCCTTTGAATCTATGAATACTGCTCTTTAGGTAGAGGAAGCAACAGTCATTCAGATTTATTTAAACATTTAGATGGTCTAAGAATCCTAAACCTAATTTAAAGTCACACAATTACTGGAGAATTAACCCCCCACTGTCCCCCCGTTTCAAAAAGCCAGTAAAATATTTAGGTCATAGCCTGTTTCTTCCCCCCCCCCCCCCCCCCTGTGGCTGGAAGGGCTTCTATCCCACAGCAGATGAGAATCTGCTGGCGTGAAGGTATTTCTTCCTGCTAAACTGAAACACTCATTTTTTCCTGTCCTCTGTCCCTCCTTCCCCCCATTTTCCCTAATTTTCTAAGGTGCTACTCAAGGCTTTGGCATAGGATTCTGACTTGATTACTCAAAGCATAAGTAGTTATCCCAGGAGACCTGTTATTTCTTTCAGTTAGGCCTGATCTAAGGCTCAGACATTTTGCATCCAGAACCTACTTCTCATTTAATGGTTGGACAGCACAGTGAAGGGTAGATTGCTGATTTAAATCATATTAAATCAAGCAGGAAGCCTTGATTTAAATCATTGATTTTAATTATTTTGCATTTGTACTTTATTTTCCTTAAGAGAGCTTGATTCTCAATGGTTGGTAACCATTAAAACATGTAAAAGCAGCAAAGAGTCCTGTGGCACCTTATAGACTAACAGACGTTTTGCAGCATGAGCTTTTGTGGGTGAATACCCACTTCTTCGGATGACTTGCATCTGAAGAAGTGGGTATTCACCCACGAAAGCTCATGCTGCAAAACGTCTGTTAGTCTATAAGGTGCCACAGGACTCTTTGCTGCTTTTACAGATCCAGACTAACACGGCTACCCCTCTGATACATTAAAACATGTTGATTTGCAACTAAATATATATAGCCTTTACATTAAACTTGATGCTTCTTTTTGCTAATCAGGAAGATATGTTATATCTATACACATTTGTTTAAGCAATTATGAAGCTTATCTTATTTTTAATGAGATTCTTAATTTTTCCATTTTTAGTATATTAGAAAATGGGAATGAAGCCTTTTTCTTAGTAGATTTTATTTTTTGATTGCAATTTGTCAAGCTCTGTTTGGATGGAAATTCAAATTCAATTAAAAATGCACAAAAATGGCATTTACATTTGTTTAGTAAATAAAACTACTTTAAAAGTTCTGGATACATAAGAAAAAATTATCAAAACATGTTTTGCATATAAAACTGATTTATTAAACAAAGGAAATAGCATTAGTTAGTGAATTGAAGTGATTGTTTCTGGTCAACATGTCTTTCAAGGTTTTAGAATCTTTAATATTCAGATATCCTGGCAATATAGGATATTTCATTCTGAAATCCCAGGTCTTTGACTCTTTAATGTTGCATTTCGGTGGATGTATTTCTTGCTTTGGGTTCCCTTTAGTATTTGGCCTGGTCATGGCAGACTGCCATTTCTCACTGGTTGGATCTTAGTGACATCTAGCAGCTTTTGCAGCAATGCAGGACATAGTGGAGAGCATGTTCTTTTTATTAAACCTTTGTTGAAATGGCTTCTGAACTGTGAGCTCCATCAGATATTCCTTGCAGCTTCTCAAGGAAGCTTTTTTTGGTCCTTAATATTCTCACCCATTTTATTGCCCTCAGGGGATTGTATTAGCTTCTTACCGGTAAAGCTGATTTTCTGGTTGTGGTGCCCGCAGCCGGATTTGATTGAACAATGTCTCTGATAGAGGTCTTTCGTCCTCATCTGCATCTTCTGAAACTCCCCTTCATAGAATTAATGTTGCTAAAATCTGTAGAGCAGCCATGAGACAGCCCAGTGTGTACTTCCAGCAATCCGTACTACTAGATGCAAAGGATAGATCAGGTGCCTGCTTTATTAGGGCAACATTGCAGTCCCTATATAAACCATCTTACTCAGCTGTTCACCTAGTCACTAGGGCAAGTGTGTATTTCCTGAAGAGTGCAGAACTCTGAAGGCAATTTAATATAGTAACCCTGATTACTGAGCAGTAACTGCAGTCCCCAAAATACTGTTTTTCCATAGATCAGTGCTTCTGTTGCAGCATTCTTCTGGGGTCTGTGTTCTGGACAGGCAAATAGAAACTGAAGAGTATGAGGAAGCAGCAGCGGCACCTCTCTTTGGCTACTGTAGGAGCAGAGCAGTTCACGTTAAGAGGCATGTAACCTTACTGCAGCATAACTGCTTTTAATGTTTTGAGGGTTTTGTCTGAGCACAGTTCCAAGAATCTGGATGTAAGGAAGCAATATACTCGGAGACCTCCAGTTACTGGGAACTTAACCTAGGTTTTTTCTGAGACTTTATCTATTGTACCTAACTATCTTTTATGCACCTTATATCCCAACCCCAAATATGCAGACTCTTTACATTGGTTTTCCTGTAAGTTACAGGACTTCATCTTAACTTAATTTACATGTATTAGACTAGTGACAGAAATATAAGGTTAGTATATTGTCTTCATTTCCTCATGCCTGGGGCATCCCTCCCTTTTATCTAGTTATTGCTTTTCTTTCCCAAACATCTGAGAGGTCTTGTCCTTTAGGCCATCTCTCATCAGTACCTCCTCTCTTCCCCTCCCGTCAACTTACCATCTGTCATGGAATTTTCCAGTTGTAAGGCTCCATCCCTCCTTTCACTTTAGTTTAAATCTTTTCTTCTCTTAGGCTTGAAATTTCAGCTGCCCTGTTTCCAGACAGCTCATTATAATGAGGAGCTGAAAGCCTGTGCTGTCTTGTGGGTGTAATTCATAAAATCATCTGTATTTAAAAAAAAATGGCTGAGAACTTAAAAATGGGATGGTAACAGTTTGTGAATCCTAGTGATAAAGGGTGGGAGGGGTAGCTCAGTGGTTTGAGCATTGGCCTACTAAACCCAGGGTTGTGAGTTCAGTCCTCAAGGGGGCTACTTAGGAATCTCAGGCAAAATCAGTACTTGGTCCTGCTAGTGAAGGCAGGGGTCTGGACTCAATGACCCTTCAGGGTCACTTCCAGTTCTCTGAGATAGGTAATCTCCATATATTATTATTTTATATTAACCTGATGATATTTTGAGCAAAAAGCACACTCAGCCATACTGGTAGCTGCTTCCATAACTTCACACTTACTCAACAGACCTTCTAGGCTTCAAGTGTCACGCAATGACATTCCTGGAATCTTACTGTAGAGATCCTGGTAGTGTATAGGAACCAAGCAAAACCAGGGCCCCAGAGTGCTAGCTAGCCACCATACAAACAGAGTAGCAGACAGTGCCTGTCTCAGAGATCTTACTAGATAAGACTGCCAAAGGGTAGGGAAAGGGGATATAACATAATGTGGTGATTGTGTAGGGAGTGCTGCCGAGTACTCATACACCCTCTCCCTTCTATAGGCACCGGATAGTAATAGTAAACTGTGAATTTGTCAGGTGAGTGAAAGTGTAATTTCTAGCTGCTATTTCAGTGTGATTGGCAGGCTTATTCTTAGACATAAAAATCTTCAGGATTAAAAGTGACAGAAGCCAATTGTGCTTTCAAATTGCTCATGGAATAATTTCTTTCAATTATAATAAATACTCCTTCCTGGCTGTATATCCTTTAGCCACGTAGGATTGCAGCCTGGCAGCTTCAGTGCAGATTTCCTCAAGCTGCCCCACTAATGACTTCAATCTAGACCTGAAGGGACCCACATTCTCTGTAGGTGGAAGGTGGCACAGTCTCCATGGCAGTTCGGTGGGTCCTGGGCTGCTTCTGGAGCAGAGACTGACAACTCTGATTTTGCTCTATCAGCATTCATCCCCCAAAGCTTTTAAGTATTGACAGAAGACTGTAAACTTGATTCACCTAGGACCATTTAGTTTTGAGCTTTTATTACAGAAGAGGTAGGAGTTTGTGTAAGGGCATGAGGTCAGGTGGAATATGTTTAATCTTTCGCCATCCAGTCCTTCATTCCTTCTTTTCCCTCCCAGTTTTGGGACTAAAGCAAATCATAAACATGTATCTGAGGCGTATAACATTCTGTGCTTTCAGACAAGGATCTCAAAGCACTTGAAATTTTTTAACTTCATGACATCCCAGAGAGGTAGGTCAATATTATTCCATTTGACAGATGTGGAAACGGAAGCACTTGAAAGGTTGAGGACATAATCCTGCAAAATGCTGAGTGCCCTCAGCTCACTTTGAAGTCAGTGAGAGTTGGCGATGTTCCGCACCTAACATTTTACAGGATCAGGCCTTATAGTACTTGCCAAAGGTCACATGAGTCATTGTCGGATCGAGGGATAACCCAGAGTTTGACTCTCTTTAGAGACTAGATGACACTGCTTGCCATATGTGACCTGTTACAGAAATATGCAGTAGACTAGAAAACAAGAAACATTACTAAGAATAATAATTTTAAGAATAGTTGGCAGCCAGCATCAAGCAGAGTGCCCCAGGGGTCAGTTCTGGGGCCAGTTTTGTTCAACATCTTCATTAATGATCTGGATGATGGGATGGATTGCACCCTCAGCAAGTTCGCAGATGACACTAAACTGGGGGGAGAGGTAGATATGCTGGAGGGTAGGGATAGGGTCCAGAGTGACCTAGACAAATTGGAGGATTGGGCCAAAAGAAATCCGATGAGGTTCAACAAGGACAAGTGTAGAGTCCTGCACTTAGGATGGTAGAATCCCATGCACTGCTACAGGCTGGGGACCGACTGACTAAGTGGCAGTTCCCCAGAAAAGGACCTGGGGATTACAGTGGAGGAGAAGCTGGATATGAGTCAACAGTGTGCCCTTGTTGCCAAAAAGACTAACTGTTAGCACACTTTATTAGTTTATAGGTTTGCTACAGATTTGATATTGACCTGCACCTCTTTTGAAGTTAGGTATGTTGTCCCTTGCTGGTAGAATCTGGTGAAGAATAACTTTTGTCAAATTGAAAAGCAGGCACTTTCCTTGAGTGTGGCCTCCTGTGATTTTAATAGACACTTGGGTGGTTTTGTTTACTCTGAAATGCTGGCTGTATGTAGGATTTATTTTTTTGGGCAGTGGGGGTGGGATGGGAGAGAACTGTGACTCAAAATGAAGAGCTGCCTCACTTTTTCCCTCAGTCTTCAGAGTTCCTTTCTAAGGCCATTTTTATTCCATGCCCAATGGAACAATACCATCACCTGTTAGATTTGTCTGGATGGCCAAGTATTGTGCATTGAAATGAATCAAATGAGCTTGAGGAATCTACATTTTTTTTATCCCTCAATTATAACTCAGTCCGTTTTAATATACAAATATTTGCCTAGAATAGCGATGTTTTTAAAAGGGTGAACTGCAAGTCTCCTTTTAAAAAGTTGTCAACATTGGTAAGGAACAGAATATATGTAATATAAAATTTTGTCTTCATTCTTGATCCACTCACATTATAAGTTAAATGTCAGTGGCAATTCTAGTTTAGCACAGTTTAAATAAAACAGCTCTGTGTAGGGGAGGCAGGGTTTCCTAGTGGATAGAGCACTGGATTGAGACTTAGAAGACCCAGGTTCCATTTCTGGCTCTGCCACTGACCTTGCTGGGTGACCTTGGACAAGGCACTTTGCCCCTCTGCTTCAGCTTCCCCATTTGTAAAATGGGGGTAATGATACTTGCTACTTTTGTAAACGGATTTGAGCTGTATTGCTGTAAAGCACTATATAAGAGTTAGGTACTTACGTAAAGCAAGCAATGCTTTGCTTTCTGTTGGTTTGGCTGTCCTAGCCCACAGCACAGCGTCTGGGTCTCCATTGCCCAGTCTCCAGTGTTTTTGCTACAGCAAATGCTTTATAAATGCAGATATAAATCAAAATGTATCCACAGCATTGTAGAGTTTTGTTATATTTAGCAGTTCTAAGCATACTTCTTCTTGTGCTGTTTTCCTGCTTTCTCTCCATTCCCAGCATGCCCTACATTGCAGGGAAATTCCCCCTCCTTTCATTTAAAGGCACAGATGTAATCACTCTGCCACTTACAAACACATCTTAAAATAATAATTTAAAAGTTATTTCCTCCTGCTTACCTGCCAATGCCATAAGGTTCTGGTTTCTCTTCTGGTACAATAGGTACCAACAACTTACAAATGTGTGCTAGCTCTAGCACTAGAAGCTTTTTCTAAAGCATTTAGAGCCCACTCAAAGCCCATTGGGGTCAATGAGACTTTTGGATCAGGGGAAATTTCCATAGGGGAAATTCCTGTCAAATTCTCCTAATTTTTCTCAGTCTGTTTCCTCACATTGGTGTAAACATTTACCTCTTTCTATTATTTCATGCGATGCTCTATAGGCAGACAAAAGACTGTCATGTTCCTGTCCGGAGGAGCTTACAGCCTAAATAGGAGCTTATAGTATATGTTAGTTAAATCCCTTGCTACTCTAGCCTGCAAATAATTGTGAATAATGGTGTCTCTCCAAATTTATAATAGCACTTTGGAAACCTTAATTATCATGGTCTGTTTTGGTAAAATATTGCTGTTAAAATGTCTGTTTGCCTGCGTATCATCTAATCTGACACCAGTTTATCATCAAACATTGTCTGCATTGATCCCCCCACCCCCTCCATGCACACAGCAGTTTTGTTCCCTCCACATTCCGCCCCAGTGCACACATCCGCACCTTTATCCTTTGCATGCAGGAAGCAGTGCTATCTTAAAGCCTGGCCTGGGAAGCTTGTAGACCCTCCTTGCTGAAGTGAACCATATCAAATTCAGTCATTTAGCAGTATAATTGCTAAGAGACACCAACAGAAAACCCAGCATACTCTTGCCAAACCAGGAACTGGTTTAGGATGCTAGTAGCATCTGTAGGATCCCATTGTGATAGCTTAGGAGTCCTCCATCAATGGTAGTCAGAAATTGAACATAGTGTAAAGTTCTCCTTTTCTAAACACATTTGTTTTCTGTCTTGGTGCGTGTGTATTAACATACAGAGGTGGTGTATGCACTTGTATATGTATTGTGCGTTGTTATCAAAACACTTTAATAGGTGTATAGATTTTAAATTCCCATGTTCTGGGACGGTACAGCTAGGATTTGGCAATATACTTGTATTATTAACTGCATGTAATTAACTGGCACCGATATGCCAATAAGCATCTTTAGGTAACTATGAGCTTGTAATAAAGCCTTATGCTGTTCCCCTTGAATCTCTCGTATCTTCCACTGAGCTCTTCAAGACTCCCAATCTGTCTTGTTCAGCCTCATCAGTCAGAATTCCCTTCCTGCTCAATGACGCTTTCCCCCCATGCACTGCATTGTTCCTCATCCTACACGTTCTCTGTTGATTCCCATACATGCCTGGCAAACCCCAGACTGTTTATAAGGTTTTCAGGTAAATTGTGGGTTGGAGCAGAATAGAGGGAATCTTTATGGACAGTTGTGAAACAGAGTTTTCTGAGATCTCATAGGAACATGGAATTGCCAGACTGGACCAGATGATTGAAATAACTGCTGGTACTTGGGCTTTCACAAAACAACCAGATAGAGAGACTTGCAATAAAATCACATGTTGGCAACACTGGGATTCTGACTGAGCCTATGGTAATTGTAACTTTTGGTGTAAGTTAACCCTTGCAGGAGCCCAGTAGGCTGTATTTGACTCAGAGTTTGAGTTCATTCAGATCCCAGTGTTTTCCTCTGTCCCAGCTCTTACTGATGGGTCACTGCTGCTTTGGTTTTCCTTTCTGAAGGGATTAGACATTTCAGTTCAGTTTATACAGTAGTAGTTACTGGAGATGGGCACACAGCCCCAGCAGGGACAAGTGACCATGAAAATGATGCTTAAGCACTCTCTTTTGTGTTTTGCTAGATAAATATTTAGGAGTGTGCAGCTGTGCCTGGGAAGTCGGCAGCATTGCCAGGCACCTATAAACTACTCTTTCCCAGAAAAAAATGAATCACAAATAAGGGATGTCTTTGTTCACCTGGCTCCTCCAAGTTATGTTCTAACTTGATGTAATTTTCTGGTGAAAGTACACCCTAAAGGGTAGGGTGTGCTGCTGGCACTAATTTCTCAGCATTTAAAGGCATTTGATCACCTTGTGGTTTATAAATACTCCATTCTTGATTTTTATCACGCTTCTTCAAATCCCATTCCTTCCATTTCTCTTTAGAAACTTCATTAAAATTGTAGAACTGCGGCACATTGATGGGTCTGATTTCACTGAAAAATCATGTGTGCTGTCAGCCTTAGCAAGAGTTCTGCCACTCAGCATAACATAAACCATATACACAGAAGTAATTCAGCCTAGTGACTAACTGGTGAGTGTTGCTGCTTTTTCTTCACACTTCAGTATTCCCAAGAGAGATCACGGGTGAAAGAATGTCCTACAAAGAGTTTCTGGATCGCAATGAGACCTGGGCGATGGACGATAGAGATCTTTGCTTTGAACCACAGTCGATATTCAGACCCGTGGAGGGGACAGGTATGGCTGTATTAACCTACACCATTGTTAAAATAACCTTAGGGCTGCACCCTAGCCAACAAAATCCTGGAATCTCACCACCTCACTTAAGGTTTTTTTTTTTTCTATCCCGCACTCACATTTTTTCCTAAATGCATTGCCCATAGTTCCAAAGACCTTAACACCCCAGTGAGTTATATAGACTGTCAACCTGGTGTTTTAATCTGGCACAGGACACAATCTAAAAAAATAAAACTGCAGAATAGGTTATCTGGTAATTGTACCTTTGTGCCCTAATGAGCTCTGTGGAAATGGGATGCTGCCGTGTGAGCCAATTTAAATTGAGTCATTTTGGGTCTTTTTGTTAAGATTGTAGTGTCCCTGTCAGATGCTACCCAAGATCTGTGAAAATGAACTGTACTTCAACTCACCTCCATGTATTTTTGAAGCACAGTGATGGAGATTGGCGCATATAGCTCACATCTGCCAGTGATCTTGGACTGACATAAACCTACTCCTTTAGAGCACTTTGTTTGAGGAAACTCATATCTGTAGTCTTAATAATGACAGTCTTGGTATCTTTTTTTAACTAATAGTCTCATGGTATCTTTTTCAACTAACTAGCTAGTGTCTGCGTTATATTCACTCCATATTAACAGTAATGTTTGTCATCAAAACACATCTGTCCTTATTGTAGACACTGTCTATATTTTTTTAAAGAAAAGCATCTAAACCTTTTGTTCAAAACTGTCGGATTTCTTCCAGCCTTGGATCCCATTGCCAGATTTTAGTTCAGATGGGATTTTTACTATTTAAACAACAGGTAAACAGATTAGAATTGGATGCACTGTGTTCTGCCTCTGCTCATGAAGACTAGAGAGCATTTCATGAGCCAAGCTGAAGTGACATTTACTGTATGTTCCTCATCAAGCGGTGCCAGCAGATGCTATTGTTTTCCATATTTTTGTTAAATGTTTAACTGGGAACTCTTGGAAGAGCAATATCTTATTTGTTACTTTCCTAGCAGTTCGGACAAAAATGGACCATAAAGCCAAAGGCTTGTTCTTGGGATCCAATTTCTACCTTTTATAATTTTCTTCACTTGTTGAAGTTCATAAAGCTTGTCTGTCTTTCCTTCCTCATTACCTGCCTGCCTGCCTTCCTCTCTAAATTTACTATTACCTAAGCCTCATCTATTGTATATAGAGCACCAATAACTACATTATTGAGTTATGCTCTCTCAGCACACCAAAATGTACTGGATTGTATTTCATTTTGTATATATAGATGTATGATGAGATGCTCCATTGAGTCCAAACAAGGACTTGAAATTCTGAAAAATGCAATTTCCCCCAATAGTTAACCCAGAACTGTACTTTAATACTTGTCTACAAGACTAACAGTGAAGGATTAATATGTAGAGGTGTACAAATTGCATCCAATAAACTTGTTTATCACTGGCTACGATCATAACTAGATCAAATATCCCATTTCATATATAACAGGAAACCAATGGAAAAAGCTGTGTTTCCATGTGAGGGTTTGTGCCTCTGGTTACCGGGCAATGCGGCCTAGTGGCCAGAGGCCATACAGTTGCCCCTGGTTGCAGGGCAGTACAGCCTACTGGCCAGAGTCCATAAACTCGTCCCTGGCTTCAGGGCAATGCGGCCTAGTGGCCAGAGTCTCTAGGGTCACCCCTGGTTGCAGGGCAGCGTGGCCTGGTGACCAAAGACTCTCTCACTCCACTGGGTCCCTGCCTCCGGCCCTAACCGCAGCATAGGATCTTGCCCCTGGCTCAGTGTGGGGGGGTCCGACCAAAAGATGCTGAGGCTTGCCGGGGGCAAGGTACCAGCCTGTCACCCTCCGTCCCCCTGGGTCGCTTCCTACCGGCGTGAGCATTGAGGTCTCCCACGAGTCCCTAGGTTCCCTGTGGGCCTCTGGGTCAGTCGCCTCCCCAGGTTCCTCCTGTAGTAGGGCTTTGAGCTGACCTGGAGCTTCCCGGTCAGGTCCTTCCCCTGCGGCCGCCAGCCCAGACTGAGCTGGGCTCCCTCCTTTTATACTCCCAGAGCACTTGGAGCATGCCCAGTATGGACGGGGCGGGACTTCCACCGTCACTGCTACCAGACTGGCGCTGCTGGGGCTGCTACAGGGCGGTGCTGCCCCATCACATTCTGGAATAAATATTCTTGTAGTTAAAATTCTTGCACGGGTGGTTTGTTTCTTTTTATCCCTGTGTGACTGTACAATATGGATATCTTATAACTATGAGTAATCCAATTACTGAGTGAGTCACAAGTTCTAGACTGCTGGGGCAAAACTCAGGTTTTTTCCTGTTTTCACCTAATTGACCTTTTCCCAGCCCTCACACTATTTGAATACTGGGCGCATATCCTTTTCCTGGTGTTTAGAGCTACAGAAGCTGTGTTTTCTGTAAGTCTTGTATGCATAGTCCTTTTGCCAAAAAGGAACCTTGTTCAGTCAGATTGAAGGATGTTTCTTTATGGGTGTCCATGCAAATTACACAAGGATTGTCCAGTACCAAAGAAAAGCTGTTGAGTCTGACAGCTGAGCATGATTGCATTCAGGCAGCAGTAGAAGTGTTGGATGTCCAAGTCATAAATGTCTTGGGCTGCACGGTGGACAGCGGGCAAGCTGCTGACCTGCACTAAAATTCCTTGGGGAGACTGACTAACCAGTGTGTCTGATCTGGGGCATATAACGAAGACTGTTCTCCTCACAGACGTTTAAGGTTAGAAGGGACAACCATAATCATGTAGTCTGCCCTCCTGCACATTGCAGGCCACAGAACCTCACACACCCAGTCCTGTAATGGAGCCATAACCTTCCCCAACCATCTTGTAATGTCTCTGCATGACAGGAGAAATGGGTGATTTCTTTGCCTGGCCCATGATTTTGCTCAATTCATCCTCTGGCTCACCAGCCAATTACACCTCCATGCTGCTTTGAAGGAAGTGTATGTATGGCTCATTATATACTTTTCCCCAAAGTGCAGTATGGGACATGACAGAATGACATTTGAGTTATCTGAGCTGGAACAGTTTTCATTTCTTCCTCAGATCAAATATACTGGTCCATCAAATCACCCAAGACTTAAATGCTGCTTGTCTTTGAGAGAGGGACATACAGGTGCACCATACAATATTTATTCTACTCTTTAACCTATCTTGGCTAAAAATAACACAGACAACCACATTTTCATGTTGGGTATAAATCTTGTGTGAAAGAGGAAAAGTTCTCTCTTTTTTTTTTTTTTTTTTTTAAGGGAACACCCACATTTCCTAGCTTTGTATAACACCTTGCAGGGCAAAGTTGGTAGTGATGCTCATCCTCAGCATTCTTACATAATCGTGCTCTCATGTTGTCATCTTTTTGTGGTAACACATTTGATTTATTCTCATGTTCCTCAGAGCCCTTCAAGATGCACAGTGAGGATGTCCTGTCTGATCTGCTGCTACGTCCTTCTGCAATGGAGACTCGCCTACCATTCACAGAGCATTTTGAAGCTTCAGAAGAAGTTCATGGTATAATCCTCCATTGAATATGTTCATGGGCTGCTGTTAACTGGGGGTTTAATTTTCAGTTTCTATATATGGAATTCGGGGCTGTCTACAGAAATCCATTAAATTGGCAATAGTGTAAAATTTTACCTCCTTTCTTCTCTTGAATCTCTTTTTGTAAACAGTGTTTTCGGCTTGAGGTCTCTCAAGAGACCTTGTCTTTTATCCCCTTTTTGTCCTATTTTATTTTAATTAAGAAAAAGCTGAATTAAACCAAAGTTATGGAAAACTTTAACTTCATCTTCAAATGTTTTGTCCCTATTTGTGGGTTTTTTCACTTTCCAGTTTTCAACATTTGGACCATGGCAGCTTGAGAACTACTGTAACAATAGCTTATTTGGGAGTAGTACCTGAAAGGCACACACCTTCCCTTCCCCTGCCCAATAACATTTGATTAACTTTTTCTTGGTCTAGATCTAGTGCCTCTCCGAGTGAATTAACAGATAGGTTTATGTACAGCATATAGACCCATGTATACATTGTTCGTGATGAGAATAAAGTACATTGCTCTGTAAGTTAATAGACCTAATGAAATAAGTTTGTGTTGGAAACAAATCTGAATTCAAAAGGAAGATAGCAGTGTCAGATGTACTTTATTTTTTACAGCACCCCATGCAGCTATGATGGTACCTGAACTGCCTTCTCTGGGATCCCCATATTCTCCTGCAGAAGTTATAGATCCATCTGCCTTCATCACCCTGGATTCAACTACAGAGTCTCTGCTGAATATAGAAGGTGAAACACAGTTCTGCTGCTGCCATGCTACTTTATAACGGGTCAGAGGGATCTGCGGGTCAGAAACTGTTAAGTGTATTAATCTTAAAAAGATGATGATATTTGGCTTTTCCAGTTATATAAAATGAGTCAAGATTAAGAAAATATCCCATTGGAAAGAACATAAAATGCTTCAACTCAATTTTCAGTCTGAGAGATTTCTTAAGGTATTTGGGAGCAAAAAATCCCATTGAGAGCGGCTCTTGTGCTGATGGATCTTAAAATTAGTATTAGTTATTATCCCTTAGATCCATAATAATATCAGAGGAGAACATGTTCAGGTCCTTTAAGGTTTCCCAAGATGAACTATTAAGTTCTTTCTAAGAATGAAGTTGCAAGAAAAACAAAGCCTGTACCACATGAATAAATACGTGGCTGCAATGTGTAGTTGAGCATCTGTTTTGAAGTCCAGAACCAGTGCTGTTGACATTGACAGAGCTATATGTACTAATTGTTTCCCTTAGCACCCGCAAGAGTGACAGTGCCTGAAGAAAACTGGCTGGGAGCTGAGCATGCGGTGGAGGGACTAGATGAATCTTCCTTTGTAGAGCCACCAGGTAAAAATAAAAGTGTTGGGTTGTCCCCAGAAAATTATTTCTGGAGTCTTTCAGCAGGATTTGAATGCTAGAAATAGATGGTCTTTTCTTCCCTCTTAAAAATGGAGGCTAAGAGCTGTATTGTGGGTACTGTAGCATGACTAAGACACTGCTGTGTTGATTCTGTAACATCCTTGGAATAGAAAAAAATCTTCCCTGAAGGTACGTTTTCTTATGGCAAAGTGCTCAGAATTGGGAAAAGGAATAAAATGAATTCTGAACTTCAGGTATCTCTCTGAAGATGGGTTTATCCTTGCTATCTGAGGGGGTCTATGTTCACTCCCAAGTGAGTTATTTGGGTGGACAGAATCAAGGAGCTTTTCTTGATGTTGATAATAAAGCCTTGTGCTTGCAGGATACTCAAAGTCAGAGACATAGCTCTGTATACCACTGCTAGGGATAGATCTCTGATTAAGATGTTGTCCAGGAGGGGTTACGGCTGGATCTGTGTGACCTGAGTCTGTCTATGATTATCACCAATATCTTTATGAAGACCTACAAGGCAGAGGACAAGCCAAATGGGAGCATCAGATATTGATAATGCTTCCTGATGTAGGCAAACCTTGGGAACCTGTGGTGGCATGGTCTGATTGAGATGTTGGAGATATATGCATCCGCCAGATCTACTGAAGTCATAAAATCTCTCTGGGACAGGGATGACACCATAGAGGTTATGGTCTCCATCTGGAATTTTGTTTTCTTCATCCACCTGTTGAGCCTTTTGAGATCCAGAATGGCTCTCATTCCACCTGTAAACATCTGAATGATGATGATGGAGTAGAACCCTGAAAAATCTATGTTCTGAGAGAATGCTCTCTATTATTCCCACATCCAGGAAATGAGAAATCTTGTTCTGGATTAAACTATGCTTTATGGGGTTGTTTGAGATGTGGGACTGGATGAAAAATGGATGGGGTGGAGCCTGTAACTCAAGGGAGTATCCCTGACCCACTAGTCCATGAGCAAAGAAACCCATTCCTCCAGGAAATGGAAAATCCTGCCCCCAGGCTTCAGCTGTAGGCAGAGACCTATGCAGTCTTTGTCATAAAGAGGCTTTGGGAATGGCAGGGTTCCCTTGCGGCTTTCCTCCTGAGAACAAGTTGTCTCTTCACTGGTGTTTCTGTGAGGATGAAAGCCGAAAGGAATGCCTTTGCCTGAAGACCATTCTGTACTCTTGCAAAAGGTATGGTATGGCATTAGGAAGGGCTGTTTAGATTTTGAGGCACTGTCTGCCATTACTTGGTCTAGCTTCTCTCTGAAAATCAGGGCTCCCGTGAATTTGGTGGAGCACAGGACCTGCTTCAAGCGACTACCCTCCTTCCTGGGATGGAGCTATAGGCGGTACCTGGTCCCTGAGCTGAAGGCCAAGGCTTTGGCTGAGAATCTCATTGCATCCACTGAGGTTCAACAATGAATGCTGTTATCAGGGAAACTTTCTTTAATTAGAGCCAAAGTCAGGGTGATCTCTTATCATTGAGAGCTCTGTAATATTCCAGCCAGGAGAGAGATACCTTCACAAAGCAAATAGCATTAGGGATGGCCTGAGGGAGACTGACAAAACCTCAATCTTTTTTGAGCGTAGCCTCTGTTTTTCCATACATGAGGTCTTCAGGATAGAACTCCCCTTCTGAGGGGAAAACCATATCGTTAGCCCAGGACTCTAGGATAGCATCAGCCTTTAGTATTTCAGTAACTGGGACTTTTGGTTCCTGGATCCTGTACAACCTAAGATTACTCCACGGGCACAATCCCACATCAGTTGGCGTCATCTTAAAGGTATGGGACTGCTCCCCAGAATGCAGGGAAGATCGAGAGGGTTCCAGCACAAGTGATCAATTCCTTAAAATGGTTGTCAGCCCAGGGCAAAGTTTCCTGGATCCTGTACAACCTAAGATTACTCCACGGGCACAATCCCACATCAGTTGGCTTCATCTTAAAGGTATGGGACTGCTCCCCAGAATGCAGGGAAGATCGAGAGGGTTCCAGCACAAGTGATCAATTCCTTAAAATGGTTGTCAGCCCAGGGCAAAGTTCACAAGGGCAGTGACTTCCAGGTCCCCATATCCTCTCAATCGATGCCAGCCTGGAGGGCTGGGGAGCACACATGGAGTCCCAAACAGTTCAAGGCAACTGGCACCTGGAGGAAAGGACCCACAGCATAAACCTCTTAGAACTAAGGTCGGTCAAGCTGGCTCTGTGAAAGGTTCCAGACCAGCCTAGAGGGGGAACCAAGTCCTGCTTCAGTCAAACAATATGACCACGGTCACACATGTGAACAACCAGGGGGCAGCAGGGCCATTCTTAGGATTTATGGGGCCCTACGCAGCAGTATTGAACTGGTACCCGTATGCCTGACTTGCTCTTAGCAACACAAGCATAAGCTTACAGTGTTGGAAAACTTGCCACATGCACTTTATTAAAAACAATTTAAACAAATTAAGCATGCTATAATGCTGATGGACTATACTTGCACTAAAGTAGTAGCACTATAGAAAAAATTCTGATTTATTGATCGAATGATGCAAATAATATAACTTTTAAAATTTATCAACATTTTATTGGAAATTTCTATGGAGAGGTATTGAAACAAGGATTAGTTTTTAATTAAAAGCAATCTTTCTGGCTTTTTGGGCTGCAAAATCAGTAATAATGTCATCGTATGACAAAGACAAAAAGATGTGCTGTTTGATTGCAAGAATAGCAAGACCAGTCAAGCATTCCTGACTCATTGTAGAGCGGAGATAGTTTTTAATGAGCTCTAGTTTTCAGAAACTCCGTTCTTCTGATACTACTGTTACAGGAATTGTCAGTAGAATACGAGTGGCAATGTACACATTAGGATATATGTCAACAAGTTTGCTGGTATTTATAAACTGTACAGTGTCCACCATCACCTTTGCATTTGGCAACATTGACGATAATATACTCAATTCTTCATACAGTTCAAGTCCATTTAAATCAAAACTATCACTGTGCTTCAGGAGGCTCTCTAGGTTCTTGCACTTTGTCATTAGCTGCCCTTGTTTTCCTATTTCGTTGAATTTAGTTTTGTCATACAAAAATCCAGCCTGTTCATGGTGTGCTCGTAAGGTATTAAACCTTTCATCAACGGCAGATATTGCTTTATCCATCACATTAAAAACTTCAACCGCAAATTTCTTTTCTGGATCTTCTATGGCTCATCTGCTCCTTCATATTCCACTTGCTGTTTTTTCCTCAAAATGCTTGTCATGTTCAGACATGGAAATTTTGGTTCTACACAAAGTGCCTCTGCAAACTCCCTTGCTGTAACCTGTGCTTCTTTGAATCCAGTTTCTCTGTATTTCACTAAAAAGTCTTGTGTGTTGCTTTCTCTTCAGTTCGTATAAATCTTTCACCTTTTACTAAAGATTTCTGTAGGTAAGTGTTGAATCAAGCTGCATCGTTGGACTCTGCATTATTTTGCTTACATTTGAGATTTTACCAAGAATGTCATACCAGATTATGACAGATGTTAAAAACTTGAAGCTGGATATTTCAGAGGCCAATGACTGTACTTCACTTTTAGTTTTTGGATCGCTGGCATCTTCTGAAAGAGCAACCAGTGCTGCTGCTTTGAGTGATTGTTCATGTGCATTCCAAGCAGGTGTGTATGCGCTGCGTGCATGCCAGCCAGAAGATTTTCCCTTAGCAGTGTCCGTAGGCTCGGCCCTGGCGGCCCCTGGAGTGGCGCCTCCATGGCGCCCTGTATAGGGGCCCGCCGACCCTCCACCCCCTCAGTTCCTTCTTACCGCCGGTGATGGCTAGCTGGAACTTTGCTCGCTCTTGCAGCAAGCCTAGCAGTGTCTCATCTAAGTGTATATAGTTGTTTCCTCTCTCATAGTTTAGAGTTAGTGTTAGTTGTAGGGTTTGGCTACACTTGCAGCTGTACAGCGCTGGGAGTTAAACCTGTCTTCGTACAGCTGTGTAGGGAAAGCGCTGCAGTGTGGCCACACTGACAGCTACCAGTGCACTGTCGTGGCCACATTTGCAGCGGTGTTGGGAGTGGTGCATTATGGGCAGCTATCCCAGCGTTCAAGTGGCTGCAACGTGCTTTTCAAAAGAGGGGGGTGGGGTGGAGTGTGACAGGGAGCATGGGGGAGAGAGAGAGAGTGGATTTTTGGAGCTGACACTGTGTCAGCTCCCTGCCTTGCAAGTTCCGACCCCTCCCTCCACCCCTCTCTTTCACTAAATGCAAATAGCCCTCTTTGTTTTTTTCCCTCACAGACCAGATAAGCAGCCTCTCGAAACGGACCCCCGCCCTCCCGCTGTGCTGCTTCTCTCCTCAAGCAAACACTAGCTGTGGACCTTCCAAAGGGATCCCCCTGCCTGCCTCATTCACAGCAAACACTGGCTGTGTTTGTTTTTTAGATAAGCAGCTCTGAGAGCCTCGAGTTCACAACAAAACAGAGTGTTATCTTTACTTAAAAGCATTATGGGAAGATTCTGGAGGTCAGTTACAGCATAGTAAGATTAATTACTGTTTACACTGGCACCCCAGCGCTGCAGCACCAGCACTATTCTCTTTATTCCTCTCGTCGAGGTGGAGTACATGCAGCGCTGTAGCCAAGGAGATACAGCGCTGTATGTGCCTTGCCAGTGTGGACAGGGAGTGAGTTACAGTGCTGTAAAGCCACCACCAGCGCTGTAACTCTCAAGTGTAGCCAAGGCTCCAGATAGCTAATAGTTGTCGGGGGGCTTCCCCCGCAACGTACTTGTTGCCCTGCTGGGGCATGCCCGGGTCCCCAGGGTTTAAACTCTGCACGGACTGCGGGAAGTTTATACTGAAGAGTGACCCACGCTTGTCCTGCTTGAGGTGCCTCGGGGAGAGCCGCCAAAGAGACTGATGAACTATCTGCAGGGGATTCTGTCCCAGGACTCTTAAGGACAGAGAGCAGAGACTCAGAGTGCTCCTGATGGAGGTGGCCTTACAGCCACACTAGGACCCTGAGCCTGCTGATCCGGTGCCCAGCACCTCATCCTCGGTGCGCAGCACTCCGGCACCGCTAACAAGACAGAAGGCCCAGTCTAAGACCTCTAAGTCTCGGCACCAGAGAGAATCGGGACATAGAAAATCGGCCTCCGTGCAGCACCGATCACCATCTCTGGTGCCCGTGAAAAAGAAGAGGCCGGTGAGGGACCGAACACCCCATCAGGACCTTAAAAGGCCGGTGGCGTCCATGACTGTGGTGGGACAAGCCAAGCCACAACCGCATCCTCCCAAGGCCCCGTCGACTCCTGCCCCGGCGGCGCGGTTGAGTCCAGACCAGTCTAGATCCCCGGACCTCAGTGAGGATGTGCGTCTCCCATCGACCCCGGAGGCGTTCGAGGCGGCCTCTGATTTATTAAGCCTCCCGGTACTGGCCTCCCTGTGCTGGTAGAAAGAGCTGCCCAGACACGGCCCGACCCCTGATCCAATCAAGGGGCAAGCTGGCCATGATGTCGCCCCAGTTCCTGTGCCGCTCTGGCGGCACCGGTGCAGAGAGAGCGCTCCCCGGCGACAGTGGGTACTGCTCCCCCTCAGTCCTCCTATTCGGAGACCTCGGACTCGGGGGCGGAATCCTACTGCTCCAGTAGATCAAGGAGCAGGAGGTCAGCTTCTCAGGCAAGCCAATGACCTTGCCCAGCGCAGTGGCAACAACTGCCCTCCCAGTGGCCGTTCTGGACTCCCTGGGCCTACCATCAGTCCCTGGGATAGGTGCACGGCCTGCGCTTGAGGTCTGTGTCGGTCTCCTCGACGTCGGTGGCTCCGGCGCAAATGCCTCCACCACCGGCACCGCTGTCCGACAGGAGTGTGCCACAACAGAACCTGGCACTGCCTAATCAGACACTTGCACCGACGGGGACCATGTTTCCGACACTGCATGCACCGCCCAGCATGCCTCGTTGTTCGGCGTTGACCCCGGTACCGGCCGCGGTGCCACATCCTACATCTGCACTGGCCACGCAACCAGAGTACCGTGTGCCGCAGAACCCTGCAGAGGCTGAGGGTACAGAGGAAGGTCCTTTGCAGGTGATCTCCTCTTCCTCGCCGGATGAGGCGGTTGTGGGAACTTCAGCGGCACCAGCCCTAGAGGACAACCGGGTGCTTCAGCAGCTACTTAAGCATGCCGCTCAGAGCCTGGCGATCCAAGCGGAGGAGATCGAGGTGGATGTAGATCTGGTAGTGGACATCCTGGCCCCCTCGGGCCTGTCTAGAGTTGCCCTGCCATTGATCAAAACGACAGCTGATATGTCCTGCACCTTGTGGCAGATGCCAGCTTCATTGGACCCTACGGCCCAAAAGACAGAGAGGTGCTACTTTGTACCCTCCAAGGGCCATGAGCACCTATATACCCACCCTCCCGCAGACTCTCTGGTTGTGGATGCGGTCAACCAAAGGGAGCATCGGGGATTCCAAGAGTCTACACCGAAAAACAGGGAGGCCAAGAAGTTGGACCTCTTTGGTAGAAAGGTGTACTCAACGGGGGGTCTGCAACTACGTATAGCCAACCAACAGGCTATAGTGAGCTGGTATGGCCATAACACACATGCTCAGCCTTGTCCAAGTTCACTGAACTCCTTCCCCAGGAATCACAAACAGAATTTTCCACTCTGGTAGAGGAGGGGAAGCTAATTTCCCGGGCATCCCTCCAAGCAGCCCTGGATGCGGCGGATGCAGCCTCCCACACACTGGCAACTAGGCTGGTCATGCAGTGGGGAGCCTGGCTTCAGGCCTCAAGCCTTCCACATGAGGTCCAACAGACTATCCAGGACCTCCCCTTCAGGAAATCAACCCAAATCATCTTTGTAGCTATGGCCGACAGGATGAAGGGGCTCCCCGTCTCTTCACAGCGTATCTCCTCATGGATTATGGCTTGCATCCGCGAATGCTACAGTCAGGCCAAGGTGTCTGCCCCGCCAATCACAGCCCACTCCACAAGGGCACAGGCCTCCTCCGCGACGTTCCTGGCTCAGGTCCCGACACAGGAGATATGCAGGGTTGCCACGTGGTCCTCAGTCCACACATTCATGTTGCACTATGCCATCATGCACCAGGCCAGAAACGATGCAGCCTTCGGCAGGGCAGTGCTCCAATCTGCAGTGAACTCCGACCCCACCACCTAAACTCAGGCTTGTGAATCACCTGCTCGGAATGCACATTGAACAATCACTCGAAGAAAAAATGGTTACTCACCTTTTTGTAACTGGTGTTCTTCGAGATGTGTTGTTCATGTCCATTCCAATACCCACCCTCCTGCCCCTCTGTTGGAGTGCCAGTGAGAAGGAACTGAGGGAGTGGAGGGTTGGCGGGCCCCTATAATAGGGCGCCATGGAGGTGCCACTCCAGGGGACGCCAGGGCCAACCTTGTGGACACTGCTAAGGGAAAATCGTCCAGCTGGCGTGCACGCGGTGCACACACCAGCTTGGAATGGACATGAACACCACATTTCGAACAACAGTAACAAAAAGGTGAGTAAACGTTTGTCGTAAACTTCCTCAGATTGATATCTCAACGTTTTTACACTTTCTTCTCTGCTTTCCCAGCATGTCTCAGATAGAGGCTTGACAGTAATACCACTGACATGTGCTTTGAATATTTGCCATTGTTGAGTGGAAGCTGAAAAGAGCATGTAAATGCATTGCAGCAAACCAAAAAAAGAAATAGCTTCTACAGAAGACCTAGCCATATCACACAAAATCAAATTAAGGTTGTGGCATACACACAGAACAAAAAAGGCTTGTGGATTTTTCCTCCAGCAATCCAGCTTGGACACCAGAAATGTGTCCTCTCATAGTGTTGCCCTTATTGTAGCCTTGTCCTCTGAATGTTCATTATGGACATTCTCATTCGTTTTAGTTCATCAAGGAGAGCTTAAAGAAGTCCAAAACCTGTAGTGTCCTCTACTTCTAAAAATTTGATAACGGATTCCTTAACTGTGATCTGTGCTGAATCACTAATGTCAACAAATCTCACTACTAACCACATCTGTTCTTTGACTTATGTCCGGAGTGCAATCTAGAATTACGGCAAAATATTTTGCCAAAGAAACCAATGAAACAATTTTGTCTCTCACTTTCCCGCTCATCAGCATGATCAGTTCATTTTGAATTCTTGGTCCCAAATAGTGGTTGTGTATTTCATTTTCAGTTGCTCTTCGGGAGATGTTCATTCATCACTGTGTCAAATTTTCCCAGCAGTTGTTCAGGCCCAAAAAATTGCCATTTTTGGGCTGGTGTAATTTGTCAACGCTTTCTCGAAAAGCAAGATTGTTGATAGATATTCAACAATAGATAATAGACGTTCAAGAACACGATGCCAATGCTGCTTCTCTGACTCCAGCAATCTTTGATTTTGGGCATCAAGAGTTGTCTGATTTTTTTTTAACCTTACAATCAGCTCACACCATTTGTGCATACTTTCAATGTGGTGTTGTGCCTTTTCATGTTGCGGTAATGTGTGACTACAATTTTGCAAATCCTTAATACCCATGGTTGATATGTTAAAATTTCAACTGTTGAAAATCTTGCATGGAAAACAAAATACAGCATCCTTGCATTTAGAGTACACAAGCCACTATCTGACAATTTTACCGTTAGAAAGTCTTTTTTGTAGTAATTGGTTTCTTGAAGTTCCTACCTCTAATGTCTTTAGGATATTCAATACCTTCTATTCTTACAGGGCCTTTCTCAAGTATAATGTCACAAAATTTTTTGTTTAAAGATTGCGGCCATGCGACATTGTCATCTATATCCCATGCTAGTACAGTTTCAACTGTTGTAATTTCTTGTTTTGTGTCTGCATCTGTTTCAAATGATTGTTCCGTGTATTGTTGAGTTTCTTGAACTTCGTCTGCATAAAAATTTTTCTTCGGCAGTTACTGAGCCTTTGCCAGAATACTAAAATAATCAATTGGGTGGACGTAGCTTATTCCTGAAAAGGATCCCTTTAAAAATTTCACTTTCTCACTCAATGTATCTACTCCTTGTACCTGTTGAGGGTCAGGTCTGCTGACTTCAGTGACAAGTGTGCGTTTACTAGATTTTATTCCTGTTAACCCTGCAGGGTCAGTGCAGCAGGGAGAACCAACAAATGTGATGCTGGTGCATGCATGATCATCAGTTTTTAACTAAGTTCCATTTTCACAGCCATGTGCTGTACCGCATTGTTGTGACACTCAGAAGACAGTGGGCCTGCTCAGGTATAACTGACAGGTGAATTACACTGAAGTTGTACAGGTGTAATGGAATTTGACCTGCAGAATCCTCATTATTGGTTGTGGTGAATAAGCCAGAAAGAATATAGCTTTACTCAGATTCCAAGTTGAGTGCTGTGGTGGCAGCTAGAAAAACAGTTTTATAAATAGAGTAAACTTGTTCTGGAGTCATTAAAGGTACATCTGTGCAGCAAGCAGCAGCCCGTGGCAGCAAGTCTCGGAACCTGGGTCAACAGACTTGGGTTCTCGAGGCTTGGGCTACTGCACTAAAAATAGCTGTTGTCGATGTTGCAGCTCTGGCTGGAGCTCAGGCTCTGAAGCCTGTGGACAGGGGTGGGCTTCAGAGCCCAAGCTCCAGCCCAAACTGCAAAATCTATAATAGCTATTTTTAGCGCAGTAGCCCAAGCCTTTCAGAGTCCAAGTTGGTCAACTCTGGCTCTAAGATTTGCCTCCACATGTTGCTGCTCACTGTGTAGATATATCCTGAGATGCAATTCGTGTGGAACACCATAATGGTATTTTTAGAGTCACTTTTCAGAGCAGAACCAAACTTCCTTACTTCAGTATTTGAGTAGTAGTATATTTACTTTGTGTTATAGTAGTGTCCAGTGGCCTCTATTGGGATCCATTTATGTTACTAGGCATGGTACAAATGCATCCAACATCGCAGACTCTTATCAAAAGAGCTCATGTTATATACAGGTAGTGTTTCCAAATTCACTCACATGTAATCAACAAAAATTCCTTTTGTGTACCTAGAACCCACCAGGATAGCTGATGCAGCAGAACAGTATTTGCCAGGAAGTCCAGTGGCGGCTGCACCTGCTGCTGTTCCTTCTGCACTAACAGAGCCTACAGGAGAGACCAAAGCTACTGACACACCACAGGTTGAACCAACGGGTAAGATCTGTGGGTCTGTGTTGGTGATGGATTATTTGCTGATAGATTTAAGATTATGAAGAAACCATGGAGGGAAGTATGCACATCGCAATGGAAGCAGTTATCACGAGAATCAGCAGATACCCCGTAGTTTTAGGCTATCTACTGTTCCTCAAAATGTCAGGACTTTCCATTACTTCATTGAAGGGTCACCTGGCAGCAATCCATGCCTTCCATTCTCTGGTAGAAGGCCAATCTATCTTTACTCACCCTACCACAATTTTATTCCTGAAAGGCCTCATTAGGTCCTTCCTGCTGGTGACTAAACTCACACCACAAAGGAATCTCAGCTTGGTACTCTCAGCTCCTACCAAACTACCCTTCAAACCGATGGCTACATGTTCCATGTCATGCCTTTCCACTAAGGTTGCTTTCTTAGTTGCTATCACATCAGCCAGACTGATGAGTGAACTGGGAGCATTTGTGGCTGACCCACCATATATCATATTTCATAGAGAGCCTCCTCTTGCCTCAACCCAAAATTTATTCACAGGTAATTTCAGAGTTTCACATGAATCAACCTATTCACTTCTCAGTATTCTTCCCAAAGCCTCATGCTTCCATCAAAGAAAAGACACTGCTCTTCCAGGACATCAGACAGGTCTTGGCCTTCTATCCGCAAAGAACAAAACCTATTGGGAAAATACAAGACTGTTGGTATAGCGGAGCAATTGCGAGGACAAGAATTATCAGCCTAGAGACTTTAAGTGACTGATGCATCTAGAGATCCAGTGTTATCTGTTGACAAGTAATCTTCTTCCAGATGGGGTGCGGGCCCACTCTGAGAGCCCACGCAACCTCAATGGCATCTGAAATCTACCAGTAATGGACATTGGTAAGGTGGCTACTTAGAGCTCCATCCACTTCTTTACAAAACTTTACACCCTAGTCCAGGGTTCTTCAGCAGATGCAGTCATGAGGTCAGTAGTGTTAGCTATCCATACCAACTGCATCCTCACACCCTCCTCCTGTTTGAGTACTGCTTACCAATCACCCACATGTGGAATACACATAAGGACCAGCACTTGAAGAAAAAATGGAGAAGGTTACTTACCTGAAACCTGAGGTTCTTCAAGATGTGTGGTTCCTATCTGTATTCTAATACCCACTCTCCTTCCCCTCTGCTTTGGATCTTACCTGATCCATTGTAGGAGAAGGAACTAGGGAGGTATCGTCCTTTATGCCCTCAGTTTGGAACACAAGGAGAGCAACTGCACATGCATGGACCAACAGAGTCTACTTGCTAAACATCTCCAGTCTCAAGTGCATGGAGTGCAAGGGTACCCATATGCGGAATACAGATAGGGACCACACATCTTGAAGGACCTCTAGTTACAGGTAAGTAATCTCCATTTACAGCAAAGGCTCCATGGAGCATGCTTTTTGCTTATGACATTATGTTGTGCTGTGAAAATAAATCCAAACTGGAAAGGGACATAGAACTGAATTAGAAAAAAATAGCTTATGAAAATGGCATATGAATCAGCTGGAATCCATGTGGTGCTTTGTTGAGAGGGACTACAAGATGCTAGTGAAATTAGATGGTAGAGTGTTAGTCTGTGTGACAATTTAAATATCTGGATTCAGTCCTGAGCCATGTTGGGAATGTGGATACAGATGTCATGGAGAGCACTTGGTGTAAATTGAGGCAGTTGAAAGGAATTTCTGCAATAAGAATATGCCAGGTAAACTAAAGAGCAAATTATATAAGATCATGATTAGGCCAGCCATGATGTGCGGGTTGGAATGTTAGACAATGAGGAAGAGAGAAATACTACTACTACTTCACACTGCTGTAATGAAACTGCTCAGGTGGATGTTGGGTAAGATGAGAGCTGATAGGCTATGCACTGAAAGAGTACAAGCCATTTTGCAGGAAGTCCCCATCATAGAAAATGTGAGGGAATATTGACTGAGATGGCTGGGTCGTGTGAGACGATATGTGAGATATTTTGGCCAGAAAGTACCAGATCTAGTAGTCAGACTCATGGGACAAAGACCAGTGAGGAAGACCTAGAAAAAGGTGGTTCAAGATGCTGAAGGAGGATGTGAAGAAAGTTGATGTCAGCTTGGAAGATGAAGAACAAGAAGGTGTTGGGATCTAGGATTGATCCCATTTTAGTAAAGATAGCATATTATCAAAGCTTCCAGCAAAAACCCATCATGAGTGAAAATTCAGAGGTGGGAGGGTTTGGCTGAATTGTATGGCTAGGGAATGATAAATCTAATACACCTTCAGCTGTTGCATTAAATATGCCTAGAAGCTGATTAAATGATTCTTTACTACTTCATAACCCACAGCTCTTGCAGAATGTGAAGTTCCAAAAACTGGGTTATCTTTATTTGTGGTTAGTAGTCAAATAAATACTGACTTGTGATCCAACTTTGCTTTAGTCATACCAATGTGATCACAAGTTCAATTTATTGATGATTCTTTACCCTGTCATTCATATTGTTCACTGCCTTCTGTGAGTCTGAGGCCATGTCTACACTGTAAGTTGACTTAACGTATGTCAGCATATAGCCACCGCAGTAATTACATTGCTTGTGTATGTGTACGGTTTGCTTCTTGTGTCAGCAGTGCGCCTCCTCACTGGGAGCACTTGCATCAATTGTACTGTCAGTGTGGTGCATTGTGGGATGGCTTCTCAAAGCCAGTAACAGTCGATATAAGCAATGCAGTGTCTACATTGACACTGAGTCACCCTAACTACATCAGCATTGACTCCACCTCTCGTGGAGATGGAGTTAAGTCAGTGTAGCAGGACAATTACAGCGACAGGAGCCGAATTTTAGTGTTGACACTTCTGTAGTTAGGTTGATGCAACACAGCTTATGTTAACCTAACTCTGTAGTGTAGACCAGGCCTCAGGATTTGTTGGAGTCCAACAATACTACTTGCACCTGTATACCTTTCCCAATGATATATATTCTGTACCAATCATTTAATTTATTTTGGAGAGGGTCATACCCTAGCTGAAATGGTGAACAATAAATATCAGTGAATGACTTGGCTTTGGAAACTCAAGTGTACTACATAATTGGTATAGCCTAGGTATAGGGCTTTTTAGTTCACCAAGCACAGAAGTGAGAGTATCGGTTATGGCTGGAGAAAGTGAGTTCTGTAGTGTTGATTAAAGGAGGTGGTCAGATTAAAAAAATAAGCTTTATAAAACAAATTTCTTAACCTTTGTCAACACTTCAGATCAGCGATACGCAGGCTGAGGCTCTCGAGCTGCAAGTGGCTCTTTAACGTGTCTCTTGTGGCTTTTTGCAGCACATATTAATACATGGTGTTATTTAACTATTACCCAATAGTTATTAACCAATCAGGATACTTTTACTATGTTATTAACCAAGTGTAGTTGATAAAATAATAATACTTGGTCAGTCATTTTGCTGCAAGAATAATCTATATAAAATAGTAAATGCAAGAATGAAGTGACACCACTGTGGCTCTTTTGGGTAATGTTGATCGCTAATGTGGCTCGTGAACCACTGAGTTCTGAGTATCGTTGCTTTAGATTATTAAGAATCGAGTTTTAAAACTTAATTTACTTCTCACCATTTATACTGGTGTTCACTTTTCCTGTATTTCACTAAGTTTGGACAACGAAAATAGACTTTTTTGGTTTTGGTCACTATTGTGTTCTGACTTGAGTGCCTTCAGACTATGCTGTGTTACATATGGAGCAAATACTTCAGGACAATATTTAAATCCAAATACACTGTATGAAAACACTTCTTTTGGTTTTATTAGGGTTTTGTAAAAAACAAACAAACAAAAACCCTTGTTTTTAAAAGCTGAAATTTTGAGCTTAAATTGACAGAACAGTGTCCTTGAAGAATTTCAGAGCTTCTGAAGTCATTGGGAACTGGGAGACTGTTGATGTCGGTTGAATAAAATAAGAGCCCATGAGCCACATTCTAAAGCCTGTATACGTTCCAAGTTGAGTTCTGTTGTCAAGTGCAGAGTCAGGCGTTGCCAGTGCTTGGATCAGAGAAGAAGGTCCTGTTAGTGATGTAGTTGATGGTAGTGCCTTCTAAGTCAGGAGTAAATCAGTGCTCCTGCTTGAGATAGCCATGAGCACTATGCAACCAGAGACACTGTTTTTTTAAAAATATGATGGAAAACAAGGTTCTGAGCCCATGTGGTCACTGAAGATCCCATGGTATGTTTTTTAAGTGTAGAGGTGTAGCCAGCTGAATGTATTTGTGTATCCACATAGGAATTCTTCTCTATTGTGATATTTAAATAAGTCGTTCTCATTCCTGTTTAATATATGCTGTACATTGCCACATGCCAGAAGATCACCAACTGTGCCGCCTCATATGCTCCTAGTGGATTTTCAGGCTATAAGACTGCATACCTGACTAGGAATTAGGTCTATTAAAAATAGGGTGTATAGAGGAATGCAGTAGTTTGAGGCACTTTGGTAACACACAAGTGTCAAATAAGGCATGTAGACAAGGATGCAGACTTTGGAATATTTTGTATTGTACCCTTTGCTGCCATTTGTACAAGAAGGTGTATCCGTCATTACCACTAATAGGAATTATACACAGTCACATATGGAAAAAATAAGCCCCTTAAAGACTAGTTTGTAGGTGCTTTTCCTCTTCTCGTCATCCCCCATTTATAAACTTCAGAACTAGCAATATTTAGTATACTGGTTTCTTTAACTCCTGTTAATCTCTGCAGCGCCTGTTCCAGTGATGGGTGCAGCGCCTGTTCCAGTGATGGGTGCAGCGCCTGTTCCAGTGATGGGTGCAGCGCCTGTTCCTGTAGTGGAAGAGCTGATGATGTTTGAACCTTCTGTGGAGCAACACAAGTCAGCTCTTAATGAACCTCCAACAGGTAAGCGGACACCAGAAAGTCTGCATAAACTATTACCTGGGGACTTAAATATTTTGGCAAATCCTGTATGAAGGCCACTATGAGACCTGAGTCTACAAAGGAAAGTCTTACTAAAAACCCTGCAGTACAGTAACTGGTGTAAATCCAGATATAGAAGTTCCAGTAAGATTGTTGAACACCAAGTAGTGAATTCATCCAAAATAAATATTGCTCTGATCTGTCTTAAACTCAGCCTCCTGATTGTAGCTCAGCTCTGCTGCCAAGGTGTGCACAAAAGGAAATGGCTCACAAGGGTATTTCATGTATACAATATGGAATTGATATTTTGTTGTCCATTTTAGGACTTTGCATTGCTCTAAAGCACTATGGAATCTTTGGGAAAATCAAGGTTCTTCTTCGAGTGATTGCTCATATGCATTCCAGTTAGGTGTGTGCGCGCCGCGTGCACGTTCGTCGGAAGATTTTTACCCTAGCAACACTCGGTGGGTCGGCTGGGCGCCCCCGGGAGTGGCGCCGCTATAACGCCGGATATATACCCCTGCCGACCCATCCGCCCCTCAGTTCCTTCTTACCGCCCGTGTCGGTCGTTGGAACAGTGGAGCGCAGCTTAGCTGACCTCCACTTCCCTAGCTACTCGTAGTTTCTCTCGTTAATTCTTGTATATAGTTCAGATTTATATAGTTGTAGTTAACTTTATTCGTTTGTAGTATAGTTAGTGTATTTAGTTCACAGGGGTTCGGGGATTATTCCCTTCCCTGCACCCGGTGCCAGGTACGTCGGACCGCCCGGCACCGATGTCTGCCGCGGCACCGACAATATCAGCACCGTTAACTCCGGCCATGCAAGAGCCGTCGAGTCCGGTGCTGGAAAGCTCCCCGGTACGAGCCATGGTCGAGCTCACTATTAAGCTGCGTCAGAGCTGCCTGCTCTGCAGCCCGAGCGCTATGCTAAGTCGGACCGCCCGGCACCAATATCTGCTGCGGCACCGACAGTCTCGGCACCGTTAACTCCGGCCATGCAAGAGCCGTTGAGTCCGGTACCGGAAAGCTCCCCGGTACAAGCCGTGGTTGAGCTCACTATTAAGCTGCATCAGAGCCGCCTGCTCCGCAGCCTGAGCGCTATAATAAGTCGGTCTGCCCAGTTCTGATACCTGCCGCGGCACCGACAATATCGGCACCGTCGACTCCGGCCACGCAAGAGCCGTCGAGTCCAGTGTCTGAACGCTCCCCGGTGTGAGCCGTGGTTGAGCTCACTATTCCCTCCACGCCAGAGAAATTTCCACGGCGAGGGAGTTGATGGCAATGACAGCGCCTGCG
This sequence comes from Mauremys mutica, assembly GCF_020497125.1. Classification (NCBI taxonomy): domain Eukaryota; kingdom Metazoa; phylum Chordata; order Testudines; family Geoemydidae; genus Mauremys; species Mauremys mutica. The sequence goes on along the minus strand of NC_059073.1, from coordinate 293,326,518 downwards.
CTGCCTCAACCCCCGGCACCGCCTGTGCGGGTTATATCGTCGATCGGCAAGCCTGCCTTGCTCAGACCACCCTGCGTCGGCACCGCAGAGCGGCAACGTTCACGTTCGCGGTCCCGCAGATGTTCTCGGTCCTGTCGCCAAGCCAGGTGCCGACACCGCTCACGGTCCTGGCACCGTTCTCCATTTCGGTACCGGTCGTACTCGTGGCACCGATCAGCGTCCCGTTCGCCGACCTGGTACACTCGGCACCGATCCAGCTCTAGGCACCGCTCCAGGCACTGGATCTCGGTCGACCTCCCGGCACCGCGCCGGTCGCAGGTCCCATTCTCACTCCCGGTACCAGTATGCCTCCCGGTACCGATCCCCGGTGCTGCGTCGAGCGACATCAGCTAAAGAGGGAGACTCTGCCCAGGGCTTTTAGCTCCTCCATGGCCATCCATTCGGATGTGCACACCAGAGTCTTCCAGGTGCCCAGGCACAGGACCCTGACCCCCATCAGTGGCCACCCTGTACATCTTGGGCGTGCCATCAGGCCAAAGGCCTACCTGTGATCCCATCTCGCTCTGTTCCGTCAGAGCACTGGGTGCCAGAGGCGACAGTTAGCCGTCCCCCTCCGACCAGTACGGAGGAAGCCCCAGTTCAGCCACCGGATTCCCACATCCCACCGGATCAGGAGGTCGCCCAGGAGCGTGCGCCCACACAGGACCCACTTGTCCCCGGCCTTTCTTCTCCCTCCTCCCCAGATGAGGCGGTGGCAGGAGCGTACTCCTCGGGCCCTCCCCTAATCGACTTGGGGGCCCATCAGGACCTCCCGAGACGGGTGGCATTCTCTATGAATCTCCAAGTGGCCACTATCCCGCCCGTGGGCACGGGAGTCGAATGCATGTGCATGGTATCCTCCAGGGGCGACAGGATATGTACGTCTTTCCCCCTGCTCCCTTGTCATCTAGTCCGTCAATGAGACGCAACGCCATGGCCTACAGGGACCAGCCCCTATGTCCAAGGAGGCTAGGTGAATGGACTTCCTGGGCCATAAGATGTACTTGGCAGGCACCCTGCAACTTCGCGTAGCAAACCAGCAAGCCCTGCTTAGCCGTTACTATGGGTGGCGGTGGGAGAATTTACGGAGTCGCTTTCTCAGATCTCCCGTCAAGAGTTTGATGCCCTCCTGGAAAAAGGGACGAAAGTGGCGAGAGCTTCCCTCCAGGTCTTGTTGGATGTAGCTGACTCCGCAGGCACGACTCTGGCCTCGGGTGTTGCCACGAGGCGCATTTCATGGCTCCAGTTATCGAGCCTTCCCTCGCAGCTGCTGCACACTATACAGGACTTGTCCTTCAATGACAAAGGCCTGTTCTCAAAACTGACCCTAGGCTGCAAGGCCCAAAGGACAGCAAGGTCACTATGCACTCCCTCTCGGCATGTACATGCCGATGTCTCAGCGCCGACCTTTCCGCCCAGCCTCGCCGCCCTTACCCTGCGCCTAGACAAAGACAGGGCTTTGCCAGCAGTCAGTCGCTCAGTCAGCAGCTCAGGCAGTCGTAGGCGTTGGTCAGGACCCCAAAGGGGCCAAAATCAGGGTCCTCCCAACCACCAATCGGGCAAAAGCCTATCCCTCCTCGTTCCTCTTAGGCACCCCTCTCACAAGCAATTCCTCTTGCAAGACGTGCGGACGCTCCTCCCCATCGGAGCTATAGAGGAGGTTCCAAGGACGAAAGGGGCAAAGGGTTCTAGTCCCACTAATTCCTGATCCCCAAGGTGAAGGGAGGTCTCAGACCTATCCTAGACCTGCGGGAGCTCAACAAGTTTGATATATCTGGAGTTCCGCATGGTATCCATGGGGACCGTCATCCCATCCTTGGATCCCGGAGACTGGTATGCCGCCCTCGATATGAAGGGCGCGTATTTTCATGTCGCCGTTTATCCTCCACGCAGAAGGTACCTCCGGTTTGTGGCCAACCATCATTTCCAGTTTACGGTCCTCCCGGTTGGCCTCTATACAGCCCCATGTGTATTCACAGTGTCTGGCTGTAGTCGCCGCCCTCTCCGCCACCGTCAGATACACGTTCTCCGTATCTAGACGATTGGCTCATTCGAGGGACCACCGGGGCCCAAGTTACCACTCATGTGGGCGTCGACAAGGTCCTATTCCTGCGTTTAGGCCTGATGATCCATATAAAGGAATCCCCCGATTCCCACACTGGGAATAGACTTAACTGGGGGCCATCCTGGACTCCAGTATCGCACAGCCTGCTTACCTACGCCTTGATTTCACGCGATGGTAACCATTGTACAAGGTCTACGGACCTTCCCGACAACTTTGGCTCGAACTTGCCTAGGTTTCCTGGGCCACATGGCTGCCTGCACGTTCGTAACCAAACATGCCAGGCTTCGCCTCCGTACACTTTAATCGTGACTCACCTCGGTGTACCACCCGGGCAGAGACAGCATGGTCATGGTCACGGTCACATCGACGACCCCCCCCCCCGAGCGTCCTAGGCTCCCTCGACTGGGGGTTGACACCCTCCCTGATGTGTGCAGGGATGCTGTTCCATCCACCTCACCCCTCGGTGTCCCTCATGATGGACGCCCCATCTCTCGGCTGGGGTGCTCACTTGGGTCAGTTTAGCATAAACAAGCACGGAGGAGCACGGTCCTCCCCTCTTTGCAGGGAGCTATCCAGCTCTGGGACTCCCGCACAGCCCAATCGATGGACCTGGTAGCGTCCTTTCTCCCAGGGGTCTGGAACACTTTGGCGGATCGCCTCAGCAGATCCTTCCTGTCTCTCAAGTGATCGATTCCTCCGGACGTTATCCATTCCATTTCCGGAAGTGGGGTTTTCCCTGCATAGTCCTCTTCGCTCTCGCGAGAACAGAACGAGAGAGAAGTTCTGCTCATTCCGAGGCCTCTCCCCGGGCTCGATCTTGGCTGCTTTTCTGATGCCGTGGACGAGCCATCTGCCGCACGCTTTCCCGCCGTTCCCGCTGGTTCACAGGGTCCTGCTAAAACTCCACAGGGTCAGAGCGCACCTGATCATGATCGCTCCAGCGTGACCCAGGCAGCACTGGTACACCATGTTGCTAGACCTGTCGGTAGCCAACCCGATTCCCCTGCCTCTTTGCCCAGACCTCATAACGCAGGATCATGGCAAACTTCACCACCCAGCCCTGCAATCCCTGGACCTCACAGCATGCCTGCTGCAGGTCTAAACCGATCCGAGTTACGTTGTTCTGCCTCGGTTCTACAGGATTCTCCTGGGTGGTAGGAAGCCTTCCACTCAGTTAACGTATCTGGCCAACTGGAAGTGTTTCTCTTGCTGCTACGAAACGCCAATGTTTCTCCCACCGAGGTTCCGATCCATTCCATCTTGGACTACCTCTGATCTTTCAAACAGCAGCGCCTGGCGCGGTCATCATTAAGGGTACACTTGGCAGCCATCTCTACCTTCCACCCAGGGGAGAGTGGCCGCTCCATATTCTCACACTCTGTGGTTTCTAGGTTCCTCAAGGGCTTGGGGTGTTTATACCGCCAGGTTCGCCGCCCCGCCAAAACCTGGGTCTTCAACCTGGTTATAACCAGACTCATGCCTGCCCCATTCGAGCCACTGACAACATGCTCGCTGTGATACCTGCCCTGAAAGATAGTTTTTTCCTTGTGGCCTTTGCATCGGCCAGATGAGTCTCCGAGCTTCAGGCTCTCACGGTGGACCCACGGTATACTGTGTTTCGCAAGGACAAGGTGTGGTTGTGACCACGTCCGGCCTTCCTCCCTAAGGTGCTGTTGACCTTTCATATCAACCAGGATATCTTCCTTCCGGTCTTCTTTCCGAAGCCACATTCATCGCGAAGGGAGCACATTTGCCCTCCCTAGATGTCCGTAGGGAGCTCGCTTTTTATATCGACCAGACAAAGGCCTTTCGTACGCCCCAACTCTTCGTTGTATTGGCAGACCGGATGAAGGGCCTACCTGTCTCCTCCCAGAGGTTTTCATCTTGGGTGACATCATGCATTTGCACCTCTTGTGACTTGGCCCATGTTCCATCGAGCCACCTTACTGCTCGTTTCACCAGGGCTCAGGCTTCTTCTGCTGCCTTCCTGACTCACATACCCTTCCAGGGGTTATGTTGTGCTACTACTGGTCCTCGGTCCACACCTTTGCCTTATTGGTCTAACAGTCCAGAGATGATGCAGCCTTTGGCTCAGCAGTTTGCATTCTGCAACATCTCACTCCGACCCCACCGCCTTCGTAAGGCTTGGGAATCACCTACATGGAATGGATATGAGCAATCACTCGAAGAAGAAAAGACGGTTACTCACCGTTGTAACTGTTGTTCTTCGAGATGTGTTGCTCATATCCATTCCAGACCCGCCCTCCTTCCCCACTGTCGGAGTAGCCGGCAAGAAGGAACTGAGGGGCGGATGGGTCGGCAGGGGTATATATCTGGCGCTATAGCGGCGCCACTCCAGGGGGTGCCCAGCCGACCCACCGAGTGTTACTAGGGTAAAAATCTTCCGACGAACGTGCACACACCTAACTGGAATGGATATGAGCAACACATCTCGAAGAACAACAGTTACAACAGTGAGTAGCCGTCTTTTTCAGAGAGAGATTTAGTGCAAGCCGTCAAAAGGCATACTTACCCATCCCTAGTGGCAATTATTTTGTGTACATATTATGGTACCCAAAATATGTACTATAGGTTCCAAGATATGCCAAGTGATGTACAGACAAATAAGAAGACATAGTGCCTGCCTCAAAGAGCTTCTAGTCTGAATAGGGTCTATTAGAGTTTGTTGCTGGGTAGATACATTTTTTGGCAATTTTGCCAGGTTGCTTTAGCTAGAGAATTCAGGGATTGAGGACAGGGATATTAAATGAGAAATGTTTGTTTTCTGGTAGTGGGCAGGGGATTTTATTGTGTATGGGGCATAATCATTGTAGTCCATGCTGTACAATCAGAAGAAGCTAGCATGGTCCTGCTGAGTCGAAGTTATGATCTAAGTTTGACAGACAGTATAGTTCAGACTCTCAATATGGGACAGGTAAGCTGTAAAGTACACCCTGGTAAAGATAGCATTCACTTTTTAAATGTTATGCACTTTAATTCTTTAGTGTCTTAACATTGGTAGGCTTTTTGGTAGAAGGGAGTTTTTAAAGGGAGAGGTTTTAACTAAAAGCAGCAGGCTAGAGAATGAACCGTGAGGCGTGGTGTGGAAGAAGTTGTGAATAAAAGAGCCAGACAATGTGGGCAGATGTATTTAAACAGGCAGTTTTAAGAAGTGGAAAGGCTTCCAGGAGAAGTGAGAAGAAGGAAATTAATGCTGAAACACAGGTTATGGGAGTGTAGAGAAGATGAAGAGAAGCTGAGATTTTCTGTGGGAGGCCAGAGTAACCAGTGAAAGGATAAGATTAGGGGAACGGAATAGTCAGAATAGTAGGAGTGGGGACGACATTTTGCATGATCTGAAAGGGAATGGGTTGAGAATCAGGTTAGCTAGCGAGGAAGGGGTGACAGTAACTGACACAAGTGGTGACCAAAGCCTGAACAAGGATTTTGGTGATCCAGATGGAGAAGAAGAATGAGAGGAAATTCAAGACAATGCAGTGACAATGGCTGATGGGAGGAGAAGTAAGGACATGGTATAGGTGGGCAAAAAAAGTGGTATTTCGCTATGCTTAGTCTGAGCTGCTGACGAGACAGCTAGAATGAAATTGGAGGGACAGTTGGAGAGGTGAGATTGGACAAGCAGGGAATTATGGTAGTTGGAGCCATGAGAGTAAAGAGTTCATTTGTAGATAAAGTGTAAAGTAAAAAGAAGAGGACTGAGGAAAGAACCTGGAGAGAACTCAAGAGAAGTGGGGGAGGAGGATCTGCCACAAGAGCAGCTGGTGAGGCAGGACAGCAGAGATGTAAAAGCCCAAGTTGAAGAGAATTATGGAGTGAACGAGCAGGCAGTAGAAAAAGCGGTTCAGGAAGTCCCTTAGACTTATGCAGGAGGAGGTCAGAGTAGGCTCATACTTACTGGAGAGTTTGGGAAGAACAGTTTCAAAGGAACAGATGGTAACTGGATTGCCTGGGATTAGGAGGGAGCCAGAGGACAAGAATTCAAGGCACTGTGAATAGACTGCTTTCTCAAGGAACTTGGAGGCAAATTGCGGGAGGGGGGAGATTAGTTGGAGAGGTAAGTGGGATCTCAACTGTTTACAAGTGGAAAAACCACTAACTTTTAAAATTTGTTGTAAACAGTATCATCTGCCCCAACTGTGAAAATGGAACAAAAAATGATGGTCCCAGAAGCCTCTACTCTTGGTGCAGATAGTACTCCTGTGCTAGAGAATGTGGAAGAGAATAAACCATCTCCCAGCAAACATACAGAGCATCTTCTGAAGCCAAATGAAGAACTCCCAGAGCTGGCAGGTGAGAAACCTATAAACCTGGGTACAAAATCAAGAGGGCAGCTTTGTTGTGGAGTCAGCATTTTTGTTTGAGCTTAACTCTTCTCCCTCCCAATTGCTCACTCACACTATTCCTCCGCCTTTGGCAGAAACCATGCAAAGAAGACTTCAGCCCCAAGGTGAATGTTTTGGAAAGTTATGAGCATGTGAAAATGGGGGGTTATATTAGAAACTGTTTCTCAGCCTCAACCTGGGGGGTAACCATTGCAGATTGCTGTAATGTAGATATGATTTCCATTAAGGACATGGGAGGGAATTTGTATTTCTCTTCCTTTTTTCCCCTATGCATATTTGTTGTATCCATTGAATATGGTGGTTGGTTTATTACAATTTTTATTTTTTATATCTTTGTATAAAGTAATTAAATGTATATAACTTAAAAAATTCAAGGTAATTAAAAATCTAATAGGTCTCTAACGTGATGACTTTAAAAGAGCTAAATTGTGTCTGAATTTATGTCCCTGTTAATTTTTTATGTATATAATAATAATAAGCACTTAAATGTAGAACAGGACTCAGAAAGAGCAGGATATTCATTTCCCGGCTCTTCTCGTTTCCGGCCCTTCGTCCAGCTTCCGAGCCGTCCCTCCAAGACTCACCTAATACCTTAGTCTCGGTGCACAGCGCACCCCTGACACCGCCCGGCACTGCTCCCCATCGCTGATGCCCAAAAAGAAAACAAAGAAGCATGGCTCCGCGGCACTGGGCAAGAAGGGCCATGGGACATTGGGCAAAGGGCCCAGTTTGGGCCGCCCAGCCACTCCAAAGCCATGTGTACGTGCCTCCCCGGGCCCTTAGCTCCTTAAAGGATCCACCACTGGCTCACGGGAGCAGTAGAGAACCCAAACTCCTGATGGCGACGAGAGAGCAGAGGTCTCCACCCACACTGCTGGCATCACCAATGCTGCAGGAAATGGCAAAGGCTCCCTACGAGATCAAGCCAGCAGCTAACAGCTCTCAGGGCAGTGGAGCACTGCCAATGCCCCAAGGCAGGGCAGTGCTCTCCTCCACGCTGCAGATCTCCAGAGTTGCAGTCCAGATCCTCTAGAGCTCACCCTTGGTCACAGGCACTGCGATCGCGGTCCCTGCAGTCTCAACATGGATCGCCTAAGCGGGAGGTGCTAGTCTCCGTACTACAGGCATCTTTCGCCTCCTGCCAGTCATCCTCTTGACGCAGATCTCGGTTGCCTGCCCCGTGGGAGCACTCCCCGTCACAACTTCGGTCCCCCCAGCACCAGTCCCCTCAATACCGGCACCAGTTCTCTCATTCCAGGCACCGGTCTCCAGCGGCGATGGTCAGCAGGCAGATGCAGTTGTCGGTGGCCCCACTGTGCCTTGCCCAGACTCCACTAGCGTGATTGGGCTCCTGGGGCCGTGTCGACATTGACGGCGCTGTCTTGGCAGCGTGGCCAGTGGCCTTATTGGAGCGCATTAGGTTTGCCAGTCATGATGATGCCCCCTTCGCACTGCTCATCTGCTGCTGCCTCAGAGCAGCACCAACGGCACCAGGCTCAGTGCACGAGTTGCGCGTAGAAGACACTGCACCCGTCCCTAAACCTCCCTCCCCATGGGGGATGATGCTCCGGGGCCTCCGTCGGTCGTACAGTCGTAGTCTTCATCTCTGGCTGAGGTGGGCGCAGGACTCTTGAGGGCCAGCCAGCTGGACGATTTTAAGGAACAGCAGGCCCTTCTTCGATGAGTGGCCAAGAACTTGGGCCTAGAGGTGGAGCAGATGGCCGAGCAGGTGGACGCTTTGTTCAACTTCCTCTTAGCCTCTACCCTTGCCCATGTTGCATTACTGGTGCATGACGGGGTCTCAGAATTGACAAGGCCCTCTGGCAAACCACGTCTTCCATCTCTCTCACCTCCAAAAGGTCCGAAAAGAAGTACTTTGTCCTGGCCAAAGGGTTCAAGTACCTTTTATACCCACCCACCTCCGTGCTCATTGGTTGTCTCTGCAGCCAACGAAAAAGACAAGCCGGGAACCAGCTCAACTCCCAAAAATAGAGGCCAAAAGACTTTGGGGACAAAAATGTATTCCACTGCCAGCCTACAATTCCAGGTGGCAAACCATCAGGTCCTCTTGGACAGATACAATTTTAACTTATTATTGGATTCCCTTCATAACTCCTGCGGGCCGAATTTGGCACCCTGGTAGATGAATGCACCGCGGTGGCTAGGAGCTCCCTCCAAATGGGGTGGGATGTGGCAGACTCGGCAGCCAGGGGGGTTGCGTCGGTGTTGGTTATGAGGCGCAGCTCCTGGCTTCAGACCACCGGCCTTTCCCAAGAGATGCAGACCTCAGTCTAGGACCTCCCATTCGATGAGAACAGTCTCTTCTCCGAACAGATGGATGTGAGGCTGCATGGGTTGAAGGACACTCGGGCCACCCTTCGCTTACTGGGGATGCATACGCCTCAGTCTGCATGGAAGCAGTTCCGGCTGCTCCCGCCGCCAAGACCCCTCGTCAGGGGTCTGCAAGGAGAAGGGATAGAGACATGAGTTTTAGTAATCGCCGCCCTTCCTCCTCCCGTGCAGCCCAGCCCAGCGAAGCATCCATTTTGAAGGTGCGCTTCAGAGCGATGCCCCAGTCAGTTTCCCGGATCCACCTTGTTCTTTCCTCGACTGTCTTTGTCCCTACTGTTAGGCCTGGTTGCGGGTCACCTTGGACTGCTGGACATGGGGCTGTATCCTGCAATTTTCCACCGCACCTCCATCCCACCCACCCCTCTTCATGGACCCTTCTCACAAGCAACACCTTGTTCAAGAGCTCGAGAATCTCGTGCACCTGGGGGCAGTGGAGGAGGTCTCTTGGGACATGAAAGGGTTCTATTCCCGCTATTTCCTAATCCCGAAGGCAAAAGGGGGCCTCAGACCCATCCTGGACCTGCGTTGCCTCAACAAGTCTCTCATAAAGTTGAAGCTTTGCATGGTCTCTCTGGATCCAGGAAACTGGTATGCCGCCCTCGAATAGGGCACACGCATCATCAGTGACTTTCCTGGCACAGGTACCAATCCAAGAGGTCTGTAGGGCCACTACCTGGTCATCTGTCCACACGTTTGTGGCTCATTATGCGCTTACCCAGCAAGCTTGAGACGATGCTGGCTTTGGCAGAGTAGTGCAGCTGCAAGACCGTGAACTCTGAGCCCACCTTCATTGATACTGCTTGCAAGTCACCTAGAATGGAATTGACATGAGCAAGTACTTGAAGAAAAAGTTACCCACCGTTTTTGTAACTGTTGTTCTTCAAGATGTGCTGCTCATGTCCATTCCATTACCCGCGCTCCTGCCCCTCTGTCGGAGTTGTCGGCAAGAAGGAACTGAGAGGGCATAGGGCCGGTGGTGCCTGATATACCAACACCTGAGTGCGGCACTCACGGGGGTGGCACAGCTGGCTCTATGGATACCGCTAAGGCAAAAATCTCCGACCCCGCACATGGGCACACACACGTAGAACGGAATGGGCATGAGCAACACATCTCGAAGAACAACAGTTATGAAAAAGGTGGAAAACCATTTTTTCTTTCAAGAAAAGAGGCTTGATCTGTCTTCAGATAGCAAAGACAATCTTATATTGACAGAACAAGGAGTAATGGTCTCAAGTTGCAGAGGGGGAGGTTTAGGCTGGATATTAGGAAAAACTTTCACTAGTAGGGTGGTGAAGAACTGGAATGGGTTACCTAGGGAGGTAGTGGAATCTCCTTCCTTAGAGGTTTTTAAGGTCAGGCTTGACAAAGCCCTGGCTGGGATGATTTAGTTGGGTTTGGTCCTGCTTTGAGCAGGGGGTTGGACTAGATGACCTCCTGAGGTCCCTTCCAACCCTGAGATTCTATGATTCTATATATTTCACCTTTGACACTGCAACCATTTTGGAGGGTATTTGTCAAAGGGAGCTTGAGGGAGGAATATAGACAGATTACAGAATCTTGTAAATTGCATCTGTATTCTAAACCAAAATGTACCCTTGTCTATATGCCTGTGTGTAAAATATTGGTTGCACTCATTCATCGGATGTGAAACATCCCATCTTACTGTGTTTTTTGTGTTTCAGTTCCAGTGGAAGCAAAAGAACCATTGACATTAATAGAAACTAAAGAAACCCTTCCAGAACAAACAGCTCCGGCTGCTGACCTGGCCATAGCAGAAAAGCTGAAGGAAGAGGCTGAGCTTAGTCATGCCCACCATACAGAACCTCCACAAAAGAAATCTCCACTGGAACCTACAGGTAGAGATTTGACAGTAGCTGGAATTTAGAATTAAAATATATGTTCTCTCTGAATACCATTCTTCCTTCTCCTACAAGCTGCGTTTGTCTCTCACTTCAGCCCCCTGGGCAAGCACGCGATTTTCTACAGCCAGCACTGTGCTGTTTTGGGAATTCATCACAATGATTCTGCTTGCACTTTGCCTCCAGTCTCTGCCCTGTCACCTCTTTTTAAATGATTTAATCTCCTTCGTTTCAGGACTATGAGTCCAAATTTGGATGCTGCTGTTGTTTTTGTTGGGGGCTGGCTTATGTCTTCACTGCTAAAGCATTTAAACGCTCACCTTCCCTCTCTTCTAATGCCATTTCCAACATGGCTCTTATTTTGGTGTTAAGACAAACCCAGTGTTCCTTGATTCTAGTAAAATAATGTTCATGGCAAATTCTTTTTCCAAATTGAGGTGTGTGGCTCAAAGAGGAAAACATAGTTTTGTCCCTGCTCCACTAACTCACCTCTCCATTGAGCCTAGATTGCTTATGTTTCTGACTGGAGGCTGATTTGTGGGACCAGGGCTTTGTAAGAAATGACTGACACTCTCTAAAGTTAATGGCTTATAATTGAGGAAACTAGAGCTATCTACGTCTGAGTACAGAAAATTATTTTTCTTTTGATGAAGTTTTGCCTTCCACTGCTTTACGGGTGCTGTGGGAAACTTACTTCTAGCTTTTTCTTCCCATTACATCCACACGCTTTCTTCTTGAGCCTTACCTTTCCACTATACTTCTATTTCCTACTAAGGAAAGTTTCTAAACTAGAGGGTTGTAACTGGTGTAGCTGCTGTCTTGTCATGCTAAGATAACAGGAAAAATGGATCCCTAATGCCTTTTCTAAATATTGGTAATTTCTCACTACAAGAGCAGTTGTTTTATGGGAGTAAAGATCACCAACTGTACAAAAAATGATTGTTTAATCTCTGTCATTGATCTATTTGACTTTCCAATAACATAAAGAAATTAAACATAAAACCTATTTTAAAGTTAGCTTTCTTAAACAGCACCACTAAAACTGGGTTTGGGGTTAGTATGGTATCAGTGTGTTTAAAAGTTCTGCATATATGACTGAGGAGGTCAATAAAATAAAAAATTGGCTAACATCAGACTTTTTAGCAAATAGTTGCTCTGATACTTGAGCAAACTTCCTGTATTCCAGGTGTTCCTACTGCACAAGTAAGGCAAGCTAACAAATCAAGTGACCGCAGGTTTGGCAGAGCAAAACCTGCAGCAGTGCCTGGTGCAGATGTCCCTGAGGAACTTCTAGTAGGTCTCCCACAACAGAAGAGTACTGACCCAAAAGCAGACCCCTTTTCTATGGCAGAACTTGGATGGGTCTCTGGAACATTCTCTCGGACTAGGGCACCACATAAAAAGGCAGCCGGGCAACTACTCAGCATGCCATCTGAATTTGTGGAGAGCCAGAGAGATGTACCTAGAGAGAGCTGGGATTCAGAAGGTTCTCCCGTGATTGTGAAGAAGAAGAAGAAGAAACAGAAACAAAAGAGAAACCAGCAGCCAAGAACAATGGAGTTGGGGGATGAAAATGTAGAAGTTTCTAAAGCTCCCAAAGTTCCTCTCTTTGCTGCTGAACTGCAAAAGCCAGACGTTCCCTTTGTCCTACCTGCTGAAGGTGTCAAAGAGCACTCTACTCACTCAAGAGAGGGCCAGAGGAAGGGAACTTCAAATGTACCAAGGGATGCTAAGGCAGGAACTGAAAGCCACCTCGTAGACGATCAAAATTTTATCTCCAGTCCCACAGCAGGCCAGCAGAGCCTGAAAACTGAAGAACCATTTAAATTTTTGTTGGGTGCAAAAGCTGGAGAAGTCATGAAACGGGAAGAAATGAAAGCTGACAGTTTGTTTCAGTCTAAAAGCAAAAACAAACAGGTACCCTTGGAGAAGCTAGAATGCAAGGCAGAACACATTAAGATGGGGGATCCTTCATCAGCACTGACACAAACCAAGCCCATTGAAATAAGTTTTGTTGATAAAAACAAAAAGATTGAGTGTAAACATTCAGAGCATTCAGACCTTAAAGCATCTCTTTCCAAAGGCATCAACCTAAATAAAGTGGAAACTCCTTTGGAGACCAAACCTGTAGAAATTAGCCTTATTGATGAAAATAAGGAGATTAAGTGCACATCTCCCAAGCATGTAGCAGCAGATGAGACAGTTCCAAGTGAAGTTCAAACTCCCAGTGGGGCATTGATGGGAGAGAAACCAAAGAAAAGAGGTAGTGATGAAAAAAGCAGAAAGACTGAAAATGGTTTCTCCAAGCAGCCTGCTGTTTTAGAGATTAAGACAGATCCAACCAATCTTCCTGCTGCAGCAAAGAGAGTCAACAAAACTAAAGAAACAGATTCCTTTGATAAAAGCCAAGAGACTGGCTCTATTACTTCAGAGCCTCCATTGGAAACTGCAACAGATATTACTAAAGTACCCCTTATACCATTGGTGTCAGACAAACCTAAAGAGGGCATTGCTGGGAAAAACAAAAAGGCTGACTTCAGTTTTTCAGAGCAGCCACTTCTTTTGGAGACTAAGACAGATACAGCCAAACTTCCTGCTCCTGCTGAGACAGTAGACATAGCTAACATCGATTTCACTGATAAACGCAGGCAGACTGGATTCGATCATCCAACTGTGACAGATCCCAACATGGCACTGGTTACAGATAAACCTAAAAAGAGGGGTAGTGATGGGAAGAACAAAAAGGTTAAAAATTCCTCTGAGCAGCCAGTTCTTCTGGAGGCTGAGAGAGATCCAGACAAACTTCCTGCTGTAGCTAAGACAGCTGGTAAAACTAAAGAAATAATCTTTACTGATGAAGACAAAGAGCCTGGCTTTGCTATTGCAGAGCATTCATTGGAGGATATGACAGGTCCCAGTACTGCAAAGGTGGCAGAAAAGCCTAAGAAAAGGACTAGTGATGGAAAAAACAAAAAGGCTGAAAAAGGTTATTTCCAGCAGCCATTTTTTCTGGAGGCTAAGGAAGACACAAGCAGTCTTCCTACTGTAATGGAGAAGGATGACAAAACTAAAAAAATAAGTTTCACTGATAAAGGTAAAGAGACTGATTTTACTACCGCAGATCATCTGTTGGAGGGTGCAACAGCTACAATGAAGGTACAAAGTCCCACTACAACACTGGTAACAGAAGAACCATTTTGGAAAAGTGAAAAGACTGAATTCAGTATTTCAGGACAGCTGGATGTGGCCAAACTTCCTGCTAGTGCTGAGACAATCAGCAAAACAAAGGAAGATAGTTTGAAGGATAAAAGCAAAGAGACTGGATTTACTACAGATTCCAGTAGAGCACTGATGACTGACAAACCTAAAGAGAAGGGCAGTGATAGGAAAGGCAAAAAAGTTGAAAAAAGTTCTTTTGAGAAGCCTTTTCTTCCGGAGACTAAGACAGACTCAAGCAAGCTTCCTACTGTAGTGGAAAAGGCTGAAAAAATGAAAGAAATGGGTTTTGCTGATATAGGCAAGGAGCCTATCTTTACTACAGCAGGGCATCAACTGGAGAATTTGACAGATACAACCAAGGTACAAGTTCCCACTATGAAACTGATAACAGAAAAACCTAAAATAAAGGAAAGTAATGAAAAAAGTTTCTTTGAACAGCTTGTTCCCTCAGATTATAAAATGGACACAGCACAGTCCGAAACACTCATCAAAACTAAAGAAACTCCTTTCTCTGATAAAGGCAAGGAGACTGATTTTACTACTTTAGAGCGTCTCTTGGAGGATATAAGAGATACAGCTAAGGCACACATTCCCATGACAGAACTGGTGGCAGACAAACCTAAGAAGAGGTGTAGTGATGGGAAAAGCAAAAAGATTGAAAATAGTGCTGAGCACCTTGCTGTCTTGGAGGCAAAGACAGACTCCGTTAAACTTCCTGCAGTAGTCAAGGAGGCCAATAAAATTAAAGAAACTCACTCCACTGATAAAGGCCAGGAGACTCAATTTACTACTTCAGAGCATCTGTTGGAAGATATAACAGATACAGCTAAAATACAAACTCCCATTATACCATTGGTGACAGGAAAACCAAAAGAGAATAATAAGGGGAACAGCACAAAGGCTGATGTTGGTTTGGAGAAGCCATTTCTTTTGGAGACTAAAGTAGATGCAGCCACACTTCCTGGTGGTGCTGATGAGATAGTCGACAAAACTGAAGCTTTAAGTTCCACTGATGAAAGCAAGGTGGCTGGATTTACTATTTTAGAACATCAAACGATGACAGATCCCAGTCCAGCACTGGTGACCAATAAGTCTAAAAAGAGGGGTAATGATGGAAAAAACAGAAAGACTAAAAATGCCTCTGAGCAGCCAGTTCTTCTGGAGACTAAGACCGACAAAAGCAAAATACAACCTCCCATAGTACCCGATCTGGAGTACCAAATGGAAGGAATGGGTCTTGTAGATGAAAACCAAAATATTAAAAATTTCCCCTCTGAGCATCAAATGCTTTGGGATAATAAGGGTCACTTGTTCACACCCTTCACTCAGTCTGGAGCAGTTGGTGTTGACAGAGTTGGCAAAGCTTGTTCTATAGACAAAAATCAAGGGCTTGCCAGTATCTTTCCAGAGTATCCAGTAAAGTATGAAGGAAGTAAGGTGCCAGTGCCTCCTGCAGTGGTTTTGGAGGGCACCAACAAAGAGTCAGGCACAGGTGACAAAAGGGAGAAAAATAAACACAGCCATTATGAGCATTCAGTCAAACTGGAAGGTGAAGATGCTGGCGTACAGGCTTTCACTTCAGTGAAGGAGGGTGATAAAATCAAAGTGACTAGTGCTGGGGATAAGAAGAAGAAAGGTAAACGGCCTTCCTTGGATTCTCCAGTTAAACAGGATGCCAAGGCAAGAAGGGATGAAGTGCATACTTCCATTTTAGCAGAGATTGATGACAAAGAAATAAGTTTCATTGGTGAAAAGCAAAGCACTGAATGTGCTTCCTTGGAGCATCTGGTGAAAGAGACAGATGCCATGAAGGGAACAATTCCCACAGATGCCAAAGTGATGGACAAAATGGAAGGAAGTAGCTCTGCTGGTGAGAAGGATGTTGGATGCGTTTCTCCGGAACTTACAGTGCAATGGGAGAATAAAACAGAAGCAGTTGTTCTGCAGGTTCTAGCTACAGCAGAGGTGGTGAACAAGGCTAAAGAGGCTGAGCTGGGTGAACAAAGCTTCTCTGAAATCCCAGTTAGTTTAGAAAAAAAGACAGATGCAGCTGAGGTTGCTAGTGTGACTCTGAGAGATGCCCAAACAGAGGAAATCAGTCCTACTGATAAAATTAAAGGCCATTCTGAACACTCAGAAGGTGATGCTGCTGACAAGATGAAGGCTGGCCTGAAGGACTTCCAAGCTTTGAAGTCTGAAGAGGATAAATATGCAGACTTACCTCAGAAACAGATAGATGGTTCTGGACAAAAAGTGGTGAAAGAGACAAAGAAAGAGGAGAGAGTCAAAGCTATGGAACAGATAAAAGGCTACATGAGACCCACAAAGTCAAGAGGGCTTCCTACTCCACCACCAAGGCCTGCTGTCCAAGATCGAGAGAAACCAAGGCAGCTGAAAGCCAATGGTATGAGTCGGCAAAGGCAAGAGAAAGGTGTGTGCTTGTGATTTGAGCTAGCAGCAGTAACGCAGACAGCTTGCGTGTGAGACCTTGCTACTTGTCAGTGCGTTGGCATGAATACATAACTGTTAATCCTGTGTGTCACAAACAAATGTGGCATGACTGTTTTGGCTGATCTTAAAAGGCTCTTAATTCTGCTTGCCTGTCTCACGGTGCTAATTCCCAAGTTTTAGAAGAATTGATAGTTTGGTTTGAATTCCAAAGCTCAGTTTCTTTGGGTTGCATTTAAAGTCCATTTTTATATATACATGTCCTGCCTTTACAAATTAAACTAATCTGTACGTTGAGCATTATGGTGAAATTAACTTCTCAGCACCAGAAACTGTGTGTGATACTTGTCAGAGATGCAGGACTTCCTATATTCAGTCTTGGACCAGTGACAGAAAAGTAGTGCTTGATCAAGGAAACTAATTGAAATTGATTAGAAATTAATGGCTTATACAACTGGAGAGCAGGGAATTGCAGATTTCTGTATTATGAAATGTTCCTTCCTATCCCTGGCAGGTTGTGGGATCTGACTTTAAAATCACATTAGTCTAATCACATCTACTGTTTTTTTTCTCCTGCACTTGAATTCTGACCATTTTTACCTTCAACTATCTCAAACCACCAAAGGTATAAAAATCTGTGCTTCATCCCAACTGATTAGCCTTTGGAAACATTAATCTCTGACACTAGCATTTTGAGAAATAGCAAGTAATCGGATTGATGTAATTTTAAGATTTGATCCCTTTCAACCGGTCAGGGCTAAAAACATTTTGGAGGGACCAGTAAAACTTTTCCAAGTGCCAGTCCTGGCCAGAGTTCAGAGAGAATTTGGATCTCTGTCAACCCAAGCTGTCTGACTGAAATAGAGCCCGTGTCTTTGCTGTGTTTTGACTAGCATGTATATATGATTTAAAAACAACCAACAGACCAACCTGGGACTTACGATGTTACCTACCTCCTTTAAAAGTGTGCTCTTTCATCTTATCAATGAATTCTGATGTAATGAAGTGGCCTAGCAAGGGTTCCTCATCCCTGTCTAATAGCTGTTGTTTTTGCACTGTAAATTGTTAAGGCATGAAACTTCCCTGTTTCTCTTTTTGCAGAGTTCCACATTGTCAGCATGAATGATACAGCTGCTAAATTTAATAAATATGGAGCCCAAATCAGCCTTAACATTCTGGTCAGGTTTTTGAGAGGTTTTGTAATTTTAATGAGTGTTGCATAACCCAGAGTAGTTCTATTTTGGAAGTGGTTGCTCTGCATGAACTTGTGCCCATAGAAGAATGCTGCATGATGGTACAAAGTGGAGTGAACACGAAAGGCAGTGTCTTTAAAAATAAAAAAACCTTTATAATCTGCTAGAAACCTTTTTGTTTCCCTTTGTAAACTGCTACCTTTAAAGGGATAGTTGTAAAGCTAGGAGATTCTTGCAAAAAAAGAAAAGCACTTCCTGACTGTTGCACAGGTAAATTTTACTGAAAACTGCACAATACATCAAAGGATTCCCAACTGCAGTGCAGAATGGCTACATGTAAGTAGATTGATATGCCACTTGCATTTGCAAGTTAGTACTATGTAAGGCCACATAGATGCTTTCTAATTAAGCACAGTTGCCACAATCCTTGACTACACTAAGCAACACTTTGTAGATTGACAGTTGCTTTTTAGAGAAGCTGTGAATGATTGAGTTTATTTTGGAGATGTTGGTTGACACATTTCCCACCCCAATTTGAATGCACATTCTGTCAGGAGCAGGATTGATAGGAGGGCTTGAAGGGATGGCTCTGGCCTCTGGCATGGTTCTTAGGCAAACAATTGTTGACTGCACAACATCTGGGCTGAGTGACAAAAAGTTACTTTCAATAAAGCACAGAACACTATGGGGACAAAAAGACAGATTCCTTTGATTGGCTCTTGTCCAAATATTTGTCTCATTTTCTTTCCATCCCTACACCTTCCAACTAGTAATGAAGCAACCATTTAGTGCCAAGAACTATGAATATCCTAGCTTAATTCCTAAATGCAAAGAAATGTTTGCGTAAAATCTATTTAGGATGTCTGGTACTTTATCAAGTGAACAGTTTGATCAGTGTGACAAAGTTTTTATGAGGCTTAAGTAGTATATGAGGAGTAACCTTGTTTACAGGTTAGAACAGGAGTTAGTGGGAGCCAGGAGAAGACCTGCATTCATTCCAAACTCTCTCACTGATTTGCTTTGGCCAGGGGCAACTTATTTATCTTCTGTACACCAGTTTACCCCATTTTCTATAGGAATAATACTTAACTGTGTAAAGTGCTTTGAAATCCTTGGATGAAAGATGTTATAGAATTGCCTAAATATTGCTGTAATATCTATAAATAGAATAGCTTTATAAAACTGGAACTTTTATTTTTAAGAAGTTTATTTTAAGGTGTTTCTGGGGTCTACAGAAATCATGAGAGTGAAACGTAAATGGCTCCATACTTGTCACCGGAACGCAGATTACAGTATCACTGTGTATTGTGGCTGTGGATTTATAATAGTCCATGAGATCTCTGTTACATATTTACATCTCTTGCTCTTCAAATTTATGTAAATTTGTTCATCCGAATACCACATCTGAGTATTCTGGAGAATGTTCTGCTAAAGATTAGCTACTGACATTTGTTTAGCAAAACTAGAGGGCTCCTTGTGAGATCTGTAACTACCGTGTACATGTGCTACAGTACAACAGGAGGGCTCCTCTACATTTATATGGAGGCATTTATGTAATGTTAGTGTAGATATACACCAGTGTTTTATATAATGTAGAACATGATTTGATTTCTGCCCCAAAGAGCTTTTATTGCTTCTTGGAAGACATGGCTGTTACAATGCTGTAGATATCTTTATTTGATAGGACTGTTCCCTACATTTTAAATGTGGATTATCTACCCAAAAACCCTGTTAAAATGCTGTTGTGTAGATTGCAAAGTCAAGCATTCAAAAGTGAGAAAATGGCAGATTTGTGACTGCCCATGCAGCTTTCTGCCTCTTGTATAACTGTTTACCATATTGAGCCTTGTCCCTTCTGTTCCCTGTTACAGCCATTCCTAGAAACACACAGGTATTCTGAAAACCTATTTCACATTTTTAACACCACTGGGCAGTAAGGATTATAACCAAAATCTGCCTGTTGTAGGGTGACTGCCTCCCTCATGACCTCATAGTGGCTGTGCATGCGGCCATCCCCTCAGTTTCCCTCTTCTAGGGTCCACATTAACTCCACACAAGCTTTCCAAATATATATCGTCCTTTGCGAGGTTAATTTATTAAGAAGTCCCACAACCATAGTCCAGAATTCCCCAACATAGTCAAACTGTACATTCAATCTTCAAGTCCCAACAATCCATCAACACACCATGAATAGTACCACTCTGACATCTCTCACCATGCTCATGCTCTCCGGTACAGCTCCAGTGGCATGCACCCCATTTTAGACTCTTAGGTATGGCTCCAGCATATCTTACTGCACCTCATCTCTTGGGTACACGTCATGCTTTGCTCCTGCCCTTCTAGCTTTTCTGCCATGTTTCCTTCTCAGATGTGGTTCCACCTGGCTCACTCATCCATAATTCCTGAGACTTCAGTCCTCTCTGGCCCTCCGTCTTTAGCTCTCCAGCTCAGAGAGCCAGCAGGCATCTCCCCCTGCTGCTCTCAACCGTCAGCCCTCTCTGGTCTGGGGAAGTTTGTAAATAACAACCCCTCACTCCCTGACTGCCTTCTGCTGTCACCAACCTGATCTGGCTCCGT
This sequence comes from Mauremys mutica, assembly GCF_020497125.1. Classification (NCBI taxonomy): domain Eukaryota; kingdom Metazoa; phylum Chordata; order Testudines; family Geoemydidae; genus Mauremys; species Mauremys mutica. The sequence goes on along the minus strand of NC_059073.1, from coordinate 293,306,399 downwards.
TGCTCAACCAGGGAGCTCTCTCCACTCCCTCCTTCAAGGTTATCCTCTCCCTAAAGCTCTCAACCTTGCTGTGTTCTTCTGAGCTCTTTCTCGACTCTCTAGGTTCTTGACTCTCTCTTGCCTTTGGGCTGTGTCTCATCTATAACTTGCAGAGCAGCTCTGCCCTTCCCATTACACCAAACTAGGGCGTATCTGAACTGGAGCAAGACAGCTGGGCCTGATTTCTTTTCAGGGCCCAGCAATCCCATTCCTCTGCCATGCTGGTAGGGTCAACATTTATCAGGCAAGTTTTTTATAGCAGCCGTTATGCTTCATTTTGGCTGGGGTTCTAAGTAGGATTAGATGTGAAAAGTAGTGTAGGAATCTCAGTATTGACATAGACGTCCCTACCAATAACAATGCAGCTGACCTCATGCTGAGGAATGGAGACGGGATAAATGATACTAGGGTTGAACTATCCCACTCAGACTTCCAAATAGCATTCCCCATGTCCCCCCCACCCTCCCACTCAGCTGGTATCTGTGTCAACGCTAAAGGCTTCCTGGGGAAAAGTCCCTCTCTAGCCTATACCTTAAGGAACAGCATACTACGAATAGTCTTGCTTACCTAGCCCTCATGTTTTTGTTTGTATCCACCTGTTGTCTTGTTCACATTTATATTGTGTAAGCTCTTAAGCACAAGAACCATCTTTGTATGTACAGTGCCTATTATAATGGTCCTTGAACCTTGTCTGTGTCTTCTAGGCACAATGTAAATGAGCAGCATATGGATTACCAGTGTTGGGAGTATTGGCTATTAAAAGGTTCTGAAAATTACCCTGTTGGACAGGGATTTGAAGGGCCACTTTGAGTGGTGGTCTCCTACTTAGCTTCTCTCTGTTTTCAGAAGCTTTTCATCCTACTCTCCTTCGTTGCCCTCTGCTGGCATTCTTCCAGCACCCTTTCCTTTAGCTAACATCAGCCAGCTGTCTCCAGAGTAGTCACCAATACCCATCATTGGCATAATCCTTTTCAGTGTGTAACATATAGTAGTTCACATTTTTTATCTGACAGCTTTACATCCCGCATATGTAAATAAAATATGTTCAACATCCAAAAGAGCAATCTCTAATTAATTACAATGTTTTCTTCTGTTCTACAACCACAATGATGCCCTTTCTCTGAATGTTGTCTTTTCCTGGCTGTTCTGAATTATAGTGGTGTCATTCGTGCTTTTAATCTCTTAGCATTTCCATTATAACCCTCCTCATTCACACAGTTTCAATGGTTTATAATTCTGCTCTGACTTAGTCTCAGCTATAACTGGGTATGTAGATAGTTACACATGGCTGTCTAATGGAAATTATTGCCAAATCATGACCTCAAGCACACAATTCTGTGCACAAATGCCTTTTAATCAAACATTTGGTTTTATTAGTACAGTACAGACCCGTTTACGCGCAGCTGTTGGGAGTCAAGACGTCACGACCGCGTGTTAACGGACTGTGGGTTAAGAGGGCCAGGCTGAAAAAAGTGTCTATGATTCACTTAGGAAAAAAATGCCATTATTTTTCTCTCTTTCTGGCTCGCATATTTTTTTCTTTCTTATGAAGTCTTATCAAGTAGCAGTTTTGCAAATGAAGCTGTTTCATCACAATTGTAAAGTTGTTCTTCGTGGTATCTTCATTTTGTAAAATAGATTTTAACTCGGCGGGAAACGCGTTGGCGGCCGATTCATCGGCTAATGGGCTTTCTCCAGAACTCGATACCTGCGCTGTGCCATGATGCTTTTAGAAACGACTTGTAAACCCCTTGCTGGTTTGGAATGATTCGTCCCCCGTTAAATTTCCAAATGTTGTCGCTTGGGCTTGAAGAATTGGCCCACTTAGCAGCATTCCTTTCAGCCTTTCCTGAGCGAACCACGTGCGCGTGGCTTTGTCTGTCGTGGGTTTTGCTGAATAGCGCACACGTTTTGCTTAAGACCCCCGGCAGAATCAATATTTTGTACAAAGCCATTCAGTTTAGATTAGTTTTTTAGCCATCCTCGGAGAGTAGATTTGGCAGTCCCAATATCTTTTGAAACTTTGGCCTGGGTTTCTCTGCTATTTACTCAATCTATTGCAGCAGCTTTTCTTCTATAGCGTAGGAACGCTAACGCTTGCCCTCTGCCATTATATAAGGCCTACGGTTAAAATTTTCTAATGTAGTATATATATTCCTATAAAACTACTATGTATTATATATCTCTCTAGCGTGACAATGACTAAGAGTGCATGATACGTCTTTACCAATATCGGTAAAGACATACAACATTCCGCTCCACCCTTCCTGTCGATTTCTATGTCAGTGAGTTAGTGAGCAAATCTGTAGTGCTACATAGCAAGTTCCTGTACCGTTAACTTGTTAACGAGTCTCGTGTGTTAAATAGGTAGCACTGGGAGGCATGGCGCTACCGTGCTTTAAGCGGATTTGCTCGTAAACGGGTCTGTACTGTAACACAATAGCTGCCATACTGTATCAGACTAATGTTCCATTCAGATCAGTATCTGGTCTCAAAGTTGGCAAAATTAGATGGTTGAGGAAGACATTAGAGGCCCTGTAATGGACAGTTATTTTCTTCATAATCTTAAGCAGTTAGTGATTAGTTATTATCCTGAAGCATAAAGGGTTATATTCCTTATGATTTTTTTATCCTATATAGTAGAACTGCAGATAATCTTGTTCATATGAATGTATATAATTGTCACAGGGTCTGCTCACCACTAGTGAGCCTCCTCCTGGTCGCTGATTCCAGGTCCGACGCCACCTTTCCACATCTTGCCACACCCACTGCCTTCTTTTCCTGGCTCTCAGCGAGGCAAGGTGCTCTGTATTCATGGCTTTGCCCTCTGGCCAAGTCAAAGTCTCTTCTTCCAGCTCAGGGACCCTCTAATCAGCAGCCAAGGTCTGTTTCATTCTAGACTTCATTCTTACTGCCTTTTCCCTGAGCCTTTCCTAACCTTCTGGCTCCCCCTCTTCTCTGGGTTTGCTCGCTGCTAAATTCCATCTTCCCAGGGAGTAACGGTAGGGTACTTCCCTGCAGCCCCCTCCCTGCGGTCAACTTCCTGTCTTTATAAATGCAGCTCAGCTCATTCCTCCTCAGCTCCCTCATTACTCAGTCAGGGGATTACTTAAGCCACCTGATTCCCCTCAGCTATGGCATGTCTGGTTAATTGCCCCCCTTAGCCTTTCAGGGCAAATATGGGGTCAACACCTCCATCAGAATAATCCTTTGTTAAATACAACTAAACTTTGTGTCACTATATTGTGGCAATGAGTTCCATGGGGTAATTATTACATTATATAAGGGGAAAAATGACACTTAGATATAGAAAAAATAGCAATTAACCAAAGTTGTTTAGTTTGAATATAGAAAGGATCTGACAGCTGTCTTCCCACAATACAGAATGTATTTAACAGACATACAGAGAGCCTTTGTCCTCTTCTTCCTTTCCTATATCTGTGATTGTTTGAAGAAGGGAACTAAAATATTGTTGGTAGTGATTTTATAGTTTTTAAATTTTAATTTAAAAAAATGAAACAAGTTTGGTTTCAAAAGATTTTTTGCTGATCCATATCTCCAAAAATAGTGGGATGTTTGTAGACCCTTAGATCATGGTGTAACCAAAACTCTTTAGATACGTAATTACTTTACCCTTTTCCTTTTTTGTTTGCAAACTAGATATAGCCAATGCATACTTTTAATTTTACTATATAGGGAGAGAGGAGGCTCAAAGAAGTTGTATCTAGATCTGTTTCCCATGATAACAATTTCTGTAAAACTATCTGGGTTCCCTCTCTGTACACCTTATACCCATGATGGTTCTTTCCATAGCTGACACATTGTAGTCACAAACATCCATTTGAGTTTAGACAAAAGTTGTGAGGTCCCGAGGCATTAAACTTACAGCTTCAGGATTAGTTCCCTCTCCATGATAGCTGTAAAGATTCATGTTTTAGTTAGAACTGGGAATAATACAAATGTAGAATTCTTCAGAAGACCACTTTTGGATTAAACATAAGGAAATTTGGTTTTAAACATTATCCTTGTTACTAATTACACCTTCGATAATGAGAACTGAATTTAAAATGTCATGTATTTCTTGTTGTGTATGCTGCTTGTTTACTACTTGTACTACATTCAGCCTGGACAATGAAAAGAGGCTGGTTAGTTTCCATTCAGTTTCACTGTGAAGTTCTCATCACTAGCCCAGGGCTGCAGTGATTGAGTTACATACAGAAATATTTTTTAAAAGCTGTTTTGTATTGGAAATTAAAAATACAAAATGAAACATTTCTGCTGCTCTTCAGATTTGTATTTTTTTTCTTTTCTTTTTACAAAATCTAAATAGTCTGATTTTTACCTGAAGTGTCCCATCCGTGGATAGGTAGCATTGTTAGCATACAAACTACTGAAGGCTCCCATGTATCCTTGAAGAATAAGGCTTTAGTTTAAAGTGAAACTGATCAGGAGACTGAAAGTTCATGTTCATCGCTTCTTTAGCTTGACCGACTGTAAAGTGTGGGAAGTAATGAGGCATGTGAGTTCAGTGTACAGTCTCAGGCTTCAGGCCTCATGTGTCAAATCTTTAATAGGTTTGTTTTATTTGCAGTGAATGTTTGGCTGATCAGCTGGAAGTGTGTCATCTGTGTCAACCTACACTCAAGTGAATATCCAAATTATATTTTTATGATCTTGGCTTTTAATGCCAAAGTATATCCTCAATCAATCTGATCAGTGAGATTATTGACTGTTATGGTAGTGACACTTAAATAGAGATATAACATCTCTCTGAGAAGCTGGCAAGGAGTAGTTCATCATCCTGGAAAGTGGCGTTGCCTTGGAAACTAGTGCAAAGGACTGCACAGAAACAATTGCGTTAGATAAAAAAAGAGGCATTAAATGGGATAAGTAATAGCTTCAGGATTGAAGCAAAAATAGAAACACTAGGCTTATTCATCTGCTGAGGCTGGAAGCTTGCAGATTGGGTTTTAAGTCATGACGTGTTGATATAGCTATCTGGTTTGCTTTGGTATTGGCACTGTAAGAGCCTACATAGTCATGTGTTGTACATGTATCTGTGAAACCTACTAAAATGGGCAGCATTTCCTTGCAACCTCTTGAATTGAAAGGTGTGTATTCCCATAGAAAGTGGTGTTTAAATTCAGTGAGACAACATAAGATCAAAATATTAAAAGCAGCTAGAGATATTGATGGCTATAGGTCTGTTTGGTGGGTTTTTAATATTGTACTTAAATATATTTTACTATGTAAGGGGCTTTTCAGCTTTATTGGCTAGGTCATTTTAGTCTTTTGTGTGCAATCTTTAAGAGGATTCAGGATTTAATCATAGCAGGAGGAAAAGTATAGACTGAATACAAGCGGGTCCCAAACTTCCTCCTGAATAATTATACTGCAGTTTCACCGTTGAAAGGTTGAGAGAGGCTTTAGGCAATAGAGGCATCTATACATCTGGAAGCAGCACTGGAATCTGATTGGCTATGGCTCATTACTGTTTCACTGCCTTTATCTGACACTTTCCTAAAAGAAAAGCCGGTGGGGAGTGTTGTCAGTAGCTACCGGTATGGTGCTCTGCTCTTATTCGGTGATAACAGTCGGCTGCGTGCATGTTCCTCTGTGTGCTGCCCCAATTCTGCGCAGATACCTGACACAGCAGACCCCTAGAGAACCCCCAAAGACCACAGACTCTAGTAAGGCATGAAGGAACCCGAGCCAGGTTTATTGTCAAACAAAGCACAGTAATAGTTTCCCGTAGACTCTACAAGACATACTACGAGTTTGTGCCCCCTGGCAATGGACCGGCTCAGTCAGTGGCGGGACTTTCCACTGCCCCCTCAGCCAGTCAAAGACGTGCACTCCGGGACCTACTTTTATACAGTTATAGGACAGATTACTCATCCCTACTGACGTATTGAGGTACAGCCCCTTGGCTCATTAGGGTGCTGTCTCCCTCTTTGATCATGTTGCAAACAGATCTATCCATCATGCTGTCCTTTTGACCCTGTCTTTAAGATGCACCAGCCTGTTCCTTGTTATCTCTGTGGAGTGTCCTGATGTCATCTTGGCACAAGTTCCTCTTATTAGCACTTATGTGTGGATGCACCTGCTTCTAGCAACCCTCTTCTCGCCAACTTCTGTGAGTGAAGCCTGCCTCTGGCTCACAGCCCAGCTTTTGCTTAGCAATGCCTGGAAGTACTTTGGTTCAGGCTTCAGGCCTCAGATTGGGTCTTTGAAACAAGAGTTTGTTTCAGGGCCTCATCTTACTACAGGGAGTGATAAGGATTGTGAAACCCAGAATTCTGACATCCAAGAAATCTGTCTTCCTCAAGACAACTGAAGAGTCAGTAGAGGGGCATGGAGACTTGAATTTTTACCCTCTGAAGAAGCAGACTTTTGCCGTCCCTAACCATCATCTTGCTCTTTAGGATGCAACTTTCCTCAAATTTACTCTTTTTTGGCTCAGAATCACTCAGTCACGAATAGTTCTCTGGAGAGCTTCCCATCCTTTCCTGCTTGTCCTTCACTGACTGATATGTCTTTTCCTCCAAGTGCAGCACCTCTCTTTTTCAGTATCTAGGAGGTAAAAGCCACATAAGAAGCCTGTAACAGAGCTGGGAATAAAACTCAGATCTTGGGATTCCCGGTCCTGTGCTTTAACCACTAGACTCCTGGTCTAGGTAAGAAATAAGTAGATCCAGAGGTGTATTCTGTGAGGAGACAAGTGTTAAGAAATTTTCATGAAAAAACATCTGGAGAAGAATGAGGGTGGTTGGTGCATGGAAACGGGGGGGGGGGGGCTGTTCTGAGCATAGGGGATGGTATAAACAAAAATGTGAAAGGAAGTGTGGGAATAAGAAGGTATGTAGGTTGAAACAAGGATAGATGTAGTTATGGTGAAGTTGCTAAGAGGCTAAGAATGACGAGCAGAGTGGATCAGCTTGACAACGTCCTGGGACAGCTAGCTGTAGGCTGACTGCAGTAGTAGCTTTTCGTAAGAGCTCCATTGTGTGGCGATGGAGTTGGACTCCTTCATTTTATATTTTCTTTCAAAATAATAGCTGTTCTGTATAGTTAGATCCTGATTGAGAGCGAACATATTTTGGCATGCAGGAAAAAAATTAGGATGATAAAAATATAGACACTGTTTAGCAAACATTAAACTAAAACTTAAAAGAAAAGATCAAAACAAAAATTGTCATTGGGCTCTTAATTGTATGTGGTAGTACACTCTACAACTCAATTTTTCTGTTTAGCTACTTGAATCTAATTTCTCTAGCACCATCAGATACCCTGCATGGCATCCACCTGGCTTGGAAAGGAAAGAAAACATTAATTCTTGAGCAGTCACCTGCCATTCTGTGTGTGTGCTGCTATACTAGCTTCTGCTACCTTAAGTCCAAATAACTCACCCATTGGATTGGACCAATACAACATATTGCAAAACTTGGTTCTTGTAAGCATCTCTCTTAGGATGTGGTATATCTACAGTAGAGTGTGATGTGGATCTTCACAAGATACTGAAGGGAGAGGTGTGAGGGGGGGAAAATGGCACCACAGAGCTTAACAATTATAGTGTTCCAAGGTGCCAGACTTGTACTAGCTAGTTCAGGACCTGTACCAGAAAAGTAGTGCTAATTGAAGTAGTGACTATTCTCATATCTGTTTCATTGCAAACCACAAGGACTATACAAGCATGCTTCATCCCACTAGAATTCTGAGAATTGGTCTCTGCTTTCCGGTGACATAAAGCATTTCTCTCTTTTCCTGATTGGTTGTGAAATATCAAACCTTAAAATCAAAGCATGCCACTTTGCTTCATTTCTCTTACTTTATTTTCTACATAATTATAGCTGCCACTCTTTCAAGAACCGCTAGAACTAGAAACCAGTGCTTTGAACATTAGAAAACATGGAATTTTTCTGATTGAAGTGATGGGGAAGCAACATAAGGTAACTGAGATGAAATGACTTAAAGGTTTGGGATTTTGTGACCTGTCAAGTATGTTGGTGAGTCCAGTATATATACTTTTAGGACCAGCAAATGTTTCCAAGTGCTAGCCTTGCACCAGTTAGTAGACAGAGGATAAAAATATTGATCTGTAGGTCACATTTCACACAGCAAGATGTCTAAGAATATTTAAATCATTTTAAAAAAATGAGGTCTTTTGAGAATAATGGGGCTGGTGGGTGGAAGTATTTTGGTTAAATGGAGGGGGTATAGACTGTGGGTATAATTTACAGTACATTACTCATTGTTTTTAAATATAGCAACATCTCAAACCCAGAATTCAAATACAAGTAGATAAATGTGTGGATCAGAGCGTGTTATCTCTGCAGCAGGTTAAATTCAGGGGGCGTTCTGCAGCTCAAGCATTTCTACATTGAGTCTTAAATTAATTTGTCAAAATTAAACTAAAACAGGAATCATTGTTACTGTTTGCTCACACCAAGGGCAAAATTCCTCCTAGGCAGGAGTTTTTCTGGCTCTATCTGCAATGATCATTCTTCCTAAAGTTCTGTAATCTTGACTGAAAGAGGAGGGTTTGTCTAGTCCAGGATTACTTCACACTGGGCCTCTAAAGACAAGGGCAGCACCTCTTGGTGCTGGTAGGGGAATGCATTGCTCCAAGTGTCAATGGTAAATGGAGAGAGGCAATCTTTAGTGCTTTCAGCAAGTTCTCAGATTCTGCTGGGAAAGTCATTACATGTAATTAAATGTAATTGGTTTAAACTGGGCCTTCCTTCATAGATGTATTCAAAGTCTTGAGAAGATGTGGTCTGTTTAATTGACCTGCCTTTAAAAGCCATTTATTCCAAAATTAACAACAACAAAAGTCTAGATGACTTTGCTTCCCAAAGTAGCACATGTTCCTAGGTCTGTTTATCTTTAGGGCATTCGGGAGTCACTGAAGTCTGAGCCTGTCCCACATCTCCCTAGGGCTGAGCCTGCTTCCTGTCCTGCTTCCCTGTCCCTTTCCCTTTCCTGTTTGAAGGTAGAGCAGAGAGAAATCAAACCTGGCTCTCCCATGTGGTTCACTGGGAGAGATTCATTGGATGTAGGCATTTCTAAGGAACAAAACTCTGCAGGATCCCAGGCTAGTAACAGGCTGAATACGCTTAGCAGTTATACTTCAAAATTAATCACTTGGAAACACTGTTCCTCACTTACTGGCCTGATCAAATTGGAGTCTGAGAGCCTGTGTTACTTCAAACAAGCGGGTGACCTTAGCAGTACCCTTCTCTAATTTGAGTATCTGTCTGGTCCTACACTGATGTAGAAGGAACTCAGGCCTCCATGGCCGTTAGGTAGAGGAATTTGGGGCAGTGTGTTACCAGGCCAGCCTCTTAGCCAGTTCCCTTTCTCACCCAGCAGGTAAATGGCCTTTACATACAGCATCTCAGCCTGCCCTTATATGCAGTCATACACCAAAAAGTGAAGTCGTCCTTGTGCTTTATCTCCCACTGCTGGAAATTCCTGTTCCCAGGTGCCTCTTTTCAGTTTGTAGCCAAGGGGATATTTTAACCATTGCAATTCAAGGACTACAGTGGACAACATTTCCCCATCTCCATCAACCTTTTCCAAAGTACATGACTTGAGTGATCTTGGTAGTCTGAAGAAAGATAGGGGAAAATATTTTGTCAGAGCAAGATGTTATCTATGCTGAAATTAGAGTTAGAAAAGTCTTCTCACAGATGCTTGAATGAGGAATTTTGATAGGTCACATTATGCACTTATTTCACTTCAGGGCACTTGTCTCAGATCAGCATAGAGCAATGGAAGAATGTAGTGCAATGAAAGTACTGTATAAGTTGATGATTTTTAAAAAGCCCACATTCCAGGATATAGTATTGAGAATCACAAAACCACTCTGAACCTGTCCCAAATTCTCTCTTAAGGATTGTCCAGGACTAAGCTCTTGTGATTCGCATTATTTCTAGTTAGATTGAATGGAATCCCCATTTGTGGCAGTATTTGAGATCTCTGATACAGAAAGAATGTATTAAATACATTGCTCTGGCAGCAAAACTCCTCTGCTTCTGGGAGGCAAATCTCTGTACAGTATTGGTTTTTAGAGGGCAAACCATACTACTGAGTATAATTTTTACCAATTTTTAGGAGTGGTTCTTCTTGATTCATGATTGACTGTTCATGAACAAGGAATACTTATTTATATAATATTGTTTGGAACAGAAAAAACGATTGTAAGCTTCCTTATAAATGGATGCAGGGGTAACAAAGCATATGTGTATAATTACCCTCAACACATTATTCACTGAAGAATCTATTTCACTGGAATTGTTAAAACCACATCAGTATTTACCGAGACCAAAGAATTAAATTTGCAAATTAAATTTCCTTTTTGTTTTTAGGAAGGGACAAAACCTGACATTTTTAGGGTCTAACTAAAGTGCTTTCTTTGGACTAGTGGCCGATTTCAGTAAATGATTGCTTTGGGTAAGAGGGGGATGGGGAAGAATGAGTTTTGTCATGAATACAGGGGAATGGTATGTCGTCACAGACTCAGGCAGCCTGCAAGCTCGGCTTGCTTGTAGGTGGTATTACAGCTACGAGAGGGAGAGAAGCAGTCAGAGATGTCTCTCTCAAACAAGCAGCCTGCATCTCTCTCAGAATACAGCCAGCTGTGCAAAGCCAAGAACACAGATAGCTTTTCAGAAGCCTACCACTGCATGGACTCCCAGAAAGACTTCGGCAAAACTAAATTTGAATGGCAGAGGACTGAGGGAAAGCTTAATGAAATTGGGCTAAATGTAAACTCAGGGGGACAGATTAAAGATGGGCTTGTTAAAAACGCTGGCTTCACAGATGAGGATAAGCTCTGCTTCTTTGAAGGAAAGCTGGACAAAGAGCTGAAAATAGCTCAGAAAGACAAAAGAGAAATTGAGATGCAGGGCAAAAAATACCAGGCAGCTCCAGGTCACCTTGAAAACTGGTCTTTGATTTCTGAAGCATTTCCTTCTGCAGAAGGAAACTTGGCAAACCCCAAAACTACAGATTTCCATTTGGGGCAGGCAGGAGCTGAGAGACCTTGCGCTGGGCTGGGAAAAAATGAAGCCATCACCGATCAGGAGAAAGCAGCAGGTAAGAGTGGGATGGAAACCAAGTGCCAGCAAGAACAAAATCTGCCCAACCTGTCTGTGTCAGAGAGTGATCCTGACAAATACATGAAGGAGCAGGAGATTAGTGTGTGGAATCCAAATTTCAACCCTATCCTGCCTAACAATTCAGGGTCTAAAGAGGGGACTGTGAAAAAAGATGGATCCCCTAGCTATTGTGTAATAGGGGTAGTTAATGATAACTATCTACAGAGTGGATTTTCTTCTGCCCTGACTGCATCTAATCCAAAACCTCCAACTACGACAATAGAGCTTGCACAGGATGACTCCAAAAGTAGCTATTTCAATAATATCAGTGAACTGGAGGAAGAAGGATTTATGGCTGAGATGGAGGAAAAGCTGAGCTGTGCAGATGAAGGCAATTTCCTGAACAGAGCTGCTCACCAAAGGAAGGCAATGAGGCGTGCAATGTCAGAATGCTCCCACTTGTCTGTGCCCCAGACTCTTAATTTGGCAGACAAATACCCTGAGCCATTGGTTAGAGAAGACCTTGCTACTGGCCTTCTCTCTCCTACTAGCAATCTGACCCAGAGCTCAAGCCCCATTACCAGAAAGCCAGGCGCTCCAATGAAAAGGTCAATGACTGTGTCAGAAGAGCAAACATCTGTCTATAGCCTGGGCGCTGAACAGAACAATGCGGAGTTGCCTAGCCTGACTGTGAAGGAGCATCAGTGCCTTCTTACAGAGGAGCCAGCTGCTAAGAAGAGAGAGGAGTGGAACAGCGGCAGTAGCACCTCTGTCAAGAAAGAGCTGGGCAGCCCAGGGTTGTATCACAGCAAACTGGAGCAAATCCCTGAAATCAGCAGCCACGACAAAGGGAGGGAGGAGGCGGCAGCAGCAAACAGGGACAAGAGAAATGTCATTGATGAAGCTGCTAGCCTTGACTCTCCGAGAAGCAGAGGCAGTGAGATGGAATCCAGCAAAACTGGTCCACTGGAAAGAAAAGAAATTGAGGTCAGCGATGTGCAGAGCACTCCATCTTCCCAGCAAGGAGTTCTACCACGTGATGGTATGTTGCTAAATTTTACCTCCCTGGGGAGCGTGCAGACAGCAGCTAGGAAGGAACTGACTTGACAGATTGCAGGAGGGTGGGTGGCTCAGGAAGACTCCAGAGACTGACACAGCTTAGGTTTTAATAGATATAACAAAGGATAAGCTTTGATTTAAGCAAGGAGGAGAATAAAATAACTTTAGTGTATAGACTGGATGGCTGGTGTTATAGGAGATTATGTGGGTCAAGAAATTGCTTGCAAGTGTTTTAAATCACAATAATCGAATCAAGAATTGCAAGTTAGTTTTGCTCTAAATAGAATATTTTAGTCATTAAGTCTGTCCTTAGGAGTGTTAATACTAATTAATGTGAACAAAACTATTAAAGGGAATTTTCAAGTATCGACTTGTTGGGAATTGTTTTCTCAATTTGCAAATCTGTCTTATTGTTTAGAAATGAGCATGTTATCAAAGTCAAAATCTTTCAGCTTTTGCCAAAAGGTCAGAAGATTGTGCTTTCAGTTTAGTTTTTGGCACCCTTTGGTGTTTCTGCTTGGAGAGAGCAGTGAGACTGTCTGTGCTCTTCTTTGAATAAGAGGGTAGAATGTCTTACACTGTTGGTCTCTTCCCGGTAGCTTTATACTGTATCCAAAATAGAATTTCCCTCTCTGAAAGTGGTTATAAATGATGATAAAAACCCGGATCATGGTAGTGCCTTCCCCCATTGCTGACTGTCAATAGAAGCTTGTTTTGTTCTTTAGTCTCTTGTTGTTTAGACAGTGGCTTGACGTATGAGGTCAGTCTGCTGGGATTTAAAAATTGTGACAAGTGCAGTTAATCTGTGTGTCTGTGTCCATGTCCATGTCAGTCCCTGTCCCCCTTAAGCCACTTAGCTGCTCCGTTATTATTTATGTAGCTGGTTTTTTCCCCCTGGACTGTATGTGAGTTAGTTTTTTGTTTTATTTTATCCTGTCTCTGTGAATGAGGAACTTCTCACAGAGGAGAAAAACACAGGCCCGAAATAAAGGCCAAAGAACTGCACATGAATTTCCTAATCCAATGGCTGCTTTTTAGTCAGCTTGTTTACTCATCCTTCAGTGGAATATCAAAGCAATTGAAATGGCTCAGAGATGGAGATTTTGAATTTAAAGCTGAATTATAAACAACCTGTCCTGTGAGAAAGGAAATAGTACAGACAGGGAACATAGCCAATTGAAAGGATACTTGATTTAAAAACCCCAACCTAATACTGTAGTTCAAAACACTGAAAGCCCCCTGAATTATGGTCTCTGAGCAAGATTTGGTGATATTTCAACCTCCAGGTTAAATATCTCTTCTCTCTGTTTTTGTGGAGTGTTAGTGACACCCAATGGCCAATTAGATGAATCCACAGTGTTCAGCTGCTCTACATTCCATCCCTGTTATCCATTTTAGAGAGCTACTGAGACTACTTAGACTAGAAAATTCTGAAAACCATTCTAATTAGACAGTTCTGCTAATGAATCACAGTCTGTGTTTTGCTTTTTCTTCTAGTAGTTTTCTTCAGGATTTTTCTTTATTTTAAATCTTTTCATGTAGATTTAGCACTGGTGAAAGGTGCTTGATTGACAGTTCTGCGGCTTACTTGACAGTTCTGCGGCTTACTTGCTCTGAAAAAGTGACTTTAAAGTGGGTGCAGTGGCAGTGAAAGTTTCCCAAGTCTGTCATGCCAAAGTATCTTAACCCTGATGTAGACAAAGCGGGGGAGAGGGTATAAATCATTCACTATCATTAGTTTCATCCTGTAGCTTCACAGCTGAGCTTGCCAGCAAAGGGACATCAAGTCGTGTCAATTGTAGTGGCAGTAGTGGGTGGGTGGGTTTTTTATTGCTGATATCTGTTCACTGGGTCTAAAAATGAGACCATCAGCTTATTTCACATAGGCTACCAAACAGCCATCAGATGGCAGCATAGGTAGATCCCAATTTGTTCCAGGCTGAATTTGAACTAGCTACCTAGACATTGCCTATTTGCATGAAAATATTATCTGTGCTGCTGAGTTGATTTGCTCTGGATTGTGCTTTTGAAATGAAAGTTAGGGAAACCATATTTTTGTGACAACTTAAACATTATCTAATCAGTTGTGATGTTACAAACATTTATACTATCAAGGGATGAATCTGGAACATATCAGCGGCTGAGCAATCAGAATCTTGTCTGCGTGCACCTTTCTGGTTATGAAATGTCTGGTATCAGTGAGCTTCTAAAGAGCCTGTTATGAGATTCAGGTCTGGTTCTTTGTGGTAATTCAACAGCTGTCGTATCCAGGACATAAAAAAACCCATTTATCAATGGCAGTTAGGAAATCATGGTATAGCTAAGCCAACAAACTCTGCAGAACTGAAGGGGCAACATTTTCCAAACACAGATGTGTAAATGTAGGCATCTAAGCCCATCTATAGATGCCTAATTTAAAGTGAGCTGATTTTCAGAAGGCTGAACATCCACAATTCAAGCCACAGTCATTGGCTATGGGGGTGTGCAGCACCTCTGAAAATCAGCCCACTTTTATGCAGCTGTACAAATATTCATTTAGATGCCTAACTTTGTAGGCATCCGGGTTTGAAAATGTTAGGCTGCAATCTTAATTTAAAAAAATAATGTATAGTTTTTATCATTGCAGATGCAACCTTTGAAACATGACTTGATACAGTCTGAATTTGCAGACCGCTTCAGTGCCTTTGGTACTGCTCATATTTTCCCAAGAGGTGCACAATGAAATTGACAATTCTGGTCTGTGTTGCTATACAAAAAAACTGTGGACAGTGGTGAAATTGTCAAGTCATGTTTACTTCACTCTGATATGTGGTTTCAGGCACTGGATCTAGTCTAAGTAGACTAGTTTGCAACGGAAATGATAAAATGCTCCTTTCACTGCTTCATATCTGCATGTCTTAGTACAACTTTCTGCAATGCAAGAAAACAGGAAAAAACTACTTGGATGTTACTAGAGTGGTTTCACAGCATCTATAAAGAGTTTCTTCATTATTGAATGGTGAAATTGTGACAGAAGAAGTAACTTGGCCAAGGAAGCAGCTTTTTTGGGTAAGATACAGTATCAATCAAAAATCTGTCTTTTCCTCTTTGTTCTCGTAGCTAAATTGCTCTCTCATATCCTAATAATTTCCGGTGTCAAGGACAGCAACTTCCTTTTCTCTGGTCTTATTTATACTCATCTTGCAGCCCCCCTCCATTCACACAATCAATCTGTCCAAAACATCATTGCCAAAATCAACTTTTTGCTGTCTGCTGATACAGCCATAAGCTTCCTCCTCCTCTGTTGGTTTCCTCTCACTCTGTGAATTAAGTTAAACTTCTGGTGCTTGTTTCAAGGTTCTGCAACTCTCATCACCTGCCAACATTTCCCTTCCAAATACTCATGAATGATTTGTCAAGTCTAATTTTGAATTATTCAAATAATGGTGCTTCTGCTGACTTCTGTTGGAAAGAAGATTCCACACTGAGACTATTGTACTGATCTTTCCTTTGCTAGATTTCTTCACCTTACTCCTGTTTCTATGGTTTCGGGTCACATTAAAGAAATTTTCTACCTATAAATTCAGATTTTGTAGGTGATGCAAATTTATTTAGACTTCAGTCTAAAACACTCTACCCTGTAGGGTGCCCATCCAAAGCTCTTGGGTTCCTGTGATGTAGATTTAAAAAGCAATTTCATCAGAGTTACATAAAGCTATGCAGAACAACAGCATTTATTTCTTGTTCCATATAATTTAATCATCAGTTTGTAGAGCTTAAAATCTCTACCATGCTTTCCCACCAAATAGAAATCCAACTTGACAGGTTGCATACTAGGTTACGAAGGATGGCATCTATTTCTCACACCCTCTCCCTCCGACGGTTGTTACCTAAGCTATACATACTTATTTCCTCATTTATTGACCCCTTTCCACTCTGAGTGCGGTTCTTCTGCTTTGAATTTCCTCCAATAATTTGCCATCTTTTGGGTTTTGAGGTCCCCAAATTCTAGGTATCATTGTGCTAGAGCAGTAAAGAAAGGGACTATCACCTTTCTGATTCCTGATATCTTTGGGCGTGCAGCACAAAATCCAATTGGACTTTAGGCATAATCTGCAGCAAGGGAGATTTAAGTTGGATAACAGGCAAAACTTTCTAACTACAAGGCTGGATAGACTGATTTAAATAAAGGTGATTTAAATCAGCTATTTAAATCAAATGGGAAGCCTTGATTTAAATAATTGATTTTAATCATTTTTTCCATTTGTACTTCAGTTATTTTCTGAAGAAAGGAGCATTCTCATTTTGAGATTTCATTTATTTCATTCACTAAACAGGTTTATTTTTAAGAAGAAAAAATATTTAAATAACAAAATAAAAAAAATATTTTTTATCCATCTTGCTGTAAGGGTAGTTAAGCTCTGGAATAGGCTTTCATGGAAAGTTGTGAACTCCCCATCATTGGAAGCGTTTAAGAATTGGATGGACAAATACTCATCAGGGATGTTCTAGGTTTACTTTGTCCACCTCAGTGTAAGGGGCTGGACTTTCGAGGTCCCTTCAAGCTCTGCATTTCTGTGATGCTATGAAACTAAGTAAGCAGGGAATCATTGAGTGGTCTGTTTCTGGTGGGTCCTGAAGGGATCAGTCCTTGGTCCTGTCCCGTTTAACATTTTTATCAATAACTTTTTGAAGAAAACGTGAAATCATCACTGCTAAAATTTGCAAATTATACACCAGTTGGGAGAGTGGTAAATAATGGAAAGGGCAGTCACTGATTCAGAGCAATTTGGATCACTTAGTAAACTGGTCTCAAGCAAATAATATGCATTTTAATATGACTAAACATAAATGTCTACATCTAGGAACAAAGAATGTAGGCCATACTTACAAGGTGGGGAGCTCTAGCCTGAGGAGCTGTGATGCTAAAAACTTTGGGGTCATGGTGGATAATGAGCTGAACATGAGTTCCCAATGTGATGCTGTGGCCAAAAGAGCTACTGGGATCCTGGGGTGCATAATCAGGATAATCCTAAGCAGGAGTAGAGAGGTTATTTTACCTCTATATTTGACACTGATGTGATTGCAGCTGGAATACTGTGTCCAGTTCTGGTGTCCACAATTCAAGAAGGTAGATTGGAAAGGATTCAGAGCCATGGGAATGATTAAAGGATTAGAAAATAGTAACTGACTGAGAGTTCAATGTGTTTAGCTTAACGAGGAGAAGGTTAAGGGATGACTGATTACAGGCTGTAAATACCTTCATGGGGAACAGATAGTTAATAATGGGCTCCTCAGTCTAGCTGAGAAAGGTATAACACAATCCAGTGACTAGAAGTTGAAGCTAGACAAATACAGACCAGAAAGAAGGTGTAAATTTCTGAAAGTGAGAGTAATTAACCATTGGAACAGTTTACCAAGGGTCATGGTGGATTCTCCATGGCTGCTAATTTTTAAATCTAGGTTGGATATTTTTCTAATTGGTATGTTCTAGGAATTATTTTGTGGAAGTTCTCTGGCCTGTGATATATAGGAAGTCAAACTAAATGATCACAGTGGTCCCTTCTGGCTTTGGAGTCTATGAATCTATGGAGAGAAAATGAAGCTCAGATGCTGGCCTCTTAAGCAATCTGGCTTGCTGGGGATGTCACAGTGTAGGCAGGGAGCTGTGCAGCCTTAAAGATTCCTCAGTGAGGAGGGAATGAGACACTGGTCTCTGCCCCAGAAGGCTAAAAGT
The DNA here is from genome assembly GCF_020497125.1 of Mauremys mutica. Lineage (NCBI taxonomy): Eukaryota > Metazoa > Chordata > Testudines > Geoemydidae > Mauremys > Mauremys mutica. Next base: position 293,288,483 of record NC_059073.1, on the reverse strand, counting down.
GGGTGCCGATGGATCACTGAGGAGGAATACAGGTGCAATTGCCCTCAATTATGACAAAGACAACCACCTACAATTGCATTAAATAGAATAAAGGTAATGCCTCTAAACATTCATACTTCAGGATATAAGCCAGCCATTAACTGATGTGGGATTTAGGAAGAAACTTCCATTATGGGCAGGTTATTCCATATCTGGCTTCATTGGCTGCTGGCGTTAGTTCAGAGGAAGTGCAAGAGTCTGGTACTGGCTACTGGACTAGATGGACCTGATCTGGCATGGTAATTCCTAACGTTAGAATGATCATTTGTATGGTGCCAACAGTGTGATTGATTGATCAGCGATCCCTCGATTTCGAGGATGATCTCTACTATGGATTTACATGTTGGTCCTGAGATGATTCAGGTGTCCGATCCTGGAACCGCAAATCAGCCCGCAGTAGATAGAGACATTTTGTGGCAGGCCAGTGGCTTGCTGGGACAAAGTTATTTTTTTCCTTCCTGCTCTCTCTCTTTTCAGCTTAGAGGGCAAGGTGCTTCTCCTCAAAGCAGGCCACTGCCTGATGGAGGATATGGGGTCAGTTGGTGGCTTGTTCTTCCCAGCTTGTGATGTCCACATCAGTTTTCTTAAGATATGCATTCAGTGTGTCTTTGTAGCATTTCCTCTGACCACCACGGGAAATCTGATCATGGGTGAGCTCAGAGTAGAGGGCTTGTTTGGGAGGTGAGAGTCTGGCATCCGCACATAATGTCCAGCCCAGCGAAGTTGTTGCATGAGATCATTTCTTCAATGCTGGTGACATTGGCTTCAGCAAGGATGCTAGCACTAGTGTGGCAATCTTGGCACGAAGGATCTTTGGGATCGTTGGTGATATCTGTACAAACTGTTGAGATGTTGTCGATAGGTCGCTCAGGTTTCGCATCCATAGAGGAGTGTAGGAATAACAGTTGTCTCATAGACTTGGATCTTGGTGTTCTGCCATAGGTCACGGTCCGTGAAAATGCGTCAGAACAATTTCCCAAAGTAAGCACTTGCACACTGGATCCTGTGCTAGATCTCTGTCGATTTTTGCATTTTGAGAAAGTTGGCTACCGAGGTAACAAAAGTGCTCAATTGTCTCCAAAGTCTGACCCTCGATGGTGATTTGTGGTGGGTCCATGTGCAAGGTCTGAAGCAGGTTGATAGAGGACTTTAGTCTTCTCAATATTGAGTGAATCCTAGGCTTCGGTAAGTTTTTGTGCAGGAAAATCCAGTGTGGATTGAAGGTCATTCTCAGTGTGCATGAGGATGAGACAATCATCAGCATACTGAAGATCAGTAATGGAGACTGAAGACTTCGAGCAAAGACGTTGAATATTAAAGAGCCGCCCACCCATTCTATATTGAATGTCAACTCCACTGTGGAGGTGATCTTTAACGAGGACCCAAATGACTGCTAAATAGATGGAGAACAGGGTTGGGGCAAGAATGCTTAACCCCAGTTTTGATGATGAAAGGTTCCGCCTCAATGCCATTACAGAGAACCATGGCATCATCTGATCATGGAGAAGACTTAGGATCTTAATAAATTTTGGAGGGCCGCCAAATCTGTCCAGCACCTTCCACAGAGCTTTGCGATTGACAGAGTCAAAGGCCTTTGTCTAATGGATGAAAGCCATGTACAGGTCCTGATTCTGCTCCAGAGACTTTTCCCGGATTTGGCAGGCAACAAAGATCATGTTGATTGTCCTGTGGGATGGTCTAAAACTGCACTGAGATTCCAGCAATATTTCCTCAGCAAGGGGGAGTAATCGGTTTAAGAGCATATGGGCAAGAATTTTCCCTGCTGTAGATAGCAAGGCAGTGCCTCTATAGTTTCCACCCTCTGACTTATCTCCTTTCTTAAAGATTGTAACAATGTTAGCGTTTCTCAAGTCTTCTGGAATCTTCTCATTACACCAGATATGAAGAAAAAGTTTCCTACCAGTTCTTCAGCTGGTATGCCATCTGGCCCTGCTGCTTGTTGTTTTTAGTCTGCATAATGGCTCGTGTTACTTCTTCAAGGCTTGGGGGCGGAGGTCAGCAAGAGATTCTCTTTCATGTCGTTGAGGTATAGATTCGATCGTGGTATCAGAGACAGTTGACTCACATTTCAGGAATAACTCAAAATACTCCTTCCAATCTGGCTTTGATGGCTTCACTGTCCTTAAAATACATTGACCTGTCTTGGGCTCGGAGTGGTATGGGTCCATGGGAGCATGGACCGTAAGTGACTCTTATTTCCTGAAAGAAACTCCTCATGTCATGTTTATCAGCATAAAGCTCAATCTCCTTGGCCGTTTCTCACCACCACTTATTTTTGATGTAATGGATTTTTAATTTGGGCTTCAGCCTTGAGTTGCGTGTATGACCCTTTCTTCTGCTGGTGTGATGTATTGTTTTGCCACATGCAGTGAGCTTTACTTTTCTGGTCAAGCAGGCCCTGAATCTCAGCATCATTCTCATCAAGGCAGTCTTGGTGATGGTGGGTGACATAGCCAATGGACTCAGCACGTGCTGAGAGAACCGCAGTCTTTAATCCCTTCTAGAAATTTTCATTATCGTCATCAGCCGTAGGCTTAGTGGCAAGCTTCTCTTGGAGACACTGCTGAAGTTTTTCCCGAGTCACTATATCTTCAAGGGACTTGATGTTGAATTTCTTTCGTACTGATTTTGCCTGCTTGCAGTGCCTTGAGACGATCGGGAAATTCATGATTGGTCTGTCCAATAGTCATCAGTTCCATGCATGGCCCTTGTGATGAGGATATCCTTCCGAACTCGAGCTCTAACAATAACATAGTCAAAAAAGTGCCAATGCCTATAGCAAGGGTGTCTCCAGGGTGGTCTTATACTTCTCACTTTGTCTAAAGAGGGTGACCAGGCTATATTCTATGCATTTGCTCAGGAGGAGGATGCCAATGGAGTTACGCTTTCCTACTCCTTCTTTTCTGATAGTGCCATTCCAGAGATATGACTCCAGCCCAACTCTAGTGTTAAAATCTCCAAGGAGAATTATCGTGCCCTCCTTGGGAATGTTGGTCAAGATTCTGTCAAGTTCTGTATAGAATTGTTCCTAATATCCTCGATAGAATCAAGATGTGACGAACTGGGACTGTTCTTAATGTGGTCTTTGAATGCTGAGTGGGGAGTGTTGGCCTGGGAGGACGGTCTGCATTGAGGGATGGGAGACTGGCCTTGAGGGAGGAGACTTGAGCATGTAACGTGAGAACCCAGGAAGGGGTTAGAGGCCAGGTGACACCTCTGCCTGGGAAGCTGGACAAAGGCTGGGGGAGGAGACGATGGGGAGAGGGAGTTTCAGGAGCTGGCTGGGGAATGGAGGGGAGCCCAGACAGAGCTCTGACCCCCCAATGGGCCTGTGGTGCCCCTGGGGCCCCAAGATGGACCTAACTGGGGGGGGATCCTGTTGTCTGTGCCTGCAAGACCTGTCTTGGACTGTGTTCCTGTCGTCTAAATAAACCTTCTGCTTTACTGGCTGGCTGAGAGTCATGGTGAATCGCAGGAAGCCGGGGATGTAGGGCCTTCTGTCCCCCCACACTCCGTGACACAAGCATTAGGGCATACACACTGATGACAGCACAGACTGGTTGTTGCTGAGCTCAAGACGAAGAGTCATAAGACATTCATTGATTCCTACGGGAAATTCTATAAACTGACTGACTGACAAACTTATTCCTAATTGCAAAACCGACACCATGAATGTGCCTGTCCTCTGCAGATTTTCCTTTCCAGAAAAAGGTGTAACCTCCACCTTTTTCTCTCAGTTGACCTTCATCTGGGCACTTTGTCTCACTCAAGGCAGTGACAGCGATGTTATATCTCACAGGTTTCCTGGCGACGATAGCAGTTCTTCTTTCTGGTCATACATTATCGTTGTTATCCATAAGTGTGTGAACATTCCATGTAGCAAAAGTCACTGCCTTTTTGTAGCTTTAACGGCAGGCAGAGTGATCCCACTGGATGTGGTAATCCAGCCAGGAGTGTATGAGACAGCCTAGGTTTAGGGCACCTTTTCTAGCCCTCTCCCCATGCGGGGTGAGCAGAGGGGATCCTAAAGAGGACTGCTCAGTCGCGATAGTAGCTGCTGAATTGCACCCGTATTAGTCTAGGTACCAGATGACCATCTAACTATTGCCGTCTACATGCAGATTTGTGGCTAGGGACTGCCAGATTCACCAATCTTGTCCCTGTCACCACTAGTTGGTCGTCGCAGGGCTTGGAAAGTTGGAAAGATATTTCGCTTGGTAGAAGCCTGCGTGTGATTTCTTTTAACATGGGGAAGCTGGTGCACCTACAGCGACCACATGATCATGACAAGTTGGAGGTCTGGGGCCCAGTGGCAGGGAAAGTCTCTGAGATGACTGGAGATCTCCACTTCATCCGCTTTCACAGCCACTGAGATCCAAGGACCCTCTTCCGCCTGATCCACCATTGATTACTTGGGGGATTGGACCCTGCTTTGTGTGGGACCTCCCTTCACACCTGTTTGCCCAACAACTTAGCTCTGAGGTTCGTTGGAACACGCAAGCCCCTTCACCACAACAGGGTGATGGTCCCCAAAGAGGGCCAACCGTGTACTAGACACTATGTAGACAGATATAGAGACAAGATTGGTTACTTTTTCAATCTGAGGAAGTGTGATTATACTCTCTTCCCTCACATATTGAAAATAACACAGTGGACTATAATGCCTGAAGTAGTAAGTATATAACTGGCACTAGTATGACCTGCCATTTTGAATAATTTTGAGACTTTTCTTCAACTTTTAGACTATCCCTCATATTGGTCCATAAATTTATATTCACTCAGATCACTTTCCCTATGTCTTAGTGCCCTGTGAGTTGATACCCTCTGCCAAGTTTTCTCGTGGTGGTGGTTTCTGTTTTTTATATACTTGGGAGGGGCTTAGATGTTGTCCTGGGAGGGGGGAGTCACATGTAACTAGATATAGTCAGCCTTATGACCCTCTCACCTAATTGCTGGCCATTTAACAGTCTGTAAAGTTGTGTAACTTTGAGTTTCATTATCATTAGTAGGAAGGAAGAATTGACAAGTGTCATGGAGTGTCGGGGGAGTCAGGACCCTGCAACCTCACTTCCTGCAATTTCACCGTGACTCTCAGACAGCCAGTAAAACAGAAGGTTTATTAGACGACAGGAACACAGTCCCAAGCAGGGCTTGTAGGTACAACCAGGACCCCTCAGCCAGGTCCCTCTGGGGGGCAAGGAGTTTAGACCCTAGACTCAGGGTTCCCTGCCTCTTCCCAGCCAGCCCAAAACTGAAAAAACCCTCCAGCTGACTCACTCCCCTCCCCCTGGCTCCTCCTCTCCCTTTGTGCAGTTTCCCCGGGCAAAGGTGTCACCTGGCCCCACCCCCCTTCCTGGCTCAGGTTACAGGCTCAGGTATTGTCCCTCAAGAAAAGTCATCCCCTGATATCTCATCCCCAATGCAGACAGTCCCAGTAAAACTAGACGACATTCCCCAGTCAATCCACCCCGCTCCCTACTGCGTCACAACAAGCAAGATACATTAGTGTTTTAGCCAGTCCTGTTCATACCCTAGTGTCAAATTTCAAGTTCAAAACAGTGTGATTCAGTAGAGTATATTTATGTTATTTATCAGGCTTGTGAGCATAAGGCTGAGTTCGGAAAATAGTATGTATTTTTCTCCAGTACTCATGATAGTTGGATTTCATAGTTGCTAATGGACATTGAACCAAGTTTCCCCCCTCACCCCTCCAGTTCCTCCTGCTTTTTCTTGCTTGGGTGAAGTATAGAGCTTCAATAAATGAGCCTAAATGCACAGAATTCAGGCAGAGAGGTATAAATCGGATGTTCTCAATACTTGATATTAAGTGAACATGTACGGGCTGATTGAGTTACATTCTCTGCCAGATAAAATGCTTAGTGATTCTGTATTTGGGTCAAAGAGACTTAAATTTTCTTTAGCCTTTTTTTGGAAAGGGGAGGGGTGAGGATTGTACCTCTGCTTAAATTGAGCTGTGTTATATTTGTAGATAAACTTTGTCTTAAGAGTCTTAGACAAAGAAAAGGTTTAGGTCGTGTTAATTTTTGCTGTGCTGGTGCAGCAGCTTTTTGTGGGGGATATACATTGTTTAAAGCATCTACATTTTGTTTCAAAGGCTGCTTGGTTGTATTTTAGATTAAGAAGGAGAGTAAGGATGATTATTCCCTTATTGCTTAATCTACTATTTTTAAGGATTAGAGCCATCAACAGAAAATCCATTTTGAGAATTATGGAGCTATTTCAGTGAAAGATGTTTCAGTTCAGTTTAGCCTGCTAAATATCCCTTGCTGGGAAGCATACAGAGTTGTGTGCATAGCCTCATTCACAAGTGCATTTGAATATGGCTATGCCTCCATTTTGAGGCACATTAATGACCCAAACATAATCAGCCAATAGGTACCAGGCAGATGAAATAAATCATTTGCATAAAACTGAAGTGAGTGACTCCCAGGAGATGAGAGAGAGGACAGGGATTTACGTATTAATGAACTGCTATTCCCAAATATTTTTTGATACACTTAGAGTTTATAAAGTTTTAAAGAAAAATATATGGGAAATAAGACCTCACCTTATCAGAGACCTTTTTTCAAACATGCTGCATATAATCATTCCTACCTTCCATCTCCACCCCAGTTTCCTAGCTTGTGCTCACTATTTTAATTCAGCCAGACATCCCCAGAGGCTTAAGAATTGTAGCTGTAAATACAATTCCCTGCTTTGAGACTTTTAAGATGCAGATGTATTTTTCATGTGTCGTTCCTCTTGGCCTTAGAATGAACTTTGATAGTGTTTTTTCTTCGGTGTACCAGCTGGTGCACAATATTTAAACTACTTTATCTTCTAAAATACTTTTTAGATCTACACAGTGTATTACAGCAAAGCAGTGACACAGTCTAGATACATGTCTGTCAGTGTACTTCTATAACATGCCTATCTTTAAAACTATGATTAGGAAAGAGAGGAGAACATAAACTGTAAAGCTATTCAAGCACAGTGTGTGTCCATCGTAGCTTTTTCACTAAGGATAGTATCTTCCATGAGAGGATAGTTCTTGTCAAATGGATTGTAGTAGGGACTTGGAAGTTTGGAGATCTGTATTCTACGCTGGAGGGTGGTGAAGCACTGGAATGTGTTACCTAGGGAGGTGGTGGAATCTCCTTCCTTAGAGGATTTTAAGGTCAGGCTTGACAAAGCCCTGGCAGGGATGATTTAGTTGGGGATTGGTCCTGTTTTGAGCAGGGGGTTGGACTAGATGACCTCCTGAGGTCCCTTCCAACCCTGATATTCTATGACTCACGGGTGTCCTAGGCCAAGTCACAACCTGTCTGTGCCTCCATTTCCGCACCTATTTAAAAAAAAAAAAAAGGGCGGGGGGGATAATGCTTACCCAGCTTTAGTAACTTTATTGAGATCTATTGATGTGATTAAGAATATTTCCATGTCATTCTTCTTTCAGGTCATGCTGGAAATGGAAACTTCCTTTTTCTCTCTCCCTTGTTTCCCTGATGCAAGATGCTCAGTTCCCTTTTGATTTTAGAAATACATTTGTGTGAGAGAAGGTTTCCTTAGTGTCCCTTCGAGTTGGGAGAAACTTGATTTAATCATTCAGTTCATGTCCTCGGTCACATTACCAGACTTCAAGAAGATATGTAATTAATCATTTACAGTGCAGACATCTTTCTCCATTCAGTTCCCAGTGTAGCTTTGAGATAGTAATAAATATTTCAGACTTTAAACAGAGTAACACTTCCATAAACAGTAAATGGCCCATTCAATCTTAGTTATGTGGCAGGTTATTCATTGTTTTAAACCAGTTCCTTTTTGGATAAAACTAGTCTTGAAAGCATTTGTAGCTATTTAACTACCCCATCCTGTTGAGTGACCATCATAGTTAGCACTTACACAATGCCTTGTGTTTCCAATATGCTATACAAACACTGACTACTTAATGCCCACAGTAGTCCTGTGAAGTATGTATTATTTCATTTAGACCGAACAATTTTAAGTTTAGAAACTGACACTTTGTCTCCATGTTCAACACATGTGCCTGCAATGGTGCCTTTGTTAGTGGAAAGCAGCATTGCTACTGGGTTATTCAGGGAAATGGTGGTGGTGCCAACTCAAAAGATTCCCTGTTTGAGCATAAGAATGGCCATACTAGATCAGACAAATGATCCACCTAGCCCAGTATCCGGTTTTCTGACAGTGGCCGGTGCCAGATGCTTCTGAGGGAATGAACAGAACAGGGCAATTTATCAAGCGATCTACCCCATCATCCATGTTGACATCCTCATGTTGCCCTGCTGAGCAATTCAGTTACCCTCCTGCATGCTGAAAGCTCTGATTTAGGCATCAGCCATAGCCGAGATTGTCAATCTTATATGGAATCAGCAGCCAGGTTCTTGCTACCATCGTGAAATGGGGAAGTTATGTGCCTTGGGGTATGTCTACACTACGGGATTATTCCGATTTTACATAAACCGGTTTTGTAAAACAGATTGTATAAAGTCGAGTGCATGCAGCCACACTAAGCACATTCATTTGGTGGTGTGCGTCCATGTACCGAGGCTAGTGTCGATTTCCGGAGCATTGCACTGTGGGTAGCTATCCCGTAGCTATCCCATAGTTCCCGCAGTCTCCCCCGCCCATTGGAATTCTGGGTTGAGATCCCAATGCAAAAACAGTGTCACGGGTGATTCTGGGTAAATGTCGTCACTCAATCCTTCCTCCGTGAAAGCAACGGCAGACAATCATTTTGCGCCCTTTTTCCCTGGATTGCCTTGGCAGACGCCATAGGATGGCAACCATGGAGCCCGTTTTGCCTTTTGTCACTGTCACCATATGTGTACTGGATGCTGCTGACAGACGCGGTACTGCAGTGCTACACAGTAGCATTCATTTGCCTTTGCAAGGCAGCAGAGACGCTTACCATCCCTATTGCACCATCTGCCATGCCATTGTAAATTGGCGATGAGATGACGGTTATCAGTCGTTCTGTACTGTCTGCTGCTGTCATGGGTGCTCTTGGCTGGCCTCGCTGAGGTCGGCCAGGGGCACATGGACAAAAATGGGAATGACTCCTCGGGTCAATCCCTTCTTTATGTTTTGTCTAAAAATAGAGTCAGTCCTGCCTAGAATATGAGGCAAGTCTACTAGAGAACCAGAGAGCACAGCCGCTCCGTGTCTGAGCCCCAGAGATCCCGCAGAAATGATGAGCTGCATGCCATTCTAGGGGGTGCCCCTGCAACAACCCCACCCATTGCTTCCCTCCTCCCCCAACCCTCCTGGGCTACCGTGGCAATGTCCCCCCATTTGTGTGATGAAGTACTAAAGAATGCAGAAATAAGAAACACTGACTTTTTAGTGAGATAAAATGAGGGGGAGGCAGCCTCCAGCTGCTATGATAGTCCAGGCAGTACAGAATCTTTTCTTTAGACATGAAAGGGGGGGCGGGGGCTAATGGAGCTCAGCCTCCAGTTGCTATGATAAAGACGGTTACCAGCCGTTCTGTACCATCTGCCGGGAATGACCGGGAGTCATTCCCATTTTTACCCAGGTGCTCCCAGCCGACCTCACCGAGGCCAGCCAGGAGCACTCACGGGTTGATGGATAGCAGTCATATTGTACCGTCTGCCACTGGGAAGGGGGATGCTGGTGCTCAGCGCTGCAGCACCCCGTCTACCAGCAGCATGCAGTAGACATAGGGTGACACTGAAAAAAGGCGAGAAACGTTTTTTTCCCTTTTATTTCGGGGGGGGGGAAAGGGTGTAAATTGACGACATTGAAACACCCGGGAAAAGGTTTTTGACCCTTTAGGCATTGGGAGCTCAGCCAAGAATGCAAATGCTTTTTGGAGACTGCGGGGACTGTGGGATAGCTGGAGTCCTCAGTCTCCCCTCCCTCCCTCCATGAGCGTCCATTTGATTCTTTGGCTTTCCGTTACGCTTGTCACACAGCACTGTGCTGTGGCCTCTGTCTATCATAGCCTGGAGATTTTTTCAAATGCTTTGTCATTTCGTCTTCTGTAACAGAGCTCTGATAGAACAGATTTGTCTCCCCATACAGCGATCAGATCCAGTATCTCCCATACGGTCCACGCTGGAGCTCTTTTTGGATTTGGGACTGCATGGCCACCCGTGCTGATCAGAGCTCCACACTGGGCAAACAGGAAATGAAATGCAAAAGTTCGCGGGGCTTTTCCTGTCTACCTGGCCAGTGCATCCGAGTTCAGATTGCTTTCCAGAGCGGTCACATTGGTGCACTGTGGGATATCGCCCGGAGGCCAATACCGTCGATTTGCGGCCACATTAACCTTCGACATGGCAGCTACTCCTCTCGTCGGGGAGGAGTACAGAAATCGGTTTAAAGAGCCCTTTATATCGATATAAAGGGCCTCGTTGTGTGGATGGGTGCAGGGTTAAATCGGTTTAACGCTGCTAAATTCGGTTTAAACGCGTAGTGTAGACCAGGCCTAGGATTGCTAGGCTCAGAATGTAGAGACACATGTAGGGAGCAGCGAGATTAATTGCTGTATGCTTCTGGTTCTACCTTAAATGTTCATTCTTACCTGATATGGAGGTCAGACATGGTTTGGTACTGGAAGTCTAGCTGGATTAGAGAAATCTGATCTTTAGAGGAGGCCAGTTGAATATCAGTGGAAGGAAAGTGCCGTTTTTCACTAGGAGATTTCCAGTCATTAACTGAAATCTCAAAATCTCTTTAACTGGTCATAGCCTATGGTTCCATGGTCATATTGGCTGGTGCTCTAATTGCCCTTTATCCTAAAACTCAGCCCTAAATATTTGCAGGGTGGTGAGCTTGGGGAATTTCAAAATTTCTGAGTGCTTGATTTTTGCAACCTTAATGTTTTTTTAACATAGTTTGCAAATGTGTGTGTACGCGTACACACACATTTCATGGGTTTTTAAAATAGAAAACTGGGTCCTCCCTCTCACTGGGGTCCACCCATGTAGGGGTCTCACCCCCATGCTTTGGGTTACTTCCCCTCTTTCTCCCAGTGCATATTTCTCCATCAGCTTGACTGCTGGTGTTGCTGGACCCAGACTCGCAAGTTCTCTGGGAGGCCCTGCACAAACTGCTCCAGTATCACCTGGTCCATGATCTGCCACACTGTTTGAGTGTCGGGCCGCAACCATCGTGTGGCCCAGTCCATCAATTCCCGGGCGAAGGCCCGGGCCGCACACCCCTGTCCACCTGGCCGACTGAAATATCTGTTGATATTTCTCAGATGAAAGCCCCACCCGGTCTAAGACGGCCACCTTCACGGTGTCATACTCCCTGGCTTGTGCATCAGTCAGGGCCATATATGCAGCCTGTGCCTCCTCACCGAGATATGAGGCTAGCTGTGGGGCCCAGGTTGCCCTGTCCCATGTGGTGCCCACAGCCACTCACTCAAAGATGCAGAGGAAGGTGTCGCGGTCGTCATCAGGGCAGGGCCCATTTTACAAAGGCCCAACCCCGTAGTGTGGGTGCCATCTCCCCCCAAGGAACTCGCCAGTTTCTGCAGGAGTTGTTGCTGCACCCCCTCCTGCTCCTTAATAAAGTCCTGTACAGTCCTCTGCTGCTCGGCCTGCCAGGCGAGTAGAGCCTGTCTCTCTATCTGATGGGATTGCTGGAAGGTCTGCAGCATCTTCTGCATCTCCTCCTGCTGCTGAGTCTGCCACTGCAGGGTTCCCTCCATCCCGAGGTCACCAAACTATAGCTCTGGCACAAAAGGATCCTGGAGAAGCCTCCACATGTCATGGGGTGCACAGCCAGCCCCTCTTCCTCTGGGTCTGGTTGCCCTCCCAGATAAGTGCAGGGAAACTTCAGCTCTGCGCAACATCTGTGTCCTTTATTCTTTACGCGTTTTCCCACCACCGGTGTCCAACTATATACAATCCTTACAGGTTTCTTGCCTACCACAGGCTGAGTCAGTAACCAGTTAGAGGGTTTCCACCTCCCTCCCTGACTGACCCACCTCTCTCTGGCTGCCCCTGCTCCTTCTGGCTCCTTCCCAGCCTTTGTAGTTCTTGGCCTATCAGGCTGGCAGACATAAGGCTTTTCAGCCAGCCCTAATCTATCCCCCTTGATTGGGGCTGTCATGGCAGGGGCTGATTAGGTGTGTTTCCAGCAGCACCCTGCCACACACCCACCTTGTTCGCCAGCAGGGTTGGTGTGATGTTCCCCTCTGGTGTTATCTGGACTGGTGATCTGCTAGGCCGCTCCAATCCTTGACTCTGGGAGCCAGCCTTACTCTGCTCTGCTGTGAGAACCCCCACTCCTGGGCTGTTCATGCACAGCCTCGGGCATGTAAGCTGCTTGGATTGTGCAAGCAAATGACACTAGCCAATATCTCCGGTTCCAGACACAACCCAAAGAACCTCCATCTTATAGTGTCCAATTATGCCTGCTGGATGCTGCAAGCTTATATGAGTTCATCAATGTAACAAAGAAATTGATATGTGCCAGGCTTGTTATCCCAAGGGGAACCTCTGACACACTTCAAACCAAATGTACCGCTTCAGGTAGAATAAACAAACAACTTTATTAACTACAAAGATAGATTTTAAGTGATTATAAGTCAAAGCATAACAAGTCAGATTTAGTGAAATGAAATAAAAGCAAAACGCATTCTAAGCTGATCTTAACACTTTCAGTGCCCTTACAAACTTAGATGCTTCTCACCACAGGCTGGCTGGTTGCTCTTCAGCCAGGCTCTCCACTTTGATCAGTGCTTCAGTCGCTTGGTGTGGTGTCTGTAGATGCACGTGGAGAGAGAGAGCGCATGGCAAATGTCTCTCCCTTTTATCATGTCCTTTCTTCCCTCCCCCTCCTCCCCCTTCAGAGTCAGGTGAGCATTACCTCACCGCAGTTCCAAACTGACCAAAGTCTCCTTTCTCAACTCCCACCTCCAGACCTTGTGTCCCAATCTATTCCTGGTATCCTGCAATCAGATCAGGTGGTGGTTCTTCCACATTGCCTGAATAGCAGAAGAGGGGTCGCTGAGAGCACAGGAGAAACAGGCTCCCTGTTCTCAGTTCCAGTGCCCAGCCCCATCCTGGCTTGGAACTGCTGTGAGCAACCATTACAGGGAAAGACCGGCTTTGACCTTGAAGCCTTGGGCTGAAGAGCCTGCTCTGTGGGGACGGCACATGTGCAATCAGGTCAGCACTAGGAGCTGAGAGAGGTTTGAGCATGCTCATTGAGGACAGAATCTTCTGAAATTTTAGCTGCTAAAATCAACGTTTGAACTGATCATGTGTGAACTGCGATTTTTTCCAAAGGCTTATAACTTGGCCAAATTTGGGCAGATGTGCACCGGGTTGGCAAAAGACTACCTCTGCCAAATTTCAAGTCCCTACTCCAAAGCATGTGGGCGCTAGAGGTTTTCAAAGGGTTGCCAGAATTTTTTAACATGAGTAAAATTTATTTCTTATTCAAGTAGTGTCCCTATGGGTGCTCCACTGCAAGTGCATTTGCGTCCCTGTGCTGCTGATTGGAAAACTTTGGTAGTAGTGTCTGTTTGGCCCGCACATGCGCTGTCCCTGCCCTCGTGCTCTGCCACGAGGCTAACCAGTGCTGCGTGGGTGAACCCCCCTCAGTTCCTTCTCTACTGCAAAGTCCTTGACAAGAACTGCGAAGTAGAGGGGAGGAGGGTGGGTCATGGAGCACCCATCAGGGGACACATCTCGAAGAACCATCATTACTGCACAAGGTAACTTCCTCTTTTCCCTAGCTTCATTCTCAGAAATGGCTGAACCAGTTTGGCTGAAATGAAAAGCCTGAGGCAGAAACCCAGAACATAAAATATCAGCCCAGATGGTTCGTTTGGCAGTTTTATAAGCAACTGAAAACAGGGTCTTATAATGGAAAATGGGCAACTTTGGTAACAGGTGGCACGATCAGCCACACCTGTGATCAGCAGCAGCTCCTGAACTCTGAAACTGCCATGTTCTGTTGACGATGTTTATAGCGAGTTTTTAATGCACGCTTGAATGTGCTCATTAATGCTAATATTATGCACCAATTATTTAATATTACAACTTTCCTTTGGGTTTGATTTACGTTCAAGGCTTTTGTAAAGACAGTATTGGAGTTAGAGATGCGGTGTTAAATTATTTTGGATTTCCGTAATTGCTTTGATGTCTCAAGTCAAGATAGTTTGAAGAAGTTTTCTCCAATAGGAAAGTTCATTTACTGGAAATTCTGAGAGGCAGGGGCAGATTGTACTATCTTAAATTGAAATGTAATAAAAGTTTGATCATGTTTGGATTAATGAATGACTCATTTGGGAAAAGGAAGAGTAGAGTTACAGTATACTACCGGCTATTCCCATTGCTGTGATTACATGGAGTAACAGTGTGGCCAGTACAATTGATCCCAGCATTATGAGAGTCATTTTCTCAGTGCCAGGTCATTATGTGGAATGTCCTTTTTCTTTCTCCTTCAAATTCCCTTCTCACTTTTCCCCAAAGGGATTAATTGGATTCTCTGGGCTGGATCAGCTGAGCTGAGTTGTTTCACCGTCAGCAAACTCAGTGAGAAGCAAGAGCTGGAGTAGACAAAGAAAGAATTCTACTCAGGAGAGTGTAGCAATAGACTTCATTGTAGCTTTGAACAAAAATGTCCTTGAAATACCTTTTGGTAGGTTAACTGCAGTGACTGGAGGAGCTAGCAAACTGAAAGGTCTCCTCAGTGGTTCTTACAGACTAATGAACAAATTTGATTAAGATTTGGCAGCTTTTCCTAATATTCCCTGTAACCAGCAAATCTTCCCAGGCAGTGCTGTGCTCCATGTTTGAAAAGAGAGCAGCCTAGTAATTAAATGATGAACGAAGGGAAATGTACTGATGAGCATATTGAGTGGTTAATTAAATGAAAGAAAGAGAATGTAAAACAAAAATGCCCGTCTAAGGTCCCTTGAGGCCCTGCCAAACCTCCCTCCCCTTTCCCCATCCGAGTTTATAATGGGAAAGGAGACACCTGCACATATGCTGTTTTCTTGGTTGGCCCTTTGTGGTTGGAAATTGCTGCTACACCCCACCAGCCTGGCATATATAAAAAGGTAACTAATGATTATCTACACAAATCACCTTCTAATTCATAATGTAACAGTGACATCCCCCAATGTAGCGCCATCACCTTGATGATAGTGTAGCTGTATCATCTTAAAATATCCAGGCTTTCCTAGGTGGCATGATTTTTTTTTAAACTTCAGTGTTCTGTCAAGATTTTCTTCCCCTTAAATTATTGTTACGGTAAGTTTTTAGAACCTTAACACCATTATCTCAGAATTTTCACTCTGATTATGCCTTGGTTGGAGTGAGATTCTTTTACATTGTTCAGTGCTTACTTCCATGGGTATGGACTACACTGCTGTGTGCAAAGAGAGGGAGTTTCATTGCATTACTTTTGTACTCAAAAGGCAGTAAGAAACTAATCAAGAATATATCTGAATAGGATTCAACTGGGTGACAGCCTGTGCCTGAATAAACAGCTTCACGTTATATACATGGAATGTTCGTACATTATCATCACACAAGAGGTTTGGTGTTGCTGCTGAATTAGCTGAAATGATAAGCAGCTGATATTACCTGTAGGCAATTGCTAATTGGTGGAGGGTCACCTTGGGATCTGTGGTACCACAGAGGCCAATAGGAAGCTAGAGATGCATGTTTTTATGTAAGACCATTATAATTTTGTGCAAATTTGAACTAATAAATAAAACTCTCAAGACCCAAGTTTCAAGGCAGAATAAATGCCTGTAGAGAGACTTAGCCTCAACCAACTAATGGACAAAAATATGCTGTTCAGATCCCGGAATTGCTGACAATGATTATTTCATATGCTGCTGCTACAGTTAAGGTTGACAAACTAAGGGAAAAACATAATGGTTTATTGAACCTCAGTAGAAGTTACTTGTGTGTATGGGCCAATTTAGATTAGTTACCAAAAATAATTGGCCTCTGACTGTTAGAACGTGAGCTGGTCAATGATTCTGGCCTCAGACCTACAATAAGAAATACCCCCATCAGTTTCAGTGCTAGTTTTCCTATGGAAAGATTTTTGTGTTTAGAAAAGAAACTGCAGCTCTGTAACTTTTAATGTAGTTTGGGGCTCAGGAAAAGGAGAGAGGACGAATATAATGCAAGAAAAAAAGCCCCATGTAATTAGTATAGGGGGAAGAAAACATTAAGCATTATGGAGCAACACCAAGTAGACAAAGGCAGGTAAGAAACTAAACATGCTTTGGGTGAGCAAAACCAGCTCTGAGAGTCTGTATTTAAGGCTTTGTCTCTGTGAAATGTGCAAGCCAGAAAATATGAAATGTACACGGCAATTCTTTGAAGATCTTGGGAAGGGATCTTTTCATTGTTCAACTTACCACACATCTGTTCCAGTAGACCCTTACCATGGTAGTGCAACATGACAATCTGTTGCATAATGGATGTTCTTTTTTTAGAAATACCTTATGTTCTTATGTTTAGAAATACAAAGATTCTGCATCTTACTCTCCAGATGACAAGGGAAACTGAGTAAACTTGTGAAGGGTTTTGTGGGCCAATGGTTCATAGAGTTCAGATACCACTGAAAGTGCAATAGTAAATCATAGTGTAAGGGACTCTGCTTATAGTTCTGATATTGTAAAACTCTGGTGATGGTGAAGCAGATGTTACTTTTTTTTAATGTATTGCAGGGTGCAAATTGCAATTTTCTGTTACAATTACTCCACTTTAGATCTTCAAGTGCTTTTCTATTTTGTGCCAAATTAAAAGATTTGGGAAGAAAAATGTCATTAGGTTGCTATTTAAAGAGTTTTGCTTGGGTTTTTTTCCGGGGGATTTGTCTTTCACGGGTGTTTGGACAGTGTTTTCAGATAATTTTTTTGGAAGTGGACAGGGACACGTTTAATATAACTATAGCCTTACTTCTTTGTGAGAGTCAGTAAATATAATTTTGATGGCTGGGAATTTAATGACATCTGTTCTTGGAAGAAGAACAGTGAAGAAAATTAGAAATTGCAGTCAAAATCCTGGCATCCTTTGACTTTGTAACCCATAAATTAAAGCTTTTTGTGCTGTGAAACATTCAATGCCGAAGCATGATACATCTAACAATTTCTGTACTAATACATTTCTGTACTGTTTATTTTATGTCTAAACATAATTGCCACATCTCTACTTTACCTTTTTAACCTCTACTGCTATAACAGTCAAATTACTTTGGCTGCTGGGAATCTCCCTTATTCAGAGTGTAAAATTTGGATGTGGGGAACTGCCATATAGTGTGACATAAGAGAAACTAAAGTCAGAGAAAAGTACCAGCTGTATCACTAGTGTGTGTATAAAAGATGGACAGCATAAAAGCAGTTTTATATTTTGGGGTTTTATACTCTGGGCTGAAATTGGTCCAAGTAAATAAGCAACCTATATACCCAACAGTTTTTAGGTAGAACTTATTAGACAACGAGTTTTCCTATAGGCCTAAAAAAGAGTTTTTTTACAGATGCTAATAATGGCTCATTGGGTCAGCTGTTTCTCTAGTTAAACCATTTGGGTATCTGGGAAGTTCGTGATCTCTGGAAAGGCTCATGAAGGGCATTCCATCTCCCAAGAGCCTTTCCAGCAGCAGCCGTCATATAACCTTAGCTGCTTTTTGTGCAATATTTGTCTTTCAATGCCATTATAGTGGCATTTTTTTAAATAAATGAATTTAAATTAAGTTTAATATATATGGGTGTCTTCTTTTGTTGGTTAGCAAAACCAGAAGAGATAAAACCAGTGGAGCTTGTGACGGGAAGTGACATCACAGCACCCCCAAACAAAGAGCTTCCTCCAAGCCCTGAGAAGAAGACCAAGGTCGGTGTGCCATTATTTCATGGCTTCTTTATACCCAGCTCTGTGGGTTTGGCTTCCTCTGCCTGCTTTACTCCCTGCTTCTTAAGCTGTGGTGATACAGTTCTGTTTTCTGAGCAAGTGGCTTCTGGGAAGTAATTCAATTGTAAAGTTACAAACAAATCAGCCTTCAGTAAATCTAATTGAAACTGGAGTTAGCCCAACAAATTTATGCTCAACTTAAATATAAAATAATACATTAGGCAATGTCCATGGTGGGAGAACAATTAATTTTCATAATGACATTTCAAGAATGCTGATATTTTGATCCACTTGATAGTTTCATTATTATTAATTTATTTGTATTTCAGTAGCTTCCACGGGTCCCCATCAGACCTGGGGCCGTAGTCTGCTTAGTGCTGTACAAACAGATGGTCTCTACACCAAAGAGATGGCAGCAGTCAGCAGTCTTGACCAGAGCTCTTACTGAAGTTTTGAACCCAAACCGTAATCTCTCCCTCAGTGAATGCCATGGTTTTACTGTCATTCACATTGTCACCTGAGAAATCCAAAGGAATAGGCTCTGAACAACTAAGCTCCAATTTTTATTAAGAGTTGATACCTAAGGCTGAATCCAGGTCACATTGCAGGCAGTGGGAATTTGGCCATTGATTTAGGTTAGATTAAGATTTAGATCTTGCACTGCATTATATAGGTACAATTAGACAGAAATGTCCCATTCATTGAGCATAGGACTAAACGTCAGGAACTCCAAATATTAATTGCAGCTCCACCACTGACTGCCTTCTGGGGCCTTCATTGTCTCTGGGCCAAATTCTGGTCCCATTGAATTTAATGGCAAAATCCTGGTCCCAGTGTTTCTGTTCCCCATCTGTAAAACAGGTACTACGTTACTTCCTGTCAATGTTATATGCCAGCTCCAGGCCCTTTTTTTGTTACGCTCAGGAAACAGGATGTTTAATGTTTTTGTTTCCTCTAAATAGCATTTTATGTTCCTTGCTGCTTAACATTTTTGTTTACAATGCGCTGTTTTTTTTCTTTTTGTCTGTGTTTGTGTTTACATTGGCTGTTGCTTTTTGAAAAATGTAAAGCCTTCAGCATCCACACCATCAGCAAAACCTGCAGCAACGAAAACCAAGCCACTGTCCACTACAAGCCCCAAGCGGCCAGCTTCTGCCACACCTGGCCAAAACAAAAAACCCACCAGCCCTACTGCAGGTCCTACTTCGGCCACTACTCCCAAACGCCCAGCCACCAGTACTACACGTCCCTCCACTTTAACTCCTAAAGACACTAAACCAAAGGTAAGAGAGAATATTTCACTTGCACATTGAAGCTCCAAGGCTTGTAGACCAAAATCCAGGTAACTGTTTTATCTGACTAGCAACAGTCGATAGGAATCAAAGGGTAGCATCGTTCTAGAGACAACAGTGGAACAATAAGATTAAAGCCTGATCTTGCTATCAGATCTGTATGGACACAAGATTCTGCCTCCATGGATCTGAGCAGAATATGTATTTTGGCACTGAGGAGTAGGACGAGCAGAAGAGCATTGAAACTTTCCTCTGTGTTTTGGTTGTAATTTTCATGAACTACTAAAAGGTGCTCAAGAAAATTATTTATTTTTTTAAAATTTAAAACAAAAGCCTGTAACCTTCTTTGTTCTGCAATATATACTTCAGAAAACTGTTGAATTAATGTGATTGAACAGGGAACTTAATGTTAGTGTTCAACTCCACGTTCTATAGAAAGAGCTGGACCAAATAAGTCAACTAGAAAACCGGTAAAAAAAAAGGTAAATAAGACCACTGGGATGTGGGAAGGGGAAAGGTTAAAAGTACTGGATAGCTACAGTCTAACAAGGCAAAGCAGAGACTATTACACTAATAACTGGGTTTAAGCTATGGTAGGGAAAAGTCGTCATAAATATTAATAAGGGACTGGAAGAACCTGCCCGAAACAGGTTGTGGAAATCTACCATCATTGGATGTCTACAAGACACAGACTAATCACCTGTTTTAGATAATATCAATCGTGACACAAAGCAGGGGTATAGACGAGGTGACCGAATAGAGATGCTTTCACTCATAAGTAGCTCTGTGAAATCTTCTCCAATGTCTTCCCAAATAAATACCCCGAAGAATGACCTACCAACACTTCCCTTGAGATAAGCAGCAGGAATAACCTCCCCACCCCACACATACATACCCTAATGGCGTTTGCGGATTGGGTGCAATCCTTCCAATTCGGTGTCATTTTATGTAATTTCGATAGTGCCCAGATACCATGGTGATGGGTGCCATTAGATACAACTTATTAATTGATCTGCCCAGTAAATGCTTGCAGTTTGTAATTCCATGGTCATTCACGCGCCAGTCGGCTCTAAAGCATCATATCCTAGAGCTAAAGAAGGATATAAGCACTCAATTTAGAGAACTGGAAGCCTGTCTTCAATGTCTCTCATGTTGATTGTGACCTGTAAGTGGGTTGTGCAGTGTGTATTTGGTATTTGTAGAACACCAGACTTTTAAAGAGACGCTGACAAAATACAAATACAATTGCAAACAAGAACTTTAAAAAATATATCAGAGATTATTAAATTGGAGCAATTTAAAAATCTAATGGACTTTTTGCTCCTCACTCAGGTAGGAAAATAAAACCGTTTACTTCACCTCTTACTGCATCATCTCTAGATGTTTAAATTTAATCAACTATTACATCTAGGTACTTACATCCAATTTGAAGCAAGACATTTTTGTTTATAACAACTTCATGTGTATATTCTCATGCAGTAGTATAAAAACTGCAAAGGAATGTTAAAATAAATTTCAGCTGTAAATCTTTACATTCATCAGTGTGTTTAAGGCCTTTACTGTCAAACACAGAGCTAAAGGATTGTGTTTGAGGGTCCCCTATACAGGTGGTTACAAAAGGGCAAATATATGTGTCTTTGTCTGTCTGAACAAAGCCAATATATATTTTGATGGAAATACTGATTTTGGGGTAGGTAATCCCACTTTCACTTCCTCCTTCCATAGTTACTTTCCTAAAATTATCATTAATCATAAATTTATAAAACTTTTTAAAATCGATTTTTGGTAAACCATAATATCGCAGAAATTCTGAGTCATTACCTAATATTGTGTAACTCCCCTGCCTGCCCTTCCCCAAATAACCACTTCTAAATTATTTCCAATTTCTGTTGATGTTGCAGTCAAATCGACCCATCTGTTTAGTTTTCCAGGAAGGAATGACCACTCTCCATTTTCCTGATGGGTCAGTTGTTCATAAATTGATTGATCTATTGTGTTCCAGATGATCTGCCAAATGCCTTTTTAGCCTGGAAAGCATTTTGGCCTGTAATGAAATAGCTTCCTCTCCCAGAGGTTAGTGAGTGACATGATGCTAGGGAACTAATGACTGAAAAAACACAATGGAGCTCAAAATAAATACTTGGTGCAAGTCTACAAATGGACTGCTCCTGTCAGCTTGGGAATCTAATGGAGCTTCCCAGATACTGAATAATGAATTTTAGGGTGCACCAACCTACCTGTCCCATGTGTCCTTCACTAAGTATAGCCGGTCGCAGGTTTTCATGTACTACAGGGAATTTGTTTTAGAATTTTCCATGTTACAGAACTTTTCTTAGCAGGGACTAGCTTACGTATTTAAGAATCCAAACAATTGTGCTTCAGCACTTTTGAAAAGGAATTTCAGCACTTTCCAAGTTCTCTTTCAGCTACATCTTGAGAGTACTGTTTGTAAATGGGCCATCGGTTTCAGTGTAGCCTTTTGTTACCAGGTAACAGACGCGAAGAGCCCAGACAAACGGACCTCACTTTCAAAGCCACTGTCTGCTACGACACCTCGAGCTGCTGTAAAGGTCAGCCCTGCCACGCCCAGGACAACTGCAGCGTCTCCAGTTACAACAGCCTCCGGTCCGAGAAACACTGCTGCTTCCCCACCCAAAAGGCCAACGTGTAAGCATTGCCCTGCTGAGCTCAGGATGAGCGCCCTTTCTTTCTAAACTGGTGCTAGCTTCTGTTGGAAAATGTTAGTATTTGGATTAGTTCACAGAAATGTAGCCACCTCTTGCAGCTCATAGCGCCCCTGACAGTTTGAACTGAGGCGATAATGAGCAAATTCCGTGCTTGCACTTCTCTAGCCCCAGAAATTTGTCCCATTTAGGCTGCCATTAAATAAAGTGGCTAGTTCTTCAGTTGCAAATAAAACTATCATGTTTTTGGCCACAAATGGTGAGGCTGCTTGAGCTGTGATAGGTGTGAACTTGAAGTGTGATAGGTGTGTAGAGATGGTGGTAGGCAGATGCATAGACAGAGGGGACAGAAAATTTAAGTTTCATAAATTCAGAGTCTGAGACCAGAAGGGACCATTAGATGATCCATTCTGACCTCCGGTATATGTAGGCTTGGCAGAATGAGATTTTTATTTTTTTTGTAACTTCAACAGATATTAATGTTTTGTTTTTAAGCATTTTTTATTTTTGTCTATTTAAAATTTTCACAGGAAATTATGGGGTAGTCAGACAATAAGAGGGGTCATGAAATTATTTATTGGCAGTAGATGTTGAAGTTCAAAAAGTTAAAGCTTTTCATAAAAGTCTAAAACACAAATTGTCAACATTACTTGATTATTTTGACATGTGAATATCCTTAAATCAAACTCTAAGTTCGCCAGCAGCACGTTTTTTATTTTGCCGATCTGTAAATTTCTGTTATTATCTATGGAAATATTTTTCTGTTGGTTTGTATGTGTTGGATGAAATTGACATTTATCAATATTTACTGATAAGAATCTAATATTTCCAAGCCTGTGTATATCACAGGCCATCTGAATTTCACCCTCTTTACATTTTACTTAATGAAGCGGTAACTTGGACTTGGCTAAAGCAAGGACACCCAGTGTTGATCTGAAGATATCAAGGAATGGGAAACCCCTCACTCCTCTTTGTGATTTGTTCCAATGGTTAATCACCCTCACTGTTAAAAAATTGTGCCTTATTTCTAATTGAATTGTCTGGCTTCAGCTTCCAGCCAGTGCTGCTGCTTCTGCCTTTCTTGCTAGATTAAAGAGCCCTTTAGTATCTGGTATTTTCTCCCTGTGAAGGGACTGTAATCAAGTCAATTCTCCGTCTTCTTAACAAGCTAAACAGGTTGAGCTCTTTAAGTCTCTCACTGTAAGGCATTTTCTCCAGCCCTCAAATGATTTTTGTGGCTGTTTTCTGCACCCTCTCCTCCAACTTTTCACCATTCAGAACTGGATGCAGTATTCCAGCGTCAGCCTCACCAGTGCCATATACAGTGGTAAAATCACCTCCCTACCCCTACTCACCACTCCCCTGTTTATACATCCAAGGATCACATTAGTTTTTTTGCCACAGCATCACACTGGGAATATATTGTGTTACTTTTCCACTATGACCTCTAAATCCTTTTCAGAACCCAGAGTCCCTCAGTCTGTAAGTATGGCCTGCAAGCCTTGTTCCTAGATGGGTAATTTTGCATTTGGTTGTATTAAAACACATTTTGTCTGAATGTGCCCATCTTACCAAACAATCCAGATTGCTCTGTATGACTTCCTAGTCCTCATCCGTTATTACTGTGCCAGTCTGTCATCTGCAAATTTTATCAGCAGTGATTTTATATTTACTTCCAGATCACTGATGGACATGTTGACTAGCACTAGGCCTTGTGCCAGGCCCCATGGAACCCTACTAGAAACACTCCCATTCAGTGAGGATGATTCCTCATTGACAGCTACTTTCTGAGACCTCAGTTACCCACTTCTTAATTCACTGAATTTGTGTTTTAGTCTGCCTTTTCTGCATCATTATTAACAATGTTACCATCTACATCTAGTAATGGGCCTACACCGTTGCTAGTATTTATTTTGTTCCTGATATTAACAAAAACAAAAATTAAATTAAAAAAACCACCTCCTTCTTCTTGGCCTTAGCCCTGCCAGCCATGGAATTTCCCTGATGTCTTTAGTGTCCCTTAGCAATTCTCTGCACTTCATAACTTCTAATTTATATCGATTGCTATATATTTCTTTTGGGGTTTTTTGGCTTCTAATTGCTCACTTCAATTTGCCACAATCAGGATGGGCTGTCAGCCAAAGTTGTCCTCTATCTTGGTTGGGGAATTGTGGCTTTTGGGCCATCTAATTACCTTTTCTTAAAGAACTCTCAATTTTCATTTACCTTTTTCTGTCTAAATTTTTCTTCCCAATCAATTTGGCTCATAAGTTTCTTCAACTTTTGGAAATTAGCCCCTTTGAAGCACCAAGTATATCTATTATTGCTTGGGGCTGTCTTTTATTTGCCTACATTGAATGTAATCAGGTCATGATCACTGGTTCCTTGGCAACCACCAAATTCCAGTCTCTTGAATAATTCATTTTTGTCCATCATAGTAAGGTTCAAAATAGTAACCTTGTATTGGGTACAGTGCCTTCATGTGTCAGAAAATTATCTAGTAAAATTATCATCAGGTTAGAGATTATGCCAAAGTTTATAGATAGACGAGTTTGCCAAGGGATGCATTTTTGCCTTTGATATTAAATGAAGACAGTTGAGAGAAGGCCCCAAATTGATTTAAGAGAAGCAGAGAGGGGGAGTCATTAACGGTATCAATTGAATGTCACTAGCAAGCAGTTACTGAGATGTGAGAGAACCATTATATAAAAATGAATAAAAGTAAAAATAAAGTGACCCTTGCCCACCATGCTGAGGCCTAACCATCTTATGACATTCTCTAGCCTCCCCGAGACTTTATTCTATGGGATTGAGTCTCCCTCTGAAGGACATGAGTTTTACCATATCTTGTGAAATAAGAAGCTGCTTTTGTAATGAGAGGAAGTTCACCGAGGCATGGGACGCAGCTGATTTTATGAGATACTTTGATGTTTCCCTCTAAATAGCAGGACAGAGGCTAGCCCTAAAATGAGTAGCAGTCATCCTTTTTTGCATCTCACAAGTATGCATTGGGGATACAGAAGAAGCTGATATCTAAAAAGCAACGGAGAATGTCTGGCCACTCATGGGGAAACTATGCCAGCATCCACAAAGGGTTGGTCTGTGTGTTGGCTTTCGCTCCCAGTAACACCAGTGAATCTGTTCACAATGAAAACGTGCAGAAAAGCTTGACTGTTTTTGTACTCTTTAGCTATTAAGACTGAAACAAAGCTTGCAGATGCCAGGAAGACCACTGCGAAGTCACCATCAGGTAACGTCCCTCAGTTCCTGCATCTAAATGCTTCTCTACTTGACTACAGAAATGTGTTCAATCAACATGTTACTGTGTATCTTTACAGTTGGGTATTTGTCTGCTTGATGTGATGAATATTACTCAAACGTCCCTTTCTGCTATGATTATTGCAGCAGACCTGAGCCGCCCAAAGAGTGCGCCTGCAAACTCTGCGAAGAGCAGCACCACTACCCCTACTGCTACAACCCCAGGTACTCCTGCCTCACCTGGAGTCGCCACTAGCCGCCCCAAACCCAAGCCAGCTGCAGCCAGACCCACCACAGCATCAAGTGCAACTCCAGAAGCTAAAAAACCATCAACAGTTAAAGCTCCACTTAAAACCAGCACTGTTCCCAAGCCGCCTCGCCCAACCAGCAGTGTTTCTGCCCCTGACCTGAAGAACATACGATCCAAAATTGGATCAACAGATAACATTAAACACCAACCAGGTGGAGGAAGGGTAAGTCTCCTCAATCGGCTTTTACGACTACTCATGCATTTAAGAGCTATTGGTAGTCCTCACCGCTTTCAGTCGCTCTATGCTCACTGGCTTTCCTATATTCAGACTCTGCAGAGCTCCTTTTAGGTTCCCCATGTGCACAAGGCAGCACCATTAGCATATAGAGGAAATACTTCCATGAAACCTTTTAAAGTGTATTTGGAATATGAACAAAATTTCACAACTCTTTGATATGGAGAAACAGAGCCACACTCCTGATCAGGGGACTAGCTTATGTGAAAGCTCAGAGCTCATTTATATTTGAGTATCTGTTTGAGAAGAGGATTTGGGACTGCTGAATTGTACACCAGGTAGAGTAATGTGCCACTATGTGGAAGATCTGGATTCAGGAGCAAGTCCCAGGACATACTGTCTCTGTTGACATGAGCAATGTGCTGTACGGGTTAGGCTTCAAGCAGTGGTGGGGTAGGGCAGCATATGCTGTTCTCAGGACACCCTCTGGAGGCCACAAAAAGATAACTAAGGAAGAGGGAGATGGGTTGAGAAAAAGTAGATGCCCAGGTTGAAGGAGTGGGTAGGACATAGCTTGAGGCCCTCATTTAATACAGAGGTGCTAATTGCTTTTTTCCCTGTGATTCTCTGAATGAGAAAAGCCTTGGAATAATTCTATGGAGTTCCTTGTAAAGGTCAGACATTAGACTGATTAATGTGTATTCATTTTTAATCAGAAGGCAGTCATTAACATTTCCATCCTATACATCTTGTAGATGCAGAAACATGAAACTATTATAAGACATCATATAACAGATACTCGGTCAGACAAAGTTTGGGAGTATTGAATTAGCAACCTGCCTTTAGTCCAAGGGTTTTACTTTGTGTAAAATGGAGCAAGCTGCAGCACCCTTACTTTTAATACAGAGGAGTGGTCTCCTGAAACTAATTCTCCATTCTGATCTCTGTAACCAAGGTGAAGCGCTTTTTGATGGGAGCCCTAGTCTCTGAAAGGCACACTAATTCTAAGGGCAGTCATGAGCTGCATTGTAGTATGCCATAAACCATATCACCTGCTTGAAAAAGAAGGTACCACCGAACTGTTAAAAGTCCAGCGTGTTATACCTGTAGCTGGTCATGACCTATTCCTCAGAGCCAAGAAGCCCAAAGAGTGCTCCCATGAGTATGCATTGGGGTACACAAAAAGTGAATATCTAAGTAATGACCAAGAATGTCTGGCTCTTTAGGGAAAGCTGTGCCACCATTCACAAGGGGAGAAGTAAACCAAACCTGGCTGGAGGACTTGGAAGTGAGAACCAGGGGAGGAGTGCTCGCAAATGGAATGCAAGTCGAGACTAGATTGGAGGTTCACTAACACCATTAAGGTCCTTCAGAAATCTGGTCAAAAGGAGCTCTAAAGCTCACTTTAATTTTTTAGACTGTTCTAGAATTCCAGAGGCATGGCAAGCTTTCTGACTAGATTTCAGGGCTGTCTGTTCAAGGGGCATTGTCTGTACAATGTGCTCCCTTGTTTTGTTGGATCATTTCCATTTCATAATAGCAGTGTGTTAACATAGACTGTATGTCAAAGAGAATCATTGTATTTCTTGCAGGGCTTTTAAAGTCTTCTCTGTTTATTAGGACACTCCCAAAAGAAGAATAGCTTTGAAGTGTTGCCTGTTTTACTGCTGTATTATTAATTGGTTCAGCAGGGTACAGGGCTGCTGCAGAAGCCCTGGTCTTAAAAAATTCAGCCTTGTGTGCACTCACCTTTTGTGGTGAGCACTGGTTAAAAAGTAAGAAATCAGCAGAAAAATGGGTTCTCTCAGGTTGATGCTGAGTTTTTCCTACACTACAAATCCTTATGCTGAACTAACTGCAATTTTTTGCCTTTACACCAGTCTAGATTAACTAAATCTTAATACGTAGGATTAGTCATGTTTCTTCACCACTGTACTCAGCATAATTTATAGCATGAGCCAAGTTAGGGTGGTGAGGGAGATGAGTAATGGAAATACAGTGCAGACACATCCAGCAGAACGCCTACTGTAGTAGCATTTTAGAGGTGGGAGGAAGTCTCCAGGTAGACCTGTGGAGCTAAAAAACTGTAGCATAGGCTCAGCGGTCAGGACAGAATCTGGCACAACTGTTCAGTTGTTATGAGGCTGGACATAATTCTTCCACAGAGCCTTGACCACCTACCCCACTAGGAAGTGCTAAAATTCTGATGCCTGAAGGGATCTTTCAAGAGTTTCACTTCTTTGAGTGAGACGGAGCCTTCTGCTTTACCAGTTCTAGATTTGAGATTCCATCTTGCCTCACCATTTTACCATGTTGATTTATAAAAAGTTCTCCCTGGCTACTCCAGTCCACTGCATCTATCTGCTTATTGATTTGAATTCCATCGTTTCCTTCCATCATTTCCTTTGATTCTCATGGTTAAAATCATCCTCCATTTGTCTTCATCTAGGCTAAAGTAGAGAAAAAACCAGAATCAGCCGGTGCTGCACGAAAGTCTGAACCCAATGCAGTCTCTAAAATGGCTACTACTAAAACAACTGTAACAAAAGAGGGGGCACAAAAGCAGCCCAATGGGAAAGTGAGTTTTATTTCAGTCTTTTATCCCTGAAAGATGAAAGGAAAACTTTTTTCCATTTGAGTCACTTTCCCTTCTATTTAGCTTTTATGCTTTCTCGTGTCAGTGTCACTGTTCCCTCCCTCCCCCACGCTCACCTTTTCTGCACCTTTCCTGTATGTCCTGACACTGCCAGTAAAATACAGGCAGAAGTATTTCTGCTGACTTCACATGTAGTTTTTTTCAAAGCCTGACTTGCACATTGCTTGAGTGGTGTGCTCTGACTTCACTTTCAGATGGGCTAACTCTAAGATGGGCTGGTCTTCTGTGAGGAAAACCTCCCTTCTCTCTGGATGCTGTCAGTTTGGGATTAGGAAGACGGATCAATGGTCCTGGCACTTTCAAACAAAAAATGGAGCACTGGTGACCTAATGTTCTCCCTTTAATTTTCCAGACCTAGTTTCACCAGTACTGTTTTCTAACCCCTCACAGCTAGCGGTTGCCAATTGTTGGCGTCCTACCCTGAAGTTCTGTCATGAAGTCTTATTCCCCGATCTGAGCTATGTGGGGGAAGGAAGTAGAGAAGGGGAGAGCTGGCAGTGAAAGTTTGTTAACTTGTGAGCTGGTGCTATTTTCTGCGATACCATCAGGTAGACCTTATATATGTACAGGATGGCATTGGTCTTGCTCTTAAATGTTTGCTCCTCTGAATTAGAGCCGGGAAACTGGTAAGTTTCCATGGCAGGGTAAATTTGAGGGTCCTTGTTGCACTGAATCCAGTCTACTTAAATTGGCAAGTATCCTTTGAAAAATCCATGTTGGTGGTTCTAGCTACAGGTGATATCTTCAATGTACCAAACCAAAGTACTGTTAAGAGGTAAAGCTTCCACCCCATATTTAATGTATCTTGTTGTACCATAGGTGTTTCTGAACATGCTGTACTGTAAGTGACCTCTAGGACTGAACTCGGGGACTTGTCATAACTGATCTTTTTTTTTAAGAATAGAGTTGTAGCTTTCACTTAACTTTTGAGGGTTCATAGCCTTAGGCTTTTTTGTGTGTTTAATGGGTCTGGAACTGTTTCAGATTGTTAGATACATTGTTTCTCCTGTATCTGGCTGGCATCAGACCTGTTGCCAATTAAGTTAAATTGGTGGTTTGACAACCTTCCATGTAGTTATTGCTTTGAGGATTAGGCTATACTGCTGAGAGGTTTTCAGATGCATTGCCTAGGATTTGAGTTGTTCCCAGGCAAACTGGAATAGTTTAAAACTGCAGAGACTAACCAGTGAGAAGGTCGTCAGAGGCAGTGACTTGGATCACTGAGGTGAAAGTGTGAGACTGAAGGGATGGAGATGGCCATGTTAGTTCTCACTGCTGGAATGCATGGCTGAACATGCTCTGAGGAAGCTAGCACACACAGTCTTCTTGGCAGCCAGGCGCTCTTGTATTGCTCATCTGTACAATACGCTAGGAAAGTGTTGTCCTCCACAATAGCATTTAAGCTGTCACCACTACCACTGTCTGCTTAGCTGTACTCTGCCTCTCCTTGTTTGTTCACTCTTTTTCTCTCTTGTCTTTCAAGTTCTTTCACACCTAATACTGAAGTTGGGTTGAAGTTTAACACAGCTCTTTGTTTATCCACCATGTTACAGCATCACTCCAGCCTGCCGTATGACAGTTCTAACCAGTCCTCTTCCCTTGTGTTGTTTTTCCATTCTGTAACACTCTAGGTCCAGATAGTCTCCAAAAAAGCGAACTACAGCCATGTTCAGTCCAAGTGTGGTTCCAAGGACAATATTAAGCATGTCCCTGGAGGTGGGAATGTAAGTATGGGCTCTGGACAAGCTGTCTTTCTACTAACTTCTTTTCTTGTTCTGCTTTTTTATGTAGTCTCTTGAGAATATTGTTTCAGGCAGATGAGCACGGCAGAATTAAGATTTCTGGGAGGTGTGTAGGTAGACTTTCCCCTAAACTGTACTAGGTTAAATGTGTGAGCGTATGTTACATTTCACAGCTGTGCATTCGACCCATTTCCCAGTGATCTAAAGCGAGGAGAACTTTGTATCGGAGAAGGACTTTGAAACGCTTCTGGGGGTGAAATTTTCCGATCTTTGTTTAGTTACTAACTTAAGAGTGACTTCTAACATTCAAGACTACTGGTTTCACTGGAAATAGGGAGGTGAGCTTGCTGAGGTGTTGCAAGCTAATATTGTGAGGGTTGTATGTAAACTTTGAGTACACGCTGTGGATTTCAGATGGAGGTAGTATTGCCAGGTGCCTCGAGCTGAGTGGGTGGAGTAATGCCAAATTCCATCTGGATGCTGTAAAATTATAGGCTTTAAAGACATCCTGTGTTGACCTGGCAGGTCACCTGTTTCCCAGCAGACACAGCTTGCGTTACCTTTAAAAAAAAAAAAAATATATATATATATATATATATATATACATCTGTGCCAGCGTTTGTTTACTTCCTAAGTAGTGATAGTTTCTGGGAATGCAGAGTGTGGGTGCTAGTAGCAATAGCAACTTTGCCACTGTTTTAAATAAAGAGGGTGACCGGGTGGAAGAGTCTGTTTCTTGCTGCTGCTAATTTTCCATTGTCCCTGTGCCCAACACACTGACAGCCATTGGCCGTTGAAGTTCAGAATCCCTGGACCGAGTGGGAGTGTCACCTATAGTGATGTCCTGGCTTTCCCTTCTCCATTCCACTGACTCTATGCAGTTGTGGGATTAAAAACTTATTAATGCAATGCTGTTTAAAAATGCTAAAGTAAATCCCTTTAGCTCCTCTTCCAGGATGGAGTGGGGAGGAAACCTGCATCCTTGGCCTGCAAATAGTCAACTGTTGGAGGCAAGCTTAGGGCTCAGTGCCTGGTCACCTGCTTCTGCATCTTGAGCACTTGCCACTCGCTGGATTTGGAGGCTGTAAATGCTGCCTCGAATATTGCTTGTGGTGCAGGTCATCATGCGCTGTAAGCACCTTCTTGAGAAGTATGCGTGTGGTTGTCTTCATGATTATGCATCAACTCTTGCATTCAAATTCTTTCATAAGTTACTGCAAGAAGATCCTGAAGACCTTCATGGTGGGTTTTATTAAAAACGCTTGTTAAATCAAAGGCTAGTCATCCTTTTCACAGGTGGATAACAACCTTTTCTTCCAGGCATAGGAAGAGCCCAAGGAGTACAGGTGTAATTTTCATTTAATCAGGCTTTAGTTCTCGTCAAGATTTATGACTGCTGAGGCTTTTTATATTTGTGCTGAGATTGTCTCACATTTCAGTTGGCCAGTGCTTGGCATCCATAGTATTAGTTACACATTTGTATCCTCCATGGGTTCCTAATGTTCTTGGGGTTGGAGAGTGTGTAATCACCCGTGGAGGTGATTTCGTAGGTGAACTCTACTTTGTGCTCTGCAGCTCAGTCAGGAAGATTGGGGTGGGGGTGGTCAAAGACTGGCTCATCAGCTGGTGTGTGTGTGCATGTACAATGTTGTTTTCTGGCTATGGTACATTCCTGTTTCTTACTGCTAACTTGGTCTAACTGTATCCCTAGAGCTTGGAACATAATGTTTAGATATAATCTGAATTGCTGGCACGGGTTCTTTCAGCCGTACTGCTAAAGAGCAGCTGTTATGCACCCAAAGGGGCTTTATTTTATAAACCACTCCTTTTCTGTTGATTGTTTTTTTGTACAGTACATTTCTGGCTGGGCCTCATGTACATTTTCCTCCTCCTGTTATCAACAGACATGTTACAGAATAAAACCTTGGGTTGTCGGGAATGTTTTTCACTTTACACTAAAAAGCCCATATAATAAACCACCAAACCTGTCCTCGTCTCTCAGTTTTACTGTTCTTCTGTCCCCTCTAGGGGATGTTTCCAACTCTAGGGAAGAGGTATCCTCTTTCAGCTCTTTGTGCTCCCAATCTCTCTCTTCCTGTCACCACTATATCGCTCCTCCTCAGTCCAATAGTTAAGCTGTTCACTTTAAGAACAGAGAATAAAGTGCTTATCATTTTCAGGTTCCAAATGCCCCAAAGCCAGCTTCAGGCAGCCGCTCCCAGCCGTCCATCGCCCCCAAACCCAGCCCAGGCAGTACCAATGTGAGTAGAAGAGCCAGGCTGGCACACCTGGCTTCTTATGATTGGATTTCCTTTTGTCCGTTTTGCATTCCCTCTGCTATTCCTGGGCACTGTACCAGGTGTCTACTTCTGAGGCATTTTCTGTCCAGTCAGACACCATGAGAGAGGCGTCTCATTGCATCTGCTCACAGAAACTCCCTGTTCTTAAAGTTTTTAACCATACAGCTGATAGGAATGATTGAAAAGTCCTCGGTTCCAATGCTACTCTAGTCCACAGTTCCAGTGCTCTCTCTCCTCAGTAATGGCTGTCGGGCATTTTTGGGGCAAGCAGAGTGGCTAGCAAAAGCTAGCTATTCAGGTTTGATGTTGCCATTTTTTAAAAAAAGGGTCTGCTGTGGTAGAAGTGACTGGGACTCGCTAGCCAAATCATTCAGTTACCTTCTGGGGGAAAAGTTGCGGGGGGGATGGGGAGGAACCTGCTTGCTCCGACTCCTATGTGCAAAGGTGGTGATTGACTGTCTGGGTACTGAGAAGCTGAGGTCGAAGGCTGTAGACTATTTTACTGCTTCCATTATGTTTAGTAGAAAGATCCCAAAGCATGCAGCATTAGATTTTTATCTGGAAATAGGGTTTGTTATATTTTTATAAATAAGGATTAAAAATACAAAAGCAAAGCAATAGAAATAAAATGCCTACGGTAAGTTTAAACCTAGCGAGGAGTAAGACATTAGGATAACCCATCGTTTACGGTATTAGTTACGATGAACGACGCAACATTTATAAAGTCCTGTTTCGACTTTATGACGTCAGTTTCGATTTTTCGACGCTCAATCCGACATTGTTCCTATGGGAAATTCGAGTTGCGAAGTTTTCGACTTAAAATGCGATTTTCAGGAACTGATTGTGTCATAAGTCCGAGGACAACCTGTATATTCATTTTATCCCTGTTATCAAAGGGTCTGGGTGAGATCATTCGGAATTCTTCTAAGAGCATGTGGGTTCTTTGGTGCCTTGGGGCCACCACCCTGCTAATGGAAAGTGGATGGAGAGTTGGTTAGAGAGGTGAAAAATTAAAGGAAAGTAAGAGGCACACTTCCTACCCAGAGTGCCTAAAGTTAGGCAAGTAAATCAGCACTTCACTTTGGCCCCTGAGTCTGAGAACATGTCCTTTAAAGGGACAAGTTCAGTCATTCAAGTTAGGCTTTGTCTACACTGACCAAAACGCACTAAAAAACGCACACCTCCGCTCCTGAAAGACACAAGTTTTGTCAACGAAAAGTGCCGGTGTGAACGGTGCTTTGTTGGCAGGAGCGCTCTTCTGCTGACAACACTACTGCCGCTTGTTGGGGGTGGAATTTTTTTGTCGGCAGAAGAGCTCTCTCCTGGTGACAAACTGAAGTTACACAGCGCACCTTATAGCAGCATGGCTGTAGTGGCACAGCTGTGTTACTAAAAGCTGTGTAGTGTAGACATAGCCTTAGTAGGAAGTGGGAGATTGAGACTCTTACAAGAAACAGCTGTCCAGAACCTAAAGATATTGTGAGAAATCTTAATGACTTCTTCACGGTCCTCATTCTTGTATCCAGATTTTACCATTCAAATAGGCAAGCGACAGAATCTTAGTCCAGTTCTTGCCAAACAAATGGCCATATCATAAAAGCCATCATCACTAATTGGCAACTTTATTGGCAGACTCTGTGAAGACCAAAGACTGAATGGACCATGACCACTGAACTCTCTTCTAATCCCTAGAGGGCTCCTCCAGGTCACGACTGAGAGAAATTGGCATGAGACAATATAGAGGGGGCTTATATTACTTCTGTCTGGATTGTACCTATTCTGTGAACAAACAGAGCATCGAATCCAGCACCTTATGCAAGCACTAAACTAATTCACACAGTTGCCCCTCCCCCCCTCAAAAAAAGTCAAGTTATAAATACAAAGCTTCACATGTGCACACAATGAATCCTGAAGCTTCTCAGTAGGCTCTTAATGGGCTTCATCATGGCAATTGCAATGGTTTAGAAGCTCCCAGATCTGAAGAAGAGCTCTGTGTAAGCTTGAAAGCTTCTCTCTCTTACCAACAGAAGTTGGTCCCATAAAATATATTACCTCATTCACTTTCTCTCTTTAGTTTATAAAGAGGTGAAGTCAATACTAAGGAAATACTTCCATTTTGTTTATATGGATAATCTGATACTGAATATTCCAAGCAAGGGAGGAACTAGATAAGATCTTCCCAAGTCCCGCCCCGCCACGAGTTAGTCCTATTAAAATAACTAGAAGTTATGAATTCCTTGTGGGGGAAATCTTGGTGATATTCATAGATTCATAGACTTAAGGTCAGAAGGGACCATTATGGTCATCTAGTCTGACCTCCTGCACAATGCAGGCCACAGAATCTCACCCATCCACTCCTGTAACAAACCCCTGATCTATGTCTGAGCCACTGAAGTCCTCAAATCATGGTTTAAAGACCTCAAGGTGCAGAGAATCCTCCAGCAAGTGACCCGTGCCCCATGTTGAAGAGGAAGGCGAAAAACCTCCAGGGCCTCTGCCAATCTTCCTTGGAGGAAAATTCCTTCCCAACCCCATCTTCCATGCAGCATTTTACAAATTAACCAGGCAAGAATAACTTCATTTGCCACTGAAATGCAGCTTCCTCTGGGATGGAATAGGTCAACTGTTTGGTGGCACACAACAAAGCTACACAGCAGGTTAGGGGCAGCAGCGGAAGAATCACACATGCTACTGAAACTCCAGGAGGCACAGTGTAGTTACTGAAGCTAGAATTCAGCCCAGGTATCAGGGCTAAAACCCCATTCTGGGGGAAAAGACTGAAATCTTTAATGACTTAAAGTAGCAACAGCCTTGGCTTTACATCTTTTCCTAAAGAGGACGCCTCCACCAGCCTTAGGCTAACTTCATGCTGCGACACTGGCTCATTGCTGACCCAGAAGAGGGCCAGCACTACTGCTGTTGCTGGTTTTCCGGAGGTTTCCCAGTCGGGTATTGATCAGGCCCAAATGTGCGTAGTTTGAGATTTGTCAAGAAAACAACCTTGTGATGATGTTGCTGCAGCAAATAAAATCCAGTAAATAAAATATATATATTTCCATAGCTTATCTCCGAGAACCCCCAATCCAGCCTGTTTTAGAACAGCAGTAAGACACAGTCTGAGGTGTGGCGATGCAGTCTGTCCCCACACGTAGCAGCGCATGCCTGTCAACGTGCCCTAAAGACACAGACTTAATATCAGGTGGATCCACATCTTGGTTTGTTGGCTGAAGATGGTAGAGAAAAAGTTGGAGCCTGTGGTATATGCTTGGCACCACAGTAGGATAGCCTTGCTCCAAATGGACCAATACAGACAACTTCTCTCCTGGCACTTGGCTGAAGGCCAAGACATGGGACAGGTTTAAAAGTCAAGGCTGGTGTTGGGTAGAAACAGTCTGGGGAACTTGGTGGTGGAATTGGCTTCTTTGGTCAAACTTTAATACTCATATGCATATGCCATAAGAGACACTCATTTCTGGTCACTATCCATCTCTACTGGTTTTATTCAGTACACGTCTCTACTTGCATATATTCACCCTTTGTTGGCTGGGACAGGGCTTTTGATAATACTAATGAATGTTTGCCTTTTTCTTAAGAATTCTTGAAACCTACATCAGCAGTGCTATTTGACACCTACCAGCCAGGTGATTAATGGGAAAAGTGTGGCGAGGGTAATTAAGACCTCGTTAAATATAAACTGCCCTTTGCGGTGAGACAGTGGTTTCCAGTTTCATAAAAAATGTTTCTTTGTGCTGAGTTGTTCCTTTCTGTCTCTGTAGGTGCAGATCCAGAGCAAGAAAGTTGACATTTCCAAAGTGTCCTCAAAGTGTGGCTCTAAAACGAATATAAAACACAAGCCAGGTAAAACTCTTAGTGTGCACCCTCACACTTTGCCAGTTAGTGAATGTTGCATGTCATTCAGGCAGAACCTGTGATCCCAATTGGAGCAAGTTAGGTGGAGGGATGGTATTCCGAAGGGAAGTACCTAGTTTCTTAGGGATGCAGCATGAGCTCTTGGTTAGAGAAGGGGACTGGGAATCAGGAGAGCTGATTCTAATCCTGGCTGTGAGCGTGACTTGCCTTGTTCTAAGCCCCAAATAGCAAGTCATTGTTACAGCCAAGCTTAGAACAAGGCAAGTCACTTAACCCGTCTGCCTCAGTTTTCCCAACTCTAAAATGGTGAGATACCTGCCTTTCAAGGGGTTTGAGACTTCATGAGATCCTCAGAGGGAAGGCTTTAGAGAAGGGTGAAGTAACCTCTCTCCAGTTCTCCGGAACAGATGCAGGAGACCTTTTAGTGTGTTGTATAGTAACAATCCATACTTGTTATGTAACACCTGGCCTCAAATGATCCTAAATCACTTTACTGAATGGATGTGCAAGAATTTGTTTGTTCCCCACTGACAACACAGCAGAGGCACCAATTCTTCCAATAGCTGAGATTTCCATTGGACTCCTCACTGAGCAGACCCTCTCTTTAGCTGAAATGCTGACAGGACCACAGTTACGGCTGCAGGCCAGTTGTCTGCACTTTGCTTCGTGTCAGATCAAGCTGACCTTTGAGTAAGCCCAAAGAGTATGGTCCAGGCCCTTGACTTGCTGGCTTTTTCAGTAGCAAGGGACATTCACCTGCACAGAAGAGTCCCCTGGTAATGAAACATGCCTGTGTGAAGAAAACAGAGCTCACAGTCCAAACCTGAAAACAAACACTACAAGCTAGTCTTTGTTTCCAAAGAAGTCCCCAGACCTAGCCTGAAAGTCTCTTGGGTTGAAAGCAGTTCAACCTTGTGCACAAAACATCATGGTTCAGTGCATCAAAAACTCTCTCCCACTTTGAGAACATAGTGTGACAAACTTGGCCTCTGTCTGTTCAGTGCTTTGCAGTAACAAGCTGTACGCTACACTACAATAACTGCTCTTGTCCAGGGCTGATTAAAACACAATAGTCCTGCAAGAATTATCTGTTATGACACATTTTTAAGCAGTTCTGTGTGGCCAAAATGATGGGATAAAATCCATTGGCCAGAAAGGATTCTGTTCACCCACGCAAAGCTCAGAAATTCTTTTAAAATGCTGAGGAGCGTATGTATTTAATGACGTCCCTGGAGGGCTGAAATTGCCGCCAGTGTTTGACTATATGAACAGCTTTCTAATAAAATTGTCAGAGGAAGCAGAAATACACTGCACGTCTCCTGTTACCTGATGGGGGTTGCAGCCCTCCCACATTCATTGAGAACTTGCCACAAGTCTCAAGTAGGTCTTGGGCCTCTTTCCATCCCTCCAGCAGAGTGCAGCACTGTCAAACATAGGAACTGGCTTATTTCTCTCCTTCCCCACCCCAGTGTTTGGGGAGGGTAAAGTGAGGGTTTGCTTGTTCTATGGGTCGTGCTGTTGGCTGCTCTGCTGACACAGGGTTGCCTCCTGAGCTGTTTATGCAGTGTTACTGGAGTCTGTCTGGAATGAGGCAGGTCTTCCTGCCCTAGAAGACAGTGATTAGCGGATGCAGTTTTACAATTGCAGCTGATGGAGATGGAGAGGGAATGGAAAATAAGTGAACATAAGAACGGCCATACTGGGTCAGACCAAAGGTCCATCTAGCCCAGTATCTTGTCTTCCGACAGTGGCCAATGCCAGGTGCCCCAGAGGGAATGAACAGAACAGGGAATCATCAAGTGATCCATTCCCTGTCACCCATTTCCAGCTTCTGGCAAACAGAGGCTGGGGACACCATCCCTGCCCAGCCTGGCTAATAGCCATTGATGGACCCATCCTCCATGAACTTATCTAGTTCTTTGTTGGACTAGATAAACTAGTGGGGAATGCAGTGAATGAAAGGGAGTCAGAAATCGTACACCAAGATCAGGTCATGGATCCCTTGCAAACATCCACATAAATAATGAGATGAGGTTGCCAAAGGACATGGAGGGAGAGGTGTCTGCACATGTATGTGAGTGGGCAGTTAGAGGATGCAATCAGAAATAACCTTGACATTTAAACGTGGAATGACTGTACTCCTTTGGAGGAGAGAAGATAGAATCACCTCTGATACAATGAAGGTGGTAATGTGCAGTTCTTCCTACATACTCGTCCTAACATACAGCATTCTCTGCACAGGGGCATCTCCAGGGTGGAACTCATGCTTGCTTGTGTTGTGGTTTTGTATGCAGAGGTGGAGTTCACCAACTTTCATCTTGACAATAATCAGATTTGAGCCCAGGCCTCAGTTGGTGAAAGGCTGAGACACTTAATGCACTGTTCCACTCTACCCCCTGCAAAGTAATTGGCTTAACGCAAAACTCTGGGGGTGGGTTTGGAGCAGGTGGAGGAGGGAGGTCCTGGGTCAGACTCTGCTCCAAGTGCTCCCCTGTTCTGAAACCAATAATGAATTCCATCCGGTTCTCTTGCTCCAGGGGGAGGAGATGTCAAAATCGAGAACCAGAAGCTGAACTTCAAGGAGAAGGCGCAGGCAAAAGTGGGCTCTCTGGACAACGTCGGACACGTGCCAGCAGGAGGCACGGTGAAGGTACATTTCATTCTGCTCTGTGAGAGAGGTTTTCTTGAGCTCAGTTCAGCTGCCTGTCTCATTGCTAATGCATCCAGCTGCCCCCTTGAGTCAGCCTGTGGCCATTTACTCATTCCCAGCATCACTTCCATAATCACTCTGTCATTAAATCTAGAAAACAAGGAAGGGCTAAATGGGAGAGAGCTCTGAACCATGTCAGTGTCCATTCCAGATGGGTCCCACTGCATGTCTCTAGAGGAGCAGTTCTCAAGCTTCGTTGCACCACAACTCCTTTCTGACAGCAAACATTACGACACGATCCCACGTAGGGCTGAAGCTGTAGCCTGGGCTCAAGCCTTGGGGCTTCGGCTTCTGCTCCAGGCAGTGGGTCTCGGGCTTCAGGTTCAGCCCCGGGTCCTAGCGAGTCTAACGCAAGCCCTGGCGACCCCAATAAACCGGGTCACGATGCAGAGTGTGAGAACCCCTGCTCTGAGAGAGCAGCCTGATTAACTTTGTCTCCCTCTCTCTAGAGGGCCTGAGAAGAGGCTTAATCTTTTAGGCTAGATCTATAAACAGGTCCATTGTTGCAAGGGTGAGAGGAAAGCCTTGCGTCCGACTTTTCCTCCCTCTGTTGTGATGTTAGAATACCAGCTCGCTAGTCCTGGCTAAGTGTTTGTGTAACTTCCTTATTGCACCCGTCAGAGCAACCGGAATGGCTAGTTGGAAGCTCTCTCCCAAACAGAGCTGCTGAGATCAGTGTGTGCTGTGGGCTGCAAATAGGCATTTTACTGCATCAAGGAATCTGTCTGGTAGAATCCTCCATGGGTGGGTTTGACCTCATACTAAACCCAGCTCTTGAACCCTTCCTCTGGAAAACTGTTAGGATGAATTCTTGCTTTAGAGTTGGGATGCTATCTTGGTACAGCACTTCTCTGCCACAAGGACATGAAATAATTCCAACTACCCTCAGCCACAGCTCTGTAAATTGCACTGGAGCATCTCTCAGCTTTACTACAGCCACGAGGCGTCTGCTGTTACGGGTGGGAACTCACCCCCACTTTGATGACCTTTTCATTATGAATGTCCAGGCTAACATACCAAGCCATGTACTCATGAGAATGGAGCTGGAGTTCACATATTCAGGTAGATTCATTGGCACCAGAGGTTTAGTTCTAAGCCCTGTGGCATAGGAAGGAAGAAATCCTGTGTTCCAGCACAAAAGCCAGCGTCATCTCGGCCACTGGGGAGAGCACTGGAGAAACACATCCCTTTCCAAATGCTTTAGCTTTCCATTGTCTCAATCCTGTTTGTTTGTAACTGACATTTATGTTGTGGGAGCACCGAGAGGCCGTCTAGATTGAGGCCCGTTGTGCTAGGTTCTGCATCAAACAGGATCATAAACAGTCCCCGTTCCGGTGTCTGTGTAGGATCTGGGAGACTGGCATACATGGCAGGATTCACACACAAACAAGGATACAAATAGACCCCATTAAAATTGAGACACTGCCAACAATATTTATTTAGGGAAAAGTAGGATTTTTCTTCCACTTTTGAATCCTTTTAACTTAATTTTAGCTCCCAATCAGACTTTAGCAGGCAAATGGCTTTAAGTAGGTATAAAAGTAGTTGATGTATTAGGGTAGGGGTTGGAATCTAATCCCTGTCCTATTTTATGCCAGGCTGTTCCAGCTATTTCTGCTCTACGGTAATTACACTAGTGCAGTTTGCTGATGGCCAGTGTTGTCCAGTGGGGTCGGGTTCCATAGATAGTGTCTCTGTCACCTCCACATGCAGTTTGCTTTGTGATTTCCCTGTCAGAGCTGGACATTTGCCCAGTACCTCTTCCCTCAACACCTGCCGTCAGATCTTACCTATCTCCGTTGCCAGGGTGTGAGGCAGGCCAGACTCCAGCTTGCTCATCCATAGCTCTGTGGGCTGTTCCGGGCTCTCGGGGCTCAGACCTTGTTTTAAATAGTAAATCACAGATGCGCAGACCCGAGTGAGAGAGGTACTTTTCTGACTAACTGCCCTTTAGTGGCCTGTCAAGGGGTCAGGTGCAAGACTGCTGGGCTTGCTCTGCTTGTGGCAGAATGGTGTAGAGGTGGGAACCTTGCAAGTTTCTGTGTGTTTTTCTTCAGAATTATCTAGGTACCAAAATTATGGTTGTGTGCATGTGGGTTTAACCCCCCCGAAAGGGGGTCAGAGGGATGCACTGTCTGTCGAGGCTGCACGAGGCTGGTGGGGAATTGCCAGCTATTGCTAGATTTGCAGCCCCACTAGGCAGTGTAGGAAATGGCCATACCTATAGCCAATAAGATCTCTCAGCCCCCACTCAGATTCTCTGAAAGGAAACAGCAAAATCCTTGGTCCAAATGCATTCCCTTGGCCGCTTGAGGAACCCATTTTGTAAAGGCTTTCACCAAAGGAGCGTGGTGAGCAGGAGCAGGATGGTGGCATTCATCATTAGAGTCAGGCCCATCCACAGCGCCCCTCGATACAGAGAGTGCACAATACAGATGAGTTCTGTCTGCGGTGCTCACTCGGCCCGTGAACCCAGCCTGCTTCCAGATGGTGTCTCGTCTCTGCCCAGCCCCCTCCTGTGCTGCTAGTCACATCTGCTGAGGGGCTTTTCCGATAATTCTGCATTCCCCTGAAGAAGCCACAGCTCTAACTTAGCATGTTCCCACAGCAGTGTGCTGGAAATCGGTGATTCCAGATAGGATCACCCGTGTTACGGAGAACATGCCGCAGAACAGAGCTGCACCAAATGGCCATAGACCCGCTTCAGCCAGTATGGCAAGGATGTGGTCTCCTGGGCTAACTTGCCTTCGTGGCTGTCGGATCCACTGTGCGTTATTACTCTGGCAAGTAAGAAATAGAACCAGTCAAATCAAGGAGACTCTCATTGCAATATATTCAGATCACTTATTTTCACAAGTCCCTTCGCTTTTAATCCTGCAGGGTAATGCTTGGTCGTCTTCTCCCGGGTGATGGTGTCACTTGTTCTAGCCTGGTACTGCATGTGAACGTACTGCGCGTTCCATGGAAGTGACTAGAGGTTGAATAATACGAGCGCTCATTCAGTGACTGCTATGAGCTGTGGCGGGGTGCCAGTGAGGTTTTGGGAGACGGGCTGGGGTTGTGGGTTATTGAAGCGTGTCACTGCCAGATGTTGCTCTGATTGGAGAGCTGCTCAATACAGGTGGGTTTTCAGGAAACTGAAGAGTGGATTGTAGCACTTCTCTGCTCCATTTCTAACCACCCCCCATCTTGGTGCGTGCGGAGGGGGGTCTCCGTGGGACCCTGACTGGAGTTTCTTCGTTTCACTCCATTTCATTCCCATCCTTCTACTGACACGTCATTGTCCTCCCCGACCCCATTGTTTCATTATAGCCTGAGGGGAGCGAAGAGGCAGCGCTGCTGGCTCAGGCCCCTCAGAATGGAGATGTGGCAGCGCCCCAGGCAGACAGTGAAATGCGGGAGAATGGAGTCGGGCCGACGGCGCCCGCTGTGGGTGGTGGTGACCAAAGGGAAGTTCAGAGCTTCGGCACTCAGATCCAAGAAACAAGTAAGTGCTCGTGCCTTCCTCTCTTCTCAGCTCCGCAGGGCGGGGCGGGGCGAGCACTCGCAGCAGGGGCGGAGCAGCCTGTGGAGGTTGAGCTCACGGATTTAAGCTAAAAGTTACAGTTTTCTATCAATATTTTGCCATATTTTTAATGAACAAAATTGCCTTTTATTTTCCAGGCATCTAATGATGACATTATGGTATCATCCTCCGCCCCCCTGTCCCCTCTCCCCTCCCCCGCTCCCCATCTCACCTACCCCCTTGTGTCGCTGCAGATTGAATGCCACAAACTGACGTTCCGTGAGAAGGCCAAGGCTCGCACGGACCACGGAGCAGACATCGTCGTCTCCAAATCCCCCAACCTTTCCAGCAGCACTTCCCCCTGGTGTAGCACGTCCGTCAGCGAGAGCCTGGGCTCCATCACCTCCTCGTCACCGTGGCAACAGCCAGCTCCCCATGCAAACGACCTTTCTGCAGTGCTTGTTCAGCAAGGCTTGTGACTGTCCCCACCCACCCCGTCTCCCATGTGCTTCTCAGCTTGGATCCCTTAACCTGGCACTTGGCTTTAGGTGGGAAGGGGACAGCGTTTTAGCAGGGCTAGCTTCCCTTTCAGTGGTGCTGTCTATCAACAGGGAAACGTAGTTGTTCACCCAGACAGCCCAGGAATCAGGTTCATTTCATCGTGACACTGGCTCCGCCTGCCCCAGTGTGTCTCAGGCTCTGGTGATCCCGTGTTGGGTGGAAAGGGGATCCTTTCCTCGCCTCACCTCCAATCCTCTTGCTCTTAGGAGGACACCAGCGTGAGTCTGAATGACGTGTTTCTTAGGGACAGGCAGCTGGAGACCTCTAGACTAAATGTGCTTAAAGCCACTTCTCATTCTGGGGAGGGCGCAAGCCTCATTCTATGGCTGCGTTTGGGCGGAAGTGGTGGGGCTGCGCTACGAGTGGCCAAAGCCAGGCCGGAGTTAATGGGGATAAGCTGTGATCTTTCTCTTTTTTAACTTTTCCTCCTGCTGCTTCAGTTTCGGCTGTTCCTATTTAATGATTATCGATATTATACACACACATTAGGCTGTTTTAACTGTTGACTTTAACCATTTCATTTTTTTTTTTTGTGACGAAGTGTTGATGATTTATTGTGCTATGACCATGCTAAGTTTCCTTTTCTCTCTTTCCTTCTTTTCCTAACCATAGGAATAAAGACATTAACCGCTGCTGCAGTGCTGGCTTCT
Organism: Mauremys mutica; assembly: GCF_020497125.1. NCBI lineage: Eukaryota > Metazoa > Chordata > Testudines > Geoemydidae > Mauremys > Mauremys mutica. Next base: position 293,244,831 of record NC_059073.1, on the reverse strand, counting down.
TATCGACATATCCAGCAATTGTAACTGTTGTTTTTCTTTGTGTTGTTTTATTTTAAATATTTTAAAATGATGGAGCAAATTCATGGGATTAAGCCATGTCTGAAAGGAAAGGCATAAGAATGTGCTTTTAAAAAAAATCTCTTGCTGTAACAGTTCAACTAAGCCTTGTATTGACTGCAACAAGCGATGCTAAGGGGATGCTTAGAGAACCTCCTATCAGGGTCAATAACCAAGCCCTGGAGGGATTAACAAAGGGCGCAAAGTATATTTATTAACTCGAATAGCCACAGACCGTTTGTTGATTGTTTTTCTTTGCCATGGTATCAGGCCAGAGTTAGGGTATCAGGCCAGGGAGCTGCTTCGAGAACAGTATGTTGCAGGTTAATGCAGGGTGTGAGTTCTGAGGCAAGGGATCCAGTGTGATGTGTATTATTTTTAACAAAGGTTAAATGTAGGGGTAAAGAGATTACCTGGCTAGATGCAATCTGGTGGGAGGCTAGGATGGGGAAGAAATGAAAGGCTGCCTCTCATCCGGGGAGCCAGAGAGGGAGAGCTGAATGTCTGGGAAGGGTTGGGAGGGGTAGAGTAGGCAGGCTTACAATACGAAGGCGTTACAGCCCTGGCTCATCAAGAGATCACACACCATTGTGCTTTGAGCTCCTTGTTTTATGTTGCGAACGACACTAAAGAAACAAAATGTATATTAAAAAAAACTGGTGGTCTTGAGTCATCAAACTAACTTTAAAGCAAAAAGCATAATAACAAAATACAGGGATCAAAGTTAACTGAAGACAGACTTCTGCTAAGGGGGCTGGCCTACTTGAAGTAGGGGGGGGGCAGAGAGGAGCCCACATCTTCCCCTGCTTGTGGGAATATTTCTCTTTGGGAAGCTGACAATGACACGGTAACCCAGAATCTGTATTTACACACGAAGATTCTTATTGCACTTGTATTTTTTTATATTAAAGTTTGCATGATTTCTAATAAAATGGCATTAAAATGTAATAGTTTGCATCCAAGTGGTCTGCTAGTCTTGTAAGTGCTTTTTCCTCTAAATACAAAATTGAATAAACAATGCAGATTTGCACCTGAAAGGGGCTGTTATATATACCCTGTTCTCTCCATAAAACTCCCTCTGTTCCCCTCTTCCCCATCACTACCACCTTTCCTCTCCAATTCATGCCACACGCACTCTGCCCTAAGACCAGGGAGAAGTTGCTGGGCTCATCAAATTCTCCTGCCCCCTGTGCTTGAAAGTTCCACATAGTTGTTTACATCTCTCAATGCTTGTTTTGAGGGCCCATCCTGGTTAATATTCTCGTAACCCTCTTTGTTCTTTCCTCCAACGTTTACCTTGCTCTGGAGAGGTGGCCGCTGGAGATGTAGGGCTGAGGCTGCCCAGCCAGAGGCAGCCGGGGCAGCACCATATCCAGTAAGCCAGTAATAGCCAGCCCGTCCATTGAAAGACTGCTCCCAGGGGGGTGGATTAAGAGGTGGCCCCATAGCCAGTTGCTCTTGTTGTCCTGCTACCTCAGTAAGGGAGGAGAACGTATTTATGTCAAGCATCCCCCCAGGGTAAGATGGTAGAATTGCGTTGTGATGCCCTGAGGCACCGTGACAGCTGCTCTGGCTCTGCAGGTGCTGGCTCAGCTCTTTCCTGACGTTCATAGAGACCCATCCACCTGCATGTACCCCTCCCGGTATATATCACTGCCCCTTCTCTGATGCTTCCTACGTTTTGTTACTAAATTCTAAACACCAGCAAGATCTCTTTAAATCTGTGAATTGGGATTGAGCGGGAAGGGGGTATTTGAGCAAGAGACATGGTTTCAAGAGGGAAGGTTAATCCCCTTAACAGGAAAAGGCACAGACTTTGTTTCCCAAAGCAATAATGGAAGTTTGCTCTGAAATAGGAGACCTGACAGGGCTGCACTGGCTGGCGCATTTCTGCAGTAGGGTAGGTGCACATCACCCAATGACAATCTCTCAGTCCCGTGTCTGCAGGTATGTGGAGCTTCAGCTAAATTCCTGTTTAACACCAGATGCTGGGATTGGTGGTAATCTGAAGTCCGGCTTGGGACTCCCCTCCAGACCCAGGAGTTGAGAAATGTGCACTAATGAGTGAGGTTCCTGTGAGGGAGCAGCTGATAACAGACTCCAGCCACGTGCTCCAGATACATATGGCCAACGCTCATTTGTTTTCTTCTGAATGACTCGGAGAGAGGTGGAAGCTGAAATATCATGTTCTTTTCACTGCATGCTGCTAGACACCGCAGGGAAGAGTAAAGCCATTGAGGCAGGATGTGTCTGATGGGCCTTTTTACTGATGTCATAGGGCGGCGAGTGTTTAGTTTGGGGGCTCCGATAGGAAGGCAGATAGCAACATTGCACTTTATGTTCTGAGATTACAAAAAAAGAAAAAAACCTGTTTTGCCAAGAGTTAAGTTTTACCTCCTCCCCATCCCTCTTGATTGCTTTTCTCTGAGGAACTGGTCGGTCGATAAGCTTACACAGCATCGTAAGGTGGCCGCAGAGTGAAGGCCTATCTTGAAATGTGCACAAACCATCCCAAACTCTCACAGGTTTCAGCTGAGCGCTAAGAGCTCTCTGTGCTTCTGTGCCACTTCTCTCTAACACTTGTTGTGCCTGTGTTTAGGTGACAGACTAGATCCAGATATACCAGTTTGGTTTTGCTAGGACAGCTTCAGTTTTACTAAGAATTTTGTATTTTATTTTAAAGAAATAGCTGTAAGTATTGCTCACCTGGGAATAGTTGTGTGTGGTTGAAATGGCTGTGATTTCCTATATGGAGGGATGGGAGCAAGTGCTGAGTTACGCTGAGACCTGAAAATGAAAGCTGCGGGAAATGTTACTGGCTATTCTGCAGCAGGTTGGAAAATCTCTGCGAGAAGCTGAAAATCCCGTTAGTCCTGGTTTGCCTTTAAATATTTGGGACATTGACCCGCTAATTGAAAACTCCTGAGCTGTTGCCCCTCACGGCTCAATGCTGCTTCCATTGCAGTCAGCCACTGACTCCTGTGGGAGCAGGATCGGCCCCCGTGCGGGGAAAGGCTTCTGAGCCATGTTGACTTGCGCTGTGCGAAGGAGCCAGAGTTTCTCTCTTCAGCTGCATCTTCTCCAGATGACACATGTAAAACAGAAGGCTTCTTGTGAGCCGGGCTCCTCCTCCAAGACATCAGGGATGCCAGTTGGGTGGGGTTCAACTGGCAGAAGGCAGCGTAACGCCAGGGATCTGTGTGTATTCTTGTTAGGGTTGATCCTAGGACTATGTGGTAAATAAATTCCATTTTGAAAAGTAGTGAGTTGAGTCTGAATTAAATGTGGCTTGAATGTAAATGTTCCTGGCCTGAGAGGCCCTTGTAGACGCAGGGAATTCCTCTGGTTTCTCAGGTATCTGCAGGAAGCTGGCATGGCTTGGCACAGCCAGGGGACAGGTGGGGTGGGGTTAGCGTTCTTTTCCCTGGTGGCAGTTGGGTTGGGTTTCATAAGCACGTCTGACAGGAAACTTTAGACTACAATGGACTTGACTCACGATGGATGGGGCATAAAATCAGCCTGCCGCCGTGGTCTCGGTGCTGAGCAGCCCCGTCTCAGAGTGTGATGGGCTGGAAATGGAGATGCGCCCTGCTAGCAAGAGCAGCTCCATTGTCGCCACGGCAAGGCTAGATGGGAATGTGTCCCCTAGGGCCATGACAGCTCTCACCTCTGGGGGAAAAGGAATCTTTTTCTGGGCTTGTGGTCAGTGCTGGGATTGGCTTTGAGAAGTCTGTAATGGCTGAAGTGGTGAAAGGCTCCGGTGAGGTTAATAGGCTCTTTGGAAAGTGACTCCTGCAGGAGCTGGGAGGTTCCTTTTCTGTGCCGACTCTTGGTTCCGCCTTCCATACTTGAGCTCTCTAACGCACCAGCCTGTTGCATTGGGATGCAGTCAGGCATCGGTGGGAGCGGCTGGGGCTGGCTTCTCAGTGCCTGGGGACTGTTTAGTTGACAGTGGAGCCTTGCATCCCATTGCACATCAGTGACATACACAGTTCAGTGGGGCTTTAATACTGTAAAACAAAGGACATTCAAATGAAGTGGATGGACTCAAGGCCACAACAGCAGAAGGCTGCATGGTCTGGCTGCATTGGCCTTTGCTGTTACGGGGCTGCATGTGTTCTGCTGTGCAGCTCCTGCCCCAGAGGCTGGGTTACAGCCTGAATGTGCCTCCCGTTGTCATTCTTGGTCCTATACTGCTAATTGAATGTAGTTCTCTGTGCTGACCCTTGCTGTCGTCCCCTGTACACAGCGTAGTGCGTCAGTGTGAGTGAAGCTCTAGACTAGAACCATTGTGTGTTTGGTGTCCTCTGAGCAGAATTTTGTTCTCTGACGTGATTGAAACACGGCTACTCAGTGTCTTCCAGATTCTCGAACTGCCAGGATGTCCCATGTTCTACCACAGGTGACAGAAGGAAGGAAAAGGCCAAGACCTCTTTAGCCTCAGGCCATTTCCTTTTTAGTGCTTTTGCTGGAGCACTGTGCGAAGGCTCAGGAGGAGGAGTAACCAGTTAGTTGGCTGGAGAACAGTGTTGTCTTTTTGGGGTGGAAGAAATGCCATTCTGCCCAAGTCTGTGCAGTGGTGGTGTCGCCGTGTTGGTCCCAGGATATTGGAGACACAAGGTGGGTGAAGTCGCATCTTTTATTGGGCTGACTTCAGAGCATAAAAGCTTGTCTCTCACCAACAGAAGTTGGTCCAATAAAAGATACGAACTCCCCCACAGACATTGTCACTCCACCCAAGGGCAGTTTCAGAGTGGGCGGGGGGCGGGGGGGCAGGGGGGAAATTCACAGGAAGATTCTTTGCTTCACGGAGGAGTTTGACAAGCAGTAGAAGCCAAGATAAATATAGAACTATGGAAGAAAGCTGTGGAAAGCATCCTCCACCTTTTGTTGCCCTTTGCCACTGATGATCTAGCTACAATATATATTTTCCTTTTCACAAAAATCTCTCTCACACTGGATGCCATCCTGTATTAAGATCACTCAAGACTCCTTTATTCCAGCCCTCTGCTGACTTCCCTTTCTGGCACTTGAAGGCTCAGTAATCCCTTAACATAGGTACATGGTGGAAAAAGCATAGAAGGAAAGTGAAGGGGGTGGACTGAGAGGCAGGTATGCTCTGAGCACAGGACTAGGAGCAAGGACCACTGGAGTTCTAATCATGGCTTCAATACTGTCTCCCTCTGTAGTCTTGGGAAATCACGTAACCTCTTGCGCTCAGTTTCCTCATCTGCAAAATGGGGGCAATAATAGTTACCTCGCAGTGGAGGTGTGAGGGATGATCAGTGTATAAGGTGCTCTCTAAGGGTTAAGTATTAACATTTTTGTGTTGTAGGAATATTATACAGAGGTTCCTTGCGCATCACTTGAGATGCACCATAATGACCGAGGAGAGCACGGAGCTGTCCAGCTTTGGCAGCGACTGTGCAGTCAACTGTTGCTGTAATGTTGAGTGATACAAATATTTCTATAATCTAGAGGGTGCTGATGGGGAGGGGAGGGGGGGAGATTATTGCATGGATGTAAAGTCTGAGACTCCGGCTACTAGGGGGAGTGCAAACCCCTGGTACTGACGCCAGGGAGTGAATTCGTACTGGTTTACTTCTGCCTCTGTTTCACCCTCCTTGTTGACTGTACAAGACTGGTGTCTCCATTAGCAACATTTCCTGATTTGACGTTGTGATTCTTACTATTGTAAAGGATTGAAATAAAGCTTCTAGATGTTCAACCTTGGCACCAGTGTGAATTTGCATTTTTTTGTGGGGGGGCTGATATTTTTCTGGGAAACACCCATTCTTTGGAGGGTTGGTTAATCCTAGTCTGCTGCTGAGTAAATCCACCACGGGCAGAGGCAGGAGCAGGGCACATTCATTCTTCTGCAGTATTAGCAGCTCCAGCTCTTAGAGGGATCTTGTTTGCTATGTGTAGTCAGTCACTCAGCCTCCATATTCCCCTCTTCTCCGGACTGACCTCCACAGCTAATGGAATTTAGTTGCGTGAAATGGGGATCTCTTAGATCCTAACGCACCATGTGCGCTGATGGTGCTGTATAAATGGCTTAATCTGGGGAGCCCAACGTGTAACATTCCTCTGGCCTGTGGTGTACTTGGCTGGGTGGCAGGAGAATGGACTGTTAGGTTTCCTTCAGTGTCACTGGTGCTGCTTCTCAACAGGAGCTGCTTTGCCTGTGCTGCGGGGAGCAGAGAGGAAATACAAAGTGAGGGTCCAGTTTGCTGTTCTGCTAAATTGAGTCTTGACTCCCAGCTGTGAACCTAATTCTGTGACTTTTGGCAAGTCACTTACTGTATCTTGCTCTCAGTTTCCTGATAGGGAAGATGGTGTAAATCTTGCTTCCTGTGGATACTTTAATGTTGGCAAAGTGCTTTGGAGACCTAAAGCTCAGTGACCAGATTTCCAGACATGATGAGCATCTGCAACTTTTCCACCTGCGAGCTGTGAGGGTCGAGCACTGCTGCAAATCAGGCTGAGAGGGAGAATTAGAAGAAAGGGGAGGGGCAGAAATCGGGCTGGGCTGTTTTTAGAAACTCAGTTATGCACCTCCTGCATCTGGATCCCAAAGCCCTGGAGTGGTGCCCAAATGAAACCTCTCCAGCTCCCCGCATTGAGTTCCTCTTATTTTATCCAGGCCAGGCCCAGTGCGCCATGCTGTGGGGAAAGAGCTGATCTCTTCGTCCTGACCGTAATGCAAACTCCCGGCCCGGGGGCCATCTGCAGCCCATGGGGCGTCAGCAGTTTTGGGGCTTGGCCCCACCTACGGCCCCTGGGGGCTCCAGCAGGGCAGTGGTGCTGATCGGCATCTGCCTGCTCGCTCCAGTGGCTGCAGGCCCCTCCCTGCAACCCAGGGGTGGGGCAGGGCTGTGCCTCAGGGCAGTGCTCCTCCCTTGAGGCCAATGGGGCAGTGCCTGGGGGCAGCAGTGAGTGGAGGCCCCTAGCCTGCCCTGCCTTGGAGCCCCAGGTAAGCGCTGCACCTCCGACCCCCTCCCAGAGCCTGCACCCACCCTCCCCCAAAACTCCCTCCCAGAGCCTGCACTGCCTCCCTACACTCCCCCAGCCCAACCTCTCACCCCTTCTGCACCCAACCCCCCTACCCCAGAGCCATAGCCAGGGGGGACAGAAGTTTTTTGGGGGGGGGTGGGGGGGTTCTGGGCAGCATGAGTGACACTGGCCCCCGGGGAGGATTTGAGGACTGGCACTGGCCATAAGGTAAATTGAATTTGAGCCCCCTGCCATAAGGGCTTCACTCCTCTTCCTTTTGTGAGCCCTACGCAAGTTGCTACCTGCCTCTTGGTTTTAAAACCTTCAACCAGCATGATGTAGTGTGAGCACAGCAGGGTGGGGCTTGGTCCTTCCTTCCTTTGCCTGACCTCATTGGGTCTTTTTTCTGTGAGGAACATGGAGCCACCAGGGAGTGTTACCCAGCTTCACTTGCTGAGTAACACCCCCTCAGTGTCACTAAGCCCCATAATCCACAGTGAGCCCGTAACAAATGGAATAGACCTAGATAGTCAAGGCTGAGGTAACACAGGTATGGTGATGGGCACAGTGTAAGAACCTGACTGCAGTAAGAGCACCCTCTGAGCTCTGGGACAAGCTCCGTGCCGCTGGAGCCTGGGGAGGCTCAGTGTGGGGTTGCCCACTGAAGCCTGGCTTAGGTGATGGTGCCTAGGATGGAGAGGGAAGCTGGAGACACCTCACTATACTGTGTAGGTTTACAGAAGGCCAAGTAGGGCTGCTAGGTATCTGTCCTGAGCCTGGCCTAGCTGTCCCTGTCAGCTTTCTGTACTGTGCCAGCATTCTGACTAGGAGCCCTCCTGCAGCTCTTGCCTTGTGCATGGTCAAGGATTGCAGGAGACAATCAGTTAACAGGCTGAAATTGCTGGTAGGGACCAGTAAACAGCCTCGGAGCAAACAGGCTCCTTCCTGGCTGTGGCAAGGCTGTGACTGAAATCTCTTCCTTAGGTCCCTACTCTGTCCAACTTGCTTGCAGAGCAGGAACATACTGTCGGCAACATGTGTGTGGCCCCCAAGGAGCAGCTAGTTGGGGGTGTAAGTCATGGCTCAGGCAGGTGTCTACCACTTGGAAGGCCTACAGCAGTTTGACTCCACCTTGTTCTTAAGCTGCCGATTCTGAAGGTGCAACTTTAATTACAGAGTTGCCTTTATTCCTCCTCTGCACCTGGCCCCCTTAGGCTGGGAGGGCCAGGTGTGGTGTGGCTCAACTGAACATGGTAAAACAATGGCCTGAGGCAGCCTGGTCTGTGTGAAAACTGGAAATGAATGAGGAATAAAGGAGGCAGGTGCTGTCACTCAGAGTTTAAGCCCAGAAGGGACCCACCAGATCATCTAGTCTGATGCCTTGTGTAGCACAGGTCATCCCTAGCTACCAAGCCCAACAACTGAAATTACAGTGAGGTGTTACAAGGCATCAGGGCCCCTGCAATCCCACAGTGCAAGTGTTCATACCTCTCTCAAACTACCTGCTACCTTGGAAATCAGCTTGAGATCACAAGCCACCCCTGAGCTATGTAGTTTTGGCAGTAGGGTACCAGCTCCAGTCACACACGTGCTCTTGCTCAAGTACCAGGTCTGCAGCCCAGCTGGGCTCAGCACTATGATTTAATGGTAGTGTTGCCTCTTTCCTCCTATTGTCACTGATGCAGCAAAATAAAACATGATGCGGGGGGGGAGGGGCACATCCTAGGCTGTTTGGCTGCAGGCTGTCGCAAGAGAACAATCTGCTTTGAATACAGCGGTTAATAAAGGACAGAACCGGTTACTACTCTATCCCTTTTTATTGTCTTTAATCTAATGTTGTAAAAAGATCCAGTATCACATAACAGCCACTGAAGTATCCCAATATCACACTAGTTCTGAACCATTTAGACAATAGCTTAGGTTTTCTTTTACCTGCTGGAAGGGAAAAACCATAGTTTATTGTACAGACTGAATGGAAAACACTGGTCAAATTATTGTGACAACCTCTCAAGCAAGTGAAATGTAGATCAAAAGTTTTGCATGACTACAGGCTCCAGGACCCCCAGGCTGCCTAGCACAGCCCCTCCCTCAGGTGCAGTTCTGAACAACGCTACTCAAAGAGGCTGAAGCCAAAGTAACCACTACCTGGAGCTCACTGCCAACACTGACATCTGGTCCCTTGTAGCCACCCCCATGAGCTTTCCCACCCGCTGCCCCTGTGCTTCAGCCCATAGCTAGAGCAGAGCGATTCCCTCTCCACTACCCCAGGTGGAGGACTTCAGTTACAATGGCCAGAGGCTGCTTCTTGTCTTTGCCACAGTTAGAGCCCAGCACAAGCACTGAAGGTCAGGACAGGCCAGTTTTTGCTCCTGCAGTTAATCCATATGCAGAAAGCTGCTGGCTCCCCTGTGGGAGGAGGGAGCTCCTAGTGGCTTATCACCTGCCCAATTCAAAGGGTAACAGGGCCCCAGTGACAATACTGTGCCCCCTACATAAACTAGACTCTGGGCCAGGGCAGGAATGGTTCCCCCCCCCCCCTTTTCCATCACACAAGTGCCTCTGCCAGCTGCAAGTAGAGTAGTGTTAATCTCTGCTTAGCTACAAAGAGCAGTAGAAATAAAAACAAATCGCAAGTCCAGTGACCACCTTTCATTTCCCTGGTGGGCAAATCAGCAGCAGCAGGCACCTGTACTGGCACCTGCCATGTTTGATACAGGACTTTCACCTGCACCTCTGGTGCACTTCGTAACAGACATCATCTGCAAAGCGACTGTCCAGCGCCGGCTCAGCTGTAGCACTCTCCAGCCACCCGTTTCTCACACTTTACAGACATTAGTGAATTTATCCTCACAACAGCCCTGTGAGGTAGGTTGTGATCTTCATCAACGGCTAGGGCGGAGACAGAGCTGGGATCAGAGCTCTTGCCTCAGAACGTTGTGCGTTAGTCACAGAACCCTCCTCCTGTGCTACTCTGGGTGCAGGTCATAGAAAAACAGGGAACAGCATTACTCAAGGAGACAGGCTACCAGAACCAGTGGCCTCTGCAATCGCTTTATGGGTTGCACAGGTTACAGGGAGCTGGCCTCCTTGACAGAGGGAGAACAAGAAATTAAAAAAATAAAAAGCAAAAAAGGACAAAAATACAGGCAGATAGAAAATACACGACATCTCACACTCCTAATGCCAACACTGAGCTTGATTTGTGCAGCAGGAAACCGCCTCTAGCTGCCACAGGCTCAGAGATGCCCTCTGCATGGAATGTCGGGTCTTGCCTCTTCAGACTGGGCTCAGCAAGTGGAAAATTAAGACGACAAACCACCACCCTGCAGCAGAGCTGCCAGCTCCGCTCTGGCTGGCCCCGACCCTCAGTGCAGGCACAGCCATGAGCTGAAAGTCCATCTTCCTCCTAAGCTGAGAGCAGCTCTCAAACGGGGAGAGCTGCTCCGGGCACGCCCCACAGGGTGGAGGTGACGGAAACGTTGCAGGAGTCAGCGGTGTCGATCGATTTCCAGTTCAGGGTCTACAACGACCTTTGGAAGAGAGGAAGTGGCTTTCCATTGAACTCGGGGGCATCAGCACTTCCAGTCCATTCTCTGTGTCTCAGCAGTGGCCGACGCCAGGGCTGCGCTGGTTCCTCCTACACGATGACCATGCCCGGAGCCAACAGCAGGAGATTCTGACAACACTGATCTTCTAGGATGGAGAGAGATGACTTCACAAGGGATAAATAGAATTTTATTTAAATAAACATTTGTGAACATCTTTATACAAATTACAAGTCCCCACGTTCAATCCTCCACCTCTGTCTAGGCGCCAAAGCTGCCAGGAGGTCCCTTGAGCAGATCCACCAGGATGTCGAGCAGCTGGCTGTGCTGATGGTGCAGGTCCCCCGGGATGGCAGACATTTCGTAACACAGGCAGGTCTCCACCATCTTGGAGAGTGACACACGGAAATCACGCAAGAGGCGGATCGTGTACGAGTCTCCTTCCAGTACCAGAAGGTCACTGTCAGTCAGAGAGACTGTCGCCCGCCAGCCATCGTCTGGGGGGAAAAGAAAGGAGCAGTTGAGTGGAGTTAACCAGCAGGATGGAGCTGACTGGGCCCAGCATGTCACAATGCACTTCAGCCTTTCCCCTGCCGCTGGAGCAGGAGGACTTGGTGCAGACCCACCCCCTGCCCTCTGTTTGCCAAAGTCTGAGATCCCCTCTGCACGCTGTGCTCTCACCTGCCAGAGCACTCGGGCTCCTCCACACATTTGGGGAAGGAGCAGCTCGAGGTCTGTGCACACGTGACAGGAGGATAGGGAGAAGCAGCTCACCAGGGCCCAGCACATTGCTGATGGCTTTACCCTCACTCACTCCAGGCTGCTGCCTTGGGAGAGGGACTGGGAAAGGCCACAAGAGCCATGAACAGGAGGTTACGTTCCCGAGGATGTACAGACCCTGGGGCCTGCTGAGGTACCGTTTACATCTGAAGTGATAAAGCTGCATCTCCCTGGGGAGGAGAAATTGTTCCTCAGCTCCAGCCCCCACCTCACTCACCAAGTGACAGGGTTTAGGCTAGAAGCCATTGTTCGCCTCTTGCTGGTGTATCCACACAAGTCAGGCCCTCGAGCTGTCGGGAACTGGGCCCAGCATGTGAAACGTTAGCTGCCGAGCACGAGATTTCACAACTACCTGCTTGTTCAGACACTGTCTGGGTCTAGCAGCCCTTCCTGCCTCAGGCTCTAAGCCAGCCAGAGGGGAACGGTCCAAAAGCCACAGTGTATCCATCTTATCAGCACCAGCCCAAAGCAAGAGTTCTACCATGCAGGCGGCAGAGGACACAGACCTGGGAGCATGCAGGGGAAGGCTGGGAGCGTGGGCTCCAGCAGCTGGATGGAACGGGTAGACCGGTTCATAGGTAAGTAACCACTGCCTCTGTGGTGCTCGAAGGGTTAACTCGGCCAGGAGCTACTGGGGAGAGGTGAGACAGGAGCAAGGGCTCCTGGTCGGACAGATGCCTCAGTTTACACCCCTTTACCGCCGGGAACAGGGACTGAGCAGAGGTGGGAAGGCAGCACTGCGGAGTAGCATGAGCGGGAGAGCTGGGGAAACCCAGCCGTAGCACCCACCTCGGACGTGGATATCAGTGTCAGTCATTAGCAGCACAGCCAGCGGATGGACCTGGGAGGAGTCCCGCACAAACACCCCTCCGTTGGACTTCACCGCCATGAAGTAAGTCAGCCAGCGGCTGTACAGCTTAGAGGCCTCCCTGGTCAGGGAAAGCAGGGGGTTATTGCGGACACATGCAGGTACCTGCTCCCAGCCCAGCCCAGCCCTGCCACTGACAACACGCCAGGCACAGCCCGGAGCGAAGGGCCTTGAGGGGATGGCCCTGTCCAAAGGGCGAGGCCAGGCAGCCCTGGAACAGCGGAGCTCCTCTTCCCACCTAGGAGGAGGTTCCAGCCCCGCAGTCCGGGAGCTCACTCCCTTCCCCGTGGTGCTGGCATCAGCGTGCACCAGGCCCCTCTGCCCCCGCGTTCACACCCTCACATCTGCCACCTGCCTGTTGATGGTCGACTTGTGAAGCAGGACGGTGCCGGCCTTTGTCCGATAGGAGTAACTGTTGGGCTTGAACTTTCCCTGCCGGGTCACTTTGCCTTGTCTCACCTAGGAACAGGAAAGGCATCTCAGCAAGCAGCAGAGTCCGTTTACACACAGGCCTGCCAGGTGCTGCTGGAATCCAGAGCAACCAGCAAGATCTGAGCAGGGATTTCCCTCTTGGCCACCCTGAGTGGCTGTGGCAGCCTTGGCCTCTCCCTGCTGCTGGCAGGTGACAGCTGTGGGCAGGAAGAAGTGATGGCCAGCCCTGGCTGCTGCAAAGCACGTCACGGAAGGCAGAGGATTGGGAGCCCAACTGGGGAGGAATTGTCCATTGCCTCAATGAGCCATGGCTGGATGAGCACAGGCCTGTGTTTGAGACCAGACGGCCTGGCTGGTTTGGCAGTGGGAGAGATCTGGGGGGGGTTGATTATGTCACATGGGATGGGGCGCAGGCAATTTGCTGGCCCTACCAACAGAGACACGAGCACAGAGCCCCAGTGGAAGGAGAGTGATCCCAGAACACAGCCCCACGCCTCCACCCTCTCACACACTAGGCAAATGGACAACGTCCGGGGAGCCAGGAGAGTGTGCGGTGGGACCACAATGCCCAGGAGTGCTGGCAGCCTGCTGAGCCCTGGGACTGGGGCAGCCACAGAGGACGGAGGGAGCTCCCGTCACCTGGGGGGCTCCTACCTGGATGAGGTTGGGGTAAAGGCCGGCCATGAGGACGCCTTTCACCAGCTCCTCCTCCTCGCTGTACTGGTTGCAGGCCGCAGAGGGCATGGTGCAGTCTGAGGGCGCCGACACCAGGAAGGTTTCGTAGATGTTCTCGGAGAATTGCTTGACAAGGCCTGTGGGGAGGAGCCAGGGCAGGCATGAGCACCTGGCTCTCAGTACAGGAGCTGCTGCTCACCCCTTTGTAAGCCCCAGCTCACAGCCTGTACCCAGAGAGCTGCCAGCCCGTTCCCCACTCGGGTGCTTCACCACGGACCCTTTGCTCTCTTCCCTCTGTGGAATGGGCACCCGTGGTCAGACACAGACTGGCTCCCGAGGGTCTGCGCGGAAGCACCCACACCTGTCTGGGTCACGCGAGGCCGATTCACTCGCTGTCACAGGAAAATGCCTGGCCTGAGGCTCCTTGGCATTTCCTGTGCAGAGGGGCAGGAGGCCCAGCTGTGCAGTCACTTGAAGATCAGGGCTCGCCCACGAGGGATTTGCCCAGAGTGCCACCCCCATTACAGCCAAGCTCTCGCCCCTTGGGTCTGGGACACATGGCGCTTGCTCCTGCGGTGGGAGGGGCCTGCGGGACTCACCATTGATGAAGCGCAGGCTGGGGGCGTAGAGGAAGTAGTCCTGCAGGTAGTTATCTCTGGCCCGGCTGTCTCTGCGCCTCAGCACCTCCTCCCAGCCCGCCACGGCCCTGACAAAGGCCAGGTGATCGCTCCCGCTCTCTCTGCTCAGAATGGCCTTCGCCTAGAGCCAGGAAGCTGAGTTAGATGAGCAACAACCCTCCTCGCCCCCTCCCTGCCCCAGCCGGCGGACCTCACCTTGTCCACCTCCGCTCGGTTCTGCAGGCTGCTGCTGAAGGGGTCCCGAGTGAGGCAGGAGACGATGACGAGCAGCGGATGAAGGCAGCGATAGATGGATGCCAAGACAATGGCTTTGGCCAGCCGAGGGTCTGTGGAGACTTGGGCCAGGCGTTTGCCCAGCGTGGTGAGGGCTTCCCGCTGATCCAACACTCCTGCAAGAGAACCCCACCATGGGCACATCCATCAGCCTCCCCGCAGCACCGGGAAGGGGAGGCCACTGGTTTCAGACATGATGCCGCTCAGCAGGCAGGGCAAGTACCCTCCTGAGTGCAGCAACCTGACGCAGGAGCCTGAGGTGACAGCCAATGAGTCACCTCCAGGATGGGCACGGCCCCCTGGATTCCAGCCACGAACCTTCAGGACCACATTGCTCTGGGGGAGTCACTGAGCCCCCAGCAGCTTCGGACCTCTTAGGAAAGAGTGAAAGGGCTGCAAGGTGACCACGTGGTCAGCTGAGCACCCAGCCGTAACTCCTGGAACCACTGCTCTCCTCCCTCTCTTTTTATCTACCCCAATAAGCAAAGCAGTGCACGAAATCCAGAGTTAGACCAGCACAAGCTAAGTGACTATGACTGGAATGGTCCCAGCTACTCCCCGCTCTGATCGAGGGCTCAGATCCCATTCCAACCCAGAGCAAGAGGATCCCGTCCCAAGCCCAGAATCTTAGATCTGTACTGGAGCTGTGGCTCCTCTCCCCTTCCATATTCAAAGTTAGCTCACCAATTTCCTGCAGGAGGATCACTGCTTCATCCACAGCTTTGATGTCAGGGCTATCCAGAGCCTTGGAGAGGAATTCAACTGCCTGCAACACACACGCAGAGACAACATGAGACTCCCCCAGCGCAGGAGCGACTTTGACCCATGCAGAAGAATTCTCCACCCTGCCCAGAAATGGCTGCTCTACATCGAAACACTGGAATGTCATTTCCTCCTTTGCTGACCCGCAGGGAGCCGAGTTCAGTGCTCTGCATTTCCGCATGGCGCCACGTATGCCGGGCGCTAACCCTGGCTAATCTGCACATTTCCCTCCTGGGGACTCCCTGCATTAGCATGACTGGCTAGGGCAGGAAGAGATGGCGAAAACTGTAGCTCACTGAAATGATATGGGGAGCGTAGGGAGGCAAAGTGAAATTATCAGTGCTCAGGCAAACAGGATCTTTAATGAGTATCCATGGACAAGACCATAGGGCCCCCTAAGCATGGCACCGGCACACAGGTCAGTACCAATCCTTGGGGAACATCCTACCTACTTATCAGCACCTCCTGCAGCACCCTGGATTTCCCGTTTACTGCCTGCAGACCTGAGCTCAAAACCACTGACTGGAAGGGGCACGGAGCGGGCACAGAGTTCTGCCAGCACTGTCGTCTCCTAGCCGTGTGCTACACCTACCGTCTTCTCTGGCATGTGGATCTTGGCCTGCACCACCAGGTTCTCCAGGGGAGTGCGCAGGATTTCAGGGACCTGGAAAGTGGGCATTTTGTCCAGGCGGCTGTGAGGGAAGAGGTGATAGGCAAAGCCCGACTGGCAGCGGCCTGCACGCCCTCGCCTCTGCACGACGTTTGACTTTGACACCCACACCGTTTCCAGGCAGGAGACCTGGGGGAAGAGGAGCGTTAGAGGCAAGTGCTCCTGCTGCGATTTAGTCTGTTTCACCAAGTTCCCCCTCTAGCCCAGAGACCCGAGGAACCCCTGCCCCAAGGGCTTCCCATGTCACCTGGCTAGCTGGCAAGCTGCTTCTCTAGTGTGCAGGAGCTGGGAAGCTCTCCCCATTCTCCTCAGTCCTAGGCCAGTTAGTGACACCCACACACCCCTTTTGGGGCCAAGTGCTTTGCTAACAACCTGCTATAGGGACTAGACACAAAGGGTAACTGTACCCACCACCGAGATGCAACTGCCTCTGGGGTTGAACACCTAATCAGGAGCAGCAATGAAGAATGTTGCAGCAAGCGACAGGGGAAGCTAGGTGTGTCGAGACTTACACTGGGATTTGGAGGAGGGGAGAGCTGGATAAAACAATCCTTAGTTGATTGCAGAGTGGGCAAGGGCCTTGCTTGTTCATTTCATACAAACCCTGGCATCTCAGACACACACAACCCCCCAGCATTATGGAAAGAACCATGGGACCTTTACCTTCCACTAAGCCAACCTCCAGAGTTGGGCAGAAGGGAGCTTGATTTCACATGTCTGCCAAACGGCAGCAATAAACACAAGCTATCCCACCAGTCGAACCCGTGTTCCGGTTGTACTGCCCTGCTGCAATGGCAGCAGCCAAGCAGCCGGATATGCATGCGAGCCAGCTGTGCACAGCTCAGCACCTGCCTTCCTTCTTCAGGCTTCTCTCTCTCATCCCTGTCTGAGCTGAAGGGAAACGCCAAGTTTGGCGCCATCTGCTGGACAAAGTCTGCACACTCCCCGCCAATATTCAACAGCACATCCTTCAGCTCAGGGATTCTCAAGCGTGGCCACCACGACTTCTGGAGGGACCAGGCTGTCAATAGTATATTTTAACTGTCGTAACTGAGACCACCGTGAATTTGCTTCAGCGTGGTAGCCGTGTTAGTCTGTGTCAGCAAAAAGACCAGGAGTACTGTGGCACCTTAGAGACTAACAAATGTATTTGAGCATAAGCTTTCGTGGGCTACAGCCCACTTTTTCAGATGTTATGGCCACACATGGAGCCACAGCACAAATTCATTTGAGACCCAGCACACGGCCTCGCTGAATGCTGCTGGCTCAAGAGAGAGGGGCTCCGGGCCTGGGCATAGGCCTGGGCTATGCTGATGAAGAAGCCCACTTTAAATCCTATTCAGTCTCTCTCGAGGTCTGGGCAATCAGGAGCGCAGCAGGCACTGCCTCATGCCACTATTCAACAGTCCTCGCTCCGGCTGGTGGAGCAACAGCCAGCTCGGTTTGGCTACTAGGAAGTGACTGATGGGAGTCTGTTAGGGAGGGCTGTAAGGCAGGGAGATCTACAGAGGGTGGCACGCAGACAACAGGATTTGTTCAGGGGTGAGTTTCCTGGTGCACACTGGGGCAGGCTGTGCACTGGGAGGGGGTTGGCTCAGACAACCAATGCTCCCTGCGCAATCAATCACAATGGCCTGTGCCTGAGAAGGATTTTTTTGTTTTTGACCTGCCTCTGAGACGGGGGGGGGGGGGGGGGGGCATTATCCCTGCTCTGCAGAGAGCACATGCAAAGTGAATCAGCAATTCAAGCCCTGAGCACCAAGGAGTTAATGGCAGGCGGGAGGCATCTCAACTGCTGCTTTAAGAATCATGCATCAGCCGCGGCTTGTTCCAGGAATGCACACGGAACACACGGGGCAAGAAAGAGCCAGCACCTTAGTTTTGAGGTCATAGCGCTCCTCCTTGTGAGTGCCGCTGTCCACCACATGCACGATGTCATTGATGGTGATGGAGGTCTCAGCAATGTTGGTAGCCAGGACGATCTTTCTCACTCCAGGCGGGGGCCGCTGGAAGATGTTCTGCTGGTCCATCATGGGGATGTTGGAGTGCACTGGCATGAGAAAGTGCAGAGTTAGCCCTGCCCTGCTCTGCCCAGCCCACCAGCACCAGTTAGGGAGGTGGTCAGGTCTACTCAGCCCTCCAGAACTCTCTCTATACTGCTCATGCTCTTCCTTCACGTAGGCCCCTTCTCTCAGCCCCCTGCGAGAGGCTGGGGTTAGTCACTGCCGTCACTTGCAAAGAAAGTTGTTTCTAACGTTGGCATTACTGTGACCAATGGTTCTCCCAAGCTTACTCGTCAGACCCACCCCTGCTTCCTCCAATAATCCCAAAACCAACCTTTGGAAGGGTCAAGCACAGTAAAATTAAACAGCAGATGGCAACATACTCCAGGTGCTGCAGATAGGAAGGGATCATTTCAACCTCTGTGACCTAAAAGAAATCAGCAGCACCTGGAGATCTAAGAATTTCCTGCCAGGCAGAAGTTCCCCAGGTCAGTGGTTTTCAACCTGTGGTCCGTGGACCCCTGGGGGTCTGCAGACTATGCCTAAGATTTCCAAAGGGCTCAGTACCTCCATTTGAAATTTTTAGGGGTCCGCAAATGAAAAATGGTTAAAAACCACTGCTCTAGATCAAACAGAGCACACTTGGACTTTCTCAAGGATTCCTAGCTGTAGGAGATGTAGTACCTACTCCCACCCACGGGTGGAGACATTTCATTCTGCATGGTTCTTGCCTTTCCACTTTTTAAAGAGGACACCACTTTTCCCACCCCGCTCTTCCACCTGGCCCCGCTTAGGGGATTGGGTCTGGCTCAGCTATGACGTAATGCCACCTGACCAGCAGGGGCTGCAGCCAAAGGCCTGTAACTCCATCCCACACATTTCCTCTTATGGCTCAGGGACCTGGGGAAATTCCCGACAGCAGACGGGCTTGCATGCTGAGGGCCCCAAAGAACAGCAGGTAAGTGGAGCAATTGGAGTGAGTTCGTCCCCCAGGTCTCAGCAGCAGCCAGACCAGCATGGCCTGGCCAATCCACCCCAAATGCATAGTTAGGTGACAGGGTTACCAGTGTGTCTGACGCATCCAAACTCATTCTGCGTCAGACAGCAACAGCTGGAAGCGTTACCTCGAATACTATGTTTCAGCCCCACCCATCGCTCCCTCTCCCCCAGGCACTGGAGAGCCATCTCACCTGGTAAGACAAGGTACCGGCTGTTCTGAGAGCCCAGTGTTTCCAGCAGGCGCTGCTGCACTCCTTTGATCTCCTGCCATCCAGGAAGGAAGCAGAGGATCCCGCCTGCAAAGGATCAAGAGCAGAACAGGCAACACAGAGATGCATGGGGCTCTTTTCCAAGCTGCAGACAGACACCACGACTCTTATCTCCGTGCCAGGTCTCCCATACTCCAAGGAGTCCTGGGGAAGCCCAGTATTTTCCCATCTAGACCCAGAAACATGAACAGGAGACTAACAGGTTACCAAGTCTGTGGTACCGACCTATCAGGACTGATCACCACTAAAACCTGTCAGACATGTCCATACAGATCACAGACAAACAGCACCGTGTGAGCCACCCTTTCAGCCGGGGGACCCCGGGGAGTTACAAAATCAAATCAAGAGGGAGAATGTAGGGGGAGATTTAATATGTGACAGCCTGTCAGAGAACTTAGACACAGTATAACCAACTCCTTCATGGGATATTCTGCCATCGAGACAGACATCAGCACCAGGTGTCCTCGGATCCCAGCTCAGTGTCATGAGAGGAAATGAAGCTTATTGGCTTTGAAACAGCCAGACTAAAAGCATAGTTGCGAAACCAGCATTCATCCTTCCTGGGGAGAAGGAGCATTCTGTGCAGTTTACTGGGGGGAGCTCAGCCTTACAAAAATAATCAGAGATCCTGTCTGCTCTGTGGGAACATAAGATCCCTGGGCACTGGTACAAATGAACCTGCTGCACTTTGTCCTAGGAGTGGCTGCATTTCAGTGGTACAGTGTGTCTACATCTCTGAAGCCCGATAATCCATGTTGAAAAATGCCATGCAAGTCAAATAGTATTTGCCAACACAGTAACCACCGCTCTACCCATGCCCCAGGAGATTCAAGCAAGTAAAGTCACTGCTCTCCTGTACATGATGCACTGTGCATTCATATAACGGGTTACTTTATCCCCAAGAGACAGATGTGCCAACTGATTTACAGCTACTAATGCGATCTCAAGAGACTTGGGAACGTCACCCCCTTTTTATTATATGGCAACGTTTTACACACAAATCCACTTGCTTGACTCACTCTTGTTATGACTCTGCGATATGCAGACCCAAAAGTTACCAGCGAGTGCATCCTTTACTGACAAACTCTTCAGATCTGCTTGCAGCTTCAGTGAATCCCAGACATGGGGTCTCTCTGTAGCTTATAGCAGCCACGGGCACATGGCAGCTGCACACTAACGGCAATAGGGTTTACCCTGGGCTGCCTCAGGGTGAAAGGGCTCAGAGAGCAGATCCAATACAAAGGGGTTGATGGCACATCCACACAGGTGCTTTCAGGCATCGCTGACCTCAATTTTGTGGCTGTTTCACCACCAGGACCCAGAAGACAGTGCTCTCAGCCAGCGCAATACAAGGATCAAGGGCTGGTTTTGCCAAGTACTTTCAGTGCCCGTAGAGAAAGACAGGATGCCAGCCCTTTGCAGAAGCCAGCCCTATTTTATTGGTCTGATCTGCTTTGGCAAAGGGTCCAGGCTCCACCTGCTCTTTCCCCATCTTCCAAAACCGCAGGCAAGGGAGAAAGTAAAGCAGCACCTACCTGGCTCTCCATGGGCATCGATCTGGAGCACAAGGTCAGTAATCAGCTCAAGGTCGAGGACACATTCATCATCTGATTGCTGAGAAACACAGGAGGATATGTAAATACTGGGGTAGCAGCAGTGACCCAATGGGCTGGGGAGAGGGGTGCTACACACCCCGCGGCATCCCCCTAAGATGGCAAACACCTTTAATAAGAGACATGAGCTAGTAGTCTGATCACAGCACTATGAGCCAAGAACTCCAGGAGCTTGAATTTAGGCTCAGACTCATTCTGGTCATAATCTCTGCTGTAAAGTGCGGATACCACCTCCCTTCCCCAGTCTGTGAGCGTCTGCAGGGATTTGTAAATATCAGCATTACGTACTATATGGTCACCATCAGCTCAGTTAAATCATGGCTTTTGGTGGGGGCAGGAGGCTGCCATGCGAGAATGGGACATCAGTGAATCTACGGGGCAGCACGAGCCAGCAGCTTTTCTTTTCATTTCTTCGCAAGTGAGAAAGAGAGCGCACCCAAGGAGTGGGGCAGGCATCTGGAGTGGTAAAGGCCTTTTAAGAGGATAACAGAACCAGAAAGAGTAATGCACAGAGAGACTGACAGAGAGAGAGAGAGTATGTGTCAGAGAGAGAGACTGGACCCTGCTGTGATTGGACACACCCCAGAAGCCAAGAAATATTATGAAGAATCTCTATATAGGGAAGCGTTCCAGGGGGACGGAGTTCAGGAAAACAGGCCCAAGCTGCAGCATGTATCCAAGGACAGAACTAGGGAAAGGAGAATTCAGCCATGTAGATAATCTACACTTGTTTAACGAGCTGTCTGGACACTGCACAAACATTTGCGTTTACTACGAGAGGCCAGAGTAAACCATAACCGGGTGTGCCCTGCTTCAAACGTCTCTGGAGTGTCCCGACTTACATGTATACTGACGTGAGCTAACTCGAATTGGCTGGCGGTCCATTTCCTCTATCTCAAAGCATCCAAGTGCAGGCAAACCCATAGGGAGTTATTTAACATTTCATTACAAAGGAGCCACTGCCAAGGAGTTTAGAGCCAAGTCTGAGATCTGATTCAGATTTTAGATGAAGGTCATAAATGGGATCTAACCACACCTAATGGGAACCTCAGGAGGGCTGGGCTGGAATTAAAACTTTGCCAATAGCTGACAACCCAAACCCAGCAGCACTGGGCTAGTGCAGAAGAATTGCAGCAGGATGGAACTAGCCCCAGCCCAAATCTCTTTTCACCGCTAGCCATCTCTAGGGTTAGTGCCACAGACAGGGAAACAAATCAGAGTGTGCTGCAGGCTCACCTTCACCTCGTAGTGCCGGTGTCTGTGTCGGCCCAGCTTGGCCAGGATCTCTTCCAGGTAATATTCCTTCACTGGGTACATGAACCCTGGCACCTTGACCACGGGACAGTCCCCAAAGTACTGCGAGAAGCGCTGGTTGTCTCCTGTGGCGCTCATCAGGACCAGGCGCAGGTCGGGGTTGAGCTTCTGGATGCCCTTCAGCAGGATAAGCAGGAAGTCGGTGTTGACGTCCCGCTCGTGGACCTCGTCCACAATCACGTGGCTGACCCCCTCCAGGCTGGGGTTCCCCTGCAGCTTTCGCAGGAGGATGCCCACCGTGCAGAAGAGCAGGGCTCCTCCCCTGGCGGGCGGTTTGCTCTCCAGTCGCACCTGGTAACCCACGTTCTTCCTCATGTTGGGACCCAGCTCCTGCGCAACCCGCTGGGCGACCGAGATTGCGCTGATCCTCCTCGGCTGGGTGATCACCACATTGCAGCGGGCACCGCGCCCCTCCAGGATGTAACGCTCCAGCAGCAGCTGAGGGATCCGGGTGGTTTTCCCACAGCCAGTGTCTCCTGCTATTACCACCACAGGATTCTGCTCAACGGCCGACAAGATGGTGTCCTTGTGAGGATCCACAGGCAGCTGGTGGCTTTCCAGCCACGATGAGCCCCTCCTCTTCCAGAGGGCCAGGAGGTTCTGGCTAAGGCGCACCTCCTCCCCCTCTGACATGGGTGTGTACGTCTTCCCTGTGATGGCGTCACTGATAGCACCAGACTCCTTACTCAGGTTCATCATGTCGTCAGCAATCCGAGGCCTGGATTCCCTCGAGTCCACCGGGTACTGAGGGAGGAGGAGAAAATTGGCACAGACAGGTGCTTAACTTTGAAGCAGCTCCTTAGAACACAGAACGCCATGTTGCGGGGTCAGAGCTGGGGACCAGCAGGCAGGATGCTGGCTTTGGCACTGACTGCATGGCCAGGAGCAAGTCCCAACTTATGTCCTTTGGGCAATTCAGCCTCTGAATTCTCATTTTGTAAAGACTCAGCTCAGAACATAACCTCAAACCATCCCCTTTGCATGGCACACCTCAGCTAGCCCTCTATGCTTGCCTCAGTTCAAGCCTCGTCTGGAGCACTCAGTCCTTTCAACAAAGATTTTAGAGCCCTGATAACTGACCCTCCATGCGGTGCCCAAGACAGAACAGAGAAACCGCAGCATCATGTAGTGGTGACCCAGCCTACTTTCTACCCCCATACAAGCCAATGTTAGAAATAGGGTACGCGCCCCAGGGCAGGGGTCAGGCCTTCCATGAGCAGTGCTTTAGGTGCTGTGAAATAACCCTGTCCCCTCAGGAAGTCAGGCCAGCTAACTTTAGACCCCTAGAGTCCATGGGAACCCAGCTGCTGTTCAGTCATACACAGCAACACGACAGCTTGTGGCAAGAAATGAATCTCAGATCCCATGGAAAGCACAGGGGGATTCTAGGGAGAAGAAGGCAGTTCCTCAGGTCAGGACATGCCTATTCAGGTTGAAAGGACTACAGGCATTTTAGAGCCGAGTCAGGATCTCAGGACTCAGTCTTACCCAAACAACAGCACTTCCCAGAAACAGGCTGGGACACTGACGCTGTACTGACTGCAGAGTACCACCATCTACTGGATACTGGACAGCCACCCGCCATCTCTGCACACACCAGAGACCAGCCTTTCTCCTAGTGGAAGTGGGCACAACTCCCACTGTTTTCAGCATCCCAGCCTGGTTCTGGGTTGAGAATTGAGACTTCCTGGTAAAGCGCCTTGTGTAACCAGCACCTACTGCTCTAGTACCCTTACAAAAGTCGTGCCCAACATTTAATGCATTCAGTGCCATGAGAGAAAAATCCCCATGGGCCATCTACAAATACTCGCAGCTGCTCATCGTAAGCCAAGTAAATGAAGCAGAGATCACTGTATAGTTTGTTAAGCCCGCCTGCGCTAAGACAGCGGTCACTACCCTGAGTGATTTGTGAACAAGCCAGTCCCACACCCGAGATCCCCGGCTTGGGATTACCAAAGCAGTCCTCCCAGTACACAGCTGACGAAAGCCAGCTCACTGAGTTCATACGCTATCGTATGATACCTGTGGCTCGGCTGGTTCAGGGACAGGGAACCTAGCTGCCCCCTTTGCCCAGAGGTGGCCCTACAACACGTGAATAAGTCTTACGTGGTTCAGGTAGTTCTCGATCTTACGCAGGGTGGCCTCAGGGACTTTGATGTGGCAGGGTCTCCTCTGATTCTCGCCCAGCTCCCTGAGGGACGTCATGTTGTACATGGCATGGCTCAGTGGGTTATTGTTCTTGTCCACTAAGCCAAGGCTCTGGAAAGGAGGGAGACAAACGGGGACAGTAAACATCAAACAGTGTCTAGGGAGTGGGAAGGGAACACAGCACAGATGAGAATTAAGTCAGCATTTTCAGAGCCAGACTAGCTTTGACTGCAAGAGCCATTCTCTTCATCTAGCTTAGCATCTCCCTGCCTAACCACTGCGAGACCCTTCCCCAAAGGAAGGTGGTGTGCAAGGAAGGGCAAGTCTTCCTACCCAGGAAGGTCCCAACCCCAACAATTCCTGCCTTCACCAGGGCAGGAGACTGAGACCCGGGTGAACCCTGCAGGATCTTCCCTGCTGTGAAATACACACCCTGGAGCCCAGCGCTGTCCCACCCCCCCGAATAGGACAGTTCTGGTACGAACAGTGTCCGTTCACAGCAGGCTGGACAGTGCCTGCATGGAAGGGATGCTGCGGTAGGAGCCACATCAAGATTTGCTACCAGACACATGTCACTCACCTTCAACTTCTGGCAAGCCAGTGCTGCTGCTTTGTTCTCGGCCTCGACCTTGCGGCGGCCCTTGGCGGCGAAGGTCATCGGGCAGGGCCAGCGCAGGGTGAGCTTGCAGATCTTAGTCTTGGTGCCCACGGTACGGAACTGCATGAATTCCTGAAAGAGAGACAGGCAGCTTGTGAGGGAAGAGGAAGGCAACTGAAAGGCTGGTTTATTCAGAGGGAGCCTCTGAACAGTTTACTAGGCTATATTACCTAAACAGCAGGGCATTTTTACCTGTAAGATTTTAACTCAGTACCTTCTGGAATAGAATCATAGAAAAGTAGGGCTCCAAGGGACCTCAAAAAGTCGTCTAGCCTAGGTCCTGCCACAGCACAGGGAACAAGTAAACCTAAAGCATCCTTGACAGGCGTTTGTCAATCTGTTCTTAAAAACCTCCAGTGATGGGGATTCCACAGCCTGCCCTGAAAGCCTATTCCAGAGTGTAACTATCCTTACAGTGAGAAATTTTTCCTAATATCCAGCCTAAACCTTCCTTGATGCAGATTAAGCCCATTACTTCATGTCCTACCTTCCCTGGACACGGAGAACAATTGATCACCATCCTCTTTATATCAGCCCTTAACATGTTTGAAATCTTATCCGGTCCTCCCTCAGTCATCTTTACTCAACACTAAACATGCCTAGTTTTTTAACCTTTCCTCGAGGGTCAGGTTTTCTACGCCTCATCATTTTTGTTGCTCTCAACTGGACTTTCTCCAATTTGTCCACGTCATTCCTGAAGTGTGACACCCGGAACTGGACACAGTACTCCAGCTGAGGGCTCACCGGTACCAAGTAGAGTGGCAAATTACTTCCCATGTCTTACATACGACACACCTTTAATACACCCCAGAATTATATCAGCCTTTTTCACAACTACATCACATTGATGGCTCATATTCAGTTTGTGATCCACTATAATCCACAGATCCTTTTCAGCAGTACTATCACCAAGCCACTTATTCCCCAGTTTGTGGTTTTTTGCATCTGATTTTTCCTTCCTAAATGAAGTACTTTGCACTGAGAGAGACAAGGTGGGTGAGGTTATATCTTTCACTAGACAAACTTCTGTTGGAGAGAGACAAGCTTCCTAATATCCTGGGACCAACTCAGCTATAACTATACTACATACATACTTTGCACTTGTCTTTATTGAACTTCATCTTATTGATTTCAGACCAATTCTCCAATTTGTCAAAGTCGTTTTGAATTCTAATCCTGTCCTCCAAAGTGCTTGCACCCCTCCTAGCTTCATGTCATCTACAAATTTTATAAGCACATTCTCTACTCCATTATCCAAGTCATTAATTAAAATATTGAGTGGTACTGGACCCAGGACAGAACCATATGGGTCCCCAGCAGATATGTTCTCTGAGTTTGATAGCAAACCACTGAGTACAGTCATTCAATCAGTTATCCACCCACCTTAGGTAATTTCATATAGACCACATTTCCTTAGATTGCTTAGGAGAATGTCATGCGAGACTGTGAAAAACCTTCCTAAAATCAAGGTATTTCACGTGCACTGCTTTCCCCCATACACTAAGCCAGTAGTTTATATAGCAGTATCCGTGTAGTCAGAGGTGACCTGTGCTAAATCCCTTCCCCTGAGAGCTCACATCCTAAAGGCTTGGTCAGTACAAAGATAAGATATAAACAGGCTGCTGTGTAGAGCACTTCATGGAAGGAGGGAGTTAGAAGGTGAAAGACACAAGGGGCAAAGCTTGTCAAAAAATGTTCAGTGTGTGCAGGGCACAACAAAGTCTGAAAAGGAGGTGGGTGAAGCGCTCAGAGGAAGGAGAAGGAAACCAGATATATAGGCAGGATTGGAGTTCTGGACAAATCTCACCAATGAACATTACAGAATTCTCAGAACAAAGGATATGGCTCTGGCTGGCTGCACAAATCAAGGGGGCTTGCAGCACAATTCACCCCAGCAAAAACACAACCCACATATAACAACAGCTTCTCGTTTGAGTAAGAACGCTCCCACTGCTTCTCCTGAGGGACTCTTCCCCAAGTCTCACTGTCAATAAGGTTTTCCTGTTCTTCAGCCTAATTCCAGCTCATCACTATCTAGCCAGCCCTTGGGGAACCACAAAGAATTCTTCTCTTTCCCTGAAATCTACACCCTTTCAACTGCTGCAGCTCATCCTTCCCAGCCGCTGAAAGGCAGATTCCCAACAAGAGAAGATGGGAGAAGCCATTGGAACAGTAACTCACCTTGACTGTGGAGGAAGATGTTGCAATCTGAATCACCTGGGCCAGAAGGTTTTTGGGTAGAGGGAACTGGGTCAGAGCCCTGATGGCATTGTTGTCATCTGTCATTTCAACAGAGGCCCCTCCCCTGCGAGACGAAAAGTAACAGTTCAGGTAGGTTTAAAAAAAACAACAACTCTTCTCCCTAATTCTATTTGTGCTCAAACCCTTCCCCCTCCAGCTCCTTTGCCATAGCCTAAAATCGAGTAATTAAAGAATACAATGTGAGTACTGGAGATTACTGAGTTACTTAGCAATGGAGGGTTTGCAGCCAACTGGGTAGAGAATACCATTACACTGCGTTACAGAACTCAGAATAAAGACAATCCCTTTAGCCAATGGAACCTCCAAGTCAGAATTCTAGCTTCTACTGAAAGTAACTGCCATCCCAAATATTTACAGTTGCAATGAAAACTGGAATACAGGAATGGCTTTTACTACTTCTTTAGGAGACAAAGTCAATTTCAAAGTATTTCCCCTCTTGTCCCAAAATGTTTCCCTTAAAAAAAAAATTGAAATACAGGTCCTGACTTGTCTTTCTCCCGGAGGACACTGGCAAGGTTTAAAAAAAGACTGCCAAATTTAAGTGTGGCTTTTGGAGATAACAAACTCTGCGGGCCAAGAGAATTGCTCCCCACCAGATCTCTGAGGCTGACAGTGAGTAAGCTGAGGCAATTGCCTGTCAGAAGAGCAGGAGTCCAGAAAAGAACCCCACGCCCTCTAGTGCTGACCTAGGTATGAAAGCAGGCAGACCCACCATGGAATGGCACAGCATGTGTGGCATCCTCATGGAGCCTGGCACAGGAGCTTTATGTTCACACTCTGCTGAAGTCCTCTGTGTGCTCACTATGTTGTGGGCAGCGAGAGGTCAACTTTGAGGGTCTATGGGGATACATCAGCCAGTGCACAGACCATTTTCTCACTACTTCCCTGCTTTAGTGAGCTTGTCAGAACATGATTTTACCTCATGTCTCTAGCTGGGGTCCGAGCTTCGTTCTGTGCCATCGATAGGTAATCAGTAACATCAATCGTGTCTTCTTCCAGCTCCCCTTCCTCCAATTCCCCTTCCTCCAGCTCCCCTTCCTCCAGCTCCTCTCTTCTCATTGCTTTAGGCATCCTGCCTTGCTCCATGGACTGGATGGAGTCATCTGGTTCCACCCGTCTCCAACAAGTCGACAAGTCCGCTAGAGATGGTCCAGACTTGGAACGCCATCTGCTTTCGGGGCACCACCTGTCCTCCGGGCAGCCAAGCTGGTCAGCAAGGATTCGGTACTTTGCAGCATCAAACAGCTCGTTCCTGGGCCCTAACAACCCCCAGCCCTGAATGAAAGAGTCACACACTGTTAGACAGCTGTAGGGAGCTAGCAGCACTCGGCAACTTCTAAAGCAGAGTGGGACCATGCCTGGTCCAAAGGGAGACATGCAGAGATGAATCCCTTGTGTCCAGGAGAGTGAAAGGAAGCTGAAAAGGGACTTGCAGACCTTAAAAAAAGAGTATTTCTCCTGTACCTATTTATAGTCACTCCTTAAAAGGGAAATCTGTTTCTTGCCGACTTCTCTTTTGATCACATACAGTGGCTTGGTATCATGCCGTTGCTTACAAAGGCTGGGCCAGTGCATGCTGGTTTGTTATACAACAGACACTATCTGTTTGGTGTTTTAAAACACTGAATCCCCTCCACAACACAACACAGACTACACTAACTTTTCTAGACTCCTCTTTTCTCTCCCAGAACAGGCAATATTGATTCACATAGTAAAAACTTCACATTTACTTCAAAGAACAAAAAATAATTGGGACATCCCACCAAATGCACCACTGGGGTTCTTGTTAGGGAAAATGTTAATTTTTCATGTCCTCCTCTTTCACGGAAGACGTTTACCTTTGAGTGACAGATGCTGGTGTTTCTGAGTTTTGTAACGTACAAGGACTTCAAAACTTGTCTGTGCCTGGAACTACAAAGAGCTCCCAACTGCTGTTTGAGTAATTACTAATTGCAAGATGTACTAGATGTATTCATTGCAAGATTACTAATTGCCAATGTACCCACAACAGGTGCAGGGACACCCATGACAACACATACCTTGCTTTTCTTTACTGTGACATTTCAAAGAGCTTTGGCAACATTCATTCATTTAGACTCACAACACCCCTATTAGACAGGACAGTATTATTTTGTACTGTGGTAGAGCCTTAAGATCCAAATCCCTGATTTGGGGCCCCACCTATTACATACACATATAACAAAGACAGTCCCTGGCCCTAAGCAGATAGTACCATCTGTTTACTTGCATGGCAAACTATTTATTTATTATGGATAGCACCGGAATCACCTCCTTTAGATAAAGTTGCCCAATGCTTCCTCTTATAAAACCCTTGTTCTCAGTTGCGTAAAGCTCTGCTAAACTAACCATTCAGGCTGAAATTTTCTGTACCAAATGCATGCATTGGGCTGAACTGTTTTGAAAAATTTCAGCAAAAATGGTTCAGCTGCTTCTGAGAACACAGTTGAGGTAAAATATATCTTCCCCCCTTCCTCATGATAAAAAATTCTTACAACCATTTCATTAAGAAGCTTTAGCGTTTCATAGGTTCTATGCTTTTTATACTGCACAGTAAGGTAGGTCTAGGGCTGCACACTGAACAATAATGATAAAACAAAATATTCCATCGCTACTCATTCAATAAGCACCGTCCATCCTGTGCACTGAATGAGGCAGGGATCCTGTGGAAAAAGAATCCGTGACCACGTAATTAAAGACTGCATCATAATGCATATGCATAAAGGGGCCAAATTAAGGGTTGCATAGGCAACCTTAATTCTGTCATTTCCTAACCTTTGAGTGCCTGGCTTTGCAACCATATTGCTCTTTTAATTTTTGGAAGCAATTAGATTTAAATTCTAGGGGGGAGCTGCAGCAACCCCTGTATATAGGTTGCTTAATAGCACATAGGTGAGTACTGTCCCCGTTTTACAGACGAGGAAACAAAGGAACAGAGAGGTGATGCAACTTGCTCGAGGTCACAGCAAAATCAACTGCAGGGCTGGGACTGCACCTAGAACTCTGCCTTCCAGGGTGGTTCTCTAACCACTAGACCATGCTCCCTCCCTCCCAAACAGCTCCCAATAGAACTTTATATTGTCCGACAGCGAGGCAGGGGAGAGCTTCTCAGTGAAGAACACACAGGGACAGCATTAGGTGCACCCATCTCTCCCAAGAGTGAAGCTTTGGCTGGAGACTGAGGACAACAAAGGACATAATAGAGAAGTACCCCAAGGCTGTTAATGAGCTCAGACAGCCTACTTGCTTGGCCACGGGAGCAAGTGGGCGTGCAAGCTCAGCCGCATCCAGCCACTGCCAGCCAACAGTGGGGCTGCCTCTGTTCCTGACTCGAAGACAAAACAACTGAGAAAATGGAGGAGGAAAGGGCTTTAAGTAAGCCAGAGGTCAAACAGCCATTAAGGTAGGCCAGCAAGTTCAGAGGCCTCTTCCTGACTCTTGGCAGGGATGTTGAGGGGGTGAGTGTGGCGGGGAGGGGGAGAAGAGGAGGGGAGGAACAGCAGCTCACCTTGAAGAGCTGGCATGCAGCAGCTGCAGCCTGCCTCTCAGCATCAATCTTTTTGGTCCCATAGCCTTCCACTTCCACATTCTTAGGCCATTTTATGTGCAGAGTGACTTTCTGAAAAGAAAAGAAGAGCAGTGAAGCGAGAGACAGTGCAGAATCCAAGCCCTCTCCCCTCCTAGTGCTTGGGTGACCTCTCTGAATGCCAGGCAAGAGAAAGGTTTAATAAATATCACTAAGCAGCACTTATTTTCAGCTTGTACTTTTCAGTAGAGGATCTCAAAGGGCTTTTCATTTAGCCTCTTTTTACAGATGTGACAGCTGAAGCCCAGGAAAATGAAATGACCTGCCCACAATCACATAGTAGGTCAGTGACAAAACTAAGATTAGAACTCAGGTCTGACTCCTAGCACGCTGCCCTATGCACATGCTGCCTCCCTGCTGAAAGAAGCCAACTACAGCAAACTAGTTATGTCAAATAATCATCCTTCCACAAACAGGGTGGGTTAGAGATGGAGACTGGGTTTTTACACGCATATTAAATGTGCTGAGATGAAGAACCAGACAGAGGGGGAGTATATTTGAAACACATACTACTGTGCAATAAACCATTTAGAATTGCAATAGTGCTTCAGACATGTATATTAAAAATCACTTACAACTCTGAGTATTCCTGGCCCTTTGCCACCTACACATACAAGCACTCCTCCACAGCCAGAGGTTAATAATGGAATTACCTTTTTTCTTGGCCCGTTAGTGTGGATATACACTAGTTTGTCTCTTGCATGAGAGATCCCCAGGGCTCTTCCAATCACACTGTTGAGCAAGTTTTTCGGCTGTGGAAATTCTTTCAACAAGTCTCTGGAATCTGAAAGAGCAATGGAAAAAGTGAATGCCATTTTCATACTTGTATAGTCCTGTTTAAAGGAGCTAAAGCATGTTATAAACTCTTATCTCACTGAAGTGCTGCAAGGTCTAATATTATCCCTGTTTTACAGATGGGGAACTGGAGGCAGAAAGTGCTTTGCCCATGGTCTTGCAATGTGTCGGTGGAACAGAATCCAGAAACCCTGAAGTCCCCTGGGCTCTCAGCACTGCAGGACACTCCATTACCAACACACCAATAGCTATTCTGGTCTGGATTTCAGGAGAAGTCAGGCAGTTATGTTTACTTATTCCACTTCCAAAAAACCTGAAAATATTCTATTCAGATTTCCTCATGGTTAGAACTTTTGGTTTTGTGACTCAAGGACACACCATGAAGGCCAATCTAGAAACACTTTATGTTGTACAAACAAGTTTTCTAAGCTTTGAGATGAATGAAAACATTTCCATGATTAAAAAAAATCTAATTGAAATCCATTTCTTTGGATGCAAACATTCCCTTGAAGTGTTCAGAACCTAAACAGTGCGGCACTCGGCTAGCCCCTGAAGCTAGAAAATGAAACAAAATAAGTGAAACTAATTGTTTTAATTGACTTGAGACAAATGCAACCCCCCCTACCCTCCCTAACTCAAAAAAACTCCAACCGAACACCAATTGTAAAATGGCAAAAAGGTTATTGAGCAATAATTGCATTTTGAACAAATTGTTAGTACAAACCCAAATACTTGGGATGCACATACCCCACCACTTCCAAGTCAATGGCCTCCAGAAAGTAGTGACGTGAAGAAATGCACTGTGGGATCTGGATACATGGTGGGAGGTTATTTAAGGAGCTGTGGCTCCCTAACTCCACCACAGCTGCTGTCCATTTAATTTAAGTTTAGCAGCAGGACTCAAAAAAGAGGGAAAGGGAAGTGGGGATCTATATTGAATCTGCCCAGAGAACCAGTTACTGGATATGGGATCTCTCCTTGCAGTTTGTCATCACAGACCTCCACTTTTGCGAGATTAACTTGCACTAACAGCAACTAAGGAGGTAGGTCTGAGGAGAACTGGTTAAAGATTGCAGAGCTGCTTACCCAAGCTGAGCATATGTCCCAGCTGCTAAGATGAGTAATGTGTCATATGTTCATGCAGCACACACGTAGCCGTTTAGCAGATTTCAGTAACAGAAACATTCCCGAGTTATTCTAGAGGCCCCTTAATGAACCTTTGCACGTCACCTTTAAAGCATAGACCTCTTTCATGGAAGGTTTACAACTCTCCAGAAAGATTTGCTGAATTTCCCCTGGTCAGTCAGATTTCATCAATACATTACAATCCTGGTTGCTAAAAGTCAGGGATTTCAGGTAACGAGAGAAAGAATCAGCTGTTCAGCTACCAATACAAAGCCTAGGAGATGTGGGAACAAGAAGTGATCTGTTCTAGTCAGAGCTATTAATCTCACTCACACTCTGTGCTGTTTAGTTTTTCTGAGAGATCTTGGTAGCAGAGATATTGAGGGAAGACACATGGGAACGCCTGACTCCAAGTCAAGAGGACAGCATCCGTCAAGAAACTGATTTGCTACTATCTCTGGAATATAGATAAAGGCATTTTCCCTTCATGCAGAAATATTTATTGAAGGAGATGCCTCTGAAATCCCCAGACAGTATCATTTGCAGACATATCTGAACATTGTTCACCACAGAAGAGACTGTCTCCTGGATCTTCTGGGAGATCACTGACAGACTGTACATTGTACTGTGGCAGATATACTATCCTTAACCAACTCTGCAGGGCTTTCGTGTAGAGCCTGGCAAATAGTATCATACAGGTATAAGATGCCACAAAAACTATATTACACGGAAAGGCTTTTGGAGACCACCAACCTCCCATATTCTGGATCCTGTCCTCTGGCAAATAGAAAGATGCTGATCTAGAGTCCAGAACAATCCCTGTGACTCCCTCTAAATTTTCTAGGTTTATCCTGCAGCCCAGAGAGATAGGAAATGTGCCCTCGCTGTCTATAGAGTCAACTGGGTTCTTGTAGAGCTGTGCTTTCAGAATCCAGGCAATGAGAGACTTGGATTCCTCGATGTTTTACATGGGCTACCACTTCTGCCAGGCACTTACCTGGTCAAGGCCCCTGGAATCATAGAGAACTACATACAGAGTACTCCATGTGTAAATCTCTTAATTTATTTATTTATTGGGGGGGCGGGTGAGGTATTGGGCAGGGAGAGAGAGAAGGAAAATGGTCTCAGTCTAAAAGGACACACAGAAAAACAAACTGTTGAGCAATAGCCAACATGGTTTCTGTAAAGGGAAATCGAGTCTTACTAATTTATTAGAGTTCTTTGAAGGGGTCAACAAACATGTGGACAAGGGGGATCCAGTGGACATAGTGTCCTTAGATTTCCAGAAAGCCTTTGACAAGGTCCCTCACCAAAGGCTGTTACGTAAATTAAGCTGTCATGGGATAAAAGGGAAGGTCCTTTCATGGATTGAGAACTGGTTAAAAGACAGGGAACAAAGGGTAGGAATAAATGGTAAATTCTCAGAATGGAGAGGGGTAACTAGTGGTCTTCTCCAAGGGTCAGTCCTAGGACCAATCCTATTCAATTTATTCATAAATGATCTGGAGAAAGGGGTAAACAGTGAGGTGGCAAAGTTTGCAGATGATACTAAACTGCTCAAGATAGTTAAGACCAAAGCAGATTGTGAAGAACTTCAAAAAGATCTCACAAAACTAAGTGATTGGGCAACAAAATGGCAAATGAAATTTAATGTGGATAAATGTAAAGTAATGCACACTGGAAAAAATAACCCCAACTATACATACAATATGATGGGGGCTAATTTAGCTACAACGAGTCAGGAAAAAGATCTTGGAGTCATCGTGGATAGTTCTCTGAAGATGTCCACACAGTGTGCAGAGGCAGTCAAAAAAGCAAACAGGATGTTCGGAATCATTAAAAAGGGATAAAGAATAAGACTGAGAATATATGATTTCCCTTATATAAATCCATGGTACGCCCACATCTCGAATACTGTGTACAGATGTGGTCTCCTCACCTCAAAAAAAGATATACTGGCACTGGTTCAGAAAAGGGCAACTAAAATGATTAGGGGTTTGGAGAGGGTCCCATATGAGGAAAGATTAAAGAGGCTAGGACTCTTCAGCTTGGAAAAGAGGAGACTAAGGGGGGATGTGATAGAGGTAGATAAAATCATGAGTGATGTGGAGAAAGTGGCTAAGGAAAAGTTATTTACTTATTCCCATAATACAAGAACTAGGGGTCACCAAATAAAATTAATAGGCAGCGGGATTAAAACAAATAAAAGGAAGCTCTTCACGCAGTGCACAGTCAACTTGTGGAACTCCTTACCTGAGGAGGTTGTGAAGGCTAGGACTATAACAATGTTTAAAAGAGAACTGGATAAATTCATGGTGGTTGAGTCCATAAATGGCTATTAGCCAGGATGGGTAAGGAATGGTGTCTCTAGCCTCTGTTTGTCAGAGGATGGAGATGGATGGCAGGAGAGAGATCACTTGATCATTGCCTGTTAGGTTCACTCCCTCTGGGGCACCTGGCATTGGCCACTGTCGGTAGACAGATACTGGGCTAGATGGACCTTTGGTCTGATCCGGTACGGCCGTTCTTATGTTATGATGCCTCAAACCAATCTTGTATAATTAGGGAAGGGATAATGAAAGCTAACATCACTGTCTGATATACTTGTTCAATTTTGTTAGCTATAATTTGCAATGGTGCCTTTTCTTAGGAAAAACTAATGTGAATAAACCCCTCTCCCTGATATTTCTAAAAGAACCCCCTCTCTCACTTCAAGCAGGAAGAAGGCTACTTCACTCACTACAGTGCCATGACATGGTTCCATGAAGAGAGGGGGAGGGTTGGTAGCTGGCATGGGGGGTAACCTTTTCTTACTATCCTCTAACACTAATAGTCTGTCTACAGTAATCCCGTTCTTAGGGGAAAAAGGAAAGAAACAATTCACAATCACCCCCGCTAAACCCACTTTGTGGATGAGGAGGAGGAGGAGCTACATGGACTGCCATCAACAAGAGCATGTATTTTTGGTCTCTGATTGCCTCTGCTTTGAGAAACAGGGCTGCTTCTGAGGAAATCTGTGATAAGGAGCAGACAAAGGATGGGGAAGACCTTGTCACACGTATCTACGAAGAACAGACGTGTTTATATAATGACACCAAGGATTTTGAGATGGATCTGTAGTCAACTTCAGTGTTTAATCCTTCTGGGAGCAAAGGAGAATGGTTCCTCCAAATGGCAAAATCCTCCATTTCAGCTTGTAGATCAAGATCTGAATTGTCAGCTGAGCAACAATGTATGCGTCATAGCTACTGACTGTCACAGAAAATGCAGCACCCAAGGAGTCACCCCAATAATCATCTTACATCCTCAACTCCAGAACTGAAATGGCCTAATCCCATGTGGAGAAGACATGCATCACCATAAGTATTTGAAGATGCAAACCTGAATTCCCAAGTTGCAGTGAGTATAGTTTCCTTCCTGGCAGATTGAATTTCTTGGCACCTTCATCCAAAAGCAGAATGACTTATTTCTCTGAGACTTCTTATCTTGTCCCTCCGCCACAATCAGACTTTTCCAGTGTTGGGCCCAGTCTGCAGCCTTGATGAGATCTGCCATGGTGCATGGTTCCTCCAGGAGCCAGCGGACCAACAGATGTCCCATGATTTGTGTTTTGATGCAGTCATGTGTTCGAACAGCCCCACTTCTGCATATTGGCTTTTGACTTGCCAACTCTTGTTCAGAGGCGATTTAAACATTTGCAGGTCGACCAATCTTTCTCCATGCCTCCAGGAAGGCATTCAGCAACATCACTGTACATTTTGACATCCTCATCAAGTATTTCAAGCCATGTGCACCACATTTCCAGTCATGTACCCATCAGTGATTTTAAAGCAGTTCTGTAGCAGTTAGGAAGATTTTCTGTGATTGCAGCTGGCTAACTGCTGCAGTGGGACCACGTAGCGAATGTCACCTACCACTACAGTCTCTGTGACTGTCAAGACTAGAGGCCCTAATTGCAGATGGGCTAAAAGGTAGTAAAAACCCGGTTGAGAGAGTTGGTACCTGATATCCCCAAGATGGATGAAATGGACGCTGGTTTTAGTCTTTAGTCCCTAACAGGCCACATCTGTAGAAAGAGAGACAGTCTTCCCTTCTTGGACAGTAGACAAGTTAAGGTGGGTTGTAAAAAGCACTCAGCACTGGCCTAACTCTAGAAGACTGTGGGAATATTACTACTGACTTCAATGGGAGCAGAGTAAGGCCAACATCAAGTGCTTTTGAAAATCCCATCCATAGCACCTAAGCAAATCAGCCCCAGAAAATCCAGGAAATGCCAAAAATTGTTAAATGGAGAGACTGAATGGCCTACATTCTTATGTGGGGAATAAAAAAAAGACTGTTAGGTTGATCTTGACTGTTCATACCTTCCTCCATAGCCTCTTCCTCAGAAAGAGGCTGGAAATGAGCAAAAGATACACAGGAAGACTAAGGTCCATAAAAATTAATGGAGAATGCCCCCGAAGCATCAGACATGTGCAAGGATGAAAAGCTTGTGGCCCTCCAACATCCACTCATGTAGATAATTACAGTAGGACCTTTCTTGCTACAGGACTACACACCAGAGTTCTCAGAGACTCCATTACAAATATTTATATTACAGCATCACCCAATAGGGTAGATACAATGCAAATAAAAGACCGTGCAGTCCCTGCCCTAAAGTGCTTAAAATCTAAATATGACAACAATAACCCTCAGAACTAGGGTAGATCATCTCAAATTGGAGAACCACAATTGACAACTAGTGAGGCAAATCTGCGCAGCTGCAGAGAGGAAGGAAGAGAGTCCGTACTGGCGCAAACCAAAATTCATATGGATTTCAGTAACAGACCCAGAAAACACCTCAGATCAGAGACGCATTTTCAATATCTGTAGTGGTTTCACCAGATGTCAGTGCCAAGGTACCTGGATAAATTGAGCTGAAGACACCAACCTGACAGTGGAAGGCTTGGGACCTGCCTCCATAAGAAATACCTCAAAGTGACTTTCATGCTCCCTATGGGCTCAAGTAATAGCCACAGAGATGGAGCTCAGGCTTTCAGGGAGCCCTTAAAGACACCTTACGTGTTGAATGAGGCAGACCTTTTATTCTTTCAGTGAGCATCCTGAAACGACCTCAACCACTGGAGAACTCAATAGAAGGCAAGGAGGAAGAAGAGACTCCAGCAATCTGCCCCAGCTTTGTCTGAATCAGTTATCACTATCAAAGTCTGCCTGTAACACGCAAGCAGCATTCTGGTTGGCTGGTTGGGCTTTTTGATGTCACAAAGTAGGCCAGCTCCCAACAGTGTACAGCCAAGATCTCACTGAAACACAAAAAGACTGCAGTACCTATTATGTTAAATGGGCATTGGGAAAAAATTAAGGGAAGCACAGAGACAGGGGATGGATGAAGAAGGTGGCAGTTGTCTTGAGGGAAATGGGGTGCTAAAGGAGAAAAAATGAATTTCGAGTGTTTCCTCTCCCAGTGTGTCAAACTGCCCTTTCAGAAGCAGTTTGGGGTGGAGTGGGATTGTTTCAATTCTAACATTTGCACTAGAAAACAGGTTAAATTGGTAGCTGTTCAACAGGCCACTTTATATGCAAGAGCTGAAAGCTGTTAGGTCCTAAACTGCTACCAAAAGGATAGTGGGCCTTTTGAGGGGAAAGGGAAGTAACTGACCAATTAGAGACAAAGAAGGGTTAAAAAATGAAAATATTTGAGATAGAGGTATTTATATAACTTTTTTCCTACTATTTTTCTTATCCTTTTAGTAGGACCTAATTTCCATAGTGGAAGCTCACAGAAATAAGTCCAACCAAAACACACACTATATTTAAAAAAAACTGAATGTACACATAAACCATCATATGACAGCAATAAGCCTTCCAACACACTTCTTGGGTAGATGAAGGCTCTCAGCCTTTGGCATTATATCTCACAAAGCATCTGTGCACCAGTAGCTTAATATCAGACCTGCAGTAAGCCTGTCATGGCTTATTACTATATTTGCAAACATCCTTGAAAGACACACAACCTTTTTAAAAAGGGTATGCGAGGTTTTAACTAGATAATTGAAAGGTGCAAAAACTTTTTTAAAATGTGTGAGGTTTTAAGTGCACAATTAAGCCAGCCCTGAATGGGATAAAGACATTAAGAGGGAAACAAACTGTAACTCAAGTAAGTGTCTGCTACACACTGAAGGATGATATGCAGAGAGGAATCCCCAGCAGGCTCTAACAAACCGTTTCCCATATGTAATTTATGGAAGTTGTTACACACAGGAATGTACGGTAAACAGGAATTTTTAACATCCAGCTTACCTTTCACATTTCATTTGGTTTGGACAGAGACATTAGCTGGTCAAAGGTGCCAGCCTGCCAGCTCTACAGACTGAAGTCTGCTGTCCACAAAACAGGGACAGCATGGGCAGTGGCAGAGAAATCTACCTGTCCACACTGTCCTAGCTCTCTATACAGATAGGAGAGGACGTTTCCTCTCCACAGCCTGTTCAGTTGATACCCCCCGCATCAGATGCCAAAGAGAGGACCATTTATTAGGGCATTTTCATGTCACATAGGCTAACCCAGAAGGCTGAGAGATGAAAAGGCTTTCAGTCATGGCCAGTCTGGACCAGATTCAAACAAGTGACCTTGAGATAAAAGGATATGGAATCTTTCACCACTCTCCTGAGCATCCAATCCACCCTATTTGTAAATCAGAGGCAGAGAACAGAATGAATGTTCATAATACTGAGAAATTCACATTCAGGAAGCCCAGAACCATTCTGATCTTTATTAAAGACAGGCCTCAGAAACCACTGCCACCATCCCAACATGCAGTGCTCCACAGTTATCCAAGTAGCCAGGCCCAGGCCTCTTTATCAGCACCTGCAGTTTCACACCCGTGTTAGTGGCCACACTGGGAGAAGAGATGGGGCCCTAGAAAGCACCGCCAGCCGCCACTTCACCTGCGGACGCAGCAGTAGGAGAGGGCCGGGACAGGGCAGCAGGGCCCCCTCGCCCGCGTATCTCCCTTGCTCCAGATTCCAGTCAGGAATCCCTGCCCTGCCGGGTCACTCCAGGCCGCACGAGTCTCTCCGCAGCGATCGCACCGAGCACCGGCTCCCCCTGCGCTTGTTTGCCAGCCAGCCAGCCAGCCAGCGGGCCCCGAGACCCACAGGTCGCAGAGGGCGGCCTGTCCCGTCCACCCCATCCCTTCCCGGCAGAGGTGCGAGCTCCCTCGGCGGGGCTGTGCCGCGCAGTGCGGGGCCCGTCGCCCGGGCCTACCCGCCCTCAAGTTGGAAAGAAGCCGGCCGGCCGGCCGGGGAGCTCGGGGGGGAGGGGGGGGATGTGCTGGGCTCGCACACGGCCCCCCACGCTGGGGGGAGGGGGCCTCGCTCCCCCATTTCCCTGGGGGGCAGAATCTGCCCCCTCCCTCTATGGCGGAAGCGGGGCCGCTGCCTTTGTCGCCCTGCCCCCCCCCCCCGCGGCCTCCGGGGAAGATCCGCCGGCCCATGCGGCGTCCGCAGCTCACCCTTCACCATGGCGCCGGCTTCTCCCGCTCCGTCCGCTCCCGGCTCCTCTTCCGCTCCGGGCCCGGCCTCGCTCAGGGGGCCGCCCGCGCACAGGCTCCGCGTGGCGCCGCCCGCTTCCACCAGCCCCGCCCGGCGGTAGCGGCGGCAGCGCCGCGGCCCGGAAGCGCCACTCACCAGCGCCAGCAGGAGCCGCCTGGGCGCCGCCATCTTGCAAGACCGCCCACTCCCGGCTTCAGGCCGGGCAGGGACAACGACGGGGGCGCCGTCTGCGCCAGGAGGAACCAGCTGAACGCAGCGGCCCCTAGCGAAAAGGCCGGAGCATTGCAGGCAAGGGGGCGCTTGAGCACAGGGGCTGCTGGGAGCGGTCCTGCCTCCACCCCCTTGCCCTGTAGCGAACAGCCTCCCCCTTTCGCTCCGCCAGGCTCCGCCGCCCCTGCTTTATAGTAACTTACCCATCCACAGTCAACGGCGATTCTGCGGCCTTCTGGCAATTGATACTGTCCACTCATCCCCTACCCACCCCCCATTGGCGAGCTGCATGGAAACCACCGAGAAGTTAATAGGGCTAGAAAGCAAGGGATCCCTCGCCCTGTTACAGGGGTCCTCTCCACGTCAAAGTTGAGGGAAAGGGCAGAATGGGGGAAAATGTGCACTGGTCCTGCCCATACCTGTTCTGAGGTTAAACAAAGAACGTCAAGCTCCAGGCCAGCTCTGCCAGTAGGCCCTTCCCCCCACCCCCACCCCTTTTTATTTTTAAAGTATAGTCATATTTACATCCGACATTGTATAAATATCATTTTTAGCCTGCTGCTCCCCCTTGAGTGCCCCTAGGTAGCAAATCTACTCTTTTGTTTTGTCTCTGGATCACATGCATATCAGCCAGAAGCAACATAAGAGAAATTAAGCCTATTTATACATGTAAGATATTATAGCTTTGAGGTAAGGACCCCAAAGCACTTTCTGAATACTATCTGAGCCTCACAACAACCCTTCAAGGTAGGTTAGCATTACACAATTTTTACAAATGAGGAAACTGACCCACAGAGATGTTTATGATTCACTTGCTCAAACCAGAACAAGATAGTGCAGTGCTGCGAATGGTACCCAGATATCCCAACTTCTACTCCCCTGCTCTTTTAAATATATTAAAGGGGCACCACCAACTTCAAAAAATATCACTTCTGATTTTTTTTTAAACTATTACAAATTTGAAGAGTAGAAGACAAAAATGCATTAGCCAACCCCTTGTGTATATTTTCACCATTTCGCCAACATAGCTGAGTCATATTCTCTCCGTTTTTTTCAGATTTTTCACATAGTAATGAGACCACATATAAAAAACACCAACCAACCAAACAAAAAAGCAAGCAAGCAAACAGGAAGATCTGACTTCAAGAACTACACCAAGGGAAAGTTCAGGAGCAGGTTTAGTACCTGAAAGTAATTTTTAAAAAAGATACATACTGACCATACTTCAAGTTTGCAGAGTCTCAGTTGCAATCAAACTTCATTATTTTATTAACACTTTAGATACTAACATTTGAGAATTAAAAAATACTTCTTATTTATATTGTTCACTGTTTGCATTTTTCTCACCTTGACAAAAATTAAATTTGGTCAGTTTTAACAATTAATCGTTTTGACCATAAAGTTCTTAATACTGTAACATATGGATGTCAACTACCCTACCACTGCAGGGATGCTTTAATCCTCCCACCCCCCATCAGAATTCTTTTTTAAAATGGTCAAAATATTTATATACACCTTAACTTTTATGAAGCCTATTTATAACGTATGCACTTTGGGCTACAATTAAATTGAGAGTGCCTCTTTACAGTAGTGAGATCTATTTATGTTAGTTTAAATGTCATTTATTAATCAGTAAATACTTTGCTTGTAAACCAAGATTTTACATTGGTTAAAATGTGTAAAAAATCATTAAGAGAAATAAGGCTTTCAACAAATATCAGGAGAGGGAAAAAAACCTAATATCAGGAGGGAGATAAAATAAGAAATTTAACTTTTACATTTTTCATGCAGAGGGCAGATTTTTAAAAGATGTCTAAACAGTTAAGCTAGGAAAACCCCATATAAAAGACTTTTAACAAAGAACAGATAAAAGTGTACTTGGAAGATCTGAACACATGCTAAATCACTTGTCTCAGAGGATGTGCATCTTAGGGTATTAAGCAAATTAGCTAACTTACTGTACCAATGACAAATATTTCTGAAAAATCAGGCAGCCAGAGAGGCACTGGAAAAAATGCAGTACAGAATTTCAAAAAAGAAAATTGAAATGATCCTGGCAGTTTATTGTCCCATAAGTCTATCCCCAATATAATAATTAAACAAATATTGAGAAAAGTAGGACTAGAAGATGACAACCATAAGCAATACATGGCATTGGTTCCTACAGAACAAATCTTGCCAGACAAGTTGCCCAAATTAAGGAAATTCAGTAGATGCAAACGATCTGATACTCAACCCCACGAACTCTATCTTGAAAAATTATTTCAAATTGGTTTAGCTAGAAATCGTTAATTGGAAGTAAAACTTCTGGGGGAAATAAAAAGCGTGTGTGTAGAGGGGATTAATGTTAAATGCCAATGTATCCAGTTTATTTATTTATTTAACATCTTCACTGTGATCTTGAACGGGTAAGATGTCCATTAAAGCAGGGATTCTCAACCTTTTTCTTTCTGAGCCCTCCCCCCAACATGCTATAAAAACTACACAGCCCACCTGTGCCACAATAACTGATTTTCTGCATATAAAAGCCAGGGCTGGGGTTAGGGGGCAGCAAGCAGGGCAATTGCCTGGAGCCCCATATGCCACAGGGGCCGCCACAAAGCTATAATGCTCAGGCTTCAGCCTGGGTGGCAGGGCTTAGGCTTCAACTCCATAGGGCAGGGCTTTGGCCTTCTGTCCTGGGCTCCAGTGAGTCTAATGCTGGCCCTGCTTGGTGGCCTCCCTGAAACCTGCATGCAGCACCCCCAGGGGGCCTCAGACCTCTGGTTGAGAACCACTGCATTAAGGAAAAATCACAGATTATACTAAGTTGTTTTCAGTTATGCATACCAGTGAATGCAGAAATAAAGAGATGAGAACCATCGGTGGAGAATACAACAATGGAAAAAACGTAGCTGTACATCTTGGGGAAGACTATGGAAAACACATTCAATGGGAGGAAGAAACAGTGATGCAGAAAAAAAGAAAAGGGTGAGTGTTCAGCAAATTAGATATAAGAAATAGGGCTAGTGGTTTGTCACGGTAAATTAGACAATAAGTTAAAGTCTGGTCACAGAAAAAAGGCAAGAATCAATTTATGGAAAAAATGCCAGAAGTCACAGGTTACATTAGTTCAATCAAAATATCCTTTATTTTGCAATGAAAAGCGTTTAACAGCATTTAACTAATAGTTTAATACCACTAGCCCACTGCTTGCCAGTTCAGACTCACAGTAGCGAGCCACGGCTGACCCTTCCTCTCCCCTACATGAGCCTTGCAAAAGGGATGGCGGCGGCAGCAGCAGCATTGTACAGAAGCTTCTTATCCAGCTATGCTAGCTTCAAGACTTTCCTCAAAAAACTAGTAGTGTCACAGAATCCATGAAGTCCCTACCCCCAGTCCAGCCATGACAAACCACTAGCCCTCATGAGTTGCTGCTCTCCTTCAGCCTCCCATTCTGCCCAGATTTTTACTTGGCATCTTAAGTTTTTCCACTGAAATACAAATGTCAAATATCATTATTTTTTTAAATTATAGGATCGAAGACTTCTGATGACCTAATTTTTTAGCTTGACGTTGAAACAAGAATGGCTAATGAAATGTTATGCCACCAAAGCAGTGAATCAGAGGCATTACTTCCCAGAGCAGGGAGGTAATAGACCCTCGCTGTACATCTCTGGTGCAACCAGTCCAGGCATACTGGATTCAGTTCTGAGCAGCTCATTTTAAGATTGAGTTACTGAAGGACATTCAGAAAAAGCAACAAAAATGACCAGTGCCTGGAGGGACTGACTTATGATGGAAGACTAAAAAGAGCTAAATAAAGAGCTTGGCTGAGTGATGACAGAAAGGGACATGATAAATTGATGTTTTGAATTATGTAAACACCAAGGAGAGAGACTTATTGAACTAGTACAAAGGGAAACAACTAATAGTAGGAGGATGAAATTAAAAGGGAAACTTCAAACTAATTAGAACTAAACTGAATGAAGAACTAAGTAATGCACTTTAGGGAACAACCCTGTATTGTCAGGGAGATGGACTGGATGACATAGTAGTTCTTTTCCATCTCCAGCTTCTGTATTCCCCTGAAATGACTCTCTTACTGTACTACTTAACATAAGCACAGATACTTGTGACGTTAACGCTTGTTCAGACAGCTGCC
This sequence comes from Mauremys mutica, assembly GCF_020497125.1. Lineage (NCBI taxonomy): Eukaryota > Metazoa > Chordata > Testudines > Geoemydidae > Mauremys > Mauremys mutica. The sequence goes on along the minus strand of NC_059073.1, from coordinate 293,200,438 downwards.
CTAGCTGAAAAGTGATTTACACTGCTGCATAAGTACTAGATATCAAACAATTATGGTTTGGAAACATTTACACTTTTACAAGTAGGGACAAATTCTACCCTCAGATGTGAGGCTCCCCTTGCAGTTAAAAAGAGTGATACAGGAAGGCAGAATTGGGCCCTATGTGTTACATAACAACTGCCAATGTGGCCACATTTTCTCACACATCCTTCCTTTTCCTTTGTAGCACATTTAAACATGTATTGGTGGCACAAACACTTAAATGAACGAGGTATCAACTCACATTGCAAGGCAGTATGGCACACCTGTCATATCATCCAGCATAGAAAAGGATGGTAAAATTATTTATGAATTATTTATGAACTGGATGTCTTTGTCTAGAGATCTAGAGCTGATCAATCAAGAAAAATTAATGGTGAGAGATGAGTTTCCCAAACCAACCAAGTCCTTACCTTTTCTACATGAATTCAGCGAGAACATCTCTGTCAAAGTGAAAAGATCTGATTCCTACGAAGCAAGAAGGTGAAGAGGCAGGAAGTTAGAATTTATATTCCTCTCTGAAATGTCTAAGCCTCCACTAGCTTTTCTGATACTAACTATCTTTTAGGTGAGGAATACAGCTGAAGGTTCTGATCAAATTCCAGTTTGAATGATTGCATTCTGCTTGGCTATAGTATCTATTATTTGAGGTCTTAAATTACTGAATACAGTTGTCAGAGTAGCAGCCGTGTTAGTCTGTATCCGCAAAAAGAACCGGAGTACTTGTGGCACCTTAGAGACTAACAAATTTATTTCAGCATAAGCTTTCATGGACTACAGCTCACTTCTTCGGATGCTGACGATAGCTCATCTCAATTGATTAGACTCTTCCAGTTGGTATGAGTACTTCCACCTTTTCATGTTCTCTCTATGTATAAATATCTCCTGTCTGTGTGTTCCATTCTATGCATCCGAAGAAGTGATCTGTAGCCCACGAAAGCTTATGCTGAAATAAATTTGTTAGTCTCTAAGGTGCCACAAGTACTTCTGAATACAGTTGTTACACTCTGTTAAATAGCTGCTATGTTATATCTAGAGATGGGGAAAGTGATCCCTCTAAATATCAGTTCAAGTTTGTAAAGACTTTGGAAATATGCAGGATGAAAGGTGCTACTGATTTCTAGGCATTCACATTTTAGCCATAGCAAGTCCCACTGAGATGAAATATAATATACTGATAGACTACGCTTGTGATTTCTCCCCCCAACCCCTGCACACACTTATTTTTCTTAAGGCTGACATACAACTGTTAATGTATTTTTCCAGTTATAAGAAACATTGAAAAGTCCTGCATTTGTTTGAGATTTCAGTTGTTTTTTTTTGTCCAATACAAGTTAAGAAGTTAAGCTAGCTATTTTATTTTAAAATGCACTGTCCTCAATGTGGCACTAATGACATCTGATAGGGGAAAGAGAAACACAAGGACAACACCACATAATTTTGGAAATAATCTATTACCCATGCCCACTAGTTCGTTTTTAGAGCATTCTTGGAATTAGAGTAACAAAGATTTCATAACAGATTTGAAGCAGATCTGAAGCAGATTTGTGGGTGTTCCCATTCAGACAATATTATTATTACTAGGCTTTCAAAGGGCTCCCACTGGAACCAATAGCAAAAATCCTATTGATTCCAGTGGTGCAAGAACAGCCTAAAACATGTCTCTATTCTGAAAAGTGACTTTGTGAAAATGGCACCTTTCTTATATTCAACAGATCTACGCCCTGTGTGCACGCAGAGCCAGACCTACTGATTTTGGTGATAAGAAGTTGACACTTAGTCTATTTCAATATTTTTTAAATAAACAATTAAGAATACAAAGTTATTTGGCTTCTTACTGTGAAAAATGGTTAATTACTATAGCAAACATGATCTCTCAAGGGGATTGCCTGCATGGATCCATACTGTAGGTGACTGATAAGTGTACAGTAGGCATGAACTTGGTATTTTCAATAGCGGTACTTGTTGAGGTTGGATTCCCTCCTAGCCCAATGATACAGAATGGCAGATAGTGTGAATCCATCCAAGCAGTCATCCTCAAAGAACAGTTACAATTGCTATAGAAAAATATTTACATATTTCTTTCAGCATTGCCTGCCTGAAAACCCACTGTAGGTGATTAACAAGCAGTCTCCAAACCCAAAGAGATAAGGCTGGAGAATCTTGCTCAGCTAAGGATTCCAGGATGCTCCAAATTGGATCATCCAACCTACAAGTTAAGTCCTGGTAGTAATGCAGCATGAATATCAAAACATCATTCATGGATGGAACTCTAGGTAGCAGTTTAATATGCCTCTCTGGGGATGAACATTCCTGAGTTTTGGAGTAATGGTCATTGTAGACTTGGTACAAGATGCCTTCATGTCTGCTGGTATTGGTATCTCTATTAATTCATGGCAAATGTGGATGCTGAGTCTAATCTACTTTGACAATCTATGAGTGGGAATGGACTGATCTCTAGTATTATCCCAATATGATACAAAATAGCCAGCTCTTGAAAACTTTAAAGTCATTAGGGATTGATTGCTAATGATGTCACAAAAGCATATGGCTTAGATGAGGCTATCTTTTTCCTTCCATTCCTTTAAATACGACAAAGATTGAGACATCAGTTACTTGCATGTAGACTAAATCTTCAGTGAAAGATCTTGCACGATGAGGTCTCATGTAAGTAATACAAGAAATTGAGCCTACATAGTCCAATAGGGCTAATGTGCCTTTGGTGTATAGAATAGGTGAGATTCATGCCAGGAGGACCATGAATTCAGAGAGAACCAAGGAGGCCTCATCTGAACTAGGATGGGCAGAAGAATCCTGAAATCAGTAGATCCAAAAGTGGATCTACGACCTCATCAATGATGGCAGCAAGGTTGACTCTGATGGTACCGGGCTCTGAAGACCAAGTCCACCAGGATAGTGCACAGAGAAAACATGGAAAGGAGAAAGAGGGGATGCTTCACTATTCAGCACCAAGGAAGGAGATGTCAGAGCCAGTGAACACAGAGATCCAGAGAGATTCAGCAACAGATTAGCTCAATTCAAAAACACCACCAATGTCAAGTAATTATTCATTATTTATATTACAGTAGCACGTAGAGATCCCCAAATGAGATGCCTGCACCCCCCCCTATTATGCCTGACACTGGTCAAACACATAGTAATAGACTGTAAGCCCTTTGGGGCAGGGACTGTCTAAAGAGATAAGAAAGATTAAGGGTGGAGGGCGAACAAGTGCATAGACGGAGAGGTTAAGTGATTTTCTCAAGGTTACATAGAATGTCAGAGCCAGAGCTCATAGTCCCGTGTTCCCTCCATTGGGCTAAGTTTCCTCTGAATGACATAGAAAGCTTTGGGGGCAGTCACACCTGGATCTAGCCACCCAGCAGCTGGGTAGCCAGGAGCAGCACAGAGGCAACAGCCTGGATAGATGTACTCAGCATTGAGGCAATATTCATCAGCTAGATCCAGCACCAGAACCGGAGGGTCCAATGCCAAGATCCCTAACACAGAGGATCTCGAACCAGAAGCCATCAATGATACCAGAACACCCAAAACCAAGATGGATGATCCCAAGACACTCAATGCTGCCACCAGACATTGCTGAAGACACTGACACCAAGGAAGACCTGCAATTATGGTGGCCTCATGGCTTCTTTTCATCTTTGCCACTGAAGGAGAAGAATGATAATGAGAGATGGAGTGTTTCAAAGAGTCAAGAAGTCTGCTGTTAAGGCTTGATGCTCAGCTAGAGGTGGGAGCTTGTATCTCTTTTTGACATGACACTGGGTTTAGGGAGAATGGAACCATGAGGCTGTGGGACTTCTAACAGGCAGTTCAATGGGACATTTAGACTCAACAACATAAGATGACCAAGCCAAGTCTCTGGGTGCTGAAGCATTTCCAGGCCCAGCATTAGAACCTGACTAAGCAGAATGAGACACGCTTACACTGAAGCAGAACAGGCACCAAATATGTTAGCTGATGACAGACTTAATACAGTTACAGCAGGGACACAGATTGAAGCCAGCAAACTTGACTTTAGTAATTTTTAGATAGGCCCTCAACAGCATGAGAACAGCCCAGAAACACAATGCTCAACAGAGCATTAGGATTTTTGGCCATCTCCAGTAACTATTCCCAGCTATAAATAAATCTATATTTATATATAGAAAAAGCTGTTTTCCCAAAACAGGTCACACAAGGAAGCAACCTACACCACAGAGCTCTTGCTCACTGCCTATAGCAGTCAGAAAAAACTAAGCTGCAGTCACATCCCTTTGTACATCATTGGGTGTAGGGAAGGTCACAAGGACACTGGCAGGGAGTTCATCCAGCCCCCCCAGACATTGGTATTTCAAAATTCCCAAGGCTTGCTCCTCACCTAAAACGGGGATCCATGCAGGCAATGCTCAAAGAACTGTTTTTAATTTCTACCACAGAGGCTGATGGAGCATTGGTTCTTTAGAGAAGATTTCTGTTCTCCATCACTGCCTTCCTGGGATTTCTGCTGCTAAGTTTAGTGAGGCTGTGGAGGGTCACTGATGCTGGTAGGCGGCTTGGGGTAGCATTGGCAGTAGGAGTTCCCAAAGGTCCTTGGCACCTGCTGCACACCCAGAATCCCACTGCGGAATCCAGGTCTGTGGGCCCAGTGGGGAGCCCAGAGGCCTAGCACTAGGGCTGCATGTGGAGTCAGGGAACTAGGCTCTATAGCAGGGCTGAGGACCAGTTGGGTTGCAGGAAAAAGGAGTCAGCTGGGAGCTTTGTTTTCCAATTTTGCTTCCAATTCTTTCCAATTTTGCTTCCAATTCCAGATACCCATTTTGGAACCTTCTCACCTCATCCATTCCCCACAAAATTACCCCCCCTGCAGCTGTTAGCACTAAGGAGGAGACACCAGGCTTGAGAAACTTCCCCAGCACTATCAAACCAGGGCTCTCCTCTGGAGATTCCCAGAAGTGAACAGCTGCCTCTGGAACTCAGCTGTTAAAATCCACATCTCTGAAAACTTCCCAATCTCACACAGGCTCCCCTTCCCCCACCCAATCCCACTCCGGCTCCCCTTGCCCCCCTCTACGGAGGCTCAGACATACACCCCCACATCACCCTGGCTCTCTTTTCCCCCCATATGGAGGCTCAGACCCCCCCCATCACCCCGGCTCAGCTTGCCCCCCACATCAGACACCCCCCCATCACCCAATCTCCCCCATACGGAGGCTCAGACACCCCCACACCTCACATTGACTCCCCTTGCCCCCATCTCCCCCACTCCCAACTCCCCTTGCCCCCCATCCCCCTTGCCCCCCATCCGATGCTCAGACACCCCCACGCCTCACACTAGCTCCCCTTGCCTCCTACCGCCCCCATCACACGCCGAGAAACCAACACACCCCATCCCCACATCGCAGACCTCGCCCCCGCCGCACACAGAGGCGCCGAGCCGCCCCATCAGCACAACGCACCGGCTCCCCGCTCCCCCCTCCCCACGCACCGGCTCCCCGGCGCGGAGCCCCTCCTGCCCGCGGCGCGCACACACGCAGATGCTGCGAGCCGCCCGCGACGCACACAGCGGCTCGGAGCCTCCCACGGATGGAGAGATGCAGGTCCCAGGTCCCCGACCTCCTCACAACTCTCTAGCGCCGGTCCGCGACAGCCGAAACTACAACTCCCAGGAGCCTCTGCAATCCGCTTCCGGCGTGCGCACCGGAAACGAAACCTGCAACCTTGGCTGATACCGCCAAGGGGTGAGGGGTGGGATCTATCCCCATGGCAACCGTTCACGCCAATGGGAGGCAGGAAGGGCAGGGCTAGAGGCTGGGTTGGAAGCGGACGGTGGCCGTACTGGGAGGTCCGTCTGTACTCAGGTAAGCGAGGAGCGTGGCGAACAGGTGTGAGCGTCTCGCCCTGTCGTCGGGCGCGCTAAGCCCCGTACGCTGCCTCAGACTGTCCCTTCGCCTCCCCCCCAGTCCTGCGACCCTCCCTCGCGCCGCCGCCCCCTTGTCCCCCGCGCCGCCGGCCTCGCCTCGGGTCCCCCCCGCTGCCGCCCCCCCCCTTGTCCCCCGCCGCCGGCCTCGCCTCGGGTCCCCCCCGCCGCCGGCCTCGCCTCACGTCCCCCCCGCCGCCGCCCCCCCCTTGTCCCCCGCCGCCGGCCTCGCCTCGGGTCCCCCCCGCCGCCGGCCTCGCCTCACGTCCCCCCCGCCGCCGCCCCCCCCTTGTCCCCCGCCGCCGCCCCCCCATTGTCCCCCGCCGCCGGCCTCGCCTCGGGTCCCCCCCGCCGCCGGCCTCGCCTCGGGTCCCCCCCGCCCCTTTGTCCCCCCGCCGCCGGCCTCGCCTCAGGTCCCCCCGCCGCCGCCGCCTCCTTGTCCCTTCCCATCCTCCGTTGAGCTATTCCTGCCTGTGTTAGCTGCTGGGGCTGGGGAGGAGGGGGGACTGAACAGGGTATGGCAGGGTCACACACATAGGCCACCACCACTACATATCCTCTGGGCTCCCCTTTTGGTCTCCCCTCTTCAGCAGATTGAATTTGTCTCCTGGCCTTAGGAAGTTTGTGCAGGAATCTGTCTGTCCTTTCCTGAAGGACCCCGGGGTCATTTACATTGCACTAGGGGTAGCTGCTATTTGATTTTTTTTATTGAGTTTAGTGCCAGTGAAATACACTGTCCTGGCAGTGCTGGAGACTGGGCTCCTGGGGCCATAAGAGGCACAAAAGGAGCTTCCTCGTGTATGCCCTCCAACAAAGAGCCTCAGCTAAGATGGATGGGAATTGCCTAAACAGGGGGTCTGGTTTGGAGTTGCTTAGATCCCAAGGGGTTCCATCAGTGAAGGCCTTGACACGAAGCTGTAGGCACTGAAGATAATTCAGAATGAAATGCATAGGTGTAAGTGACTTATGGCTTTTATTTTCTTTTACTAGAGCAGAGATTAGTTCTAGAAGACAAGACTTGGATTTTGTGGTAGGAAGTGAAATACAGCAAGACTTCATCTTAACTTTAAGCACTGGAGATGAATAGTTCTATTTTTTCAATAATGAAAGGGCTGGCCATGTTAAGCAGCATATTTGTGTTAGTTATATAGTGCCGTACATGGGCATGGTGTCTTAGAAAATCAAGTTCGTACAGCAGGAGGCAACGATATCACAGGGAAGTGTTGGCAGTAGAGATAAGCAAGGGTGAAATAGATATGCTCATGTGGCAGCTATATGATAAACTTTTAATCTGAAGTTCACATCTGTCTTGGGTTATGGTCATTATGAAAGGCATAGTTTGGTGGTTTCACAAAATATGAAACTGAATGTCTCCATGCCAGTCTGGGAAATGTTACCTTTTGTACTACTGTATTATTCAATTTACATGGAACAGTAAGTGTAACAGATATATTAAGATTTAAGCTAAGTACCACCCGTGGCAACTAGGTCATTATTTAACCTTCTGTTTTGGCATGTAACAAACAGCAAAGCTGATCTCAGACATTCCCTTGTCAATGTTTAACACTGAATGCATTCTTATGAAGTACCTATCAAATAAGTGCTCTGCACACCTCAGAAGCTAGGCCCATTATGACTACCAACCTGCTCTAGATTTGAATTTGTCAGCTTGCAGTGAAAGTCTCATATCCCATTGCCGTTGTTCCTCCTAGTGACCTCAGTGGGACTACTCCTGTGAGCAGAGGCAGTCCTTAGGCATGCCTGCTGCTGTCTCACTCTAGGCATCCTGATGCCCATCTCACACCTAAGTCCTGGTAGGATCCTCAAACCAGGGGAAGATAGGTGTTTTCCCCCAATCTATCTTGCCTGTGGGGCCTGTTCAAGTGGGCATACTCAGAGGCTGCTTAACTCCACACAAAACAGCTGGCATAGGAGGAGCAGGGATGCTCCCTTATAATTTTCAGCTGAGGCATTAAGGTGCTTACATGGGAAGTGGCAGATCCTGGTTAAATTCCCCTCTCTGCATGATGAGAAGGGATCGGAACATGGGTTCTCTATCTCAGGTGATCTTTAATTATTGGACTGACTAGGATATTCTGATGTGCGTCTCTAATAATTTAATTATAGTGGAATAGCTTTAACAAATATTGGGTGAGTGAGGATCACACAATAATCTGGTGGTTGACACTCATGGGAAACTTCTGTTCAAATCCCTTCTCATCAGGCAGAGGGGGTAATTAAACTGGGGTCTTTTACATCCTGCATGAGTATCCTAACCACTAGGCTCAAGGTTTTAAGGAAGACCTCTTTCCCTCCATCCATATGTATGTATACTTTTTTAAAAAGTAATTTTTCTCCATTACATTTGTAAAATTTCTTTTTTGTCCACATAATTAAAACTGCATCAGAGAACAAACACTTTTGTTCTTATTTTTTAATTTTTCCCTTCCAGGTTAAATGCTAAGGTTGGAAAACCTATTCCAGTTCCAAACTTTTTGCTGTGGCTTACAGTGCAGAGCTTTGCTTCTCTCAATCAGACAAAGAAAATGGATGGAACAAAATGTGATGGAATAGGCAAGGGAGTCACGTGAAGGTAAGAAATGTCTGACTACTGGCATCTCCCATAATTTTCATCCAGTTTCCCTCACAACCCTGGCAAAATCAGGCAGTTCTGACTTTAGAATGCATCCAGAATAAATGGAGATGGCAGGAGTACAATGTATGGGGTGGGAAGAAAGACTTCGCTTTTTTGGTATTGCACTTTCCTTTGTTCTTCTATCTGATTAGCAGGGAGCTTCAAATACAGCATACTTTACTCTTATTCCAGCTTTTGAATAATTATGAGAAAAATGACTGAACCAGGTTTGGTTAGGTCTGGAGACTGGGGTGTGGCTGCCAAAAATGTTGAATTAGGCAACATTTATCCCTCTGAGACCTCTACAGATGGGCTGTATAGGAAGGAATAATGGTAATGAAGAGTGAGCACCTGTCCTTTGGGTTTGATTTCTGACTGCTCAGGATTTTGAGGGTAAAATAGACTGTTTTGAAGTAAACTTAAGAAAAGTTACTGATTTGGAGTGGTGAAGGAAGGGGAGTTTTATTGCTTTATACCCTCTTTGTTAATATAGGGAATTGTTTGAAGGTGCCATTATTTTAAACATTAGGCATGTTCTGTGACCAGTGCTGCTCTGTTTCCTTGAAACATGCTGACTACAGAGTACAATATTTTGCCCAAGCTTCCCTTAAAATGTCTTGCAGGCTTTCAATACTTCGTTTCCAAACATTACTAATTTCTAAGGAGTAATTCAGAGGTACCAAAGTGTGACCTGAAATCTAAATTCAGCTCACTGCTTCTTTTTCCTTGTAACTGCAAAATGAGGACAAAGTGGATCATGTTTTGACTTTTTTTTTTAATTGGTGCTAATGATCACCAACAATCAACTTCTATTCCCAAAATTTCAGTATTGGGCTAGAGAAAGAAACACTTCTGTCTTTGTATCTTCAACACACTTAAGGAAAAAAACAACAAGCCCCAAAGCCAGAAACATGAAACTGAATCTATCCATAATAAAGTTCCAAACACAACATAAATAGTGAAAATAAATTAGATTTTTCTTAAAAAAAAATCTTCAAGTTTATGTCTTCAGTGGCTATAGGCAGTGAAGTGTGTGTGTGGGCGGGGTGAGGGGGGAAGAGTGGTAGAACACTGCTTATCTCTCACTTCCCTTGCCCCTTCTGGTGGCTTCTACTCTTTCACCTCTGATCATTAAGGCTAAGATTTTGTCATGGTTATTTTTAGTAAAAATCACAGACAGGTCATGGGCAACAAACAAAAATTCACAGAGCCCGTGACCTGTCTGTGACTTTTACTAAAAATAACCATACAGGCCTCCTGGGAGAAGTGCACAGCCTCGGCTGCAGCCCCCACCACAAGGCAGGAGTGCAGGGCCCCGGCTGCGGCCCCCTCCGCAAGGCGTGGGGTAGGAGCACATGGTGGCAGGAGTGCAAGCTGCGGGGCAGAGGTGCACGGCCCTGGCTGTAGCCCCCACTATGGGGCTATGTGGGGAGCATAGCCCCGGCTCCAACCCTGGCTGCAGCTGCGGACAGCTGAAGCTGAAGAAGTCACAGAGGCCCGGTAAAGTCACGGAATCCATTACTGCCGTGACCTCCGTGACTAAATCGTAGCCTTAACGATCACCATTAGGCTTCAGATCTTTCAACCATTGAGACAAATGAGACCAATTGACAGTATTAGGCTCTGACTCTGCAAACTGCTTTAGGTGCAGCATCGGAGTCTTCACATGTAGAACAGTTTATTTAATTAGGATTTCAACACTATTCTGTCAGGTTGTCTTTCAGCAGACTGTCGTGGTCCTATATCTGGCCATTCAGGTGACTTTCTTTACAATTCTAGACTAGATACTTAAATTTAACAATGAAATAATTTCAATAGAAACTTACAACCACTAGAGAGGTGCTGGATGGAGTGGCAACTAAGGCCTGGTCTACACTAGGAGTTTATGTCGAATTTAGCAGCGTTAATTCGACTTAACCGTGCACCCGTCCACACCAGGAAGCTAATTAGTTCGACCTAGAGGGCTCTTTAGTTCGAATTCTGTACTTCTCCCCGACGAGGGGAGTAGCGCTAAATTCGACATGGCTATGTCGAATTAGGCTATGTGTGGACGGAAATCGACCTTAGTAGCTCTGGGAGCTATCCCACAATGCACCACTCTGTTGACACTCTGGACAGCAGTCCGAGCTTGGATGTTCTGACCAGCCACACAGGAAATGCCCAGGGAAAATTTGACACGCTCCGGCGCCTTGTGGATGTTCTGCAGGACCGCAGGCAGGAGGACAGAGCCCCCCTGCACTGTATCTGCAACCGCCCTCCCCCGCCACAAAGTCCCAAACCCCCCTCACCCAAAGTAACAAGAAGGAGGGGCGACAGGGACCGTGAAAACTGTCACTGCACCCCTGCAGAGTGCACAAATACAAGAAGGCTCTCATTCCCTAAATGTTGAGAAGTCCTTCCCTTCCTGGCTCACTGAAGCCCCAATCCCAGTTTCATCCCCTAAGTGTGTAGTTGATTATTAAAAGTAGTTTGCTGTTAATTACTATTTCCGTCAAGTTTTTCTACAGAAAACTGTCTGTGAAGTGGGGGGGGAGGAGGGGGTTGTTAATTGCATAGGACAGTCACCTTTACCAGGGTACAGTCACGGGGGCAGGATCAACAGCAGGTCACACACACAGTGCAGTCAGTAGGCACCCTGGTCGGTCTGGGAGGTGTTTTCCATGTTCTGTGTGGGTGGGGGGTACGTGACTTTGTGGCATGGGAGGGCGGTTACAGAACTTATGCAGCGGTCCTTGTCCCGGACCACAGAGCCACGCAGCAGGGGAATCTGTAACCGTCCTCCCCCGCCACAAGGTCACGTAGCCCCCGCACATAGAGTCCCGAAAAGGAGGGATGGCAGGCTCCGTTGAAACAACCAGTCTGGCACTGCAGACCGCTCTAGGAGCAGGAGCCTATCATTCCTCGAGTGTAGAAGCGGTGTTAACATCACTGCACACCCTACCCAACCCTTTAACGCGAATTCATTAATAAAGAAAACGTTGTTAATTAACAATGTTCCATTAACTTTATTTTTAAACGTGTGTTGGAAGGGGGGAAACGTGGTGAACGGGGTATGTAACCGCAGAAGAAAGTCAACAGTAACTGAAGTAGGGGCAGGTTCAGCTTCTCTGTAAAGAAACTGAACAGTCACAGGTTACCCTGCTCCCTGAGGAACCTAGCTTTCAAAGCCTCCCAGATGCACAGCGCTTCCCGCTGGGCTCTTCTAATTGCACGGCTGTCTGGCTGAGCGTAATCAGCAGCCAGGCGATTTGCCTCAACCTCCCATCCCACCATAAAGGTCTCCCCCTTGCTCTCACAGAGATTGTGGAGCACACAGCAAGCTGCAATAACAATGGGGATATTGGTTTCGCTGAGATCCGAGCGAGTCAGTAAGCTCCTCCATCTCCCCTTGAGGTGTCCGAAAGCACGTTGAATGATGACAGTTACCCAAGACCACCCTCGACACATTTTTCCCCCCAGCATGCATTGTGGGGAAATCCCAGAATTCAAATGGGCAGCGGGGACTGCGGGAACTGTGGGATAGCTTCCCACAGTGCACCGCTTCCAATGTCGACGCTTGCCCCGTTAGTGTGGACTCACAAAGTCGAATTAGTGTCCTTAGTGTGGACACACAAATTCGACTTTGTAAGGTCGATTCCATAAATTCGAATTAAGTTAAATCGAACTAATCTGGTAGTGTAGACATACCCTAAGGTCAATCAGAATTAAAATACAATTTGTAACCATAATCCAGGTTGCTCCAGAGTTTCCGTTCTAACAGGGTTAATAAAGTTCTCTATAAACTGTATATTTTGAGTTTGAGAATTAGTTTGAAAATCTTATTTGTAGTTTATGAGGTGCTTGAATTAACAATAGCTGAGCTGCTAAGTAATAGTGACCATAAAGTAGTGAAATGTCACTGACTAGGGAGAAGAAAGAAGTTTGAAAAGGGAGATTTAAATAAAATAAGGAATCTAGTCAAAAAGGCCCTGGAGTCAAAAGTAAAGAAAACAAATGCTGTAGATTTGGCACGGATGCTTGCTATATAAGGAAACAGTAGTCTGAGAATACATGCATGCCTCTGAACAAAAAAGGAAGCAAAAAAGCAAGAAGTAAACCAGTATGGGTAAATTGCAGCGTTCAAGAGGGTTATACAAACTCAGCCAAAATCTTTCAGAGTTTGGAAATCTAACTGTAGTGAAACTAATAAAAAAGGAGCATAAACTAGCAGGCAATGTTGAAGACAGAAATTAGGAGGTCTAAAGTGAAATTTAAAGAGCAAATAGCAAAGAGCAAAAAACAATAAATTCTTTAAATATGATCACCAGAAAGCCTTGAAAAAATTGAGTCTGCTGGATCACCAGGAATTAAAGGGAGCAAATAATGAAGATTAAACCAATTTCACAGAAGTCATTTATTTAGCTTCTCAGCATCATTCTTCATGGCAGAGATAGATACTCTCTTTTGGTAATATAGATGAGGTAATATCCAAGATTGCTGCCAGAAGAGGTGATGCTGGAACAAATTGTTAAATTAAAAGCTTTAAAAATCACCAGGCCCAGTTTGCACAACCAAATGTTCTGAAGGAACTTAGTGACTGAGCTGCTAACAAAAATACTAAAAATTGCTACTATACTGGATTATTGGCAGGTAATGTTTAACTTATCTTTAAAGCATCGAAGCTACTAAGTGTAAAACTTGGAACTTCACTGTTTCTAGTCTCATGTTTTAGAGAGAAGAACTTCACTTTAAGCAACAAAATATGACAAGATGTGTATTGTGCTAGGGTATTACTGTACATTTCCAGTTTGAAGCAGAATGCTACAGCCTTCCAAGAAATAGCAATATATCTGTTGTCTTTTCATTATAAAATAGCATTACGCTAACACTATTAGTGATTAAAAAAACCAATGAATCACTCAATGAGTAATTTTTTCTGATTATTATATCAAAAAGTCTAGTTCACAATTAAAAAGGATTTAACTTCAGATTTTACATTAATTTTGTATTTAACTTTGCCTAGAAGCAAGCATGCTTTTCTTAAGGTTTCTCTGGAAAAGAAAGCTTGAGATCTTCTTAAATCTTTCTCTTCTTCTGCCCCTTTTTCTTTTTATAAACAAGCATGACAAATGTCATCCCAGAGAGGAATCTTTTCAGAATTATAAATGCCTGAAAATAGGAGCTAGTAATGGAAGTCTTTCCTCGGCTTTGCTAGAAAATACAGCAAAAACATAATATTGAAATAGTTTTTGTGCATTTAAGTTAATAGATAATTATAAACACTAAATTCCTAACTGTTCTTAGCCTTTCATTCTGGGAAAAAATATTTAATCAGATACGATTAATGTTATAATCTTTATAACCCATTACGTTGGTAGAGGAAGTTTGCCATGAGCCTCTTTTAAACCAATAAAATGTAATATAGTTATATATTTACTTTTGTTCCAGTTTACAGTAGAAGTTCAGTCAAATAAAATTGTTGTAGTCCCTTCCCAAAATAAATTTAAAAGCTTCTGATGACCACATGTGGAAAACTTGCTTCTCCTTTGTCACAGTTTGCTTCCAAAAGCAAGTGTTCTTCTGGCGCTCTTGTGACTTTTTTTTTTTTTGTGGGGGTGGAGACTTTTAGACTGCCAGTTTCTAAATGATAGCTATTCTGATTTTCTTGATAGACTAAATTTTTCTTCTTAATTTACTTGTACTGCTCCTAATTAATACTCTTATTGAACTAACTTAGTCACCTAACTGTTCAGCGTTAATACTGTTTATTTGTTTAACTAAGTGTGTGGTCCCTGCAAAGGGCACATGTCTGAGACACAAACTGGAATTTTACTTGCAGCTCTGCTGTTATGTTGATTTACTGATTCACCTTGGACAAGCTGCTTCCCCATGGTAAAATGAGGATGATCTTTGACCAGCTTGGTAATATGTCTTTGGGATCTATGAATGAAAAGCTTTTGTTAGACTGGCTCAGTGTTTATGGCTTTAAGTTTCATGTTTACTGTGGGGTTTGTCAAATCTCCGAGCGCTCAGTGTTCCAGATCAAATGTATACAATGAAAAGACCTTTTAAAGGCACTGTTTCTGTGAGTAAACCAGTCTCCTACACCCTTTCACACATACACCTGCCTTTCAGGATGTTGATCTTTCTACTGTGATCACAGTCCACTGCTTTTATATAAACTGAATATTGGCAACCCCAGTTAAAAAAAAAATCATGAGATTAGCAGCAAAATTAATACATTTAAAAAATTGATTTTGATTGTCTTGATTTTTGAACTCTCAATGCCCATCCCCCGTGTATTTGTGACAATTAGTGTTGCCATTTCTCCCAAACATATTTAAGTGATGTTTTTGATCTTCATTGCAGGAGCTCTCACCCCCACATTTGCCAGTCTTCCCAAGTCCTCTATTAGTTCTGTTCCCTTCTCCCAACCTCCACCATCAGTTCTGCCCCCCTCCCAGCCTCACCCTCTGCATCTCTTGCAGTTCCTGGGGCTCTTCATCCCTGTCCCAGGGTTGTTGGCTTGTTTTTTTTGGGGGGGGGGGGGGGAGAGGAGACAGCAGTACAGAGATCTGCTGCAGGATCCCCTTCTTCCCCTTCCAGGCTGGAGGTGGGAGCAGCTCCAGGGGCTCTTTGCCTCTCTCACTCACCATTCCCAGCTCTAGTGTTGCAGGAAGGGAAAGGGGAGGAACAGAGAAAAGCTGCTGTTACCCATTGGAGGGAAGGAGGGTGCAGCCTGAGCTGTTGGGCTCTAACTGTTCTTAGTTTTCCTCCTATGAGAATTGCGCTTTCTGCTTCTTGCAGCAGCTCCGATTGGCTTCTCTTCCTCCAGAAGCAGGGCAATGGGGAAAGCTGCCATCTAAGGGGGTCTCCCCAATACAGAAGTGAAATATGTGAGAGGGCTGGAGCTTTTTAGAATGATTGTGGCTCTGGCCAAGTTCACCTGAGTTGCAAAGAAATTGGGAGAGTTGGCAACAGTGAAACTGAAAATAGTGCACTCCCCTGAGTTGCCTAGGCGGCAAGTCCCGAAGAGTATTCCTAGGTAGTTGCTGAACCTGGATGTTTGGTTTGTTGGCTGGATAAAGTCAGTTGATGATTGAGGTTGGGCTTGTGTTTGAAGCACGGAGAGAAATGTGTGGTACTCTAACACTAATATCCTGCTCTTATGTCTGCTTGTAAATAGAGAAGGAAGAAAAACCGTTAGGGTCTCTGAAGCACAAAGCTAACTGCTTTGCTTGTATACAATTATGAAGTGCTTAATGTGTGTATGGGGTGCTCTGTAAAGATGTGGGAGCAACAGCTTGGGTAAGACAGTGCTTAAAGTACATTCCCTTAGTGACAGATCTGTATGTACCGGTATGTATGTAGCTGGGTCTGACCCCTTGCCATCTCTGGCTTAAAGCACTGGAATCGTGCTTCTTCCTCTTTGCTCCTCTGCTTGCACTCAGGACATGGAACAAAGCTGAATCCCCAGGGCCTGGCTGACTTCCTTGCACAAGTGAGGAACTAGGGTGGCTGTGTAGCCCCTCCACTGGGGAAACCAGCAAGTGTTAGTGATACCACTGGAGGGCAGTCAGAACCCCCCCCCCCCTTTCCCCGTCCAGCTTTATCTCGCTTCGGCTGTGCCGATGGGGGGGTGGGGTAATAGCTGTGATTGGTACAGCGAGCTGTCCATTTCTCTTTCTGGCCGTGTCTACTCTGATTGGATAGAATTTCCCCAGTGAAGGGCGGTGATAGTAGCAGAAGGACCAATCAGAACAGAGGGGAGGTGACACCCCCCCTCCTCCGCGTGCGACTGGAGTTGTTGACTGCGACAGCCCGGTGCACGCGCAGATACGCTGAAAAGGGGGGGACGGGGTCTCAGAGTGCGCTTGCGTAGACTGGAGAGTGCGAGGCCGGCGCCGTGAGCGGAGACGTTGGGGTTAGTGTGCGCATGTGCTGGGCCGGCGGGGGAGGGGTTGGGAGAGGTATGCCTGCGTGGGGCGAGGGCGCGGTGTGTGCGCGTGCGCGCGGTGGCGGGCCTGACTGGGCGCGCTGAGAGGCGGCGCTCCTGGGCGCTGTATTGTCCGGGCTCGGCCGTCGGGAGGTGGCCGTGGAGGGAAAGAGGAGCCCGCCAGAACCTGCGGCTCCTATGGAGAGCCCGGGCCCCCCGTGACGCGGCGCTCTCGGCCCCGTTCGGCCCCCGCATGGCGGCGGCCATGGCCCCGGCGCTCCCCGAGCCGCCCTCCGAGGTGCCCCCTGAGACGGAGGCAGCGGTGCGGGGCCGCCAGGCAGCGCTGTGGGGCCGGGCGCGCAGCCTGTGCCGGAGGCTGCGGGCGCTGCAGGCTCAGCAGGTGGAGCGGCACGTTCGGCAGCAGCTGGCCGGGCTGGTGCGGTACATGGGGCGGGCGGCTCCCGCCGGCCTCCCTCGCGTCCTGGGGCCTGACCTGCGGCAGCTGGCGGCCAGCGCCACCGCCAGGCTCCGCGCCGCCCAGGGGGCTTGTGACTCGGACGCCACCGACAGCAGCAGCAGCAGCAGCGGCGGCTCTAGCTGCGGTTCCGGGGGGGAGACTGATAGCGAAAGCCCGGAGGAGGAGCGACCCGTACCGACCCCTGCAGCGTGAGTAACCGGGGCTGCTTAG
Source organism: Mauremys mutica (assembly GCF_020497125.1). Taxonomy (NCBI): domain Eukaryota; kingdom Metazoa; phylum Chordata; order Testudines; family Geoemydidae; genus Mauremys; species Mauremys mutica. Next base: position 293,183,241 of record NC_059073.1, on the reverse strand, counting down.
TCGCGGGTGGGGGCAGTTACCGGACCCGGGGGTGAGGGCTGCAAAGTTACCCGCCCTTCTCGCACCTGGGGCCCGAGGGAAGTGGCGGGGTCATCCCGGCGCGTGGGCTTCTCTCCCGCAGCTGCGGCGAGAGTTTTCCTGAGGTGGATTTAAAGTGCTGAGAGTCACTTGGCGCTTCCCTGCCGTACACGCTGCAAAACCCTTCCTGGTGAGAGGAGATGCTGTGACAACCGCAGCGACGTGAAAGCCGCCACCGCCTGAACTGCTCACAGCAAAGCCTAAATCCGCAACTCCTCCTCCGAGACGGGAATCTGCGTCGCCAACTTCTCCACTGCTTCCCGCCCCACCCGCTATCAGTCAGACTTCTAACCTTGAGGTTACCGGCTCCTCCTTTAAACTCTGTCACCAGATGTGCGCATTCATACAACTCACCGCTTCCTTACTGATACTACTCTCAGAACGCGGATTCTGGCCATGTTCTCTCACGTGGGTGAATAAATAAATGCTTTGTCATAACGAGTTGTTTTCCTTGAGTACCTGATCCATAGTTTCAGGTTTAAGTTTTCAAACAAACTCACTTCATGCTTATTTTTGTAGAGTTGCTTCAGTATTATAATTAAGTCTCGGCTATGTAATTTAGTTAACATCTAATTTGCTTAATCTAATCTTCCATTTTCAGGTAGAATAAAACATTGGGCAAAAAGAACACAAAGTATGAGTTTTCAGTAATAGAAAAGAAGAGTATGGTTTTGTAGTAAATGCACTGAGTTGCAAGGAGATCTTGGTTCAATTACTGGTTCTGCCATAGATTTCCTGTGTGAGATTTGGTGTCACTGTTTGCTTCATTTATCTAATTTAAATGCAGATACTTCCTTATCTCATAAGGTTGTTGTGACATTCTTAAAAATACTATCCTGATAGGTCTTCTATCAAAACTTAGAGAGAATCATAAGGACACTTTCTTGAGGCAAGGGGACAGTACGGTAACCAACATCTTAAGACCATCATATAGGGCTTTTGAATAATTTTTTAGGCCAAAACAGTCTCTTCAGGTTGTAAATTTGTGTTTGCAAGTAATCTGAGAATTGGGACTTCTGGTTTGTGGTGTTTATATTGTAATATAAATAGATGACTTTACAGAGGAGAACTGATTTGTTTAAAATGTCATTGATTTATTTTCCATAGTGCTAGTAGAATGTGTCTCTTCACAGACATTCAGGGCGAGGAAGTCCCTGCCTAAAGAAGTGTAATAGTTGGAAAAAATCAAACAGGCCATGATTTGTGGGGTGAAAAGTACAAAAGGGGAGAAACAAAGAACATTCCTGTTTAAAAAAAAAAAAAAAAAAAAAAATTCTGAAACTCACTGTTCCTGTTGAGCATGGAGATCTTGAAACACCACTATCCTTATCAACAAACAACTTTCAGCATAGTGAAACTAGGATTTTTTGGATGTATATTACAAATTAAAACCACCATGTTTTCATACTGTTAATTTAGTAATTCATTCTCTTTAATAGAGGCCATGTGTGCGCTTTGAAAGCATTGCATATTTATTACAAGCTATTGTTTTGCTTTCTAGGGAGGAAGTGACTAGCAGACTGGACAGTTAAATAAATAGGTATCTCTCCCTATATTATATTACTTTTATCTCCTAGAACTGGAAAGGACCTTGAAAGGTCATCGAGTCCCATCCCCTGCCTTCACTAGCAGGACCAAGTATTGTCCCTGATAGTTTTTTTTTTTTTCCTCCCATAAATGGCCCCCTCAAGGATTGAGCTCTCAACCCTGGGTTTAGCAGGCCAGTGCTCAAACCACTGAGCTATCCCTCCCCCCAGTTGCTTAGTTTGCGATGTAGAACCTCTTACTTTTAGACATAAGATGCAAACAACAGTTGTAGGATGCATTTAGAGCATTCAGCACAGTTTCAATATTATGTAATCTATCCTGTGAAGCAGTGACTGAAAAAAGTCATGGTGGATAATCAACTAAACATGAGTTCCCAGTGCAGTGCTTTAGCTAATACAGTTCTTGAGTGCATAAACGGGAATTTCGAGTAGGAATAGAAGGGTTCTCTCTCTTTTTTTGTGTCCACAATTCAGAAAGGATGTTGATAAATGGGAGAGGATTCAGAGAAGAGCCATGAGAATGATTAAAGGATTAGAAAATCTGCTTTACAGTGACAGACTCAAGGAGTTCAGTTTCTTTAGCTTAACAAAAAAGGTGAAGGGGTGACTTGGTTACATTCTGTAAGTACCTCCATGGGGAAAAATATTAAATAAGGGTCTCTTCAGTCTATCAGATAAAGATATAATCCCTAATTCTGTGGCTGGAAGTTGAAGCCAGACAAATTCAGACTGGAAATAAAGCAGACATTTATGAGAGAGTGTAAGTAACCATTGTTCCAATTTACCAAGGTGTGTGGTGGATTCTCTCACTAGCAATTTTAAAATCAAGATTGGATATTGTCCTACGAGTTATTTTAGGAATATTCTAGGAATTATTTTGCGAGCATTCTGTGACCTGTGTTATACAAGAGGACAGAGTAGATCGGAGTGGGCAAACTACGGCCTGGGGGCCACATCCAGTCCTCCAGACATTTTAATCCAGCCCTTGAGCTCCCGCCGGGAAGTGGGATTAGGGGCTTGCCCCACGCAGCATGGCTCCCAGAAGCAGTGGCATGTCTCCCCTCTGGCTCCTTCCCCTAGGGGCAGGCATGGGGTTCTGCATGCTGCCCCTGTCCCAAGCTGGGAACCGTGACCAATGGGAGCTGAAGGGGCAGCGCCTGTGGACAGGGCAGCACACAGAGCTGCCTGGCTGTGCCTCATGAAGCCAGAGAGGGGATGTGCCGCTGCTTCTGGGAGCCACTTGAGCCACTGGGAGCCTGCATCCCTGACCCCCGCCTGCACTGCGACCCCCTGGCACAACCCTGATCCACCTCCCACCCTCCAAGCCCCTCAGTCTGAGCCCAGAGCAGCCTCCTGCACCCCAACCACCTGTCCCAGCCCCACCCCAGAGCCTCCTCCCGCACCTTGAATTCCTCATTTCTGGCCCCATCCCAGAGCCCGCACCCCCATCCGGATCCCTCATCCCCTCCCGCACCCCAACCACCAATTTCGTGAGCATTCATGGCCTGCCATACAATTTCAATACCCAGATGTGGCTGTTGGGCCAAAAAGTTTGCCTACCCCTGAACTAGATGATCACAGTGGTCCCTTCTGACTTTGGAATCCATGAATCTGTGGTGATGGTATTGATCATTTACTGATAAGAGCACAAAACTTGGAGACTGTTAATCTTGGTTCTGTTCCTATCACTGTCACACTTGGACTATAGCAGAGTAATTTAATCTGTCAGTTTCCCCCTGTCAGTTAGGGGTTACTGATCTGTTAATTAGGGGTTACTGTGTTTTAGGGCTGTAATTAACCTTTAAGTACTTTGAGATGATTGGAAGAGAGGGCTCTTTTTAAGAGTAGATTTTTATGGTGCACATAATCCTACAGATTAGGCTGCATTATCCAGCTCTTGAATGAGCCTCTTCCTGATGTTTATTTTCCAGTTATCTAGTGAGGTGAGTGTTCTATTCCCCCCTGTGGTAACTTATTAGCTAAAAGTGGATGGAAGGGAATCATTATTGAGAGGCAGCATCCTCTATGTGGCGTGAGGGTAGAGACTGCTTTCTAGAAGGATGCTAAGATTCTTACTAGGGTGCTACCCCTCTTCCTGCTCAGGAGTTTCATCTTCATTATAAGCCTCTGATTAGTAGGTGTCTGATGAACCACAACAGTGAATGTTACGTAGCACAGGGGTGGGCAAACTACGTCCTGCGGGCTGGATCTGGCCTGCGAGCTTCTGCTGGGGAGCAGGATCTGGGGCTTGCCCTGCTCCGGTGCTCCAGCCACGGAGCAGGGTTGGGGGACTCACCACGCGGCTCCCGGAAGCCACGCATGGCCCCACTCCGGCACTCCAGCCAGGGTGTAGGGTCAAGGGCTGTTCCATGTGGCTCCCAGAAGCCGAAGGATGATCCCTCTCCAGCCCCTACGCGCTCCAGTGGATGGGGCAGCACGCAGAGCTGCCTGGCTGCGCTTCCGTGTAGGAGCCGAAGAAGGGACATGCTGCTGCTGCTTCCTGGAGCCACTTGAAGTAAGCGCTGCTGGGAGCCTGCAGCCCGAGCCTCTCCCAGCCCCTTGCCCCAGCCCGGATTACCCTCCGAACCCCTCGATCCCAGCCCGGAGCAGCCTCTTGCACCCCTAGCCAGAGCCTGCACCGCTTCCCACACCCCTGCCCCAGCCCTGATCCCCCTCCTGCCCTCCAAACCCCTCAGTCCCAGGCCCGAGCACCCTCCTATACCCCAAACTCCTCATCCCCAGTCCTACCATCTCCCCAGCTGGAACCGTCACACCCCCGCAGACCCCACTCCCCCAGCCTGGAGCCCTCTCCTGCCCATTGAACACCTCATTTATGGCCACACCCCAGAGCCTGCACCCCCAACCATAGCCCACCCCCAATTTTGTGAGCATTCATTGCTCACCATACAATTTCTATTCCCAGATGTGGCCTGCGGGCCAAAAAGTTTGCCCATCCCTGACCTAGCAGAACCTCTTGGCTGTTGTGAGGAGGGGGGAATCGTTGATATTTGGTTCTTTCTAGCCTATGTCTATGACTCTTTCAGTGAACAGCTCCAATTGTCTCAGTTGGTCTTCAGAGGGTTCACAAGAATCAGCGAAGTGAAATTGACCTGATGTTTGTCAGTTTCCCTGCACTGCTCAGAACTGAATTGTAGCAATGAAAAATAAGTTATAATGACAAGCACTGTAAAGCTATTCATGTGAGGTAAGAGGACCCAAATAAAGCAGGCTGGAAGAGGCAGAGCAATAGATGGAGAGCTTCATCTGCTAGGATGTTAAGGAAGGGGATGAATAGAGCACCCTTGCCCAAGGAGTCAGGCCTTCTGGGTCCCGGGAGACTTTTTCCTTCTAGTGGGTAGAGGGGTAGATCTTCAAAACTGATGACTTAATAACCAGAAGTAGATATAAAAGAACTTCTGAGCAAAGGATCAGGACCTTGGTGGAAATTCCAGTGTCCTTCCCAGCTGCTTTTTGGTTGGCAGAGGTGGTGCTGCGCTGCTTAACCCCACTGGAGAGGTGGGGCTTATGTTTTCATAGCCTTTGGGTAGTAGGTGTCTGCAAAGCTTTTAATTTCTGGGGATTTGCTGTATTTGAAGTGATATTCCATGTTTTGTTTCCCTCTTGATGCATGCAGTGCATCTCCTTTTGAACCTAATTTTGTATTGCTTTTTTTGTGAGCTGAAAAAATTTAGACTATGGTGTGGAGGCAGTACATGCTCTAACGTTGCCTTTGTAGTAAAATTATTTTAAAATATCGTTTTTTTTTGTTGAAGGAAACAAACACCACTTAAAACACTTAACTAATTCTTGAAGGTGTCAACAAATATGGACAAGGGTGATCCAGTGGATATAGTGTACTTGAACATTCAGAAAGCCTTTGATAAGTGACCTTATCAAAGGCTCTTTAGCAAAGTAAGGAGTCGGGATAAAAAGGAAGGTCCTCTCATGGATCAGTAACTGGTTAAGACAGGAAACAGCGTTGGAATAAATGGTCATTCTTCACATTGGAAAGAGGTACTGGGACCAGTGCTGTTCAACATACTCATAAATGATCTGGAAAAGAGGGTAAACGGTGCGGTGGCCAAGTTTGCAGATGATACAAAATTTCTTAAGATAGTTAAGTCCAAAACTGACTGACTGAGTTACAAAGGGCTCTAACAAAACTGGGTGACCAGGTAACAAAATGGCAGATGAAATTGATTGTTGATAAATGCAAAGTAATGCATTCTGGGAAAATAATCCCGCCTATACTTACAAAATGTGACTAAATTAGCTGTTATCACTCAAGAAAAAGATCTTGGAGCCATCAAGGATAGTTCTCTGAAAACATCTGCTCAGTGTGCAGGAACAGTCAAAAAAAAAAAAGCTAACAATGTTAGGAACCATTAGGAAAGGAATAGATGGGACAGAAAATAAAATGCCACTATAGAAATCCATTTTCCTCCCACACCTTGAATACTGCATGCAGTTGGGTTGCCCCATCTCAAAAAAGATACACCTCTACTCTGATATAACACGACCCGATATAACATGAATTCAGATATAATGCGGTAAAGCAGTGCTCGGGGGGGGGGGGGGTGCGGGCTGGGGGCTGTGCACTCTGGCGGATCAAAGCAAGTTTGATATAACGCAGTAAGATATATATATATATTTATTTTTTTTTGCTCCCGAGGACAGCGTTATGTTGGGGTAGAGGTGTATATTTGAACTGGAAAAAGTACAGAGTTAGGTAACAAAAATGAAATAGCTTCCATTTGAAAGAAGAAGGCTGGGATTGTTCAGCTTGGAAAAGAGATGGTGGAGGAGCGGGGGATACAATAGAGGTCTATAAAATCATGAGTTGTGTGAAGAAAGTGAATACAGGAGTGTTGTTTACTCCTCCACGTAACACAAGAACCAGGGGTCACCCAATGAAATTAATAGGCAGCAGGTTTAAACAAACATAAGGAAGTACTTCACACAGTGCACAGTAAATTATAGAATTCATTGCCATTGGGATATTGTGAAAGCTAAAAGTATACCTGGGTTCAACAAAGAATTAGGCCTTGTCTATACTACAAAGTTTTGTCGACAAATAAAACTACCGTGACGGTAGACATGGCTTTTTGTGCAAAATTTTTGTTGACAAAGTGCCAGAGTAGACACTGCACTGGATTTTATTGCTTTAATTGGCCTCCAGGAGGTGTCCCACCATGCCCATTGTGACTGCTCTGGTCAACAGTTTGAACTCCGCTGTCCTACAGCCAGGTAAACAACCATCCATCCCTCCCGCTTAGAAGCCCTGGGAATTTTTGAAATTCCATTTTCTGTTTGCTCACTGTGGAGAGGTCTGATCGCATCTTCCCAGGTGGTAATGGCAGGTTATTGCAGCAAATGCTCTCCAGCTTGCACCACTGCAGAGCTGTTGGATCTGATCAGTATGTGGGGAGAGGAGTCACAGCTGCACTTGAGCCATAGGAATTGGGATGCCTGTGGGCACATTTCTCAAGACTTGTGAAAAGAGCTATTATCGGGACACTCTGCAGTGCAGAGTGAAGATAACGGAGCTGAGGCAGGCATATCATTAAATGCGGGAGGCAAACAGTCACTCATGCTGTACCAAAGACCTGCTAGTTCTATAAGGAGCTGGTTGCTATCCTCAGTGGCGATGCCACCCCCAAGAGCCCGTAGATACTTCAGCGGGCCTCGGAATATTATCCTCATTGAGGTCTAACCTGCCATAAAAGCATCACCAGCGCACCTTTAATCTGCCAAAGGCACAGTCCACTGTCATCCAGCACCTACTCACCCTGTTGTGAACCGCTTCTTACTGCTCTCTAGGTTTCCCATGTAAGATTTCATGAGCCATGGCTGTAAGGGGTACGTCGGGTGTCCAGGCATATCAGTATCCCCCACTGTAATCTTCTGATCTGGAAAGAAAGTCCCCGCTTATAGCTTTCTATACAGGCTGGTGTTCCTGAAGATGCATTCATCATGCACCTTTCAGGACTACTCCGCACTGATGTCAGTGAAACGCGCAGGGTGATCCACAAGCGCCTGCAACACCATGGAGAAGTACCCCTTCCTATTGATGTACTCCATCGCAAGCTGGTCTGGTGCCAAAATTGTAATGTGTGTGCCATCTATAGCCCCTCCACAGTTAAGGAAACCCATTTTTGCAAAGCCGTCCACTATTTCACACACATTTCCCAGAGTCACGGACCTTTTGTAACAGGATGCGATTTATTGCCCTGCACATTTACATTAATGCATCCCCAGGGGTCAGCTTCTCAACTCCAAATTCATTCGCGACCAACTGATAGCAGTTTGGAGTCGCCAGCTTCCACACAGTGCCACATGCTTCTCTAACAATAGGGCAGTCTCATTCTGGTGTCCTTGCACTGCAGTGCTGGGGTGAGCTCCGTGCAGAGTTCCAGGAAGGTGGCTTTTCACATCACAAAGTTCTATAGCCATTGGTTGTCATCCCACACCTGTCTGATGATACGATCCCATCATTTAGTGCTTGTTTCCCAAGCCCCAAAGTGACCCTCTGCAGCTGTTCTGTGAATGCCAAAAGCAATCTAAAGTTGCTCCTATCCATATTACACAGCATGTCAGGCAACTGGGAGTCATCTTCAGTTGAGAACTTTGTGATTAACTGCACTGCCATCCTCAATGTCTTCATGACAGTTATCAGAGCATAGGAGAGCAGTGCAGGATCCATTCTTTCTCATAAAAATGCCCAGTTGCACAGCAAAGAAGGGCTGTTGAAAAATGCCATGAAAGAAAGCTGTAAGCCCGTGGAATGCTGGGACAGAAAGCAATGTATCACAGGACATTGAGCCCAGTCCCAAGATGCGCTGCAATCCACTCCACTTTCCCATGAAATATAACGACAGAAGGTGTCGAACTAGGCTGTGGGATAGGTACTCTCAGTGCACTGCTCATACTGTCGATGCTAGTGCCCCAAGTGTGGACGCGCTTTGCTGACAGAGTAAGTGTGAACATGCAATACCAATTTTTATTATAGTGCTTTTTGAATGTCGACATCACTTTTGTTGACAAAACTCTGTAATGTAGACAAGGCCTTTGATATGCTGATAGAGGATAGGTCCATCAATGGGTATTAGCCATAATGTGGTTGCGTCTCTGTGTGTTCCTAAACTTCTGACTGTTAGAAGCTGGGACTGGATGACAGTATGGATCACTCAATAAATTGCCCTGTTCTTTTTACTCCCTCTGAAGCATCTGGCGCCAGTCACAGTCAAAAGACAGGATACTGTGCTAGATGGACCATTGGTCTGACCCAGTGTGGTCGTTCTTACGGTTTTACTGTTTTTTTGCAAAAGCAGGATAATTTTCAATATTACTTAAGGTTGTGAGGTCAAGTTAGGCCATGCCAAAGTTAAGGCTGTCTATGCAACTTTGTTTTGCCCTTCTTGTGCGTATGTGTTATGATTCTCTAACTACATGATCGCATACTATTTTTTTTCCCCACAGGACCTCTTCACTCATTCAGTACATACAAAGGATAGTGCTTATTTGAGGAGCAGCTATTCAGCATTTTGTTTTATCATAGTCTTTCAGAGTTTGGCCCCATGCCTTATTTAGTGCACACTATAAGAGTATTTCCATGTCGGCTTTTTTATGTTGATTGTAATGTTAGTAGCTGTGTGCTTCATAAACACTAACTTGTTTTCAAAACTTTCCTGTAAGATGAGATGTATTAGCTGCATTCTGCAGCTGGAGAACTGATGCACTGAGAAATTAGTGGACAACTTTGGTCTTAAGTTTGGGTGCCCAAATTGAGAGGCTGAGGGCTTCATGTTTTTCAGAGTATGTAGCATTATATAACACTTTCTATGTTCAGAGCATATCTCCATTTGACTTCAGATGCCGCTGTACAGTGCTTAACACTTCTGCAGATTAGACCCCATGATCTAGAGCTGGGCACACAGAAAATGAGGTGCACAAGTAGTGACCACCGATGTAAAGTTTGATTTAAGCAACTTGCCTAGCATCATGTAAGAACTCCATGTCTGTGACAGTGATGCACTCCTAATCTCCCTTGCAACATTCAACTGCTTTAACTATGAAAACATCCTTTCTCTTCCTGCAGTCCTTTGCCTCGTGCACTAAACACATTTAAGCTTTAGCCACAAATGAGGCAGGGGTTGACTAACAGCCTCTTTTGATACATAATCCTGATTCATTCCTAGAGCATGGTACTTTCTGTGCACTGAATGAGGCAAAGAACTTATGGCAAAAACAGTCATGTAATTAGGACCGCATAATAATGCGTGTACACAGGGGGAGTCGAATTAGGTTTGCACAAGCAGTGTTAATTCTGGCATTTCATAACTTGAGGACTTGAGTTTACAGTCTTAACATTCTATTAATGTAGGCTTTTGTATGTAATTCTCTAGTGTGGGTTTTTTTAACCATAATGGGATGTTTTATGTGGAATCATTGACACCCATGTTTTTCATTGGATGTGTTGGGATCTTTGAATCCATAGCACAACCACTTGGGTAACAGAGTAACTGAAGGCTGTAGTAGTTTCACATAAAGGCAGATGACCAGCCACTAGATAAGGATGAGACCTGTATAGCAGTTAGTTTCACAGATATTTGCTGACAAAGAAATGTTGAAACTGGAATCTTGGTTTCCATTCTGGGTTCTGGAGAGGGGTGTCTCTAGTAGTCATTGTTTCTTGTGCATTATCTCCCTCCCTAATCCTGATACCCTTCTGCCCTTGTTCCATACTAGATGATCACAATGGTCCCTTCTGGCCATGGAACATATGAATCTGTCTGTCAGCACCCCCCCTACTCTCAAGTCTCTGTGTCTATCCTGTCCTGGGCTTCTCATTTAACATCTCTCCCCCAGCCCCTTTACACTGGTTTCCAGTACCATCTTTTTGCCCGTTCCAATCATTTCCCCCTCCACCCTTGCAGCACCTTGGCTCCTCCCAGTCTCTCTCTCTCTCTGCACAGCCCCTGCCAGGTATAGTCGTCTTCTCTCTTCTCCATTCTGATTGTTTGTCTTCGCATGTGCCACCCCTTCTCCAGTGCAGCTCTTGTTCCCTCTGTATTAGAGTCATGTTGTGTCCTCCTCCACTCCGTCCGGGCGTCAGCAGGAAGATAAAGTTTTTTGTGCCTGGTACAATGACCCCCAGCAGTCAGAAGCAGTGATTGTAAGGTAATTCCAGCTCAGCCGCAGGATGGAGCATTCCCAGTACAGATAATCTTTGGAGAATGTAGCTGCCAAACTCTTAAGTCTGCTGACCACGTGCAAACTGAAATTTTTTCAAAGGCTGATAGCTGCCAAATTTGGACTTTTTTTCACAGGAACAGCAAAAGGCACATCCCTGATAAAAAGCATCTTATAATGGGAAGTATCAAGCAACCTGAACTATAGGAGGAGCTGGTAATGCCACCTATAATATGACTCAACATTAACAAGTCACTGGGACCAGATGGCATTCACCCAAGTATTCTGAAAGAACTCAAATGTGAAGTTGCGGAACTATTAACTAAGATTTGTAACCTGTCCTTTAAATCGGCTTCAGTACCCAATGACTGCAAGTTAGCTAATGTAACGCCAATATTTAAAAAGGGCTCTAGAGGTGATCCTGGCAATTACAGACCGGTAAGTCTAACGTCAGTAGCGGGCAAACTAGTCGAAACAATAGTTAAGAATAAAATTGTCAGACACATAGAAAAACATAAACTGTTGAGCAGTAGTCAACATGGTTTCTGTAAAGGGAAATCATGTCTTACTAATCTATTAGAGTTCTTTGAAGGGGTCAACAAACATGTGGACAAGGGGATCCAGTGGACATAGTATACTTAGATTTCCAGAAAGCCTTTGACAAGGTCCCTCACCAAAGGCTGTCACGTAAATTAAGCTGTCATGAGATAAAAGGGAAGGTCCTTTCATGGATTGAGAACGGGCTAAAAGACAGGGAACAAAGGGTAGGAATTAATGGTAAATTCTCAGAATGGAGAGGGGTAACTAGTGGTGTTCCCCAAGGGTCAGTCCTAGGACCAATCCTATTCAATTTATTCATAAGTGATCTGGAGAAAGGGGTAAACAGTGAGGTGGCAAAGTTTGCAGATGATACTAAACTGCTCAAGATAGTTAAGACCAAAGCAGACTGTGAAGAACTTCAAAAAGATCTCACAAAACTAAGTGATTTGGGCAATAAAATGGCAAATGAAATTTAATGTGGATAAATGTAAAGTAATGCACATTGGAAAAAATAACCCCAACTATACATACAATATGATGGGGGCTAATTTAGCTACGAGGAGTCAGGAAAAAGATCTTGCAGTCATCGTGGACAGTTCTCTGAAGACGTCCACGCAGTGTGCAGAGGCAGTCAAAAAAGCAAACAGGATGTTAGGAATCATTAAAAAGGGGATAGAGAATAAGACTGAGAATATATTATTGCCCTTATATAAATCGATGGTACGCCCACATCTCGAATACTGCGTACAGATGTGGTCTCCTCACTTCAAAAAAGATATACTGGCATTAGAAAAGGTTCAGAGAAGGGCAACTAAAATGATTAGGGGTTTGGAGAGGGTCGGAGAGGGTCCCATATGAGGAGAGATTAAAGAGGCTAGGACTTTTCAGCTTGGAAAAGAGGAGACTAAGGGAGCATATGATAGAGGTATATAAAATTGAGTGATGTGGAGAAAGTGGATAAGGAAAAGTTATTTACTTATTCCCATAACACAAGAACTAGGGGTCACCAAATGAAATTAATAGGCAGCGGGTTTAAAACAAATATAAGGAAGTTCTTCACGCAGTGCACAGTCAACCTGTGGAACTCCTTACCTGAGGAGGTTGTGAAGGCTAGGACTATAACAGCGTTTAAAAGAGAACTGGATAAATTCATGGTGGCTAAGTCCATAAATGGCTATGAGCCAGGATGGGTAAAGAATGGTGTCCCTAGCCTCTGTTTGTCAGAGGATGGAGATGGATGGCAGGAGAGAGATCACTTGATCATTGCCTGTTAGGTTCACTCCCTCTGGGGCACCTGGTATTGGCCACTGTCGGTAGACAGATACTGGGCTAGATGGACCTTTGGTCTGACCCGGTACGGCCGTTCTTATGAATATGGCACATTCTCAGTCAGTCGTACGATTAGTAGTGATGTAAAGTGCCTTAAGTTTAATGTGTCTGTCTGCAGATACCAGTGAAGCAATCTCAAAGGTAATTTTAAGAGATTCCTCTGAGGGTACTAATTGGGGTGGGGGAAAGCTGGGGGTGCTATATTCATCAGTATTTAGCCTTCCTTAGCTGGTGGCTTTAAATGGACACAACTTAAAAAATATTGCACATCTTTTATCCCATTTCACATGAGAATTTGTTACTAAAACAGATCTAAAGATCTCTTTTCTTGGTGTGTTCTTTGTATTTGAGAGAGAGTGCAGGTAGTCAGTTCTGATTTCTGTATCAATAGTCAGTTTTACAGTGTTTCTTACATTCCTGAGAGGCTTTAAACATGTAGATGAGCTCTGAAAACAATGAAAGTCTGCTTATTTGCTGCTATGTAATAAACATATGAATTTCTAAGTATTTATTTTAATGGAGTAACTTTTAAATTGATAATTAATTTGAATTTTTAAAATACAATTCACTCTTTTCTTGCCTGGGAATTTACATAGGGTTATGACAAATCCGAATGAGTCCATCTACTAAGTAATGGTTGCCATTATCTGCATATATTTGATATGAATTCATTGTTTTAGGGACAAAATCTCTTCCATATCAGCATTATCACTCTGAGTACAGTGAGCAAAACTAATTAGCCGATAGGAATTTATATGTGAGCAGTTCTCTGTTTGTTCGTACTTTGAAGACTTATTGCCAGCTAGCTATGCCTGCAGGGAAACTGATTTCCTAGCTCTGCCTAGCAATCATTTTCATATTGCTCTACTTAAAATAAGAACACTCTGGAAGCTAATTATACCGTAGATGTTGCTTTTGTAACTGCAGTGTAATCTTCTGAGCCCCAGGTGGAAATGATGCTGGCTTAATAGATGAAATATGGAAGTGGGAACCAGCAAGCTGAGTTTGAATCCTGCTTTAGAGAGAAATCTTGCAGCAGGACAATGACAATCAAATGCAATTGGGTGTGCCTCGTTATGTAGAGAATTAAAGAATTTGAGGTTCCTAGCTTTGATGTGATTGATGCGTAATACGTAGTAGTGCAACTAGGACTTGATCAGAGGCTCCAGGAAGTCTTCTCAGCAGTTGAAATGTGATGGAGTCATACATAGTATTTGATATATAGAAGGAGGTGGTATCACTTCAGAGTTGACTTTACTTCCTTTAATAATGAACATCAGATTTGGTGAGCTAGCAAAAATTTATCATCTTAGACTTGTAGGATTGCCAATTAAAATCTCTTATCCAAAAATTTTATGAAATTACTAATGAGCATATCGCCAGCAGTGTTCTTTCTAATTTTTCCCACCCATGTGCTGAATGAATTTTGTTATGTGCACCAATATGGAGGTGATGTGTGGTGGGGTGGGGCCAAGGGGTTTGGAATATGGGAGGGGGCTCAGGGCAGGGGCAGAGGGTTGGGTGCAGAGGTGTGTGGGCTCTGTGGTAGGGCTGGGGGTGAGGGACTCAGGGTTGGGGCAGAAAGTTGGGGGTGTGAGAGCTCTGGAGTGGGGCTGGAGATGAGGGGCTCTGGGGTGGGGCAGAGGGTTGGGGAGCAGGGGATGAGTTTGGGGTGCAGGAGGATGCTCAGGTCTACGGCAGGAAGAGAGGACTCCAGTTCTCTTTCCCCACAGAAGCACCTGGGCTGGGTTGAAGAGGTGCCTCTCCCTGCCACGGCAGCTCTGGGATTGGGGCTTCAGAATAGGCAGACCTCCCCTGGCCCCAGTAGGTCTGGGCTGCCCCTCCCTGGCTGTGCCACAGCAGAGTTGGGGACGGAGGAGGGGCACCCCTCCCATGGCCGCATCAAGTCCCCGGGTGGGTTCCTTGAGCATCTGAGTGGTGCTAAATAGGCTGCTGAGTGGCTGCGCAGCTTTCTGAGAACTTAGAGGCAATACTCCTTAGTAAAGTCCCTTAAGTGTTGGAAGAATTCAATTCAGTGAGGCTGAAATATTGCACAGGATCTCTCTTTAAAAGCAACGTATACTTGTACTTGAAGAGGCCACCTAACTAAATTAAAAATGTGAGTGTGTCTTGGGGGTTGGATGTTGTCACTGAGATCCTGATAAACACAGGGAATTCCCAGGCACCCCAGTATCTACACCTTTCCTCCCGCCCCCACCCTGCAGAAGTAGTCTCAGAAAGGAATTAATCCATGTGTTGTAAGACTTTGTTAGGATCAGAGCCTCTAAATTGGCATTGGAAGAATGGAATTATCACCCTGAAGAGTTAGACTTGGGTGTGCAGCAGAGAACTTTCTTTAACTGGTTCTGAGTCTGGAACTCACTCCCCAAAGAGATCGGGATGTCCATGAAGCTCTGTCTCAGGAAAAAAAAAAATATAAATCCTACTTTTGATTAGGCTTTTCACAGTATCACCGCAGTTTTTTTTTAAAACGCCAGTCTCTGCACACTGCAAGGAAGAGAGAACTATATCTTCAACACTTCAGAATTTTGTGAGTTGCTCATGCTGTGGTGAAGGGAACTGTATTAGAATCTAACTGGAATCACATCTAGATGTAACCCAAGCTTGCTTTCTGGATATTCAGATTTTTTTTAGAGTAGCGGGAGAGGCTAGATCTGCAAAAACAGTACAGCATTTACTTAAGCATCACATATTGGTTAGACACTCTTCACAAATTTAAGCTGACATCTGTTTTGGCTGTCATGTAAACTTAAAGTCAAAACCTAATTTGTTTAATCTGTTTCAGCATTAGACGTGAGGACAAACATTACTAGAGAACTACAGTTGGAGTTGAGAACTTGATTATAATTTGAGAACCCAGCACAATATCACAGGTGAGGCTGACAGTGGAAGCAATAAGATTGTATTGAATGTTAGTGAAAAAGCTTTAATATTCTCCCTGTGTGCAAATGCTTAACTATAAGTGCCTTCCAGTCACAGCAGAACCTTGCTGATGCACATATTAACTTGCATATGTTACCAAGTGGTCTTGCTTCACTTCTGAAAGATCTAATATCAGGGTGCAGTAGTAAGGTTTTGTGTTACTGATTTGACTGTACAGAACACTTATCGAGATGAATACAAAGTATTATCAGTTATAACTAAATTTCATTGTGATTTACACCTCTACCCCGATATAACGTGACCCAATATAACACGAATTCAGATATAACGTGGTAAAGCAGTGCTCTGGGGTGTGGGGCTGCGCGCTCAGGCGGATCAAAGCAAGTTCGATATAACGTGGTTTCACCTATAATGCGGTAAGATTTTTTTTGGCTCCCGAGGACAGTGTTATATCGGGGTAGAGGTATATTTATTTATTTTTAATTGTTCACTCTCCAACTTGCAAAAGCCATAACTGCTAGTGCAAATTAGTGATGTTCTGCTGTTTTACCATCTGGGAGTGAATTTTTATGGAAAGTCAAAAGGCTTATTTCTATCTAAATCTGAAATGTTAAATATTTAACTTAGATTTGTTAGGGTTTGAGGATCAGAGTATGTAAACATTTGTGGTTCTCTTAGTCATTTAGCTAAGGAAACAACTTGATTAGAAAGGGAGAATATAATTAGCATAATATCAAATCCCCTGCTAATGCCAGTACTGTAATGGTGTCCTTCAGAACAGGAAACAGGAAAATTAGTATGTTCTTCTGTACATCCTTAAGGCTGCCTGTGTTTAAACAGAGCAAGATCTACAGTTGGACTTTTAAATTGTTATCTTGCTGCAAGGCATCTGCTCATAGAAACATGTGAGCAAAGAAATGTGCTGACTCTTCCTGTTATAAATTTGCTTCCTATTAAACATCCGGCTTAATATTGGAGCACTGAGATGACTGCCATGATGACTGATATTTTGTTTGATTTGTAGATTTTCATGCCTCTGAAATTCCTTAATAGATATCTAGGTATCCATCATAAATGGGACCATACAGTGAGATAATTTGGCCTTGCTGGATGAAGGGACCTCCTTTACTGATGTTATATGGGGAATTCTCATTGCCTTCCAACTGGTAATCCAATTTGGTGTCTAGAAGTTTAAACCATATAGTATAAAATGTCAATATTGACCTAATGTAGACAACTATTGTTGCTAAACATGGTGATTGGAGTGTATGTAAGAAAATTCCTCTGAACTATCTCATGTTCATATGTATTGCAGCGCTAATAGCTAGTGGAGTGCACCAGGAGTTTTTAGAGGAGAGAAGCTATTTTTCCTCTCAGGTATTTCTAGATCACCCATGACTAGCATGCTAACACCCTCTATTACAGTGGCTCTCAACCTTTCCAGACTACTGCAGGGAGCCCCGGGCCCTTTAAAGCACCAGCCTGGGGAAGTTGGTCCAGTCCAGCACAGCCTACTGGCTCTTGCTGGTATGCCGTACCAGCCTGTACTCCGTACCAGCTTACTTTCACCTCTGCTCCCTCCCTTTGTGAGGGTCTTAGACCCTCTCCTTGCCTCCCTCATGTAAGCTGGGATCTGGGTTGCCTTGTCGCCCAAAGGGTATCTGAGCCCATCTCTGTTTCCCTCTCTCCCTCCCCCCGAGTGAACCAGGTTTTGGGGAAGCCCTGCCCTTGGATGGAGAGTTTAGAACAGGAATACTTGGAGCACACATGAAGAGCACAGTGCGGATATTGGGTGAGGATCTGAGAATGGGCATGTTTACATCAGTAACTCTTCAGTACTGGGATGGAGAGATGGGACCGTCAGTTACATGAATGAAGTAGTTCATACATCTCAGAACTGTTGTTTCAGGTTGTATTCATTCCATTGGCTGTTATTTTATCAGAGAATATTTCATTGACATGAATGAGCCACTTCAGCACTTCGCTGAGCCTGCTATGCTATGATGGGTTTGTAGTGCCCCCACCCCACCATTTTCCCTCTAATTATAGCAGAGTGCCACCAGCTCTGTTGTATTTGATCAAGACAAGCTTTCTGTTTAGAGCACTTGAAGTTGAGCTTTAAAGTCCATACAGTTACTCGGATTGCCTTGAAATGTTGTGCACTTCATGGGGAAGTGGGATTTGGTCAGTGAACCAAATTTGGGACAATGTGAACAAGGGGTTCCCAAGATACAGCCCCCAGAAAAAAAAGCTCTTAAAGTTGACACATGCAACGTTTTCATGCACAATTAGAGATCCATCCATGGCTGAGATCATTGCACTAGTGTCTCCGGTGCTCAAGGGTTACCCCTACAAAATGCATAGCACCCACCAGTTCTTTAGGAGAAATCAAATTCCAGCATTCTTTGAAAAAGAGTGTTTCTCCAGGTGAGTGTTCTGGTAAGCATATCTAAGGCCCCACTACCTAATGGATTACCCTCTGCATGTACAGAGAGAGAGCCCAGTGGTGGTGAAAGCCACCTAAGATTTGCAGGACTTCAAGGGAATGTTCTGGCCATTGAATCTGAACCCCACAGAGGCACACTGAATTCAAATCCCCAACCCAGGGTAGAAATTAAAAAGGGAAGCATATTGCTTGAATCTGCTTCTGTCAAAAAATAATTTTTATTTTGGGGAAATATAATCTTAGTATAGTAAATATTCAAAAAGCACTGAAACTATTTTTTCAAAAATGAATTGTATCTGCAAGTGTATGCTGGGAGTGGAAGGTGATTGGGGTGGAAGAGTGGGTGGAAATAAGCGAGGAAAGGGTTTGGGGGGTGTGAGGAGAGGGATAAATGGGGATGGGTGCATAGTAGAGGGATTAGGTGATGGGGAAATGTGGGGGTAGGGACATCAGGAAAAGGGAACGGGGTGGGGATGAGTGACAGACTGTGGGGAAATAGGAGCATATGCGTCTGTCACCCTGATATTCCCCTCCCATGTGTGCGCCATGATCTGGAGGGCCCCAGCCCATATATAGGGGTTTAATACCCCTGCCTGCCCCCTTCTCTGAGCTAGGATGTGGGGGACCTTGTCCTTCCAGGAGGTCAGAGCCTGTCTCCCTATTCTCCACTATATGTGGGGGAACTGGGAAAGCCCCGTCCCTTGGGTATGCAGCTGAGAACAGGCATACTGGGAGCATGCAGGTGTTGAGAATAGGCATGTTTATTGTGGCTCTCCTGAAGTTGGCTGGATACGGGGAATGAGATTGATATGAATGGAGTCATTCATACATCTCAGAACTATTGTTTCAGGCTGCAATCATCTTAAGGTGTTTTTATTCAGGCATGCCATTGTATTGAGATAAATGGGCCACTTCACCCCTTTCTGAGACTCCTATGCTGCAGAAGGATGTGTAGTGTTTGCTACACATACCAAGAATGAAGGGGGTTGGGCATGTGAGGGGAAAATGCAGACTGGCCACGGAATGCACAGGATGCCGCTCCTTTTCAGAAAATTGTGTTAACATTTTAAAACAGCCTTTGGGTTCTCTCATCATCTATAGGGAAAATTCTGATTTGACAGTTGGAAAATGGGATACAATGCCACATAGACACATTAGGGAATGCCTAGGATGTGGGGAAGCTTGGACAGAATAGCATGGTGAGGGCCAGTGGAGAGGGTGGCTGGACTAGCAGGCACAGGACTGGCTGGAACAGCTGTGTGGCAAGGGGCAGGGAGAAGAGTGCAGGACCAGAAGTGGGTAGTCCACTGTTGTTCTACATGTTGTCTACAGCTGCCCCAATGACCACTAACTCCTACCAACACCTGCAACTTTCAGTGTAAAGGAAAGGACCTACCTGCACCTGCCCTACACTCACATAGCCTATTCAGAATACCACTTTGCACTTACGGTATACCATCTAAACCTATACTTTCCCATACCCATCATTTAAACCCACAGACCGCTCTCATATCCCACCTCATTACTGACCATTCCGGTTGCTTGGCAAGTGTCATGGACTCACAGATCGTGCCCACTCTTGGCCATATGCGGTCTGTGGGGGGTGTCCCTTTCAATGAGACAGCCCTTCTCGGGTCCACTCTTTTTTGGGATTAGGCCCCTCCACTTCTGGAGCTGCATCTCTCTGAGCCTTCGCACTCCTGTCTCTCACTGTGGGCCCCCTCAGGGAGTCCACTCGCTCTGGACCCCTGGGGCCTCCACCCCCCTGAAGCAGACAATGTAACCCTGTTCCCTAGACCGGAGTGACTCTCAGCCAGTGTAAAACAGGAGGGTTTATTGAGCGTTGAACACCGCACAGGAAACTCTCAGGGCCTCAGGCCTGGCCTCCTTCAGCACAGCACATCCCAGTCTCCCCTGCATCCAGGTGGGCTCTGCCTCCTCTCCCTCTCCAGCTGGGCATCCAATATCACCTCCCCCAAGCCCCGCCTCTGTCCATTGTCTTCTCTCCAGGGAAACCAGGTCGCCTGGGTGGCCTGTTCTGGCCTCTGGCTGGAACCGGCTGGTTAGGTCACGGGGTCCTCTCTTTATAGCCCATTGTCCTCCCACTGGCCAGAACCAGCTGAGACTCCTGAGCTGGGTCATCAGGTCACCAGTCGCTGGGGTATCCGTCCTCCAGGCCATTGGCTGAGGTCCCAAGTTCCCTCTCCTGTCCTCTGTAACAAAAACTCCCTCTCCCCTCACCTAGTTAAACCAGTAACACCCAGGGACACTGAGTCCCACTCCATCTGCAAGCAAACCTTTTGAAAACACAGGAACCCCCCCCCCCCACTTTGTCACATCAAGACACTCCCCTTCCCTGCCCTGTGCTTTGCTAATGAGACATCCTACACAATTTTGCAATAAAATTATTCAGGCAACTAGGCTAGGTTCACATGCTCCCTTTTTCTTTACTCGCACCCACAGGGTGGGCTCAAACCCATCTGACATTACGCCACAATTCTGTGATGCTCCTTAAACTAATCTCTCTCTCCTCAGCTCACAAACACACCTCCACTAATCTGCCCCACCTACTCTCTCCACCACTCAAGCCATTTAGTACAGCTACAACTCTCTCACTGGATGCAGTTTCAGACCATTGCGGATAACTCACCAGTGGCTGCCAGCTCCAGGGGGCAATATTAAGGTTATATAGGGTATGTAACTTAACTGTGTCCTGTTTTTTCTGAAGTTTGAGTTTTGGAAAACTTGATATTATGGAAGGTCACAAGCTGTCACTGGGAAACCTTAACTCTAGATGAAAGTGAGCATCAGTGATACTGTCTTTCTGTCTGCAGAGGCTATACTTCTCAGGCCTGACTTTAACCTAACACTGGACTCTGTCTCTGCCTCACAGAGGTGATCTGCTATTGTAAAAATCAGTCTTTCATCCAGTGTCAGTCAGATTTGAAAGGGATACTTGAGTGGAATTATCAATCTTATTGTTTTCCCTCCACTACAGGGGTTCCTTCTGTCTCAGGAAAAGTACTTGGATTCAAGGACTGACTCCTCAGAAAAGCCGTCCCTTTCTAATGTATTGGACCAATATGAGCCAGATGGGTGTGTGTTCTGCTGAAGGCCCCAGCCTGGGATATCAGCAGAAATCCCTTGAGAGGTCTGCTATAGGGTGGCAGCAGTTGGGAGGGAAGCTGGGCCTAAAGGCTCCTTGCCCCACACTCGAGCATTGGCATTGTTCATGCTGTGTTCAGATCCCTCCGTCTGCACATGAAGAAGAGGGAGGCAGCTGAGCTCCACAGGCAGGAACATGACCCTAGAAGGAAGTAAACAATAAAACTTGTTCAACTGGCAGAAGCAAAGTCTATTGTTCAACTATCATTAAACATGTGAAACTTAACTGAGAGTTCCTCTCAGGGGGTCTTTAAAGTGAGTGTATGAATATCTAAGCAAAAGTTTTCATAAGACCCAGTAGCTTATAAAGCACAGCCTTGAACCTTCATTCTGATTCTTATAACTCTACCATATTATGGCACAATCTTTAATCTAAAAATACACCTAATGTGTAACATCAGTATTCTATTGCTGGTGACTTATTTAGTACTGGTGTCAGACTCCAGACTAAATTCAAACTTGCTTCTCAATAAGGGGTGCATGTGTGGCAGCCTATGCTTGTTACAGTTGTATACAAAGATTAATATTAAAAAATGTATCTGAAACTAGATTATATCCAATGCATAATGTGAGAATTTCAGATTAAAAGCTACGGGTGGCTGAGACAAGGTTAAAGATATCAAGACTTCAGCTGATGAGCGTGCAATTTTTTGAGTTTCTTTTGAGAACACTAAGCCTTGTAAAACCTTGAATAATTGAAGTGCTGACCTTGAATATAGTTAGAAATGTGAGATTAGCAGGAAGTCCCTGATGGTGTGAAGCCAGAAGCAGAGGATTGGTTGTTCAGTAACTGGAGATTGTTTTTGTTGTGCAATATGTTATGGAATGTCATTCTGAGTAAAGCCATTCAGTCAGCCATATGCAGTGCTTATGAAATTTGCTGCTCTTAGCATCAAGGATAATTCTTGAGTGCAGGGGACTGGACTAGAGGACCTCTGGAGGTCCCTTCCAGTCCTATGACTTTTACTTTGGCATCCAAGCTCTGCAATTTTAAGAAAAAACTAAAACTTGATATCTAATGAAGACTTGGGAGAAGCTATGTCTCTCTGAAAGTATGAAGGTGTTAATTAACAATGTGAACTGCTCATAAATATTTGAGATCTTATTTCAAGAAGTCTTTATTTATATTAAAAAAAAAAGCCAGACTTGACACTTCCAATATTTCTAAAGTAAACAAAGGGATAGGAGCATGTCTCACGCTTTCTTCACAAACCATAAAGAAACTAACATAATTTTTTAAAAAGTCCTTTATATATCACCTTTAGAACAACCACTTTTTTAGTAACAAGCTGTGTTTGTCTGTCCATACTGCAGGCCTTGCTCCACTCATCATTCGCAGATTCCAAGGCCAGAAGGGACCATTGTGATCATCTAGTCTGACCTGTATAACACAGGCCATAGAACTTCCCAAAAATAATTCCTCCTAGAGCATATCTTTCAGGAAAACATCAGTGTTACCTGTTTCACAAAGGTCCTGTTCTTTACAAGTTTCCATCTCTCTTGGCTGCAGTGTGGTTTTTAAGAGGGAGAGGTGCTTTATTGTTCAGATCATATTAAAGAGGCTCAGAAGGCACGACCAATTTGAGACCTTGACTCTGCTTCTCTAAATGATCTATCTAGAACTTTAAAAGGAATAAAAGCCCCTCCTTAATTTTATTTAACAATGAATTTTATTAACATTCCTGTGGCTACATCACTGACTCCCATACAAAAAAGGAAAACCATTTCCCAGTAACTGTCGTAGTCGGTCTGTCTCCTCCCCACCCCATTTTCCCCCTCTAAGAAGGGAAATTCCGTGATGTGAGAAAGGGACATCTGGCCTTATTCCTACCTTCTTGTAAAGCATCTACATTTCTCAGAAGTTCCTCTCTGTAGTAACCACTTGATATAGTTATCTGCTCTCATGCGGGCCACTTACTAAAGAACAGAAGTGCTGTATTTAAAACACTGAGCAAATGAAAGATAAAGCCATCATAATGACAGTTCAGGAAGAGGACTTGGAGAAAGAAAGGAAAGGGTTTAATGTGTTCAACTACCCTTGCTGATTGTTCCGACTATGTCTTTCATTAAAATTGAATATCTAGTTATGCTTTGTTTCTTTCCACCTCTAGCAATCTGACACAGAATCAGAAAGTGTGTTTTTAACATTTGCAATTTAAACTAGCAGTAAGTGTTTATGCACCCTTTCTCATTTTGATGATGGCAGTTAACATTGCCCACTATTATAGAGAAGCTAGACTTGGATTTCTGCACTTAGAAAATTCTTTGGAAATAATCTGTCTGGACTAATGGAAAAATGTGTGGTGGTGCAATACTATAGATGAATAGATTTTAAGGCCAGAAGACAGACACTTACAATCATCTAGTCTCATGTCCTGTCAAATAGGTATTCAATCTCCATGAACCTTTGGGGGGGCAGAACCACACCTTTGAGTGGTAGCAGTGGTAGTTTGTATCAGCAAAAGGAACGAGGAGTAGTTGTGGCACCTTAGAGACTAACAAATTTATTTGGGCATAAGCTTTTGTGGGCTAAAACTTCATCAGATGCATGCAATGGAAAATACATAGGAAGATATATATGTACACAGAGAACATGAAAAAAATGCATGTTGGTATACCAGCTGTAATGAGACTAATCAATTAAGGTGGGCTATTATCAGCAGGAGGAAAAAAAATCTTTTGTAGTGATAATCACTTACCCCTTAACCAGTGATGATGAAGCTCCCAGTTCATTCTGCCTCCAGCTTGATCTAAATTTTAAGTGTAGAGCCGGTCTGAATTTACTTGCTCTTGTGTTTATCTGACTGACATAGAATAAATAAAGGAAAGAAACATACTAGCTTCCTTAAAACTGTAAGGAATATGGTGATGGGGGACACAGAAGTACTTAAGTTGTAACTCCTGTAACTGACCATTCATTAACTGAATTTTACTGCAAGATTTAAATGGTTTAATGTAGAAAGTGAGTTGGACCTCTGACACTACACAGGGGCGGCTCCAGGCCCCAGCATGCCAAGCGCGTGCTTGGGGCGGCAAGCCCTGGGGCGTGCTCTGCCGGTGCCGCAAGGGCGGCAGGCAGGCTGTCTTCGGCAGCATGCCTGCGGAGGGTCCGCTGGTCCCACGGCTTCGGTGGACCTCCCGTAGGCAAACCGTTGGAGGCAGCCTGCCTGCCGTGCTTGGGGCGGCAAAATCCCTAGAGCCGCCCCTGACACTACAGAAGAAGATCCCATAAAAGACTTAGTGTTGCTGCAGCTGATTCAAGAATTCAAGTATGTCAGCATCTTGGTACAGTGGTGTGTGGTTTTAGAAGTTCTTATAACATAGAATCTGCATTAATAAATGAAGGAAAATACCAACTTTGTTTAAAGTAAAAATCCACTCTGCAACCTATATATAACTTAAATTAACTTGGTAATTGCACATAACTGGCATGTGTGTTCTGTAGGCATAGAATAGTATTTTCAAAGATAAGCATACTAACACATTGTTGTTAATGGTGCTCAACATTTATTTTTAAATAATCAGTAATTGAGGCTTTGGGGGGGGTTACCTGAGGTGCCCGGGATGAATCACTACCAACTGCTTACAGCATCACTGTGCCTTGTCTCTGCCAACCAGGAGAAACCTTCTCCAACTACTGGTTGTTGGCAACATAAGCACTCCACTCAGGGCTCCATGAGCCCTGCATTTTCTCTCTAAAGGCTAGCAATTTACACACCCCACTATGTTACACTTGGGTTCCCAGTCCCTTATCTTCTGGACACCTTCAATGTACACTGATCTGCTGCATCCATTGAAACAATGCATCCTAGTTCATGGGTCTCCCTCAGTTCAACACTCTCCTTAGCATAAGGCACTTAAACAGATTTATAATAAAACCAAATTGAAGTTTACTTTTTCAGAGCTTGAGTTAAATATTTAAAAAAAAAAAGGCAAGTATAAGGATTTGTAAGCATAAGGTTACAGGTAAAAGAAAAACATAAGACACAAATTATAGCCTGTACTTATTAACTTTCCTCTAGTAACGTAGGTCTCACCCAAAGGTTAATATGGTAACTCCTCGCTTAACATTGTAGTTATGCTCCTGAAAAATGTGACTTTAAGCAAAATGATGTTAAGCAAAACCAATTTCCCTATAAGAATTAATGTAAATAGGGGGAGATTGGTTCCAGGGAAATTTTTTTCACCAGACAAAAGACTGACCATCCATCCATCCGTGCACACACAGTATAAGTTTTAAACAATTTTTAATACTGGTACACAGCGATGGTGATTGTGAAGCTTGGTTGAGGTGGAGGAGTCAGAGGGTGGGATATTTCCCAGGGAATGCCTTACTGCTAAATGATGAACTAGCAATCAGCTGAGCCCTCAAGAGTTAACCCATTGTTGTTAATGTAGCTTCACACTTTACAAGGCAGCACAAATGGAGGGAAGGGAGACAGCATGGCAGACAGACACACACATTTTGTGTGTGTGTGTGTGTGAGAGAGAGAGGCGCACTGCCCCTTTAAGTACATTGACCCCACTCTAAGCACACTGCCTTTTTAAGTAGATCAGCAAGTTGACACAGAAGCTGCTGCCAGGAAGCTCCCTTTGTCCTGAGCCCTGTCGTGGTCTTCTCCTCCCCTCCCCTTCCCCCCCCCCCCCCACCGCACAGCAAGCAAGAGGCTCCGGGGAGCAGCTCCAAGGCAGAGGGCAGGAGCAGCACATGGCAGTGGGGTGAGGGACAGGTGAACTGGCAATTGATAGCCTGCTGGGTGGCTGTCACACGGGAAACTTTGGGGAGTGGGGAGCTGATGGGGGCTGCCAGTCCACCCTGGTTCCAAGCCCCCACCAGCTAGCTCCAACAGGCTGCTCTTCCTGCAAGCAGCGGACAAAGCAGGCAGCTGCCAAACAACGTTAGAAGGGAGCATTGCACAACTTTTAGATGAGCATGTTCTCTAATTGATCAGGAACATAACAACGAAACAATGTTAACCAGGACCACTTTAAGGCCTTGTCTACACTACAAGACTATTTCGAATCAACTTAGTTCGAATTTGTGGATTCGACCTTATGAAGTCGAATTTGTGTATCCATACTAAATACACTAATTCGAATTTCTGAGTCCACATTCACGGGGCCAGCGTCGACTTTGGAAGCGGTGCACTGTGGGAAGCTATCCCACAGTTCCCGCAGTCCCCGCTGCCCATTGGAATGCTGGGTAGAGCTCGCAATGCCTGCTGGGGGAAAAATGTGTCGAGGGTGGTTTTGGGTAACTGTCATCATTCAACCGTCACTCACAAACGCCCTCCCTCCCTGAAAGCGCCGGCGGGAAATCTGTTCGCGCACTTTTCTGGTCAGTGACAGCGCGGACGCCACAGCACTGCGAGCATGGAGCCCGCTGCGATCATCGCCGCACTTATGGCCGTTGTCAACTCCTCGCACCTTATCGTCCACCTCTGCAACAGTCAGCTGCTGAGAAATCGGGCGAGGAGGCTCCGGCAGCGCGGTGAGGAGAGTGGCGCAGACCTCTCAGAAAGCAGGGTACGCCGGGCAGTGGAGATCATGGTGGCAATGGGTCAAGTTCATGCTGTGGAACGGAGATTCTGGGCCCGGGAAACAAGCACGGGCTGGTGGGACCGCATAGTGCTGCAGGTCTGGGATGACACAGAGTGGCTGCGAAACTTCAGGATCCGTAAGGGCACTTTCCTTGAACTGTGTGACTTGCTGTCCCCTGCCCTGAAGCGCCAGGACACCCGGATGCAAGCAGCCCTGAGTGTGCAGAAGCGAGTGGCCATAGCCCTCTGGAAACTTGCCACGCCAGACAGCTACCGGTCAGTAGCGAACCACTTTGGCGTGGGCAAATCTACCGTGGGGGTTGCTGTGATGCAAGTAGCCCACGCAATTGTTGAGCAACTGCTCTCAAAGGTGGTGACCCTGGGAAACGTCCAGGACATCATAGATGGCTTCGCCGCGATGGGATTCCCAAACTGCGGTGGGGCTATAGATGGGACTCACATCCCTATCCTGGCACCGGCCCACCAGGCCAGCGATTACATTAACCGAAAGGGCTACTTTTCCATGGTGCTGCAAGGACTGGTGGACCATAGGGGACGTTTTACCAACATCAACGTCGGGTGGGCGGGCAAGGTTCATGACGCGCGTGTGTTCAGGAGCTCTGGTCTCTTTAGACTCCTCCAGGCAGGTACTTTTTTCCCGGACCACAAAATAACGGTTGGGGATGTGCAGATGCCTACAGTGATCCTCGGGGACCCAGCCTACCCGCTAATGCCCTGGCTCATGAAGCCCTATACAGGCGCCCTGGTCAGAGAGAAGGAACTCTTCAACTACCGGCTGAGCAAGTGCAGAATGGTGGTGGAGTGTGCTTTCGGACGTCTCAAGGGGAGATGGCGGAGCTTACTCACTCGCTCGGACATCAGCGAAAAGAATATCCCCGTAGTTATTGCTGCATGCTGTGTGCTGCACAATCTGTGTGAGAGCAAGGGCGAGGCCTTTTTGTCCGGATGGGAGGTTGAGGCAAATCGCCTGGCTGCAGTTTACGCTCAGCCAGACACCCGTGCCGAGAGAATATCCCAGCGGGAAGCGCTCTGTATCCGGGAGGCTTTGAAAGCAAGTTTCCTCGGAGAGCAGGGTAACCTATGACTCTCCACTTGCTTTCAAGAGAAACTGACCCTGGGCCTGTGTCAGTTTGTGTCGATTTGGATCTGCGGCTACATGCCGCGTTCTCCAAGTTTCCCTCACTTCCAAAGCACGTTTTTAAGCAAATTAATTGTTACACTCATTATTAATAAATCTTTCTTTTACTTTGCATTTCTGTTCTGGTGTTGAGACATGGACGCATACTGTGCTGGGCACGGTGTGCACTGACGTACAGACCGCTTCCTCCATAGAGGACTGACATCCTCCTGCTCCTACATAGGTCTCTGGGGTGGGGGACGGATGACAGTGGTTCTGCATGAAGGGGAGGGTTTGCAGGAAGGGGCGAGTGGTGCCTTCTTTGCATAGGGGTTTGGATGACGGCAGTGGGCTGCGGGTTTCTGCGTGGGAAGGGGTGATGGGTGTGGGAGAAGGGTGACTATCTGTCCGTGGATGAGGGCTCTTGTTGGGGCTCAGGGCAGCGGATAGGCTCGTGGATCCGTTGCAAGTGCATCGTAAGGGCAGCCTGCCTTCACAGTAATGGCGTGGCAGGCGCTAGGACCCTGGACAAGCATACACATTACGAAATGATCAGGGGCAGCATACACAACACAGAATGACCCTGGTGCCTACTGACTGCAGTGTGTGTGTGCCCCGCAGTTGATCCTTTCCCCAAGTCTGTACCCTGGTACTGTAGGCTATACCGTGCAAGTATGAAACCCCTGTCCACCCCATACACCGAAAAATCCTCTGACAGGAAAGACATGACGGAAACAGTGATTAACAGCAAACATCTTTTATTAATCTAATAAACAGTGGGGGGATGAACCTTGGATTTGGGACTGGCTGAGCCTATAAGGGAAGCACTTCTACAAATTTCTAACGTGAGAAGTGCGGGGTACACGGCCGCTCTGCTCTGGTTCAGTGACAGTTCTCACGGCCTCTACCACCCCTCCGTCTTGTACTTTTGGGTGAGGGGGGGCCAGGACTTCTTGGCTGGGGAGGGCGATTGCAGAGACACTGCAGGGGGGCCCTGTCCTCCAGCCTGCAGTCCTGCAGGACATCAACAAGGCGACGAAGCGTGTCCGTTTGTTCCTTCATGAGACCAAGCAGCGTTTGGGTGGTCTGCTGGTCTTCCTGCCGCCACCTATCCTCACGTTCCATGAGTGTGCGATGCTGCTCACATAGGGTCTCCCTCCAGTGTTTCTGCTCTGCAGCCTCTGCTCGGGAGCAGGCCATCAGTTCAGCGAACATGTCGTCCCTAGTCTTCTTCTTTCGCCGTCTAATCATTGCCAGTCTCTGCGAGGGGGATGCCGGGGCAGTCCGGGAAGGAGCCGAAGCTGTGTGATGGGGAAAGTTAGTGATTTCCTTGTACAGATACATTTTGGCGAACAGTGAACACCGTCTAGTCAATTTCTATGAAGAAGACCGTACCGGACAACAAGTGTCACGTGGTCTCCAGAGAAGCACAACATTTTGGCCTACGCTCTGATTGGCTGCGCCATTGCACAGGAGAGCGAAGAAGTCGGGAGAGATAGCAGAATCCCTCTAGCAGAGAGTCCTGGTAAGCCTTACAGTACATTATGCTTATCAGTTAACGGATAGCTGTGCCGTCGTGCTAAAGGCAATCTGGAAATCAGATACTATGACCCTTTTGCAGCCACTCCCGACACTGCAGGGGAAAGATCAATGTATGCTTTTCCTGTGTGGCCTACAGCACGTGGCTGCTAAGCGCGGGGCTTTGTTATGCAAAGTATAAGTAAACCATTAAGAACAGTAACTATTCGCTAATTGCCCTAATTAGATGCAGCACTTCAGTAACGAGATTACCCTGAGGCGTGTCTCTCGAGTGCAGAAAGAAAGGATGTTAAGGGAAGCACTTCACCGACCGGGACCCTACGCGGCCATGCTGGTAGAGGCGATGGTTCCCCTGTATCTGAGGATGTCGTGGCGTGGAAGAGTGAGCTTCACCGGAGGACCAAATAAGGCACCTCTTCCTCGAAACCTCCTGCGGAGGGTATTTGAGGAACTGTTTGAAGCATTTGTGGAATTGTCCATGGAGGACTATTGTTCCATCCCAATCTGTGTAGACCTACTGTTCGTTTAGTTTCCCTTTAAAAACTTTTAGATATAGTATTTATAGATAGAATTTATATTTTTGGTATACATGTTTTCGAGCAAATAAATATTTTCTTGTTTATACGACTTACCGCCTGATCCTTCCCCTGACTCTGAGTCCGGGTTCATGGCCGGTGAGGGTTGGTAGGGGATCTCTGTGAGGGTGAGGAACAGATCCTGGCTGTCAGGGA
Source organism: Mauremys mutica (assembly GCF_020497125.1). Lineage (NCBI taxonomy): Eukaryota > Metazoa > Chordata > Testudines > Geoemydidae > Mauremys > Mauremys mutica. The sequence goes on along the minus strand of NC_059073.1, from coordinate 293,153,092 downwards.
AAGCGGCATTGTGTTCGCTGTCGCCTGCGCCTTCCTCCACGGACCCTTCGTCGTCTTGCCCATCGGCGAACATCGAGTAGGAACTGTCCTGGCTCACTATGCCATCCACTGAGTCCACGGTCACTGGTGGGACAGTGGTGGCAGACCCACCGAGAATGGCATGCAGTGCCTCGTAGAAGCGGCATGTCTGGGGCTGTGCTCCGGAGCGTCCGTTTGCCGCTCTGACTTTTTGATAGCCTTGCCTCAGGTCCTTGACTTTCACGCGGCACTGCATCGCATCCCGGCTGTATCCTTTCTGTGTCATGGCTTGGGAGACCTTCTCGAAGGTCTTTGCATTACGCTTGTTGGAGCGCAGCTCCGACAGCACAGACTCCTCGCCCCACACAGCGATCAGATCCTGGACTTCCCGGTCTGTCCATGCTGGGCATCTCTTTCTATTCTTGCATTGGGCTGACTCCTCTGCTGGAGAGCTCTGCATCGTTGCAGGTGCCGCGGAGCTTGCCCCGATGTCAAAGCAAGAAATGAGATTCTAACTGTCCAGACAGGAAAAGGATTTCAAATTTTCCCGGGTCATTTCCTGTGTGGCTGCTCAGAACATCCAAGCTCGGACTGCTGTCCAGAGCGTCAACAGAGTGGTGCACTGTGGGATAGCTCCCGGAGCTACTAAGTTCGATTTGCATCCACACCTAGCCTAATTCGAGCTAGCAAGTGCGAATTTAGCGTTACTCCACCTGTCGGGGTGGAGTACCAAATTCGAACTAAGGAGCCCCCTAGTTCGAATTAAATGGCTTCCTGGTGTGGATGGTTGAGCGATTAGTTCGAATTAACGCTGCTAAATTCGATTTAAGATCCTAGTGTAGACCAGGCCTAAGTGAGTTACTATACTTGCAGTGCTGGTCCAGTTAAAACAGCTGGGATCTGCCTTTCATGAGACACCGTGCTTGCAGGGTTTCTCCTCTGTAATGGATAAAATCTTGTGCTCTTTTCTATTGTCTTATATAGTTGCAGACTACTGTATCATGCAGACTACTGTATCTTACCACAGTGATCCCTTAGAGGCTTTTGGGAGGTTCTTTTGTTTTAGTAAATCCTTAAGCCTGCATCTGGTCTAGAAGATAGACTGTGTTCATCTCCACAGATGTCCATTATTCTCAGTGTTGATTGAGATAGCCCTGAGAGCTCACTTATCTCAGGTGACAATAGTCTACATTTTACATATTTGTTAAAATGTTTCCTGTGCAAACATCTCACAGTAACCATGACAATCAGCTAGTTCTTAGCTTTTGGCAGAGAGCACACGCAGTCCCCTTTGGTGAAATATTGAGAAGATGGTCTGACTGGTTAATATACATGTCTGGGCAAGTCTGTGTCACAGTAGCAGTTCGTTTTAAAAAGCAATATTTATATGGCTGTAAAATAGGATTCAATAATTGTTTTTAAAAAGTTTTTCAGCTATATTATTATAGAAAGGTCTCCAATCACAGTAACTCCATTTTAATTACTTGCTCAGTAACAGCTCCTCTATAGCAACTGTAATAAAAATAGGTTTCAGAGTAGCTGCCGAGTTAGTCTGTATCCGCAAAAAGAACAGGAGTACTTGTGGCACCTTAGAGACTAACAAATTTATTTGAGCATAAGCTTTCGTGTGCTACAGCCCACTTCATCGGATGCATGCAGTGGAAAATACAGTAGGAAGCTATAGATCAGAGAACATGAAACAATGGGTGTTACCATACACACTCTAATGAGAGTGATCAGTTAAGGTGAGGTATTACCAGCAGGAGAGAGGGAGAACTTTTTGTAGTGGTAATCAAAAATGGTCCATTTACAGCAGTTGACAAGAAGGTGTGAGGAACAGTCAGGGCGGGGGGAGGGGAATAAACATGGGGAAATAGTTTTACTTTGTGTAATGACACATCCACTCCCAGTCTTTATTCAAGCCTAATTTAATGGTGTCCATTTTGCAAATTAATTCCAATTCAGCAGTCTCTCGGAGTCTGGTTTTGAAGTTTTTTTTGTTGTAAAATTGCCACCTTCAAGTCTGTCACTGAGTGGTTAGAGAGGTTGAAGTGTTCTCCCACTGGTTTTTGAATGTTATGATTCCTGAAGTCAGATATGTCCATTTATTCTTTTGCATAGAGACTGTCTGGTTTGGCCAATGTATATGGCAGAGGGGCATTGCTGGCACATGATGGCATAAATCACATTGGTAGATGTGCAGGTGTACGAGCCCCTGATGGTGTGGCTGATGTGATTAGGTCCTATGATGGTGTCACTTTAATAGATATGTGGACAGAGTTGGCATCGGGCTTTGTTGCAAGGATAGGTTCCTGGGTTAGTGTTTATATTCTATGGTGTGTGGTTGCTGGTGAGTATTGTTTCAGGTTGGGGGGCTGTCTAACTCACTCAGACAGCTTCAGTTATACTCTCTATGCTGATGACTCTTACAATTCTCCAATCCACCTCCTGACTTATTTGCTATCCAATCTCATATCTAAACATGCCTTGCTATTCCGTCAAGCTTTACATAGCCAAAACTGGATCTCTTTCTTTCCACCAAAACACTTTCCACTCTCCCATTCTTATTGTTGAACACACCACAGATAATGCCTGTCACTCAAGCCTGTAAACTGGAGGCCATCTATGATTTTTCTCCTCCAACAATCTAATCTATGTCCAGCTCTTGCTGCTGCTTTCTTCACAATGTCTATAAGAGCCAACATTTTTTCTGCCCACAGTGCTAAAACTTTCATATAGGTCCACCTCATGCCCTCTTTTCATCACTACAACCTCCTCTTTGGCCTTTGACACCAATGCAGCCACTAAGATCCTATTACTTGCCCATTGATCTATGTCATCCCCCATTCTTTGAATCCATCCTTTGGCTCACCCTTCTGCAAACATCAGTACAAGCTGCCTGTATTTGCTTTCAAGGCCTTGCACAACTCTGCCTCTCCTATGAAATAATCTTTTTTTTTTATTGCCTCTGCTCTGATAGCAAACATCATCCACTCCTCCTACCACCACCATCCCCAGAGTGCCTGTATGCTTAGAATACCTGTTCTGACCTTGTCCCAGTCTTCTTCCCACCTAAAATTTTTTCTCTAAGCCTACGAGAAAGTAGCCAACATTTGTTTTACTCTATTGACAACCCCCACATCATGCTGTGTACTACTACCCCCTGTGCCCTCCTTACTACCTTGTTCACTGTCTTATGTCATCATGTTAGATATTAGTTTGTGCCAGGGATCATGTTTTTGAACTTGTCTTGTGAGGTACCTAGCAAACTTTTGGGTGCCATAAAAAGGGTTGCATGAAACATCCATTAGGTTTTGTTCCCAAGAAAAACATGAGTCTCCAATAGATCTCTCAAATTGACACTTTGTGCTTTGCAAATTCACTGCTCCACTGTAATTGATGCAATCACAGCTCCAAATATATTTGCTTTGTAATTCTCCATCCATTGGTTATGGAAGTCTTAGGACCTTTTTGTGAGAGCTGGGAAATCTTAACACTCCTGTGTATCTTCACTCTATCTATTTTTTTAAAAGGTCTGGAAATATTCAATTTGAGAAGTTACTTACAAACATTGAATGACGTGGTCTCTGTCTTTACAGTGCCTTCAGTTTTAAATTTTACAAAAGGAAATTCAGATATACAGGCTGTTTTAAAATAGTTTAAATTGCTGAGGGGCAAACAATGTCTAATTCAAAGCCACAGAAAATAGGGTGAAACTATGCAGCTTCATACATGCACACTCACACCCATTCTCAGAAATAAATTGTCCCTATATGAAGCACATCAGCAGTAATCAACCCCAGGCACCATAAACTCTGCTTCTATAATGTCATTCAAAACCCACAAATTTTCTTTACTTCTCCCTTGTCTAGCAAACGAACAACTCTACAGTTCATACAATCATCAACACCCCTTATCAGTATCACTGTAATATAGTTCACAAATTCAGTATTACAAAAATATATTGAATCCTTAAATGGTTAAAGTTCTAAAGGACAAACAATGTCTCATCCCCGGCCCTACCGTGGATCCTGCACCCCAGAGCCCTGGCCCCCTACCCCAGCCCAGAGCCCCCTCCCACTTCCTGAAGCCCTCATTCCTGGCCCCACCCTGCAGCCCTCCCACATCCCAACCCTCTGCCCCAGTCCTGAGCCCCTCTCACACCCCAAACCCCTCTTCCCCAGCTCCATTGGGTCATGGGCATCAACAATTTTCTTCAACTGGGTCACTAGGAAAAAAAGTTTGAAAACCCCTGTTCTAGGGGCAGGCCAACCCTGATTCCATCATTGTAACTGTCTCTGGTCTGCTGCCAGTCCCCTGACCCTCTGGCACCAAATGGAAGTAGAGAGGGTACTTGTCTCCCCTTCTGTGACAGGAGTCCTAAAAGGAAAGGGAGAGGTTACAAGTAGTGTCAGCCACTTCCCTCCATCTCATCTTCCCATCCGCGGTCACATAGGTACTTTAGTGGGCCCAAGCAGGCCTTTTGAAAGTGTGCCTGGGGATACTATACCAGTTCCTGTCTCCACTTTTTTTTTCGGACTGTCTGTCCCACTTCAGCTCTGGGGTTCTGCATAACATCGGACCACTGGGTGTTAAGTACCGTGACAATCAACGGTTCCCTTCAGTTTTCATCTACCCCTTCCTCCCCTCCTGGTCCCTCTTCAGGAACCCTTTCCATGAGCAACTCCCCACCCAGAAGGTGCAGTCCCTCCTACAGATGGGGACTGTGAATGAGGTTCCTCAAGACTTGAGAGGGAAGGGGTTTTACCCCCGATATTTCCTAATCCCAAAGACCAAGGGGGACCATCAGCCCATTCTGGACCTGTGTTGCCTCAACAGATATCTCAGGAAACTGAGGTTCTGCATGGTCTCCCTGGCTTCCATCATTCCCTCTGTGGATCCAGGAGATTGGTATGCCACCCTTGACTTAAAGGACTCTGACTTTCACAGTAGTATTTTCTGTGGCCATAGAAGATTTCTCAGATTTATTGTGAACCGATGCCGCTACCAATTCTTCTTTGAGTGCTGTCCCTGTGTGTGCTCCAATTCAGGTGTTGGTGTGTCCGAGCATCATTGATCAGAGATTTGCAGTAGCAGTGTCCATCAGAGCTGCACATGTACAGTAGTCATCTCATGGCGCCGTTGGCACTTTGACCATTGCATGTGTGACCCGACCCCGCAGTTGCTTTTCAGCTGTCCTTGGCCTGAGACGGAGCTCCGTAGTGGTGTTGAATGACAACCTAGGAACAATTATTAGAAATGGTTAGAATTAATTAGTGATAGTTAGGTCTTGGTTACAAGTTTAGACATTTGCACGTCTTTTTTTTTTTTTGTTCTCCCTTCAAAAAAAACCCCACCTTTCATTTATTCTGTTTTAAAAATGACCTCAGCGAGGGACATTAAAAACATGCCTGGTTCACCAGGCTTCAAAAGATGTTTCTCATGCAAGGACCCTATGCTGTTTTCTGATGGCCATTCACCCTGCGTCCACAGCTTAGGTCAGTTGTGCACACCATAAAAGAGTACTCACTTCAGCAACTTCAAAGCTTGAGCCACATAGGATAGAGTTCTCCGCCTGAAACTTATTCTCATGGAGAAATCCCTTCAGCCAGTTTCTGACCCTGGATAGCAGAACCCCTCAACCGGGGACTCCTGGTATGTCATTTTTGGAAACAAGTATCATTCCTTCAAGAAAGTGGGTAAAAGAGCCACATTGTCCCCGCAGAGAAAACCGTTGAAAAGAAAAAAGTGTCCTGCAAGGTTGCTGCTGTTGGTGCGGGCCATGCCAAGAGTGAGCACCTTTGATGCACTGGGAACTTCCGGCACCACCTGCACTAGGGCCGCTGCTGGCAAGGTTAAGGAGTCAAGAGGCAAACACAAGCCAGACTCCTCCTAAATGGCACCGATAACACCGGTGAAGACTCAGAAGAAAAACAGTGGATGGAGACCCATATTAGATCCCAGAAAACTCAACAAGTTTGTACCAAATCCAAATATTCAAGATAGTCACACTGACTTAAATAATCCCAGCAATGGAAAAGGGGGACTGGTTTTCAGCCCTCAACCTAAAGGATGCGTACTTTCACATTACCATAAATCCTGCACACAGAAGGTTCCTATGGTTCACAGGAAAAGATCACTTCCAATACAGTGTGTTGCCATTTGGATTTTTGACTGCTCAGAGAGTCTTCTCCAAACCCTAGTGGTAGTAGCGGCACATTTGCACAGACAAGGAATAATGATATTCCCATATCTAGACAATTGCCTACCAAAAGGTCCTACCCAATTAGAAACGAGAGACATTACCCAGAGGACTAATACCCTCTTTCAGACCCTAGGGCTACAAATAAACAAAAATGAACTCTAATTCCAGTACAACAATTGGATTTCATCAGGGTGTATGTGCACTCTATAGCGGCCAGAGCATCATTACCAAGGAACAGATTCTTAACATTGTGACCACAGATATGAGTGGTCAAACAGCCCAAAGGTTTCAGCACTTACCTGCCTGCAACTATTGGGTCACATGGTGGCCACCACTTTCATAGTAAAGCACACTTGACTACACATGCGTTGTCTACAGGGATGGCTAAGCTCAGTATACATATCAAACAGGCTTTTGTTTAGACTGTGCTTAACATTGACACCAAAAGTCCAGCATTCATTACGTTGGTGGACAAGACCAGTGAATGTGTGCAACACAACTACACATCAACCTTCTCAAACTGCGCGTGGTTCGCAACACGTGCGTTCTCTTCCTCCCAGTGATAAAGAACAAAACAGTAAGAGTCATGACAGACATTGCATGTATGTTCTACATAAGTCAACAGGGAGGAGCCCGTTCTCATACTATATGCACGGAAGCCACAAAATTATGGAATGGGTGCATAACTCACAACATCACCATTACTGCTTTCTACCTTCTGGGCCTCCAGAACACAATGTCAGACACACTAAGCAGACACTTTCCCCAAGATCTCAAGTGGGCACAGAACACCAGTGTCTTACATCACATATTCCAACAGTGGGGGGTTCCCCTGCATTGACCTGTTTGCGACACCATGAACCATCAGATATCTGCAATTTTGCTTACAAGCAGGACTGGGAACACAATCCCTAGGGGACGCCTTTCTAATCAGGTGGGATGCACCTCTCCTATACTTATTCCCACCTGTACAACTAATCTCCAGAGTAATACACAAGTTACAGACCGTCAAAACCAAGGTCATATTTATAGTTCCGACATAGCCTAGGCAGACCTGATACCCATACCTGATGCACATGGTGATCTGCGCACCATGGACTCTCTCTCTTTTCCCCCCCCCCCCCCAAAAACAGGACCATCTCTCACAAGGAGGAGGTCAAGTCCTCCACCTGAACCTGGAGAAACTTCACCTGAAGGTGTGGCTCCACCATGACTAGCTAACCTGCTTGAAACAAGTAAAACAGGTATTAGTAAACATCAGAAAACCAGCCACACATACCACTTACCTCCAAAAATGGAAAAGGTTCTCTTTATGGTACCAGAACAAACATGTATTTGCACTCACAGCACCACTTCCATTTGGTCTTGGAATACATATTAGAACTAAAGGATTCAGGGTTTTCTACAAGCTTTGCTGTAGTATTACTAACTGTTATCACCTTTCACCATAAGATTGATGGTATATCGATATTCATGCTCCTGATGATGAATTGCTTCCTCAAGGGTATATGGAATATGTACTGGGAAATACGTGACCCTAGACCAGCATGGGACTTAAAGCTGGTGCCTTGGAAGCCTTACCAGAACCCCATTCCAAAACACTAGCTACCAGCTCCCTACTTCATTTATCAATGAAGGTAGCGTCCTTGGTTGCAATTATGTCTGCATGACAAGTAAGCGAAATAGGGGCTTTCATGGCTCATCCTCCGTACACCATTTTTTTTCAAGGACAAAATGACACTGAGACCACGTCCAAAATTTATACCCAAAATATCATCCTCTTTCTACCTCAATCAACGAATTCATCTGCTTACATTATATCTCAAGACCCATGCAAATGCACAAGAGACTGTTGTATGTACGGCAGTAGCATTCTACCTGGACAGAGCAAAGCCTTTCCAAAAATCCCCAAGGCTTTTTGTTACAATGACAAAGCGTTCCAAGTGTTCTGCAGTATCCACACAGAAATTATCTAAATGGATCTCCAGTTGCATCCATATGTGTTACCAACAGCACAGAACAGAACCCCCATCAAGGATAAAGGCCCATTCAACAAGATCAGTATTCTACCTCAATAGCTTTTTAAAATAATGTACCAATAGTAGACATATGCAGAGTGGCCACCTGGGCCTCTGAACACACATTTACGAACCATTATGCAATTGCTCAAGCTCAGATACAGTGGTAGGTCTAACAGTGCAAGCCTCCACTGTGAATGCAACTCCGAAGCCCCGTCTATCTGCACAAGGGCACTGCTCTACAATCCCCTGAAGTGGAGCAGTCACAGGGACAGCACTCAAAGAAGGAGAAGGTTACTCACCTTGTGCAGTAACTGAGATTCTTGGAGATGTGTTCCTCGATGGATGCTCCACTACCCGTCCTACTCCTCTCTATTTCAGAGTTCACAGTAAGGACTCTACAATAGAGAAGGAACTGAGGTGGTTGGGTTGCGCCATGCCCTGCGTGCACTGGTCAAGGTGCCAACAGCGCTGCAAGATGACTACTGCACACGCGTGATCCTGACGGACACTGCTACCAAAAATCTCCAATCAATGGTGCCAGAATGCACCAACATTTGAAGTAGAACATCCATAGGGACGTGCATCTCGAAGAACTTCAGTTACTGCACAAGGTGAGTAATCTTCTCTTTACCACTCTTCACTTCGGCCAGTCTACAGCTCCGCAGGTTTTCACAAAGTACATGGCGTTAGTAGTGGCCTTCCTCAGACAGTGAGGCGTTCAGATCTACCTTACCTGGACAACTGGCTGATCAAGGATCGGTCAGAGGCTCACGTACAGGACAGCATCAGCATGGTCCATTTCACCTTCCAAGTGGTGAGGCTGTTGATAAACGAGGAAAAGTCAACTCTTGTTCCTTTTGCTCTACTCAACCCAAGCCAGAGCTTTCCTGATTCACCCACTAGCTTGCTGTACACTAAGCCAGTGCAATGTAACAGTGCTGTACAGGGGACATCAACTTCCAGCCATTGGATCACATTATGCCTGTCTCTGCTAGATTGAAGAGCCCATTATTAAATATTTGCTTTCTATGTAGGTACTTATAGATTGTAATCAAGTCATCCCTTAACCTTTTTGTTAAGCTTAATAGATTGAGCTCCCTGAGTCTGTCACTGTAAGGCAGTTTTCTAATCCTTTAATCATTCTTGAGGCTCTTCCCCGAATCCTCTCCAATTTATCAGTATTCTTGAATTGTGGATGGCAGAACTGGACACTGTATTCCAGCAGCTGTTGCACCAGTGCCAACTGCGTAGATATTACCTCTCTACTCTTACTCGAGATTCCCAAGGATTGCATTAGCCCATTTGGCCATAGTGTTTCCTCTGTGGTGATTTGTTTCTTGCTCTTGAGCTGACTGACTTTATTCCTGTGAGTGCTCTTCCTTTTCATCCTTGAGTTCTGTCTCCCTTGTACTTTTGAGGACCATAAATAGACATATCCTTTTTGCATTTGAATTCTTGTTGTCCATAATCTCACAACTGTGAATAAAGTTTATATTGCATAAAATGCTTCTCTGCCACAGTTAATGGCAGCAAACAGAAAGCAACACACTGTTTTACCGTAAACACTCTTATGGGAAAAGGTAGATAGTAGTAGCCCCCATGTTTTGCAAATACAAAATAAAACAAAAAAATTCACCTTGCAGTGGTGGCTCCTGTCCTGTGTGGCTGGGCCCTGCTTTCAGCTCTGGGTGTTGTGACTTGGCTCATGAGGGTGGCTAAGCCAAACCTGAGCAGCTGGCACAGCAAACCCATATGCCAGATGGCAACACCCAGAGCAGGGAGCCGGACCCAGTTCTGTGGGACTGGAGCTGCCACCTCAACATGAGTGCAGGGTGGCTCATTCTGCAACTCCCAGCACCCTGGGGGCAGGACCCAGCCCCCTCCGACATGGATAAAATGAAATAATAATAAATTTTCAAAAAAATAAAACACAAAATTGTAAAGAATAAAAATTTCACAGGACTCTAGATATTAGGTTTCTCCTATTTCTATGGTGTCAGTGCCAAGTGTTCCAGTTAGTTTTGCCAGGATCCCATTCATTCTAGCTGTAGCTTAGGGCTTGTCTTCACTGTATTGTTAGCTTGAGGTATATCTCGAGTTTTGCCTCTAACTAGACTCTTGTCTGCAGAGACAAATCTCTAGTTTGAGTTAAGTGCTTTACTCATGGAGTGTTTGAAACTTCAGGGCTGCTGATGCTTCAGCTAGTAGTGCAGTGGGCATGCAGCAGCTCAAGTTACAACTCAGACTGCTAATCTAGTTATTCTATCTGCTAATGAGGTCGCTGAATGGTTGCTGTCTTTCTTCTCAGAACTTGTCTGCACTGAGTTTAGTGTACAGCAACCCAGGGTGTGAGTCCAGAAGGCTTACACTAAGGCTTTGTCTACTATGGAAACTGAATGACAAAACTTCTGTCATTCAGAGATGTGAAAAAACACCCCTGCCCGAATGACAAAAGTTTTGCCGATGAAAAGCATCGGTGTGAACAGTGCTTTGTTGGCAGGAGAGCTCTCCTGCTGACAAAGCTGCTGCCGCTCCTTGGGGGTGGAAGTTTTTTTTGTCAGCGGGATAGCTCTCTCCTGCCGACAAAGAGCGGCTACACTGTGCGCCTTTTAGTGGCGCAGCTGTGTCGCTAAAAGGTGTGTAGTGTAGACATAGCCTAAGCTAGTGCACTGAAACAGTGTCCACAGGGGACATTACTGTATGGCAAGCTAGTGTTCTTTAGACTCACACCCTGGCTTGCTGCACGCTAATGTCAAATGTAGAAGAGCCCTCGCTCTAGCTAGACTAGCTCAATTCGAGTAACTCAAGTAAACTAACTTGAACTAACTCTGGCAGTGAAGATAAGTTGTCATACCTTTTTAGAGTATAAAGGAGCAAAAGATTCCTTTTTATCATTTTACAATAATTCAATCCCACTGAGCTGCAAAAGATTTCTCACGTTCTCTGTGTGCTGGTGGCTAGGTGTGTGAAAGCAGAACTCTTTCCTTGACGGACCACTTTTTGTGATTAGCAAGTCATCCGAGTGATTACTTATACTCTCACCAAAGAGAATAACAGTTTGTGTTGCTGCAGTTGAGGAAGAATTAAGTCATTTATTCTCACTGCCTTATAATTGCCGGGATGATTGCTGGTATGTGACTGGAAATGGATTGTTGGTATTGCTTGTAGAAGTGCAAAAATAATTGATCCTGCCTTCCAGGAAATGTTGTTTTGATATAGACTTTAGAAGCTATTTATAGGTCTCTTTTAAAGTGAATTTGTGCTGAATTTTACTTGCAAATATTTGCCTATCCTAGCTGATTTTATATGTAGAGTAAATTAGTTTAAATAAATGGAAGTGATTAAAGTATGCAAACTTGCTTTCCAGGCATCATCGAGCAGAGTGCCAATGGGCAATGGAGAGAGCAGGCATTATCTGTCAGTGGACGTGGCTGCAGGCTCAGATCTCTGACTTGGAGTATCGCATAAGGCAGCAGACAGATATTTATAAGCAACTACGTGCCAACAAGGTAAGGCCATTCTGTACCTTGGAGATTTTAACCCTTTATACGGTATCTATAATTTTGTAGACAGCACATTAATGGAGGACTTTCAGCAGCAACCTCTCCAGGGAAGCTATGAGTATTAATTGGTATTCTTTTTAATCACATATTTTAAAGGTGGAAAAAATCTGCTAGGTTATTTAAGTAATCACCATTGCCAATTCAGGGCTATTTCCTGCAGTATATATTCTAATCTAATGCTTTGTCTAGTCTAGTCCTAATTAACCTAGGAGCTCAGACTTTTCTGTCTTGTCCCCATGTTTTATTTCAAAATCCAGGAGAAGATAAAAATTAAGACATCTCTTTTCCTTATATGTCCTTCAGGGGAGAACATGCTGCTAAACATTCATTCAGGTAGAGTGTGGCAGGATTGCTTCTATCCCTGTATTGGACCAATTGTGTATATTTAGTTAAGTTGGAGGCTTTGAAACTTGTAATGTAATTTAAAAACATAATAGGTGGAGTGAATGGATTCTGATCACCACATCTATTAGCTGTATAAATTACATTTCATAGTTTAAAGCCTCCAACTTGCCTTTCAGACAGGGCCAACACAGGGAGGTGAATCACCCAGTGGCAGTGCTCCTGCAAAGACAATACAAGTTCAGCTAAAAAAAACCCTCTGAGGTGCTGGAAGAAAATATCAATGTTTTATTCTACCTTTCTCAGATGACGTGTTTCTTAGGTGACATTAATCTGGTATAGTTGCAGGACCACATGAGACTGCAAACATCTGTTATCTGCCTGCTATAAGTTTCCATATGTAAGGGTGTTAATCTTCCACCTCACCATTTTTGCCTTCAGGAGTGTTCCACTATTGATAGTTAATTCATTATTGCAACATAAAGATTGGCCTTAGGTTAAGAATTTGAAGGAGGTATTTAAATGATTGTTTTGAGTGGTGTGTCTTAAACATTCCTTTTTGGGGATAGTTAAACGTTTATGGCCTCAGTTCAGCAAGGTACTTGCTCTCAGCATGTAATTCTATTGAAGATGGGGAATTTAAAATAATCTAAACTAATCTTCTATGTGTGGTTGAGTACCATGGCCACTTCATTGAATTTGGTTTGATTAGTAGTTTGGATGATGGGGAAAAGTCAGAGGCAAAGCTTTTTATAATGGACAAGGAATTTCCTGATGGAAAAGCAAGATGTGCTCCTCAGTCACTTTGAGGGCCCCGCCACCATTGTACAGCTACTCATACATACCCATACATAATATGCAGCTGATTAAGCATACCGACACTTGCCTTATTCTTGTTTACGTGTGTGTGTGCGTGCGCGCAGGGGCAAACGCACACCAACTGATTTCTCTCTAGGAAGAAGATGGTGCTTGTGTTGGCTTGACTCCAGATACAAGTTTTCCCAAACACCAGTAATTCTTTCACTTCCTTCTGAGAGTCTACTGGAAAAGCCTTCAAGTGGGAGTCAGTTGTTTCAAGTGTCTAACGAACTTCAAATTTAAGTTAAAGCTTAAAAAAAAGCGAAAGTTTGCCTATGTAGAGAATCTTTTGTCCCATAGGAATTCAAAGTACTTTGCAAACTACAGTGGAGTCTCCTCAGCACGTGATCTGCATATGGTCAGATTAGTTCAAATTGTGCACCAGGAAGCCTCAAACTGAATTTTTGGAATGGTTGATATAAATTTGTGTTAAATTGATGTATGTGTCTTTGACACCAGATGGTGATGTAGTTTGATGCAGTTAATTGATTCATGTGCCAGCTGGCATCTGAATTAGTATGCACTCACTGCTAAGTATGTGTATTTTCTGAACATTTCCCCCTGAAATTAATTGTCAGACATTGTAGTCAGTATTTGCCTTATGCTTTTGGGTGCTTTTAATCTTTCATGCTGTGCTGTTTTTGAGACCCTTCATTCCTGACACAAGGCTCATTTGGCTTTACTTACACTTGCTGCCGCTTGCTCGGGCACCATGTTACATGATGGTAGGGGTGATTTTACTGTGTAAAACCAAATAATCGTATTAACGGTAGCCTTCTGGCACAATATTTTATGCTACAATGATATACACATAGGAATGTTTCTCATTTAGAACAATCATCCTGCTTGGGGCCTCTTGTTACTACTATAATATAGTTCATAATTATATAAATTCTTCTGTACACACTGCTTCATACCTTCTGGCCTGGTTCACATATGTTTTTGCTGCTCCTTGATTTTAAATAATGTCAGCATTCTGATCTGTGAATTTGCTATACTATTCAGTTACAACATGAAACTGATACTTTTAGCTCCTCCTGTTCATTTGTGTTGGCTTTGTTTTTAAATGGTGTTTAAATATTATAGCAGATAAACTTTGTTTGAAACCTAGTAACTTGAGTGAAAATACAAAAAAAAAGACCATATTCAATAAGGAGACTAATCAACATGTCTTGCACTGTATACCTTGTTACTTTCACTTTGCTTCTTGGCTCTCAGGCCTGGTCTACACTAGGCGTTTAAATCGGTTTTAGGAGCGTAAAACCGATTTAACGCCAAAACCGTCCACACTAGGAGGCACCTTATATCGATTTTAATGGCTCTTTAAACCGGTTTCTGTACTCCTCCCTAACGAGAGGAGTAACGCTAGTATCGGTATTAACATATCGGATTAGGGTTAGTGTGGACGCTGATCGACGGTATTGGCCTCCGGGAGCTATCCCACAGTGCACCAGTGACCGCTCTGGACCGCAATCTGAACTCGGATGCAGTGGTCAGGTAAACAGGAAAAGCCCCGCGAACTTTTGAATATTTCCTGTTTGCCCAGCGTGGAGCTCCGATCAGCACGGGTGGCGATGCAGTCCGAAATCAAAATAAAAAAAAGAGCTCCCGCATGGACCATGCGGATGTGATCGCTGTAAGGGCAGGCAAATCCGTTCTATCCGTTCTATCAGTGCTCCGTTACAGAAGATGAAATTCAGAATCCTTTTTTAAAAATCTCCAGACAGACGCCATAGCAGGGACTCAGCGCACTGCAGCGTGACAAGCGTAACGGAAAGCCAAAGAATCAAATGGATGCGCATGGACTGGAGGACTGAAGCTATCCCACAGTTCCTGCAGCCTCCTAAAATTATTTGCATTCTTGGCTGAGCTCCAAATGCTTCTAGGGTCAAACACAGTGCCCGCGGGTCAGGGCATAGCTTGGCAATCTACTCACCCACCCCCCACCCACCCCCAGAAGCGAAAGGTAAAACAATCCTCTGACTCTTTTACATGTCACCCTATCTTTACTGAATGCTGCAGATAGACGCGATAGTGCAGCACTCAACACCAACATCCTTGCTCCCCCCCCGTCATGGGCGGCTGATGGTACAAAATGATGGAAATCCATCCTCATCATCAGCATAAGCTGATTGTGCAAAAAGATGGAAATCCATCCTCATCATCAGCCTCAGCTGATGGTACAAAAGGACTGGTAACCGTCCTCGTCATCAGCCTATTGGCCCTAATTTTTTCTGGTGGATGGATGGTGCAATATGGCTGGTAACCATCCTCATCATAGCAACAGGGGGCTGAGCTCCATCAGCCCCCACCCTTCATGTGTAAAGAAAAGATTCAGTTGCCCCTGGACTAGCAGTGGGATGCTGGGCTTCTCTCCTACACACTGCTTAATGTCCTGTCTGGACTATCATAGCAGCTGGAGGCTGCCTTCCACTCATTTCTCACTAACAAGTCAGTGTGTCTTATTCCTGCATTCTTTATTAATTCATCACACAAGTGGGGGGACAATGCTACGGTAGCCAAGAAAGGCTGGGGGAAGAACGGAATCAACAGGTGGGGTTGTTACAGGAGCACCCCCTGTGAATAGCATACAGATAATAATTTCTGCGGGCTCTGACACAGAGCAGGTGGTTCTCTAGCACACTTGCCTATATTAGGCAGCACTGATTCTATTTTTAGATACCAAAAAGGAGGGATTGACTCAGGGAGTCATTCCCAATTTTTGCTTTTGCGCCCCTGGCTGATCGGCCAGGGGCACTTATGACAGCAGCCAATGGTACAAAACGATGGAAGGTACAATATGGCTAGTAACCACTCTTGGCTTTTGCGCCCCTGGCTGATTGACCAGGGGCACTAGCAGCAAATGGTACAAAAGGACTGGTAGCCATGATCATCCTCAGTTCCAATTTATGGAAGGATTTGGATGGTGCAATATGGCTAGTAACCATCTCTGCTGTCATGCAAAAGCAAAAGCATGCTTCTGTGTAGCGCTGCTGAATCGCCTGTGTGAGCGGCATCTAGTACACATACGGTGAGAGTCACAAACGGCAAAAAAAGCTCCATGATTGCCATGCTATGGCATCTGCCAGGGCAATCCAGGGGAAAAAGGCGCGAAATGCTTGTCTGCCGTTGCTTTCCCAGACGAAGGAGTGACTGACGACATTTACCCAGAACCACCCGCGACAATGATTTTTGCCCCATCAGGCACTGGGATCTCAACCCGGAAGTTCCAAGGGGCGGGGGAGGCTGCGGGAACTATGGGATAGCTAGGGAATAGCTACCCACAGTGCAACGCTCCAGAAATCGACGCTAGCCTCGGACCATGGACGCACACCACCGATTTAATGTGTTTAGTGTGGCCGCGCGCACTCGATTTTATAAAATCTGTTTTACAAAACCGGTTTATGCAAATTCGGAATAGTCCCGTAGTGTAGACGTACCCTTACATGAAGCAGAGAGGCGTCAAAAGCTTGATGCAAACTATTTACATTCCCAATGGCGGGGGGAAAAACCCCAAGGAAGATAAGATAAAATAAGAGGAAAATGGTTTGAGAGTAGGGGTGAGAAAATGGAGTACTAAAGCTGTTACGCATGGATCCTGTTGACTCGTGCGCTAAATCCAGCAAGCTAAAGTAACACTGGCATTGATATGTTAAATTTTTTTTTAAAAATCACTTGCATTTCCCTTTATTTTATGTAGTCATTGTCAAACATTTTGCTGCAAATTAGGTTTTGTGTTGGAAAAATGCTAATGAGGAAATCAGGATGATTTTTGAATGACAGTTCTGCCTTTATAGAAACAAGGTGGATGTGATAATATATTTTATTGGACCAACTTCTGCTGGTGAGAGAGACAAGAAAGCTTGTGGAGTACTTGTGGCACCTTAGACTAACAAATTTATTTAAGCATAAGCTTCCGTGGGCTAAAACCCACTTCATTGGATGCATGCAGTGGAAAATACAGTAGGAAGATAGATATACACACACACACACACACACACACACACACACACACACACACACACACACACACACACACCATGAAAAAATGGGTATTGCCATACCAGCTATAACAAGTGTAATCAGTTAAGGTGGGCTATTGTCAGCAGGAGAAAAAAAAAAAAAACTTTTGTAGTGATAATCAGGATGGCCCATTTCCAAGAAGGTGTGAGTAACAGTAGGGGGAATAGTTCTACTTTGTGTAATCCAGTCTTTATTCAAGCCTAATGTAATGGTGTCTAGTTTGCAAATTAATTCCAATTCAGCAGTTTCTCATTGGAGTCTGTTTTTGAAGGTTTTTTTGTTGTTGTAGTATTGCCACTTTTAGGTCTGTAATTGAGTGACCCGGGAGATTGAAGTGTTCGCCGACTGGTTTTTGAATGTTGAAAGCAACAGAGTCCTGTGGCACCTTATAGATTAACAGACGTATTGGAGCATAAGCTTTCATGGGTGAATACCCACTTTGTCAGATGCATTTTGAATGTTATAATTCTTGACGTCTGATTTGTGTCCATTTATTCTTTTGCGTCGAGACTGTCTGGTTTGGCCAATGTACATGGCAGAAGGGCATTGCTGGCACATGATGGCATATATCACAATGGTAGATGTGCAGGTGAAGGAGTCTCTGATAGTGTGGCTGATGTGATTAGGTCCTATGATGGTGTCCCCTGAATAGATATGTGGACAGAGTTGGCAACAGGCTTTGTTGCAAGGATAGGTTCCTGGGTTAGAGTTTTGGGTGTGTGGTTGCTGGTGAGTATTTGCTTCTGGTTGGGGGGCTGTCTGTAAGCAAGGACTGGCCAGTCTCCCAAGATCTGTGAGAGTGAGGGATCATCCCTCAGGATAGGTTGTAGATCTTTGATGATGCGCTGGAGAGGTTTTAGTTGGGGACTGAAGGTGACAGCTTGTGGCATTCTGTTATTTTCTTTGTTGGGCCTGCCCTGTAGTAGGTGGCTTCAGGGTACTCTTCTGGCTCTGTCAGTCTGTTTCTTCATTTCAGCAGGTGGGTATTGTAGTTGTAAGAATGCTTGATAGAGATCTTGTAAGTGTTTGTCTCTGTCTGAGGGGTTGGAGCAAATGCAGTTGTATCTTAGAGCTTGGCTGTAGACCATGGATTGTGTGGTGTGGTCTGGATGAAAGCTGGAGGCATGTAGGTAAGTATAGCGGTCAGTAGGTTTCTGGTATAGGGTGGTGTTTATGTGACCATCGCTTATTAGCACTGTAGTGTCCAGGAAGTGGATTTCTTGTGTGGACTGGTCCAGCCTGAGGTTGATGGTGGGATGGAAATTGTTGAAATCATGTGTGCCCCCACCATGAAGGGGACAGAAAAGAGGTACTATGCTCCATCGAAGGGGTCTGAATTTCTATTTTCTCTTCCCCCCACCTAATTCTTTGGTTATCCAGGCTGCTAAGGAGCAGGCCAGACAACACCCTCCTTGTTGGTTGGAGTGGAATGCGGATGTTAAAGGTTAAACCTTCTAGGTAGAAAGGTCTTTTCTTTAGCCAGTCTTCAGTTCCACATCTCTAACTACCTGGCACTGCTGGCTAAATATGACTTTTTGAACTATGGCCAGTTTGTGAACAAGTTACCCCAACAGGTTCGTGCCAGCTTCCAAGCTATTCTGGAGGAGGGCACATTAGTCACCAGAACCAAGCTTCAGGCGGTAGTAGGCTCTGTTGACAGGTCTTTGCACTCTATGGGCACTGGAATCATCATGAGGAGGGAATCATGGTTACACTCTTCTGGTTTCCCTAGGGAGGTACAGAACACAATTGAAGACCTCCCCTTTGATGAATCCCACATCTTCAGACAGAAAACGGATGGTTCCCTACACTTGTGTAAAGACTCTAGAGCCACCTTGCAGTTGCTGGGTATTTATACATCAACACCCTAATGAAAGATTTATTGGCCAGCTCACGCACAGCGGTACAAAGCTCCCCAGTTTTACCACCAGCGACCCTACGAACCTCCCTAAAAGCATCTGAAGACCTAGCGGTCCCGTCCACCTGGCCCATTGGTTCAGTCTTCTGTACAGCACACCCACTCTTCGTGTAAGTGCTATTTCTGAGTGCGTCTAGGGAGCTGTCAACCACTATGCACACCACTGCTCTTGCCAGTCACCCCCTTCAGAGGCCACTTAGGACTCTTTCTACCAGCATGGAGTGCGATAATAGACAAGTGAGTCCTGGATGTCATTAGACAGCTCTCTGTGATCAAGTTCACGACACTACCTCCTCCACATCCTCCATTCCGCTTCCAGGACCACGCTCATGACAGTATCTTTGTTCTAGAAGTGGACTCCCTCCTGGGGAGGGGGCCGCTCCCCACTATTTGCGGACAACTGTTCAACAGGCACAAATAAGATTTTTGTAAAAGCTCAGGTGCCATTGGGTGCTTGAAGAATACAGGAAGTAATTCATCACCCACATTTTTCCATCCATGTTGCAATAGTAATCCAATATCTGGTTTTCCTATGTGCAAAGACATCCAAGTCTTTGTTTACTACGGTGCTCTTTTGTCATGCTCTTCAAAACTGTCCTCGTGGTAGGAGTTTGGCCAGTGACTTGTCCTTTTTGATGACTAGATCGAGGCACAGGCTAGGTCTCTATGGGGGTCATCTTTTCTTTCTCTCTCTGGTCTTACAGCACTGCTACCAACTTCCTTGCTGCAAAAATTGCAACTTTTTCTGTCACTGTCTTCCAGTTTGTCAAGATCTCTGAAGTTGTAAGCTCCCTTTGTTTTGACAACATTAAACACTGATTCCCCCACACCCTCCAATACCAAATAGGGATGACACAGATACACATACTGTCAATGCATGTGCAGCAGAAGTCAGGAGAGCATCACAAATGTCATGCACAGGCATGAAGCATCGCTTGTCAGTTGTGCTGGTAAAGGTGCCTGTTTCAACCCACATGTTTTGTGTATCCTGTTTTTCAAACACATTGAACAGCAGGGACCAAAACATCTGTATCAGATGACCTAATTACTAAGTTTCCTTTGATGCCAAGAGACCCATGCTGGCATATACAGCATGCAGAAGCATCATTTTGTCTGCTTCTCTTTGAGTACTGTACTCCTGGGCATCTTCAACACCTCTTTGGAAAAGCCTCCAGTAAGGAGGAGTGTCTGTGTAGGGTGTACTCCTACGCTCTGAGCTGCATTTTGAACCATATAT
This sequence comes from Mauremys mutica, assembly GCF_020497125.1. Lineage (NCBI taxonomy): Eukaryota > Metazoa > Chordata > Testudines > Geoemydidae > Mauremys > Mauremys mutica. The sequence continues at coordinate 293,132,907 of NC_059073.1, read as the reverse complement.
TTATAGAGGAATTTTTCAAGTGACTGCTTGTTGGACCACATTTAGAAACTTTTTCCATGGAGGCACAGGGCATCCACCAGTCACCTGGTATTTCTTGCACCCAACCGTAGATCCTGTCTAGTGCTGACTCTCTGCAATTTTCAGAGCATTATTGTTGTCATATCTATCAAAGACTTCAATTACAGAATTAGCTTTATCAAATCCTTTTAGTACCTGCCTCAAGTACTCAGCAGCCAGTTCATTGAATGTCAAATTTGTTTCCAGCAATCATTTGTCATAGCCACGGCATCTCTGATGTACACTGTGGTTTCTTTGTTATATGCTCTTAGCTCACGGATCCTTTCATCTTGATCTTCCAGCTGATGCCCTAATTCAATTTTTGTCTGTTCTTCTCATTGTTCCATCAGCATGGAAGAGGGACATACGCACAGGTCCTATTGGGTGACTGAGAAATAGTTGCCATTGAAACATCATCTCTGCATCTTGCTAAGGATATGGCTGTGGGGAAACAATTTCTTGACTGACAGCTGCTGTGATTGATGCCAGACTTAAATTTGGCTGTCTTGGCCAAGTCAGTAAATGTTTTGATGCCAGATTTCTTGACTGGACTGAAGAAGCTACATGTCCCATCAGAATCAACTGCACCTCTTAAAAATCTCCATCTGTTCTTCACCATCATCTGCTACTTTCAGTAGAAACTCTTGCACATCTCATGTTACATGCAATAGATATGTTGGTAGGCACCTCTGGAAATGGATTTATCATATTGTTGATGACATGGTTAAGAGCTGCAACATGCTCTTCATCCCTTTTCAGTGTAGAGGCAAGGACTTGTTTGTGGCCTTTGTCTTCACTACTTCTTGTTAGGCTATTTCTTTCTCTCATAGGTTTTGCATATTCATAATACGAAGCTGTGTATTGTCATCTCTAACACACATACTGACCTGTGCATATATCACTGAATTAAAAGGCTAGTTTTTAGAATATTTCAAAGGCTAGTACTGCATGCATAGTAATTACAAGTTAAAATCCTCTACCAGGCAGACTAGCTGTTTAAATTGTATATACAAAAGCTTACAAATGGAGAAACATTACATTAGGAATTCACGTACTTTTATATCTATCCACTGTGAAGTACAAACTGTGGGCATGCAATGTGCTGCTACTGGGGCACAACCTTGAGTATGAGACTGATCTGATCAGCAAATTTAAATTGAAAGTATAGAAACTATCACTTTTGAGATATTTTAACAATTAAGACTATCTCTGAGAAAATATTTCATGTTAGTACAGTAAAAGCTGTTTTATCTGTCATGTTGGGGGAATGAGGGGTGCTGGTAAGTGGAAAAAATGCTGGTTAACGAAGAGGGAGGGAGTTTGGGTGCAAGAGGGGGTATGGGACTGGGGGTGCAGGAGAGGGTGCAGGGGCTGGGAGGAAGTTTGGATGCGGGAGGGAGCTCAGGGCAGTGGGTTGGGATGTAGGGTGCCAGATCCAGGGGGTGCTCACCGCATTCCCCAGCAACTAGTTCCATAGGTTGACGGTGTGTTGTATTAAGATGTACTGTGTTTTATTTGTTTTAAACCTGCTGCCTAGTAATTTGAGTGAGTGACCCCTGGTTCTTGTGGTATGTGAAGGAGTAAATAACAGTGAATAAGAAAGTTTCTCCACACTAGTCAAGATTTTATAGATCTCTATTGTATCCTCTTAGTTGCCTCTTTTCCACGTTGAAAAATGCCAGTCTTTTTAGTCTCTCTTCATGCAGAAGCTGCTCTATGCCTGGAATCATTTTTGTTGCCCTTCTCTGTACCTTTTTCCAATTCTAATATATATATTTTTTGAAATCAGGCAACCAGAATTGCATGCAGTATTCAAAGTGTGGGCGTACCATGGATTTATATAGTGGCATTATATTATCTGTTCCTTTCCTAATGGGTCCTAATTTTTTTTTTGACTGCTGTTGCATATTGAGTGGATGTTTTCAGAGAATTATCCACAATGATTTCAAGATCTTCCTTGTGTGGTAACTGCTCATTTAGATTCCATCATTCTGTATGTATAGTTGGGATTATATGTTCCAGTGTGTATTACTTTGCATTTATGATAAATACTCATGGTCATGTTGCAGTATTTCTGGAACTGAGCAAAAAATGACACTTTCTCATTATGAGTACCATTGTTTCCCCTTACCTACAGGCTTATAATGCCACTTAACATCTCTACATCACACCTCATCTAAATGTACTTAAAATAAGCTTTCAAATGATATATTATGTGGGTGTACGTAGAGTGGGTACATTAAACTCCAAAAATATAGCCCGTCTTGAAAAACTGCAGCTTGCCTATTTTACCAAGGATTGTGGTGAATTCTCCATCACTGGCAATCTTTAAATCAAGATTGGATGTCTTTCTAAAATATGTGTTCTGGGATTTATGTTGGAGAAGTTATATGACCTGTGTTATGCAGGAGGTCAAACTAGATGATCACAGTGATCCCTTCTGGCTTTGGAATCTATGCTCAGTGTAGATTGCAGAGCAGAGAAACCTGTTCTATATTCTCTCCTATCTGCCCCACTTAGGAAGTGGACAGCTGAATGTTGCAGTAGTAACAGTTTCCAGATAGCCATATAGGTCAGCCACACAGGTAGGGTAACCTGTAATTTCATCTTGAGGTGACAAAACATTGCTTTTTGCATGGGCATTTGGGAGCAGTGGTTAGTCTAAGACCCTGTAGATGCCCATCACTCTAGGTTACGTGCACTCCACAGACGTTTTTTCCAAAATACTCCAGTACTGGCAACCAAAGTGATCTTCCATTCTTTCCAGAATTTATCTTCAGCTTTTACTCCAGATCTCCAGTTCGTTCAGGTGCTGTTAGCAACAATATTATGTTTGCTGAAGGGTTGTCTAATTGGTTGCCATTCACATATAGAAGACACCGAAGTACCATAGCATTTCACGATCTCTCCATGGCATACATTACTTATTATAGAAGCTCCTAGATTAGAAGCCCTAGACATTATTGTGACCCCATTGTGCCTAGGCACTGTACACTTACATAAGAACATAAGAAGAACATAAGAACGGCCGTACCGGGTCAGACCAAAGGTCCATCTAGCCCAGTATCTGTCTACCGACAGTGGCCAATGCCAGGTGCCCCTGAGGGAGTGAACCTAACAGGCAATGATCAACTGATCTCTCTCCTGCCATCCATCTCCATCCTCTGACGAACAGAGGCTAGGGACACCATTCTTACCCATCCTGGCTAATAGCCATTTATGGACTTAGCCACCATGAATTTAGTAGGAGAGAACACCTCTTAAATGTTTAGACTATAAGCTTTTGGGGGCAGGGGTTAAGACCCAGGTCCTGTAGGACTCTGCAAGTAAGAGCTGCCCGAAAAAACAGCTGCCCATAATAATTTTGTGGGTTCTGTTGAAAAAGGACATGTACAGCCAATTTACTGCTACAATAGGTGTGTTATATATTACAGTGGTGTGCATGGTATAAACATCTGGATAGAGTGAGTCAGCAGCACCTAATGATCAACCGTCATAGAGGCCTCAGAGATCTAGTAGTTTCAGTATGAGTGTAGCTTTTATCTATTGACCTCGACTATCTATCAGTGCTAAATGTTCAGCGTATCAAATAAATATTGAAACCTGTTTTGAAGCAATCTAAACTTTTAGCAGAGGTCACGCACTACTTAATTTTAATAGCAGACCAACTCTTCTCAAGGATCTCTCCCAAGAAAGAGAGAGAAAAGAGTATATGGTTGATAATGAAACTGTTAGCAGTGAAAGATATCTAAGTGGGCTGGACTACGTTCAACAGCAAAAAACTATGTTAACGCAGAGTGAAGGTTGCTTTGTGGTATGTTATCCTCTTGCAGAATGTCGAGTTGAGCAAAACTTCAAACTTTTGAAAATCACGAAATCCACAGTTGAGGTTGCCCATGAAACATTAACTGTGTCCATTCTGAGCAGTGCCTCATTAACACACACAGTTTGCCAATCCCACGGTTGTTAAGATATACAAGCTCTTCATCTCTTACAGTCCATTCACTCTCACTCACAGGATTCCATCTAACACTATTAAAGGACAAAAGCAGGGTGGGGGGAAACGGTTGCCCATGCCACATTCTCTTTTCTCTTGGAGCTGGCAGTAGCCAATGGGAATTATTTGCATACACTTCAGGAGCAGGCTGTGTGTTAGGTGAACCTATACTAAATGGAGAGGTAATAGTTGGGCCTTATTGGTAAATGTGTGGATTACTTTGAGATGTGTGACAGAGCTGTGATTGTGATAGATCTGTTTTCCACACTCTTATGTGTGAGAAAAGGGATGAGGTGCATGTATTCCTTCAGGGTGTACAATATGCATCATGCATAATTCTGTGCATAATTGTGTAGGTTATGTTGGTATCCAGGTATAGGGCTTGTATTACAAAGCACATTGTCAACAAGGAGATAGAATCCTCTCATATTCTACTGCTTTAATGATCCAATCCTATGTGGAGAAAACATTGTGGTTGGTACTGCAACCGTGGGCTTTGCAGTCAAAAACTCATGAGCACCCAAAGTCGAATGTCCTGTTGCAACATCAGAACGTATTATATTATATCATCATATGTATCCCTAAATATACTTACTATACATAGCTTTGCCAATATCTGTGTATATTCCAACACTTTCCTCCATTTCTGAAGAGGAGGACTTATTCTATCAGCAGCTTCATAGTATCACCAGTAAGCTACCAGTCATTATCTGTTGGAGACTTCAAGGTTAGAGCTGGCTCAGATCACGAGTTGTGGCCACTATGCAGTGGGGACCATGGAATGGGGAAAATGAATGATAGTGGGAAAAGACTACTAGAGCTTTGCACCCATCAAGTACTGTGCATTACCTATACCTACTTCCAAGGCATCGTTGGAAGGTCTCATGGAGGCACCCCAGATCTGGACACTGGTACCAAGTGGATTTAATTGTCACTCATATAAAACACCTGCAGAATGTTCCCCGTACTCAGTTTTCACAGTGTAGACTGACATAGACCATGCACTTGTATGCTGCAAAACAAGATTTTTCACTATGGAAATTCCATCATACTAAAGAAAGCTATTTGCCTACACATTAACATCAGCAACACAAAAGACCAAGGAAGGTGTTGCCAATTTTTTCTGTATCTCAGGGAAGATATGTCCTCTACTTGTACCTCCCTGGATGCTGATGCAGCATAGAATACACTCAGAAGACATATCTATACAGCTGCAACTTTAGCTTTCAATAAAAAGATGGTACAAAATAAAGATTGGTTTGCGGCATAGTCTGAAGAAATGCTCCTGGTCATAGAAGCAAAATGCACAGCATTTCTCCAGCACAACACGAACCCCTCTCCTGATACTTGTATTAACCTCAGACTGGCCAAGAGTGCATTGCAACAGGTACCAAGAAATGTGCTTAATCACACATGGCTCTATTTGTGCGAGAAGATACAAATCATCTGCTTTGAGCAGAGGGTTGGATTAGATGACCTGAAATTTCTTCCAACCCTAGTCTTTTATGATTCTGTGAAATGGCCTTGAGAATGGAGATCTAAGAGGTATGTATGATTGCATCAAGAAAGCAATAGATCCTTAAGCCAAGAAGATTGCTCCACTCAAATCTAATAAGGGAGATATCATCATTGACAGAGGCAAACGGATGCAATGTTGGGTGGAACACTCTTCCAACTTTATTCACATGAAACCACTGTTTCTGAAGCAGCACTAAATGTGATACTTAGGCTCCAGACTAGCAAAGAGGTTAGTATAGAATTATCTGTAAATGAGCTTGAAAAGGCAGTCATCTGCCTAGCATCAGGAAAAGCCACTGGAAAAGATGGAGTTGCAGCTGTGAAATACTGAAATAAGGAAGATAGGTTGTGCTTAAACATCTGCACAATGTCTTTCATGCTTGTTGGGGGGAAGAAAGGATGCTACAAGACATGAAAGATGTCAATATCCAGGGCTGGCTCCAGACCCCAGCGCGCCAAGCGCACGCTTGGGGCGGCGTCCTGCGGGAGGGCGGCAGGCAGCTCCGGTGGACCTCCTGCAGGCATGCCTGCGGAGGGTCCGCTGGTCCCGCAGCTCCGGTGGACCTCCCGCAGACGTGCCTGCGGGAGGTCCACCGGAGCCATGGGACCAGTGGACCCTCTGCAGGCACATCTGCGGGAGGTCCACCGCAGCCGCGGGACCGGCGACCGCCAGAACGCCCTCCGCGGCGTGCCGCCGTGCTTGGGGCAGCGGAAATCCTAGAGCCGCCCCTGTCAATATCCAAATGTTTTATAAAAGTAAAGGAGATTGGAATGATTGCAACTATTATAGAGGAATTTCTCTCCTTAGTATTGCTGGCAAGGCATTTGCATAGGTCATTCTCAACAGGCTCTAAGCTCTTGCTGATCATGTATATCCAGAGAGTCAGTGAAGCTTCCATGCCAGTAGATCAACTATCAAAATGGTTTTTGCACTAAGGCACCTGTAAGAAGTGTCAAGAACAGAGAAAATCCTCACTATATGACCTTCATAGATCTTATAAAGGCTTTTGACCTGGTAAGCAGAAAGGGCTTTTTCAGTAGCTCAAAGGAATTGGGTGCCCCGCAATCCTCCATAGTTTGATTGGTTTCTTTCATGATTGCCTGAAAGCTACAATCCAGTATGATGATCAGTTTGACAGCTTTGAAATCTGCAGCAGTGTCAAACAAGTTGTTTGGCACCAACACTCTTCAGTTATTTTTTGATCTACCAATTCATCATGCCTTTTCACCTAGCACCGAGAGTATACATCTCCATACAGGATAAGATGGAAAACTCTTCAACATTGAAAGTCTAAGAGTTTTTAAAAAAAAATTAAAAATTAAACAGCTCCTAAGAGAACTTTCATCAGCGACTCATTGTTCGTCACACATAGTGAAGAAGCACTCCAGAAGTTTTGCCGTAGCTTTGCATTAGCTTGTGTTGAGTTTGGACTCGCCATCTGTCTGAAGAAGACAATGATTATGGCACAAGGTGTGTTGACTGCACTAGAAGTTTAAATAGCTGGCACTACTCTAGAAGTTGTGCACGAGATCTGCTATTTAGGATCAATTATATTGGTTAACCTATCTCTCTAGACCAGGGATTTTCAAACTTAATTGCACTGCGACCCCCTTCTGACAACAAAAATTACTACATGACCCCAGGAGTGGGTACCAAAGTCTGAGCCTGCCTGAGCCCTGCTGCCCCCCAGGGGAGCGGGGGAGAGAAGCAAACCCAAAGCCCAAGGGCTTCAGCCCCAGGTTGGGGACCTGTAACCTGAGCCCTGCCACCCAAGTCAGTAGCCTTCGGCTCGGCCCCAGGCGGTGGGGCTCAGGGCCCTGGGTGGCAGACCCCAGCAAGTCTAACGCCAGCCCTGGCAACCCCATTAAAACAGGGTCCCGATCCCCTTTGGGGTCCGGACCCACAGTTTGAGAACCGTTGCTCTAGATGAGCTTAATTCTTGCATCAGAAGGACAGCCGCCACATTTGGTCAGCTGAATAAGCATGTGTGGGATGATAAGAAACTTACATTGAACACCAAGATATGGATTTATGAGATGTGCATCCTGAGCTATATGCTGTATTGTGGCAAGACCTGGCCCATCTATAGCAGGCATGGGAGAAGGCTAAACACCTTCCACACTCATGGTCTCTGTTGTATTTTAAATATCCAGTGGGAAATGAAAGCTCCTGTTACCAAAGTACTTGCCAAGCCTAATGACAGTTTTTAAACACAGGCATCTTCATTGCCTTGGTCATCTGTACCAGATGCACAATGGATGCAGTCCAAAGGACCTATCATATTGCCTCTATATAAATCCCTGGTACTGCCCACATCTTGAATATTGCGTGCAGATGTAATCGCCCCATCTCAAACGGAGATATATTGGAATTGGAAAAGGTACAGAAAATGGTATAAAAATTATTAAGGGTATGGAACAGCTTCCGTATGAGGAGAAATTAATAAGTCTGGGACTTTTCAGCTTGGAAAAGATGACTGGGGGGGATATAATAGAGGTCTATAAAATCATGATAGGTGTGGAGAAAGTAAATAAAGTAGTATTATTTACTCCTCATTATACAAGAACTAGGGGTCATCAAATTAATAGGCAACAGGTTTAAAACCAACAAAAGGAAGTATTTCTTCACACAACACACAGTCAACCTGTGGAATTCTTTGCCAGAGGATGTTGTGAAGGCCAAGACTATAATATAGTTCAAAAAAGAGCTAGATAAATTTATGGCAGATAGGTCCATCAATGGCTATATTAGCCAGGATGGGCAGGATGGATAGTGTCCCTAGCCTCTGTTTGCCAGAAGCTGGGAATGGGTGACCAAGGGATGGATCAATTGATGATTCCGTGTTCTGTTAATTCCCTCTGGGGCACCTGGCATTAGCCACTGTCAGAAGACAAGATACTGGGCTAGATGGACCTTTGGTCTGACCCAGTATGGACATTCTTATGTTCTCCTGTATGGAGAACCTGAGGATGCTCCAAGGCCACTGAGCCAACCTGGGCTCAGGTTCAAGGAAGTTTGAAAGAGGGATTTTGAAGACTCCCCCAAGCCTTTGCACTGCTTCTGAGGGGTGCTGGAAATACATTTTGGTATTGGAGTAATAATTCATTCAAACAACGTTCTGTATTAATATGTCTAATAAGGAAACTATTCGACAAAAAACATTTCCTGAATCTCTCTTGATGTCTGTATTGTTACAGACGTAGTTGCTGACGGATATTTTGAAATAAATTACCAAAATAATTGAAACTGGTGTGATTATATTGTGGTGTTTTGACAAATAAAATATGCATAATTTTAAAATATTGTGCACAGAATTTTTAATATTTTGGTGCACAATTTCCCCAGGAGTAAAGGGTGTGTCAGAATAGTGGAAGTGGGAGGCAGAGTAAAGATTGGGGCCTGCAGTTTTTGGTGTATGTTCTGGTAATGGTGAGATGTCTGCTTGTGGGTGTAGCGGCTTTGTACTGTTGAGTGGATTACTTTTCATTTCCTTGTTTTTGTGGGTTTGTTGAAGGGGGGCAATCGTAATTGCTTCAGAGTTTGTATATTATTTACATTCTTTAGTTTGTTTTCTCACTGCCTCGGTAGTGTTCTAGAAAAAAGCAAAGCACAGTAGCATTAGAATTGGACTAGAAACATTTCTATTTCCTATAGGAGTTAAACTTCTAGTTTAGAAGTAAACATTGACTCATACTGATCAGGGTTTTTTATGAAAACCTAATTATCTATTTTTATGTATTTTATTTACTTCCCCTGGTTGTTATTTCTTGAGGATGCTTTAATTCTTTATACTGCAGTTTCAAAAACTCTGTGCAGATGATGAATCCAATGTCATTTTCTCTCCCCAGGGTCCAGTTGTCCTTGGTGGTGATCAGCAGCCTGAAGATTTGATGAAACAGCAGGGCCGATTAGGTTCTACATCAGTGGTGAATTCCAGAAGAAATAAGGGACTACCACATTCCTCCTCTTCCATCCAGAAGGTCCCTTCTGGAGAGAGACCGTGTGATTTGTCATCCTGCATCCCTTCCTACTTCATGAACAATGCGGAGAAACTGGTTAGTTTTTAGGAAAAACATGAATGCAGTGTTTAAGCAGCAATACAGAGTAATGCAGAAGAGACTGTCTTTTAACACATCTTATATCAATAATAAGACTTACTGAAATAAGTTCACATATCACATAAGATAGTGAATAACTGAGTCTTATCATAGTCTCTGTTCATTAATGGTTTAACTTTAATTTATAACCCATTTCAGCTTTCATTTTCATGATGTTAAATAATATGTCCTCTGGTACAGGTAGTTATCAGTTTTTGTTTTGTTTTGTTTTTTTTGAGGTTTTTTTTGTTTGTTTTTCTAAACTTGTGAATAACTTGTTTTGCCTTTTTTTCTTTGGCTCTCCTAAAGACCTGGTATGTTTCTTTTATACTCTGTACAAGCCCTTACCATTGCTAAAGAGGTTGGATGAACCTTTCTAAACTGTATGGAATTTTGAAGCCTTCCTATTGCTCAGTTGGCAGCTAACAGAGAGGTAAATAGAATCTCATAACTATAATTGTTCTGAAGATACCCATCTCAATCAATTCATGCTCCTGGGTTTACAGTTCTAAGCCATTGGACCTAGCAGGCATCTCACCTCAGCCTTTGGAAGTTTCCAAGGGTGGTTCCATTGCTCACATGGGGACTTTCTTTTAAACATGAAAATACTCCTATAATACCCAGATGAGGCAAGAGGAAAAAAATATGCAGTTAGAAAACCCTTAAATCTGCATTTGATAGTTTGGTTATTTTATGAATCTTCTGTATAGATAAATATATAGGAGGCAACATACTTGTCTCTCAGAGAATGGCCCTTAACATGGTCCTCCATATCTAGGCTTGCCAAGCTGTATCAATGAAAGCTGTATTCAGTCAGCCAGTTACATGTCTTGCTCTTGGAGACTATAGAACGGGTCAACAACCTTTCAGCAGTGGTGGGCCGAGTCTTCATTTATTCACTCTAATTTAAGGTTTCGCTTGCCAGTAATACATTTTAACGTTTTTAGAAGATCTCTTTCTCTAAGTCTATAATATATAACTAAACTATTGTTGTATGTAAAGTAAATAAGGTTTTTAAAATGTTTAAGAAGCTTAATTTAAAATTAAATTAAAATGCAGAGCCCCCCGGGCAGTGTGAGTGCCTCTGAAAATCAGCTCATGTGCCGCAGGTTGCCTACCCCTGCTATAGAACCTACTCAGTGTCAAATAAAATTAAAAAGCTGGACGGACTTTCTAAAGGCCTTAGTCTGATTTGAGATGGATGTCCAGTACCACTTGATCTTTAAAGAAACTGATGATAAATAAATGAGTCACTATGACCTGAAACTTGCTTTGTTGCTTGAGCAGAGGTCATTGCCATCAGGAAAATAACCTGTGTAAGAAATTTGAGCTCATAGCCCTAGAGTAGCTCAAAAGCAGCTTGGTTGGTTTGGGTGGAATCAAATTGTCTTTAACTGAGATTAACAATTAAAAAAGGAACTAAAGCAACTTCTGGATAGGGAACCTAAAAGATTACATATTGACTTCTTGTACAGGCTTTTTCTAAATTAGGATTCAAAGGTATGTTGTGTTAGATGTTGGCTAACATGTTTTAAAAGGACAGTGTAGATAAGGCAGTTTACATTTTAATATATGCCATGCTGGTCAGACTGAAGCTATGCTTCATCTTGACCAGGTTAGTATGTGTTAAAATGTACACTGCCTTGTATAAATTGGACTGTTAACATGTTAGTCAACTCTTTTTCTGAAGCACCTCTAATTCCTAGTCTAGACAAAGCTACAGAGGCCAGAAGCAACAAAGCTTGACATGCAGTGCTCCAGTAAGAATGGGTTATGAGTGCTTATTGCTACCAGGTGCTCCATTGACACACTCACAGTTGAGTGCTTGGCAGGGTGGATTTGATTTAAATCAAATTGATTTAAATCACTAGTCAGGAAGACTCGATTTAATCATGGATTTCTACATAAAAGTGCATTCTTGTTGATTGTTATAATCTTAATACATACTCTTCACAACTCAGATGTATGTAGATTTCATTTTTAGAAGGTATGCACTATATATTTTTAAGTGATTTTATTTTGAAAACTTTTCAGATTAGTTTTACAGCGATATCAGAAAATCAATGATTGTTTAGTTATTTCATTTACCAAAGGTAATTGAAGCAGATATTTATGAAGTCATTGGGAGGTGAAGTATCTCCAATTCAACAGGTTAAGCATTAGTATTTGGAGGATTTTCCTGCCATACTGCATTAGGAGGAGAACATCACCAGACAGATATTTACATTGTTTTATTTAACTAAAACAACATTATGTATTCTGGATTTTTTTCTTCAACAGCAAACATAATATTTTAACAAAACAAGTATATGAATTTTTGAATTTAGTTAAACATTCAAGTTTTTTAAAATCAGGTTTGTTTTTGTTAAAATTATTTTTAACTAAAATAGTTAAATGAAATATTTAAAAAAAAAATTAAATTGACTATGTCAGCCAGGTCAACACGAGAAACTTAAAATATTGGCTTCTGCAGCTAACTCAGTCGTCTTCACCTTAATTTTCCTGTTTTGTTCATAATCTGGAAAAGAAAAATAAGCTTTCCTGCTTTTTCAGGTCCCAAACAATTTCTCAGTTTGGAATGAGTTAGTCCAAAGGAAGAAAATATTCTTTCTACACTGGCCGAAGAAGCTACTGCTGTTAAAAGTGAGATTATTACTTCAACAGTCTCTGAATCCAAGTGCTTAAGTGACTTCCACCAGTTCACTGGTGTGACTCTTTAAAACATCATCAGCATACGTATATTTTTTGAATGGTTCACCTTTACCTCTGAAGTTTATTATAATTGGCATTATGGAGGGATGATTGCTGGATGTCCATGTCATAGCCAACTCCTCTTCTTCAGCAATTAAGGTTTGACCCTGGTACTCAATATTGAGAATATTTGCAAGAAAATGAGTTGGAGATAGTGCTTGTCCCATTCGTTTTTTTTAATGCTTGTAATTTAACTCTGTTATTGAGATCTTAAAAAGAGAAATATGCACTCAATTCCTTCCAAGTTTCAACAGCATCAGCAATAAAACAGCTATTTCCCTGCATTTTGTTCAGGGCTACAGAAATAGGCTTCAGGGTACTCAGCATGTGTTCAACATTTCTCTTAAGACCAATGTTGAGAACTTTGGCTGTGACAGTGCCATCTATTTTTTCATGATTGTGTTCACAAACTGTCATCAGATTAGGCCAGTTCTTGATATAATGCTCAAAACAGTCCACTACTGAGTTCCATCTCACTTCTTGTGGGAGAGTTAGCTTGGTTCTTCCCACTTTTTTCAGAGCCGCTGCTGCAAAGTGGTTGTTACGGAAGTATTTTGCAGTTTCAACAACATTAGCCTTTATTTCTGGAACACTGAAACCTTTGGCTAGGAGGTGCATCAAATGAGCACTGCACCCATATGTTGTTAGCTTAGGACTCTCTTCTAAATTTATTCACATCTTGGATACATTTGCAGCATTGTCTGTGACCAAGCTGCGTACTAGACATTTGAATTTTTTTTTTCAGTTTTTGTTATAGCTTTTACTGCTGCTACTTATAAGTATTTTTCAGTGTGTACGTTTCCTGATGTATCAATTGTTTCTGTAAGGAAGACATTCCCTTCTGTTGTCACACAAGCACATACAATAGGATCATTGTGGACATTGCTCCACCCATCAAGACTCAGTGTAACAATTTTACCCTCTAGACCTTTTGCACACTGCTCACTTTCTCTTTCATACACTTTATCGAGCAATTTGCCTGCGACATCTGCTCTGTTGGGTGGACTGTATCCTGGTCTTAATGACTGCACCATGTTAATAAAGTGTGGGTTCTCAATCATACAAAAAGGAGAGTTTGTTGCATAAACAAACCGGGCAGTTTTTTCATCAATTACCTCTTTTTGTAATCCGCTGGTTCTTATCACAAACTTATCTATGTTTTTTTCTGGATGATGGAGGGTTTTTTTCTTTTTGCTACAGGTGATATACTGTGGCTTTGGGACATACATGATGTGACTGAAACACTATCATTGGCAGATAACTCTGAAATTATAGAAAATGATGGTGATCTTGAAGGTGGATAGTCTTCAGAATCTTGTATGTTGAGGATGGATTCTCCTAAACAAAATAAGTCAATACAGTTATTTAATTATTATTACCATACTGCTCACTTAGTATTATTCATTGCATTCACTGACACTCAGTACTACTTTAAAGGTGAAATTGTAAAAGGAAGATCTGCTTATTTCAGCTATTTATTTTTTATCACAACTGCATCTAAAATGATAGTACCGTAGAGTAACAACTATATTTTTTGCTCAAACATGAGAATTCAAGAATAGTCCAGAAGGAAGACAGGCAGTCATTAAGAAAGAAGTATGAAATAAAAAAGTTTACCAACCTGAAGATCCTGCATTTTCAAACATGTTCCTTTCATCATCTTCAACGCAGCTTCTTCCTGAGAAGGAACACATCTCATTATGTTGTTTCATTTGGGCAACCAGGCCTTGCATTTCTTTGCTGCACTGTTTGCATTTTGCACGCATGCCTGTCTTACCCACAGGTAGAGCAACTTCATTAAAATATTCCAAAACTGGGTCTCTTTTACGGCCTGCTGCCATTATAGGTTTTCCCTTCTAGTGAGAGAATGGTATGGTAGATCTCAAATCAATGGAGGCTACACTCAGAAACACCTCAAGACGTGTGGAATATGCTGCTGAAAGAGTTTCACTTTTGTTTCTACTGCCTGTGCCTCCGTTCTCACCTTTATCTCCAGATTTCTTTTCCTTGTCCAGATCTATTCCACCCCAAACAATCTTCTATTCATTGAACATTTTGAAACTTTGCACATTTAGAGAGAGGAAAGGGATTGACTCTGTGTACACAAATTTGCAGAGGGACAGTAGGGTTGAGGTCTGTTATTTCTCATTTCTATATTTTATGTATTTATTTATTTTAAAACCATTTTTGCTGTTAACAAGCATGTTATCTCTAGAAAGACAAATCCACAGTTTGAGAATTGCAAAACTAAGCATTTCTGATGGTATCTTCTAGACTGAGCACTGAGTCCCATTGGGTAGATAGAAAGATTAACCTAAATAATATATACAGAAGCCCCTGGAATCCCATAAGATTGGGTCCCTAATCCATGAACTATTAGAACTCATTTACAAAACTTTTCTTAAACATTACTTAAATATATTGTCTCATACTATAGAATTAGAATTTATAATCCTTATTCCATGATGAGATATCTTTGAGCTATAATGTGTCTTAATTAAAACTATCTTTAGATAAAATGCTTTTTGAGGAAAATACTTATCAAAAAATCCGATTTAAATAAATAAATAAAATAGGAATTTTTTAATTTAATGAATGTTTATCCACCCTGCTGCTAGTCAAATGCATTACAGAAGTTAAGTATATTACATCAAAACTTACCTTTAATCAGCCAAACTTGTAATCTTATTTTTAAAAAAAATCAGGTTAGTTTGACAGGATCTATTTCTCATAAATCCATTGATTGGCATTAATTACATCACCTTCCTTTAATTCTTTAAGAATCGAGTCCCATGTCAGCGGCTCCATTATCTATCACAGGATCAGTGTCAGGCTGACAGGCCTATAGTTACCCAGGTCATCTTGTTTCTTTCTTAAATATTGGCACAACACTGACTTTCTTCCTATCTTCCAGAACTTCCCTAGTGTTCCAAGACTTATTGAAAATCAACTTTAATGGTCCAGCGACTCCACAGCCAGCTCTTTTAGAACTCTTGGATGTAAGTTTACTGGACCTGTGGATTAAAAATGTCTAAATTTAGTACCTACTATTTAACATCCTCCTGAAATATTTAATGGTATGGAGAGTGTTATCATATTATATGACTATATCATCTGGTTTTCCCCCAAATACAGAACAGAAATTTACTGAAAATTTCTGCCTTTTCTGTATTATTGATAATTCTACCATTTCCACTTCGTAGTGGACTAATACCATTCCTATCTAGTAATGGACCAATATGTGTTCCTAGTATACTTAAACACCTTATTGTACCTATGTAACTCTCCTGGCCATAGATTTTTCCTTGACCCCCTTTGCTTCCCTTACCTATTTTCTACAATTCCTAGCTTCTCATTTGTATTTATTACATTCAGCTTCCTCTTTCTTCCCTTTCTTTTTTATGCCTACCTTCACTTCCCCTCTAAACCAGGTCAGTTTTTTAACTGGTATGGCCTGCTTGCTCAGTTGTGGGATTGTAGCTTTTTGAGCAACTAGTGAAGTGTTTTTCTGATTAAATTCTTCCTGCGAGCAGATTTGGCTCATACTTGTTTATGAAATTAGCTGTTTTAAAACACCAGATATATGTGTCACTGGTCTGATCTTTATTCTGTTTTCACATTATAAATATCAAGTCATGATCACTTGTACCGAAGGTACCATTAATTTTAGTTTTGTGATCAGTTTCTCTTTATCTGTCAAGATAAGGTCTCGTACAGCATTCTCTTACTTTTTGAGTTAAGAAATTGTCATCTATAATTAGAAATACCAAGGCTGTTTTAATACTGGCAGCATGAGACCTCCAGCATATGTCATTCAAAGTGAAGTCTCCAATGACCACACAGCTTTTTTTTTATACATATTAAAGAGGTGCGTAAGGAACCAGTCACCCTGTTCCTTAGTGTGATTTGGTGGTCTGTAGCAAACACCAACTAATACCCGATCTTATGCTTTATCTGTTAGAACATCAATTCATAAGAATTCAAAATCATTCATAGAAAGGAGTTTCCTCCTGAATATAACTGGCAAGGATGGGGTCAACAGAAGCTGTCTCAATGCAAGCTCTGGCTGCTCTTTCCAAGAGCAGCATTTTAAGTTGAACTACAAGGACTCACTGGGTGAAATTCTATAGGGTGTGTAATTCAGAAGGCCAGATTAGACTATTATAATGATCCCTTGTGTCTTTAATCTATGGAATAGTTTTATTCTCATTTTACAGATAGATATGTGAGGCAGAGAAGTGAAGCAGCCTACCTAATGTCAAACAGCAAATCTCTGGTAGATTCAGGAATAAAACAAGTATTTTGTCCTAGTCACAAGACCATCCTTTCTCTCTCCTGGATAATCAGGGAACATCAAGTATCAGGGAGTAGCCATGTTAGTCTGTATCCACAAAAACAACGAGGAGTCCGGTGGCATCTTAAAGACTAACAGATTACATTCTGTTAGTCTCTAAAGTGCCACCGGACTCCTAGTTGGTTTTTCCAGGGAACATCTTGAGCAGGGAGCCGTGTGTGTGAGGTGCCATCTTATGTCCCTGAATACTCTCATAATAAACTTCTTTGATATTTTTATTCACATTTGATTTTTCTGCCATCAGAAGTTTGAGCCAGCAAATCTGCTAATTTGCAAATACATTTGATTTTTCACTTAACTGAGTGGCGAGTAAAATGCAATGTCAATGAATCAGTTGTAGTTTTACATTGTTAGTTTTCTCTGCTACACTGATAGCCTGTTTTTATCTCTGGGTTTATCCAGTGGAACAAAATGTATTATGGATTCATCACCAGACTGGTAGTCAGGAACTGCTGCACTTTAACCCCAGCTTTACCATCTTTCACTGTAGCATTGGAAAAAATTATTAAATCTTTCTCCATTTTTCTATCTGTAAAATGGGAATAGTTGTACTTGCCTGTTTCAGAAGTTTAGTGGGAATTGAATTGTGCTTTGCTCCGCACATTCATGTGCCAATCCTTTTCAACATATATATGGAGCCATTAGGTGAACTGGTTAGAAAGTGTGGGCTCAAGTGCGGGAGAGACAGCTCTATCTATCCTTTACCGCATCTGACCACACCACTACTACCAACAGCTAACTTAACGAGTGTTTATTCAGGACAGTGGTTGATTTTAATACAGAATGTCTTTAATATTGGTTTCTCTGCTTTGAAAAAGATCAAAAGCCATCACAATTTTTTGTTTTAAGTCTTTATCAGCAGCACTGATAGTATTTGAGGAACTATAACAATTCCTATGTAGATTAATTGCATACTAGAGGGCAGCCATCTCATTGTTTGTAATATCTGACCACAATATTTGTATTGTATATTTCTTGGCAATTGAGTGAATGTAAATTTAAAAAAAAAAGTCTAGAAAACTCCCTACCAGATTGTTTTGTAGCCAGTATGAAAACATCTTTCAGATCAAGAGTGAGTTCCATCAGATGACTGTTCAGTGGCCTTTGTAAAATGAGTTTGTGGTCTTGGGCCAAAACACCACCCCACTTGATACTACTGAGTCCCTTCTTTGGCAGTCTCTAAAGAGAGGCCAAAGGCTATGGAGGGTGAATTGCCCTTTTGCCTTTAAAGAGGCCCCATTCAAGTCACTGGTGGTAGAGTAGTGAGGGGAAGCTTGCACTTCTGCTGCTTGCATTGTACTTGATCTTCTTCAAGAGGTGTCCCTGTGGATGCTCTACTTTGAGATGCACATGCACACTTGAGCCCTTGATTAGAGATTTTCTATTAAAAGTGTCTGTTTGGCCCACGTGTGCTCTATGCAACCTCATGCTGTGCTCCAAGGGCATATAGGGCTGCACAGGCGAACCTGTCAGTTCCTTTTGTCACCTCGACCTGAGGTGGAGCTCTAGCGTGTTTGCCTTGTGCGTGCGTGCGTCAGCGTGTTTTGTAGTTGTTGTTTAGTTAGTTTAGCATTTCTAGTTAGTTGTTGTTGTATAGTTGTGAGAGGTTTCAGTTTTTCCTAACCTCCCCTCCCCTCTGGGGAGCTTATTTGACATGGAAAGGCATGCCTGGCTTGCCAGGTTTCAAATCATGCCTCTCTTGTCAGGATGCTGTCCCAGTTAGCGATGGCCATTCTAAGTGTATCTATTGCTTGGGAGAGTTCCATATCTCCCAAAAGTGTAGCTTGGAAGAATTGGGAGACAAAACTGAAGCTGCTACTCATAGAGCACTCTCTTCAACCAGGTTCCGATTCAGGTCAGAAGACAGACACTCACCCTCTCCCTGTATATCAGTCTCCACACAGTGCCCCTTTGACTTTGGCTAAGGTCTCACTTACGAAGTTAAAGGAGCCAACTCCCAAGAAGTCCCAATCTGCTGCAAGGTCTGCGATTTCTGAGACCTTGATGTCTCAACTCGGTACCGTGGAGGGGAAAGAGACTTTCTCTGGTATTGGCAGAGTAGGGATATTCTAGAGCACTTCAGAGAAATGTGGCATCAGCAAGGCCCTGGTACCATCTGCCTTCAGATAAGTACAGTTTATTTCAGACTTACCAATGATGCCTTCCCACTTGGCTCCATCGGTACGGACAGATTTGAAGCATACACCTTCATCCCCAGTGCCTTCAAGCTCCAAACTATTGATACCGCCCAAGTCAACTGCTGAGTCGGTACCAACCCACTTGGTACCACAGGAATTCTGTTACACCAGGGACTTGTCAGTGTTAGAGAAGCTGGAGTGCTCCCTGTTTTTGGGTACCAGATGACTCTTGGTACTTAGACCCCAGTCTCCAGATTACCAGTGCTTCCCAGTACTGCAGGATTCTACACCCTTAATCAGTATCCTACTTACCATTATAGGAATCCATACTTTGATGAAGACCCCTGCCCACATCACATATGGAGGGCTCTGTCCTAGGTTCTACCTTCTCTCCTGTATGGGCCTCTACAGTGGCCATACTGGGATCCTTAGGTGGCATATTGGCAGCAATTTGCCAAACCACTGATTCCACTGCACCAGGAAATTAGGGTCACTGTCTCCTCCACCAAACCTCCAACGTGAGGAGACCTTTGAGGAAGTAGAAGGCTAGGGTGGACAAAGAGGCTACCCCTTAAACTCCTATTTCATCTTCATCTGCAGACAAGGCAGTCATTCCACCATTGAAGATCAATGATTTTTGTCAATTCCAGGACCTTGTGAAGAGGGTGGCGGACATTCCCTAGATACTGCTTGAGACTGACATCACACACTCTTGGACATTTTGCAGTCAGTAACACCCACTCAGTTTGCGCTACCCATTAATGAAGCACTTCTGGATCCAGCAAAGACTGTGTGGCAAACTTCCGCCACCATACCACCAACTAGTAAATGGGCAGATAAGAAATATTATGGAGCCCCTCCCCCACTCCTCCCAGGGACTCAGATTTTTTCATTTTCCCACCCCTCACCAAATTCTCTGGTGGTGGATACCGTAAATGAGTGGGATAGATAGTATTACTGCTTGCCTACTCCTTATGACAAGGTCAGAAAAGGTTAGACCTTTTTGGATGGAAAGCCTATTCATCTGCAACCCTCCAGTTTTGAATCACAAACTATCAGGCAATCATGGCCAAGTATGACTACACAAATTGCAACAAGTTCACATCCTTTATTGAACATCTTCCCAAGGAGCATAGAGAACACATCCAGGCCATCATTAAGGACGGTCAGTTATTAGCCAAAACCTCTCTCCAAGCGTCCCTAGATGCTGCTGCTAGATTCATCTCCAGAGCACATGTCATGCGCAGGGTGTCACGGCTGCAGTTTTTGGGATTCCCAAGGGAGGTTCAGAATACTGTTGAGGACCTCCAGTTTGATGGTCAGATGCTCTTCTCAGGAACCATGGACAAGTTAGTAATAGTAATAATTGGAGATATACCAATCTCCTAGAACTGGAAGGGACCTCGAAAGGTCATCGAGTCCAGCCCCCTGCCTACACTAGCAGGGCCAATTTTTTTTTGCCCCAGATCCCTAAGTGGCCCCCTCAAGGATTGAACTCACAACCCTGGGTTTAACAGGCCAATGCTCAAACCACTGAGCTATCCCTCCCCCCCATGGTCCTGCACATGCTGAAGGATTCCAGGGCCACATTGAGGTGTCTGGGTATATACACTCCTACAAACAAGAGGAGATTTAGCAAGTCTCAGACTGTCCAGAGATTACACCTGGCTCAGTTCTCTGGTTTTCACAGAACCACTGAACGCATGGTCAACTTGTGGAATGCCTTACCTGAGGAGGTTGTGATGGCTGGGACTATAACAGTGTTTAAAAGAGAACTGGATAAATTCATGGAGGTTAAGTCCATTAATGGCTATTAGCCAGGATGGGGTAAGGAATGGTGTCCCTAGACTCTATCAGAGGGTGGAGATGGATGGCAGGAGAGAGATCACTTGATCATTACCTGTTAGGTTCACTCCCTCTGGGGCACCTGGCATTATCCACTGTCGGTAGACAGGATACTGGGCTAGATGGACCTTTGGTCTGGCCCGGTACGGCCGTTCTTATGTTCTTAACCTTCTAGGGGGAAAAAAGGGGTGGGGATTCCAGACAAAAAGAGCTTCCCACCATCCTTCAGCTAGTTACCCAGTCATCATCAAAACAGCAATTTTGATGGGTTGATTGAAGGCTCAAATCCTCCCTTGCCTGTAGTTTGCAAGCTGCAACCTTATGTTCACTTCTTCGTTTTGGGAGACCACCTTTCCCATTGCCAACAGGCCTGGTGACCTATTACAACAGACAAGTGGATCATGGAGGTTATATTATTGGACTACATCATCCTCTTCATGTCTCTCGCCACCACCTTCCCCATCTCTCTTCAGGGTCCCCTGACTAGCCCCTGACCCCTGTCTCAAGACTATACTTAGTCAAGAAGGACACTCCCTCTTTTATTTAGGAGCAATAGAACCAGTCCCATCCCCTTAGAAAGGGAAAGGGTTTTACTCAAAGTATTTTCTCGTGCCAAAGAAGGATGGAGAGGGGAGACCAATTGTAGATCTAAGACAACTGAACAAATTTGTAAAGTCTCAAAAGTTCCTGATAAGTGGAGCAGGTCACCATAGGTTCAAACAGAGGTTCTAGCAGGTATCTAAGTACCACATTGACATCCCAAGTCAGAGAAGAATACTTAACCAGGGGTAAAGATTCTCCAGACCCGTAATAAATATCGAAGACATATGGTGTGCAAAAATAGAAAACCCCTTAGTGGGGAATGAAAAGCTAATATCATGGTGAGGTGAACCTAATAGATATAACTGATCCAATTTTTTTAAGTCTAGTAGATAATCTGTGATGACTGATAGTGGGGAAGTTTCAGGCACAAAGTGGTGATGTTCTTGGAACCTCTTCCATTTCTGAAGGTAAGTAATTCGAGTTGACTCCCTTCTACTGTTGACAGCGCCTGTGTCGGTTTCTCTCCAGGTGAAGAAGAACTCTGGATTGGTGGAAAGATCAATGCAATATCTGCACAGGTGTCCATTTCTCCTCTCAGCTCCAACAATAACTGTGACTATGAATGCATTGCTGTGAGGGTGGGGAGCATACTTCAATACACTCACAACTCAGGGCAGATGGTCACCGTAGGAAACCAATCTCTATATTAATGTGTTGGAACTGAGGGCAGTCAGGAATGCCTGTCTTCAGTTCCTACCCCTATCAAGAGCAAATCAATCAGAATCATGATGGACAACATGGCTTGCATGTTCTATATCAATAAACAGGGATGCGCAAGATCGCCTTCCCTGTGCACAAAAGCTATAAAGTTATGGAACTAGTGTATAGCCCATCAGATTTAGATCTCAGCCATTTACCTTCCTGGAGTCTAGTATATCACAGCCAGTATGCTCAGCAGATGCTTCTCCCAGGACTAAGAATGGGAGTTGATCTCTCAGATCCTTCATGGGATATTCCAGAGGTTGGGACTTCCACAAGTGGACCTGTTCACCACATCCAGCGCAGGAAGTGCCCTTTATTCTGCTCAAGAAGTAGTCTTGTTCACCTTTCTTTGGGAGACACCTTTCTCCTTTCTTGGAAAAAGGGTCTGTTCTATGCATTCCCTCCAACACAACTAATTCCAAGAGTGATGAACAAGATAAGGCAGGACAAAACCAGAGTTATCCTCATAATGCTGACCTGGCCGAGGTAAGCTTAGTAACCTTACCTGCTTCACCTGTGTGTCCAACTGGCACTCCCAACTTCTGACTCTCCCTCATCTCCTCTCCTCTCCCAGGATACATGTTGTGTGCTTCATCCCAACCTAGGGGTCATTCATTCTCCAAGCATAGCTCCTAGATGGTTCACAGGATTAGACTCCACCAGCTTGACAGGAGTACAGTAAGTAATACTAACTACACAATAGAAAGGAGTCAATTCAAATTACTTACCTCCAGAAATGGAAGAGGTTTCAACCACTGGTGTCATGGTCAATGCCTTGTGCCTGTCTCTCCATTTGAACCTATGATGACTTGCTCCTTGCTTCACTTTTCTATTAAGACACCCTTTCTAGTAGCTATCACGTCAGCCTGCAGGTCTGGAGAAATTGGAGCCTTGATGTCAGGACCCCCTCTTCCCCCAATTTACAGGGTTTTTTCCCAAGGACAAGGTCTTTCTATAACTGCATCCAAAGTTCTTACCTAATGTTCTGTCAGATTTCCAACTTAACCAGTCTATCTGCCAATACTATTTCCTAAACCACATAAATCTCAGCAGTAGACTTCCCTTCATACATTAAATGTACATCGGACTTTTATCTAGATAGGACAAAGTAATTTCAGAAATCACCTAGACATTCTGTCTCCGTTGCAGAAAGATCAAAGGAGTCCACAGTCTCTTCACAGAATCTCTTCACAGAGACTGTTGAGATGCATCTCTGGGTGTATTACTGTTTGTTATGATACAGCTGGTGCTTTGCTCCCCAAAAGATTATAGCATACAATACAAGATCAGAAGCAGCTACCACAGTGTTAGTCAAAAACATTCCAGCATCTGAGATATGCAGAGCTGCTACATGGGCTTCAGTGCATATCTTTTCTGAACATGATGCTTGGTCCACACTCTCAGATCTGATGCAGTACTTGGATCTGCTGTACTGTCTTCAGTCTTGGACTTGATTCTTAAGTTCCCTCCTCCCTGTGAGGATACAGCTCCAGAGTCACCTGAAATGGAGCACCCATAGGGACACTAATTGAAGAAGTAGTAAAGGTTACTCACCTTGTGCAGTAACCGTGTTTTTTTCGAGATGTGTTTCCCTATGGGTGGACTTGCCCTTCTTCCCCCTTGCTTTGGACTGTTCTTGTTGGACATAGAGAAGGAACTGAGGGCAATTTGCCTGTGCAGCCCTGCATACCTTAAGAGTGTGGCATGAGCTTGTATGGTGCACATGCGCAAGCTGAACAGACACTGCTAATGGAAAGAGGCACATGCACACCTGAAGTGGAGCATCCATAGGGGGACACATCTTGAAGAACTACAGTTGCTGCGCAAGGTGAGTGACTTTATTTTTCACTAGCACTAAATTCACATAAAATGTAGGTGCATGCACACATCAAGCTTTAGGTCTGAAAGCTTAATGTCAGAGTCCAAGGTCCTTTTACAGTGTTTCAGAATCATTTCCAGTAAGTATATAATTGTGCCTCTAGACTACCAGATATCCTGGATTGATGCTAGCATTTGGCTAAAGTTTTGGAACAGTTGGTATGAAACAAAGTTTTTGCTACACCAAAGCTGCTCGTATTCCAAGTGAAGCTGGCAAGCAATTAAAGTGGTTTCCAATTTATAGATCAGAGGACTAGAAATTGTATTTGACAACTTTTTGTAACTTGTAAGAATGCAATTTAAAATCACTGATGTGGGATGATTTGAAGAATCTTTCTTTGATCCTTGAATCAAAGTGGATGGAAAGAAACTGTAAATAATTGATTGCATTGGGACTGCCTAACTATGTTCAGCATTATTTTAAATTGCAAAATGCTACTTAGTTTGATTACTTTTTTTCTCCCCATCCCTCTTCAAAGTTCATTCTTTCATCAAGCTATCCTGAGTTTGAGATTTTATTTTTCTCTTGCAGAGGTCTCGTCTTACGCAGTCTTTAGGAAACCCTATGTGTCAAAGTCCCTCCTGTACCCCCATCAATGGGTCTCCAGGACCCCCAAAAGCCTGCACGTCACCCCACCAAGTCAACGGAAAAATTTACTGGTTAGTTCTTCTTTTCTTATAGGTTGACCAATCTCCTATTTGGGATTATTCTGAGTAATTTTTATAATTAAGACATTTGTGATAGTGGCTGAGAATGTGATCATAGGTGAACCTTCTCTCTTTGAATACAATTCATGATGTAAGGAACCAAAATAAATACACGTGCCTGATGGGGGAGAAATATTTTTGAAGATAGATATTAGGTTATATATTGCAATCTACATTTCGTATCTAAAAATAGCATATAATGTTGCATATTTTGCAGAGTATTTGGTGCAAAGTGTTACATATAGCTTTATCTTCTTTTAATGGATGGATGGCCAGTGCTGCCCACAAATCCAAATGCATCTAATCTTTAAAGGTAACCTACAAAGGTTCTCCCCCCCCCCCAATTGGATTTGTGACCTTTTTCCCATTTTATCATGTATAAAGAGAGCCTGAAAGACACTTTTTCTGCTTGTATTTCAATATCAGAAATCAATCCTGTCTTCCCTAGTGATACTGAATGACCTCTTGGGCCTCAGGCTGTTGAGAGCTCTCATACCGTAATGAAAGTAGTGGGGAAAGGGTATTGAATGTTTAACACACTCTTCCAAACAAGTGCTCGTTAGATATGGGAGTTAAAAAACCAAAACAAAACTTAAGTAGCCTACAGGAATCTTCTCTCAGCTGCCCAAGTGTGTCTTTTTGTGATATCATTAATGTAATTAGTTCTCCAGTCACCTTATTCTTTGGTGAAGGCCAAGTTACTCTGTCCCCCAAAGTCCATGGACTGGGAGTGAAAAGTTCACAGGCAAGAGGCAAACGTTATGGTCTGTACAACTCAGAATGAGCCTCTTTATTAGCAAAATTTTAAATGTCATTTTAAAGACAGATTTTTTTAAAAAAGTAAATGCATCTATGAAACCTTCTGTCTGTTGTCCGCTAACATCACTCAGTGTATACCTCCATGACCAGTCTCTTCTCTTCTCCCTTGTCTTCCCTGCTTATGCACCTGCCATCTGCATGCACATTTTATGAATGTTTCCTACCTGCTGCTCCACTTTGAGAGTCATTCCTATCCACCTACCCTCTTATACATACCACTTGATCATTTCCCTCCCCTTTTTTCCCTTTCCCCCACCTCTGGGGATTTCTTCACTTACTCTTCACCTCCAGCTCTCTGGAGAGTGGGCCGTTTAGAAGCAGCTGCTTTCATTCATTTGATCCTGTGGGGTCAAGCCAGTGGTGGCAGCAGAGAAGAGCAGGAAGCCTGGAATTAAGTCTCCTTTGGCTCAGGGTGGAGGGACTGGCAAAGATAAGGCTAGGTAGGCAGTAGAGGGAGAAAAGAGGCCTGCTCCTGTGGGTTCAGAGACAGGGTAGGGAAGACGGGAAAGGAGCCTCCTTTCAGTGTGGCCTGTAAGGCACTCTGACCAGTGCTGGTGGAGAGAGGAAGGTCTCAGCTGCCTGGTCCCAATTAGGTGCAAGCTACCTTCCCAGCTCTCTGCCAGCTCTCTTTGACCTACAGCAGGCAGGCAGCTATGGGTAATAGGAAAGGGTTTAGGGGCTGGATCTGGGTGGCAGGCCATGTGTTTGACACCTGTGCCATAGTCTTCCAGTATTGACAAGACCTGAATTTCTAATGTGAAAATTTTTGGTTTTGTTTTTAAATAAACTGAACCATTTTTCAGGCCTTTCATCCTTTATAAAGAAGCCCAAAATGGTAAAAGACTAATATTTTTCCTTTGCTGGTTGCCTGACTATGGAGGTTCATCCTGTGAAATCTATTTGTCTCAGCGTGCAGTGCTCCACCTTGATTCAAGTAGCCTCTGCTAAAATACAAATAGTTCTTACTGTAACCTCTTTTGGGGTTGCAGTTAGCACCATTTTATGCTAATTGGGTACACCATTCAGTTTCTGGCAAGTTGCTAATTAAATCCTCATTTGGGGAAAGTTTGAATGCCTGTTACTGTTACTATGAGGATTGCACATTTCTTGGATTTATATTTTAGTTGTTGCTCTGAGTGAGGTGAGATGCATTCCATTTTCAGGTTTAGCTGCTTACAATACAGGTTGCCAGTTTTCCGTTGATGCTTAGTTTTACTAAACAGAATTATTTGTTCTATTGATTGCTAATTTTATTCAAAAGTGCCTTAAGCTTGCAGGTGTTGCTGATGCAGTTGGATATATCAGACCATATTTTTTTGAATATGCATACCTTTAATGTAGGGTTTGCTGCACAGATGCGAGGAAAACTTCCACATTTGAAAGAGCAACTAACTGCTTTACACTGTATAGGGCTTTATTGCTGAGCACCTCTCTAGTGGTGTCTAACTTGCATAGTGGTGGTTGGAACAGAAATGAGATGAAGATAATTCTTTACAATTGTGAGAACCTTTTTATTCCAATTCTCAAAGCATTTTACAGTTACTAGTTGTCCCAGAAGCTGTGTGAGGTAAATAAAGTATTACAGAGATCACTTCATGTGCCACTGAAACATGACAGCTGCATAACAACATACAGCAATGCTACAGTGTAGGGTAGGAAGTAAAAACCAGTACAGAAAGTAAGGCAAATTCAAGAAGCAGCAGTGCATCTCGCAGCCATCTCTGCTTTTCACCTGCCGATCCAAGGACAGATGGTGTTTTCCCATGACATGACAGTCAGATTCTTGAGAGGACTTGAGAGACTCTTCCCGCAGGTATGGGCTCCTGTCCCACAGTGGGATCTTAACTTGATCCTCTCTAGGCTCACTGTTAGCCTTGGTGTTGCACCTGGGCTGCTACCATGGTGAAAACTTTTGTGAATACCCTGGGTTGTGTAGCAAGCCCAAAGGGGAGTGCACATGTCCATTCCACAACCTGCCCTCCTTCTCCACTGTCAGGTTCCGGCAAGAGGGAACTGAGGGTGGGGGGAGTGGCGGTGCCCCTTATACCATGCCATACGGGACGGGCACCACTCCAGAGGGCACCAGAGCCGGTTCCCTACAGATACTGGTGAGGGAAAAACTTTGAGCACTGGTGCATGTGGCAAGCGCACACACTTAATATGGAATGGACATGAGCAACACATCTCGAAGAACACCAGCTTTGGAAAAGATAATTTGTCTTAATCCCCTCTTCTGACAGCCACTTGGAGGTGGTGATTTCAGGTTCATCTCCCCAAATAGTGAGCCTTACTGACCTCATATCTCAAGTCTATCAGAACTTTGGAGAGAGTCTTTGGCCAGCTAACAGCACGCTGGGATGAGGATTTCTTGGGACAAAATCACTGTTAGAGACTTTGCAGAAATGAGAGCAGGTCACATGAAACGAGGGGTTCAGATGCCAACCAGGTGCATAAAACTAGTAGGTGACTTCTGGTGCTGAGTATGTAGAAGGGCAGGAAAATACAGGCCCCAAGGAATTGTGGGAAGGCATTGCAGGACTATCAGAGCCAGAGTTTTGAAACCCAGTTTTCAGCCTGCCAAATGGGTGTGTTAAAGTGAAACCCAGTCTCTAACTTATACCCCCAACTGGTTATGCAAGCCTGGATTCAAATCACACACAAGCCCACATGAAAGATTTGTGTGTGGACAGTAGGGGAGGTTTGGGCTAAAACCCAGGTAATAGCCCAGACTACCCTGTCAGAGAGATGCACACTATCTACTGAATCTCCAGCACCTCTTTCTGCAATACTTAGCTGTTCCTTTCATACAAGTACTGACTGGGCCTGACCCTACTTAGCTGAGATCAGTACAAGATGGTATGATTACAGGCTTCAAGATGTCTGCATTCTGTAGTGCAGGGGTCTCAAACTCAAATGACCCCGAGGGCCGCATGAGGACT
Source organism: Mauremys mutica (assembly GCF_020497125.1). Classification (NCBI taxonomy): domain Eukaryota; kingdom Metazoa; phylum Chordata; order Testudines; family Geoemydidae; genus Mauremys; species Mauremys mutica. The sequence continues at coordinate 293,104,500 of NC_059073.1, read as the reverse complement.
AGTGCATTGGCCCGAGGGCCGCATCACTGACACGCCCCCTTGCTGCCCCTGGCCCCACCCCCAATCCACCCCTTCCATGAGGCCCCGCCCCTGCCCTGTCTCTTCTCCACCTCCTCCCCTAAGCGCGCGGCTCCCCGCTCCTCCCCCCTCCCTCCTGGAAAGTGCTAAGCACCACCAACAGCTTTTTCAATGCACTCTTCCAATCCTTGAAATATGTCACGTCCCGTTGTGATACCCTTCAGTGGCATTAAGTCTAGCAATTCTTCAGTTATATTCAAATTGCAGTCCACACCTCTAATGAACACTGCACACTGTGCGGTATCTGATACATCTGTACTCTCATCAAGAGCAATTGAAAATACTTCAAAGTCTTTTGCCATTTGAATCAATTGTTTTTGCACATTATCAGCTAAATCCGTTATCCTGCAGGCAACTGTATTTGCAGACAAGCTTATGCCTTCAAAAACTTTCTTCCTATCAGGACATAAAATTTCACTGGCCTTCATAAGACATTCTTTTATGAATAAGCCTTGTGTAAAAGGTCGTGATGATTTAGCTATCATTTTGCTTATCACAAAACTTGCTCTTACTGAATCTTCGCTAGACTTGTTAATCCCTGAAAATAAATTTCTTTGCTTGGCAAATGCTGCTTTAAGTTGCTCAACTTTTTCCTCTCGGATTTTTCCGGTGAATGCATCATATTTTTCACGGTGCATCGTGTCATAGTGCCGACGCACGTTATACTCCTTGGGAACAGCAATCGTTTGCTGACAAATAAGGCATTGAATTTTATCTTTTACCTCTGTGAAAAAATATAAATTCTCCCATTTGTCTTGGAAAACTCTCTTTTCTTCCATGAGTGTTCTTTTTTTTGACGAAGTCATTTCCAAGCAGTTTTAATAAATATATACTCAGTAATGCACCTCACTCAAAGGACAAAACACGCACTTAGATTTACTGCCTAAGGCTCTGGGAGGGAGTTTGGGTGGGGGAGGGGGTCTGGAGTGCAGGCTCTGTGCTCGGTGCAGGCTCCAGACTGCGGCAGGGGGTGGGGGTGCAGGCTTTGGGACGGAGTTTGGGGATAGGAGAGGGTGCAGGAGTGAGGGCTGTGGGGCTGAGGGTGAGGGGTTTGAGGCATTGGAGAGGCTCGGGGCATTGGAGAGTCTCAGGACTAGGGGAAGGGCAGCCTGCCCTGGCCCTAGTGCAGGGGGGTGCTAGGACCCTGCGGCAGCAGGTGATGCCGGAAGCCGGCATAGCGGAGGAGGAGTGGAGTCAGGAGGAGGAGTGGAGTCAGCGTGAGCTCCCGGGCAGGCTACCAGCGGTGAGGGGGCAGCAAGTGGGGGCTGGTAGACACTGGGGGGAGGCGCGTGGGGGCGGCAGGTGGGGCCAGGGGAGAGACCCGGCCCCAAACATTGGGGAGCAGCGCGCGGGGAGCTTAGGCACAGAAAATAACTCGGGGAGGGGGGTGGGGGTGAGGGGAGTTTGGCGGCGACAGGAAGTAACTGGGGGAGCTCCGCGGGCCGCAGGGAAGAGCTCCGAGGGCCGCATGCGGGCCGCATGTTTGAGACCCCTGCTGTAGTGTGAGCACATATTTCACACGCTTGTTAGAGAATGGCTATTTCATTCAATGAATCACTGATAGTTGCTTATGCAGCTTGTGAGTTGGGCCTACAGTTGTACTCTCCAATAATGGCAGCAGCATAGCACATAAGGAGCTTTAAATAGAGGTGTTTAAGACTACGGAGAAGTAAAGAATACAGGCCATTCTGGGTAGAAGTGATCCTGTTCATAATTCTGCATGGCACCACAATAATGTGTGAGTAATTTCTAACTGACAATGCTTGAAAATACAGCAGTGCGCTCCAAGCAGGAATGTTTCTAATGTTCTAGAGGTAAAGAACTGAGCAGTTGTACAGCACCTTATTTTAGACCGCTTCAAAGGGAAATTAACAACATTTCTGCCACCCCTGCCACCATTTTTGCCACTTACAGGCTTTGCAGCAGAAGCAGGTCTTTAGAGGTGGGATTATCAAAGAACTGTCTTAGTGAACAGATTTGGTGAATGTATTTTAAGCACAAGGGCAGCATGGAAAAGGGCATGGAGATACCTGTGAGAAGCTGATGAAAGGTGTATCAGTGCAAGTGTCACTGGAAGAAACGGCTTTGTGATAGAGGGCCTTGAGAGCAAGGGCAAGAAACTGGAATTAGATGTACAGCCAGTGAAGTGGCATTTGAGTGACTTGAATTGGAGATTAACATGGTAAAAACAGCGAAGAGATAATTTCATAAGCAGCCCTTCGGACATAGCTGATGGGTGGAAGAGAAGCAAGGATCATCTCAAGACTTGAGGAGACAGAAAGAACGAGGCAGACTAGTTGTGGCTTGGACATGGACAAAAGGAAGGAAGCTGAAAATGGCTTCCAGGTTACAAGCCTGTGAGACAAGGAGAATGTTTGAATGTAATGGAGAATGGAAGTAGCAGAGATTAGGAGCAAAGAGTGAGTGCTAATTGACCATGTTAAACTTTAGATAATGGTGGGATGTCCAAGATAAAACATTAAAGACAGTGAGAGATGCAAGACTAAAGCTATGGATGGTCATGGACTGCTATTCATATGCAGGTTGCAAAGTATAGTTGTCAAACTTAGAACTGCCTAACATTTAAGAGACTAGGTGTGTGAGGTAATATCTTTTAGGGGACCAACATCTGTTGCTAACAGAGACAAGCTTTCAAGCTCCACAGGTGCTGAAGAAGAGCTCTGTGGATCTTAAAAGTTTGTCTCTGTCACCAACAGAAGTTGGGGGTCAATAAAAGAAGTTATCTCACCCATCTTGAGTCCCTCATATCTTGGGACCAAGACGGCTACAATAATAATGTAACCACGAAGTAAACTTTAAAACACTTTCAAAATAAACCAGGTGAGATGGATAATTTTGCAGATACCTCATCTGTTGGTGATATGCATTTATATTGCTCATATATACAAATCTGAATGTTTACTCTGTACATGTTAGTCATGACTGTAAGGTTAAGTCTAGACTTCTCTTTTTAATGTGTTAACTTTCAGTTGAAGTATCCAATTTTTTTGCAGATTGGTGTATTTAAAATAGGTATGAGGTTATTTTTCTGAGAACTTAAAGTTCAGATTTAAAATGGTATATGCTATTTAATCAAAAATTACTTGCATCTTAAATGTTTCTTCCCAATAGCAATACACCTCTACCTCAATATAATGCAACCAAATATAACATAAATTCGGATATAACGTGGTAAAGCAGCGCTCTGGGAGGGTGGGGCTGCGTACTCCGGTGGATCAAAGCAAGTTCAGTATAACACGGTTTCACCTATAATGCGGTAAGATTTTTTGGCTCCCGAGGACAGCATTATTTTGAGGTAGAGGTGTATTAACTTTGTATTCATCTTTTCCTTCAAGGGGAAGGAAAAATAACTAATAAAGCAAAAACTGTACTAGGAATTTAAGTAGCTAGAAATGCTTAATACCAAAAGAAGGAAAGATCAAGAGCTGGAGTGGGTAGTAATGCATGTGTGTGTGTGTGTGTGTGTGTGTGTGGTTCCAAGTTCCCTAGAAGTAGATTATAATCCACAATCAAGTACTAAAAAAGCTCTTCCTTCTTAGCTTGTGAGATCATGAGATCCCAACCCAGGGTGGTATGGTTATGGACACAAAATAGGCCTCTGCAACTTGAGCTGGAGGAAAAATCTCAATGTGCTGCCAGCAGGAGAGCATATAACCTCTTCGCCCAGCCAATATGGAAAGCATGACTCCACCCATATATAAAGGCAGTGATGTATATGCACAAGCCTAGAATTAAAGAGGGCACCTCTAAGGCAGAGCCACTTACTCATAGATTTTATTGGAAATGTTTAACTATTAATTGAAAAAAGACTGACTGTCTGAATTTATAACTCCAAAAGTGAACAGGTATTTTAAATGTGAACCTACAAAACTAGCTAAGACAGATTTATCCTTCTCCAGGCATTCATTTCCTAAAACAATGCAGATATGTAATAGTTTTTGTTATTTGGAATTCACTTAATTTTGCATGTGCAGCACTTTCATAAAGTGGTAATAGGCACCACCAAAAACAACTCAGAATATAATGTACATAGCAATTTAAATTAAACATTTTAAAAGAGCCTCACAGTATTTTGTTCATTATAAGTGTGGGCACAATATTTCTTTTCTTCTCTCCCCTTCCATCTCTTTTATGTTTACATTGTATGTATGTGGATATATAAAAGCTATTTTTCCGTATACATTTTTCAAGTGTCCCATTTCAGCTTCATTTCTATAGAATTTGCATTACTAGCATTTCATATGCACTGGAATTAAGTATCGGAAGTACAGATCATTAGAGCTGGGCGAATTTATTTTTCAGTTCAGCCAGCAAACCAAAAAATGAGGAAAAAAATTTGGTTAGGGTCAAAAAATGTTCTGAATTTGTCAGCAAATTGGAAAAGTCTGTTACAGGTCATAAGGAACATTTCATTCTGGTCAGCTTAAGAAAACTGTGTATGTGCATTCATCCCTCTTGTGTAACCTTTAGCCCCCTGGTTAGGGCACTTTCTTGGGATGTGGAAGAACCAGGTTTGAATCCCCATTCTGGAGCAGGAACTTGAACTCAAATCTCCCTTCCCAGGTAACCACCATCACCTACAGGCTATTCTAGGGTGGGTTGCTCTGTCTCTCCTGATGAAGCTCTGTTCTACTTTGTGTATATACTAAAAATGTTCATTGAAGCAGAGACTTGAATTCAGGTGTCACCTCTGCCATATGAGACCCCTGACCACCAGGCTATAGACTACTCTGCTCTCAGTCTCTCCTGTTGAAGCTGTTCCATTTTGTATCAGAAAGACAGAAGATTTGAATCCACATCTCATACCCCCCGGCTGCGTGCCTTAATCACCAGGCTGGAGAGTAATTTTCTCTTTCTTGCCCAGTGAGTATTTAAGTATTTATACAAAGTGAAACAACTTCAGGAGGAGACATTCAGAGCAATCCACCCCAAAATAGCCTATTGGTTGGGAGGGGAGAGTGTTGCGTTCTGATTACTTCTCCAAAGTGGAAATTCAAACATACCAGGTGAGTACCCTAACTGCTGGGCTAAAGATTATAAGGGACTGTCAGTCTCCTCCCTCCCCCCCCCCCCCCCCCCCACACACACACACACACACAAACACACACACACAGAGCTGGGCCTGAAAAACATTTTCACAGCCAAAACTAATCAGGTCAAATTGACAAATACAGTAACTCCTCACTTAACGTTGTAGTTATGTTCCTGACAAATGCAACTTTAAGCGAAACGATGTTAAGTGAATCCAATTTCCCCATAAGAATTAATGTAAATGGCGGGGTTAGGTTCCAGGGAATTTTTTTTCACCAGACAAAAGACGTGCGCGCGCACACACAAAGTAAGTTTTAAACAAACAATTTAATACTGGTACACAGTGATGATGATTGTGAAGCTCAGTTGAGGTGGGGGGGTGGGTATTTTCCAGGGAATGCCTTACTGCTAAATGATGAACTAGCACTTGGCTGAGCCCTCAAGGGTTAACTCTCACAGTCTACAAGGCAGCAGGAATGAAGGGAGGGGAGAGAGCATCCCAGAGAGAGAGTGAGTGTGTGTGTAGAGATGTGCATTTCCCCTTTAAGCCTTGTTAATTAGATCAGCTTGCTGAGATCACAGCTGCTGCTGCCAGCAAGCTCCCTCTGTCCTGAGCCCTGTTGTGTGTCTCCCCTGCTCTATGGAAGATGGGGTAAGCAGGGGGGAGGGGGACACCCTGACATTAGCCCCCGTCTCCTCCCGCACAGCAAGCAGAAGTCTTGGGGAGCAGCTCCAAGGCAGAGGGCAGGAGCAGCACATGGCAGTGGGGGGGAGGGACAGCTGCAATTGCTAGCCTGCTGGGCAGCTGCTGCACAGGGAATTTAGGGGAGCAGGAAGCTGATGGGGGGGGCTGCCAGTCCAGCCTGGTTCCAAGTCCCCACCATCTAGCTGCAACGGGCTGCTCTTCCTGCAAGCAGTGGACAAAGCAGGTGGCTGCCAAAGACATTAAAAGGGAGCATTGCACAACTTTAAACGAGCATGTTCCCTAATTGATCAGCAACATAACATTAACCGGGAGGACTTTAAGTGAGGAGTTACTGTAGTTTTGGGTCAACAAGCACATTCTAACCACTTTGTGAACTTTCCCCAATGACCTGCTAATAACCTTCCCTATGTCTTGCAGGAAAGCACATGAATAGTACTGAAAGGAAATTGAGTCTTTCTGAGACAGTTGACCTTGCATTGTCAAAGTCAACAAAATATGAACTAGAATCTGGGCTAACAGTATCTAAATCCTTCTCTTTGAAATGTAATCTCTAACAAACTGGTGAGTTGGAGGTGAAAAGGCTATGCTTTATGCACTACATATAGAGATGGGTGATTTTTTTTTTGATAGTTTAGTCACTGAAAAATGCAGTTGTGTGTTTATGGAAAAGTGGGGAATTGCCTGGCTTTTATCGTGTAATCACTTATCTGAGTGCTATCTTACCTTTTACCACCCCCAAACAACTACATATAAAAAACCTGTTAATATTGTAATGACTTTGACTTTTATGCCTGTGCTTTTTTTCAGGGAATGTTTGTTCTTGTTTTTAATGTTTTATATATGTAAAGATTAAGAAGTGTGGATTTTCCAAGCAGTCATATGTATTCAAATGCAGTTAGTGTTCTGAGGAAGAAAGTGCGATCCAGTGGTCAAAAGGGTAATGAGAGTCTCAGGATTCCTCACATATGAACGTAAAAATGGCCATACTGGGTCAGACCAATGGGCCATCTAGCCCAGTATCCTGTCTTCCAACAGTGGCCAGATGCTTCAGAGGGAGTGAACAGAACAGGGCAATTTATTGGGTGATCTATCCCCTGTCATCCAGTCCTAGCTTCTTGCAGTCAGAGGTTTAAGGACACCCAGAGTATGGGGATGCATCCATAACCATCTCGGCTAATAGCCATTGATGGACCTGTGCTCCATGAACTTATCTAAGGGCTTGTCTACACTGGCACTTACAGTGCTGCAACTTTCTCACAGTGCACCAGCGCTGGGAGCCATGCCCCTGCTGGAGGTGGGTTTGGTTTTTTTTAGAGCAGTGGGAGAGCGCTCTGCCATAACTACACAAGCCACATGAAAGTGCTGCCACAGCAGCGCTTTAACGTTGCCAGTGTAGACTAGCCCTAATTCTTTTTTTAACCCAGTTTATACTTTTGGCCTTCACAACATTCTCGGGCAATGAGTTCCACAGGTTGATTATGCCTTGTGTGAAGAAATACTTCCTTAGGTTAGTTTTAAACCAGCCACCTATTAATTTCATCAGGTGACCCCTGACTTGTGTGTTTTGTGAAGGAGTAATTAACACTTTTTCCACACCATTCATGATTTGATAGACCTCTGTAATATCCCCCTCAGTCTTCTTTTCCAAACTGAATAATACAAGTTATTTTAATCTCTTCCACACTTCTAATGATTTTTGTTTACCCTTCTCTGTACTTTTTCCAGTTCTAATATATCTTTTTTGAGATGGGGTAACCAGAACTTCATGCAGTATTCAAGGTGTGGGTGTTCCTTGGATTTATATAGTGGCATTATGGTATTTGCTCTCATCTTATCTGTCCCTTTCCTAATGGTTCCTAACATTGTTAGCTTTTTTGACAGCCGCTGCACGTTGAGCAGATGTTTTCAGAGAACTCTCCACAAGATCTCTTTCTTAAGTGGTAATAGCTAATTTAGACCTCATCACTTTGTATGTATATTTGGGATTATGTTTTCCTGTGTGCATTACTTTGCTTTTATCAGCCTTGAATTTCATCTGCCATTTTCCTGCCACTAGTTTTGTGAGATCCCTTTGTAACTCTTCATGGTCTGCTTTGGTCTTAACTATCCTGAGTAATTCTCCATCATCTGCAAACTTTGTCACCTCCAGTGTTTGCCCCTTTTTCCAGATAATTTATGAACATGTTGAAAAGAACTGGTCCCAACAGATCCTTAGGGACCCTGATATTTACCACTGACCATTTATTCCTACCCTTGGTTTTCTGTCTGTTAACTAGTTACTGATCCATGAGAGGACATTCACTCTTATCCCATGACTCCTTACTCTGCGTAAGAACCTTTGGTGAGGGACCTTGTCAAAGGGTTTCTGAAAGTGAACCACTGGATCACTTTGGCCACATGTTTGTAGAGACGCTCAAAGAATTGTAATAGATTAGTGAGGAATGATTTCCCTTTATAAAAACCATGTTGATTCTTCCCCAACATATCATATTCATCTATGTCTCTGATAATTCTATTCTTTACTGTTGTTGCCACCAGTTTGCTTGGTACAGATGTTAGGCTTATCCACCTGTAACTGCCAGGATCACCTCTAGAGCCTTTTATTAAAAATTGATGTCACATTAGCTATCCTCCAGTCACCTGGTACAAGGCTGATTTAAGCAGTCGGTTACATACCACAGTTAACTCTTCAGTGAATACCATCTGGTCCTGGTGATTCATTACTGTTTAATGTATCAGTTTGTTCCAAAACCTGCTCTATTGGCACCTTAGTCTGGGACAGTTCTTTAGATTTGTCACCGAAAAAGAATGGCTCAGGTATGGAAATCTCCCTCTCATCCTCTGCAGTAAAGACTGATGCAAAGAATTCATTTAGCTTTTCCAAAACAGCCTTGTCTCCTTGCCTTGACTCTAATCCAGTTATTAGAAATTATGATTGATATATTGATATATATTTAGCTTGCTTCCTCAGTAAAATAGGAGTAATATTAATCCTCTAAGGTGTGTTTTTAGCTGAAGTGTTTTGATAAAATGTCATATAAAAAGGACATTCAGGGCCAAAATCTCCGCTACTGTTGAGCTGGAGACATTAATAAGTGTGCAAGAGTTGGAACAGTTGAACATAAGTTTTTAAAGGAGTTATGTGAATTGAGGTTCACAGGTGACACTGATAGCTGGCAGTATTATCTGATCAGCTAAATATATATCAATCATAATTTCTCTTGTATGTTTATCCCTGGCTTATTTCCTAAGAAAATCAGTTTGGATTCCCAACTTCAAATTTCACAGCAAGAATGTAAGATTGCTTTTATGGCAATAAACAGTTCATTGTGAAGTTGCGAGATAAAATGGTATTGTCTTAACACAGTCTGTTCAGTTGATGTGGAATACTGTGCTACTAATAAGTTTAAAGCAGCGCAGAGAAGTAAAAGGATAATCATGAGTAAGCCATTTCTTTGACAAGGAAGATTAGCTTAGTAGCGCTATGCATTGCTACAGTGAAGACTTAGGTTCACTTTGTGATGGTCTAGTCTTTTTTTCCCCTCTCCCTGGGTTGGTGGGGACATGGAAGAATTGTGAGGCAGCATGTTTGCCTTCAGAAAGTAAGGTGAACCTCCCATTCAACAATCTTTCTTGCTGGCTGAGCAACAGTTGTCATGCTCTGGAGGGGGTCCAGTCCAACAGACACAAAGTTGGAGCTGTGAGTGGGGACAAAGTTGCAAAGCGGTACAAAGTGAAAGAATCATCAGGTCACAGAAGGACTTGGATCCTGTTGTCACAATGGAGTTTGAGTTTGTGACCAGCCTCTATAAGAGTTCATTTAAATACCGTCCCTTCACATAACATTGTTAACATGTAGTTTCTAAATTAGTGGCTGTATTGTGTTCTGGCTTTGATAATGAGTCAGTCTGTAACATCCTTAGGTGAATGGTGTTCTGTAGTGTAGATAGGACTGTTCGCAGAACCTAGGCAGTCAATTCTCCTCTATCCCGGATATGTGAAGACATTCCAAAGTGCATTGCATGAAGGGGGAAAAAAACCCACAATCCACTCCCTCAGTCAGCATGGGATGGCTGCTCAGATGTTCCCAGAATGTATGGGTACACACACAGCTATGTAGCATGGTAGGTGTGCATAAGCCAGCAAGAGCTGTCACAGGGCTATGTCAGAAAAAAGACAGCTGTATAGTCATGATGAATAGTGGATGAGCATATGATAGCCTGTTCGTAGGTAACATAGTTCTGTCTTAATATTGATGGAGAATTAGTATTAGATTTCTAATACTCCATGGAACCTTTTCTTGCAGTCAAATTACTATTTAACCGTTGGAGTGAAAGGGAGATTGCCCAACTTCCTGGCATGTACAGGGCAATTAAATAAAGCAGTTGAGCAAAGTAAAGGCTTTAAGTGCATCCTGCTGTCTGGCAAATATAATTAATATGTGTCTGATAATTGTGAAACCTAAAATGACTGGATGTAGGCTTAGAAAGATCAAGTTTTCATTTGTAAAGTTACAGCTTTTATTTGTTGAAAACATGTATAGTGCAGTTCTGTAAAAATAGCATAATGGGGATCCATGTTTGTGTCTCAGTGATGCTGTTTCTAACAGCCAGTCGTGTGATCGCAACATGAAGTCTAAAAATTTAACTGGATTCTTTCTGAATCACACATCAATAGTAGACATGGTGCTTTTAACAATTCTTCTGATAATACGCAAGCCAGAAAAGAATCTAGCTTCCATAGCTACATGGGTCCTACAGGGCTAACAGGAGTAAGTACTGATAAAAAGCTTATGTTCGTCCAAGTGAGCAAAGAGGGAGCAGGCCTTTTAAGTAAGAAGATGCCATTTTTACAGAGTCACTTTTCAGGGGAGAGAGCACTTTAAAGTGCCAGGTTGCTAGATACATGTTGAAACATAGCTGTACAGTTCCTAGGGAGAACAGAAAAGGAAAATTCTTCCCATTTCTCTCTGGTCTTCTGTTTACAAAAGAAATAGAGATAGAACAGCCCCTCACTAACTCCTGTCTTTAGATTTATTATCTAAGAACAAATGAAACCACTGACTGTAAAAGCCCACTCTGTTAAAGGGGGAGATGCATGCCATTAATAATAGAAACCTCAACTGCCTTAGACATGAAAATTGCAAATTTTAGCAGTTGATACAAATATAACTGTTAAGGTCACTGGTTGGCAGGCTGGAATTTACTGGCTCCTAAGAGGACCTGTGGCCCAGAGTTCAAGACACATGGTTCCTGATATTCCCCTCCTCAGTGTGCCCTCAGAGTGATGTGGGATCGCACTTTTCAAGGTGATTCCTATGGAAAACTTGAACAAGTGCCAGGTCATGGACAGGCAGGGTGTATGTAAGACATAGGAGGTAATTGTGGATCACAAGCTAAATATGAGTCAACAGTGTAACACTTGCCAAAAAAAAGCAATCATTATTCTGGGATGTATTTAACAGGAGTATTGTAACCAAGACACGAGAAGTAATTCTTCTGCTCTATTCCACACTGATTAGGCCTCAACTGGAGTACTGTGTCCAGTTTTGGGCATCACATTTCAGGAAAGATGTGGCCAAATTGGAGAAAGTCCAAAGAAGAGCAACAAAAATGATTAACGGTCTAGAAAACATGACCTATGAGGGAAGACTGAAAAAAATTTGTTTTGTTTAATCTGGAGAAAAGAAGACTGAGAGGGGACATACCAGTTTTCAAGTACATAAAAGATTGTTACCAGGAAGAGGGAGAAAAATTGTTCTTCTTAACCTCTAAGGATAGGACAAGAAGCAATGGGTTTAAATTGCAGCAAGGGTGGTTTAGGTTGGACATTAAGAAAAACCTCCTAATTGTCAGGGTGGTTAGGCAATTTATTCCAGTGCTTAGGGAGGTTGTGGAATCTCCATCATTGGGGATTTTTAAGAGCAGGTTGGACAAACACCTGTCAGGGATGGTCTAGATAATACTTAGTCCTGCCTTGAGTGCAGGGGACTGGACTAGATGACCTCTCGAGATCCCTTCCAGTTCTGTGATTCTAATTGTTCTGCTACACTTGGCACTGGTAAGGCCCCAACTGGAGTATTGTGTCCAATTTTGGGCACTACAGTTACGAAGGGTGTGGACAAACTGGAAAGAGTGCAGAGCAACAGAAATGATAAGGTTTAGAAAACCTGACCTGTGAGGAAGGGTTGGAAAAACTGGGCATGTTTAGTCTCAAGAAAAGAAGACTGAGGGGCAACTTGATAAGTCTTCTATTAAGGACTTTTACAAAGCGGACGGTGATCAATTGTTCTCCATGTCCACTGCAGGTAGGACAAGACATAATGGGCTTAATCTGCAGCAAGGTAGATTTAGGTTAGCTATCAGGAAAAACTTCCTAACTATAAGGCTAGGTCTACACTGGGGGCGTGGTCAACCTAAGATATGCAACTTCAGCTATGCAAATAGCGTAGCTGAAGTCAGCGTATCTTAGGTCGATTTACCTGGCCATAAGGACGGCGGTGAGTCAACCGCTGCTGCTCCCCCATCACCTCCACTTCCGCCTCTCGCCGCGGTGGAGTTCCAGAATCCAACGGCTGAGCGATCAGGGATCAATTTTATCGCATCTACACTAGACGCGATAAATCAATCCCTGATAGATCACTACCCGCCGATCTGGAGGGTAGTGTAGACGTACCCTAGAGGTAGTTAAGCTCTGGAATAGGCTTCCATGGGAGGTCATGGAGTCCCCATCGCTGGAAGCATTTAAAAACAAGTTGGACATAGGCTTGTCAGGGATGATCTAGATTTACTTGGTCCTGTCTCAGCACAGAGGCCTGGACTTAATGATTTCTTGAGGTTCTTCTTCGAGTGATTGCTCCTATGCATTCCATGTAGGTGTGCGCGCCGTGTGTGCACGGCTCTTCGGAAGATTTTTACCCTAGCAACTCCGGCGGGCCGGCTGGGCGCCCCCTGGAGTGGCGCCGCTATAGCGCAGGATATATACCCCAGCCGGCCCGTCCGTTCCTCAGTTCCTTCTTTCCGCCCGTGACGGCCGTTGGAACAGTGGAGCACAGCTCAGCTGACCTCCACTTCCCTAGCTACTCGTAGTTTTCTCTCGTTCTGTTTATAGTTGTAGTTAACTCTGTTTGTAGAATAGTATAGTGTATTTATTTTACAGGGGTTGGGGTTTATCCCCTTCCCCTCACCCGGGGCCGGGTCCGATGCCCGGTCCACAGGGTTTTCTAATGCTCGGCCGGCCACAAGCCGCTGCCGACAAGAGATAAGTGCCTCGAGGGATCTTACCTCACAGATAAGTGCCGCATTTGTGAGGCCCTTAATCCGTGAACAAAGGGGAGCGGGGCTTTCGTTTTAAACAGCTCCTGAGGGAGGCAGCTCTTGCTCCTCCGCTCTCGGCGCCGAGCGCTAGTTAGTTTTCACGGTGCGCTCCCTCGGCACCGGACCGCCGGTGCCGCCAAGGCCTCCTGGCACCACCGTCGCTGACTCCGACGTACCCTCGGCATGGACCCCTCTCCTGGAGGATGAAGAGTTACTCCGGCCAGGCAAGAGCCGTCGAGTCCGGTGCTGGAAAGCTCCCCGGTACGGACCGTGGTCGAGCTCGCTCTGAAGCTGCGTCCGAGCCGCCTGCTCCGCAGCCGAGCGCTATGCTCCGTCGGATCGCCCGGCACTGATGTCGGCCGCGGCACCGACAATATCCGCACCGTTAACTCCGGCCAGGCAAGAGCCGTCGAGTCAGGTGCCGGAAAGCTCCCCGGTACACACGGTGGTCGAGCTCGACCGGAAGCTGCGCCCGAGCCGCCTGCTCCGCAGTCGAGCGCGATGTTCAGCCGGATCGCCCGGCACCGATGTCTGCCGCGGCACCGACAGTATCCACACCGTTAGCTCCGGCCAGGCAAGAGCCGTCGAGTCCGGTGCCGGAAAGCTCCCCGGTACGGACCGTGGTCGAGCTCGCCCTGAAGCTGCGTCTGAGCCGCCTGCTCCGCAGCCGAGCGCTATGCTCCGTCGGATCGCCCGGCACCGATGTCTACCGCCGCACCGACAATGCCCGCACCATTAACTCCGGCCAGGCAAAAGCCGTCGAGTCTGGTGCTGGAACACTCCCCGGTACGGACCGTAGTCGAGCTCGCTATGAAGCTGCATCCGGGGTGCCAGCTATGGTCGAGCTCACTATTCCCTCCACGCCGGAGACAGTGTCCACGGCGAGGGGGCTGATTGCAACGGCAGCATCTACGCTGCCTCAACCCCCGGCACCGCCGGTGGGGGTTACATAGTCGATGGGCAAGCCTGCCTTGATCAGACCACCCTACCTCGGCACCGCACAGCGGCACCGTTCAGAGTCGCGGTCCCGCAGATGTTCTCGGTCCCGTCACCGATCTAGGTCTCGGCACCGTTCTCCATGTTGGTACCAGTAGTGCTCGCGGCACCGGTCAGCATTCCGTTCGCCGGTCCGGGACACTCAGCTCCGATCAAGCCCCAGGCACCGGGACGCTCGTAGCCACTCCTGATCATCGAGCCTCGCACCCTCGGTCGACCGCCCGGCACAGCTTCGGTGGCAGGTCCCGTTCTCAGTACCGGTCTGTCTACCGGTACCGATCCCGGTGCCGCATCGAGCGACGTCGGTTACAGACGGAGACTCTACCAAGAGCTTTCAGCTCCTCCAGGGCCATCCAGCCACGCATCAGTGTCGTCCCGTGCGGACACTTCATATGCGTAGCACTCTGTTTTCCGATGTGCCCTCCAGAGTCTTCCAGGAGACCTATCAGTGGGCATTCTGGACGCCGTGGGTGTACTACCACGCCAGAGGCGTACCGGTGATCCCATCTCGCTCCGTTCCCTCCGAGCTCTGGGTGCCAGAGGTGACAATTAGTCGTCCCCGTCCGACCGGTACAGAGCAACCCCCGGTTCGGCACCGGGCTCCCAGATCCCACCGGATCAGGAGGTTGTCCAGGAGCTCGAGCCCACAGGACCCGCTTGTCCCGGGCCTTTCTTCTTCCTCCTCCCCAGATGAGGCGAGGGCAGGAACATACCCCTCCGGCCCTCCTCTAATCGGAATGCGACCAGCCCCTAAATCCAAAGAGGCTGGGCGTGTGGTCTTACTGGGCCATAAGATGTACCCGGAGGGGGCCCTGCAACTTCGTGTAGCGAACCAGCAAGCCCTGCTTATCCGCTACTGTGGGTGGCGGTGGGCAAATTTACAGAGTCGGTTCTTCGGAACTCCTGTCAAGAGTTCGATGCCCTCCTGCAGCAAAGGATGGAGCTGGAGAGAGCTTCCCTCCAGGTCTCGTTGGACGCAGCTGACTCCGCTGCCATGACTCTGGCCTCGGGTGTTGCCACGCGGCGCGTTTCAGGGCTCCATTTATCGAGCCTTCCCTCGCAGCTGCGGCACGCTATACAGATCTTGCCCTTCAGTGGCACAGGCCTGTTCTCTGACAACACTGGCCGTAGGCTGCAGAACCTAAAGGGCAGCAGGGTCACTTTGCGCTCTCTCTCTCGGCATACACATGCCGGTAATTCAGCGCCGACGTTTCCGTCCCCAACCTCTGCTCTTACCCTGCGCCTTGACAAGGTCAGGACATGGCCAGCGGGCGTGGCTTACACGGTCGTGGCCATCAATCAGCACCCCAAAGGAGCCAGAATTTGGGTCCTTCTGACCACCAATTGGGCAAAAGCCTACCCATCCTCGCCCCTCCTAAGGACCCCTCTCACGAGCGATTCCTCTGGCAAGAGGTGCGGACGCTCCTCCTCATCGGAGCTATACAGGAGGTACCTAAGGGCGAAGCCTATTCCCCTAAGCGAAGGGAGGTCTCAGACCTATCCTAGGCCTGCAGGAACTCAACAAGTCACGATGCAGATGAGTTCCGCATGGTACCCAGGGCGACCGTCATCCCATCCTGGGATCCCGGAGACTGGTACGCCGCCCTCGATATGAAGGGCGCGTGTTTTTCACGTTGCCATTTCTCTTCCACACAGAAGGTACCCTCGGTTTGGGGCCTACCATCGTTATTCCCAGTATACGGCCCTCTCGGTTGGCCTCTATACAGCCCAGGGGTATTCAAGGTGCATGGCTGTAGTCGCCGCCTTTCTTCGCCACCGTCTGATACACGTTCTCCGTGTCTAGACGAGTGGCTCATTCGAAGAACCCCCGGGCCCAAAGTACCAGTCATGTGGGCATCGACACGAACCTATTCCTGTGTCTAGGCCTGATGATCAATAGTAAAATCCACTCTGATTCCCATATAGGGAAGGGAATTCATTGGGGCCGTCCTGGACTCCAGACTCGCCAGAGCCTGCTTTCCTCAGCCTTGGTTTCAGGCGAGGGTAACAATTGTACAAGGTCTACGGACCTTCCCGCCAACTTGGGCTTGCTCTTGCCTCGGTTTCCTGAGTCACATGGCTGTCTACACGTTTGCAACTAAACATACCAGGCTTTGCCTCTGTTCACTCCAATCGTGGCTCACCTGGGGGTGCCACCCGGGCAGAGATGGCATACTCGTGGTCGTCTCGTTTCCCCCGAGCAGCCTAGGCTCCCTCGACCGGGAGTTGGCGTCCTCCCCGGTGTATCCGGGGATGCTGTTTCATTCACCCCTCGGGGTCCCTCATGACAGACAGCCCATCTCTCGGCTGGGTGCGCACCTGGTGTAGTTTTGCACTCACGGCCTTCGGTCAGCGCAAGAGCTGGCCTTACACATCAGTGTCCGAGAGCTGAGAGCAGTCTGCCTTGTGTACCAGGCGATTCAGCTGGCGGATCGTCTCAGCAGATCCTTCCTGTCTCACAAGTGGTGGTTTCCTCCCGTCTTTATCTATTCTGTTTTCCAGAAGTGGGTCTTTCCCCGCATAGCCCTCCTCGCTTTCGCGTGAATGGAAAGAGAGAGAGAAATTCTCCTCGTTCCAAGGCCTCTCCCCAGGCTCGGTCTTGGAGGATTTTCCTGAGGCCATGGATCAGCCATCTGCCGTACGCTGTCCACTGTCCCCGCTGGTTCACAAGGTCCTGTTCAAACTCCGCAGGGACAGAGCGCCCCTGATCGGGTTCGCTCCAGTGTAACCTGGGCAGCACTGGCACACCATGTTGCTACACCTGTCGGTAGCAACCCTCTTGGGACAGACCCCATGACGCGGGATCATGACGACCTTCACCACCCGGTCTTGTAATCCCTGCACCTCACAGCAGGACTCCTGCATGGCTAAACCGATCCGAGTTACGTTGTTCGGCCTCGGTTCTACGGGATTCTCCGGGGTGGTAGAAAATCGTCCATTCGATTAAAGTATCTGGCCGAGTGGAAGCGTTTCTCATGCTGCTCCGAAACGCGCAAGGTTTCTCCCGCCGAGATTCCGCTCCATTCCATCTGGTTCCTCAGGGCTTGGAGCGTTTATACCCCCCCCCCCCAGTGGGGCCCCGCCATAAACCTGGCTCTTCAATCTGGTTCTACCCAGTTTTATGACTGCCCTATTCGAGCCAATGTCAACATGCTCATTGATATAACTGTCCTGCAAGGCAGTTTCCTGTAGTCTTTCCTGCGGCCACACGAGTCTCCGAGCTTCAGACTCTCACAATAGGCCCAAGGTATACTGTGTTCCTCAAGGACAAGGGCAGTTATTACCACGTCCGACCTGCCTCCCTAAGGAGGTGTCGGCCTTTTATATCCACCAGGATATCTTCCTTCCGGTCTTCTTTCCGAAGCCACTCTCTGTGCAAGGAGAGCAACGGTTGCCCTCCTTCGACATCTGCAGGGCGTCCGCAATCTATATCTAGCGGACTGAGCCCTCTCGTAACGCCCCCAAAACCTTCATCGTACCGGCATACCGGACGAAGGGCATACCTGTCTCCTCCTAGAGGATTTCATCTTCAATGACGTTGTGCATCTGCACCTCTTCTGTTTTGGCCCATGTGCCATAGAGCCACCTTGCTGCACATTCCGCCAGGGCTCACGCTTCTCAGCTGCCTTCCTGGCTCGCATTCCCTTTCGGGGCATGTGTTGTACACCTGTCTGGTCCTCGGTCCACACCTTTGCCTCATTGGTCCGGGAGTCCAGAGCTGTTGCAGCCTCTGGCTTAGCGGTTGTGTTCTGCAACATCTAACTCCGACCCCACCGCCTACGTAAGGCTTGGGAATCACCTAACTGGAATGCATAGGAGCAATCACTCGAAGAAGAAAAGACGGTTACTCACCGTAGTAACTGTTGTTCTTCGAGATGTGTTGCTCCTATCCATTCCAGACCCGCCCTCCTTCCCCACTGTCGGAATAGCCAGCAAGAAGGAACTGAGGAGCGGACGGGCCGGCTGGGGTATATATCCTGCGCTATAGCGGCGCCACTCCAGGGGGCGCCCAGCCGGCCCGCCGGAGTTGCTAGGGTAAAAATCTTCCGAAGAGCCGTGCACGCGCGGCGCGCACACCTAACTGGAATGGATAGGAGCAACACATCTCGAAGAACAACAGTTACTACGGTGAGTAACCGTCTTTTCCTTCCAGCCCTACATTTCTATGATTTTATAACCTTCAGTATTTATTTCCAGCTAGATGCATAAGCAGATGAGCATGTTTCCCCCCTAAAGAATTATTAGAACCTAAGTTAACAAGGAGCACAGCTGTAGTAAAAACCCCAAACTGATAAAAATCATTAGCTGCCTAAGAAAATACCTGGAGGTGATCGGTCAGCACAGCCATCACAGTGCAGTATTAACTTTTGCCTCTCTTGTTCTGAGTGAGGCTCACTGTCTTATTTATTTATTTATTTGGTTGCAGTTTTCACACAAGCCGCTCCAACAGCATTTCTCTGGCCAGTTTGGAAGCTGAAGAGATTCTCAAACAGAAACGACTGGATAGCCTGACTACTGTACCCTCTGTACCAGACAACAGCTGTGTTGCAGCTAGAATCCGCCCCATTTGCAGATACAAGAAACGCAAGCTGGTCCGAGCTAACACTGTGTCTCTCCTTAGCAAGAAGGTAGGTGCAAACTTTCAGTGAGTTTAGCCACATGTCTGCTAAAATACTATCTATCCTGCATTTTTTTTATTAAGTATAAACACAATGGAGTACCCCCTTCACTCCCAGGATCTCCAACTGCATTATCAACGTCCCTCTGAGAGTAGATATTCTCATTTTGTTGATTTAGTTGGATGATTTAGTTGATATTGGTCCTGCTTTGAGCAGGGGGTTGGACTAGACGACCTCCTGAGGTCTCTTCCAACCCCAATCTTCGATGATTCTATAATTTTACAAATGGTGAAAACAAGGCATAGAAATGGATTTGCCCGAGGTCACAGGGAAACTGTCAAGAGCTGGGATTCGAGCCAGAGTACCTGAATCCCAGTCATGTGCTCAGACCATGCCTTTGCGAGCGGTGACAGCCTAACTATGGTTTTAGTTTCTGCACTGATGTAATTTCTATTTCCCACCACTTACCTTTAGCTTAGAGTGTTTATGTTACAAAATCTTATTCTTTATTTTGATGTTTCCAGCTCAGTATAAGAGATTTCTTGAAAATATCCAGTTTTCTCATATTGATGAGACTGATTTGATGGTCTTGTTGCCCCTTTCTCTGTATGTAATCTGTTAATTTCTGTTTCTTGGAATAATCTTGAAGCATGAAAACTAAATTTCTTTTCCTTCTAGTCTGTGTCCTTGGCATTTGTTAGCACAAAGCCAACATGGCTCAATCTTGTTTACCAGCGTAATAAGAGAGGCAGCTATGGGCAAAAAGTTGTTAATGCTCCCTCTTTTGATTGACTGAGCTTGCAGAGCACAACATATTATCAGAGGAAGAGGCATCAAGTACATCAAATATTGTCAATGGAAGAAAATTGTATGATACAAGAAACAAGCTATACTCACTTGGAAATGTCAAAGAAGTTTCTTTGAATTGTCCCTTTAAAATAGCACCATATGTTCGTGTTATAGGCCTAAGTATAATTACCAGATACCATTGTAATTCAATTTTATGTTCAGCCACAAGGAGAATTCTAGTCTTGTACTAGCGAAACTTATTTTTTCAAAGGATAAGAGGTGGAATCCTGGAGCAAAGAGCGATTGTATTCCTTGCTGTGCCCTGCATACATGCTGTTACTGCTGCTGAGTGGGCTCTGGGACCTGTGTGTCTGTGTTTGGTTTACTCTGTGTTTGGTTTACTGGAGATGATCCATTCCACAAGACCATTGTTATGTCTGTCTTTCAAAACTTATCTAAATATTTCCTTTTTGAACGTTTTTTTCTTTTTTTTTTGGTTAGGGCATGAAACGTACTTTGTCTGTAGAAATCAGACCCTGGAAACACTGGATCTGAATATCAGCATCCCTTCTTAAATTGAAGAAAACACTGGTGATTTTTCCCTTTTTAGATGGCTGATCTTTTTATTTTCCCTTCTACTAGCCGCAGAAACCTCTCACCATGAAGTGTAGCTGTGAATGGCCCAGCACTTGTATCCTGTGTGGTTGTAAAACCTCTATTCAGGCCATAGACCCAGACACTATGTCCTTAGAAGAGCGTATAGCACTGCTGGATTCTGGCTTCCATCCCATACTGTCGTTCTCTCATGGTGAGTAGATTACATGTTCTTAGTATAAAATAAAGGACCTTATTCTACAGGTGTCCTGCTCCTCCTTCCACTTACAGGCAACAATGTTTAAAATACACTAAACTGAATTTTAGGGTAGTGTATATGCAAGGAATAGTCAGAGGCTACCCACAAAGTTCTGCAGCGTGACCCTAATTCCCCTTATTTTTAATACAGAGATACAGCCCATGGAGACTACAGGTCCCAGCATACCATGCTCTGAATAGAAGGGTACTGCTATTTTTACTCTGTTTAATGTTTAAATAGATGAGCTCTTGACAGTGCCACTGCAGCCCTCCCTTGAGTGTCCCTCTTGGAAAGAAAAATCTTTTTGTTACTGCTTCATTTTCCATGGAAAAACTCCCAGATTCTTTCCAGGGAAGGAATAGGATCTTTAAAAGGGGAATTTGGAAAGCCAGACCAAATCTTAACTTAATCTTTTTTTCTTGTGTCTGTTAGTAAAGTCTGCTGCTATTTTTGTATTTAAAAAATAAGTAAGTTCTAAAAGTCTAACCCTGTCTCCATGGGCTGCAACAACAAACCAGCAGGGGACAGACTCACCCCCTTTTGAGTAACACTAAATTAATTAGCATACAGCACAAAAGAGAACAATGTGGAAGGAAACAAATGGTAGGAGGGATTATTAACAACAGGAAATCTACTCAAAAATGACTAAGGGGCTTGTCTACATTGGCAATTTACAGCGCTGCAACTTTCTCGCTCGGGTGTGAAAAAACACCCCCCTGAGCGCAGCAAGTTTCAGCGCTGTAAAGTGCCAGTGTAAACAGTGCCCCAGCTCCTCTGGTAGCTACGCCTCTCTTGGTGGTTGGTTTTTTAGAGCTCTGCCATGACTATACAAGTCACGTTAAAGCGCTGCCGGTGTAGACTAGCCCTAAAACTCATTTCAGTGCTGGTTTTTAGGCAGCACTCTCCCCAAAACGTATTTGAAGAGAGAATCTATTTTTCCAGGGTTGATGAAAAGATTCCCCTTGAGGGTTATCATAGATGAGGCCTCACCTCTGAATTCTCATTACTTGGTATGTGATTGGTTTGGTTCCAGCCAGTGACAGTCAGCTAAATTCTGTTGGAGGCTCAGGAATTGTTTGATTTCACATACCCTATTAGACTTTCTCTAGTATATTTACTATTGTTAAAATTTAACTTTTGGGACAGTGGACATCTGGAAACTGGGTGTATTCAAAGTTAGGTCAGGACTAGGCTCTTGGAATGGAGACTTGAGTAGGTTTCACCACATAAGTGGTTATATAAGGACTGATGCCTGTGAAGGAAAAACTGGGAAGAGGGGACTCTTACAGCTGAGAAGGGAAAACAAGACACTATGTTTTGAAGGAAATTTAGCTAGAATTCTTCTTCAAGTGATTGTCCACATATATTCTGTTCTGGTGCCCTTTTGCCTGAGACCGGATTCTGTGTGTGTTTGGGTTGCCCCTGTGTCCTGAATGCCCTGTTGCTCCTGGTAGCCAAGGGCATAAAGGTTAGGGCAGCCACAACCGTCCTTCAGTTCCATCTGAGGCAGAGACAGAATCCCTGGCAGTGTCTGCATCTCTGGGCAGGAAGAGGGACAGAAGCCTGAGCCTGCCCAAGCCCCACTGCCCCAGGGTGGGGAGGGGGAAGCTGAAGCCCCTCCATTCCAGGTGGGAGGGAAGGAGGAGGGGGCAAAACTGAAGCCAAAGGGCCCCAGCAAGTCTAAGCCAGCCCTGGCCGACCCACAGTTTTAGAACCGCTGCTCTAGTTTTTAGTTTTGTGTTCCTTAATATAATTAAGTTAACATAGTTTAAGCCCTCTGGCCAAAAAGAAAAAGAAAGAAGGTCTTTAACTTTGGAGGTGCTCCCAACACGGTGCCCTGGACATGGCAGAATCAAATTTCCAGGATTTAAATCCTGTCCATCTGTAAGGCAGCTATCCATATGGTGACAGACACTCAAAAAGACTTCTACCTCACTGAAGTGCATATTCCAGAAAAATGCACCACATGTCGCTCTTTTTCAAAGAGGACACCAAAAGCAAGGGAATCCCACCTAAAAGTGTTTCTTCTGAAGATGTCCATGAAGGCATACTTCAAACCTGAGGTGAAGAAAATGACCAGGCCAGTAACCCAGGGGTCCACCCAGAGCTTCGAGAAAGTTCTACTTGTTGATTACAAAGTCTGTGAGAGCCTCCAAACCCTCCTCAACACAATTTTCTGAGGGTTAAGGAGCACTGCTCTGAGTGATTGGAGACACAGATTTCCCTTGCTGACCCAGACCAGTCCAAACCAGGAGGCAGTTCAAGGTCTGGATCAGGTCCTGCTGACAGCTTGGCCCAGACAGGTGACTGAACAAACTTGGCACAGCTTGAAGAGCCTGCTCATGCCACTCACTATACCGATGTTTTGGCACCGAAGCACCAAGAACAGATGTCTTAAACCCCCCATGCCAGCTGAGATAAACAAAGCCCCCAAGGAAAATACAGAAATTCCAGAGATGGAGATGCTCTGCTCCTTACTCCCCTGCCATACACTCTGCATCAACCTCTTGTCAGCTGTCCCAGGCCTTTCTGCCTCTCCATCTCTCGCTGTTCCTTCCTTTATACCAATATCTTACTGGTCTCAGCTCTGGATGCATGCCTCCATGATTGACAGGTCCAGCAGCTGTGCTGGGGTGTGGTCAGCCTGGTTGCTTGTAAGCAGGGAAGACTCTCCTCTCCCATCTGTCTATGCTTAGTATGGGCTTTGTAAACCCAATTACAGAGCCACGTAGAACCACAGGATTTGTATTCCATTTGTCCCATCCCTCCCCCACCCTTTTGGGAACCATTTGTTTTGCTTTTGGGAGGTCTGGAACCTAGAAACCAGTAGATCCTAGAAATGGTGGTCATGGGGTGTGCTATACAGTTTCTCTCCCTGCCCCATTTCCCTGTCCCTCTTCAGGGACCCCTCTCATGAGATACTGTTAAATGGAATAAATTTTTCTATAGCTCTGAGCAATGGAAGGAGAGCCTGTAGAATTCCAGGGCAGAGAGATTTATTCACTTTGTTTCCTAATACCAGTGAAGAATGGAGGTTGGTGCTCAATCCTAGATCTCCAACAACTCAGTACATTTATCTGTCACATCAAGTTCAG
This sequence comes from Mauremys mutica, assembly GCF_020497125.1. Lineage (NCBI taxonomy): Eukaryota > Metazoa > Chordata > Testudines > Geoemydidae > Mauremys > Mauremys mutica. The sequence goes on along the minus strand of NC_059073.1, from coordinate 293,080,996 downwards.
GATGTTAACCCTAGTTTCCTTAGTTCCTACCCTAGATCCTCAGGACTGGCTTTTGGCTCTCAGCTTACAGGATGTCTATTTCCATACAGCTATTCAACCAGACCCTCAGGAAATACCTCACTTTCTTTGTGGGAAAGTTGCATTATCAATACAGGGTGCTTTCCTTTGGCCTCTCTGCAGCTCCCAGAGTATTGACTAAGTGCTTCACAGTTATGGCAGCATATCTAAGGATACAAGGAGTGCAAATCTACAGAGACCTTAACACCTGGTTACCAGAAGATGATCTCCTCAACAAGTGAGCAATTCCATTCAAGTAACACTGCAACTCTTTGCCCCCTTAGGTCTCAGAGTCAAAAGGGAGAAACCCATTCCTACCTCACTCAAAACATATAGCATTCATGGAGTCAAATAATGCCCCACCAATGGTAAAACCTACTTGCCACAGGACAGATTCCTCCCCATGCTGAACCTCAATCAATGCCAGGCTTACCTGGCAACATCAGTCAGCATATCTCATGCTCTTAAGACATGTGACCTCCTGGACCTACTTGACGGTTTGCCAAATTTACACTGATCTCAACTAGCTTTGCATGGAGCATGGTTAATGGGAGTCCTCCCTTTGAACATCTAGCAACCTTTTCTTTATATCACTTGTCTATGAAAACCACCTTGATGGTTAGAACCGCAGCCTAGAGAATAAGGGAAATCCAGGCCTCCATGGCATATACTTTATGCGATAAGGACAAGGTGACATCCAAGTTCCTGCCCAAGGCTGTCTTGGACCTTCACCTGAATCAAGTGATCCACCTGCCAATTTTTTCCAAGCCTTGTAGTAGTCAAGGGGAAGCCAAACTTCACACCTTATATGTAAGGCTAAGATTTTGTCATGGATATTTTTAGTAAGAGTCACGGATAGGTTACAGGCAATAAAGAAAAACTCACGGAAGCCCGTGACCTATCCCTGACTTCTACTAAAAATATCCATGATAAAATGGGAAGGAACTGGGCAGCTGCGTCTGGGAGCTCTGGGGCCCGCACCACCAGTGGGGGCTCAGAGTTCCAGGGTCCCCCATCCCCCCTTGATGGAGGGGAGCTGTGAGGAGTCCCCATGCCTCCCTGTGGTGGCCGGGGGCTGCAGGGGCCCCCCATGACTGCGGCAGCAGGGAGCTGTGGGGAACCCCCAATGCCCAGGGTGGCTGGGAGCTTGGGGGTCAGCTGCCTCAGGCAGTGGGGATATCTTTCAGCTCCCTGCTGCTGCAGGAGGTGGCAGGACCCTGCAACTCCCAGCCACTGGGGCTGAAGTCACAGGGGTCTTGGAAGTCACAGATTCCATGACTTCCACGACATCCGTGACAAAATCGTAGCCTTCCTTATATGTGCTCAGAATTCTTTTCTACTGTAACTAGGACAAGATCATTCAGGAATTCTCAGAGATTGTTCCTTGCCTTTTCTGACATGATGAAGCATCACCATCATTGAAAGATTATTTTTGTGGCTTTCTGACTATATCAGGGCATCGTGCGCAATAGCTCGCTTGAACCGACTTTCACAGATTATGGCCCATTCCACCAGAGCTCAGGCATCCTCTGCAGTTTCTCTTCTAAGGGGCATTCCAATCTCAGATTTGTAGATCACCCAGCTGGGTGAGGGTGTGAACTGAACTCCAGCACTGCTTGTTGGAGAGCTCCAGATCAAACACCCACTTTAGCAGAGCTGTCTTACTCACTTTCAGTAGACTCTGAGCATCCACCTCCTGGACAGACTATCATGACTTGTGTGTTACCAGATGAATACACATGGACAATCACAAAAAGAATGGTTACTTGAAGAACAACAGTTATTGTTAACTAAGATGTATTGTTCACACATTCCACAACCTTCCCTGCCCTTCTTCCCCACTACTGTGGAGTCCTGTACCACCTAGATTCTGATTTAGGAAGCAACTGAAGGGTGATTGTGATGGCCCTCATTCCTTTATGCCCTTGGCTGCGGAGAGTGAGAGGGTATCTAGGGCACAGGTGTGGCCCCAGCAAACGCCAAAAGAACCTATCTCATATGAGGCACACGTGTTCTCCACATGTATTCCACATCTTGAAGAACCACAGTTACTGTAGAGTAAGTAACTGTTCTTCCTTTGCTAGAGGTTTTGGTAACTGCAAGGACAAGATATTTGTCACAGGGCTTAAAGGTAGGGAAAGCAACTGGAAGGGTATACTTTTCCCCAGTGTGCAAGGGTGAAAGCATCTATTTCAGACGCGTCTGATGTTAATTTCTGTTGTACCTTGTCATACTTGCTTTTTACAATAAGAACAGAGAGACAATAGGAGATGAAATATGAGAAGCCTTTGCTAAAGCTTTTCAGGCAACGACAGACCAGTGTCAAGAAATGATAGTGTAGTTGGAAATGGCTTAGGCCAGCACAGTGGGAGAGGTAATGCACTGAGGCAAGATGCCAAATTCCACAATTGTCCTGACCAGCTGCTTTGTAGAAGGCTTTTACACCTTTTACCCCAATATAAAGTGACCCGATATAACATGAATTCAGATATAACACGGTAAAGCAGCGCTCCGGGGAGGGGGGGCAGGGCTGCACACTCTGGCAGATCAAAGCAAGTTCGATATAACACCGTTTCACCTATAACACGGTAAGATTTTTTTGGCTCCCGAGGACAGCGTTATATCGGGGTAGAGGTGTATTTTGGGGTGTCTCATGCCGAACTTTCTGTATCACATCCGTGACAAAGGGCTAAGATTAAAAAGGGGCATGATTTGTAACTGCTTAGCTACATGGGTGACTTTCCTATGTATAGAATTTAACAGTACTGGCAGGTGCTAATTACAAATTATGTCTGTACAACACTGGGGTTGTGAGTGGGGAGAGAGGATTCATGTATATTAGAATAACCTGTTGTTTTTATTTTCAGACAAGCCTCTTCACTTGCACTTTGAAACCTTACTAAGAGATGACAGGCAGCATAGATTGAGCCATAAGCTCAAGGCTCTGAAGATGTCCCATTTTGGAAAGAAGCCACAAGATCTAACCAACGTTTTCCCAAAGCTAGGCCTGTCACCTCTCTCTGCATCCAGTAAGTTCAGCTGAGATGGGGTGTAAACTTACATGTAGGTTTTAACAGGTGACCAAAGTGCAACCCTACATTGTAGCCTACAGTTCCTGTCATTTCTGTAGAAAGTAGCAATAAACTCAGTACATAAACGTAAGGTGGTGATTGGCTTTGGCATGTTGCAAATTGCAGAAGTTCTCATCGCCTCAATGGGAAGCCTGCTTTTGGTTAGATGACCAAATAAATGGCTACTGCAGAAACCCAGACAGAGTGATTGGGAATGAACTAACAAGCAAGTCAAAGAAGATAAATTTTTTGATCCTTGTGTGTGCTAAAGCAAAGCCATGTGTGTATCCACCTGCCAAGAGTGCCTGGCAAATCCCTGCCAAATATTTCTGTTTCAGTTGTGTTCAGAGCTGCCACTGTTGCTCTTCACTGTCTTCTCTTGTACTCTTTTCTGTTTTTCTAGGTTCCTGTTTCTTTTAGCCCGTTAAAGGGCATGATATTAAAACTATCCATAGAAGTTAAGCTCTTATGAAAGCTGACAGACTCACCCCAGACTAAAAACTAATTCCATGTTAGAAAGAATTAAACTCCAGTTATAGCATCCTGGCTTGTTTAATGTACCATGGTGGGTGTTCTAATTTGTTTTTTTAAAAGAATATATTTTCTTATATCCAGTACTTGCAGAAAATAGCAAGAGTAGTGTGCAGCCTGCAAGGCAGACATGTCCATGGAGTTCTAATAATGGGGCCCACAGCTGCTGACTCTGACGTACTTATTCGTTTTGCAGTTGTTGATATGAATTATCATGAACAAACCAGAGAACATTTAAAGAAAAGAACTTTATGCTGAAAATACAGATTGGCACCAGGCAGTGTGGTGTTTGGCATTTGGTGCACATCCCATGTGCGTTCAGCTTTGTGCCTTCAGCTGTATGAAAAGGGAAGCACTATATACATTGGCTTAACAATAGTTAATTTTATCCTACCCATTGTTTTCAGTCTGTTTGTTTCTCTTTGAGAGAGGAGGTTACTTGCAAAGACTGTAGATGTCATCCATCCAATAGTTGGTTCAAGAGGCATCCAGTAGAGAATGGTCAGGCTGTTAGCACTGAAGTAACTCACCTTTCCAGGTATAAGGAACCTACTAAAGAAGGCAAACTATTACACTTAAATATAAACTCCATCAGTCTTGCATCCTGTGTCAGTTTCCATAGCTTTACTATGTGCTTTAGAATAGCTGCTGTAGTATTCTGTTTTAGGTCCCTTCTGTTCAGGGATTAATCTTGGCTTCTCTCCAGTGGTGTCAAAGAGAGCCTTTCTCTTATAGCAAATGCTACTGCTGCCAGCAGTGCATATTCAGTGTTTTCGCTGATAATAATTCACTTCCTTTGATTCATGTTTGAGAGGACACATCAGTCTTTCTGTGCAGTTTCAGTTGACTGCGGTGGTATTCTTCACTTCCTGTCCTAAAACTGTGTACTGTGGTTGAGATAATTTGATCAGCTGCTGCATTTTAGTGGCGGGTGAAAAGATCTTTATATATCACTTCCCCTCCTCAGTAAGTGTTATGGGGCTTAATTATAGTGGTCAATAGTGGTTTGTTTTTTTTTAATTAATGTGATACACAAAAGAGTAATTCAAAGATGGGGCTAATGTGATCAGTTCAACGTATGAGGAAGATTCTTGGTGGCCACTTTTTGGACATACTGGAGGGGAGTCTGTGATGAATATAACTATAAAAAACAGTAAACACCCACCAAAGATGAATTTCCCAAGTGATATGTTCAATTCTGTGCAGTGCTGATGGTTTCACTTGGGGTTTCTGACTTGTAGATTTCCCCCCCCCCATTTCCTTGATTTTAGCATTTCTTCCACAATACAGAGTGCATTCACCAGCTGGATTCTGGTGGACTGACAGATAGGAGCAGCAATGACTTATGAACAAATTACTCTGGCTTTACTTGGGTTCTCTGTTCATGTGCTTTATTAACAGGTTCATTGTTTAAAGGGGAGAGGCAGCTTAAAGGAACAGACAATCACAGCTTGCTTGTTCCTGGTTCTCAGATACATAAACATAGTCCTTTGATGCACCACCTACCATCTTTGTATCTAGAAACTCCTCCACCCCCATCTTCCAGCCAGTCCCCTTCCACTGCTAATTCAACAATGGTGAGTCAGAACATAATCTGTGTCAAACAAACCTAAAAAAGGGAGCAGTTTTTAATGCAGCTGGGGAACATCTGCGTTGCTGGACATTGCCAACAGATGCTAGACTCATAGTGGGCACCCTATGCCAAAGCTATGGGAGGGGAGTCCTTGCCTGCCAGTAGGCTGCAGGGACAATCTGGAAATGCCTTTATTAAAAAGAGCTGATATTAAACAGACAGTACCAACTACTTGCTTCAGTTGTCTTAGCCAGGACCCAAAGTGGCTAGGGTGCCTGCTCTACCACCATCAGGGCCAGCATATATGGTCTATAAATTTGATACTAAGCATTCACCATCAATAAAGACAAGGGCAAAGTAATTCACTTAGGAAGGAACAATTGAATGCACAACTACAACATGGGAAATAAATGGCTAGGTGGCAGTACTGCTGAAAAGTATCTGGGTATTATAGTGGATCAAAAATTGAATGTGAGTCAACAATGTGATGCAGCTGTGGAAAAAAAGCAAATATGATTCTGGGGTGTATTAGCAGGAGTCTTATACGTCAGATACAGGAGGTAATTGTCCTGCTTTATTCAGCACTGATGGGGCCTCAGCTGGAGTACTGTGTCCAATTCTGGGCACCACACTTTAGGAAAGATATGGACAAATTGGAGAGAGACCAGAGGAGAGCAACAAAAAATGATAAAGGGTTTAGAAAACCTGACCTATGAGGAAAGGTTAAAAAATCTGGGCATGTTTAGTCTTGAGAAAAGAAAACTAAGGCGGGACCTGGTAACAGTCTTAAAATACATTAAAGGCTGCTATAAAGAGGACTTTGATCCATTGTTTTCCATATCCACTGAAAGTACAACAAGAAGTCATGGGTGTAATCTGCAACAAGGGAGATTTAGGTTAGATAGGAGGAGAAACTTTCTAACTATAAGGGTCTGGAATAGGCTTCTAAGGGACATTGTGGAATCCCCACAATTGAAGGTTTTTAATAAAAGGTTGACTGAACACCAGTCAGAGATGGTCTAGGATTAGTTGTTCCTGCCACAGTGCAGCGGGCTGGACTATATGACTTTTTGAGGTCTCTTCCAGCCCTACATTTCTATGATTCTGTAAGTCCTGTGCATAAACAAATCCTTGTGTGAGCTCTGTGACTCCACTTTGTTTTGATTACAAATTAAGTGGGAGAGAAGGGAATTGTTCTGGACTTCTCTGAACAAAGCAAAAATATCAACAGGAAATTGTTTTTAATATTTGCTTACTGTTTTGGAGAGGCAGGGAGGGGAAATGCTATATCTCACAATAGTCATTTGTATAAGCCCATATAGGATAAGCATTGACTGGCTCCTGTCCAGGCCTCTGTGGATATGGGGAGACTGCTGGGTTGGAGGGAGGAGACTTTGAAGTAGCAATTATTACATTTATTGCTCTCCTCCCCGCCCCCCCCCTCACCCCCCACACACACTATTTTTGACCAATGGGGAGCTGTTTCAGGCTTGATGGATAGAAGCAGATGGCGCAATCCCAAAGCTGAACTTTTTTCCTGTTGCCCAGATAGCTTCAGCAGGGCTGACCCATCTCCATCCTGCGTTGTCTGCTCCAGATCCATCTCATGCTTCACTGCTATATCCAGAATATTTGAAGACTATTCTTTGAGGACTCCCTCACAGAGTCTACTGACATTGTCAGCTCACTTGCTTGGAGCCCCATTACCAGAAGCTGTCCATCTTTCTGGCCCCACCTTCTATAGGCAACTCCATTGGGAATGCCCAGCTGCAGTTGTCTAGGGGTAGAGTTGGAAGTTGGGCCTGTTAGCCTTCCTTGCTCTGGAGTGGAACGATCTCTTCAGAAGCTTCCTGGACCAAATTCTAAAGGATGTTATGGACACGTCTTCCCATCTATGTTTCAAGTTTTTTACACTATGCTCATCACTGTGACATCCGAGCACCTAACTTTTGGCTGCTACTGACTTAATGTGCCTACATTGCAAAAACAAAAACACAAAACCACCCCTGCAGTAGTAAGTCTTAGAGTTCAAATCAACTGACTCAGGCTTGCACTTCAGGGCTAAAAATAACAGTATAGATGTTCCCACTAAGGCTGGAGTTCAGACTTTGAAACCTAGTGAGAGGGGAGAGCTTTGAGTCTGAGCACCAGCCCAATTGTACTCCATTTAGCCCTGTAGCATGAGCCCCACAAGTCCGACTCAGTTGACCCGGGTTCTGAGACTCGAGGCTGTTGGGGTTTTTTTTGCACCGTAGATATACCCGCAGTCTGGGTTTGAGCTCTTCACCTAGAACTGAGAGGGCTTTTGTTCCACTCTGAGTATGGAGACTTCCAAAAACCTGATTTACAAGTAGAGGGAAATCTTTGTTTCTCAGGGCTTGAGCTCAAATTCCAGTGCGGGGAGGAGACTTGCTTAGCTGAGAATAATTGAGTAATAAATAATACTTTGTTATGCTAGATGATCTAAAAACACTTTACAAATATTAGGATTGGCAACATCAACTATGATAGGTAAATATGCCTACTTTAGAGAAGAATAAATTGAGCCATAGGGTTTGCTTGATGTGGCCAGAATATCACAGCAGATTGGTGGAAGAACTGGGGGAAAAACGCAGGAATCCTGCTTACACCGTTACTCTGAACAGTAGATAACATGTACCTCTTGTTCTGGGGAAGTTGCTCTTTCCATGGTATGATTTAAATGTTCTTTTGTATTCACACTAATGCTCTGTCTGGTTTTTTTTTCCTTTCCACTCTGCGTGTGGTTTCAGGTCTCCTCAAAGAAAAGAAAAGTGGAATGTTCCTATGACATCAATAACATTGTGATCCCAATGTCAATGGCAGCAGCCACTCGAGTGGAGAAGCTGCAGTACAAAGAGATTCTAACACCAAGGTATCTGCAGTTGGGAAAGTATTAATAATTCCCATTGTGTTCTGTGTAGGGTGGTGTTGTTTTGGCTGTGAAAAGGGAAAGCTATTTCTCTTTTACTAAAGCTCTATCTTTCGTCAAGAAACAACAATAACTTAAATTAAGACAGTATATCTTTAAAAAAAAAAAAAGATGCAGTTTGCCACTTCAAAGGTAATTTCATGGCAGCATCGCTCACTGGCCAACTAGCATATGGCAGTAGTGTTTGTGCTGGGTCAATGCTTCCTGGCTGATGGCTGAAAATTCCCAGACATGAAAAAGATTAGCAATGGAAATTAGTCTCTTGTTCAGTTGTTGGCACATGTCATTGTAGGTATATTAGCAGACCAGGCAAAGAGCTTTGAATTGTATGAGTGCTTCAAGGTATAATTACTAGTTTCAGAAAGATTGAAATAGCAGAGATACTGCTATAGGAGTGAGGACTGTTGGAAGAGCTGTGCAGTACTGCATGGAGTTCTGCATGGAGTTTCTGCGCATCCTATTTCCTGGTTCTGATTACTATTATTATTTATTCAGCATCCAGTGTTCTGTGTACCTCCAACTTGTAGTGAGATCTCTGCCCCTTGCAATCTCTGTAGACAAAATACAGACAAGTCTTTTATGTAAAAGGGCGATAAAGTGATTGATTGGTCATGGTTGATGAGATGGTCATTAGTTCCACAGTTGTTCATTGTTCACTTTCATGCGCCCTACCATTTTTGCCTTCCCTCAAAGCCTGTCAAAACAGAGTCCAATGAGATTGAATTTATCAGGCTTCTGTTGTCACATCGCTGGCTGGTGTATACATGATAAATCTAAATCTATGACTTCTAGGAGCGCTGCAAGATAAGTGGTGTGCTTGTATGTGTGTATGTCTGTACTAGGAAGCTTTGTCAGTAAAACTAATCACCTTTGGTCTAGTGTCCAGTAGCCATGGGGAAGTAACTATCAAGCCAGGTCTTGGCTCTGGGTCTTAGCCAAGAGGGTGACATGGCAGAGAGTGCAGAATTGTTCTGACATTGAATGTTCTTTCCTGCAGCTGGAGAGTGGTAGAGCCCAAAGATGTGGAGCCACTGGATCATATGGACTCTGAGGTGAGACAAAATCTACTTTGTCACACTTTCTGGTCTCGAGCACTATTGACAAATTATAAATGTCTTTAGAAGCAACGTCTGATTGGCATTTTGTATTATTAGAAGTAAAGACTGAGTGTAAACTGCTAAGCCTGCAGGCTTTATTAAGCAAAGTCTGTAGTAAATGTCCCGCCACAGTGCACAGCTTAATCAGTGAACTGCTAGTATATGCATGAGGGTCAAAGCGTGCCTCTGTCAGGAACACAACCGGGACGTGGGCAGTCATGCCTACTGGTCCAAGCATGGGGGTAGCCAAGAGGTTAGAGATGAGCCACAAATCAGGGCCCCAGGACACCTAGGCACATAATTGAGGCTATAACCAATGGGTGAGCCAGAGATGTAGTTGGGAACTGAAGCCGGGGGTCAGAGCCAGAGATGTCAGGGACACAGAGTAGGGTAGGAACCTGGAGCAGGTACATGCTGAATGGGAGCAGAAACAGGTACAGGAAGCAGAAACTGGAGCAGGCACAAAAGCAGATTGGGAGTAGCAGCAGGTACATAATACAGGAAGGAGGATCAAGTGCAGCTGTTGAGTGGACTGCATTGAGCAGCCCACGAGTTCTGGCTTTTTCTGGGTCAGGTAGTAGCTTAGCCCTATCCCTTCACCAATCAGGAAGTACAGTCAATTAGGTAGCCCCTGCCAGGATCAGCTATGCCCAGTATGTTACTAGGAGACTGACCCTATTGCAGCTGGCTCCCTTGACAGCAAATGCCCTCAACTCTCAAGGGTGCCTTCTAGGGGCCTTATGGCCCAGTTTTTCGAGGTTCTTCTGGTGGAAAGCATGTATGAGCTCCAGAGCACAGACATTCTCTTCTGGACCGTAACCCTCTTAGTCCACCAGGTTGTAAAATAGACCTCGGATTCATTTAGAATCCAGGATTTCTTGCCTTTCATATTCTTCTTGATCCTGGACCTCCATGGGAGTGGGCCATGAAGCAGAGCGAGATTTTTTTGTGTAGGGCTTCAGGAAGGATATGTGAAAAACTGGATAGACTTTCACGGTTTTAGGCAGCTGGAGTCGGGTTGACTTGTTCAGCGATCTTGAACGGATGCAAGTATTGATAATCTTATTTGGCTGGTGGGTGGGAGGATTTGAGATGTTTAGCAGACAGCCAGACCTTATTACCCACTCTTAGTATGTGTGCAACTTGGTGATCTTGGTCAGCATGGTGTTTATAAGTTTCCTTGGTGGCTTCCAGATGCTCCATAAGTTCCTGGTGAACTTGGTGAAGGTGGGTAACAAGGTCTGTCCTCAACAAGAACTTGAGTCAGCAGATGCGGCTAGAGGGAACTGAGAGTGAAAGCTGTAATTGGCAAAAAAAAAAAAAAAAAAAAAAGGACTGTTGTGGATGGAGGCGTAGACAGAGGTATTGTAAGCGAATTCAGTGTATGGCAGGAGAGTGACCAGTTATCTTGGCGATAGTTAAAGAAGCATCAGAAATATTGCTTGAGGATTTGATGTACCTGCTGTTGATCTATGGGTGGTAGGCTGAGAAGATGAAGAGTTCAATTCCTAGGATTTTATGGAGTTCATGCCAGAACTGGGAAGTGAACTGTGGGCCCCAATCAGACACTATTCCAACTGGCAGTCCATGGAGCCAAAAAACATGGTTTAAGAAAATGCAGACTGTTTCGTGAGTATTGGGGGGAGAGCGAAAAGAAATAAAACACACCATCTTCATGAACAGATCAATGGTTTCCAGGATGACGGTGCAACCATGGGAGAAAGGGAGCTCTACAAGAAGTTCTTTGCGACCATGGACCAGCACTGAGGTGGGGTGGCAGAAGCTGGAGGAATCCAAGCATCTTAACACGTTGGCCCTTGCTTTGAAAGCTTAGATCAGAGAAGTCAATGTATTTCTTCACGTCAATACTCACCCTTGGCCACCAGAAACTTCATACCTCCAAGTCCTGAGTCTCATGGTGTCCAAAATGGCCAGCACCTACGGTGTCAGGGCACATTCTTAACACTTTGAGTCTGGGCTGATCATCTAGAATGTAAAAGTGCTTGCTAAGATATAGTGGACCATTGTGCAAATGGAAGCCTAAGCTGAATGGTGCATTGGAGGTATCAAGGGTCTCATAGAGTTTGGCTGCTTGCAGGTCTTTTGGGAGTAGAGCCCGAATAAGAGATGGTAAATCCTGGGCTGTTGTTCCACCAACAGAATTAGGGTACGTCTACACTACGGGACTATTCCGAATTTGCATAAACCGGTTTTGTAAAACAGATTGTATAAAATCCAGTGCGCGCGGCCACACTAAACACATTAAATCGGTGGTGTGCATCCACGGTCCGAGGCTAGCATCGACTTCTGGAGCGTTGCACTGTGGGTAGCTATTCCATAGCTATCCCATAGTTCCCGCAGCCTCCCCCGCCCCTTGGAATTTCCGGGTTGAGATCCCAGTGCCTGATGGGGCAAAAATCATTGTCGCGGGTGGTTCTGGGTACAGCCTCACCCCTCCCTCCCTGAAAGCAGCAGACAAGCGTTTCGCGCCTTTTTTGCTTGGTGAACTGTGCAGACGCCATAGCACAGCAAGCATGGACCCTGCTCAGCTCAATACCACAATCGTGGATGTTTTAAACACCTCGCGTACTCTCGTGCAGTATATGGTGAACCCGGACCTTCACACCGAGGCGAGGAGGAGGCGGATACGGCAGCGCGGCGATGACAGTGATGAGGATGTAGACACAGAATTCTCTCAAACCGCGGGCCCCTGCGCTTTGGAGATCCTGATGGTAATGGGGCAGATTCTATCCATTGAACGCCGATTTTGGGCCCGGGAAACAAGCACTGACTGGTGGGACCGCATTGTGTTGCAGGTGTGGGACGATTCCCAGTGGCTGCGAAACTTTCGCATGCGTAAGGGCACTTTCATGGAACTTTGTGACTTGCTTGCCCCTGCCCTGAAACGCCATAATACCAAGATGAGAGCAGCCCTCACAGTAGAGAAGCGAGTGGCGATAGCCCTGTGGAAGCTTGCAATGCCAGACAGCTACCGGTCAGTCGGGAATCAATTTGGAGTTGGAAAATCTACTGTGGGGGCTGCTGTGATGCAAGTAGCCAAAGCAATCACTAAGCTGCTGCTACGAAAGGTTGTGACTCTGGGAAACGTGCAGGCCATAGTGGATGGCTTTGCTGCACTGGGATTCCCTAACTGTGGTGGGGCGATAGATGGAACCCATATCCCTATCTTGGCACCGCAGCGCCAGGGCACCCAGTATGTAAACCGGAAGGGGTACTTTTCAATGGTGCTGCAAGCACTGGTGGATCACAAGGGACGTTTCACAAACATCCACGTGGGATGGCCAGGGAGGGTTCATGACGCTCGCGTATTCAGAAGCACTACTCTGTTTAAACGGCTGCAGCAAGGGAATTACTTCCCAGACCAGAAAATAACAGTTGGGGATGTTGAAATGCCTGTCGTTATTCTGGGGGACTCAGCCTACCCCTTGATGCCATGGCTCATGAAGCCATACACAGGCAGCCTGGACAGTGGTCAGGATCTGTTCAATTACAGGCTGAGCAAGTGCAGAATGGTGGTGGAATGTGCATTTGGCCGTTTAAAGGCGCGCTGGCGCACATTACTGACTCGCTCAGACCTCAGCCAAACCAGTGTCCCCATATGTTATTGCTGCTTGCTGTATTCTCCACAATCTCTGTGAGAGTAAGGGGGAGACCTTTATGGCGGGGTGGGAGGCTGAGGCAAATCACCTGGCCGCTGATTACGCGCAGCCAGACACCAGGGAGATTAGAAGAGCACACCAGGAAGCGGTGCGCATCAGAGAAGCTTTGAAAACGAGCTTCATCAATGGCCAGGGTACAGTGTGACTGCTGTGTTTGTTGATGAACACCCACCCCCCCTTGATTGACTCATTCCCTGTAAGCAACTCACCCTCCCCCTTCGAGTACAGCTTACTTATGCAAATAAAGTCATTCTCGTTTAAAAATCATATATTCTTTATTAATTCATTATAAAAAGAGGGAGAGAAGTAAGGGTGTGTTTTGGGAGGAGGATAGGAGGGATGGAGAAGGCCATTAAAAAAATTTCACAGTAATGACAGCCTTCTGGTTGGGCTGTCCACGGGGGTGGAGTGGGTGGGTGCACGGAGCCTCCCCCCACGCGTTCTTACACGTCTGGGTGAGGAGGATGTGGAACATGGTGAGGGTTGAGGGTGGTGATACAGGGGCTGCAGCGGCACTCTGTGATCCTGCTGCCGTTCCTGAAGCTCCACCAGACGCCGGAGCATGTCAGTTTGATCACGCAGCAGCCCCAGAGTTGCATCCCGCCACCGCTGATTTTCCTGCCGGTCTTCCTGCCGCCACCTCTCATCTCGGGTGTCCCTCCTGTCCTCACGTTCACTGGCCTCTTTCCTGTAATTTGATACCACGTCCTTCCACTCATTCAGATGAGCTCTTTCATTGCGTGTAACTTCCATAATATCCGAGAACATTTCATCTCGCGTCTTCTTTTTCCTCCGCCTTATCTGTGCTAGCCTTTGGGATGGAGGAGGACTCTTGAAAAATTTGCAGCTGCATGAGGGCGAGAAATATTTAAAAAGATACGTTTTACAGAACAATGGTTATACTCTTTCACAGTGAACAGCACTATTCACCTTACATAGCACATGTGATTTCCCTACAAGGTCGCATTTTTCATCTTAATACTGAGTGCCTGCAGCTCTGGAGTTACAGATCTCACAGACACAGGTCCGGGCATCAGAATTCAGCTTGCATGCGGCCATGGTAAGCCACTGTCTTTCGGCGTCTGTAGTGATTTACCCCTCCCCCCAACGCATGGCTAATACCACGCTAGCTCCCTGCTAATCAACACCCTTCCCACCCACCCCCCACCCCCTGCGAGGCTGGTAGCTTGGGAAAGCCCCGCTGACCAAACACAAAAAAGATCATCGGCATTTCACTCCTCCCCTCCCCCCGCTTGGCTACGTGCAGGAAAGGATTTTTTTTTAAGCTGCTGCAGTCCACGAACCCAGTAGGAAAATGGCCATCCCTCTTACTTAAATTCCTGATTTTTAACCAGGTTATCCTGAACGATATCACTTTGCTGAGGATAACACAGCGAGATAAAGAACGGATGCTTCTTGAATGCCAGCAATCACCGGGACCATACGCTGCTATGCTTTGCCATGCAATGATACCTGATTACTTGCTACATGCATGGCGTGGTAAAGTGTCCTACCATGGTGGGCGGAACAAGGCTGCCTTGCCCAGAAACCTTCTGCAAAGGCTTCTGGAGTACCTACAGGAGCGCTTCATCGATATGTCCCTGGAGGATTTCCTCTCAATCCCCGGACATGTTAACAAACTTTTCTAAGTAACTATACTGTCTGCGAATGCATCCCAAGTCCTCAGGGCAAATCAATCATTAAAAAACGCTTGCTTAAAAAAAAATGTTTGCTATTTGCAAAGGTACACTCACCAGAGGTCCCTTCCATGGCGCCATTGTCTGGGATAGTTGCTTGGGAGGGCTGAGAGGAGGGTAATTCCGTCAGGGTGATAAAAAGCTCCTGGCTGCTGGGGCTCACGGAGTGCTGTGTGCGCTCTGCTAGGTCGTCGTCCTCTTCTTCATCTTCATCTTCCCCGTCTGCATAATCCTCAGCCATGGCAGAGATTACAACCCCCACCTCGGAATCCACGGTCAGGGGTGGGGTACTTGTGGCGCAGCCCCCTAAAATTGCATGCAGCTCAGCATAGAAGCGGCATGTTTTTCGACCTGCCCCGGACCTTCCGTTTGCTTCTTTGGTTTTCTGGTAGGCTTGTCTGAGCTCCTTAACTTTCACTTTGCACTGCACTGAGTCCCTGCTGTGGCCTTTATCCGTCATAGCCTTAGAAATTCTTTCAAATACTTTTTCATTTCGTCTTTTGGAACGCAGTTCTGTTAGCACTGAATCCTCTCCCCATATAGCGATCAGATCCAGTACCTCCCGTGCAGTCCATGCTGGGGCTCTTTTTCGATTCTCAGGAGACTGCATTGTTACCTATGCAGATGAGCTGTGCGTGGTCACCTGTGCTGATGAGCTCTCCACGCTGGGGAAGCAGGAAATGAATTTCAAAAGTTCGCGGGGCTTTTCCTGTCTATCTGGCCAGTGCATCAGAGTTCAGAATGCTGTCCAGAGCGGTCACAGTGGTGCACTGTGGGATACCGCCCGGAGGCCAATACCGTCGATTTGCGGCCACACTAAACCTATTCCGATATGTTAATCCCGATATTAGCGCTACTCCTCTCGTCGGGGAGGAGTACAGAAACCGATTTAAAGAGCCATTAAAATCGATATAAGGTGCCTCCTAGTATGGACGGGTGTGGCGTTAAATCGGTTTTACGCTCCTAAAACCGATTTAAACGCCTAGTGTAGACCAGGCCATAGATGGTCGTAGCACAGTGTTTTGGGGAGTAGTGTTCATTCAGCATAGCATATTTGTCCTTGTGGGAAAGGCCGTCTGCTTTCGCTTTCCGTGATGCAGGGCAGTGGATAATATTGAAATCAAATCTGGCAAAGAAAAGTGACCACAGATCTGATTAAGCCATTCAAGGATATTCTAAGTTCTTGTGATCGGTGATGACCTGGATCAGGAACTGAGCCCCTCCAAAAAGTGTCGTCATTCTAGTCCCAGTTATCATAGTTCTTCTCAGCGGGGGTTAGTTTACGTGAATAATACACACGTGGATGGAGTTGGTGATGCGGTCCTGCATTTTGTGAAAGTACGGCCCTGATTGCAACATTTGAGATATCTGCTTCCATGGTAAAAAGTTTGGATACACAAGAATGGGAGCGGAAGGGAAGGCTTTCTTTAGCTTACTGAAAGCAGACTGTACTTGGGGAAGATGATAAAGCCAATGAACTCAATAGTGTCCTTATAAAATTTGCATTTCTCAGGTTTGATGTAAAGTTTGTTCTGGTGGAGTCTGTCAAGAATGTTGCGGACATGTTGCTCATGTAGTTCCTGGTTTTTGGAGAAGACAAGAATATCATCTAAATAAACAACAAATTGTTCCAGCACGTCCTGAAAATAGTCATTTACGAAATGCTTTAACATAGAGACATTATTTAGCTCAAAATGGCATAACTAGAATATAAGAACAGCCATACTGGGTCAGAACCAAGGTCCATCTAGCCCAGTATCCTGTCTTCCGACAGTGGCCAATGCCAGGTGCCCCAGAGGAAATGAACAGAACAGGGAATCCTCAAGTAATCCATTCTCTGTCAGTCATTCCCAGCTTCTGGCAAACTAAATACTCAAAATGCCTGAATGGAACCTGGAACATATCTTCCACTCATCACCTTCCTTGACA
Source organism: Mauremys mutica (assembly GCF_020497125.1). Lineage (NCBI taxonomy): Eukaryota > Metazoa > Chordata > Testudines > Geoemydidae > Mauremys > Mauremys mutica. Next base: position 293,064,411 of record NC_059073.1, on the reverse strand, counting down.
TGAACCAGATTGCGGAGTCTCTGAAGTTTAAGGAAAAAACAGCCAAGCAAAGTATTTCAAAAAGTTCATTAAGTGGCAACGGGTAGCGAATTCGAACAGTCACTCTATTCAGAGACCACTGATCAATGCAGGGGCCAGGGAAATGTCTTTTTTCACACCAAAAAAGATTGGAAAAGACGGTTACTCACCGTAGTAACTGTTGTTCTTCGAGATGTGTTGCTCCTATCCATTCCAGTTAGGTGTGCGTGCCGTGCGTGCACGGCATCTCGGAACTTTTTTACCCTAGCAACTCCGGCGGGCCGGCTGGGCGGCCCCTGGAGTGGCGCCGCTATGGCGCTGAATATATACCCCAGCCGGCCCGTCCGCTCCTCAGTTCCTTCTTGCCGGCTACTCCGACAGTGGGGAAGGAGGGCGGGTCTGGAATGGATAGGAGCAACACATCTCGAAGAACAACAGTTACTATGGTGAGTAACCGTTTTTTCTTCTTCGAGTGATTGCTCCTATGCATTCCAGTTAGGTGATTCCCAAGCCTTACCTAGGCGGTGGGGTCGGAGTGTAATACCGCGGAGCCGAAGGCTGCGTCATCTCGAGACTGTTGCACCAACGCGTAGTGGGAGGAGAAGGTGTGGACCGAAGACCAGGTGGCCGCTCGACAGATGTCCTGGATGGGGACATGGGCCAGGAAGGCGGCCGACGAGGCGTGCGCTCTCGTGGAGTGAGCAGTGAGGCGGCATGGTGGCACACGAGCAAGCTCGTAGCAGGTCCGGATACACGCTGTGACCCAGGAGGAAATCCGTTGAGAGGATATCGGCTCGCCTTTCATGCGGTCAGCAACCGCTATGAACAGCTGGGGCGAGCGCCGGAAGGGCTTAGTCCGCTCGATGTAGAAAGCGAGCACCCTGCGGACGTCGAGGGTGTGCAGCTGTTGCTCCCGAGGCGAGGCATGCGGCTTCGGGAAGGACACCGGGAGGAAGATCTCCTGGTTGAGGTGGAAGGCTGACACCACCTTTGGGAGGAAGGCCGGATGTGGTCGAAGCTGCACCTTGTCCCCGTGGAAGACGGTGTATGGCGGACTAACCATCAGAGCGCAGAGCTCAGAGACTCGCCTCGCTGATGTAATGGCGACGAGGAAGGCCGTCTTCCAGGAGAGGTAGAGCAGGGAGCACGTGGCTAAGGGCTCGAAAGGAGGACCCATCAGCTTGGTCAGCACGAGGTTCAAATCCCAGGTCGGGGCAGGATGCCGCACCGGCGGGTACAAGCGGTCCAGGCCTTTAAGGAAGCGGGAAACCATCTGGTTAGAGAAGATGGACCTACCTTCCACGGATGGACGAAAGGCGGACACTGCTGCCAGGTGAACTCTCAAGGAGGAGACCGCAAGACCTTGCTCCTTAAGGTACCAGAGGTAGTCCAGGATAGTAGGGACAGGGACTATGAAGGGATTAAGGCCTCGCTGGTCACACCAGAGCGCGAACCGCTTCCATTTCGCCAGATAGGTGGAGCGAGTGGAAGGCTTTCTGCTCTCTAGTAGGACTTGCTGAACTGCCGCGGAACAGTCCCTCTCTGCGTGGGTCAACCACTCAGGTACCAAGCTGTAAGATGGAGGGACTGTAGGCTCGGATGGCGGAGTCTGCCGAAGTCCTGAGTAATGAGGTCCGGCCACAACGGGAGGGGGATGGGATCCCGAACAGAGAGCTCGAGCAGCAGGGAGTACCAATGCTGCCTCGGCCAGGCCGGAGCTACGAGAATGACGGTGGCTCTGTCCCTCCGAAGCTTCTGTAATACTCGATGGATGAGCGGGAACGGAGGGAAGGCATAGAGGAGGTGATCCTTCCAGGAATACAGGAAGGCATCCGACAGGGAGCCCGGCGCGTGACCCCGGAATGAGCAGAACAGGTGGCACTTTCTGTTCGCCTTGGATGCGAATAGGTCTACTTGGGGAAACCCCCACCTGCGGAAGATTGTGTGCACGACGTCGGGATGGAGAGACCACTCGTGGGAGAAGAAAGACCTGCTGAGATGGTCGGCCAGCGTGTTCTGTACTCCCGGAAGAAAGGACGCTTCTAGGTGAATGGAGTGGGTCACGCAGAAGTCCCACAGGAGCATCGCTTCCTTGCAGAGGAGGGAAGAGCGGGCTCCGCCCTGCTTGTTCACGTAGAACATTGCTGATGTATTGTCCGTGAACACTGTCACACAGCGGCCTTGCAGGTGGGTGCAGAAGGTGCGACAGGCCAGACGGATCGCTCGCAGCTCGCGGACATTGATGTGCAGAGCGAGCTCCTGGGGCGACCACAGGCCTTGGGTGTGAAGATCGCCCAGGTGAGCCCCCCAACCGAGCGCTGAGGCATCCGTGGTCAGAGTGGCGGACGGGCGAGGAGGGTGGAACGGGACTCCCGTACAGACAGTCTCCGGGTCTAACCACCAGTTGAGGGACTCGAGGGTTGGCCTGGAGACTGTGACCACCATATCGATGGGATCTCGATGCGGCCAATACACCGACGCGAGCCAAGTCTGGAACGGGCGGAGGTGAAGCCGCGCGTACGCGGTGACGTACGTGCATGATGCCATGTGGCCCAGGAGGCGGAGGCAGGAGCGCACCGTCGTGGTTGGGAAGGAGACGAGGTCCTGGATGAGGGAGACCATCGTCTGATGACGAGATTGCGGTAGGCAAGCCCGGGCCAAGGAGGAGTCGAGGACTGCTCCGATAAACTCCACCCGCTGCGACGGGATCAAGGTGGACTTCTCGGTGTTGATGAGAAGACCGAGTCGTCGGAAGAGGGACAGCATGTCCGTCAATTGGCCCATCACCAGCTGCCGAGACTGCCCGCGAACCAGCCAGTCGTCGAGATACGGGTAGACATGTATCCGACGACGGCGGAGGGCTGCGGCAACCATCGCCATGCATTTGGTAAATACCCTCGGTGCGGTGGAGAGCCCGAACGGCAACACGGCGAATTGGTAGTGGGCGTTGTTGACCACAAACCGGAGGTAACGTCGATGGGGAGGATAGATTGCGACGTGGAAGTAGGCGTCCTTCATGTCGAGGGCGGCAAACCAGTCTCCCGGATCCAGAGAGGGAATGATGGTCCCCAGGGTGACCATGCGAAACTTGGGCTTGAGCAGGTACTTGTTCAGCTCGCGAAGGTCCAGGATAGGACGTAGCCCTCCTTTCGCTTTGGGGATGAGAAAATAATGGGAGTAGAATCCCCTGCCCCGCCTGTCTTGAAGCACTGTTTCTATGGCACCCACGCTCAACAGAGTCTGGACCTCTTGTAAGAGGACTTGCTCGTGAGAGGGGTCCCTGAAGAGGGACAGGAAGGGTGGGTGGGAAGGCGGGGGCGAAACAAACTGAAGGCGGTATCCCGACTGGACTGTTTGAAGCACCCAGTTGTCTGTTGTTAATTGGGACCACGCCGAAAAGAAATGGGAAAGGCGGTTGTAAAATAAAGGGGAAGGATCCGGTAGGGAGAGTGATGGGCCGTCCTCGAGCGTCCCATCAAAAGGCCTGCTTGGCCCCCTGAGGGGCCTTGGAAGAGGCCTGGCCTTGGCTACGCCTATTGCCGGAAGGACGACGGCGGTTTGTAGCTGGTCGCCGGCTATTATACGGGCGGTAGCGTTGTTGGTTGAAGGACCGGGGGGGTTGCTGCCGGAAGGGCCTGCGCTGCGTTGCCGGCGTATGCATCCCGAGGGTGCGGATGGCAATGCGGCCGTCTTTCAGGGTCTGGATCCGGGAATCCGTCTTCTCGGAAAATAGACCCTGCGTGTCAAACGGCAGGTCCTGCAGTGTATATTGCACCTCCGGCGGCAGGGTGGAGGACTGCAGCCAGGCGATGCGCCGCATCGTCACGCCGGAGGCTAAGGTCCGAGCTCCGGAGTCCGCAGCGTCGAGGGCGGCCGTGATGGAGGACCTAGATGATCTCCTTCCCTCGTCTAACATCGCCGCGAACTCCTGGCGGGAGGCTGTTGGCAGGAGCTCTGTAAATTTCGCCAGGGACGCCATGATGTCGAAGACGTACCTGGCGAGGAGGACCATCTGGTTGGCAATACGCATCTGTAGTCCGCCAGCGGAATAGACCTTACGGCCTAACAGGTCCATACGTCGCGCGTCTTTCGACTTGGGCGCAGGGGCAGGTTGGCCGTGCCTCTCCCTGTCGTTGACCGACTGCACGACCAATGAGTCCGGGGTCGGGTGAGTATATAGATGCTCGTAGCCCGTGGGAGGAACAGAGTATTTGCGCTCAACCCCACGGGCCGTAGGAGGGATGGACGCAGGCGTCTGCCAGAGTGTGGTGGCATTCTTTTGAATCGTCCGCACGAATGGCAATGCCACTCGCACTGGAGCCTCTGACCCAACGACATTCATTATGGGGTCCTCGTCCTCCTGGACCTCCGCCTCCAGGAGAGCCATAGCCGTCGCCACACGGCGAAGTAGGTCCTCGTGCGCCTTCAAGTCTATCGGCGGAGGCTCCTTGGTCGACGCTCCGGCCACCGCCTCATCAGGTGAGGACGAGGAGGATAAGCCCTGGACGACCGCCTCCGACGATGGATCTGCTGCCTGCTCGCCAGGAGGGTCGGGCTGCGCGTGCCCCTGGGGTTCAGGCGGTATGGAACCCGCGCCTGGTGGCGAAGGGGCCGGTCGGCTGATTGTCGCCTCTGGAACCCTGCACTCGGACGCCGGGGCTCTCGGGGGGAATGGCACCCCCTGAGCCTCATACTGGGCCCAGGGAACCCAGAAGCCCCACGGCTGTGCTCCCTGAGGATGGCCCTGTGGGGTAGGTGGCAGGTGGCCGTAGCCGTCTCTCCCGGAAGCGACCGGGGCGGGATGGCCATGGAGGTGCCGAGGCGCTGACGGAATGCGCCGCCGAATAAGGCAGTCTGTCCCCGGACGGCAGCGAAGATCGATGCTGGTCTGATCGGTACCGGGATGGCGACCGGGAGCGACGTCCGTCACGGTGCCGGGAGCTCGACCTGGAACCGGATCTGCGGTGCGGGGAACGGTGCCGGGACGGAGACCTCAGCCGGTGCCGACGCGACGGCGACCTGGACCTGGTGCGACGCCGGGAGTGCGACCGGTACCGCGATGACGAGCGGTACCGGGACTGCGACCGGCGTCGCGACGGCGATCGGTACTGCGATGGCGAGCGGTGCCGAGATCGCGAGCGACGGGACGGAGATCTGCCATGGGACCGGGAACGTGACCGGGTGTGCCGTCCATGTCGTCTGTCCAGAGAGGGCGGCCGGGTCATTCTGGCCAGCTTTCCCGCCGACACGACAGCCCGCACCGGCGGTGCTGGGGGCTCGGTGCCTCTATGAGCTGAATCAGCTCACGCGCGGAAGAGAATGTCTCCGGCGTAGACGGCAGCCGGGGCTCAACCACGGTCGGTACTGGGGAGCGTGGTGGCGCCGGACTCGACGGCCCTTGCGGCGCCGGAGTCAAAGGCCCGGTGCACGACTTGTGCACGGCCACTGCGGGGGCCGCAGGTGGCGCAATCGTTTTCGCCGAGTCCTCAGCGCGGGCCTTAGCAAGCGCCTTCGCCAGCTTGTGTCTTTTTGAAGGCGAGAGCGAGTGGTGCCGGGTCTTCGTAGCCGCCTTCTGAGGCTGCGGGGCCGCGGTGCCTGAGCGGCTTGGTGCCGCTGGTGCGCTCTGCACCGAGGAAGCTCGCGGTGCCGGCGCGGACGGTGCCGGGGGCTGGAGCGACGCTTCCATCAGGAGCTGTTTTAAGCGGATATCCGCTCCTTGCGAGTTCGCGGTTTGAAGGTGGAACAGAGCGAACACTTATCTGTTCTATGTCCTTCGCCCAGGCAACGGAGGCAGGCGTCGTGCGGGTCTCCGGGCATAGGCCTCTGGCACGATGCGCAGGGCTTAAAGCCCGGTGCTTTGGGCATGAGCCCGCACCGGGGGAGGCAAAGGGGGAAACCCCCCCTTAACCTTATCTAAACACTAACTATCTAACTAACAGAACTGTAAAAACTAATCACTAAACTAACTATGTACAAACAAGTAGCGAGAGCTAGGGTTGTGGAGGACAGAGAGCACTCCACAGTTCCAACTGGCCGTCACGGGCGGTAAGAAGGAACTGAGGAGCGGACGGGCCGGCTGGGGTATATATTCAGCGCCATAGCGGCGCCACTCCAGGGGGCGCCCAGCCGGCCCGCCGGAGTTGCTAGGGTAAAAAAGTTCCGAGATGCCGTGCACGCGCGGCGCGCACACCTAACTGGAATGCATAGGAGCAATCACTCGACGAAGAACCCCTGCTGTAAAGGCAGAAGGACAAATAAACCCCTTCTGGAAATTCTTATGGAAGTATTCCTGGAACATCTGAAGGTTCAGTACTGAGAGGGAGTATGAAGTAATCATAATTGTGATGTGTTGGTAAGACATCTGCTCTCTTTTTATCAAAGACATCAGCGAAGTCTCGATATTTCCCCGCAATACCTAAAATGGTTGAGAGGGTGATGGAGAGAGCAGCAGCTATCTTTGAACTTCCCCCTTCAGCAGCTCCATTGTGAGAGGGTTTGGATCTGAAACCAACCTTGGGAGACGTAACTGGCAGCAGAATCTTGATGTAAAGTACACCATGCCTGATCCCTACTGGATGCGCAGGTCATGGTCAACCAGCCATGGAATGATGGGGGACTGAGCGGCACAAATAGTCCAAATTGCAGAATCTCCCGGTTGACCTGGAGTGTGGTCAGAGTCAGCAGTGTCATCTGGTGAACAATAGGGCCAGAGGAGGGGGGGACCCATCAATGGATTCCATCAAATCAGGGATGCTGTTTCACTGATCGGGGAATGTTATGGGTCCAAGTAAAATCTAGGTCCATGAAGTTGTTAGAGGCCCCTGAGTCCACCAGTGCCCTTAGCTAAACCCCAAATATGGCACGGTGTTGTAGCCAAAGAGGAAGTTGGAGGGTGGTGGCTCACTAGCCAGCTACAGCCAGGATACTGTTTGACATAAAGGGCTTTCCCAACTGGGGCAGGACACGAGTCTTACTGCGACACCACTGCACATAGTGCCCAGGTTCCCTGCAATATAAGCATAAATCTAGAGCTCGTTGCAGGTTCCTTTCTATGTTGGCAAGGCAAGGTCGAATTTCTTCAGCCTGTAGGTGTAGAAAATGGAACTCCCTTTCTAGTTGACATTTGGCCATGTGATCATCAATGCTGATGCACAGCCTGACCAGACCATTTAGGTCAGACAGTGGCTCTACCCACACCAGCTTGTCCTTGATTTCTTCATTCAAGCCATGCCGGAAATGGTAGTGTTGTGCTGCACTGCTTCATTCCATCTAGTGACAGCCACAAAGTGCCAGAATTCCATGGCGAATGGTCTATTCCCTAGCATAGGAGCCAGAGCACCCTTGGCAGAGCAGGTACAATTCAGATAAATCGAAACAACTGCCATGTCTTCACGGAATTCCTCAAGCTGCCCTAGCAAGGGGCTGGAAGTCTCCTTCCAGGTCAGGGCCTTCCCAGTTAACAGGCTGATAAGCCTAAATTGGGCATGGTCAGTGGGAAATGACAGAGGTCATCACATGAACAGGAGGCAGCATTGATTCAGGAAGTTGCAAAATTTCCCACAGTCACTGTCAAACTGAGCTAGCAGCAGAATTTTCAATTCCTGAGGTACCTGAGCCCTGGATAATGAGACTTGTGCCTGCAGGGCCATGATTTGGGTCTGTAGCTTCTGCAAGGTGCCAATTACCTCTGTGAGGAAGAGAGAGCCCTTAATGGGGGTCAACCTCACAGCAGAACCTCATCTTCAGTCTTTCTCTTGCAGGCTGCTCAATCTGTCAGGAACAGGACTGGGAGGTTAGCAGTTAGTCTTAGTGGTTGGAGTCATGGGGGGTGGCCAAGTCTGGAGGTTAGAGCTGAGCGGAGAATTTGAGCCATGGGATGTCCAGGGGCATAGTCAAGAGCAAAGCCAAGGTCAGAGCCAGGGATCAGAAGCCGAATACCAGAGCCAGTAGGTGAACTGGAGTCATGGTCAGGAAGCGGAGCTACGGATAGAGAAGGGCAGGCACAAGAGCAGGCTGGGCAGGAACAGGCGCACGAAGCAGGAACTGGAGCTGTCACAAGAGGAGGCACAGGCTGGAAGGGTGCAGGAGCAGGCACTGGGGAAACGTGATCAAACACAGCTGTGGGGTGGGATGCATTGAGCAGCCATCAAGCTCTGGCTGCTGCTGGGTCAAGTAGTAACTTAGCCCTGCCCCTCCACCAATCAGGAAGTGCAATCAGACAGCCCCTGCCAGGCTCAGCTATGCTCATTCTGTTGGTAGGAGATTGACTGTGCTGCAATTGGCTCCCTGACATCTGCATCAGCTGTTATGAAAAAGCATTTATTGGGTCATCCCTCTCTACAAGCAGCAGCCACAGCAAACCCTTGAGTGGTGCTTTAATGTTCTTGGCATCTGTTCACATGATCTATATAATAGAGGCTTTGTCTGTCTCAGAGAATCCAGACAATAGTCTGATACACAAACTTCAAATTCAGCGGCTCATGAAAAGTATGACTGCGTTAGTGATTCAAAACAGTGGTTCCAATTCCCCAGTTAAGGGAGATCTCACCAACCTGAGCAACCACAGATGATGTGATTGTATGGTATTGCTCAATGTTGGAAAGTCTCAACTCCCATCACAGAGGGCTTATTCAGTAAGAGAATTCATGTTGAGTTCTAGTGGGTTGCTGTGTTCTACAAAGAACAAATTGTGAAGAAAACTGTTCTATAGTTACATGAAAGAAACTTCTTTATATATTTACACACACGCACGCACACACACACACCAGCATGAACAGATGTCTGATCTTCCAGCATTCAGAATCCAATTATATAAATTAATATGCAAGTCGCATACAGCAGATTTTGTGATTTTTGACCAGCCAAACCTAAAGTGAAGATTAAATCCTTGTTAACTTGATCCTATGTGAATTGACTTCCATTTGGAAACCTTTTTTAAGGAACTCGGGGGGCAAAACAGACTCTGGTTTCTCCAGTATTGTCCAATAGGCATGGTTATCTACTGAGTTCCGTGGTACAGAATCACAAGATTTCTGCTACTTTGTACTTGACCAAACAGTAGTGTCACCCTGAAGACAGAATGTCATCTTTTGAATATTAGAGGGAAAACTAACTTTGTTCTTTTTCCTAGCTGGAAGACACTTCTGATGAGACCTATTTGAACCATCACACCAAGTATGAGGAGCTTGAACGAGCCCGATGGGATTCGTGGGCAGCAGTTGTTTCCCACAAGCGAGGAAACAGGTATCAATTTCTCATTAGCACTACGTAGCAAGGCATGGAAGCAAGAAGCTTTATTTCCTCTTCATGTTAAACTATACAGAGATCCTGCTTCGGGGTTGTCACATTCTGGGTTGCACTTCAGACCAGTGAGGGGTTGTGTTGTTGTAGCTCCCAACATGGGCCACTCACAACATGTGTTCTACACTGACCAGCTCTCTCCTGGACAGTTCAGGTATTAAAAATCCATTGTCCCTGTAAAGGGTTAACGTTCAACAATTTGCTTCTTGAACTGTTAGCAAACAGTTCAGTTTAAACACAGCACTGGATTGGTTTAGATTAAAAAATAAAACAAGATTATTGACAAAAGAAGATAGGATTTAAGTGGATTCAGGTACCAGGTATTAATGTCAGAAATGGTTACAAGAGAAATAAAGACAAAATGCTTTCTAGTAGCTAAAATTTAACAAGCTAGATTTGGTCCAAGGTAAAATCCTTACAACATGTTCCCAGCAATAAGGCTGACCAAATTCTCAAGTCGGACTTTCCCCGAAAATCAAAAGACTGGTTCCTTTGTCGTCTTAGGTGAAAGACAGAGAGCTAGAGCTTGGGGTTCTTCTTCGAGTGCTTACTCATGTCCATTCCATATTAGGTGTGTGCGCTCACCACATGTGCCAGAAGTTTTTCCCCCAGCACTATCCGTGGGGAACAGCTCTGACGCCCTCTGGAGTGGCGCCTGCATAGCACGATATAAGGGGTGCTGCTGGCTCCCCCCACCCTCAGTTCGTTCTTGCTGCCAGTGACGATGCTGAAACATCATCTGCTTCGGCTAGCATTGTTTCGTTCTCTGTTCTTGCGAACTCCAGCCAAGAAGCCGAAGAAGACGGGGAGGAGGAAGATTGTCTACTTCCCTCAAGGAAAAAGAAAGGGCTGGGGGTGAGCCAAAACCTGCGCCAGGCAGCTCAATGCCCCCTTTGGGAAGTCAGGCCCCAGCTCAAGCCGAGCGGTGCAGCCCATCCCATGCTTTGCCTGCAACTCCAGATAGAGGTAGCCTCCGCCAGCTACAAGTGCTGTCGAGGCCCTGCAGGCAGTTCAGGAGATCCTGATGCTTCAGGTGCCGCCCACACTAGTTCCGGCGGTATCCAAGTCTCGGGGTAAACCTGCCTTGGGATCTCTGCATGTCCCTGCCTCAGCAGCACCATTCCCCTTTGCATGGAACGTCCTGCCACCACTCGCCCACCTGAAGCCATCACGCCTCAGATAGGCAGGCTCAATGGAGCCTTCTTTGATCCCTGGACCTTGGGCACAGACTGTGGGATTCAAGGCGTACCTCCCTGGTAGTCTGGCGCAGACACACTGAGGCGTGCGCCCCTACACAGGAGCACTGAGACCAACCCCTTGCATCGCCAAGAGCTCGATACAGATCCAGGGGTCAAGGTCACCAGACTGCTGTTGTTGATCTCTGAGACGGGGATCATCGCGTTTGGGGAGTTCCTCCCGGCAGCTGGTGCGTGATAGCTCCCGGTCCAGCTCAACATCCCAGTCAGGAAGAATAAGGCGTAGATCACCAGGTTTCCGACGCCGATACACCGAAGGCCATCTGTCCCCAAGGCCCCAGCCAAGGCATTCGTCCTGCTCGGACAGGTCTGCCTCCAGGCGCAGCGACCGGCACCGGTCAGATAAGAGCCACCGCTCCGCCAGATCCTGGTTGCTGGGTAGTGACTGCTCCGGCACCGAGCAGGGCTCCCTAACTGGGGGACGGCCTCCGGCTCCTGCAGTGCCGCTTACATCATCAGCACAAAAACCTGTCCCATGGCCCTAGACACAATGGCCGGCACCATGGAACCTCTGGGGTTCACCCAGCCTTCCCAGGCTGGCCACGTGGTGTTGGGAGCCTCGGGCAGGCCTGCAGCCTCAGCATCCCGACCTCCTCCAGTGCCCGAGCCTTTGTGGGGAAAGGACCCCACAGGTCCAGGAGCATTCGAGGGAGCAGCCTGCTAGACCATCAATGAACGTGGAGGTTCCTGCGGTACTGGTATCGTCCTCATCATCACCAGACAAGGCTATCACGGAGCCGCCTCACCCAGTTCCGCAGGATGACACTAAGGCACACCAGGAACTATTGAAGAGGGTTGCATCTAACTTGGGGCTCCAGGCCGAGGAGTTGGAAGAACCTTTGGACTCCTTGTTTGATATCCTGTGCTTCTTGGCCCCTGCTAGGGTGGCCCTTACCCCTTCATGAGGTGGTATCAAAGATTACCACCGCCCTGTGGCAGACTCCCTCCTCCTTGCCCCCTATTTCTAAAAGGGTTGAATGCAAGTACTTTGTGCCAACAAAAGGGCATGAGTACCTATACTCCCACCCAGCCCCCATTCCCTTGTGGTTGAGGCGGTTAACCACAGAGAGAGGCAAGGCCAACCAGGGGCTACCCCCAAAAATAAAGACTCAAGGATGCTGGATCTTTTTGGGCGTAAGACTAATTGTCTTCCAGCCAGCAACTGAGAGTGGCCAATAACCAGGCCCTTTGGCTGCTATGATTACATGTGGCAGGCCATGGGCAAGTTCCAGGTTTCGCTCAAGGAGGGCACGAGGAAGGAATTCCGGACAATCCTCGAGGAGGGCACGACAGCAGCCAGAGCAGCCCTCCAGGCAGCTTCTGACGCGGCGGACTGCAGCCCACACCATGGCCTACGCCATCTCCATGTGGCAAGCTTACTGGCTGCTCCTCTCAGGCTTGTCCACCAAGGCTCAACGGTTGATGCAGGAACTGCCCTTCGACGGCCAGGCCCTATTTGCAGAACAGACTGATATCAAGCTGCATGGTTTAAAGGACTCCCGTACCACCCTGAAAAAGCGGGGGCAGTATGTCCCAGGCCCAGCACGTAAGCAGTTCAAAGTGCAACCGCCTCAGGGACAAGGGAGGCAGCCTCAGCAGGACCTGCCTCACAAGAAGGCCAAGGGGCCAAGCGACCATTTTGAGGGTGCACCAGAGGGTGACCTACCAGACTATTCCCTGGATCCATCTTCCCTGTTTTTTTTCCAACTGCCTTTCCCTTTTCCTCCCTGCATGGACCACAATAACCTCAGACCATTGGGTCCTGAACACAGTGGCGCAGGGCTATACCCTTCAGTTTCTTTCTATCCCCACCCCCCTTCCCTGTCCCTCTTCAGGTATCCTTCACAGGAGGTCCAAGGTTTGCTGCAGATGGGGGTGGTGGAGGAAGTTCCTTTAGAGTACAGGAACGGCGGGGGGGAGTATTCCCGATACTTTTTCATCCCAAAGGCCAAGCGCAGTCCCATTTTGGACCTGCAAGACATCAACAAGTACCTAAAGAAGCTGAAGTTCCATATCGTCTCCCTGGCCTCTATCATCCCCTCCCTGGATCCAGGAGACTGGTATGCCGCCCTTGACTTAAAGGATGCATACTTTCACATAGCGATCTTCCAAGGGCACAGACGTTTTCTCCATTTCACAGTGAGACCGGGCCACTATCAATTTACGGTCCTCCCGTTTGGCCTGGCGACTGCACTAAGGGTGTTTACCAAGTACACGTCGGTGGTGGCGGCTTACCTCAGGCGCCAGGGTATCCAGAGCTACCTGTACCTCGATGACTGGCTCATCAAGGAAAGCTCCAGGTCTCAGGTGCAAAGGGATGATGTGGTGCTGCAAGCCACTTGACAATCCCTGGGACTACTGGTGAATGACAAAAAGTCCATGTTCGTACCAGTGCAAAGGATAGAATTCATCGGAGCGGTGCTCGACTCAACCTGCGTGAGAGTTTTCTTGCCGCTAAAAAGTTTTGGGCCTTGACAGACCTTATCACAGAGGTGTCTGCATTTCCCCTGACTACAGCCAGGGTCTGCCTGCGTCTGCTGGGCCACATGGCAGCTTTGCACGTACATTGTCCGCCATGCCAGGCTCCGGATGCAGCCCCTGCAGCAATGGCTGACGACTGCCTATTCCCAGTCCATGGAGTTGATGTCAGATGCCTTGGCTGAGGTGCACACCTCAGATCTCCCGACCCAGGGTATGTGGTCCTCGGAGGAGATGGTGCTCCATATAAACGTCAAAGAACTCAGAGCGGTCTGATTGGCATGCAGCATCTTCCTATCTCACCTGTCAGGCAAGGTGGTGAGAGTCCAGACAGATAACACAGCCTCGATGATCTACATCAACAGGCAAGGGGGAGTGTGCTCATTGGCTCTCTGCCAAGAGGCACTCTGGCTCTGGAACTTCTGTGTCAACGATGAGATCCACCTGGAGGCTTGTCACCTCCCTGGCGTCAAGAACACAGTAGCGGATCACCTCAGCAGGGCATTCTCCTCTCACCACAAGTGTAGTCTACATGGTCTTCTAGAGGTGGGGAACTCCCCAAATGGATCTGTTCACCACCAGGCAAAACAGAAATCATCATCGGTTTTCCTCTTGGCAAGGACTCCCTCTCCGATGCCTTCCTCCTGTCATAGTCAGGGGCCTGATGTACGTGTTCCCTCCAATCCTGCTCATCACCAAGGTCCTGACAAAGATCAAGAGAGACAGGGCGCGGGGCCATGCCAGCACTGGTTCAGCACACTCATGAACCTGTCAGCAGCCCCTCCCTTGCCCCTGCCCAACCGACCGGACCTTCTGTCACATGACCATGGTCGGCTCTTACACCCCAACCTCTGGTTCCTCCACCTCTCGGCATGGATGCTGCATGACTGAACCCAGAGGAGCAGACCTGTTCAGAGGAGGTCTAACTGGTCCTCCTCGGAAGTAGGAAGCTCTAAACTAGACTGACTTACCTGACCAAGTGGATGAGGTTTTCCCACTGGGCCTCAGAGTGTGGCATCTCTCCCTTGCGATCTTCCATACAGGTTGTACTAGACTACTTGCTTCATTTGAGGAACTAGGGCCTGGCACACTCTTCTGTTAGAGTGCATCTTGTGGCCATCTCCGCTTTTCACCTGCCAATCCAAAGACAGACGGTATTTTCCCATGACATGACTGCCAGATTCTTGAGAGGGCTCAAGAGACTCTTCCTGCGGGTACGGACTCCTGTCCTGCAATGGGATCTTAACTTGGTCCTCTCTAGGCTCACAGGCACCCTTGGAGCTGCTGGGTTCCTGTTCCCTTTCCCATCTGTCATGGAAGGTCGCATTTCAGGTGGTGGTGACATTGGTGAGACGGGTCTCTGAAATTAAAGCCTTGACCTCAGAACTGCCGTACACAGTCTTCTACAAAGACAAGGTTCAGCTGCAATCCCACCCAGCCTTCATATTGGTGTCTTCCTTCAATATGAACCAGGATATTTTCCTCCCAGTGTTCTGTCCCAAACCACACAAGACTAGTGAAGAGAGGTGTCTTCACACACTGGATGTCCGAAGGGCCTTGGCTTTTTACTTAGAACGTACCAAGCCTTTCCGTAAATCAGTTAAGCTCTTCATTGCTACAGCAGATAGGATGAAAAGGGCATCTGGTGTTGTCGCAGAGGATTTCCAATTGGATTATCTCATGCATTAGGACCTGTTATGACCTGGCGGGGGTTCCGCCGCCGCCGATTGTCAGAACCCACTCAACTAGAGCACAGGTATTTTTGGCGCACATCCCTATACATCCTTGCATCCGACAAAGTGGGTATTCACCCACGAAAGCTCATGCTGCAAAACGTCTGTTAGTCTATAAGGTGCCACAGGATTCTTTGCTGCTTTTATCCCTGTACAGGACATCTCTAGAGCCGCAATGTGGTCCTCCGTCCACACATTCACAGCCCATTATGCTATCACTCAGCAAGGCAGGGACGACGCTGGGTTCCGCAGAGCTGTGTTGCAGTCTACATGTCCATGAACTACCCATCTCCAGGGGTATTGCTTTGGAGTCCCCTAATATGGAATGGACATGAGCAAGCACTCAAAGAAGAAAAGTCAGTTCCTTTTCCGTAACTGGTGTTCTTCGAGATGTGTTGCTCATGTCCATTCCACGACCTGCCCTCCTCCCCCACTTTTGGAGTTTCCGGCAAGAAGGAACTGAGGGTGGGGGGAGCTGGCGGCGCCCCTTATACCGCGTCTCGCGGGCACCACTCCAGAGGGCGCCAGAGCAGGTCCCCTATGGATACTACTGATGGAAGAAAGTCTGGCACCGGTGCATGTGGCGAGCGCGCACACCTAATATGGAATGGACATGAGCAACACATATTGAAGAACACCAGTGACGGAAAAGGTAACTGTTTTTTCCTGCCCCTTTCTTTTGTAGTCCAGTTAACCTTGGAAGTGGATTCTTCTCAGGGTTACCCCTCAAAGCAATATTTATTCAAAGAGTGAAGAAGGTGACATGGAGTCTGGTGGCGAAGGAGGTTCCATGTTCTTTGTTCTCACCTATCTTTGCTGAAATGCAGTTTTGTCTCCTGCCATCTCCTCTCTCTACTGTCTCAAGGACCCTGTTTACTACTTATATGTAAATTGAGGTAAACGGAACATTTCTTCATTCAGGACATCATACAGGAGGATTTAATAATTTTATGTATAATATTGCCACATACATTTCACCATGATATTATTGACCAGTGAGTTATTAGTTTTCAAATGGTATGTCACAAGGTATATTTTGTACAAAGATTATTATAACAGCATGTAGGGTGTGAATACAGGGGTGCTTTTGGTCACGGTTCCAAGGTATTTGACCTAATACCACATGACATGTTGATTTTTCTTTTTTTAAAAGCTTGCATTATATGAAATTAACTGGGAATATGTTACACATTAGATGTGTTTAAAAACTGGCTCAACTGATGGATCTAAAAATGTAGTTGTTAATTGGAGATATCAATGGTCGAGATTGTTTGTTTCTAGAAGGGGTCCCCAGCTATTGGTTCTTGGTCCAATGCTATTTAATAGCTTTATCAACTATCTAGACAAAATTAAATTTTTGATAAAGTTACCAGATGACTCAAAGATTGGTAGAGTGGAAAATAATGAGGACAGGTGACTGTTACCGAGTGATAGGGATCACCAGTAACATTCATACAAAACGCATTTTAATAAGTCAAATACAAGGTAATGCATCTGAGAACAAAGAATGCAGGTTATATCTACAGGATGGGAAACTCTGTCATGACTCAGAGAAGGACTAAGGGGTCATCATAGATCAGTGGTTCTCAACCAGGGGTATTTGTATTCCTGGGGGTACACAGTAGTCTTCCAGGTGGAACATGAGCTCATCTAGATATTTGCCTAGTTTTACAACAGGCTATGTAAAAAGTATTAGTGAAGTCAGTACAAACTAAAATTTCATACAATTACTTGTTTATACTGCTCTATATACTATACGTTGAAATGTAAGTACAATATTTATATTCCAATTGATTTATTTTATAATTAAATGGTAAAAATGATAGCAATTTTTCAGTAATAGTGTGCTGTGACACTTTTGTATTTTTGTGTCTGATTTTGTAAGCAAGTAGTTTTTAAGTGAGGTGAAACATGGGAGTACACAAGACAAATCAGACTCCTGAAAGGTGTACAGTAGTCTGGAAAGGTTGAGAATCACTGTCGTAGATTATCACCTTACCATGAGCTTTCAGTCCAATGCTGTGGCAAAAAGAGCTCTTGCAGTCCTTGGATGTATAAAAAGGGGGACTATCAAGTAGAAGTAGAAAAGCAACCTTGCCTCTATACACTGCATTGGTAAGACTGCTATTACCATCTTGAAGTGTGGACACCAGAACTGGATTCTATAAGGAAGTGGAAATGCTGCAGAGAGTTCAAAGAAGGGCCAGAAAAATAATCAGGAAGCTGGAAAGTAAGGAGTCTCAGCTTATTGAAAAGAAGATGGAGACATGATGTGATCACTGTGTCTAGGCAGTTACATGTGGACAAGAGGTCTGATAGTGGGGGACTTTTCAAGCTTGCTGACAAAGGTATAACAAGAGCCAGTGTCTGGAAGTTGAAGTTGGACAAATTCAATCTTGAAATAAGATATAATTTCCTAGCAATGAGGGTGATGAAGCATTGGAACAGCTTATCAGGTGATGTGGTGGACTTCCCAGTGCTCGGAGTCTGTAAGATGAAATCAAATACCTTTCTAAAATATATCCTTTAATGTTGGTCTGGGAGAAATTCTATAGCCGGGGAGTACAGGGGGTGCAGAGGGAGAGGAAGGTGTTGTCAGGCTGGTGGTCCCTTCTGGTTTTGGAATCTGGGACTCTCATCAGTCCCCCATTATCCCCTTCCTTCATGCATCATGGGGAAAACAGGATTGTCTGCACTGCTTCTAACATACTCGTTGCAGCTCTGCATTGACAATGACTATAATCAAATTTTGAGTGTCTATGCATCAGCTGATCACCTGCAGGGATCAGGAATTGCCAGATTCGGAGTCAGGAAGGAATTTCCCCTCGGGGTCAGATTGACAGGGACATTGGGATTTTTCACATTCCTCTGCAGCATGGGGTATGGATCGTCTGCTGGGAAGATCTGGGCAGATCTTATTTAATCAATTTCCTGCCATTGCCGGTACCTAAAACTCTCCTGGTCTCTGGCAGTGACACAACAGTTTAGTCTTCTGAGAAGTGAATGAACTCTATAGAAGTATTTGAATGAAATGTAATGACCAGAGATATCATCTAGTCTGACTT
This sequence comes from Mauremys mutica, assembly GCF_020497125.1. Taxonomy (NCBI): domain Eukaryota; kingdom Metazoa; phylum Chordata; order Testudines; family Geoemydidae; genus Mauremys; species Mauremys mutica. The sequence continues at coordinate 293,046,561 of NC_059073.1, read as the reverse complement.
CTTTATATTACTGTCCCTTCTGGCCTTATACTTTGTGAAACTATGGTTCTTCTTCGAGTGATTGCTCCAATGCATTCCAGTTAGGTGTGCGCGCTGCGCGTGCACGGCTTCTCCGGAACTTTTTCCCTAGCAACCCCGGCGGGCCGGCTGGCGCCCCCTGGAGTGGCGCCGCCATGGCGCTAAATATATACCCCAGCCGGCCCGTCCGCTCCTCAGTTCCTTCTTACCGCCCGTGACGGCAGTTGGAACTGTGGAGTGCTTGATAGCTCTTCACGTCCCTAGCTTTCTCTAGTTCATTGTTGTTCATAGTTAGCATAGTTAGTTATAGTTGTTCAGTTAGCATAGTTAGTGTTAGTTAGTTAGGCTAAAAAAGGGGGGGTTCCCCCTTTTTTTTGCCTTAGCCGGTGCGGGCTCATGCCCAAAGCACCGGGCTTTAAGCCCTGCACGGGGTGCCAGAAACCGATGCCCGTAGGAGACCCGCACGACGCGTGTCTCCGCTGCTTAGGCGAAGGGCACCGAACTGACAAGTGCCAGATCTGTTTAAAATTCAAGCCGCGGACCCGCAAGGATCGAGATAGCCGCTTAAAACAGATCCTCATGGAGGAGTCCCTCCAACCACCGGCACCGCCCGCGCCGCCTCCGCGGCCTCCTCCCGTGCAGGACACACCGCCGGCACCGACTGCGGCACCGCCGGCGAAGAAAGCGGCTGCGAAGACTCGGCACCGCTCCCTCTCGCCCGCCAGGAAGCAAAGACTGGCGAAGGCTTTGGCTCAGGCGCGCGTGCAGGACTCCGCCAAGGCGACTCCACAGCCTGCAGCCCCTGTGGTGCCTCTGCACAAACAGTGCATTGCACCTGTGACTCCGGCGCCGCAAGGGCCGTCGAGTCCGGCGCCGCCTCGCTCCCCGGTGCCATCCGTGGTCGAGCTTCGGCGGCCGTCGACGCCGGAGACGTTCGCCTCTGCGCGAGAGCTGATACAGCTCATAGAGGCTCCAGGCCTCCGGCCCCCGGCACCGCCGGCGCGGGCTGTCGTCTCCAGGGGAAAACCGGCGGCAATGGTCCGGCCACCCTCCATGGAATCGAGGCGTGGACGTCGGTCACGGTCCCGGTCTCGCTCCCGCACCGTCGACAGCTTGCCGTCCCGCCGATCGCGCTCCCGGTACCGCACCCCATCGCGGCACCGATCGCAGTCTCCTCGTCGGTCGAAGTCCCGGTACCGCTCCGTTTCGCGGTACCGGTCGCACTCCCGACGTCGCACCAGATCGAGGTCGCCACCAGCTAGGCACCGCCGGTCTCAGTCCCGGCACCGTTCCCGGCACCGAGACTCCCGCGGACGCTCCAGGCGTCGCAGTTCGCACTCTCGGTCGAGCTCCCGACACCGGTCGAGCTCCCGGCACCGGTCGAGCTCCCGGCACCGCGGTGATCATGGTCGATCTCGGCATCGGAGATCTTACTCCCGGTCGAGCTCCCGGCACCGGACCAGCCCCCGGCACCGGCGCAGCTCCCGGCACCGGTCGAGCTCCCGGCACCGGTCGAGCTCCCGGCACCGTGAAGACCGTCGAGCGAGGTCGCCTTCCCAGAGCCGAGGGGAAGAGCATCCCCCGGCGGTGTGCCCTGGACCCTCTTTGGCACCTCCCTGGCCTTCCCGCCCTTCCCGCCCTGAGTCGGTCGCCTCCGGCGCAGAAGCCTATGGGCTCCCGCCTCCAACGCCGCCAGCCCAGCCTCGCGGGGCCCAGCAGTGGGGTTTTTGGGTCCCATGGGCACAATATGAGTCGGACGCTATGCCGGCTCCGCCGAGGCCTCCAGCGGCCCACCGCAGAGTCCCAGAGGCATCGATATCCCGACCACCGCCATCCCCACCGCCAGCCGTTCCGGTGGTGCCAGAGTGCCCCTCCGAACCCCCAGCCCACCACGCGGTGGACCCCTCTTCGGCTGAGGTCGTTCAGGAGTTATCCTCCTCATCCTCTCCCGATGAAGCAGTGGCCGGCGCGGCATCAAGGGAGCCGCCCCCCGTTGATGCGAAGGCGCACCAAGACTTACTCCGCCGGGTGGCGACGGCTATGGACCTCCCTATAGAGGAAGTAAAAGAGGACGAGGACCCCATCACAAACGTGGTGGGGTCAGACGTGCCACTCCGGGTTGCGTTACCTTTTGTGCGCACGGTCCAACGAAACGCCACCACCATTTGGCAAACGCCCGCTTCCGTGCCTCCCACAGCCAGGGGAGTGGAAAGGAAGTACTCAGTCCCTCCATCGGGCTATGAGTACCTGTACGTGCATCCAACTCCGGACTCCCTGGTGGTACAGTCAGTTAACGATAGGGAGCGTAACGGCCAGCCGGCCGCTGCCCCAAAGGCGAAAGAGGCAAGACGGATGGACCTTCTCGGCCGAAAGGTCTATTCGGCAGGGGGCCTGCAGATGAGGATCGGTAACCAACAGGTCCTCCTGGCCAGATACGTGTTCGACATACTCACGTCTCTGGCCAAGTTCACTGACCTCCTGCCGTCAACATCCCGCCAGGACTTCACCACAATGTTGGAGGAAGGGAGGCGGTCCTCTCGCTCCTCCATTACAGCCGGCCTAGACGCGGCGGACTCAGGGGCACGGACCTTAGCAACAGGGGTCACGATGCGGCGCATCGCCTGGCTCCAATCTTCCACCCTGCCTCCAGAAGTCCAGTTTACTCTCCAGGATTTGCCCTTTGACACCAAGGGATTGTTTTCGGAGAAGACGGATTCGCGTATCCAGTCGCTCAAGGACGGCCGGGTGGCGATCCGGACACTCGGGATGCATACGCCGGTTACGCAACGTAGACCTTTCCGCCCGCAGCCCTCCCGCTATCAGTCGCGGTACCGACCCTACCCGGCTCGGCGACCGGCCCAAAATCGCCGTCGCCCGTCGGGCAACCGCCGAAACCGGGGCCAGGCCGCTTCCAAAGCCCCACAGGCAGCGAAGCAACCCTTTTGATGGGACGCACGAGGGCTGCACATCACTCTCCCCTACGGATCCTCCTCGTTTATTTCACAACCGCCTCGCCCGTTTTTTCTTGGAGTGGTCCCGAGTAACGTCGGACGGCTGGGTGCTCAGCACGGTCCACTCGGGATACCGTCTTCAGTTTGTTTCTCCACCTCCTTCCCACCCACCTTCCCTGTCCCTCTTCAGGGACCCCTCTCACGAGCAAGTCCTCCTACAAGAGGTCCAGACTCTGTTGAGCGTGGGTGCCATAGAGGAGGTGCCTCCCTCCAGGCGGGGCAGGGGATTTTACTCCAGATATTTCCTCATCCCCAAGGCAAAAGGCGGGCTACGTCCTATCCTGGACCTTCGCGGGCTGAACAGATACCTACTCAAGCCCAAGTTCCGCATGGTCACCTTGGGGACCATCATTCCCTCCCTGGATCCGGGAGACTGGTTTGCGGCCCTCGACATGAAGGATGCCTACTTCCATGTCGCTATTTACCCCCCTCATCGGCGCTACCTTCGGTTTGTGGCCAACGACGCCCACTACCAATTCGCCGTGTTGCCATTCGGCCTTTCGACCGCCCCCAGAGTATTCACCAAATGCATGGCGGTCGTCGCCGCAGCACTGCGACGGAACCAGATACACGTATACCCGTACCTGGACGACTGGCTGATTCGCGGTCTGTCCAGACAGCTCGTGGAGAGTCAGATAATAGAGGTCCTGGCCCTCTTTCGGCGCCTCGGTCTTCTTGTCAACACCGAGAAGTCAACTTTGATTCCGACGCAGCGAGTCGAATTCATTGGGGCGGTCCTCGACTCCACGATGGCCAGAGCCTGTCTCCCTCGCGCTCGACACCAGGCGATGGTCTCCATCATCCGAGACCTCGTCAGTTTCCCAACCACGACGGTGAGGTCATGCCTCCGCCTCCTGGGCCACATGGCATCGTGTACGTACGTCACCGCGTACGCACGACTTCACCTTCGTCCGTTTCAGTCCTGGCTCGCGACGGTGTACCGCCCGCATCGCGACGCCATCGACATGGTGGTCACAGTCAACAGGACGGCTCTCGACTCCCTCCGCTGGTGGCTCGACCCGGAGGTCGTGTGCGCCGGAGTTCCGTTCCACCCTCCCCGGCCATCGGCAACGTTGACCACGGACGCCTCTGCGCTCGGATGGGGGGCTCACCTGGGAGACCTCCACACTCAAGGCCTCTGGTCAGCAAGCGAGCTCACACTCCACATCAATGTCCGCGAGCTCCGAGCAATCCGTTTTGCGTGTCACACCTTTCGGACCAACCTGCAAGGCCGCTGTGTGACAGTATTCACGGACAACACAACAGCAATGTTCTACGTGAACAAGCAGGGCGGAGCCCGCTCGTCCCCCCTCTGCAGGGAAGCGATCCTCCTGTGGGAATTCTGTGTGGCCCACTCCATTCACCTGGAAGCGTCCTTTCTTCCGGGAGTGCAGAACACGCTGGCCGACCATCTCAGCAGGTCGTTTCTCTCCCACGAGTGGTCCCTCCGTCCCGACGTTGCTCACACGATCTTCCAGAGGTGGGGGTTTCCCCGGGTCGACCTCTTCGCCTCCAAGGCGAACAGGAAGTGTCTCCAGTTCTGCTCGTTCCGGGGGCACTCGCCGGGCTCTCTGTCGGACGCTTTCCTGTATCCGTGGCAGACTCACCTCCTCTATGCCTTCCCTCCGTTTCCACTCGTGCACAGAGTGCTCCAGAAGCTTCGGAGGGATCGAGCCACCATGATACTCGTGGCTCCAGCCTGGCCGAGGCAGCATTGGTACACCCTGCTGCTCGAGCTCTCCGTTCGGGAGCCCATCACCCTCCCGTTGTGGCCGGACCTCATCACGCAGGACTTCGGCAAACTCCACCATCCGAACCTGCAGTCCCTCCATCTTACAGCCTGGTACCTGCATGGTTGACCCACGCAGAGAGGGGCTGTTCGGCGGCGGTGCAGCAAGTCCTGCTTGAGAGCAGAAAGCCGTCCACTCGTGCCACCTATATGGCAAAATGGAAGAGGTTCGCGCTCTGGTGCGACCAGCAAGGGCTCAACCCATTCATGGTACCTGTCCCTACCATCCTAGATTACCTATGGTACCTTAAGGAACAGGGTCTGGCGGTTTCCTCCTTGCGGGTCCACCTCGCATCGCTGTCCGCCTTTCGTCCGTCGGTGGAGGGTCGAACCATCTTTTCCAATCCGATGGTCTCCCGCTTCCTGAAGGGCCTCGACCGCTTGTACCCACCAGTACGTCGCCCTGCCCCGACCTGGGACTTGAACCTCGTCCTGGCCAGGCTCATGTGTCCGCCATTCGAGCCTATGGCCACGTGTTCTCTCCTCTACCTCTCCTATAAAACGGCATTCCTGGTTGCCATAACGTCTGCAAGGAGAGTCTCGGAGCTCCGAGCGTTGACGGTGGGCCCCCCCTACACTGTCTTTCACGCTGATAAGGTGCAGCTTCGTCCTCACCCGGCCTTCCTACCAAAGGTGGTCTCGGCCTTCCACCTTAATCAGGACGTCTTTCTCCCAGTTTTCTTTCCGAAGCCCCATGCTTCGTCCCGGGAGCAACAGCTCCACACTCTCGACGTCCGTCGGGCGCTGGCGTTTTACATCGACCGGACAAGGTCCTTTCGGCGTTCCACCCAACTCTTCATCGCAGTCGCTGATCGCATGAAGGGCGAACCGGTCTCTACCCAGCGCATTTCCTCCTGGGTGACTCAATGCATCAGGTCATGCTACGAGCTTGCTCACGTGACACCATGCCGACTCACCGCTCACTCTACAAGGGCACACGCCTCGTCAGCCGCCTTCCTGAACCATGTCCCCATCCAGGACATCTGCAGAGCGGCCACCTGGTCTTCGGTCCACACCTTCGCCTCCCACTACGCGTTGGTGCAGCAGTCTAGAGACGATGCAGCCTTCGGCTCTGCGGTATTGCATTCCGCCACGTCTCACTCCGACCCCACCGCCTAGGTAAGGCTTGGGAATCACCTAACTGGAATGCATTGGAGCAATCACTCGAAGAAGAAAGAACGGTTACTCACCTGTAGTAACTGTTGTTCTTCGAGATGTGTTGCTCCAATCCATTCCAGACCCGCCCTCCTTCCCCACTGTCGGAGTAGCCGGCAAGAAGGAACTGAGGAGCGGACGGGCCGGCTGGGGTATATATTTAGCGCCATGGCGGCGCCACTCCAGGGGGCGCCAGCCGGCCCGCCGGGGTTGCTAGGGAAAAAGTTCCGGAGAAGCCGTGCACGCGCGGCGCGCACACCTAACTGGAATGGATTGGAGCAACACATCTCGAAGAACAACAGTTACTACAGGTGAGTAACCGTTCTTTCGTTGTAAGCAAAAAAATCCTAGGCTGCTGCTGATGTGGTTCATGTAACCAGTCTGCTGTGCTGACAAGCAAAGTGTTGATGAAATGTATATAGGATAGGGCCAGCTTATCAGAGTAGTGACACAGCACGTTATCATGCCACATGAGAAATTAATTTCATACTAAGCTTGGTCTCATGTTAGGAACTAATAAGTTAGTGCAAACTCCATGCCCTTTTTCCAAATTACATCTCTTTTGCTTACCTAGGAGTGGAGTTGACAGATTGTAAACATGGCAATTTCTTCCAGCTCTCCTTGGTTAGACAGCAGGTCATAATAACACAGTGGAAAGGAGAAGAGAAATTTTGGAAACCCGGAGTAGTGGGGGGCACAATGAACACATGTCAGGCCCTGAGGAGGTGGTGAAAGGATTTCAAAGAAAAAAATGTATGTATGCAGTCAGAAATAGGCAGGACTCTTCAGTATAACTTCCAATTACAGCAATCTGTCTGCCTCTGTACTTAGTAGTAGATGGTTTATACTATTTTCTCTCACATTCCCCAAAGTCTCATCATGAGAAAAAGCAGCTAGCAAATGCTTTCTTAATCTTAAAATTCACCACCAACAACATTGGCAGAAATTGCCCAAGAAAATTGTGAGCTATTGTTGTTGTAGCAGACAGTGGGGGAGAAGCTGCAATTCAGTGGCAAAACACTAATTGCTGGAGACCATGACCAGCTGCTTGAATAAAGGAGGGATACAATGATTAAGTCCAGACTTCTCTGTTTTGTGGCTCACATTTGAAATATGCAGTGGCTTATTTTTACTTGGGTTCCATGTTAGTATCTAGTTATGTTCCTGTGTCTCATAGACTTTAAGGCCAGAAGTGAGCATCATGATCATCTAGTCTGATATGCTGCACATCGCAGGCCACAGAACCTCACCCACCCACTCTTGTAATAGGCCTATAACCTCTGACTGAATTTACTGAAGTCCTCAAATCTTGATTTAAAGATTTCAAGTTATAGAGAATCCACCACTTACTCTAATTTGAACCAGGAAGTGACCTGGTGAAAGAGTTGCATTGTATGTAAGAGAGCAGTATGATTGCTCAGAGCTCCAGTATGAAATTGGAGAAAAGCCTGTTGAGAGTCTTTGGGTTAAGTTTAGAGGCGAGAGCAACAAGGATGATGTCATGGTGGGCATCTGCTATAGACCACCAGACCAGAAGGATGAGGTAGACAGAAGTTTCCAGATCCCAGGCCCTGGTTCTTATGGGGGACTTCTATCACCCTGACATCTGCTGGGAGAGCAATACAGCAGTGCACAGACAATCCAAGAAGTTTTTGGAGCATGTTGGGGACAACCAGAACCAACTAGGGGCTGTGCTCCTCTTGACCTGCTGCTCACAAACAGGGAAGTAGATGTGGTGGCAACCTGGGCAGCAGAGATCATGAGATGGTCGAGTTCAGGATCCTGACAAAAGGAAGAAAGGAGAACAGCAGACTACAGACCCTGGACTAAGGAAAAGCAGACTCAGGGAACTGATGGGCAGGATCCCCTGAGAGGCTAACATGAGTGGGAAAGAAGTCCAGGAGAGCTGGCTGTATTTTAAAGAAGCCAAAGCACAACTGGAGTTGTAGCTAGCAAGGGATTTAAAGAGTAACAAGAAGGGTTTCTATAGGTATGTTAGCAACAAGGAGGCCAGGGAAAGTGTGGGACCCTTACTGAATGGGTGAGACAACCTAGTGACAGATGATGTGGAAAAAGCTGAAGTACTCAGTGCTTCTTTGGCCTCAGTATTCACAGACATGGTCAGCTCCCAGACTGGGCAGCACAGTATGGGGAGGAGGTGAGCAGCCCTCAGTGATGAAAGAGCAGGTTAAGGACTATTTAGAAAAGCAGGGCATGCACAAATCCATGGGGCTGGATGCAGTATATCCAAGGAGTTGGATGATGTGATTGCAGAGCCATTGGCCATTATCTTTGAAAACTTGTGGCGATTGGGGAGGTTCCAGACTATCGGAAAAAGGAAAATATAGTGCCCATCTTTAAAAAAGGGAAGAAGGAGAATCCAGGGAACTACAGACCGATCGGCCTCACCTCATTCCCCGGAAAAATCATGGAGCAGCTCCTCAAGAAATCTATTTTGAAGAACTTGGAGGAGAGGAACGTGATCAGGAACAGTCAACATGAATTCAACAAGGGCAAGTCATGCCTGACCAACATGATTGCCTTCTATGATGAGCTAACTGGCTCTGTGGATATGGGGAAAGTGATGGACATGATATACCTTAACTTTAGCAAAGATTTTGATATGGTCTACCACAGTATTCTTGCCAGCAAGTTAAAAAAGTATGGATTGGATGGATGAACTATAAGGTGGATAGAAAGCTGGCTAGGTCGGCAGGCTCAACAGAAAGTGATGTCTAGTTGGCAGCTCGATGTCTAGTTGGCAGCCAATATCAAGCGGAGTGCCCCAGCAGTTGGTACTGGGGCCGTATTTGTTCAACTTCTTCATTAATGATCTGGGTGATAGTATGAATTGCACCCTCAGCAAGTTCGTGGATGACACTAAGCTGGGGGGAGAGGTAGATACACTGGCGCGCAGGGATAGGGTCCAGAGTGACCTAGACAAATTGGAGGATTGGGCCAAAAGAAAACTTGACAAGGACAAGTGCAGAGTCCTGCACTTAGGATGGGAGAATCCCATGCACTGCTACAGGCTGGGGCCCAACTGGCTAAGCGGCAGTTCTGCAGAAAAGGACCTGGGGATTACAGTGGACAAGAAGCTGGATATGAGTCAGCAGTGTGCCCTTGTTGCCAAGAAGGCCAACGGCATATTGGGCTGCATTAGTAGGAGCATTGCCAGCAGATTGAGGGAAGTGATTATTCCCCTCTATTTGCACTGGTGAGGCCACATCTGGAGTATTGTGTCCAGTTTTGGCCCTCCCACTACAGAAAGGATGTGGACAAATTGGATAGAGTCCAGCAGAGGGCAACTAAAATGATCAGGGGGCTGGGGCACTTCACTTATGAAGAGAGGCTGAGGGAACTGGGCATTTTTAGTCTGCAGAAGAGTGAGAGGATTTGATAGCAGCCTTCAACTACCTGAAGGGGGGTTCCAAAGAGGATGGCGCTAGGCTGTTCTCCGTGGTGGCAGATGACAGAACAAGGAGCAATGGTCTCAAGTTGCAGTTGGGGAAGGTCTAGGTTGGATATTAGGAAACACTATTTCACCAGGAGGGAGGTGAAGCACTGGAATGGGTTACCTAGGGAGGTGGTGGAATCTCCATCTGTAGAGGTTTTTAAGGCCCCGCTTGACAAAAAGCCCTGGCTGGGATGATTTCGTTGGTGTTGGTCCTGCTTTGAGCAGGGGATTGGACTAGATGACCTCCTGAGGTCTCTTCCAACCCTAATCATCTATGTCTATGTTGCAGAGGAAGGTGAAAAAACCTCAGTCTGACCTGGGGGGGGAAATTCCTTCCTGACCCCAAATGTGATCAGTTAGACCCTGAGCATGTGGGCAAAACTCACCTAGGAAAGAACTATCTGTAGTAACTCAGAGTCCTCCCACTCTATTGTCCCATCTCTAGCCATTGGAGATAATTTGCTAGTAGCAGTCATGGATGGGCCATATGCCATTTAGCCAATCATTCCAGCCCCTCCATAAAATAAACTCACTCTTAAAACAAAAGTTAGGCTTTTTGCCCCCCACTACTCCTTTAGGTAGGCTGTTTCAGAACTTCACTCCTCTGCTGGTTAGAAACCTTTGTCTGATTTCAAGCCAAAACTTATTGATGGCCAGTTTATATCCATTTGTTGTTGTGTCAACATTGGCCCTTAAATAACTTTGTTGTTTTTGTTTAGGTCCTCCAACAAAACAGATGGTCGATGGACACCTCAACCAGCATCTCCAGATCCTGGATTTAATTGCCTTAATGACCTTCTCTATATGCACCCTTCTATGGGATCTCTCAGCCCTGAGCCTTTTAACATTCTGCAACCCCTCTCTATAAAGAACAGGACTAGAGTGCCGCTGTCCTGCACTGAGGACACCAGATTCTCCCCAGAAATAATAAATGAAGTAATACAGGTGAGGGACATTTATTGTCTTTCCACTGTACTTGCATATATTCAGGGCTGAGAACATGAAACTTTTATGCCATCTTGGACTCACTGGCATGGTTAGCCACAGATCTGCCCCACTTCTTTACACTGCTGGTACTGGAATTCAGTTTTGTGTGAACTTCACAGAACTTCTTTGGAGATTGTAAAGCTTTGTATTTGAAACAAAGCATCTCTTCCTGATCCTACAGGGAAGTCCCACTAAATTTGTGACATCACACTAACATTATATATACATACTCATACAAACATGAGTGTTGAAGCATATTCCAGTACATATGTCCCTTTGTAACACAGCAGTCTGCATGTTCTGCTACCTGAAATAAACCTAAACTTAGTGCTAAGTTAAGATGTTTTTTAACACTCAAGATCAGAGTTAGTTTGTGATCCACTGTCACTGAATTGGCTCAGTTTAAGTGTCTCCAGAGTTATGTTGGTCAAGGGATTTGGAATGAGCTATCCCACCTCTAGGCCACCAATTTAAATCCATTCTAAATCATAGTGACTGAAAGCTAAGTGACTTGTCCTGTTTGATAAAATTGAGTGGCCTTTGTGAAATGATTGGCCCTGCAGCCCATTCTCGTTGGGCAGGTATCCACCGTACAAGCCACTTCATTGATTCTCCACCCTTGTTAGCAGTTTCTGTAGAAAGATCAAGGACTGAGTGCACAGATGCCAACTTTTCCTTTTCCCTGGGGTGCTTAGCCCCAACTTTGCCCTGAGACTCCGCCCCTTCCCCCAAGGCCCCGCCTTTGCTCTGCCTCTTCTTGCCCTTACTTCACCCCCTCCAAAGCCCTACCTTTGCTCTGCCCACTCCCCCAGGGCTCACCCTCACTCCCTCTTACTGCCCCCACTCCACCCCCTGCCTGAGGCCCTCACCCACCCTCCTGCTCTCTACCCTCCCCCAAATCTCTCCCTATGCCTCCAAACTGCTGTTTAGTGGCTGCGCCGCCCCCATCAGCTGTTCGGCAGTGGTGGGGAACAGCTGTAGCGAGTGGGAGCTGAGAACCCACTTTTTTTTTTTTCCTGTGGATGCTCCAGGGCTGGAGCACCCATGAGTTGGCATCTATGACTGAGTGTACCATAGGGACTGAACTCCCCTATCACCCTTAGAGATGATCCTTCCAGATCAGGTATTTGAGATTGAAGAATCTCATTGCTGCTTTCTGCGCCAGACCTGTTCTGAGAACAGGCACTAACTTTACTTTTTAAATGTCTTTTGAAGTCACAGGGGTTGTGGAAGAACTTCCTCAAAGATCAGGGAGGTAAGGAGCCAGAAGGGTAGTAGTCCTGATCCCAACAGAAAAATGATTAGCTGGGACTAAGAATATAAATGCGAGCTCACATATCACAGTTCTATGCTGCATAACTTCTATTGCTCATTGAAACTGTCTGCATTACTTCAGCACCCTGTTCCAGAGCGAAGAGCTTGAGGTTTAAATTGAAGCATGAGGTCTCTTTAGGGATGGAGGGAGAAATAATATTGTCATGTCCTATAACTGGCTAACTCTGGGTTTTCTTAAAAAAGAATGAGGAGTACTTGAGGCACCTTAGAGACTAAGAAATAAATTTGTTAGTCTCTAAGGTGCCACAAGTACTTCTCGTTCTTTTTGCTGATACAGACTAACACGGCTACCACTCTGAAATCTGGGTTTTCTGTACCAATCCTTCTTTCTCTGTCTCTCTCTCCACCACAGAGTGTACAACCTTGGGAACCACGTACATTTCCCCTTTCAGACACAGCATACCAAGCTCTTCTGGAACAGCCAAGTGAAGATGGATGCAAGCAGTCAGGTGACTTTCAACAGTGGGACTCCAGCAACAAGCAGGGTATCAGGACTAACAGTATAGACTCTGGCATATCTAACTCCAGGGAGCCACGTGTTTCAGATATGGACCTGCAAACAGAGGGCAACAGAAGCTTGGAGGTGTTCACAGACCAGCAATGCTTCCCAGGAAGGCTGTTCAACAACAGATGAACACCTGATTTATGTGATGTGTTATGATAGGCACATACTTTATTTCAGAATCAAAAGCTTGGCTGATGAGCTGGTTCAGAGGAGCACTGGCAGTGAATGGTGCTGCCATGCCTGAGACCTAGGTTCAGCAGCAGCTTTTGGGCTCCCAAGTCCCCAGATTGGGAAGAGTTGGGCACACTGCAGAAATAAGGTGCTGGACCTCTGAGAGGACCGTGCTGTCCAGAAAAAACAACTTCTGGTTTACTCTGGAGAAAAGGGATCAATTGCCCTGCTGGCAAGAAGGTTAGGTGCTGCGACAGTTGCAGCAGCCCAGGATAATGCAGAGAGAGATATGGTGGGTTAAAAAACAAACAAACAAAAAGAATGAAAATCAAACAATAGAGAGGAAACTACATTGGCTGTTCTAACTTTAATTGTTCGATATTCAGACATCTGTATCTTGAAAGGGTGCCCCCTGGCTGCACATCCAGTCTTCAGTGGCTTTTTGTCTAGTGTGTCATGGTGGAGCAGGAATAGGAACAGATTTCCAAGAGATCAACTGATGATAAACACCTGAAAAGGTATGGGGAAGTCTAACAGTGCTGCATGGCTTTTATTTTTAAATGCAGCTATGAAAGCAAATCCTTTCTTGAGAGTATGTGAAAAACAGGTTCCCTTGGCCTTGCACAAATGACGTTTGTATCAATTGCCTTCAAATAAACTACAAATCATTTTCATGCTGTGGATGTTTTCATTTATTTAGTGTATAGTCTCACTGTAATGAAACTGACAGGATGGATGGAGATCAATCTCTAACTTGTTCACAGCTTTTTCTCAATTGTTCTCTATCATGGGTCTTAGCTGGCAAACGACTGTAAAGCAAAACTACTGGGGAAAGAAAATACCATAGATTCATTGTTCAGAGGGGGCAGAGTTCTCAACTATCAGATGGTAGGAAGGGTGTTGAGCCATTTTTGGGGAGCCTTTCTGGAAAATGATGGGTCAGAAAGCTGCCCTTCCAGAACATGTAGTACTTTTTAATACCAACATTTAGAAGGGGGGCTTGAAAATGTGTTAAAGTTGAACACGTTACCACCGTGTTACCTTATTTGACATGCATCCTCCTTTTTACTTTTCCCACTTCGAATCTCTGCCCTTTGCAGCTGGTATGTTTACATCCCAGGACTAATGGAACTAAACATTTAGCCCACTTTTTTTTAATGAACCAGTTTGATAAATAGCTTACTCATTGTGCTGCCATTGTAAATCGTCTATAAGGTCAGTATTTCTAAGTTATTTCTGGATAGCTGGACATCATTGCTCTTCTGAGTTTCCAATGGTATCCTTGCAGGTATTCTCTCTTCTCCTGAGCTGGGACATTCAGGAGGAAATAGAAATATAGGAAAGCAATGATCAAGACAGGGACTGTATGTATGTACAATGGTTCTGTAATAAAAGTATTAAATAAAATAGTCAAATAGAAGGGCTGCCGTGCTGACATTTTGGAGGGTAAACTTGGATGAGTAAACAGTAACCATGCTCCAATACGTCTGTTAGTCTATAAGATGCCACGGGACTCTTTGTTGCTTTTTACAGATCTAGACTAACATGGCTACCCCTCTGATACTGTTTAAAAGGCAGCCCGACCGCCTACCAGCTGCACCAAGCATAACTGGCCTTGCATTTAACAATGCAGTTGCATCCCATCCGGCATCTAGTGGGCAGGTCATTGAGATCTGATGGAGTCTCCATAGCTGCTATAATGGGCTGTAAGTGGCAGTAACTCACTTTGTTCCAGAAAAGCAGCAGTGTGAAATATAAAGGCAATGAGATGAGGGATGGCTAAGGAAGCCTCTGGGGAAACATTGTCACATTTAAACCCAATTCCCCTTTCACACATTTTGTCTCCTTCTTTTTGGGTGGTTTGAAAATGAGAAATATGAAATTCTGAGAAACCTAAAATCCATCCTGTCAAATTCATATTTTTTTCATTAAGTTGATTATAAGCAACAAGCACAGAAACATTAAGTTAAGAGTTCTCCCACAGAGACTGTCATCTTTTGTGTAATTGCTCTATATGTACTTTTCTCCCTGTCTTTGGCATTTTTATTTGTGTTATTTTGAGTGGATGGATGTTCTATGGATGAAGAAACATATTAGCAAACTAACTCTGGGACCATTTAAAGGGGCAAAATCTGTTTGGAAAGATGTTTCACAATAATGACTTCAAAGCACATCTGACTAAATGCTATGGTTATGAAAGCAAAATAAAACTTGAGGCTTATAGCAATCCATGGACCAAGTCTTGCTTTTTTCCTGCAAATGTATCATCCCCCTTTTGTTCTCTTAATATTGTGGTATCTGATTACCTGATCCTACACAGCCATTGTGAGCACAGAATCTGAGTTAAGAATACCTTCCTTTGTCAAATAGAGGAAGGTCCCTAGTTGCTCTGCCCTGTCTGAAATTAACTAGATGATAGCAATGAAGACAACCACTTTGTCACATTCTTGCCCTATTTATCAAAATAGGGACCTTTTAGTATTAGAATAGCATACTTGGATGGCTGGTGCAATCAGGAGAGTGGTTTTTTTAGGGACTCCTAGTCAAAAAGTGTGGACAGGAGGGAAAAGACTTTTCCTTTTTATCGTGACCTTGATAGAGGAAAATGCTCTTGTTCGTCGTTAGTGATTGCTAAAATCAAACCGTACACACACCTAGGTACACTGTCATTTGGCCATTTTGTGTGTACAGCTAGTTAGACTCAAGCTTCCTCTAGACCAGCGGTTCTCAAACTTTAGCAACCTGAGGACCTCCATTTTGATTGTAAAATTTTCACGGACTCCCAAAATGGCTTCTAATTTTCCCTGAGGGTGCTCAACCCCTGCTCAGCCCCAAGCCCCGTCCCTACTACACCCCTTCTCCCAAGGCCCTACCTCTGCTCCACTCCTGCCCTGCCTCTTTCTGCCCTCTCCCCCAAGCCTACCCCATTCCAGTTCCTCCTCCTCCCTCCCAGTGCCTCCTACACTCTGCTGATCAGCTGTTCCATGGCATACAGGAGGTACTGGGAGGGAGGAGTTCATCAGTGGGGCCAATGCCCCCGTTGACTCGTGGACCCTCTGAAGGACCCCAGTTTGATTCTAATGGTCTAGACCAGTGGTTCTCAGATGGTTGAACCATATGTCATAGGAAAGGTCATTTCTGCTAAATTGCAAAAGATTCAGATTTAGCCTGTGACCTAATGTCATGAAGTGATACACTCTGTACAGGTTATACACACATGATTCCAAGTTACTAGATTTCAGTTAAGGTCTGTGTCACTGTGCAGGTAGGAATTCTCACTACTTAAGAGATGGATCCACAATGAGATTCTGAGCATGTCCCCTTCCTTAGCCTATAGTAACTATGTGACCTTTATTAGTAGATTATAAAGCCATAAGGGACCATTGCAATTGTCAAGTCTGATCTGTATAACGCAAACCATGGGACTTATCTGAATTAATTCCTGTTTGAACTAGAGTAGATCTTTGTTAGAAAAGCATCTAACCTTGATTTTATCAATTTCCAGAGATGGAGAATCCACCATCACCCTTGATAAACTGTTCCAAAGGTTAATTACTCTCACAGTTAAAATATTTCCACCTTATTTCTAATCTGAACTTGTCTAGATTCAATTTCCATCCACTGGATCTTGTTATATCTTTGCTAAATTGAAGAGCCCTTTATTATCAAATTTCTCTTTCCCCTGTAGGTACTCATAAGTTGAGATCAAGTCACCTCAAACATTTTTATAAGATAAACAGACATGAGCTCCTTGATCCTAAAACTAGAAGGTATATGTTCTAATCCTTTACTCATACTTATGGCTCTTCTCTGAACTGTCTCCAATTTATCTACATCCTTCTTGAACTGTGCACACCAGAACTAGACATAGTATTCCAGAAGCAGTCACACTTTTGCCAAAAACAGGTAATAGAAACTTCCTACTCCTACTCAATGTTTCTCTGAAATGCCAAGGATCACATTAGCCCTTTTGGCCACAAGGTTGCACTAGGACCTCATGTTTACCCCAAGTCCTTTTCAGAGTCACTGCTTCCCAGGGTAGACTTCCTGGGCTGTAAGTTTGGACTACATTCTTTGTTCCCAGATGTATATGTTTATATCTGGCCATACTAAAATGCATGTTGTTTGCTCCCCCATCTTACCAAGTGATCCAGATCAGTCTGTATTAATGACCAGTCCTCTTCATTATCACTCTCTCAATCTTTGTGTCATCTGCAAATTTTCAGTAATGATTGTTTTCTTCCAGGTCATTGATAAAAATATTAAATAGCATAGAGCCAAGACCTGATTCCTGCAGGATCCTATTAGAAAAACACCTGCTCCATGATTCCCTATTTACAATTACATTTTGAGACCTATCGGTCAATTGCATCCATTTAATGTATGCCATGTTAATTCTGTATTGTTCTAGTTTCTCAGTCAAAATGTTCTGTAGTACCAAGTCAAATGACTTACAACAGTATAAATATATCAGCCTTTGGCTACACTTACACTTCAAAGCGCTGCCGCGGCAGCGCTGCCACGGCAGCGCTTTGAAGCGCTAAGTGTAGTCAAAGCACCAGCGCTGGGAGAAAACTCTCCCAGCGCTGTCCGTACTCCACATCCCTGTGGGGAATAACGGACAGCGCTGGGAGCGCGGCTCCCAGCGCTGGGGCTCTGACTACACTGGCGCTTTGTAGCGCCGCAATTTGCAGCGCTGCAGAGGGTGTGTTTTCACACCCTGCTGCAGCGCTGCAAATTTGTAAGTGTAGCCAAGCCCTTACATTAACACTATTACCTTTTCACCCAAACTTGTAATCTCATCAAAAAGATACTTAGTTTGGATCTACTTTCTATAAACCCATGTTGATTTGTATTAATTATATTACCCTTTTATTTTTTTTAGTTTTTAGATGGATTATTGGCCCTAAGTTATTTAACATTTTTATGAATGGCCTGGAAGAAAACAAAATCATTACTGATAAAAGCTAATTAGGTTTACCCTATTCCCCAGTCTCTGTATCATCTCCAAAATTTTAAGATAACCCCATTCATAAAGTTCTATTTGACATGGTGGCATGTGGTAGCAATGACCCAGGAGGTTCAGTCTAGTCCTTTGTTCCTATATATCAGCCATTCATTATTTTACTTTCTTCCAGTCTCTGGAACTTCCCTCATGTTCCAAGACTTTTTTCAAAATCAGTATTATGGTCCAGCTCTTTAAAAACTCTCAAATGCAAGTTGAGTGGATCTTGCTGACTTTAAAAATGTCTAATTTTAGCACCTGCTGTTTAACATCCTCATGAGTTATGAACTAGAAAGTGTTTCATCATGTGATATTATGTAATCAGGATTTTCCCAAATATGGAACATATATTTAACACCTCTGCCTTTTCTGCATTAACAATTCCACCATTCCCATCTAGTAATAATCAAATACCATTAAGATTTTTTTTTATTCCTAAAATACCCATCCTCCTTATTGACCCTAACTCGCTGGCTATAGAATTCTCCTTTTGCTTCCCTTATCAATTTTCTACATTTCTTAAATTCTGATTTATATACACCTCTACCCCGATATAACGCGACCCAATATAACACGAATTCGGAAATAACGCAGTAAAGCAGTGCTCTGGGGAGGGGGGGCTGCAGGCTCCAGAGGATCAAAGCAAGTTCGATATAACGCGGTTTCACCTATAACGTGGTAAGATTGTTTGGCTCCCGAGGACAGCATTATATCGCGGTAGAAGGGTGTAGGTGGGTGTGTGTGTATATTAATAGCTGCTTTCACTTCACCATGGCTGATTCCTAATAATTATTGTTCAAGAACCAGTTGCAGGTCTAATCACATCAGGCTGCTACTGGCAAAAAATCAGCATGGAATTCAGTCCCTCCATGCCAGAAGGAGAGGCTGATAGCAGGGAGCCTGCTGACTGGGTTGCAGGAGATTGAATCCTATTCTCCCCTTCATAATTCGTATAATGGAAAATAATGTGCAGGTGGTAAAGAACCACCTTCTTCGAGTGCTTGCTCATGTCTATTCCAGTTAGGCGTGCGTGCACATAGTTCAGTCGGAAAGTTTTTCCCCTAGCAGCACCTGTCGGGTCAGCTGTGGAGCCCGCTGGAGTGGCACCTTGTCTCCATGGTGCTCAATATGTGACCCTGCCGACTCAGCACCTCCTCAGTTCCTTCTTACCGCCTGTGACAGTCGTTGGAACTGAGGTGGCTTGACTTCGCAAGTGCTCCCCTAGTTCTTCTAGAGCTCAGTGTATATAGTTTTCATAGTTTTAATAATTTATAGCTTATAGTTACTTAAATCTTAGTGTATAGGCATGGGGGTTCCCCACCCCAATTTTTCTGTTCCCTCTTGGGACTAGAGCATGCCTCGATCCCAAGGATTTAAACTCTTCAAGTCTTGCCAAAAGCCCATGCCAACGGGCAACCTCCATGACTCTTGCCTCAAGTGTCTAGGGGAAGAGCAGCAGATGGACCGGTGCAAGATTTGCAGCGGGTTCCGTCCCAGAACTAAAAAAGAGCAGGACTTTTGTTTAAAATAGCTCCTCGTGGAGGCGGCTCTGAGACCTCAGCCCGCCTCGACATGGCAGGATTTGGTGCCAAGTTCTTCTGTGTGGAGCACTCTGGCCTCTGTAAGAGAAGCGGTGCCGAGAAAGGACTATCCGCACAGAGACACTCAGCACCATTACTCCCCGGCACCGGTCTCGCTCCCCAGTGCTACAGCAGCGGCATCAGAAGGAAACTGGACAGGGACCAACGCCCTACACTAAGGTCTGCTGCCCTGGAAGTTGGCGCTGGGGTGCGTCCTACAGAGAAGCACCCAGCGCCGAAAGTTCAGGAGCCGGCACTGTCTACTTTGGCCCCGCAAGGTGGGGCCGTTGAGTCCAGTGTTCTTAAGGCTCTCCGAGCCAGGTGGTGGGGGATGTGGGACTGCCATCCACCCTGGACACCTTCGAGGCCACGAGGGACTTAATTGCCATGATGGCACCATGGTCCCTGACCGCTTGAGAAAAGCTTCCAGTGCCATAGTGTGTGGCACCGTCTTGAGGCAAGCCTGCATAGTTGATGCGCCCAACCATATCTCCATGGCACTTGGCACCGGCAAGAAGACTCCCCGTGGGGAGTCCCGCCGCCGCTCTAGCTCGCGGTGCAAGTCGGACTCGCAGCGCCATTCCCAATCTCAGCACCGCTCCCCACTGAGGCACCGGTACCCAACATGGCAGAGATTCCGCTCACAGCACCACTTGATGTCTCAACGCCAGTCCATTTCACAGCACCACTCCAGATCGCGGCACTGCTCTCCAGCACAGCTCCACTCGGCACCACCCTGGCCTTCGTGGTCCCGGTCTTAGTCTTTGGACTCTGAAGAGGAGTCCTGGTACTCCAAATGGAGCCGGCACAGGTCAGGCCAGAGGCAGCCAGATGTGGGTGCAGGGCCATGGCCTGTGCAATGGCCATTCTGGACCCCTTGGGCATACCACCAGGCCCAGGGCGCCCCATCCAAGGGCTCCCAAAAGCCAACTGTCCAAGCCACAGGTGCCAGCGGCATCGGCCAGTCACCCCACCCCTAAGGGTGCCAGAGCCAACCACCACTACCACAGTGGATGTGGGGCAATGGGACTCAGCGGTTCAGGAGGGCCATCAGGACCCTTTACCCCCCACTGGTGTCCTCGTTGTTCTCCCCAGTAGCAGAGACTTCCATCTCAGAGCAGCCCCCCATAGACAACCACGCCCACCAGGACCTGCTGCACAGAGTGGCGTGCAACATGGGTCTGCAAGCCGAGGAGATGGTAGAGCTGGATGACCCCATAGTGGACATCTTGGCCCTGGAAGGTCCATCAGGGGTGGCTCTACCCCTCATTATGCAGAAAGCAACACCAGGCACTATTCATGGCATTCATCGACCTAACCAAGGTGTCTGACTCTATCCATCGTGATGCCCTATGGAGGGTGCTGTGTAGGTTTGGCTGTCCACAGAAATTCATTTCCATCATCAGACTACTCCATGATGGGATGACTGCCACCATTTTGTCCAATGGTTCAGAGACCAAACCATTCACCATCTGCACTGTTGTCAAGCAGGGCTGTGTCACTGGTCCAAAATTCTTCTCTATTTACCTGGCTGTGATCCTGATTCTCATTCACGAACGCCTTCCTGATGGAATCGGGACTGAGTATCATATGGATGGCCAACTCCTCTATCTTTGACATCTCCAAACAAAATCTAAGATCATGAGAATTGGCATCACTGACCTTCAGTATGAAGATGACTGTCATTCTTGCACACAGAGGCCGACCTGCAAAGCATCCTAAATCTTTTTGCAGATGCCTATCACAGCCTGGGTGTCTCGCTCAACATTGGAAAAACCAAGGTACTCTATCAGCCCTCACTTGCACAAACCACTCTTCGTACTCCACAAATCACCATCAGTGGAGAACCCCTGGAAAATGTGGACCATTTTCCGTACCTTGGCAGCCACCTCTCCCAAACAGCCAACAGTGACACAGAAATTGAATACGGGATCTGTTGTGCCAACATATCTTTTGGAAGACTACTCAAACGAGTATTCAATGATAGGGATCTACAAACGGGTACTAAGATCTTGGTTTACAAGGCAGTTGTCATCCCCACCCTTCTCTATGGGTGTGAGACATGGGTAACCTACAGACAGCATCTCAAGGGACTGGAGTGGTCCAGCAGCGCTGCCTCAGGAGGATTCTCAGGACCAGCTGGGAAGACCAATGCACTAACATCAGCATTCTCTCTGCAGCCAACATCAGCAGTGTAGAAGCGCAGGTCATGAAATACCAACTCCACTGGGCTGGCCACTACCTACATATGCCTGACACTAGTCCCCCAAAGCAAGTTCTCTTCTCTGAGTTAAGTCAGGGAAAAATGGATCATGGAGGGCAGCGGAAGCGTTTCAAAGACATACTGAAAGTATATCTTAAGAAGGGATGCATCAACCCCACAAAGTGGGAGGACTTAGCACAGAACAGAATACAGTGGCACAACACCATACACCAAGCCACACCTCACTTTGAGGAGAACAGACGTGCTCATGAGACAGAGAAGCGACAAAGGAGGGGAAAAAGGGCACAACACTCCAGCCAACAACTATGTCTCCTCCAAGATTACATCTGTCACTTCTGTGGGAAAATCTGCAGGGCAAGAATTGGGCTCCTCAGCCACTTAAAATCTCACCAATGAACCCCCTTGGCAAACATCATCCTCACATCAAGGGATAGCCAAAGAAGAAGACCCCTCTGTAAAGCCATCCAGGCCAACACAAGGACCCTATGGCAGACCCCCGGCCTCCATCCCTCCCACAGCAAAGGGTGTGGAGAGGAAATACTTTGTCCCATCTAAGGGGTATGCATACCTCTACACCCACCCACAGCCCTGCTCGTTGGTGGTGGCTATGGTTACCCATGTCTCACACCCATAGAGAAGGGTGGGGATGACAACTGCCTTGTAAACCAAGATCTTAGTACCCGTTTGTAGATCCCTATCATTGAATAGTCGTTTGAGTAGTCTTCCAAAAGATATGTTGGCACAACAGATCCCGTATTCAATTTCTGTGTCACTGTTGGCTGTTTGGGAGAGGTGGCTGCCAAGGTACGGAAAATGGTCCACATTTTCCAGGGGTTCTCCACTGATGGTGATTTGTGGAGTACGAAGAGTGGTTTGTGCAAGTGAGGGCTGATAGAGTACCTTGGTTTTTCCAATGTGGCTGGACGTTTTTGGACGCAAGGTCTACTCAACCAGGGGGTTGAAACTCAGGATTGCCAACCAGCAGGTAATTCTGAGCAGGTACAGCTTCAATTCTTGGAACTCCATACTAAAATTCAGGGAGTTGGTACCCGCAGAGTCCAGGGAGGAGTTTGGAGCTATTGTTGAGGAGGGCAAGGCAGTGGTACGGACCTCATTACAGGCCCCGCTGGATGCTGCGGACTCGGCGGCGTACACCTTATCCTCTGGCATGGCCATGAGGTGCAGCTCATGGCTCCAGGCCTTGGGGCTGCCACCCAAGATGCAACGGACCTTCCAGGACCTGCCATTTGACGGGGCGGGCCCGTTTGCGGAGCAAACTGACTCCAAGCTGCATAGCTTTAAAGACTCTAGGGCTACACTGAAGTCGCTAGGGGTGCATACCCTGGCCACTCAGCGGAAACACTTTAAACCTCAGCCCTTACAGCACCCCTACCAGCCACGCCCTAGACAGGACTACTCTATGAAGTGTGGTAGGAACGGCAGGCGCAACCCGTCCCAGCCCTCATCTAACCGGGGCCAGGCGTGCACTTCCTCCAGCTCTAAGCAGGCCTTTCGAAGGTGTGCCCGGGGACGACGTACCAGCCACTGGACCGGATCCTCGCCCCTGCTTCCTGAATTGTTTATCCCACTTCTACCATGCTTGGTCCCAAATAACAACGGACCACTGGGTTCTTTGCACAGAAGAAGTGGGATATTCTCTCCAATTCTGCTCCTCCCCCCACTTCCCCGTCCCTCTTCAGAGACCCTTCTCACAAGCATCTCCTTGCACAGGAGGTGCAGACGCTCTTCACTGCAGGAGCAGTGGAGGAGGTTCCTCAGGAGCTAAGAGGCAAGAGATTCTACTCCCATTTACTAATCCCCAAAGCCAAGGGGGGGTTTCAGACCCATTCTAGACATGCAAGACCTCAACAGATTAATGAGAAATTTGAAGTTCTGCATGGTGTCCTGGTACACTGCCCTCGACCTCAAGGATGCATACTTCCACATATCCGTACGTCCTGCTCACGGATGGTTCCTCAGGTTTGTGGTCAACCACAACCATTATCAATTCATGGTTCTTCCCTTCGGCCTGTCAACAGCCCCCCCTCAAGTGTTCACCAAGTGCATGTTGATTGTAGCAGCCTTCCTCTGTTGAAGACAGGTGCAGGTATACCCGTACCTCGACGACTGGCTGCTTCGGGGGCGCTCCAGGGATCAGGTAGATGTGCAGATCCACTTTGTGAGATCCACCTTCAACAGGCTGGGCCTTCTCCTTAACGAAAGCAAGTTGTTAAACTCAAAGGATAGTTTATCAGGGCAGTGCTGGACCCGGGTCGGGCCAGGGCATTCCTGCCAGAGGCCTACTTCCAAGCAATGTCAGAGATCATACAAAGCCTCAGACGGTACTCAACCACCACAGCACGGGGCTGCCTGAAGCTTCTCGGTCATATGGCATCTTGCACATACATGGTTCAGCATGCCAGGATGCGTCTCAGACCTCTCCAAGCTTGGCTCGCGTAAGCTTATCGCCCAGGGCGTGACAGTCTGGACTTAGTAGTCAGCCTTCCAGTACAGGTCTTCCAGTCTCTCAGCTGGTGGCTCAACCTGCAAGATGTGTGCAAGGGAGTCCCTTTCCACAGGCCCCAGCCCTCCCTGTCCCTGGTAACAGACGTGTCAGCACTGGGGTGGGGCATGCACCTGGGAGACCTTCAGATGCAGGGTCTCTGGTCCCAGGACAAGCTCTTGCTCTACATCAACATCAAGAAGTTGAGGGCTGTATGGCTAGAGTGCCAAACCTTCCAGGCTCAGGGTCAGTGCGTGGGAGTCATGATGGACAACACAACTGCAACGTTTTATATAAACAAGCAGGGTGGGGCCCATTCCTCTCCCCTATGTCGGGAAGCCCTCCAGCTGTGGGAGCTCTGCATAGCCCATGCCATTCACCTGGAGGCGACGTACCTCTCAGGTTCACAGAACAAGCTGGCGGACTACCTCAGCAGATCCTTCCACAACCACAAGTGGTCCATCCGGACGGATGTCATTCATGCCACTTTCCAGAGGTGGGGAACTCCCATATTGACCTCTTCACCACTCAGGGCAACAAGAAGTGCCCGCGGTTCTGCTCCTTTCAAAACCACAGCCCAGGGGGCTCCCTTACAGATGCATTTCTCCTCCCCTGGTCGGATCATCTGCTGTATGCATTTCCACTTGTGCACAAGGTCCTGCTCAAAATCCAGAGGGACAAGGTGACAGTCATAATGGTGGCACCGTCATGGCCCCACCAGCATTGGTACATCACACTCCTGGAACTTTCTGTGGATGCCCCGATCACATTGCTGCTACTTCCGGACCTGATCACCCAGGACCACGGTCGCCTTCCTCACCCAGACCTCCAGTCTCTTCACCTCATGGCGCGGAAGCTTCATGGTTAAACCCCACGGAGCTCATATGCTTGGAGTCGGTTAGGGAAGTCCTGCTTGGTAGTAGGAAGCCCTCCACTAGGACCACCTATCTGGCCAAATGGAAAAGGTTTGCAATCTGGTGCTCCCAGGACCGTAATCCACCATTGCAGGCCCCCATTCCTCTCGTCCTGGAGTACCTGTTACACCTTAAGCAGCAAGGTCTGGTAGCTTCTTCCAGCAAGGTACAGTTGGCAGCTATCTCTGCATTCCACCTGGGAGTGACCAGGTGCTCCGTTTTCTCCAACCCCATGGTTGGCTGCTTCCCCAGAGGTCTAGAGCGGCTGTAGCCACAGGTTTGGCAGCCGACCCCTGCGTGGGACCTCAACCTGGTTCTTTCCAAATTGATGGGGCTCCCATTTAAACTGCTGGCAACTTGTTTGCTTCTGTTACTATCATGGAAGGTTGCCTTTCTAGTTACCATTAATTCGGCAAGGAGTGAGGGTCTTCGGAACTTAAG
The DNA here is from genome assembly GCF_020497125.1 of Mauremys mutica. Classification (NCBI taxonomy): domain Eukaryota; kingdom Metazoa; phylum Chordata; order Testudines; family Geoemydidae; genus Mauremys; species Mauremys mutica. The sequence continues at coordinate 293,021,466 of NC_059073.1, read as the reverse complement.
GCCCTCACCTCCGACCTTCCCTACACAGTTTTCTTTAAGGACAAGGTGCAGATTAGACCTCACCCAGCTTTCCTTCCAAAGGTTGTGTCCCAATTTTACTCCAACCAGGACATTTTCCTGCCTATTTTTTACCCTAAACCTCATGTGAACAGCTGGGAACAAAGACTCCACTCATTGGACGTTCAACAGGCGCTCTCCTTTTACACTGAGCGCACGAAGCTGTTCCGAAAGTCAAACCACCTGTTTGTGGCAGTGGCAGACCGTATGGAAGGTCTTCCGGTCTCATCGCAGAGGATCTCATCGTGGATCACCTCCTTCATCCGCACCTGCTAAGAATTGGTCAACATTTCAGCCCTGGCACCCACTACGCATTCCACAAGGGCGCAGGCCTCCTTGATAGTGTTCCTGGCCCAGGTGCCAATTCAAGAGATCTGCAGGGCGGCAACGTCGCTGCTCACTAAGCCATTACCCAGCACTCTAGAGATGATGCAGTTTTCTGCAAAGCAGAGCTCCAGTCTGTGATTCCATAACTCTGACCCCACTTCTGAGGTAAATCTTGGGAGTCACCTAACTGGAATCAACATGAGCAAGCACTCGAAGGAAAAAATGGTTACTCACCTTCTTGTAACTGTTGCCCTTAGAGATGTGTTGCTCATGTCCATTCCAGACCCACCTACCTTCCCCTCTGTCAGAGTAGCTGGCAAGAAGGAACTGAGGAGACGCCAGGTCAGCAGGGTCATATATTGAGCGCCACGGTGGTGCCACTCCAGGGGGCTTCACAGCCAACCCGATGGGTGCTGTTAGAGGAAAAACTTTCCGATGAGACTGCACACAGTGCGTGTGCACCTAACTGCAATCGACATGAGCAACACATCTCAAAGAACAACACTTACGAGAAGGTGAGTAACTTTTTTTTCTCCAGACTGCCCTTAATGGGAATAGCTGGATGATGATTGTGGTTTGAAGATGAAACATGGTCATCTAAAGACAATCGCTACTCAGACCATGTCTGTACTTACCCTGTGAAAAGAGACCTTGTACTGCAGCTAAACTCATTAGTGCCCAATCCATCAAGCCCCGCATGCAATTTAGCATCAACTTGACGGGATGATGAGTTGAGACTCAATTTTTCTTTTTAAACCTTATAGCTGTGACAGTTAACATGTTGTCCAATGCAGTGCACTAAGGAAATGGAGAGTAAACCAGCTTTTCACAGCTTTTCCTCCCCACTCAGCATGCAGACTCCCTCTTTTCTTCTAATCTCCCCTAAGTTAAGGCCCTTTCCACAAAAATCACCCAGCCTCCCCACATTTTATTCCCTATGCTAGTTCCAGGACAGTTTTCTCCTAAGTAACCCGCAGAATTCACTTACATCTCCTCCATAAATCCCTGCTGTTACTAGTAATATGAGGTCACCTCAGGAGCTACGGGGCAGAGATCAGTGAGGGTTTCTGGAAGCAGGGTGGGTTTGGGGGTTGTTCCTGGCAAGGATCCCTACTTGGTCCCTCTTTCCACCACTTCAGGAAACCCGCATCTCCCTCTGTAAATCTGCCATTTGCTAAGCAGTACAGACCAGTGGTCTAACTTTCAGAAGGGCAGAGCACCCACAAATCCAATCTGTCAATGGAAGATGCAGGTGCTCAATACTTCTGAAAATCAGGACCCTAGTAATGACCTAATTCTATGGGCTAAATTATAAGATCACCTTGATCTAAACAAACCATATTTCTATGGCTACTACAACTGTAGAGTAAGAATCTGAAAGCAGTTGCAAGAATAAAATGGGACAAAACTAGCCTGTGGGACTCTAGCTCTAGAATTACATGTATTTAGGATAGCAATGTAATTGTGGACAGTGGGTTTTTTTAAATTGTTTTCCTTACTCATATGTGAACACTTGATGTGAATGTAGTTTGGCCTGTGTGTTTGTGCACTACATGCTCTAAGAATTTGCTAATTATAGAATATGATTAATACCATATTTTGCTTCCTGACTGGATGATAAACTTTGTTGTTGTTGTTTTTTTTAAAAAGGCAGGTATACCTGGTTGGACAGAGCGCCTAGACCGATGCATAAAATTTGACAGTTCACATAAGGATGTGGGTAGTTGCATGAACAGCCATTACTCAGACATTGGTGCGAATCCCAGTCTAGGGAAAAGGACACTAATATGGTAGCATCAACTGCTATCTTTAACATAAGTGAATGATTATGAATATTCTTGCACTATTCACTTAGCTCAGTTTAGGAGCATGGTTACAACAAAGTTATCTGAAAAATCTCTGCTTTAGTGACATCTAGTGGTCAGAAGTATCCATGCCTATCAGGCTTAAGCTTTGTCTACATGCAAATTTGCATCTATTTCATTAAACAGTTTAGTGTAGGTGGTGCAACTCCCTAACACTCTTATTTCTGTTGGAGTGGCTTATTTGGTTTAGTTTAAACCTGCTCCTAATTGATTTCTGCTAAACCAAAATAATCCTGATGTGAAAAACCAAAATAATCCTGATGTGAATTGAAATCAGAGGGATTGTCCCTGTTTAAATTCACAGCTTTAGTTAGGCTTGGACTATGCTACACAGTTAGGTCAACCTAAGGCAGTTTATGTCAACCTATGTCAGTGTCTACACTACAACCTTGCTTCTGCTGATGTAAGTGACCTACTATACCTCCAGGAGAGGTGCAGTGTTCATGTCAGTTGAGTTAGAAGCCAGATATTGGCTTTGGGCTGTCTTGTCAATTTCATGGCTCTGCTGGCGCTGTGAATTTGACAAGAAAGCTGGCTCTCCAGCTGGGCTGCTTCTAGGTCTCCGCTCTAAGCCGGGCTTCTGGCTTGGGTGGCCACCCATGATCCCCACCAAAAGCATGGTAGCCGACTGGATTTCAGGTGTGGATCTCCCTGCCGGAGGCAAGAAACCCCAGGCAGCTGCCCATTCCCCGACTGGAGCTGTGCAGAGCTGAGAGCCCTGGCATCCAGTTCCACACACAGCCCCTCTTCAGTTGGTGGAAGCACTCCTCGTGAAGATGCACACCACCGACAGGAGGAGGACAGTGTGGACATCAGCCACTGCAGTAATAACAGTCCAGACATGCCCTTAGACTGATATCTTGGTGTAGACAGCACCCAGCTCACTCTGGTGAGGTGGCCTGTCTGAAAGGCAGTGGCAATTAGCTTTAGGTTCAATTTCCATTGTGTTTGTCAATGTTAACCATACACACACACACACACACAGTTTACTGTCTACCAGCTATGTTATTCAGCAACCATCCAAATATCTACTTGCCATCCAAAGCAATGCAGCCAGTTTATTCTCACCTGTATGAAGAGGTTTCCAAATGAGCTACAGCCTGTCTTCACACTGAATAGGTCTTGAAGCATTTTATAAAGGTAGTGGCTGTCATTCTGACTTCTCTCACTGGGGATACTGAGACAGAGGAAACAGAAGTTAAGAACCAAATTTTCAAATGTCCCCTATTTTTGGATGCCCAACTGGATGATGAGGCCTGAATTTCTGAGGTGCTGAACACCTACAGCTTATAGTGAGTTGGAACAGTAGGTATATCTCCATATATATCTCAGAGCTGGAAGGAACCTTAAAAGGTCATTGAGTCCAGTCTCCTGCCTTCACTAGCAGGACCAAGTACTGTCCCTGACAGTTTTTTTTTTTTTTTTTTGGCCTCAGATCCCTAAATGGGTCCCTCAAGGATTGAACTCACAACCCCTACATTTAGCAGGCCAATGCTCAAACCACTGACCTATCCCTCCCCCTGTAGTTACACAACTCTTCTGAAAATTGGGCCTTGGGTGGGTCTAATGCAGGGCACCCAAAAGTAGTGAATTTTTTTTTTAAATAAAACACATGCTTTTGTCAAGGAGTCTTGCAGGTGTGAACAGAATATACGTCTCCTAGCTCAGAGTCCCCTTTTCTAACCACTAAGTTCTCTCTAGTACTCAGCCAAAGTAACAGAGCTGGATGGTAAGGATTGCTATGGGTGGCGGGGGGTGGGAAGGATTCTTCCCTCATCCATATCCAGACTGTGAAGCAAGTGTAGAAGCTGAGATACTTCATAAGCAGCATGCTATCCTAATGGCTGGAGTAACCTCTGACCTTACGTGAGTTTACGGTTCCCACCATCCATGGGAGTGGAGAGAAGAACCAAATGCACATAATGTAGTAGATGATCTTCTGCCTTCTCTACTACCATTACAAATGTTATGCAAGGGCAACCGCTGCAGACCTGGGGTAACCTACCCCTGCACAGCAAAACCACACAATTCCAGAATCCCCTTCACATCTGCAAATGAAAGGGCAGAATTGGCTCTTTTGACATATGTATTAGGACTGGGGAAAAAATAAAGTAACACCCCTTAATTTGTTTAGTTCTGATACTCTAATCCCATATTGCCAGTTCTTGTGATTTTTATTGCACTATTTGATTTCCTTAAAACCCCAGCTTCTGAAGTCAAATAATTACATGAGAATCTCAGATTTATTTTTTTTAAGTTTGTGGAGAAGACATGACCTGAGTGCACCCTAAAAGCTCAGAAACCAGAAGGGAATTTTTTTTTTAATCTTGTTTTTTCTTGGGACCTTACTTATGATTCTCAAATGCTTACAGTTAGCATTAATACAAATATCATGAAGGAAGCCCAAAGGGGATTACATAGATACGCCCCATCTGCCAATTGGGATTTCAATGTCCTAGTTAACCATCTCTTAGGACCAATCCAAATAGACCAGAAGAGATAAATTTGCCTATATTCTCTAGAGCGAAATTTAGTTCAGGCTGGGACTAGCTTTGTTGTCATGAGAAAAATTGCAGACAACTTGGAAAATGCCCTGTAGCAAAACCTGAGCAGCATTTTCAGTTTATCAAGATTACAAAGCTCTAAGATGTCACATCAAACATCTTCTCTCATTACCCACCAACTGAAACATGAAATACTTAGCACTTTCCTTTGTCAAGGCACTGTGTAACCCTACTTCAACCTATCTTAGAAAATGAACCTTAGCAGCAAAGAACTCTCTCATGGTCTGAAAAGGCCAAGAGTCTCATACTTTTAAGTCAACAGAACTATATCAAGCTCTCTGCTCAATGCTTGTTGTGGAGAAAATCACCCTCTGATGAAAGATCCTCAGTTAATTCTATTTTTCCTGGGAGCTTCTACATAAAGCTGTCCATAAATGTCACCATGGGTGGGGAGGCTTGCTCCCTGTCCCAACTCTTTGCCCCTGGCCCTGCCCCCCACTCCACCCCCACTCTTCCTAGGCCCCACCCCAGACTCCCCCCACCGCTCCCCACATCCCTCCTCACCTCTCCAGTTGTCAAGAGATCCCCTGCCCACTGCTCACCTCATCACTCCCCCACCCACTTGCTTCCTCAACCCCCCCACCACTGACCACCTCGCTTCCCTGCCAGACACCCCCTGCCTGCCTATTGCTCACCTCCTCACTCCTCCACCAGACCCTCACTCACCCCCGCCAGACTACCTGTCTGCCTACTGCTAGCCTCCTCATTCCTCCACCCAACTCCTCAGACCCCCGCCAGACCACCCCCACTTGCCCGCCTCCTGCATACCCTCTGCCCGCTGCAAGACTCCCACCCCAGCAGCCAGCCTGCCTCCTCACCCCCTGCCTGTCCGCCGCTTGCCTCCTCACCCCCCACCAGACCCCGCCACCTGCTACAACTCGCCCCTCACTCTTCTGCCAGACCCCACCACTCACTGTGAGATCCACCCACCAGACTCCCCCACCCACCGTGAGGCCCCCCGCCAGACCCCCCCTGCCCACCCACCATGAGATTCTCCCACCCACCCCCTCCAGGACTTCAAGAGGGGGTGGGATGGAGAGGAGGAAGACTCACCAGGCAGCAGCAGCAGCAGAGGGTGAGGGCCTTGGGGAAGGGGCGAAGCAGGGAGGGGAGGAGGCATGGCCACCTCAACCCAGTGGCAAGTCGGCAGCAGCTTAGCCTCCCCTGGCCTATTATACCCGCCACCCATGAATGTCACCTACTGAACTACAGCTGTGCTTAGGCAGCCACAGCAAGGAAATAGCATGTGCTGGGGACAATAGTTTCTTCCCCTCTGCTACTATTAGAACAGCAGGGTACAGTAGAACCTCAGATTTACAAACACCTTGGGAATGGAGATTTTTGTTTGTAACTCTGAAATGTTTGTAACTGAATAAAACTTTATGGTTGTTCTTCCTAAAGTTTACAACTGAACATTGACTTAATACAGCTTTGAAACTTTACTATGCTTTTAACCATCTTAATTTAAATGAAACCAGCACAGTTTCCTTACATTGTCAAATCTTTCCTTTTAAACTTTCCCTTTTTTTTTTCAGTAGTTCCCATTTAACACAGTACTGTACAGTAACTCCTCACGTAAAGTCGTCCCGGTTAACACTGTTTCGTTATTAGGTTGCTGATCTATTAGAGAACATACTCGTTTAAGGTCACGCAATGTTCGTTATAAGGTTGTTTGGCTCGCCTTGCTCCGCCTGCCCAGCATTCCAGCCAGGGAGTGGGGGCTTACCCCACTCCACCCGTCTGGCATTCCAGCTGGGGAACGAGCAAGCCCCTGCTCCCTGGCAGGAGCAGCGGGTGGGCAGAGCGAGGCAAGTCCCCGTGCCCAACCCCGCTACGCCCCTGCCTCAATCAAGCTTCACAAACATCAATGGTGAGTACAGTATTAAATTATTTAAAACTTATACTGTATATGTATATAATGTCTTTTGTCTAGTGAAAAAATTTCCTTGGAACCTAACCTCCCCCCCCCCCCCCATTTACATGGGGAAACTGGATTCGCTTAACATCGTTTCACTTAAAGTAGCATTTTTCAGGAACATAATTACAACATTAAACGAGGATTTACTGTACTGTATTTGCTTTTTTGGGTCTGTACTGCTGCCTGATTGCATACTTCCAGTTCCAAATGAGGTGTATTGTCGACCAGTCAGTTCGTAACTCTTGTGTTCATAACTCTGAGGTTCTACTGTACTTCATGCAAAGATTAAGAGACAAGGTGTTCGAATCAGAAGCTTCATTGACAACTGGGAGCCTGTCATAGGCTTTACTTCTAGAGCACCCCCTTTGGGGTGGGTAGAGGTGCTGTTTCTCCCCTCACCAGCTTCCTCTGGAGCAGGGCATGAAAAGAATTGTCTATTTCCAGCTACCACTATCAGGGAGACAATTCTCTCCTCCCCCAGGTTAACAGTAGTCCAAGTGAATAAGGTAAGGTGGAGTAGTCAGTCTTACAGCCCACAGTATAGGTTCATCCTACTCTCCTTGCCAAGCAACTGGTCAACAGCCCCTGAGCTAGGGCTGAGTTTTCTAGGCTTTTATGAGGCTAATGGGCCCAGGCTGAGCTTCCTGGACTCTACAGAAAATAAAGCAAGGAGAATCCCTCTGCTTGTCCAGAGGGCCATCAGCAACCGTATGGTGGGTTCAGAAAGCTCTCTGTCCCAGTTCTACTTCCCTCTGAGGTGCACCTCCCACTGAGCTTGGATCCCTGTTTGTTTTTTAAAAAATCCTTCTCCAGGTTCAGCAAGCCTCCCAGGTGCTCTGGGTTGCAGCTGACTGTGCCCAGAGGATCTCATTAACCCCTTCCTGATGGGGTGGGAACTTTTCCCACCACAGAACTGTTCTAGTTGTTTTATTGTTATACTGATTTCTAGAGCACTGATCCCTAGGACATCTAGACACACTAATTACAAAGTACACAAAACAAAATTACTCAGTACTAAATAAATCATACGGGTTTCATATTGTGTCCTGAAGTTCAGCATCTCTGAGCTCTGACTACTTCTGGGGGAATTCTGCACCACTGCGCAATGCAGAATTTTGCAAACATTAATGTTGTGCACATAGAATTTCCTTTCCCCTCCCTCACAGAAATGGGCTGCAGAGATGCTGGCTGCCACTAGGGACTGCTGGACCCAGCAGAGCCCAGCTTACAAATAGAAGACTAGGCCTAGGAGAGGGGAGGGGACTAGAGGGTTCCCAGCACATCCTGAAGGAAGGATGCGGCGGCACATAGGACATTGGGCTATTTCTCCCTCTGGATCCCAGAGCTCTGGGGGGCAGAAGTATGAGTGTCGGGGCCGTGGCTGGCATCTGGGGAGGGTAGGAAACGTAAGTGTTTGGGATGAGGGGGACTGCGGCTGGGCTCTGGAGGGGAGGTGGTGACGGTGTCTGGGATGGGGGAGGCCCATGGCTGGGCTCTGGGGCAGAGGGGGTATGAGTGTTTGGCCCCCTGGCTGGGCTCTGAAGGGGAGGGGCAGAGAAACAGGAACTGGGTTGTTGTAGGGATTTCTTCAACTCTACTCCTGGGAGAATTTTTGTGTGTGTATGTATTGTTACAGAAATAGTTGCTGACAGGTATTTTGAAATAAATTACCAAAATTATTGAAACTGGAATGATTATATAGTGTTATTTTGACAAAATGTGCAGAATTTTAAAATATTATGTGCCGAATTTTTAAATTTTTGATGCAGAATTCCCCCAGGAGTACCTGACAGACTGTTAAGGAGAACTGGTTCCACACACAAGGAGCCTGTCATTAAGAAAGACCTGCCCTCAGGAGGCAAACTCTGCCACAGGAATAGTGGGAGAGGCTAATGGAGTTTTTGATGTTTTTATGTTCCCATATACTGGGCCAGATCAGCCATCTGTGCAAATCAGAGCAGCATCTGTTGTTGCAGCTAGGAAGAGTAAGAGTGAAGATGAACTCTGGCCTTTTTTCCCCACTGATGGTGATTGCGGTTGGGATGCATAGAACTGCTGTACTGGTTCTGTATCATCAGTGGATTTCCCCTCTATGATAGGAAAATTAGCAGGTATCTGGTTAAACTGAAATTACAGCCCCATTGAGCCGTGCAAAGGGCCATATCACAAGGGAATTGGGCCCAGAGTGTTCAAACGGGGAGGATCCAGAAACTAGAGCTTCAGCAGCCTATAGATGAAACATCTTTCAGGGAATTGGATCCCAGATCATTCATGGCTTTATAGCATGATGGACACCTTGACTGACATCAGAAACAAATGGAGAATCAAGTACAGAATTGACCACCTACATTATGTTCATACTTGTTTGCACCACTCAGAGGTGAATGGACATCTTCTGCACTAGCCGGAGCTTGTTAGCAAGTTTTACTCTTAGGTGATGTAAATGTAACAGGATAGCTGGCCCCTTAAATTAAATCAGGCTTACCACTCCTGTCCTAGTGTGGTGTAATGAGGAGGGGGGTGCTATCCCTCAGAGTTAAAATAAGAAACACCCTAAAGGAAAGAGTCCACAAGCCACTGTCTAGTTTCCTCATGGAGATGCCCTGAAAGAGAGTTTAGAACTCTGAGCCCAGAGAGGGAGTTTCCAAGAACAGACAACAACTATGCTGAGTACTTCAGGGAGGGGATGGCCATGAAGGGAGTGATGAGAGTTTCCTAGTGGAGCTAGATCAGGCAGCCAGGGAGTCACCTACAAATTTCTCTTGACCAGAGACCGGTGGCTGGAGAGAGCTGAAGGCTCTCTGAGGTAGAGAGCTGAAGCTAGAGGGCCAGAGAAGGATGAAGGCTGATGTAGAAGAGAGCCCACTGATGTCTCCAAACCTGAAAATTAAGCAGAGAAACAGTCCAGCTAGAGGGGCTGGGGTGAGGTGCAGTGAGAGATGCCAGACCTATTCCAGAGAACTGGATTGTGGTGAGAGATGCCAGAGCTGTCTTGGTGTGCTGATGGACTGTTCGGATTTGAACAATTTAAAGTATGATTTGGACTGTACTGGAGAATTCTGGAGTATGCGAGTGGGACTTTTAAAATAAATTAACCCGTTTTGTTGATCCTTTTTGAACAACTGTAGCACTCACTGTTTTGGAACAGGTACTTGAAATTTGATAGGAGGGTTGCCTTTGGGGCATGGATGTTCCTTTTGCCATTGGGGTGAAAATCCACCCATACATGAACAAGTTAAGTTTTTGATAACTCACAGTTCGCACATTCTCAGTAGAAATATCTTTGATATTTAACAGCTAAAATCTCCAAAGATTCCATCCTCACGGAGCATGGGTGCTCCTGATGTGACTAGCTTCACATAAGCAATCCCTTCAGACTGATCAAGTATGTTCCCTCCAGACCAGGGCTACAGAGGTGAAACCAGTCTTTTCCTCAGTGGCTGTTCCCAGTGGTGATGGATCTGGGCATGAGAACTGAGAGCAGGAAGCCTGTCTGTTCTGTGCACTATGACCACATGATCCTTTCATGGCACCCAGGCAGCCATCTGATTTGAATGCAGAGGGAACAAAAGCCAGGACAGAGAAAGGACTAGATTGGGATAAGGAGACTGGTCAGACTGGACTGGAAGTGGAGAAAAGAGAGACTAGATAAGCAAAAAGACTGTGCCTAGCATTGGGGGGGGGGAGCCTAGGACTTGAAGCCAGTAGGTGAAATGGAGGGAGCTAAAACAGATTGGACAAGGAACTAGAGGGAAACTGGGACTGGCTGGGCAAGGAGCCAGGGAAGCAGTGTGTAAGGAGACTGAGACTGGATATCTATTTGTATTACTGTAGTGCTTAGGTGCCATAGTCATGGACCAAGACCCCATTGTGCTAGGTGCTGTACAAACACAGCACAAAAAGACAGTCCCTGCCTCAGAGAATTTACAATCTAAGCCAAGACAGGGATAGAGAAGCTGATGAAAGAATACAAGGAAACAAAAGGGGTCAGTAAGAAAGGTTGGGCTCATCTCCCCAGCAGCCTGAGGAGCCTAGAGAGGGAGACTAGGACTGAGATAGGACTCTAGATGGGGAGGGTTCAGAGGGCTGGTCTACACTAAAGCTGTAAATCTACCTAAGTTACACTACTTCAGTTACATAAGTTATGTAACTGAAGTCGATGTAATTTAGGTCAATTTACAGTGTCTACACTGCACTATGTCAACAGGAGACGCTCTGCTGACAACTTACCTTCTGCCTCTTGGGGAGGTGGAGTACAGAAGTCGAGGGGAGATTGCTCTGCCATTGACTTAGCTTGTCTTTACCAAACCCGCTAACTCCACATCACTGCATCGATCACAGCAGTGCTGATTTAGCTATAAGTAGAGACAAGCCCTGAGTTCTATAGAGAGTTCTTTCCCAGATATCTACCTGGTGGGTCTTGCCCACATGCTCAGGGCAAACTGATCACCATATTTGGGGTCAGAAAGGAAGGAAATTTTCCCTGGATCAGATTAGCAGAGACCTTGGTGTTTTTTGCCTTCCTCTGCAGCATGGTGCATAGGTCATATGCAGGTTTAAACTAGCATAACTGACAGATTCTCTGGAACTTGAAGTCTAAGTTTAAACCATGATTTAAGGATTTCAATAACTCAGCCAGAAGCTAGGGGTATATTACAGGAGTGGGTGGCTGAGATTCTGTGGCCTGCAATGTACAGGAGGGGTCAGACTAGATGATCACAATGGTCCCATCTTACCTTAACGCAGTGGTCCCCAAACTTTTTGGTCACGCCCCCCCTCCCCTTACCCGGTCCACAACCCCCCTGAGCTGTGGCCAGGAACGTGGCAGGTGCTGCAGCTGGGACCACAGCCAGGGGCTGAGGCCAGGAGCAGGGCCGGAGTGGAGCTGGGGGCTGAGCAGGTCTGGGTGACACTGCCTCCCTGCCCCCCCCCAACATTCCTCAGCACCCCCTAGGGGGGTATGCCCCATAGTTTGGGGACCACTGCCTTAAAGTCTATGAGCCTAGAAGCCAGAAGTGGGGGAGAGAGAGAGCGCAGATGAGCAGCCAGGAGTGGAGAACTGGGAGGGAATACAGGACTCAGAGCTGGAGCAGGGATGATTAGGCCTGGCTGGGCAAAGGGACTGGGTTTAGGGGAGGAAGCCAGGGACATGAATAGTGATGGGCAGATGAGTCTGTGACCACTGGGCCCCCTCCCCTCTAGGGCCAGAACTATGGCTCCTGAGTGTCAGCACCAGTAGGGTGCTCAGACAGCAAGTGTGAAAAATCGGGACAGGGAATGGGTGTGTGTGTGTGTGTGTGTCAGAGGCACCAATATAATTCAAAGCCCCAAATATCAGGACTGTCCCTATAAAATTGGGACATCGGGTCAACCTAGCACTCGGTTATGACTCGACCCCCAGGCAGGGCGTGTTCCCTCCGGGATAACAACCTTATACTGCTACCAGTCCCCTCAGCACAGCAGGCAGCCGCCTGCGGGCGGAGACGACGCCGTGACTGGCCGGCGCGGGCGACCTCTGAGGGCAGCGGGAGGGACACCGCGTCTGGCTCCCCCCGGGCTTGGCTAAGCAAGACAGCGCGCTCACCCAAAGCGCCAGGCGGACGTCGCGCGCACTCGCGAGGCGGGAAACGGACGGTTTCAGGCGGCCTGGACGACCCTCGTACAATCCCGCCGTTCCCGCCCATGGCGCGTGCGGAACGACACCGCAGCAGTTGGGAAGGGCGCAGGCACCGCCCGACAGCGCAAGGAAGCGAGAACGAGGCTGGGAATCTCAGCAACCGAAGCTCAAGCCCCCTCCCCATCACTGTCCAAATGGCACATGCGCAGAGCGCCCCATGAGCAGCTTGGATTAGTGGGCGCATGCGTACAGGCATAGTGCGACCCGTGCCGGGCGGTTGAGGTTTGACGCATGCGTGCACAGCAGGGTTGGGGGAGGGGCATGTGTTAAAGGTTAGACTGGCTCTCACAAGCGAGTGTATATGGAAAGGGAGGGAGTGGGAAACTAGCGCATGCGCAGAGATCGCAGGCCTCTGGAGCGTGCGTGGAGCGCGGCCCAGGGTGCCGACGCAGAGGCGGTGGCGGCGCGGGGGGGTGGGGAACCGGCGCGTGCACGGCGGTGGCGGGGGCAGGGAGCGGTATTCCCGAGCATGCTCCAAGGGGCGGAGCGTACGGGGCTCGGCGCATGCGCGGAGGGAGGCGAGTGGGAGGCGCAGGGCCGCGGTGGCGGCGCTCGGCGAGGGTAACAATGGCAGCGGCAGTGACTGCAGGTGGCGGCCCCGGCCCCGGGGCGGCGGCGGCGGGGCTGGCGGCCCTGTCCGTATCGCGGCGGAAGGACGGCGGCCCCACGGGCAAGTTCTGGGAGAGCCCGGAGACGGTGTCCCAGCTGGACGCGGTGCGGGTCTGGCTGGGGAAGCACTACAAGAAGGTGCGGCCCGGCCCGCGGGGGCTGGGGAGCTGGGGGGGCGGGGGACTCCGGGGAAGCGCTGCAGGAAGGGGCGGCCCGCGGAGAGGGGGGTCTAGGGAAGCGGGGAGCTGCTGGGCCGGGGGTCCAGGGTAGTGCTACAGGAAGGGGGGGCCCGGCCCGCGGAGCTGAGTGAGCCGGGGGGGGGGTCCAGGGCATCGCTACAGGAAGGGGCGGCCCGGCCCGCGGGGACCCGAGGGTGCCCGGGGGAATCCGGGGAAGCGCTACAGGAAGGGGCGGCCCGGCCCGAGGAGCTGAGGGGGCGGGTGGTCTGGGGAAGCGCTATAGGACGGGGTGGCCCGGCCCGAGGAGCTGAGGCGGGGGGGGGGGGGTCCAGGGTAGTGCTACAAGAAGGGGCGGCCCGGCCCCGCCCGGCCCGAGGAGCTGAGGGGACGGGGGTCTGGGGAAGCGCTATAGGACGGGGTGGCCCGGCCCGAGGAGCTGAGGCGGGGGGGTGGGGGGTCCAGGGAATCGCTCCAGGAAGGGGCGGCCCGGCCCGGCCCGAGGAGCTGAGGGGGCGGGGGGGAGGGGGGTCCAGGGTAGTGCTACAAGAAGGGGCGGCCCGGCCCGAGGAGCTGAGGGGGCGGGGGGCTCTGGGGAAGCGCTATAGGACGGGGTGGCCCGGCCCGAGGAGCTGAGTGAGCCGGGGGGGGGGGTCCAGGGAATCGCTCCAGGAAGGGGCGGCCCGGGCTGCGGGGCGTCGGGGCTGGCGTAGCCGGCGAAGCGCCCCAGGTAGTCCGGGCGCGGTAACAAAGGGCCCGCCGCTCCTTTGGGGGTGGTGGGAGCGGGATCCCGGCCCTAGGCGGGCTGGGGTTCAGCGGGCCCGGTTTACCGACCAGCGGGCTGGTAACGTGACTCTGCAGCGTTCGCTGGCCCCGGAGCATCCCGCTCCGCTCCCCAGGCTGTGGTGGCTTCGCCAGTCCTACCCCTGTGCCTTTCTCTCCGCTTCAGCCAGACTGAATCCACACTGAATAGAAGTCTTAAACATCAGGTTGAGCCTAGTTTTCACCGGTTACACAACTTTATAGGGAGCTCTCTTGATCTTAGTCTTAACTGTAGTTTCTTTGTGTGCAGCTGTTGGAATATATAATGTGTACTGGACTGTAATCTCTGTGACATGTATAGCACCAGCACCACGGGGCACCAGTCATGCTGAGCATGATTATCATATAATGGAGAGAAACAGGGGTTTTAAGTTAACTTTTATTTAAAACTGCATTGCTGATGGTCTTTAGCTTAGGTACTTGTACAGCCTGTGTTATTGCAGTATCTGAGCACAATCTGTTTATCTTCAGACACTCTTATGAGATAGAAGGAGACAAAGTGCTGTTATCCCATTTTACAGATGGGTAAGTCATTCTCTGAGAGACAATCCTCAAGACCTTGTCGAAAGTCTGCGGTAGAGTAGGGAATTAAACCCAGGTCTCCTGAGTCCCAGGCTAGTACCCCTAACTATCTGGACTATCCGTCATTTCTATAACCTTATTAGGTTGAGGGCTCCATTGTCTAAATATAAAAACAAGAAAAATTTACCCAATGACTATTTTTCTGAGGACTGTGACTTTATCTGCATGCAAACTTGCACTGGTTTAGCTAATGATGTTAAGTTAGTGTATTTAAACCTGAGCATAACCCCTTCTGTACAATTTTATTTCAGTTTGAATGGCACATATTGATTTGGGTGAAGTAGATTCCTTATAGATTTAAGCTAAACCAAAATAACCCACTTTTAAATCAAAATAAGATTGCACAGGGTTTTGCTGTGGTTTAACAATGTTGTTTTTAAACTGATTTGTAACTCCAGGGCAGCTTTTTGATTATATACTTGTGTGGCCAATACTCTCTCAAAGCCACGACTCCTGCAATTTAAATAAAAATACTTGCTAAACTGTATTTTAAACATGCTAATCACATTCTTATTTATTAAAGCTTAAAAAACTAAATTATGTATCTCTTGCTTTTGTTATACTTTTCCCTTTCCTTGCTCGCTCCATGTCTTTTCCTATAATAGCATGTAAAGTTATCACTTGTCCTTCATTATCTTATTCAGTGTCTTTTCTCTTTCACTCTGTGTATTTCCACTCGTGTTCTTTGCCTTATTTTCTTTTTAAGTCTCTCCATATTGTATTTCTCTAGTTTATCCCATCTTCTCCCTTTTTCCCTGCCACAATTCATGTGGATCTTTGAAGTGTTACCGGATACTTAGTACCAGAGGACTAAGTCTTCTAGCCAAAGTCCCAGATGAAAGTTGAGGAGCATTATCTGGAGCAAAGCCCAGATGAGAAGCCAGATATTTCCCCATCCTTCACCTAAACAGCGGGGGGGGTGTTAGAAAACCTGCTGTTCCTGGACTGTGATGGGATTCCATCATTCATATCAACCTGAAGCCTAATTGGTTTCTATAAGCATGAGGTTCCTCCAATATTTCTAGGTCCTGGAAGAAAGGAGTGTTCTTTCACTCCGTTTCCCAAGATTTCCATCCCAGATTCCTCAGCTAATGTGAGAGGAGATTTTTTCCACTGCTTTACCACTCTTCTAGCCTAGTTTGAGTCCTCCTTCGTAGGGAATAGAATCAGTGCCTGCCCTCTTGCTGTTCAGAGCTTTCCACAAGCAAGGATATCAAAATGGTGTTAACTCAGGCCTTGGCTACACTTGCAAATTTTCAGCGCTGCAGCAGGGTGTGAAAACACACCCTCTCCAGCGCTGCAAATTGCGGCGCTGCAAAGCACCGGTGTGGTCAAAGCCCCAGCCCTGGGAGCGCGGCTCCCAGCGCTGTATTATTCCCCACTGGGAGGTGGAGTATGGACAGCGCTGGGAGAGCTCTCTCCCAGCGCTGGCGCTTTGACTACACTTAGCGCTTCAAAGCGCTGCCGCGGCAGCGCTTTGAAGTGCAAGTGTAGCCAAAGCCTCAGTTCTTGTTAATTTCGCTGCTGCACATAGGATTCTGGATTGTAGTTGTGAAAACTGGGGAGAACTTTTTCACTGTGTTGTAGCTTATTAAGACTCTTAGCGTCAGGAGAGGCATTGGATCCATCATAGTGTAGGCTTAATACAGCAATTCATTGGTTAAATGTGAAGGTAATTTTAACCATAATGGCCAGACACTTAATATTTTTCTTACATGAAAACTTAGATTCTGCAAAGTTGATAGGACTTAGCTGGAAAAGATATCTAATCATTCTTGGCAAGTGGCTTTTTTAAGCCCTCTATAAAAGAGAGGTGAATAGTCTGTTTAAAAACTGGGAAAAAATTAAAAACTGCTTCTCCGTTTTGGCAAACAAGGGGATTTGTATAGTCAAATATCTTTAGATGTTAGTAAAACTAGAGCATCAGATGTAAATGTTTATCCTTTCTAATAATAAGACTAATACCAGTTTTCACAGGTTACCATTTTTATAGTGAACTATTTTAGTTTTACTGTATTAATGGTAAAACTTCCATTGACTTCAACTGGTGCAGGATAGTGTCCTTAATAAATTGAACAGTTTGTGTCTGGTTGAAAAATTTGTGGCCTGCATCACACATGGATACTGTAGAATCCAGACTTTTTAAAGAAAAAGTAAGTTTCTAGCTTTGGATTACGCAGGTAATTTTCTAACTGTGAATCAAATATAAATCAATGCAGTGTCATCTTCCTGAGTCTGCAGACAACCTGAAACTAACTCTAACGGTGAATTCCCTCACGCTTTATTAATCTTATTAGGATATGAGCTCTAAAGACCAATGATGACACTAACATCAAAAATAACTTTCATTGTTGATCATTTCAGTGGGATACATGGAGGAAAGGCATGGGCAATGAAGTCCATGGAAGGAGGGTGGGAATTGGGAGTTGCTGTAGTGAAAGAAATCCAGAAGGAAGAATAGAAGATGCACATAAACACAGGAAAGAGAAGAGAAATAAAGAATGGGGAAGGAAGAGAAACAAGAAGCAGATATAGTGGTCACCTTATTTTTCCATTGACTAAGTTTGGGTAGATGAATTAATATGAACAATTGAGCCATAAGTCAAGTAAAATTGCTAGTTAAAACAGTGATACTTTTAGTGATACTGAATTGATGACAAGGAACTCTAAAAGTTCAGTGACTACAAAAACAATTTTATTCATGATCTGTATGCAAATCTATTGACATAACTGGGAATTATGCTGTCTTTTATGGTCAGGCCTGAGATATTCTTCAACCTAATGCACATTATGTGGGATAGATACTGGATAAAATACTATTTTTACACAGAAATCTGTAATTCAAACTATGAAAAGTTGAGTACGTTATTTAATATAGTTTATTATTTATAGTTCACTAATGCTCAGAGACACCAGTTATCAGGCCATGATGTGCATGTACAGCAACTAGCATCATGTTATATTAATGATTACCCAACTAATTGCTTTCTATTTAAATACCTCTATCTACTTTATTCTGGGCCATTTATTTAGTTCTACTGGAAACATTTTCTTAAAATCATGGATGGTCTTTAATTTCGAACACCCATTTTCTTCATTTAACATCCAACACTTTTTGTGCTAAGGAGATCAACAAATAGCTTTGGCATTAAAGATTTATAGAATCAAATAACTGTAGGGCTGTAAGAGACCTAAAGAAGTCATCTAGTCCATCCCCCTGTGCTGAGGCAGAGCCAAATATACCTAGACTATCCTTGACAGGTGTTTGTCTAACCTGTTCTTAAAAACCCCCAATGATGAGGTATTCCACAACTTCTCTTGGAAGCCTATTCCGGAGCTTAAGGACCCTTATAGTTGGACAGGTTTTCCTAATATCTAACCTAGGGCCTTATCTACACTGCCACTTTACAGTGCTGAAACTTTCTTGGTCGGGTGTGAAAAAACACACCCCTGAGCGATGCAAGTTTCAGCGCTGTAAAGTGGCAGTGCAGACAGTGCTACAGTGCTAGGAGCCACTCCCCTCCCGGAGGTGTGGTTGTTTTTGTTTTTTGTTTTTTTTAAACACCAATGGGAGAGCTCTCTCCCAGCACTGGAGCCGCGACTACACAGCCGCGGTAGTGCTTTAACGTGGGTAATGAAGACATACCCTAAATCTCCCATGCTGCTGATAAAGCCTGTTACTTATTGTCCTTCCTTCAGTGGATATGGAGAACAAATTGATCACTGTCCTCCTTTATAATAGCTCTTAACAATTTGAAGACTATCCAGTCCCTCCCTCAGTTGTCTTTTCTCAAGGCTAAACATGCCCAGTTTCCTAACCTGTCCTTATATAAAAGGTTTAGAAAACCTGACCTAATCTTTGTAGCTTTCCTGTGGACTCTCCAATTTGTCCACAATTTTTGTAAAGTGTAGCAACTAGAACTTGACCCAGTGTTCCAGCTGTGGTCTCACCAGTGGCAGTAAAAGCAAGACAGTTACCTTCTGTGTTTTACATACAGGACTCCTGCTAATACACCCCACAATATTAGCTTTGTTTCATAGCTGCATCACATTGTTGGCTCATATTCAATTTGTGATTCACTATAACCCCCAGATCCTTGTCAGCAGTACTACTGCCCAGCCAATTATTCTCCATTTTGTAGTTGTGCATTTGATTTTTTTCCTCCCCGAGTCAAGTACTTTGTACTTGTCTTAATCAAATTTGGTGTTGATTTCAGACCAAAGATGTAGTCCATGGGCATGATTTTCAGTTATGTTAAGCACCTCCAAGTAGCTGCAGCCTGTGGGTGCTCAGTGCTTCTGAAAATCAGGTTGGTGGCTACAAAAAGCACTGACAGATGGTATGGTTGAGATCTGCAATAAAAACAAATGGATAAACAGCTGGTGTGCTGCCTGAGAATGCAAGTAACATGAGGATTGGCTGTCTTTTGAGTGTGTTTAGTGGGTATGATTTGGGATTCTGACTGAATACTGAAGTAATCTGAGCCACAAAATTTTGTTTCTCAAATTGGTCTAATTTTTACTAATGCAATAGACTAATTTTGTTTAATAAAACAAGGTTTCTGGTTTTCCTTTAAATTTTAATAAGGGGCCTCTGGGCTGGTTGAAAGAGTTGGCTTGATGGCAGTGGTGCTCAAAGTCTGCTATTTAGCCACAAAACAGTTATAGCACAGACAGCAATGCCAGCTTCCCCCACACAGTTCTGTTAACATGCCTCAACCCTGACCTGGAGGGATGTCCCATGTTGCTTCAGGCCTTGGCAGCTCTGTTAGTGTTAATTTTAGTGGTTTGTGACATGTACCTGTAGACTGAGACCACCAACTTGTTTCATATTAGCTACCAGTATCTGGATTTGGAAAACTTGTCATCTCCATATTTGTTCCATAGTTTCTTATCAGTACCATTGGAACATTAAATTAGCACGTGTGTCTCTGCTAGTTTCCTTTGAACTAATCTGAAAATAGCTTTTTTTTTTTTAAAGGAGCTAAAGATGTAAATCTAGTATTGTTACTGTTCTGCTTTTAGTTCAAATCATTGTCTAGATATGGTTAATTGTCAGGAAAGTGGTGGTCTTTTGTGTGAAAGTGCTACAACATAGTTGAGTTATTTAAGGATAGCGATGGTCTTAAAGTTGGGTTTCCTTGCTTTTGTATCACAGTCTGACATTTTAGTGTTTCTGCATGTGGCTTATTTTGTTTTCTGTAGTGCCAACAGTCTGCCAGGTGAGTCTACAAACACAAAAGAAGGCATAGCCCTTGCCCTGGGGCATCTTAACTCTAAAACTTTTTATTGTGTTTCCTTCTCTGCCGGCTCATACGCTGCCTCTGCTCGTTATGGGCAAAGTAATATGAAAATGAATGATTCTTGTAAGCTTCACTGCTGTCTCCTTCCCCCAAAAAATCAGCTATGAATCAACTGGCAAATAAGAATCTGGTTGGATTAATATTGCTGGCAAAAGCCCATAGCAAGGCCCTCTTGTACAACTTTCAAACTTCCAAATAGTGAATGAGAAAGGAGCCTCTAAGCTTTTCCTTGACGTAGTGAAGTTTTCTATCCTCTTATTGTAGAAGGGGAAATTGAGGCGTTAAATGACATGTCCATGTTCAAGGTAACACAGCAAATCTGAGACCGCATCAGGGCTGCTATATTCTATTGCTGATTATTTCCTTTTCCAACAACTTGATAGCCCTCAAGTTTGACTTAACTCTGCGAGAGGTGGGAGTGGGATTCACAAGTCTCCGTTAAGAAATAAGAGTGAAAAAAGTGTACTCTTCCAAATATATCCAAACCCCAAGGTACATTTTCCTGGGGGGCGGACACACTGGAATTCTAACTATAAAGTAGCAGCTAAAATATATATTTTATTTTTTCTAAATATTGGTATTCTGGAGTGAGGTTACATTTTGTGCTCTTTTACGTTTTTAATTTTATTACAGTAGCCTGAAGAAAGTTTCAGAAACAAAAAAAGTACCTTGTTTTGAGTGCTGGTAAGCAATATGATCTGAAGGAATGAGTATGGATTGGGGAGTCAAGATGTTTAGAGTTCTAATCCTAGTTTGGTTACTGACTCTTAATGTGGCCTTAGACACAGAAAAACTGAAGCACAGAAGAGAATGTCTATCTGTACAAGGAACACTTCATACTTACCTACTTTTTAGAAATTTTAAGGGTTGGCTCACTTCTTATGGTGCTTTGAACTTAATGCCTTATATAAAATTTTTAAAAAGTATTCAAACCATTTAAAATTACATATTTCAGGGAAAATTAACAGTAATAAAACTGATTTCACATGCGGTCAAACAGCAACGAAGCAAGAATCCGAGATGGCAGAATGGATCCGCCTTGTGAAATGGGTTTTCATGGTCACTAAGGTTGTACTGTTATTGAACACTTATATAAAGGAAGTTCATTTAGAGAGGATGAAGATCGTGCACAAAATAGCCTTTTTGGAAATGGTAGTATTTTTCTTCTTGACATGTGCAGATCATATACTGCTTTTGAGGGTGAGAGGATATGTTCTAACAGATGTAATGATAAGCACAGGCAAGCTACTCCATTTAGGTGCTGCTGAGGCTGATAGGCCTAAAATTAGACCTGCCAGCTTTGTTTCTTGGGCATGTGTGCACATGCTGTTCTTGTTGAATAAAGATTTTGTCTTCATAAACTTCCATTAAAATAGAATGGAAACAAGATTATAACATCTGACACTTGACTTCCCATGCTGTCAGTTTCATACACTGTTAACTACTGTACATGTTTACTTTGCAGCTTAGTAATGCACATTTTAACTACACTTTTTCCTATGCAATTTAGTTGATACGTCTTGAATACTTAAACTGAAAGTTCAAAATGTTATGTGACATCAGACAAGGTAGAGTGATGACTTTTGTTGTGCACAGTTGGCTCAGTTTTCTGGGAATTGCAGGGCTATTGTTGGTGATTCAGCACAATCCTGTTTGTTCATCTAAACAGTTGTAAAGTGAAGAGATTCAGCCACACTAATCGAGGTGGTTTTTGTTTGTTTTTTAAGCTCTAAACTGTAGGAACATCAATTTGTCATCTTTTCTCTTTTACAGGCATATACACTTACAACACTATGAATGTTATGAAATGCTTTCCTTCTTGGTTAAATAAGTCTTAAAACTTCAAGAAAACAGAGTAGTTATCAGGAGGCATAATGGCTCTTAGTAGGTAAAACAGAGAGAGCCCCTTTTAAGTCACCTGATAGAATCCAGCCCCAATTAGTAGAGAGAGCTCTGTGGTGGCCTGTATGAAATGGTTTGGTGATCTTTCTAGTTTATAGTGGGAAGCTATCCACATTACAAAATTACCACAACTGTCTCCCCTTTTGGCAGATAATTGAATAATTAACAGGTTTGGAAACCATCTACACTTTCTGTATCATGGCTGAGACGCACACACTGGTGAGGCAGCTCGGGGAATCTTGTGCTGCCATGTGTTGTTCATAATCTTTGAATCGTTAAAACTTCATTCTCCAGATATGTCAGCCTGGCTTCTACAGTTAGTACACTTACAAATTTAAGCATTTAGTTATTGAAATCTCATGGTTAGAAA
Organism: Mauremys mutica; assembly: GCF_020497125.1. Taxonomy (NCBI): domain Eukaryota; kingdom Metazoa; phylum Chordata; order Testudines; family Geoemydidae; genus Mauremys; species Mauremys mutica. The sequence continues at coordinate 292,999,294 of NC_059073.1, read as the reverse complement.
CCCATAGCCTTTACAGTAATCTTCACTTCTTGTATGCTACTTTAGTAAATGGCTTAAATGGTTTTATTTGGTTATTTACCAGGCTAAATTGAGACCACCAGCACCTGATATGTAGGTAACAGAATGGTTTAACAAAGAATAGAAATACTTGTAGGAGTTCTGACTGCTGTGTAACTATTATGGCTTCATGAACTTCTCACGGTACTCTATATATACGCTCCTGGGGGAATTCTGCACTATTGCACATGTGCATACTTAATGAGCCCTGCATATTTTTAATTTTTTGTGCAGAAAAAAAGCTTCTGCCATAATGTTCTTGCACTTCCACGTTTTGCCCACCAGATGGCGCTGTAGCAATAGAAGAAAGCAGCAGCTGCCCACCAGTTAGGGAAGAGAGAGAGCCTGCCTTCTTAATAGTGGGCCAGGTTAGGAGACAGGCTATGGGGAGACAGTGTGGGGTGCTGGGGGTGGGGGTCAGACAGGCTCATAAGGGCTAGTGAGGGAGGACAAACTGGGGCAGGGGCTGAATGGGAGTGGAGGCACAGGGCCACGGCGGGAGGGAGGTTCAGGGCCACATGGTGATGAGGGAGGGAGTACAGAGCTACATAGGAACAAGGGATGGCTGGGTGGGGATACAGGGACATGGGGAGGCACATAGGGGCATAAGGGGGTGCAGGGCCACATGGGGATAGGTGTCTGAGTGGGGGTGGAGGGACACATGAACGGGGTGCAAAGACACATGGGGACAGGCAGATATGCCTGACAGAATGGGAGAGGCTACGGGTCGGCCAGAGTCTACACGGGGGAAGCTCCCTAGCAATCCCTCCCCTCCCCCCCAAAAATAACCCTGTTCCATACTTTTCCCACCCATACCTAACAACCCTCCCAAATTCACACCCAGGCTCCTTCCCAGCAATTTACTTCCCTGTCCCACAGCTCCTCCATTACCCATGAGTCCCCCAAGCCTTTGCACTGCTTCTGTGGGGTTTGGGGAATATGGTTCTGTATTGTAGTTTAAGAGTTCTGGATTAATATGCCCAGTAAGGAATCTATTTGTCAAAAAAAAATTCCTGAATCTTTTTTGCTGTCTGTATTGTTAAAGACATACTTGATGACAGGTCTTTTGAAATAAATGACCAAAAATAATTGAAATTGGTGTGATTATATTGTGTTACTTTTGACAAATAAAATACGCATAATTTTAAAATATTGTGTGCAGAATTTTTAATTTTTTGGCACAGAATTCCCCCAGAAGTATATATAGGAGTCTGGCTAGACAGAAACAGTGGAAGAAATAAGGCATTCTGGTTGGGTATTATATCAGTTGTTCACCAGGTAAATGGCTCAATGATTAGTCTGTTTACTGACCAACTAACAATAGCCTTTCAGATTATGTATGAACTGGTCATGCACTGAAGTACTGTGCCTGGGGAAATAAATATATCCTGGAGAAAAATTACCTGATTGTAGATTGTTGCAAAATTGCAGAAATTTGGTCTTCTGGGTATATTTTTCCTGATTGTGCATGAACACACTAAAGGTTAGTGAAGAGATGCAACTGGAAGAATTAATGTGGTATTCACAGGGTAACTCTTTTGCGAGAGGAGTAGACTGTTTTCCTAGTGAGTTGTATATATCTGAGAGCCGGAATTAGCCTTAGAACTCGATTTGATTTCTATCTCTAATGAAGTATTTAATCCTTTTCTGAAGAATATCGAATCCAGTGAATTAATAACGATCCACAGATACTTGCCAACTCTTAGACTAAATCTTAAAGTACAGACTATTGTGCATCAGTTTAAAGCAATATATTAAATAAACAGGAAAAAAAGATTTCGTAAATGTGGTTGACTGTAATGACTATTCTAACATAGCTGCTCTTCATGAAGTTAGATGACTGTTAAAGAACATAAAATCCATGACTGTAAAAACTAATGAATAATGAAAACCCCAAAATAGACAAATGTCCACTCTTTGCGGCTGTATTGAGCTGTATTACAGAAATACATACCTTATCCCCTCTCGTGGATTATGGCAGTATGGTTTATTTGGGATTGAAAGCATAGTCCCTGAGAACTAAAACTGAGTTTTGTTTATGTATTTTAAAGATTATATGAGTCTAAAAGCTAGCGCAAAAAAAAAAGTGCCCTGAAGCTTGCTGGAATTGGTCTTAGATAGTGTAGTTCCTTTGGCAATTCATTCTCCCCCATCTCCAGTAAGTATGTGTTTGTGTCTTTCAGTATGTTCAGGCAGATGCTCCAACCAATAAAACATTGGCTGGGCTGGTGGTGCAGCTGCTGCAGTTCCAGGAAGATGCCTTTGGGAAACATGTCACCAATCCTGCCTTCACCAAACTTCCTGTGAGTATTTGAATGCCATGAGCGACTGCCATTATAGCAGTAATACTTCATTCTTGTTCATCCAATATTTTTGTTGCCAAATGACACAATGGCACACTTCCAGCTGAGAAGGTAGATCTGTGGCTGTTCTACAGTCGCTGCCAGTGCTTAATGCAGATGGATGAATAGCTTGGTCCTCCTGTCTTGTGAAACAAGCTTCAAGCTATAAACATCCTGCCATTTCAATATTCAGCAGCTCATTTGAAAGTGAGGAATGGTTTTAATTTTCCAATGGCATAGTAATTTTTGTAGGGTCAAATCTGGGAATATTTACTGTAACTTGCATTTGATCTTTATCAGAGAAACCCAGCAATACTGATAACTTTATAAGTTTCAACTTTGGTCAAAAAATTTTCACCAGATTCCATAGCTTATTCCTCATAATTATGGCTATGTTTTAATTAGACGCTATTAAATTGATACAATCAATCTGAAAATCACTCATCTGCCCAGAAATTGTTTTTCCTGATCGCATTGCAAATAGCACTTTAATATTACTGTCAGTTTTTCTTAGCATGTGCGCAAGGTGCCTCAGGTGGCATGTTTCCAGGATTCATCACCAAATTTGGTCCACTGGTTGGATCATGAGTTTCCCCAGCTTGGGCCAGATACTGATGGGGAGTGCGACATGAACACTGATCCATGCCCCCCATTACTGTCACTGAAAGATTATAAGGAAAACCTTTATTTTTTCTAGTTGGTTTACAAAGTGCACTTGATAGCACTTCTTGCATGGAGAATTTCACTGTTGCTTTTATATAATTAGTTTCTTCTCTGTGCTGGCCTTGCACATCGAAATGAGAGAGGGAAAAATACTTTTTAAAAATTAGGAAAACTAAATTGCAAAATCATAATAATCTGGGGGAATATAAAGGGTAAATGTAATGGTCAAAGCTAATTCTACTTTGGACTTAGGTAGTGTGTTTCATCTAAAACTGTAGCAGATTTACAATTCATACCTTGGAAAAGAACCCATTTTGCAAGCAGGCACTCTTGTCTAGATTTCTCACGCACACACGTGTACACACACCCTCCACGGAGTAGAGCTGCTGTGTAACTCAAAGATTATGAATAAAGTAGGTTGTAGTGTTTAAGCTGGATGGTGTCACAAACTGTTCTAGAGTTCTATAGGTTTTGGTTTTGTTTTTAAAAAAAACCAAACCAGGATTCAAATGAAGTGGTTTTTTTTAAAAGAAAAAGCATTTCTTTGCTTTAGTGCAAGTCTCTAAGACTCGAACACCTTTCTGATTTAAACAATATGTGACTGAACTGTACATTTAAGCCTTTTATTTACCTCACCATTCCTCTTTATGGAGTTTCCAGTGACTTGAAATGTAGAATCATGTGATATCTCTTAAACTTGTTTATAGATTCATAGACTCTAGGACTGGAAGGGACCTCGAGAGGTCATCGAGTCCAGTCCCCTGCCCTCACGGCGGGACCAAATAGTGTCTAGACCATCCCTGATAGACATTTATCTAACCTACTCTTAAATATCTCCAGAGATGGAGATTCCACAACCTCCCTAGGCAGTTTATTCCACTGTTTAACTACCCTGACAGGAACTTTTTCCTAATGTCCAACCTAAACCTCCCTTGCTGCAGTTTAAGCCCATTGCTTCTTTTCTATCCTTAGAGGCTAAGATGAACAAGTTTTCTCCCACCTCCTTATGACACCCTTTTAGATACCTGAAAACTTCTATCATGTCCCCTCTCAGTCTTCTCTTTTCCAAACTAAACAAACCCAATTCTTTCAGCCTTCCTTTATAGGTCATGTTCTCTAGACCTTTAATCATTCTTGTTGCTCTTCTCTGATACATTATGTTCTTACAATATGTAAGAATCCTGTGCCGGGGGGCTTGGGGAAGAGTGCTGCATTATACATCAAGAATATATGCACTTGTTCTGAGATCCAGAAGGAAGTGGGAGGCAGATCAGTTGAGATTCTCTGGGTAAAGATAAAAGGGCTAAAAAATAGGGGTGGTGTCATGGTAGAGGTCTACTATGCACCATCAAATCAAGAAGAGGCGGTGGATGAGGCATTTCTAGAACAAATAACAGAGGTATCCAAACCCCAAGACCAGGTAGTAATGAAAGAGTTTAACTACCCAGGCAGCTGTTGAAAAAGTGATACAGCAAAACATAACATTTCCAGTAAGTTCTTGGAATGTATTGAGGACAATGTTATGTTTCAAAAAGTGGAGGAAGTAATCAGGAAGACAGCTATTTTAGACTTGATTCTGACAGACATGAAGGAATTGGTAGCGAATCTGAAGATGGAAGGCAATTTGGGAGAAAGTGGTCATGAAATTATAGAGTTCATGATCCTAAGGAAAGGAAGAAATGAGCGCAACAGAATAAGGACAATGGACTTTAAAAAAAACAGGTTTTAACAAACTCAAAGAACTGGTAGGTAAGGTCCGGTGGGAAGAAAATCTAGAGAAAAAAGGAGTTCAGGAGATCTGGTAGTTTCTCAAGCAGACAGTATTATACACACAACTACAAACTATCCTGAGATGAAGAATGGAAAAGGGTCACTATGGCTTCATGAGGAAAATCAAATTTAGATTAGATTTAGATTAGATATTAGGAAAAACTTTCTAACTATAAGGGTAGTTAAGTTCTGGAACAGGCTTCCAAGCGAGGCTGTGGAATTCCCATCGGAGGGTTGGGTTTTTTGTTTTTGTTTAACTTTGGCAAACACGTGTCAGGGATGGTCTAGGTTTACTTGATCCTGCCACAGCACAGCGGGCTGGAGTTGATGACTCGCCAAGATCTCTTCTAGCCCTACATTTCTGTGATTCATTAGAACATCGACTTCCACATAAATATGAAAATACATATCAAAGTTGGCCTTTGAGCCCCCGATCTGTGGGAAATAGAAATATAAAGGAATGGAATGTATTAAGATGAAATTTAGGATGCATCTGATCTCTCTGTGTGTTTACAATTAAACTGTTTAATTTTGAATGTGTATTTGTTTTTGTTTTTTTTACTACTGGGAATGTTTTTAAGTGAGTGAAGAGTAAAGCTTTATAAAGTAAGCCCCAGATGAAAATGGAATGGTACATTTGTGAGTTCGTTGGATTTGTGTTCTGTACAGAGTTGTGTACATTTAATGATGCAAAGCGTATCTTTGCTATCATAGCATTGACAATGTCACTTTTGGTTCGCACTTCTGTCTCCTGATTCTAGGCCAAGTGCTTCATGGATTTTAAAGCTGGAGGTACATTATGTCATATTCTTGGTGCTGCTTACAAGTATAAGAATGAACAGGGCTGGTAAGTTTTTACTTGAATTTATACACCTTCTGCATGAAACTAAACAAATGAAATGCCTATTCAAACTACTTGCAATTTAATACACTTCCTTGAAGAGTTGAGTGGGAAAGGGAGTTGAGAAGAGGAATAAATTTTTCTAGCTGATGCTCTATTTAAAGTTATTTAAAGGCGAGAAGTATTGTGAACTGATGGCTGTAGCTTCAGGGTGGGAGTTAGGATCTCCTGAGTTTATAATCCCATTTTTGCCATTTATTTGGTGTGTAATATTGGCCAAATAGCTGAATCTCTCTGTGCCTCAGTTTCCACATTTGTAAAATGTGGATTATTCTTTCTTGTGTCCTAGGATATTGTTAGGATTAATTAATGTCTACAAATACAAAGCACCACATAGATACTAATAAATAGAAAATGCTTTGTAACTGTTCATCTGTGTTCATAAATAAAGAATGCAAGTTTCATAAAACCACTGCCTATATAAATATTGATGTGTTCAAAACTGTCCATTTGGAGTCCAGTGGTGTTTATCATGTGTACATTATAATTCAGATGTCTTTTCCCAAGAGGGGACGTTACAAAATAAGTAAATTATTATCATTGAGAAAATTGCAAAATCTCCAATTGGGAACTAAAAATAGTCAATATAAAAGAGCAATAACTCAGTTAAAAATAAGGCTGAAATTTCCCCTTCATTTATGTAGTTATTTTTCAAATGCTATGAAGGCCCGTGAGTGTACCTGGGTTCAGATTACCCCCTGAAGATCAAATCAAAAGGCAAAAATAAGCCCTGTTTTAGTATTATTTTTGTAAGGTAGATGGTGCTGTGCCCCCTAATGGCATTTGCAGGACATGAAAGAATAAGAAGCTGCCATAATTTAACTATTGGCAGTCCCTTCTCCCTTTCCTACAATGCTAATACCCAGCCACAGACAACTGCTGCTTGAGATATTCTGAATAGTATGTCTTTCGGGGGCTTTGTGTTTCCTCTGAGTCTCAATGGAAAAGCACCTCAGCTAGCTCCTACACAGTAAATATTATTTTCTTTTCAGACAAACTTATTTCCCAGTTACAGAAATCTGAGAACAAAACTCTGACATTTGGCCACATCCTCTCTCCTCCCTCTCTTGCTGATCTCTCAAAACTAGCTGGTAGTGTCTTGTGTGTGTATGCATGTGGAGTGGGGAAGGAAATGATACTTGAGAATTTAACATTGAGGATCAGATGTAGAACCTGGAATGTTCCCTTCACTGACTTCACCAAATAATATGATGTGCCTGATGCATGATTCTTTGTTTTTTCAATGGTATGCATTGTCGCTCTTGGTTAACCTGTTTGTGAATGATCTGTCTTATAGGAGAAGTACCTTTCCTGGTCATAATAGGTATGTCTGAAAAATGCACTTATCCAGTGCAGCTGGACGTACCTTATCATTGTAATTCAAACAGATGTTCTCTAAAGCTTGTTGCTCTAGACTTAGTTTCTAGAAATAATTAGTTAAACAAGAAGATAGGAGGACCTCCTAGTGATCTTTTAAGTGACTTTTTTTTTTTAATTGCCCAGTACAGTATATGCTGCTCTTTATATGTTAAGAAATAACGAGTGCTTTTAGGGAAGGTTAAATAAAATTATGGTAAAAATGTGAATGTATGAACAAAGTGAAATGAATCCTTAGTGTTGACTTGAACCAAAATTTTCAAACATGGTTGGTTAAAGCTAAGCACCTAAATAAGTGACCTGATTTATAGAGATGTTTAAGCCTTAACATGTGTTTTGAAAATGGTTGAAATAGTAGAGTCTGAGTCTGAAAATGCTTGTGAACATGATTGGTATTTTAATTTTCTTTGTGTCCACTTTCCTAATGCTTAACTTTGTCTCATTAATCTCAATCAGAGCAGCTATCAGAAGATCACATTTTGACCAAAAGATTGTGAAATGATGTCAGTATGTGTATATTGGGGCAAGATTTTTTAATCAAGGCAGTTAGAATAATACATTATAGATCATCAAGCTCGCCTTCTACCAGTCCAGAAGTGTTCCATATGCAACTTTTTAAGATTTCTTGTTCTGTCAGTCACTTTAAGACTTTAAGATGACATTTATGTTGACATGTAATATTGACATTTAAATATAGAGAACTTTACGGTTGAAAGACAAGCATACAAAAATAAGTGATTGCCCTTAACTTCTTTCTGTTATGTTGGGCATTACAACAAACTCAGTCCTCTGTGAACAAAATCCCATATCACTGGCTGAAAATCGAAACCACTAGGGAAAGAAACAACCTTTCACAAATGTGAATGTCTAGTGATGTGCACCTCTCTGGTGTATTATAAAGATCCCCCCATGTGGAGGACCATATGTGCTGCAATACTTAAGGGCCTCAGATAGATAAAGGTAAAGTGGTAGCTGTAATGCCCTTGCTTAGATTAGTAAATTAACATAAAATTACATGAGATTGTGAGGTTATAAATATTTAAGTTAATGTGAGCTTTTGAAATTGTAAAATTCAAACTTGCACATCAAGATGTGTAAAACTGAATTTAATGTCATTACATATTTACGAGCTGTAACAATCTTAGGTGTTTTGTGTATTTTAAGTATACTGCCGCTTACTACACTTTGTACACTAACAACCACTTAATCCCTTTTATTGTGTGTAGTACTATGCTTGGACAGAAAGTCATACACCCCAACTAAGAACCTGATACTGAATTCTTTATCAGCAGCTTTGTTTCTAATCCTTCTGGTTGCCAAAGTGAAGCTCACAACCACTTACTGCAGATAACCACACTGCTAGCATTTAACAAATTAATAATGCAAGGTGAATTGTTGGAGATCAGAAACTCCTGGAGCCTGTCAAATTGCAGGCTCTTGTTGTATCTAAATATATATCCTAACCTTTAAAATTCTTTACAGCTGTCACCCAAATCCTTAGTATTGAGGTGGGAAAGTAAATCATTTTAGATTTGAACGAATCCATCCCATGACTTCAGAAAGATGTCACATTACTGTGTCTCTGCATCATTAGATTAATAACTTGGGTTATTATAAAAGATTTCCCACTTAACAATAGGCCAAGAATCACATTCCAGTGTGAGGATGGATGTAATACATTGTTTCAATTACATCTACAATATGTATTCCTGCGTGGAATAGTGTTTTTTTTTTCAGATGTGCCTAGTTCAAAAAAGCATAGTAGTGGATTTAATAAGATGTGCTGTGTGCTTCTGAGGTTAGAATGTAGGCCTACAACTGATTGCTCAACATAACCAATAGACTAGTGAATGCAACAGAAATATAAATAGAAAGCAGTGTTTAAAGACATAAACATTGATTTGTCTGTGCTCCCAGTGCTGTTGTCTCTTGTCGGCTGCTGATGCCATTGTGAGCTCTGTCTCAGTAAAAGCAAATGACATTCTCAGCTGCTTTTAATTAATTGCTGTTGTCTGAACTCTCTAGAGAGTATAGAAATGTAGTTAATTGGCTACCTGTCTTGCTCCAAGGTTTTGTTGCTAATCATGTTGGATAATAGAACTTCAGCCTTGGATTCCATTGTGCTACTAAGAGTTTACAAATCAACTGCATTTTGTTGATTGGGATTGACTGATCCTTTTTTACTAAGTGGAGCAAGAGTAACATGGTTGAACCATTTCTATTGTGCTCTAAAACTCTGTTAATAATTTATGTTCATGCATGCAGATACTGTAAGAATCCGTTCTCTGTTAATATTAAATATACCAATATAATTTGTTAGAATGTGCATAGTTTTAAATATCACTTCTTGGTCAAAACCAAATATAAAAAAGTCTAAAGATTCTTTGCTGTTGAAAATAGGCAAGTTGAAGTCTTTAATATCTTTCAATCATTTTCCTCATTTACAGGCGGAGGTTTGATCTGCAGAATCCATCGCGAATGGATCGAAATGTGGAGATGTTCATGAACATTGAAAAAACACTAGTTCAGGCAAGAAATTTTATAACCGTAAACATTTTCTGTTTTGTCTTAATGTATTTTCCACTTTCTTTGGGGAAATGACCTTCTAGCTTTTAGGTCCCTTAGAGGTGTGACCTGCATAAGAATTCCAAACTTTGTACCTTTCTTGAATTTGTTTAAATGTAACTTTTCTCTTTTTCAGTCTGATCTTCCTTTCTTCCCATTGAGAATCTCTGAAATTAGTTAGTGTGGTTGACTAGGGGGAATACTTAGTACAGAGAAACCTGATAGGGTGGGGAAATAATTTTGAGCTTTAAAATTGTTAGACAACTATTTTTTAACTTTAAAATAAAATTGAGCATATACAGTCCAGTATCTTTAACAGGTTAAAACATTGTGCTTTAGAATTTAGGAAATGAAGAAGTTGTAAACATTTGTGAAACAACTATTCTTACAAAAGCCTGGCCACTTACGTTAAGGCAAAAAGTGAATTTACTGCTCTTGAAAGGTGCTGGGTTGTCAGGGCAGGTGTAGAAGTACATTATGAGCAGCAGCAATAGAAACTTCAACATCCCACCAATGTGCCTCAATCCTGACTTGGAGGGGCCACCTTGAGGAGTGTGCAGATAATTAATTTTGTTCATCAAAGTCCAGCAAGGGTGAAAGTTCTCGTTTTGTTTCTGATGAGAATACCTCTCCACTAGTAAATGGACTGAAACTCCAACTCATTTGTCTGAGCCACAGAACAGCTATCATATGGTAGCAGCTCATTCCTCTCCAGAGTCAAATTTGAACCATTGACCTAGAGGTGGAAAAGCGCTGTATATCCCATAACTCATCCCTTGTCCTTGTGCCATTGCAGTGATCTACTCACTTCCCCACCAGAGCAGGTCAATTTAAAATTAAGTTTATTATTGTGTCAGTGATTGTTTCCTATGATAATCCATAGGGTCTAGGCCAATACTCTTGCTTGTACTACTTTCAAGATGTACTTTTAAAGTATTTAGCAAAATCAGAAACAGGAGGGAAAGAACCCAAAAAGTGAACTCTTCTTTGACATTTTGGAATAAATTGTTTTGCTGTGATTTGATAGCTGTATATTCACTTTATTTTAAAATAAACATTTAGTATGGCTAAACCCACTGTGCTAGGTAATGTAGAAATCTGTAGACCCTAGTGCTGTAGGGTGAGATGCTAGTTTGGATGTATCGAACATGGTGTTTAGTTTTCCATTTACAGTAGCATGCTCAGGACTTGATCCAAAGCATAGTGAAGTTGAGAATCTTTCCATTTTCTTCAATGAACCAAGAACATGCTGGTGCACAGAACTCAGGTGTGGTGAGCAGGGCAGCCACCCAGGGTGCAAAAAAATGGGCAGCGTGGGGAGTGTCACAGGGTCACATGTCTTGTTGTGTCCCTCCTACCCCCCCGTGCCCCATTTCTGCCTTCCATTTAGCACAGGGGTTTTCAAACTCTGGGATTGGAAGTTGGTGGGAGCCCAGCAGGCCTCCTTGCCCTGCTCCCTGAGCCAGGCTGCCTCTGCACAGCTGGATGCTCCCCAGGCAGAGCTCCATCCACCGCACTCTTGCCTGTCCCTACCCGTGGAGCCCAGCACTGGCCGGTGAAATCCTCTGAAGCCATCCCCTACCCGTGGAGCCCAGCTGCCATGAGATGTTCCCCTAGGCACTTGCATACTGCTGCCCTGACACTACTGGAGCATCTCATGGCAGCTGGGCTCCATTGGCAGGGACCAGCTCCTGGGGTGGTGCTGGGCCCCTTTAGGGGAGAGGCGGAAGCATGTTGGGGCATAACTCAGAGCAGTGCTGCCCACCCTGCCTGGGGAGTGCCCATCTGTGCAGAGGTGGTGCAGCTCAGGGAAAAGGGCAGAGAGGGCTGCCGGGCAGCCAGCCAGTGCCCCAGCTCACACCAACTTCTGATCTAACAGCTCCTGGCAGGAGGTAACAGTTCTCAAACTATAGGGCATACCCCCACAGTTTGAAAACCTCTCTGCTACATGGAAGGCAGAAATTGGGAGGGGGGGGGCACATGACCCCATGTCCCCACCCACCCACACATCACCTCTAGGGGGTGCAAATATGCTTGCTTGCCACGGGCACTAAAATGCCTAGTTAGGCTCCTCACAGAACCTTTGCATTAGTGTTTGTCAAGCAGTAATGTTTAATGCAGTAATTAATCCCTGATGGGTTCATGCCTTTGATCCACTAGTTTCTGATTTAAAGTTTTGTCTTTTCTCCTCTAGAATAATTGTCTGAGCAGACCAACAATCTACCTCATTCCAGATATTGAATTGAAGTTGGCTAATAAACTAAAGGACATTGTCAAACGTCACCAGGTAACAGATGTTTGTAGCAGCCTTGCATTTTTGTAGGTTACGTTTTTGCAGCTGTTTATAAAGGACAACTGTAGAGATATTACTTTAGAATGAGCTTCCAAAAATTAAATAGTATAGAGAAGCAATGGGCAACCAGTGTCCTGGGACTGCATTAGTCTTTCCAGATCATTTTATTTGGCCTGCCAACAGTTAACACATGACTTATTCTGCTGTGACATTTATTTTTATTGCTCAACTTTTTTGCTGTGATAAACATTCTGAGAGTATAAAATGCTTGTTTTAGTGTGGAAGACTGATCACTAGGGGGATTCAATACCCTGAAACAGCACGTCTGTATCCACTGCACCACAAGTGTGGTGGGAAGTGGTGTGTTGACAAACCCGTGGCTGATACTTTTGTCTTAATTTTATCACGAGTTAAAAAAAATTATAAAGAAAAGTCTTTCATGAACAGTGGGAGCGTGAATATCTTTTTACTGAAAATGGACATAAGCCTCAGTGCCTCATTTGTTTGCGAGTCATGGCAGTGACAAAAGAATACAACTTAAACCATTTCTACAGCACCAATCGCAATGCCGAGTATGACAAATACACTGCTAATAGTCGATGTGAAATGTAAATGAAAAAGGCATTTCCACTTGATGAGAAAATGGTTTAAAAAAAAATTTCAGAACAGTATATCTTTCTCAGTGTATAGTTTTGCAACGAGTTTCAGATACGCATGAACACGTGGAAGAAAAGTTAACCAAAATTATGCTCAATTGTTCTTCATTTCTTTTGACACTAGAGTACAGATGTATCAGATGCAGGTCAGATACTGATATATATCTAGACGATTTACACTAGTTTTAACATGCACGAAGAGCTTATGAAGTTAGCCTAATTACACAGAACAGGAAAGGGCCCAGATATTTTTAGTGGAGTTCAGGAGGCTGTTGCAGATTTTCAAAAAGTTGCCTGCTGTTGTTACGGACAGACCACCTACTGTGTGTACATCACAGGTCAGGTTTGCACATTTGTTGAAGCACAGTGAAGTGAATTGCCCAACACTGCACTGAATTGTTCATCAAAAGTCTGTGTGGAAAATCACTGAACTTTGATCATGTCATGAATGTGGTCATGAAAGTTACAAACATAATCTGAGGTGGCAACAATAGCAAATTTGTTGCTTTTCTCAGTGAAGTGTATGTAAAGTATGGTGACTTGGAGCCATACACTGAAGTATGATGGATGAATCATGATAAATATCTTCAGAGATTATTGTATGCAAGTGTTGTAGCTATGTGGGTCCCAGGATATTAGAGATACAAGGTGGGTGAGGTAATATCTTTTGTTGGTGGCAGAGACAAGCTTTCGAGCTTACACAGAGGTTGGTCCAATAAAAAAAAATATTGCCTCACCCATTTTGTCTCTCTTGACAGATTATTTGCACTTTGAGGGGATATTGTTTGAAAAACACTGCAAGTTCTGATACTAGAGTTTCAGGAAAAAATGGAAGATTCTGTTTTTCTGTATTATGGCATTTTTGGCTGATAAAATCTGACATTTGAATCTGAAATTGCAAGGCATGGACCAGATATGTTGGATTTCATTGCTCACCTGGGTGGTTTCTGAGTAAGCTTGAATTTTTTAAGATTCTCCTGTTGGGTTTGGATTTTGGCCACTTTACAATATGTGCTGCATTTGCATTGAAACTGCAAGCGTGCCAAGTCAGTGTTTAGCGGGTACACTACTGGCATTGAACTGCTGCGGCTTAATTTCCACCAATGTTTTAAGGATTTTGAAAGTCTTTGACCTCACCTCATCCATTTTAATGATTCATTTGCATCTGTTTTCAGTGAACACCAACTAGAACTGAGCAGACTGCAGGCTGATCCTTTTTTGAAAGAAGGATGAAAGAGGCATTCAATTTTGAAAACTGCTTTCTGAATCCCATTTCCCAAATCTGAGAAAGTGGTCACTGAAATTGTGTTCTGTGTTTGGGGCTACTTATGCTTGTGAAAGTAACTTTTCTACACTGAATCATTTGAAGTCTAAGGAAGGAACCAACTGACTGATGAAACTGTTCCCGCTTATGATATAGATGTGCCCTCCTTAGTGCACAGGCAGGCTCAAGCTTGAGTTTCCCTCCGACAGGCAAGATACTGTAACAATAATAAACAGCAGAGAAGAACATGAAGATATTTTTATTTTTTGTTTTCATTTATTAATCCCCCTCCTCTTCTGGAAACTGAAAAAAAGTTAGTGAAAGGTTTAGGTTGAATCTTCTTTTTAAAAAAAAAAAAAAAACATTCAAGGTTGTGCTAAAAGGGACTTTTATTTTGAATAACACTCTGGTTTTACAGTGTTAATACAAGGTTAACTGAATGTTAACATGTTAATTGTGGCAAACGTTTGAGTTATGCAATATATAACCTCTTTAAAAGAATGTTGGGCCCACCAAAGGGTTTTAATGTATTTTGTGGCCCTATTCTTAAAGTTGCTCATCCCTGATATAGAGAAAGGAGTGTTTTTGTGGCCAATGCACACCTGGGTAGAGGATGGTCTAGTCTAGGTTCAGTTCCTGGCTATATTAGACTTCTGTGTGTTTTTAGGCAAGTCACTTAAGCAACTATCTCAGTTTCCCTGTCTTTAAAATGGCAATAATACTTACCTTCTTCACTGGGAGGATGATGATTAACTCCTTCATGTAGAAAAAGGAGTTTGAGATGTGAAATGGGCTATGTGAGTGTAAAGTAGTAAATTTTAGGAGAATGGGATTTACTTTGCCATCTGAACAGCCTTCTGGTGGTATCTCTCTCAGGCCATGGCTACACTTGCAAATTTGCAGCGCTGCAGCAGGGTGTGAAAACACACCCTCTCCAGTGCTGCAAATTGCGGCGCTGCAAAGCGCCAGTGTGGTCAAAGCCCCAGCGCTGGGAGCGCGGCTCCCAGCGCTGTACGTTATTCCCCACAGGGAGGTGGAGTACGGACAGCGCTGGGAGAGCTCTCTCCCAGCGCTGGCGCTTTGACTACACTTAGCGCTTCAAAGCGCTGCCGCGGCAGCGCTTTGAACTGCAAGTGTAGCCTCAGCCTCATACTCTGCTCTCATCTTAAATGCGTCTCTTCTCCCATGCATAGGTCTCCTAACTTTTTTCCCTTTGCAGATGGTAGCCTTGTCTGCTGAATGCTTTGATTTATTCATCATTCTATCTCCTGTAACTTAACCATATGCTCTCTACTACCCTAGTGTCACAGAGTTTGTGGGGAGACAAGGCCCTGAACCCCCGGCTTCCTGCAATTCTCCGTGACTCTCAGCCAGGCAGTAAAACAGAAGGTTTATTAGATGACAGGAACACAGTCCACACCAGAGTCATCGGCATAAACAGGACCCCCTTAGTCAGGTCCTTCTGGGTAGTAGGGAACTTAGAACCCCGAGATTGGGGGCTCTACGATTCCCCAGCCCGCTCAAGACTGAAACTCTCCAACCCCTCCTTTCTGGCCTTTTCCTCTTTCCTAGGCTGGAGGTCACCTGATCTCTTTGTTCTCCAACACCTTTAGCTATCCACTTGCAGGGGGGGAAGGGCCCTGGCCATTAGTTGCCAGGAGACAGAGTGACGGCCATTTATGCACACTGGCCCTTTGCTCTGCAACAATCTCATCTCCTAGAGCAGGGGTCGGCAACCTTTCAGAAGCGCTGTGCCGAGTCTTAATTTATTCACTCTAATTTAAGGTTTCGTGTGCCGGTAATACATTTTAACGGTTTTAGAAGGTCTCTTTCTATAAGTCTATAATATATAACTAAACTATTGTTGTATGTAAAGTAAACAAGGTTTTTTAAATGTTTAAGAAGCTTCATTTAAAATTAAATTAAAATGCAGAGCCACCCGGACCAGTGGCCAGGACCCGGGCAGTGTGAGTGCCACTGAAAATCAGCTTGCGTGCCGCAGGTTGCCTATACCTGTCCTAGAGACTTAAGAAATGCATAGGGCAAACTGAGGTACCCCACAGTATTCAGAGGAAACATTAAGAACAGTCCCACTTTGTCACATCTAGTATCTAATTCTGTAATATATGTTTTGGAATACAGTTTGTGTGAAAAATGCTAAACAACATTTCCATTTCTGTAAATACATCTCCCTCTACCGAAGAAAAATTCCATAGATTTTGAAGAAATATATCTGTAGAGTCCGACTGTCCCTTGGGTATGATTCTGTCTGCTGTGTAGTGACTATGAGGCTCTGTGTAGTAAATTGGATAATCTTGATGTTTTTAGTGCAGAGGAAAGGCAATTTTGTATTATAAATACACCAGTCAAGCAATATGGCATCCTCAGTTAACAAATGTCTTTTTTTAAAATCAATAAACAGTTGAATATTATAATATTTAAATGGACACTATCAACTTGAAAATACATAATTTCAGACAGACATGTTTATCTTTTACAGTTAAAAGGAATACCTAAAATTATTCTGACAAAGAAGTCAGTGAAAATAGCATCTTTTATAATTTACTGTGAGCATTTGACAGAGCTTTGAATATTGTCAGTGTCATTGTTTTCTCCTTCATAGTTGTCTTTTCCCTTGTGAAACAGATCCTTTTAAACATTCAAGGCAGAGCAGAACAGCCCTTTTTTTTTTCTTTTTTTTTTCTTTTTTTTTTTAGGAACTCTTTTTTAGGTTTATTTAAAGTTCAGGACGTGCTATTTAAAGGAGGATCCATCAGAGATTGGAATTTTTGTAGTCTATTTAAAAAAAAATAAATTTGACAGTGTCACTTTAAAATTACAGTTTGGATCAAAGTGTTTATATTCAAACACAATTATGGGTATCTTCTCATAGGAATGTATACAATAGACTTTCATAGACTAAGATTTGGGAAAATGAAGAATGAGAAAAGCAGTGAGAGGAAAGAAAAGATTGAGGTGAGAAGGGGTGGTACCAGATGGAGACAAGATGGTGTGCCAGAAGCAATCCTTCTTAAAATAAAGAAAAGCATAGTTAGGGGAAGCGGTAACCTTCAAAAGATGAACAGTAACCTACTTTTCTGATACCTTTAGAACATTGGAAGTAATTGGGTTGAGCACTTAGGTTCTGGATCTTACTATATTATAAGTAAAATCACCCATTAATGTTTCTGAAGTGGAAAGTTTTTTCTGTTTATAGGAGGAAGTAATTTCTGTATAGCTGTGGATTCTCAAGCAGTGTTTCACTTTTTTCCATAGGGAACCATCACTGATGAGAAGGCAAAGGCCACCCACCATATTTATCCTAATCCTACCTCACTGGATGATGGTAAATCATACAGAGTTTGTCTGAATCTTGTAACTAAAACACTTAACTGCTAAAGTGATGGTTGCTATACAAAGCCACTAGGTAGGAAGATGCACTCAACTTAATATTGAGAGCTGTTCAGAAAGCAGTAACTTTCAAGATTTGACTTAAAATGGTTTGTAGTCCTAAGTGTCCTGCATCACAATATGGGGATGTGGGTGGGTTGGGGTACACTGAGTGTTTTTATAGATCTGGAACTGTATTTTCTGGAAAGCATATGATGATGTAGGCCTTGATGGAGTGAAAGACTGTGCTATTAGCATTAAGCGCTGGCAGTGTGCTGGGTGCTGCGTAAAACAGATTATCACATTCCATGCCTCAAAATTTATAATCTAGAGGAGAGAGATGCAAAGGAAAATCAAGACTATGGAAGAGCCAAAGGAAGGAGTGGTCATAGATGACAAAATTTTTACAAATTGGTGGTGTAAGCAGGGCTTGAGACTGAACCTACCATGGACCACCTCACCTTGATGATTTGTTTTTGCCCCTGATCTCTGGGTGATAGAGCTAATCCACACAAATTACGTATTTCAAACCATATGCAATGGGATTGTGGCTAAAACAGCTCCACATCGACACTTCCAGGACTAAGTACAAAAATGACACTGAAAATTAAGTTGCGACAGGATTGATAGTATATAAGAATAGGCAAAAAGGTTAAATGTTCTGCTTTCCTAATAGTACCTCTTAAGAAACAGAGCTAGATCTGTGGTAGAGAACACTGGAGCCAAAATAAAACACCTAAGAATTAAAAACTACTTTGTATAGTTTCATAGGGATAGAAGTGTGGTTAGCATCCTTGCTTCCCAGTGTATGTCTGCATTGGTTAAGCCACAAGTGGCAGTGAGAGCAATATCAGTGAAAATTAATGAAATGAGTGGGTTAGATAAATCAAGACCATATTGTAGTTCTAATTTAAGACTATTATCTGAAGTTTCATAGCTTATCTAGAAGCATTTTATCATGCTTGTATCGTACACCATCTAGCTAGCTATTAAAGAACCTTACTTGTTAAGATAAGACTACAAAAAGTTCCTTTTTCAAATTTCATTGTCCAATATAATTTTGTTTCTGTGGAACTGGATTTCCCTGATGCAACATATCGCAAAGAAAGATGAAATAGTGTTGTTATGCCCTGGCGCCTGATTTCCACTAGATGGGAGTGTTTAGCTCTGTGTAGACTGCAGCATGTTGTGTTTTATCCTTTTGGCATCCCTTGGTTGAATGTGTTTTGCACTCCAAGAGGCATAATGCTGGTACATAACTACCTCATTTGTGTTCAGAAGCTGTCTTTAATCCATTTGTTTCCTGAATAGGGAGGAGCGCAGTTTGACATCTGTGGCGAACTTGCAACTATGTTCTTAGATAGAGCTACATGGCTCTGTTTAAGTCCTGACTTTACTGAGCTTCAGGGACAGCTTGACTGAAATGGAGCCATGAACTCAAGAAATACTACTGCATAGTTCAGACTCGCACTCTAACCTACATTTAAAAATCATGTGATGGGTAGTATTCTCCAGATTTCTAAACACCTCTCCCCCTTCTCCAATGCCATGAGCGGGGGAGGAAATAATATTTTAAGACATCTTTTAGAAACAGCTAACATCATTCAGAAAAACCACTATTGACTCTAGTGCCAGCTACCTATCTAACTGTATTGGAACCATGCTCATGCTCTTACTGCAAGATAAGGAAAAACTCATTTCCTTTGTCCCTGGTTTGGCCAGTATCCAAGCACCAATTGTCATTACAGGTGTCTTAGTAACAACATTCTGCATGAAGGAAACAAGAACTGGATTACTAGTCTCACTAGGTCAGCATTGTCTTGGAAGTTCTGCTGAGTTAGCACACTCCTTTCCTAAAAGTTATGCCTTAAGAATTATTTTGGGGATGTTCTATGGCCTGTACTATACAGGAGGTCAAATAGATGATCACAATGGTGGCCGCTTGCTTTAGAATCTGTGAATTTTCCCTCATGTAAGGCTAGTTATTTCTCACTTCAAAACCATCTTCCTGAAAGAGGAGCGTTTTTAAGGATTGTATCAGGTACACTTTATCTAGAAGTTTAATTCCTGTGAAACAGGCTGATGGGTGTAAATCAGACTAGGGGAATGCTGACAAGGACACAGTGGGGGTGGGGAATAGATATTTTCCAATTGACAAAAAAAAACTTCTGGAGGGAAAGGGTTGGGCTTCAAACCTTACAATACTTAGAACAGATATATTTGTCCTGCGGAACTAGACTTCCTGGCTCGCTCCACCTTACTTCTGCCTCTTAAGTAGCCCCTTACTGAACCTTGTACTGCAGGAGCTGTTCTATGCTCCATACCAGGTTCTCAGCCTGGTACGTTAGAGTTAGAAACTAGCAGCAGGCAGGGAGAGACGGCCAGCTAGAAGGGGCGGGCTGGGAGAGGGAGAGTTTTCAAGGGCAGGCAAGTCTTAACCCAGCTCTACCTCCCATCAGCCAAAAATCCTCCCCCTCTTCTAGTACAGTGCCTTCAAGTGACCACTTTCAAGCCTTTACACACTGACCAGTCACCATGGTGCTAAAACTCTGGGGATTAGCCAGTGACCTCAGGGTTAAAGTCTGCAGTGCATATGCAGTGTCAGCAATGGAGACTTAAACTCTTCAAGTGAGTTTATTCTTGTGGACAAATTGGCAGTGGGTCCATTTATGAATCTATAGAGGCCTAAAAGGAATACAATAGGCCTTTGATTTAAAAAAAAAAAAAAGCGTTAAATTGTAGTGTGGCAGCAAGGCTGCTCAGATGCCCTATGTTTCCAGCAGCTCCTTACCTATCTCATTCTGCTATTCAGGACTGTGGATCTTGCATTTCTAATGGCCCACTGCAGATCTTGTCCAAAGGCCAGGAGTAGGGTTTTTAGGACAGATGCAGAGTCCATACGGAAGCTAATGGTATATTGCTGCTTACCCTGAGCACACTGTAGTTCAATTAAAGAAATGTACCTTAAAAATCAGCCTGCAGCTTCCCTGCCTCCTCTGACATTTGGTAGAGGTGACTGAACTAAACCCTGCTCTTACTGTGGCAGGGTCCCCCTGCTTGAGTTAGTCACTATCTCAGTCTGACTCTGTTTTTTCGTTTTGCAGATGAATGGTTGAGACCTGTGATGAAGAAAGATAAGCAGGTGTTGGTGCACTGGGGCTTTTACCCAGACAGGTAAAGAAAGGAGATGGGGAGAGACCCTTCATCTCTAAATCCTGAAAAAGCTTCTTAAAAAAGAGAAGTGTTAAGTCTTAGAAGTTTGAAATTGCAGATGATTTAATCCATCATTTCATACAGATGAACTGTTCCTCTTGGTTTCATGGGTCTGATTTCTTCTGATGTTAAACCACCTTCTGCTCTGCAGCTGTGATTAAGTTTAGTGAACTTGCACATTGTTATCCAGAACAAAATGGTGACATCCCAGCTTTGTATGGCCTGCAGTTGTACTCTTCTTTTCTAGTCCTACAGAATAATGCCACAGGGTCAGGCCCGGTGGTTTCATGTAAGATAAAAGTTTAAACCCTCCCACCCCTACGCCCCCTTTTCACCATTTTACACACCATCTGATTGAATTGTTTTGGGGGGGGGTTTAATGACTGTACAACACAGGCTAGAATACCCAACACACAGTGTATTGGTCTCATGCTGTATGGCCTCCTAGTGACTTAGTAATTCTTATAGTACCCAGAACTAGAGAAAAGAGATTTTGTTCACTCTAATAACACTTGAAAATTATATTGGCATAGCTGTGTGTCGGGGTGTGACTAAAACGCACCCCTCACTGACAGAGCTTTGCTGACAAAATCTCCAGTGTAGGCGCAGTTATGTTGACAGCAGATTGTTTTTGTTAATGTAGCTAATGCAGTTCAGAGAGGTGGTGTTTCTACACCAACAGAAAAACTTCTGTCACTACAGGCTGTGTATACTGTAGAGGGCTGTGCCGGCATAAGCTCCACAGTGAAGACGTAGCCTAAGACTAACATCTACACAGTAATACAGCTGCTCAGTGTGATACTGCCAGTGGTTATGGACTGGTGATATGGCACCTTTTCCTTCAATGTCTCTGATAGACCTGGTAATTTACCCTGAATCTCCTGAGTCCCAGTCCAGTGCCTTTTCATAGAATCGTAGGACAGTCCAGTCCCCTGCACTCAAGGCAGGGCTAAGTATTATCTAGAGTCTAGACCATCCCTGACAGGTGTTTGTCTAATCTGCTCTCAAAAATCTCCAGTGATGGAGATTCCACAACCTCCTTAAGTAATTTATTCCAATGCTTAACCACCCTGACAGATAGGAAGCCTTTCCTAATGTCCGACCTAAACCTAAGCCCATTGCTTCTTATCCTATACTCAGATGTTAGAGAACAATTTTTCTCCCTCCTCCTTGTAAGAACCTTTTATGAATTTAAAAACTGTTATGTCCCCACTCAATCTTTTCTTCTCCAGACTAAAGATCTATTTTTTTTAAATCTTCCCTCATAGGTCATGTTTTCTAGACCTTTAGTCATTTTTGTTGCTCTTCCCTGGACTTTCTCCAGTTTGTCCACATCTTTCCTGAAATGGTGTGCCCAGAACTGGACACAATAATCCATTTGAGTCCCAATCAGCACAGAGTAGAGCAGAAGCATTACTACTTCTGTCTTGCTTACAATATTCCTGCTAATACATCCCCAGAATGATGTTTGCTTCTTTTGGAACAATGTGACACTGTTGACTCATTTTTATTTTGTGATCCACTATGATCCCCAGATTCCTTTCTGCAGTACTCCTTCCTAGGCAGTCATTTCCCATTTTATATGTGTCACCGTCTAATCCCATTTTGTATTTTCATAGATCATAAACCCAGAACAGTCATCCAGTCTGACCTCCTGTATATCACAGGCCATTAAACTTCACCCAGCTACCCCTGTATCAAGCCCAATAACTTGTGTTTGACTAAAGCATATCTTCCTGAAATTGATTTGAAGATATCAAGAAATGGCAAATTCACCACTTCTCTGTTAATTTGTTCCAATGATTAATTGCCCTCTTTGTTAAAACCACAATTAACTATAGCTGTTAGCTGAGGATCTTTATTATTGATGGTGTGATGTAAGAGGCAGAATACAACTATATTTTCAGATCCCAGGTAGCTTTCTGTATTGGTTGTGTGTATGCTTAATGTGTTTAAAAAAAAAAAAAAGATAAACCCCACACTTTTATATACTGACCTAATTGGATTGAAAGTTATTAAATAAATATACAAACCCACCAACTTATTTCTCAAAGGCACTGTTTAGCGTTTAATTGCACCATGCTTTGTAGTCTGAATATGAGATGAAAATTTACAGTAGATAAGAATTAGTTTATAAGCATGCCCATTACAGCCATCCAATAACCAGCATGAAAGTAAGTCTAAATTTTCCCATGGAACTGTATAGATTTCAATGACAGCTTGGCGTAAATGGCCTCTGTGCCAGGAATCTGCAAACCTAAATGTAAAATTTCTATTGGAAAAAAAAAAAAATCCCTCCATAGGGCCAAAATGTCCGCTGTGATATGCTTGCAGGAATCGTTGATTTCAACAGTGGTGGTGTGTCTGTGTCCAGCAGAAGTGAATACCAAATTCGCTGGGGGCAGGGATGGGACCACACTTCCTAATTACATCTTCATTTTTCAATAAAGCATTTTTAGTACACTTTTTTTATTTTTACACCAGTTATATTCAGTTCTGTATACCAACTGTATCCATATAAAAATCGGAGCAATCCAGCCAATTAAAGTGAGAGCAGAGAAATGCTGTGGCCTGCTTGGGCTCTTTATCACATGCCTAGTGTTGATTACAAAGTTATCTGACTTTTTTTTTTTTGGTTGAACTGTTGCAAGCGGCCATTTTTTGGGATGGCACGTAATTTGGTGAAACAAGAAAATAATGGTCAGATGGATTCTGTAGAACTAGAGGCTTGTGGGAAAGATTGTATTGCTGCCCTTTATTTTCAGAGTCTAATGAATCTTAATTAAAATAGATAAGGTTAAGAAACATAGGGGCAACTTAATAAATTAATGGTGCAGAGAAATAGGAATTCACTCAGGAATTCCTTAAACACCACTGAAACCTGGAATTATCAGAAAATATATAATTTCACTGTTGTGAGCTTTTATAAATCTCTAATTCAGAAATGTGAATTTCTGTATTGCATCAGCTGGATTGAACCACTCCTTTTCCACTGCATTTTTTCAAACATTCCTCTGAGAGAAACCAGCAAATTTTCTTTTGATAGAAAATAACTTGAAACCATTCTGTCGTAGTGGTATGATTTGAACATGCTTTGATGGCTCAACAAACGCTCTTTCCAGTGATCTTTGGGATGAACAACCAAGAGGACCAATTCATTTTTTCTCTTCTGATTTCCCTTTTAGCTATGATACTTGGGTTCATGCTACTGACATTGAAGCTGAAATTGAAGATGCTCCAATTCCAGAAAAACCATGGAAGGTGAGAGCCTTTAAAAAAATTGTTCTGAAGTGCTATTTAAGTATGTTGTATCCTGAGGTGCTTTTATGGAGGGTATTTTGGAAGGATGATGCTGTAGTAGAAAGAGGGTCTGAGATATAAGGCCTTGTGTTAAAGGCCTGGTATGAGCCTGAGGCTAAAAACTGAGTCTGTGGATTTATTAAGCAATTCGATCAGAGCCTGCTGTATGGGCTCTCTGGCCAGAGTCAGTACAGCACGCAAAAAGAGCACACGCACGCAGCCAAACATCTAACGACAGATGCATGTGCATGCAGTCTTTCCCACTTACATGGAAAAAATCAATATTTTTAGTATCACAATTTAACATATAAAAACTCACATTTCTTTGGTTTGGAGATGACCCAAATGTTGCTTCTGGTGATTATAAAGAATGGGAAAGAAGAAATAATTCATCCCTGTTATGCCAAGGATAATCTTTTAGATTTAATTAGGCCTCATTCAGAGTACTATCAGAATCCCTTTACTCACCACTGAATTTCAGCCATTGCTGAGATGGAACCTGGCAACTGTTTAGTTGGGCATAGCATCATTATACAACCATTTAGGACTGAATGTGGAAAAATACCATTGGTGATCAAATATCAGGGAGAACTTAGACTGTAATATACAAAGTGTGATCTGCCTAGAACATGAAGGTAGCATCCTTACGATTGGACCCTGGTTTGGTTGGTCCCTGGGCATTGCTGTAATGTAAATGTTAAATCCACCAGGAGTATGATTATCATCCTGGGAAGCAGTGACTTGGAGAAAGATTTGGCCGTTGTGGTAGATAATTACCTGAATGTGTGCTCCCAGTGCTGTGCAAGGTTAATGTAGGGGTGACCAACCTGAGCCTGAAAGGGAGCCAGAATTTACCAATGTACATTGCCAAAGAGCCACAGTAATACGTCAGCAGCCACAGTAATACATAAGCTTCATCCCACCCCCCCCTCCCATCCACCAGCAGCCCCATCAATCAGCACCTCCCCACACCTCCCGATCCCATGGCAGGCAGGAGGTTCTGGAGAGGAGGGGGAGGAGTGAGGGCATGGTAGTCTCGGGAGGGTGCGAGAAGTGGTGGAGTGGGGCAGGGCTTGTGGCAGAGCCAGAGGTTGAGCAGTGAGCACACACCCCCCGCCCCCCCAGCACACTGGAAAGTTGGCGCCTGTAGCTCCGGCCTCGGAGTCGGTGCCTCTACAAGGAGCCGCATATTAACTTCTGAAGAGCCGCATGTGGCTCCGGAGCCACAAGTTGGCCACCCCAGGCTAATGCAATCCTTGGTTGCATAAACAGGAATCCTGATTAGGAGCAGAGAGCTTATTTTACCTTTGTATTTGACATTGGTGCAACCACTGTTGGAATGCTGTGTACCATTCTGGTGTCCACAATTAAAGAAGGATGCTGATAAATTGGAGAGGGTTCAGAGAAGAGCCACAAGAATGATTAAAGAATTAGAAAACATGCCTTGTAGTGATAGACGCAAGGAGCTCATCTAATTAGTTTAACAAAGAGAAAATTTAAGGGGTGACTTTGATTAGTCTGTAAGTCCCTACATGGGGGACAAATATTTAATAATGGGCTCAATCTCGCAAAAAAAGGTTATAACACAATCCAGTGGCTGGAAGTTGAAGCTAAAGAAATTCAGACTGGAAATGAGGCATACATTTATAACAGAGTAAACTAACTGTTAGAACAGTTTACCAGGGGTTGTGGTGGATTTTCCATCACTGACCATTTTTAAATCAAGATTTGATATTTTTCTGAAAGATCTGCTCTATGAATTATTTTGGGGAAGTTCTGCAGCCTGTGTTATACAGGAGGTCAGATTAGATTAATATAGTGGGTCCCTTTGGCATAGAGACTCTGAAAAAGTGCCATGGTATTTTTTAATCGCCACAGTTAATCAGTATCTCTCCAGCCCAGGAAAGATCAGCGCCACGCTGGAGTCTGTTTCAGGCCCTTGCCTAAGGGCATAACTTTGTTTAAAAAAAACCAAAACAAAATATGAAGTAACACAAAACAAATAAATTCCCCTGATCAAAGCAGGTTGCAGACCCAGAGGTCTTTCCCCTGGCCTCTTGGTCTTGAAAGAATGACACACCCCTTTCTTCAATCCCACCTGAGTTATGTGACAGGCAAGCAGTTCATAACGCTTTCCTATCTGTTTCATCCCATCATAGTGTCTCCTCTGAAAGTTGGCAATTCCAGTAGTACAGCTCCTTTAGCAGCATATTGGGCATTCATAGAACCATAGTCATGTAGTCTAACCCCTTACCAAGATGCAGGGTTTGTTGTGTCTAAACCATCCAAGACAGATGGCTATCCAGACTCTTTCTGAAAACACACACATTCAGTACTGAGAGAAGAGTTGTTGGTGCCACTAGGCCTGAGTAAACCAAAGTTGTGACTTTGGGCCTATGTGACCCAAAGTACCTTTATGTAAAGTGCTTTTGTTAGCCTTATTAAACTTTTGTAACCTTTTGTGTTATGTGCTAATTACTGGCAGTGGCAAGGTTGCTTGATACTAGATGTAGCCAATATTAAATAAGATAGGCGGAAAGCAGGTGCTGTAATTAAAGTTATATGCATGAAAACGTAGCCCCCACGGTGGAAAAGTACAGATAACTGATCACAGAAAAGTTGCTAACGAGCTAAGGTGGTTTTTTGCCAAGTATGACTTAACTGCTTCATGTGATTGCTATTGCAAAGTGTATTTGCTGCATGGGAATGAAAGGTGGGGGGAGAGGAGGAGTGTGGGGGTGATGGGAATGCTTAGCTGAAGTTGTGTATAAAAAAAAAAAACCGCTTGTATCGGGGTGCAGAATTTAAAAATGCTTTTCTCCCTGGCACCTATTTGGGCTCAAATAAACCTGGTTTTGCTTCTCCACCCCGGTGTAATAATTAGTGCAACGCACACCGGGCAACAAACCCTGCTGTTGCTCCGCCTCGGGCTCTTTAAGCCGGCAACAGAGTGCTTTTTGAATCCCCACACCACTTTCTGTAGTACCTGAACCAGTGCCCCTGGGGCATTTGGTGTAATAGAGGCAAATTCCAGGTCTGCTGATTTTTAACACCTCTCCCACCCACCCCCTCCATTGCCTTGCACTTTCACTTCTCACGATTATGTAGCATTGCAAGGTTCTCTGATAACTAATTTGTCTCATCCAAAAGGGAGCTGTATTTCAGTGATGGCGATGTGATCCTTATATCACTTACCTCACAGGTGTGTTGAGATTGATTTTTCTTTGAGTGCTTGCTCATGTCCATTTCATTGTTCGGTATGTATACGCTGTGTGCACCATTGCCAGAGATTTCTCCCTTAGTCGTATCGGTCAGGCTGGCTCTAGCACCCTCTGGAGCCATGCGCTTATGCGCCAGTATAAGGAGTGCTGCCGGCCACAAACCCTCTGTTCATTCTTACTGCCTGTGACAGTTGCTAGACCGACCCTTTTTGCTTTGGCAAGGCTTTCTTCCCAGTGGTTTGGACTCTCGCTCTTTGTTCTTAGTTACCATAGTTTAGTGCAGGGGTAGGCAACCTATGGCATATATGCTGAAGGCGGCACACGAGCTGATTTTCAGTGGCACTCTCACTGCCAGGGTCCTGGCCACCGGTCCGGAGGGTTCTGCATTTTAATTTAATTTTAAATTAAGCTTCTTAAACATTTTACAAACTTTATTTACTTTATATACAACAGTTTAATTATATATTTTAGACTTATAGAAAGAGACCTTAATGTTTTTAGAATGTATTACTGGCATGCAAAACCTTAAATTAGTGAATAAATGAAGACTCAGCACACCACTTCTGAAAGGTTGCCAACCCCTGGTTTAGTGTGTATAGTTTTTGTAATTAATATTATTGTACATAGTGTAAATAGATTCTGTCAAGGTACTCAGTCACCCCAGGGGCCAGGCACGCCATGATCCCCGGGCTTCAAACCTTATGCCTTCTATGGCAAACCAGTGCCCACGAGTGATCCGTACTCCAACTACTTGAAGTGCTTAGGGGAAGACTCACATGAAGGACAAGTGCCAGATCGGTTGGGACTTCAGACCATGCACTAAAAAGGGCAGAGACATTAGGCTGAAGGCTATTTTCATGGAAGCTGTCCTCAGTCCAGATTCAGAGCAGAGCTGCTCTGATCCGACACCAAGCACTTCGGCATTGGGGTAATGTGGTGCTCTGGCACCGAGCTCTTTCTGGCACTATTTATTCTCTCTGGTGCCAAGGAAAAAGCAGAAAAAGCACAAAAAGCAGCGCACTGACAGAGGATGCTCACCAGTGAAGAAGAAAGACAAGTGGGGGGGAAGGCAGCACAGTGAGACCCATGCCAGGCCACACTTCCATTCCTGGGCTCACGATGGCATTGTCAACTCCGCCTAGAGCGATGAGTCTGGTGCGGGACCCTCCGCCAACAACCATAAGCCACCTTGGCTGTTCCGTCGATCTCAGTGGCTTTTCAAGCAGTCCTACTTTCTCTCCTGTTCTCTTCCCCCCCCCCCGCCCCCAGCTCTGCTGGGACATCCTCCAGCTCCAGTGTTCAGAAGCAAGAAGGAACGGGGGCGTCGGGCTCCTTTCTGGCATCCTGATCCAAGTGTCCCAACCATCTCTGGTCCACTGCCGGTCCCAGGAACCTTGGTATCACGTGGTGGCAAAATCGGCTACCACTCCTCCGTGGTCTCCGAGAGAGACCCCTCTTCTGAGTCCGAAGGGGATCCATATGTGCAACCTAAGGCTCACCACAGGTATCCATCCTATGCACCATCGGACTTCAGTACCAGTCCTCCTGCCGGCACCTGGCCAGTGGGTCACTGGCCAATACAGTTGCTGTACTGGAACCCCTGGGGATTTCCCCTGGCACTGGGTCCTCCCTCCCATTGCTCCTACTTGGTGGTTTCTGGGAGGCATGCTACCACTCCTCCTCACTCAGCATCAGACCCCAACTCTGGTAGGACATTACTGAGGCAGAAGAGGGAACCCCTTCTCTTGTGCAAACTTCCTCCTCATCCTCTCCACACGAGGCTGTGACAGCCTGATTCTGTAGGGCGATTTTGGGGCCCATCAGGACCTTTTGAAATGGGTAGCTGCAAACCTGAGTCTGGAAATTGAGGAACTTAGACATCCCACAGCCTTACTGAGGTCCTGGATGCAGCAGCTTCCTCCAAGGTGACCTTACACATCAATGAGGTGGCGATTGAATGGGTCAAGACCCTATGGAAAACTCCTTCTCTGCCCCCCCACCTCACGGAGGGCAGAGAAAAAGTATTATGTGCCAGTGAGTGGTTTCAAATACTTGTACTTGCACCTTCCTCCAGGGTCTCTGTTGGCATCTGCAGCAAACGAGGGACAGGCAAGGCCACTTGAGCGCAACCTTTTTGGAAGAGAAGTTAGTTAGATAAGTAGCCTTCAACTACCTATCTCTAACCAGCAAGCTTTGCTGGGGAGATGGTTATAATCTGTGGGACTCATTGGCTAAATTTAAAGACTCCCTGCCCCAAGATGCAAGGCAAGAGTTTGCTGCCCTCTTGGAAGAGGGTAAAAATGTGGCTACGACCTCTCTCCAGGTGGCTCTGAATGCAGCTAATGTGACAATCAGGACAATGGCCTCCACTGTCACCGTGAGGTGGTGTTCTTGGCTCCAGCCCTCGGGGCTTCCTCACAAGGTCCAACAGTCCATCTAGGGCCTCCCCTTCGAAGGCTCCTCAAGGGCACCCTACAATCCTTCAGCCTTTATGCTTTGCTGGCTTCCAGGAAGCACTTCAGGCCCCAGCAGCCTCCTTGTTTCTTGGTGCCTCCAAGATAAGAGCTCTACAAAGGAAAAGGGAACGATTATAAATGGCGCCAACCATTCTCGTCCACCTCAGGGTCTCAGAGGCACTTTGGGGGGCCCAAGCAGGTGTTTTGAAGGTGCACACAAGGATTTGGTACCATTCATCATTTTGGATCTGTTCCGCTTTTTACTTTTGGACCATCTTTCACACTTTAGCCCAGCATGGTCATACATAACCATAACATCGGACTGTTGTGTTCTAAGTACAGTGACAATTGGCTGTACCCTTCAGTTTTCATCCATCTCTCCCTCTGACCCTCCTTCCCAGTCCCTCTTCAGGGATCCTTCTCAGAAGGTGCAGTCCTTCCTACAAATGGGAGGCAGGGGGGTGTTCCACAAGATTTGAGAGGAAAGAGTTTTTTACTCCTGATATTTCCTAATCCCAAAGGGGGAATCTGGACCATCCTGGACCTGCATCATCTCAACAGATACCTCAAGAAACAGGTTCCGCATGGTCTTCCTGGATCCAGGAGACTGTTGCACCATCCTTGACTTAGAAATGTGAAAATTTGCATCTTTATCTTCCGTGGTCACAGAAGATTTCTCAGGTTTATCTCGAGGTCAGCACCACTACCAATTCACCGCTCTTCCCTTCAGGAAAGATGTGGAGAAATTGGAGAAAGTCCAGAGAAGAGCAACAAAAATGACTCAAAGTCTAGAAAACATGACCTCTTAGGGAAGATTGAAAAACTTGGGTTTGTTTAGTCTGGAAAAGAGAAGACTGAGAGGGGACATAACAGTTTTCAAGTACATAAAAGATTGTTACGAGGAGGAGGGAGAAGAATTGTTCTTCTTAACCTCTGAGGATAGGACAAGAAGCAAAGGGCTTAAATTGCAGCAAGGGAGGTTTAGGTTGGACATTAGGAAAAACTTCCTAACTGTCAGGGTGGTTAAGCACTGGAATAAATTGCCTAGGGAGGTTGTGGAATCTCCATCATTGGAGATTTTTAAGAGCAGGTTAGATGAACACTTGTCAGGAATGGTCTAGATAATTAGTCCTGCCATGAGTGCAGGGGACTGGACTAGATGACCTCTAGAGGTCCTTTCCAGTTCTATGATTCTATAATGATTCTATGTGTTGCTCATGTCCATTCCATGACCCACCGGTCTACCCCTCTGTCGGAGTTACCGTCAAGAAGAAACTGAGAGGGTATGTGGCCAGCAGCACCCCTTACCCAGCGCATATGCCCACAGCTCCAGAGGGCACTAGAGCCAGTCTGATGGATACCACTAAGGGAAAAATCTCCAGCAACAGTGCACATGGTGTTCACACACGTAACGTGGAATGCACATGAGCAACACATCTCAAACAGCTGGAAATAATTAGCAATTTTTTTTGTAAAATGGTTCGACATCCTTCGATGAAAGGTGTAATAAAAGCAGAAAGTACTGCAATAACTGAATTTTTGTACAGAATTATGAAGGCTTGCTGTTGTAGGAACTGCTTTAGGAAAACCATTTGTTAAAAGGTTTATGATTTAACTGGAACTCTGACCATTGCTGCTGTTAGGTATGAAAACTAAGTCAACACTTTCTGGTCTATTGAACTTGGAAGGGCTCAAAACAACGATAGCAGCCTTCTTTAGGTCCTTTACATGATTAGAGGTCTGTTTGTGGCACATTGGTTTCTCTTGATTTAGTTCATTGAAAGAAAACAAGATAAGGAAACAATTGTAATAAAAGATTGCAATTATGCTGCTTATTCATTTATACATAGAGAAGATGATTTCCTGCTGTTGTGTTTTGTTACCAATTTGTTTAGCATCAATGCAGGAGGAGGTCTTTGTGGTCAGATCAAGTGAAGAAAATTAATTTTTGGTGGGATGATTGGAGAGGGGTGGAATTGATTTTATAAATAGCTCTATAAAACGTGTTTTAAATATTAAAGTCAAACTCAAGCCCATTTTTATTACTCACATATTTAAACTAGAAACCCATTCAAAAAGGTTATCCAAGTAAATCAGTATCTGGTCCAAGTTTTCTAGACAGTCTTCCATAGCTAGCTGAAAACTCTTTCACTTCTGATTCTGCTTCCTCCCCTCCCCTTTGCTTCTTTGGCCATGGCAGAGTATCTCTTGGTTATCTTCTAGGCTTCTGGAATCCTGGACCTGGGTGGAGCCAGTGTTGCTTTCAAACAGGATGAAGGCAGGGGTGATGTGTTCTGACTATTGCTTGACACACAAAACCATTTGAATTTCATGAAAACCCTTAATTGACAGAAATGGTTGCCCACTAGAGCACTTGCATGTAGAGGTCAAAGGATCACTAGTATTTGATGTTAAGGTGTAGTTCAGAAAGGGCGAATAGATGAGCCTGTATTACTGAAACTGCCGGTCAAAAGATGGCATTGTCCAGGAATGTTGACATTACATATATTTAGTCATTTTTTCTCTTTTCAGCTAGCTTTTTAAGAAATATGAATCATTGTCCATAACAAAAACTTATTGATTTGTAGCTACAGGAAACTATGCAATCTTTAGAACTGCATGGGAAAATCCTAATAAGGCTTGATAACAGGAACCAGTTGCATTGATGTGTCCCTTTCAGGATCTTACAAGGCTTTTAGTGCTGCTCAGTTGGTAGAGATTTCTTTCCCAAATCTCTACTCCATAAATGTCAATTTCATTAATCACTGTCCATGTTGGAATGAACTATATATTCATGTGACTTTAGTACAGAGAGCGACTGAGAATGAGAGGGAAGTTCAGTCCTTGAGCTTTCTGTTGAGACTGCCAACAAAGACACCAGTTGTGAGCATTATTTTTGTGTGTGAGATGGGGACAACTATCCACTGGGAACTGGATTGTGACCACCAAGATGTTCCCTATTATACCTTAAAGGTTTTGTACAGAATGCAGTTTTGTATCTTTAGTCTCAAAATGACATGCTCGTACAGCATTGTCCCAACAAGAACGCTCGCCTGCCAGCACAAAAGACTTAGAATAACTAAGCAGCAGAAATAAGGAGGAAATCAATAGACTTGTTACTTGGCATAATTACCTTGTTGCATTACTTTATGCAGTTATTGTGTCTTACATTTGGTACATAGGAAACCAATAAATGCTTTCCAAAACCTCCAGTTTGATAACCAAATTATAGTACTCCCTTTCCTTAAAATCTTACTGGATTGGTCATGGAGGCTTGTGTTCAAGTGTAAAGCTAGTGCAGAAACCTTGGCATTAGTGGGAGTCTGTTTACTGACATCAATATTTGTTGGATTTGCTGTTAGGTTCATGCCAAATGGATTCTGGACACAGATGTATTCAATGAATGGATGAATGAAGAGGATTATGAGGTGGATGAGAACAAGAAGCCAGTGAGTTTTCGCCAGCGAATCTCTATGAAGAATGAAGAGGTATGGTATTTCTCTGTTGGTGGATGACTTGTTGTTTTAGCAGTGTTAATTATGTTCTTTACTGCCATGTAAGCCAGACTTCTTGGGAATCGAAGCTGCTAAATTAGGTGCTCATCTCTCGGGAGCTAATGGTAACAAGGCCACATGTAAATGCATGTGTATCGCACCCTTTTGGAAAATGGATGCCATTGGTGTTTCCCTTTGATCCAGCAGGGTGTGTCGTTTTTCTCCCAAAAAATATAAATGTGGGAGCCTACTTTGCTTTTTCTTTTCCTCCCACAAACTTAAATTGGGGCTAAATTGATACAGAAGCAATTTAAGATCTTAATTTCCAAATTTCTTTGGCCTGAAGTACATGTTGAGACCACTAACCCACACTTGTCACTATAACTGGGGAAAACACTGAAAACATTAGCTATTCCTAGAAGTTACTCAGAGCTCAAGGTTAAATGCCAAACGTTCCCCATTGTGAGTGTGCTCAGTGCTTCAGACAAGTCAAAGGTTTGTATTTGTACCCTGCTGTGTTTTAAAAGCTCGTTTCTGTGGCAGATAGCCATGCCAGCAGTTAAAGAATTGTAGAAATGGTACAGGCCATTTTTCATATTGCGATGTGGGTATTCTGAAGCTGAACTTGATTGCTGCTGCAGTGTTGTTGTTTCAGCACCCTGGGTGCAGGGCGTATTAGGAGAGGTCTGCAGTCTGCTTAGTTTCAGTGAGCTGTGGTAATTGGTACTGACTGAAAACTTCGCGTCTCTAACAGCCTGTCCGTAGCCCTGAGAGAAGAGACAGGAAAGCAGCAGCGAGTACCAGAAAAAGAAAGCATTCGCCTTCTCCTCCCCCCACTCCCGTGGAATCGAGGAAAAAGACTGGAAAGAAAGGGTGAGTGTCAGGATCAGACAACCAAAGATGAACTTTGCTCAGGCTGAAACTGGAGCAGAGAGAGCTCTTGAAACAAGTCAGTTTCCTCCGTTTGTCCCCCCACATCAGACTCTTGTTAATGTAACCATGTGTTTGCAATTGGAATGTATGAATTTTTAATGCTGTACATTGAATTTCTTTGATCACCCAAGGGGAATGTGTTGCCTTCAGATGGAGCAAAGTCTGGTGCAGTTATTTATTCTAAACCTAATGAGAACTCCACCATTGAGATACAGATATCATTAACAGTCAGAATTAGGATTTGTCCATATTAGAAAAGTATTTCCGGGGTTCCTAGATTGATCTAGTTACACTAGTGCAAATCCCTTACGTACATAGATGCATTTATAAAGGTTTAAACTTTGCTTACATCATTTTAGTTTACACTTGTAAATTACTGAATTAAACTGAACCAATTTAAGTTGTTTAATGTTCAAAAAAATTTAAATGTCTACAACGAGGAGTTTGCACCTGGATAACGAGAGAATTTTTAATCCAGTTAGCTACACTGATACAACTTTGTTAATACAGACCAGCCCTTGCTGATTATTAGTGAGCTGCAAATTATTTTTATTGTATTTTTGCCCTTCTATGTTGCTTTGATCTATGAAGGCCTGAAAGGGTTTTTACAAGGTAAAGAATGTAAGAGTGGCCATCCTGCATCAGACCAAAGGTCCATTCAGCTCAGTATCCTGGCTTCCGACTGGCCAATGCCAGGTGCCCCAGAGGGAATGAACAGAACACGCGATTAATCACACTGTTAAACAGTAATAGAATACCATTTATTTGGATGTTTTCTACATTTTCAAATATATTGATTTCACTTACACCACAGAATACAAAGTGTACAGTTCTCATTTTATATTAATTTTTATTACCAATATTTGCACTGTGAAAAACAAAAGGAATAGTATTTTTCAATTCACCTAATACAAGTACTGTAGTGCAATCTTTATCATGAAAGTTGAACTTACAAACGTAGATTTATGTACAAAAAATAACTGCATTCAAAAATAAAACATTGTACAACTTTAGAGCCTACAAGTCCACTCAGTCCTACTTCTTGTTCAGCCAGTTGCTCAGACAGACAAGTTTGTTTACATGTGCAGGAGATAATGCTGCCTGCTGCTTGTTCACAGTGTCACCTGAAAGTGAGAACAGGAGTTCGCATGGCACTGTTGCAGCTGGCGTTGCAAGATATTTATTTGCCAGATGTGCTAAAGATTATATGTCCCTTCATGCTTCATCCACCATTCCAGTGGGGACACGTCCATGCTGATAACAGGTTCTGCTCGATAACAGTCCAAAGCAGTGCAGACTGATGCATGTTCATTTTCATAATCTAAGTCAGATGCCACCAGCAGAAGGCTGGTTTTCTTTTTTGGTTGTTTGGGTTCTGTAGTTTCTGCATTGGAGTGTTGCTATTTTAAGATTTCTGAAAGCATGCTCCACACCTCATCCCTCTCAGTTTGGATGGCACTTCAGATTCTTAAACCTTGGGTCAAGTGCTGTAGCCATCCTTAGAAATCTCACATTGGTACCTTCTTTGCGTTTTGTGAATATGCAGGGAAAGTGTTCTTAAAATTAACCATGTGATGGGTCATCATCTGAGACTGCTATAACATGAAATACACCTCTACCTCAATATAACGCGACCCGATATTAACACTAATTCGGATATAATGCGGTAAAGCAGTGCTCCGGGGGGGTGGGGCTGCGCACTCTGGTGGATCTAAGCAAGTTCGATATAACGCAGTTTCACCTATAACGTGGTAAGATTTTTTGGCTCCCGAGGACAGCGTTATATTGAGGTAGAGCTGTATATGGCAGAATGTGGGTAAAACAGAGCAGGGGACGTACAATTCTCCCCCAAGGAGTTCTGTCACAAATTTAATTAGCGCATTTTTTTTTTTTTTAACAAGCATCATCAGCATGGAAGCATGTCCTCTGGAATGGTGGCCAAAGCATGAATGGGCATACGAATGTTTAGCATATCTGGCAAATAAATACCTTGCAATGCTGGCTTCAAAAGTCCCCTGCAAATGCCTGTTCTCACTCTCTGGTGACATAGTAAATAAGAAGAGGGCAGCATTATCTCCTGTAAATGTAAACAAACTCATTTGTCTTAACGATTGACTGCACAAGAAGTAGGACTGAGTGAACTTGTCGGCTATGAGGTTTTACCTTGTTTTGTTTTTGAGTTCAGTTATGTAACAAACAAATCTACATTTGTAAATTGCACTTTCATGGCAGAGATTGCACTTGTATGAGGTGAATTGAAAAATACTATTTCTTTTATTCATTTTTACAATGCAAATATTTGTAAAAAAATATATATATATACACTGATTTCAATTACAGCACAGAATACAATATATATTCAAAATGAGAAACATCCAAAATATTTAATAAATTTCAATTGGTATTCTATTGTTTAACGGTGCA
Organism: Mauremys mutica; assembly: GCF_020497125.1. Lineage (NCBI taxonomy): Eukaryota > Metazoa > Chordata > Testudines > Geoemydidae > Mauremys > Mauremys mutica. The sequence continues at coordinate 292,962,975 of NC_059073.1, read as the reverse complement.
ATAAAAACTGATTAATTGCGATTAATTTTTTTAGTCACGATTAATTTTTTTGAGTTAATTGGGTGAGTTAACTGCCATTAATCGACAGCCCTAATTTAATTATATTATGGTTCTTCTTCGAGTGGTTGTTCACGTCCATTCCACATTATATGTACACGTGCACGAGCGTTGGAAACTTTTCCCTTAGCGGTACCCATCAGGCCGGCAAGGCCCCCGCCTGAGCAACGCCATTGCACCGTGCATATATACCTTCGCTGGCCCGCCCCCAGTTCCTTCTTACTGTCTGTGGTGGCATTGGAACAACCTCTTGCTCTCCTACGAGAAGCAGTCCCTTAGTTTTAGAGTACTTAGCTGCTATCAGTTGGTTAGCATTCTATTGTGTGGACACTTAGTAGATTAGGTGCTTGGAGACTTCCAGCACCTGCCCCGGGGCATGCCGCAAGCCCACGGGTTTAAGGCTTGCGCCATGTGCCACAAGCCTATGCCGGTTAGTGACCCCCACGACTCCTGTCTACATTGCCTGGGGGAAGCACACCAAACAGAGGTGTAAGATTTGCAAGGCGTTTAAGCCTAGAACAAAGAAAGAGAGAGACTTTCGCTTGAAGCAGTGGTTGATGGAGGCAGCGCTGCAGCCATCAGACCCGGAGCGCCTGATGCCGGCTCCAGCCTCCTCGGTGCGGAGTGCCCCGGAGTCGTCAAGAGACCCGATGCCAGACAAGCACCACAAGCCGTCGGCCCTGGAGAAAAGTAGGCCCCGGCACCGCTCATCCTCCCCGGTGCTGCCCAAGGCCAAGCCAAAAGAAGGGTGCAGATGTTCCCCACAAAGGAGACCGGTGCCATCTAAGTGCCCGGGCACCAGAAAGAGCGGGATGGACATTGTACCGGTGCCGGCACCGGTGGCACTGGCGCCACAAGTCCCTCTGAACTCCTAAATGAACTCAATGAGGACGACGGGCTCGAGGGAGTAATGGATCAGCCCTCCACGCCTGACACCTTTGAAGCGGCAAAGGACCTCATTGAGTTGTTGGCGGTGAGCCCCCTCCCGATCAGGGCGAAGCCTCCGGCACCTGAGCCCATGGTGCCGTCGAGGGGAAAGCTGGCAATGGTGCGCTGTTCAAGGTCACTGTCCCGGCATCGCTCCCCGCGTTGGTCCCGGTTGAGCATCGAGTCTGCGGACTCTGTTACCCCTGACGCAGAGGGAAGCCTCAGTACCAGAGACGAGTCAGCGCACGGGGTTAGCGCAAGGCACCCGACGCTCTGCAGCACCCTCCAAAGACCGGCACCAGGAGAAGGCGATCCGGCCATCGCCATTACAGGCTGCAGTTCTCCTCCCTGCCTACCCCCCACCCCCATTCCCCGTCCCACTTCAGGGACCCTTTTCACGAGCACCTCCTGGAAAAGGAGGTTGGCACACTCCTAGAGGAGGGGGCAGTAGAGTTGGTACCAAAGGACCTAAGGGGGAACAGGTTCTACTCCCGCTACTTCCTCATTCCCAAGGCCAAAGGAGGCCTTCAACCCATTCTGGACCTGCGAGGGCTCAAGTTCCTGGTCAAGGCCCGGTTCCGCATAGTCTCCGTGGGCACCATTATCCCTTCCCTGGATCCACGGAACTGGTACGCTGCCCTCGACATGAAGGACGCGTACTTTCATATCGCGTTCCACTCAGCACATCACTGATTCCTGTGCTTCACTGTGAACCAAGAACATTACCTGTTCACAGTTCTCCCATTTGGCCTAGCTGTGGCCCCACGGGTGTTCACAAAATGCACGGTGGTAGTGGCGGCCTTCTCGCGGAGGCAGAGGGTTCAAGTTTACCCATACCTCAATGATTGGCTTCTGGTGGGCTGGTCTGAAGAGCAGGTTCGGTCCCACGTGCAAGTGGCCCTGAGACTACTCCACACGCTGGGGCTCCTGGTCAGTGTCTCCAAGTCCACCCTCATTCCAGCACAGAGAGTGCAATTCATAGGGGTAGTCCTAGATGCGGTACAGGCAAAGGCGAGCCTCCCAGTATCACGATTCCTGGCCATCCAGCAAGCAGTGAACTCTCTGTGCCAGTTTCCCACTACCACGGCCAGATGCTGCCTGAGGCTGCTGGGCCACATGGCAGCATGCACACATGTGGTCAGTCCTGCCAGACTGAGACTCAGGACGCTGCAGGCTTGGCTCGCTTGTGTATACTGCCAAGGCAGGGACCCCCTGGACTTGGTAGTGACAGCCCCAGGGGACGTGTTAGACTCCCTAAGGTGGTGGCTGTCCCAGACCGCGGTTTGCAAAGGCATCCTCTTTGCTGCACAACAGCCGGACCTGAGACTTGTGACGGACGCATCAGACCTCGGATGGGGTGCTCACCTAGGAGACCTCAGGACTCAGGGTGTGTCGTCAGGGGCAGAGCAATCGCTCCATATCAATGTGAACGAGCTCAGGGCTGTTCGTTTAGCCTGCCAGACCTTTCACGCCACTTTGAGTGGTCACAGCATGACAGTTCTGACAGACAACACGACTGCCACGTTTTACATAAACAAGCAGGGTGGAGCCTGCTTCTCGCCGCTCTGCCACTAGGCTCTCCTCCTCTGGAACTTCTGCATAGCCCACGCCATTCACCTTGAGGCATCACATCTTCCGGGGGAGCAAAATGGGCTGGCGGACCACTTCAGCAGGTTGTACTGCATGCATGAGTGGACGCTCAGAGCGGACGTCATGTATTCGCTCTTCCGCAAGTGGGGGTTTCCCTGGGTAGACTTGTTTGCCACCAGGGGCAATGCCCAGTGCCTGCAGTTCTCCTCGTTCCAGGGCCACAGCCCAGGCTCAATAGCAGACGTGTTCATGGTCCCATCGGGAGGGGAATTGAAATACGCCTTCCCTCCCGCTTCCTCCGGTGCACAAGGTCCTGCTCAAGGTGTGCAGGGACGAGGCGGCAGTCATCCTCATCGCCCCGGCCTGGCCCCGCCAGCACTGGTTCACCACGCTCCTGGAGCTGTCGGTGGAAGCCCCAGTAACCCTGCCCCTACACTGGGACCTCATAACGCAGGACAGAGGGTGGCTCCTCCACCCTGACCTGCAATCATTGCATCTGACGGCATGGAAGCTCTGTGGCTGAATGCTCTGGAGAGCTAGTGCTCCTTTCCTGTGCAGTGGATTCTACTTGGTAGTAGGAAGCCCTCTACCAGGGCAACTTACCTGGCCAAGTGGAAGAGGTTCTCATGCTGGTGTAGGCCCCAACAGGTTCAGCCATGCCAGGCTCCGGTGCCAACCATTCTAGAGTACCTACTGCACCTCAAGCAGCAGGGGCTGGCCCCGTCCTTACATCTGGCGGCCATCTGCGCCTTCCGCCTGGGGTTTTCCCACCCAATGGTGGGGCAGTTCCTTAAAGGACTGGAGAGGGTGTTCCCTTACTGATGCCCCCCAGTTCCTCCATGGAATCTCAACTTAGTCCTTTCTAAGTTCATGGGGCCCCCGTTCGAGCCACTTGCCCCTGCTCCCTCCTCCACCTTTCCTGGAAGGTGGCATTTCTGGTGCCCATTACTTCGGCCAGAAGGGTGTCTGAGCTGAGGGCATTCACCTCGGAGCCGCCATATACAGTATTTCATAAAGACAAGGTGCAGCTCCGCCCACACCCCAAGTTCCTCCCAAAGGTGGTCTCACAATTCCATCTGGGCCAGGACATGTGTCTGCCGGTGTTCTTTCCCAAACCCCATGCGGACCCGAGTCACCGCAGCCTGCAAACCCTGGATGTCCGTCGAGCATTGGCGTTCTTCTTGAAGTGCACCAAGTCCTTTCGTAAATCCACGCAGCTGCTTGTGGCCATGGCAGAAAGGATGAGAGGCCTCCTTGTGTCAGCGCAGCGGATCTCCTCCTGGATTACAAACTGCATTCGGACGTGTTATGACCTCGCAGGTGTTCCGGCCCCGGTGGTCACGGCCCAGTCAACCAGGGCACAAGCAGCTTCAGCGGCTTTCCTGGCGCAGGTCCCGGTCCAGGAGATCTGCAGAACAGCCACCCGGTTGTCGGTGCATACCTTTACGACCTACGACGTGGTCAACCAGCAGGCCCGAGAGGACGCGGTGGTTGGCAGGGCGGCCCTCCGGTCTATTGTTCCGTGACTCCTACCCTCCTCCGAAGGTGAGCTTGTGATTCACCTAATGTGGAATGGACATGAACAAGCACTCAAAGAAGAGAGAATGGTTACCTACCTTTTTGTAATTGTTGTTCTTCGAGATGTGGTGTTCACGTCCATTCCACCACCTGCCCTCCTACCCCTCTGTCGGAGTCGCTGGCAAGAAGGAACTGGAGGGGGTCAGGCCAGCGGGGGGTATATATGCATGGCACAGTGGCACTGCTCAGGCAGGGGCACCGCCGGCCCGACAGGTACTGCTAAGGGAAAAGTTTCTGACGCTCGTGCATGCAGCACACGTATACCTAATGTGGAATGGACGTGAACAACACATCTTGAAGAACAACAGTTATGAAAAGGTAGGTAACTGTTCTTTACTATTACCAAGCGGTCCAGCTAAATTCGCCTCTTGGACCAGATCCAGTGCTCCACTTAAGACTAAATCAAGAATTGCCTCTCTTCTTGTGGGTTCCAGGACTAGCTGCTCCAAGAAGCAGTTATTTAAAGTGTCAAGAAACTTTCTCTTCAGTTGTCTAAAAGTCTTCAGTTGTGTGGTTTGGATTTTTTCTTTTGTTTTTTTCTGTTAATTGCATTAGATGGTCAGGTTTCATTTAACCTAAAACTCTGAATAGTGAAGTTCTGAAATGGCAGGAACCAAGAGATTTAAAGTTTGGCAACTGAGAGGGGAAGGGATTGGTAGTTGACTTTTTAAACTTGTTTGTTTGTTTGTTTTTGGCTGCTCCTATTTAACTTTAATGACTAATGAAAATTTTGGACAAAAACATTTTTGTTATACATTTAAGCCCCCTGAGCTGAGGTATAAGGGTTCACACTGCTCTTAAAACCCCAAGATGTCCTGTGACAAAACCAGAAGAAATGAGACTTGAATTCTAAGTCCAATTTTTAAAAAAATATTTGTAGATCATTTTTAAGCATTTTCATATTTAATGCTTTTGGTTTGGGACAGCAAATTGTTAATTACGTGACTGTATAGTAACATCTTCTGCAAACTGCAGCGCCTGTTACAGAATTTAAAAAGATGTGTATAAATGGGTCACTAACCTCTCTAATCTTACTAACACATGAGGGCCACAAACGTGTCATTTCTAGCACCTCAAATTATCTGAAATGCATCTGTTATATCAATATGGCAAAGCAAGCCTGCATAAGAAAAGGAATTAAGAAGACTATCCATTTGAAACTGTGGGAGGAATTTAAATGGACAGAGTCCAATTTTCTGAGCTGGAATTTGGTCAGGACGCAGGACCCCTACTAGGATGTTACTTCAATATTGACTTGAGAAGGCTACTATCTCCTAAATCACTAAGACCACTTCCTGCAGCACCTAGGTGTTTCCATAGAGGTATCATCCTGACCCAACCCTCTTAACTTGACAGGTTTAGTGGGATCATCACAAATATGGTACAGCTACATCTTAAAGTTATCACTTGCAGAGAATTTGTCTTATCTGTTTTAGACAAGCAGGACTGTATGGGAAAAGGCGAGGTCAGAAAGAAGAGGATGAGCAAGAAGATCTTACCAAGGACATGGAGGACCCAACACCTGTACCGAACATAGAAGAAGTGGTACTTCCCAAAAATGGTAAAGTATTCACACACAAGATGTTAGCTGCACTGGATTTTGTGAATGGTAGACCACTAAATGAACAGCAGACACTATATTTTCACTGTATATTTTAGCCAAATCTTTGACATATTGTCTCTACAAGTAGCCTTCCTTTTGGACTGTGTGGCCATGTGGCTTTATTTAGACAAGGCTTTGGAATGTGGCACTCTTCTGAAGCTGAGGTTACCCCTTTTATCACAATTTTTTTCTTGAAATAAGTTTATGAAAATTCAGTTAAGATAAGTGAATAACAAGCTAAATATTAAAGATTGTGTTTGCCCTGTGTATTCGAGTTAGGTTGTTTGCATCTAAAAATCTACATCAGGAGCAAAGAGATTATAAATGATGTGTCCAAGGTAACACATCAAGGTAGAAGACCCAGGAATAAAACCAAGCAGTGCTGATTCCCAACCTCCTGCTCCAAACCTTTTGAAAACAGTGTTTCTCATTACAATATACATTGGGTGAAAAGTAAAGCAGCAATACACTGCATCCTCCTAACACTATCCTTAACAGCAAAGCATTCTGGGTGTTCATCATTGTTTGAGTTTAACATAGTTTGGAGCCAAGGTACAACAGACTTTATCAATAATTAATATTCATAATTGTTTTGTGGGCAGTAGAAGTATAGTATTCATATCACTAAACAAAGCACGTTCTCCAGAATATGTAAGAATAAAAGGCTGTGGCAGTACTTCAGCCCTGAGAAGAAGGCAAATCAGCTTTTTATTAATTAGACACAAACAGGAGATCTGTTGTCCTCTGAGACTGCACAGGATCAGCTGACCTCTTTTGGACTGTATGCATGTGACCAACAAAGCAAACGGACACTCTGACCTGATAGATGTAACAAATCCAGGCACATGAATCTCACTTCTACGTTAATGGCTGTAAACTCCTTTTCGCTATCCATCATAGAGGATCTCCAGGGACAGCTATATTTGGGAAATGTGTGAAAGAGAGAGCTCATGCTTTTGTTTCTTAATCTTCATATTTTGCATCTTGAATGTTCAGCATTCCAGGATGGGATACCAAAAAGTGTGAATAAAGTTACTTAAGTCAGCCACAGATGTAAGATTTTTCATCATCATTCTGGGCCTTCCCTTTAATTTTCTGCCATCCTTCCTCTTACCTTGACCATCACAAGTTGTCATTGTGGTACCCTACCTGATGGACTTCAGATTTGATTACTTTTTTTCTCTCTGCATTGGTCAGTCATAAATGTGGTTGATTCAAAAACAGGATATAAACATTAATGTAGTACAGTGTTTCTCAAACTGGGAACGCCGCTTGTGTAGGGAAAGCCCCTGGTGGGCCGAGCCGGTTTGTTTACTTGCCCTGTCTGCAGGTCCTGCCGATCGCGGCTCCCACGGGCCGCGGTTCACTGCTCCAAGCCAATGGGAGCCGCTGGCAGCGGCGTGGGCTGAGGGACGTACTGGCCATTGCTTCCAGCAGCTCCCATTGGCCTGGAGCGGCGAACCACGGCCTCACTAACTGAAGTGAGGTCCTTTATAAACCAGGTGCCCTGATTAGCCTGCCTGTCCTAATTAATTTTAGTAACTTCTTAATTGGCTCCAGATGTCCTAATTAGCCTGCCTGCCATAATTGGTTCCAGCAACTTCCTGATTGTTCTTCTCAGGGAAAAGGGACCTGCTTAATCTGGGGCTAATATATCTACCTTCTATCACTCTCCTGTAGCCCTCTGTCCTGATCCTGTCACAATATTCATAAATTATCTGGAAAAGGGTCAACAATGAGATGGCAAAAGTCGCAGACAGTACAAAATTACTCAAGATAGTTAAGTCCAAAACTGACAGCAAAGAGTTACAAAGGGGTTCCACCAAACTGGTTGACTAAACAACATTGAATTTCATCTGCTATTTTGCTAAGTGCAAAGTAATGCACATAGGAAAAAATCCCAAGTATACATATAGAATTATAAGGTCTAAGTTAGCCGTTACCAGGGGCGGCTCCAGGCATCAGCACGCCAAGTGCGTGCCTGGGGCAGAAAGCCATGGGGGGCACTCTGCCGGTCGCTGCGAGGGCGGCAGGCAGGTTGCCTTCGGCAGCATGCCTGCAGAGGGTCTGGTGGTCCTGCGGCTTCGGTGGACCTCCCGCAGGCGTGCCGCAGAATCCGCAGGACTGGGGACCTCCCGCAGGCAAGCCGCCGAAGGCAGCCTGCCTGCTGTGCTTGGGGCGACAAAATACCTAGAGCCGCCCCTGCCGTTACCACACAAGGAAGATCTTGGAGGCATTGTGGATAGTTTCTTGAAAATGTCTGGTCAGTGTGCAGCAGCAATCAAAAAAAGTTCAGTGTTGGGAACCATTAAAATAGATGAAACACAAATATAATGCCAATATATAAATCCATGGTATGCCTGCACCTTGAATACTGCGTGCAGTTCTGATTGCCCCATCTCAAAAAAGATTTTTTAGAATTGGTGAGGGTACAGAGAAGGTTAACACAGATGATCAAGGGTATGGAACAACTTCCATATGAGGAGAGGCTAAAAAGATTAGGGCTGTTCAAAGTAGAAAAGAGATGACTAAAGGTCTATAAATGATGAACGTTATGGAAAAAGTGAATCAGCGAAGTTTTATTGACCCTGTTTAGAGTGATTGCACACATCCTTGCCATTTCAGCTGGTGCACTGGTGTCAGATTTTTTTCCCCTTGGCGGTACCCATCGGGGTTGCGCATATGCCCTCTGCCTCATGCTGCTGCATGATGATACAAAGGTCAGAGCTTCCCCCAAACCTCCACAGTTCCTTCTTATTGCCTTTTACAGTTGTTGAAGCATTTTTCCTTGTTATTGCAAGTTTTCCCTTGTTCTTAGTGTTATGGCCAGTTTAAGTCCACCAAGTAGAGTACTAGTTCATTCAACCAGATCTCTCTCAGCCTCTGCAACCTTTCTAGTCCGTATGCTTGTCGTATACATTTGTGGAACTGCAACTTGGTTTTTAGAGCACACTTTTGCCTCTCATTATGCCATCTTGCAACAGTTTAGAGATGATGCTAGCTATGGATGTGTAGTCCTTCAGTCATTATTCAGGGAGACTCTGATCCCACTTCTCAGTTGAGCTATTTATGTGGTACCTGAGGCATAACGGACTTGTGCAAATCACTCGAAAAAGAAAAAAATGGTTACTCTCCTGTTCTGTAACTCTTGTTCTTCGAGATGTCTCACATTCCATGACCCCCCCCCCTCCTTCTTTTCTTACCGGAGATTTCCCGGTAAGAAAGAACTGAAGGGATTCAGAGCTGGCTCTGCCCTTTATATCCTCACACAGCAACATAAGGCAGCAGAGGGTGACTGCACCAATGCACTGGGCATGTGAACACCTGAAGTAGAATGGACATCACTGTGGATAACTAACTTGTGGAACTCATTGCCATGAAATATTGTGATTGCCGAAGCATAACTGCGTTCAAAATAGAACTGGATAAAGTCATGGAGGATAGGTCCATCAATGGCTATTATCCAGGATGGTCAGGGATGGTAACCCGTGCTTGGGGCAACCCTAAACCTCTCACAATCAGAAGCCAGGAGTGGAAGATGGGTAGATCGACTCTATAATTGCCCTCTTCTGTACACGCCACTGAAGCTCTGGTACGGACCACTGTTGGAGACAAGATACTGGGCAAGATGGACTATGGTCTTATCCAGTATGGCAGCTCTTGTGTTCTTAGAGAGGTGATTTGCCCATGGTCACACAGCAGGTTAGTGACAAAGCCAGAAATAAAACCCAACTATGAGTCTTATCATTTTCTTGTTTACTAGACCACACTATCTCCTATGAACATAATAAAATCCCTCTTGAACAATTGGCTAAGTACAGCAATGAGAAGAGGGGTAGGTCCTTAATTTCAGGAGTTAGGCTCCCAAGTGTCATTTGGCTTTGGAAATCTACCTCTGAGTTGTTGGTTTGTTTGGGATTTGTTTTCTTCTTCCTGAAACAAGTATGGTCACTGCCAGAGGTGGGATACTGGACTGCATAGACCATTGTTCTTTTATGTGTTGGTAGTTCATATGGCCGTCAGTAATTAGCGTATTTTAATTTTTTTAATCTGAAGTACAGTAGGTCAGTTAACTGTGATATGGGATTTGGAACATGGTAGTTTGAGGTAGTTTTGGTGGCTTAGATCTAAGGATACTGCACAGTGTGCACCAGCAATAAACTTCAGCCACAGCTACTCCGGAGGGAATTCGGCGCCAAAAAATTAAAAATTCTGCGCATAACGTTTTTAAATTCTGCATATTTTTGTCCAAATAACACAATATAATCATGCCAGTTTCAATTATTTTGGTAATTTATTTAAAAATATCTGTCAGCAAGTATGTCTGTAGCAATACAGACAAAAAAAACCTAAGGTAATTTTTTTTGACAAATAGATTCCTTGCTAGGCATATTAATACAGAAGTTTAATTCATTTAAACTACAATACAGAAACGTATTTCCCGCATCCGTCAGAAGCAGAGCAAAAGCTTGGGACTGTCAGGGGTAACGGAGGAGCTGAGGGAGAGGGAAGGAACCTGGGAGTGAGCCTGCAGGGTTGTTGGATGTGGGTAGGAGAAGTATGAAACAGTTGTTTGGGTTTTGGGGTTTTTTTTGTTGTTTTTGTTTTTTTGAGGGAGGGTTGTTAGGGAGTTGGGGAGCCTCCTTCATGCAGACCCTGGCTGACCCCACGCCTTTCCCATTCAGTGAGGCACATCTGCCCCTGTCTCTGTGTGGCCCTGCACCTCCACTCCCATTCAACCCTTGGCTCAATGCTCTCATCCCACTAACTCCTGAGCCTGCTCCCCAGTCTGTCCCCCTCCACTAGCCCTTCTGCACTCCAGTCTGTGACTCCCCCAGCAGCCCCATGTGCCCCGCGCTGCCTGTCCAAACCTGGCTCTGCAAGCAGGGTGCTGTGATGAATGCAGCCAGCTGCTGGCTGTTCTCGTACCACAGTGGCATCTGGTGGGTGAAAGGTGGAACTGCAGCACTCCTCTAGCAAAGTGAATTTTCGGGGGGGATTCTGCCCCAGACATGAATTCTGTGTGTTTGCAGTGGTGCAGAATTCCCCCAGGAGTACACAATGTGGAGAGCCCAGCATATCTGTAGTAATGTATGGGGTTGGCCTTTTCTCCCCAATAAAACAAAGGTATGCTAGTGTGGTAGGTGAGACAGGTGTGCTTGCTAGGGAACATTGTGTGCTAGTAAGGATTGAATCTTGATAGAGGCGGCACAAATGTCACATTTTCAATTTTGTTTACTTTCACAGTGAACCCAAAGAAAGACAGTGAAAATACGCCAGTGAAAGGAGGAACAGTAGCAGACCTAGGTAAAAAATATATATATATTTTTAATTATTTTTAGTTATTGTCTCACATAATGGGCTCCTGTTTGTGCAATAAATGTTTGTAATTTTTTTATATTTAAGAAAGAAAAATGTGGTAAAACCAGATACTTGAAATTTTTTTAGATGTTCTTCCATTTGTGGAATCTCCATTTGTTACTTAACGTCTATCACATAAATCTGCATTAAATGATAGAATGCATCAGCTTTTTCCCTTGAAGCTGCTCCCTTGTGGACATTCTTTACACTATTACTGAGCTTGGTATATAGGGGCAGATACTTTCCTTTTCCAGATCCCTTCTTTCCATGTACTGGGAACCAGAGTGATTCACTTTGGGACATACCTGAGCACTGCTGGGCTCTAGGCATTAAAGACCTAAATGAGTCTTCTACATTGTGGTGTGCAGGGCTGCATCTAAGGACCTGGGCCGGGTATAGTCAATTTTTTATTTTTGGTCAAGGTCCAAATTTCTTCGTCAAAGTATAGCCAAAAGTCCAGTCTCCCGGGAAACATTTTTCACTTCCCGATAACAATAATGATGATTAAAAAATAAAAAAATTTTGCCGTCCATTCAAAAGCGTCTGTCGGTCTGGATTTGGCCCACAGTCCGCCTTTTGATCTCGAGAGAGCTTAATTATCCTTGCTCTGTATTTATGCTCTTATCCTCTTTCTCTGTGGCAGTTCAGTGTGTACATGAAGAAGAGATTGTGCTTTACTGATGCACTGTCCATGTTCCTTTTTCTTGTCTCTCCTCTGCCCACCCCAAACAAACAAAATCCTGTCCAATAAAATGACTGTGATGTACAAAGGTTTGCAGGTAATCCAGCTGCATTTTATTAGAGTTTAATTCTCTTTGCTCTTTACCTTGCAGATGAGCAGGATGAAGAGACAGTTGCTTCAGGAGGAAAGGTAACAACTGTTCAGTTAGAAAAGTTTAGTAGGGAATAACCTTCATCTGACCTTTCAAGAACTCAAACTGTACCTTGCTCCTAAATGGTCTTTAAGACTAAATACATCCTTTGTAGGAGAGAGTCTTCTGCTGATATGAAGTACTCCTTTGTATATAGTAAAAGAAAATTTACTTAGTATTGTGAGATTACTACACACTTTTAAACATAAGGTGAATAGAATCTGAAGAGACTTAAATAAACTTCAGCATGCTTTGGTCGGCTTTTAAAAACCTTCAGGATTGAATCCTCTGTTTTGGGGGAAAATTTATTAGTTGAATTGTTGAAAATTTAGTGTCTTATGTATAAACAATTTGCCAAGTAAACCTTACTGCTCTGGCAGAGCACTGACCTCTAGAGGCCACTCATGCGGATGAGACAGAGCCAGATTTAAAAAATTTGGTGCATCTATTTGCATGTGTGGAATTTGTGTGCCTAACACGTACACCTGTGCACACCAGTTAGATTTGTTTGCACTTGCACATGTCCAACTTGGAAAACCTATTCCATACTCATTCTAATCAGTCTGTGCTATTCTTGTTTTACTAAATTTTGGGTACATATCTGATTTGAATATGGGTTTGATGTAAAATTGAAGAACCTTTGTCCTGTTTGAAAAGGGGAGAGAAGAAAGAATCTAAGGGCTTGTCGACACTGTCAATTTACAGTGCTGCAACTTTCTCGCTCAGGGGTGTGAAAAAACACCCCCCTGAGCACAGCAAGTTTCAGCACTGTGACGCGCCAGTGTAAACAGTGCACCAGCGCTGGGAGCCGTGCCTCTCGTGAAGGTGGTTTTTTAGAATGCTGGGAGAGCTCTGTCCCAGCACTCTGCCATGACTACATAAGCCACGTTAAAGTGCTGCCATGGCAGCATTTTAGCATTTCCAGTGTAGACTAGCCCTTAGGCTGCTGTGCTCATGGGTGTGAAAAATTCACACCCTTCAGCACTGTGGCTGTGCTGACCTAACTCACCATGCAGATGCAGTTACATCGATGGAATAATAGTCCATTGACCTAGCTACCGTCACTCAGGGAGGTGGAGTTCATAAAGCAGCAGAAAACCTCTATCATTAGTCTGTGTCCATATTGTGGGATTACAGTGGTATAGCTACAGCACTGTAGGTATGCTGCTATAGCACCCCTAATGTAGACGTGGTGTAGTGGTGTATGCCATCTATCCAGATTGTAATCAGGTATGACTTTTGAAACGTTATATAACCCGCAACCTCACCCTATTCTCCCCCCCCCCCCGACCCCCACACGGAGTACACAAAAACCCACACACAGTATTCAGTGTCGTCATGCCTTTTCAACAAGGGCTGCTTCCTCCAACAGTTATGTTTGTCAACGCATTCAGCTCAAATTTCCTTCTTAAACACTGCTGCTACAGCCCAGTAATCTCCCCTAAAAAGCATCAACAGCCTCTTTCAACACAGGTTTGTGGGGGGGGTTGTTTTTTGTCTTTGTCTCAGCAGTCTGTCTCAGAACAGGATCCCATAGTCAAGGAAGCCGAAGCCCTCCTGGCGTGCACTTACCTCCAGGATGTAGCCGTATCTCCCTGGGTCCCTACCCTTGACTGAAGGGAACAAGGAGAACACCACCTGCATCCCCCACCCCTTCACTCTCACTCTGAACCCTGTAGTCACTTCTGATCTGCCCTGGGTCATACCTTGCAATGTCATTAGGGCCCACGTGCGCGAGCAGCATGGGATAGTAGAGGGCTGGATGATCCTCTGCAATCTCTGTGGCCGACTGAGAGTGGTGTTTCATGGGTTAGGATAGGATGAAGTATGCTTTTTTAAATTCCCTTTTCTTGAACATTCCTCCACATTGGAACGTGAGCCTCTGAGTCATGCAAGTATTCCCTGGCATCAGTAGTACTAGACAGAGCCTGTCGGGGGACTTGCAAGTTTCTGATTAGGATGCTGTATTTACAGGCGTATTGCCAGCCCACATTAACTGGGCGCGTGGACCTTGCTGCGGCGCACTGAAAGTTCCCTAGCGCAGCAGATTGGGCACAGCCAGTTAGTAACTGTAGAGTCACACGGCAGCTTGCTGTGCACTAGACCACTGTGCAGACAAGTCCTTGTTCATGCTGTCCCCTCCCTCCCCCACTTTTAACGCTTTTATTGTCTTTCTCCTGCTGTAGGAAGATGAAGATCCCAACAAAGGTGATCAGTCTCGATCCATTGACCCAGGTGAAGACAATGTCACAGAACAGACCAATCACATAATTATTCCAAGCTATGCATCATGGTTTGACTACAACTGGTAAGAACAAAAAGTGGGGAGAGGATTCAGAGAGTTACTGAACTTGCTTCACCAATTAAATACCTGGGCTGGAATTCTGTTGAGTTGCAAGCAGAAATTAATTTAGTTTAGGTCTAGCACCTTCTTGACAGCTATCCCCATTGCGAAATGCACCTTAATGTTGTCAGTAGCTACCGGTGTGGTGTGCTGCTCTTGTTCAATGATAACAGTCGGCTGCATGCGTGGTCCCTCTGTGTGCTGCCCCGGCTCCGTGCAGATAACTGACACAGCAAATCCTGAGAGAACCCCCAAAACCACAGACTCTAGTAAGGTACAAAGAAACCCGAGCTTGGTTTATTGTCAAACGAAGCACAGTAATAGTTTCCTATAGACTCTACAGGACATACTACGAATATGTGCCCCCTGGCAATGGACCGGCTTAGTCAGTGGCGGGACTTTCCACTGCCCCCTAGGCTGGACAAAGATGCACACTCCGGGACCTACTTCTAAACAGTTACAGGACAAATCACTCATCCCTCCTGACATATTGAGGTACAGCCCCTTGGCTCATTGGGGTGCTGTCTCCCCCTTTGATCACATTGTTTCAGACAAACAGATCTATCCATCACGTTGTCCTTTTGAACCTGTCTTTAAGATGCACCTGCCTGTTCCTTGTTATGTCTGTGGAGTGTCCTTGTATCGGGATGTCCAAGTGCCATCTTGGCACAAGTTCCTTTTATTAGCACTTACATGTGAATGTACCTGCTTCTAACAACCCTCTTCTCGCCAACTTCTGTGAGTGAAGCCTGCCTCTGGCTCACAGCCCAGCTTTTGCTTAGCAATGCCTGGAAGTACTTTGGTTCAGGCCTCAGACACATTTCAGGGCCTCATCTTACTACAGATGTGATTAGAAGTTCTTTGCTCTTAGTCTTGTAGGGCTTGTGGTAGGTTAGAATTAAGGTGGAGAAGCTTGCACAGTACCTGTCTTCGGTATGCCTTGCCTTGGCTATTGTTGCTTAGACTTATTTTTCGTAAGTCCCAGATTTGCCAGTAACCTTCCTGCTCACCCATAACCTACCTTGGCTGCTAATTTTTCTAGAAATGGGAAATGTTTAACCATCGTGGGTTTCAAATACTGGCTCTAAAAGGATTACTTATTATTTGGACTTTATCTGCAGGGAAGAATGTCTGCTTGTCTTTGAATTCCCTTTCATCCTTTTTTATAAGGAGTGTCCAGCTTATTATGACTGTGTAGCTCAGAGATCTAGGTGAACTAATCTACGCTGGGTGTGTTGGGAATGGAAGAGGAGAAGTATGAGTGACTATATCTAGAATTGGTAATCACTGGTGTCTGGAAACCCAGCCCTTAACTATAGTGATTTTTTTCAAAATATATGTTTTCAAAACTCAGGTGAGAGATTGTCACTACCCTGAAGAGGCCATCATTTGAGGGGAAGACCTCTTTGCCTGTGTGCCATTTTAGGGTTATAACATTGATGTTTCCTTTGTTGAAGTTCTAGGCTGTTGCAGCTGTGACAGCAAATTCTAATCTAGACAAATGCATCCTTAACGTGTGTTTCCAAATATTCAAAAAATGACCGTATGTGTCAGATGTCATCTTAGTTGTCGTCTTTCATTATTATTATTTGAAAGAGATGCAATGGTTAGGTCATTAGCCTGAGATTTGGGTTCAGTTTTCTGCTTTGCCAAACTATGACCCTTGGGCAAAGTCCCTGTGCCTACAAATGAGGATAAAAGTTGTATAAAAGATGGCAGTTAGCCAGGATGGACAGGGATGGTGTCCCTAGCCTCTGTTTGCCAGAAGCTGGGAATGGGCGATAGGGGATGGATCACTTGATGGTTATCTGTTCTGTGCATTCCCTCTGGGGCACCTGGCATTGGCCACTGTCAGAAGACAGGATCCTGGGCTAGATGTACCTTTGGTCTGACCCAGTATGGCTGTTCTTATGTTAAGAATACTGTCCTACCTCACAATGTTGTTGTGAGGATAAATACATTAAAGAATTGTTAGGTGCTTAGGTACTCTGGTACTGGAGAGAGAGAACATTTTGTATTACGGTACCACCCACAGGCCTCACTCGGAATCAAGGTACAATTATGCTGGGGCTTTCAGGCAAAATCCTGATATTTCAGTTGCAGGTTGTCTACTAAGAGGATTCCAGATTAATCTGTTTAGCAGAAGCAGTAATAATCCTAATGGGGTCTCTCAGGCAGCTAAATCAGTTGGTGCAACATGACAGGCAGAAGCTTGGTGCTGCGTTTCTATAGACCCATACAAAACTGCTTATTAGATCATTAATGTCCACTATGACACTGAATAGACAACATACAGCAGGTCTGTGGTGAAGGAGGTCTGACATCGAGACAGCAACAAATTGATGTGAAAGAAAGCCTAGTGTCTTTTGGACTCTAATACTTCTGATGGCTATTACTTCACCAGGCTGATGCATGCTTAAGCACCTTAGACTAGACACTACTTCTAAAATATTTTGTAAATTGTTATGATCGAAGTCATTCTAAGGCTAATATCATTTAGCTCCACCAAAAAAAAAAAAAGAATGTGTGTGTTTTGTATAGCACTAGCATGACAGGATCCTGATTGGAGTCACTGCATACTACTTCAATGCAAATAATACACACTAGATAGAATGAGTATCTAAAGGAAAAACTGCTATAATTTTCTTTTACAAGGAGTGTTCTTTCTTCTCTGCCCCAATACCCTCATCCCACCCTCCAAAGAAGTTATATCTAAAGGCCATCATAATTGTCCCCAATTCTTAACTTCATACAAAATAGTTGTCATTATATGAGCTTATTCAAGTAATTTTATGGAGGGAATCTCATTACCGTGCCATTTAAGCTTCTTTTACAAAATGGGGCTGACTTTTTTTTATCATTGTCTAAAACAGAAAAGCTATTTCATAGTTAAGTTGATGGCAAGAGAATTATATCCAGAATACTGTGTATTCCTTGCTGCTTTAATACACATAACCCAGGAAAGGGCTCTTCTATTAAAGCATGGAGAAATGAGTTGAATAATCAAGGACCATATAAATTTTGGCAGACAAGTTTGTTTTTTAAGCAAGATGAATTTCTATTTGCACTTTACATTTCATAGCCTGGTATAAGATTCTTTTTCATATTCTATTTACCTTGTGTGGATTGCACAAAATGAACTGACTAGCTTTATGGTGATAGAATTCTGGAGGTGGAATTACTCTAAAGTTGAAATGTCTTTGGATCAGTTTGCTTTGTATTTTTTTTAAAGTAACAGATCAGCAAACCATATTTCCTTCTTACACTTTATTTGAAGGATGAGAGAAACTAACAGAAATCTCTTCACCTTCTACAGCTTATGTTACTTGCAGCTAGTCTAATAAAAGCTGTAGAATGGTAAAGTCTTCTTTCATCCCCCTTCAGTCAACTAAAAAAATTCCACTTTTATTTGAAATTTCCCCCATAGTATTTACATGTAATGCATTAAATAACTGACTAAAAGAAACTGAATTTTTACTTTATTCTTTGAGCTAGTTTACTTTGTGTTTGATAGCACTTTGTGTATTCTCAGTTTTGCTGTACAATAAGTCAGTTTCCTCTTTTATTTGTGTCTCTTTCACATGGCAGTAGCAGAAAGAGACTTTTTTATAAGAAAATGAGATTGTAAAATCCCCCCAAAACAACCAGAGCTTTAATTCACTTTTAAAAAATTGACTAGTGCAAAGATTTTGAAATATAGGATCATAATCTTAATACTCCTAAATGCCTATTTAGGCATTTGCCTGACTTTCAAAGCGATGAGCACCCAATTCTAATGCTGCATGATTTTGAAGCAGGCTTATCAATTACATATGAATTGCAAACATTTAGGTTTTTTTGAGGCAATCAGACCGGTGCTGAATACTCTCTACTAATTAGACTGGGGTGCAGGCGAGTGCATTTACCAACCTATAAACTTTCAAAACATTAGTGTAAAAATATCGTTTTATGGGTTGAAAATCTGGTTTCCTCTCACTCCCTCCAAGTCTGATTAAAGGAACATTGGGCATGTATCTTTTCATCGCTTGAATTAAGCACAATCTTTGCAATTCATGTCTAAATTGCTCTGCTTATGTGGTTAAAACTAAGTAATTAGAGGATATATTTCTATATGCTGTGTTGGGATATTTGGATGTCTGAACAACAGTGTTTGTTTTAAATGTTAGCACTTTAGGTGCCCATGTTAAGGGCGTGTAAAATTCTTGAAGGTGAACTCAAGCTATTGGCAGCTGGATTTTGTATAGTCTCTTTAGTAACCATGTTGCTTATCACACTTTCTTGCAGTATTCATGTAATTGAACGCCGCGCTCTGCCAGAGTTCTTCAATGGGAAAAACAAGTCCAAGACTCCAGAAATGTAAGTAAAATGCATAGATATAGGCATGTGACTAAGTTCCTAGTGAAGCCTAAGCGATGCTTTCAGTTCCAGAAAACCTGTAGTTATTTTCTCCTCCTCCCCCCCCCCTTCACATACACAAGGGTGAACTGATGCATCAGAAAATAGTGTAAAGGGCATTGAGGCATTCATGGTCTGTCCATTGTCAAGAAGTATCTGCTTATACAGTGAACTTTATTGTGATTTTAGGTAAGAATTGTACATATCTAAGCAATACTAAGCAGGTTGGATATCTAGGAGAAATACAGCTGATGGATGGTTGCAAAGCTAGTACAGTGTGTTATGTACACAGTAAAATGGTTTCTGAAAAGTTTGTTTTTTTTAAGCCTACATAATAAAACAAAACATGAAAATAGCTAGCTGCCACTGATCGTTGTTTACAGATATACAACACCTGAGCACATTGATTTAAACATAAGTTCATAGTTCCAAGTATATAGCACAGAGATTCTGCAGTTCCATTGTAAGCATAAAAAAACAGAATATCCCAAGCCACCTAGTAACCTTTTTTCATTTATAACGTAGCTGCTTTCATGATCCTGCAATTGTGCTGTTCTGATTTGAACTAGAGGTTTTCATCCATCATTGTGGTATCTAGTGCCTATCATCCACTGCAGAACTTTACACAATTGTTTAAAAATAACAAAACCACTTACCACAGGATCCTCACTACAAATGCTGCTTTTCTGACCTGGGAATGGCAGTTTTGATGTCCTTTATTTCAGTGTAAAAGTCTCTTTGGCTGTAATACCGTCTCAAAATATGCCAGGTTGCTTTGTACACCAGATTAACTTGTGTGTTCAGTTCAAGACATAACGTGATAAACATTTTGATGCACAATCACTGGCTTATCTCTAGAATTTGCTGTTCTCCTTGCAATCCTACTGTATGCTTTAATAAATGCATCTCCTCCTTACCGTCTGTTTAAGAAGATCTTCCTATTAAAATAATAAGCTAATTATGTTTGTTCATGTACACTAGCAACTAGTCGTAGAAATACTGCCTTTAATATGAAAGGTTAAAAGGAGATTGTCAAGATAAATCTTATTTTTTGTTAACTCTTTAGATTAATGAAATTGAGAGAATTACATTTACTCTTCGCTATTGTAAAGTATTGCATGTCTGTCAACACAAAAAGTAAAACTATGCTATTTAGTGTTTGTTTAAAGTGTATTTCACTGTCAGATTTTTGTGGAATAGCACAAGGCTGATAATTGGGTTTTCAGCAATACAGGAAGATATTTAAATTGACAAAACTCTGTTTTAGTTTAAAAGGATTCATGAAAACATGTCTGCTCATACTAAATCTTAAAATCTGTGATAACACTGTAAAACATTATGGCACCAATTTGGGTAGCTGGATCTTGAGTGGGAATTTTAGCACAGTTTTGTGTACTTGCTGCAATTTCAGTGAATGCTGCATATTTTTGGCATTGGGATTTGAAAGCGCAAGTTGAATGCCAAACAGAAGAAATAAACCTTTTTAAAAAAAAAAAGTTTGGAACGGGCTGTGTCATAACTGAACAACCAAACACACACACAGCATTTCTGTTGTCGCTTGAAATACTGGCCGAGTACCACTGGTGCAAAGATGTCTTAAAGGGAATTTTTGCTGAGGGTAAAGACTTCACCTAAATCACGTGTTTCAAACACGCGGGCCGCATGCTGCCTGTGGAGTATTTCTTGCGGCCCCCCCATAGGTGCTGACTTCACCGGCAGCCAAGTTCCCCTCATCCTCTGTCCCCTTTTCCCCCCCCTCCCCTGACTGTTCCACGTCCCTGCTCCTCTGCCTACCTCCCTGCCCTTCCCACTGCCAAACAGCTGTTTGGCGATGCTTGGGACTTTCCAGGAGGGAGGAGCAGGGAGGAGGCGTGCTCGGGGAAGGAGGCGGGGCCGGAGCGGGGATTAGGGGAAGGGGTTGGAATAGGGGTGGGGCAGGGCTTCATAGAAGGGGTGGAGTGGGGGCGGGAGCAGAGGGGGGATCTTTAACCGAAGTAATTCTAAAAGTAAATGCACATTTTGTCATTTGAGTGAGGTGCATTACTGAGTGTTTATATTTTATTAAAACTCCTCTTCACATCAGTTTTAAAAAAGTTAATACACTGACTTTTAATAGCATACTATATTACTCTTCATTTTTTTTCATTTTTACTATACTTCTGTATCGTTGTATGAAAAGGTTTCTGTGATGCGGCCCTTGGGTCAATGTACTAGTCCTCATGTGGCCCTCGAGCTGATTTGAGTTTAAGATCCCTGACTTAAATACTACTTTAATATAGCTTTCTTCCTCCCTCACTAGTACTTCATTTAATTAGCATGCTAGAAAATCACACAACTGATTATATCTACTGGTGAAGGCATTTCTCAAACTGCCACTACTCCAGCCCACACAAGGATACCCAGTAAAATTCAATTAGAAATAATGGGAGTAAAAATTCATAAATGATTTTCTTGGCCCCATGACTCTTTCTTGAATCAGTTTTCCCGTGACCCCTTTCTTTCCGGTTTCCTCTGCTTCCTTTGTTTTTGTGCTTCATTCTTTGCCACTTCAAGTGTTTTTGAGGAGCTTTGAAATTTTCTCTCTGCTTCTGCAGGTTACACCTCTGCATTCTTTGGGCTCTGTTTGACTTCGTGCAATTTTTACTCCTGGGGGGATTCTGCGTGCCCACAGAAAACACCCCCACCCTGCAGAATTCCAGTGCTGGGGCGGGGATTGGCATGGGTGCAGTTTTTTGGGGGAGATTCCCCCCCAAACAGAGGGGAAGCATAGGGAGGCACACTGGGTTATATGCCACTCCCCCCTATTTCTGCAAGCACAGAGCTTCACTGTCACCCTGTGGTTATAAGCGTGCATTTTAGGGCTTCACGGTCCTTGAACTGAATATCAGGCACCACTGGCATGCTGTATATATTGAAGGATGGGGGCCAACATGGAGCTATTTTAGTAATGGTCAGAATTTGAAATGACACATACTACGAACTTGTGTAGATTTTCAAATGTCTGTGAACTGCCTTCTCTTTCCAGATACCTGGCTTACCGTAACTTCATGATTGATACGTATCGCTTAAACCCTCAGGAGTACTTGACCAGCACTGCCTGCAGAAGGAACCTGACTGGAGATGTATGTGCTGTAATGAGGTAAAATCTTAAATCTTGCAGCCATTGCCCTTAGCTGTAACAATACATTTTATCCCAGGAAAGCTGCTTTATTACAAATTGTAAAGCTATACCTCCTGCATAGTGAGGTAGAAGACTTGGGGCCTGGGCGCATCAATTATGTTTCTATTAGCAGATCATCTTTTTTTCCTTTTGTGGTGAACACCACATTTTATAATACCCTTATTTACAGTGAAAGTTAAATACCGTGAGCATGGCTCAGAGACCAGCAAGAGATTGCATGTTAACTAATACAATGATATTCAGCTTCTACCATGCAATTTCTTTAATATGTTTTCAGAATTTCCAGTATGGCAGCTCACTGTATGTTTTGCCAAGTGAGCATCTTATATCTGTATTGTGATAAATACTTCTTTAAAATAGCTCTTTTTGTACAAAAGATTCCAAAGCATGTTATACTCCATACATACAGCATCACTGATGCACAGTCACCCTGAGGCAGATGGTGGGAGCTAACTGATGCATAGTGCGGAAACCATCACAATTCATCCCACTCTTCTCTCTCCTCCTCCTCCCCCCCGCCAATCCTCCAAAGATGTTTTCACATCAGCGGGCTTAGCTTTAGATCTGTTTTCTGAATTGTGTGAAGTGGTTTCCCGTTGCCCATAATTGAAATTGTCTGTCCACTCTCATTTTGTTGAACGCGGAGAAGTGGGATTGTCAAGCCTGCGTTGAGAATTAATGCAATGTGTTATGTTTCCCTGTCTGTGATTGGCAGCAAACTCATCACAGTTCCCCACTTGAACTTTCTCCCTGGTATCTTCTTTCTGCAGCTGCAGATGTGCTTGAGGGTTTGTTTCCTCAGACTTTAATCATGTAATGTTGTTCCCTAGAGTGCATGCCTTTCTGGAGCAGTGGGGTCTAGTTAACTACCAAGTGGATCCAGAAAGCCGTCCCATGGCAATGGGCCCTCCTCCTACTCCTCACTTCAATGTGCTTGCTGATACCCCCTCTGGACTTATGCCTCTTCATCTCCGAGCTCCTCAGGTAAATCCTACAGATGCCACCACCATGTCCATGCACACACACTTATTCAGATAGAAATAGTGATGCATGTATTTTAGGAATGGCTTAATGTAGTCCCAACCAGTCTGTATTTGTAGCTACAGTCAGTGCTGTGTGTACCTGAATGAAGTATGTAGCTCATGCATTTTCTGAAAAAAATGCATCCTTCTCTCCACATGCCCTTCAGTCTCAGTGAAATTCTGTTAGTAGTAGATTTTCCATCTCTCCATCATTCTGTAGAGTAATGGTGCACCTACAGTTGCAGCACTCCAAACCCACATTTGCTAGTTTTGTGTACCAATAGTGGTGAGTGGAGAGAATACTAGTTCAGTGCACACCTGTGTAGATGCATTTTGATGATGATTTGTTGGGGGGTTTTGTTTAGGTCCCTGCTGCCCAGCAGATGTTGAGCTTTCCTGAGAAAAACAAAGAGAAGCCTACTGACCTGCAGAACTTCGGACTTCGCACAGACATTTACTCAAAGAAGACCTTGGCAAAGGTAAAGTTGCTTGGGTTTTTCTTTCCCTTTGGCTTCTGTTGAGCTTTCTCCCACAAACCTTAGTCGTTACATAATCACTAGGTGGGATGTTGCTGGTCTTCCATCCTTGTCCCACGTGTCTTCTACCTGGACAATATTCTAAATTGTGGCCTCTTGTAGTTGTGCCAGGTGCCTGAAATGTAATTTAATGCAATAGAAATACAAACCTTTACACTCCCATAAGCTCATCAGCACTGTCCCTCTCCAAACATTCTGGGAATTCCTGCCTTGTGATTAGGGCCCTACCAAAGTCACTGTGCGTTTTGGTCAGTTTCATGGTCAGAGGGTTTTTAAATTTATATCTGAAATTTCACTGTGTTTTAACCACGGGGGTCCCAACCCGAAAGGGGATCATGGCAGGGAGGGTCACAAAGCTGTTGGGGGGGGAGGAGGAGGAGGAGAGGGGTTGTGAGGTTGCTACCCTCACTTCTGTGTTGCTGAACTCTGAAGGCAGCAGCTACGGAGCTTCCTGCATCTGGAGGTGAGTCTGATCTTCCTGTGCTACTGGGAATGCCCCAGCCAGGGATTGCTAGCTGCTAGTCCCAGCCGGCTGGGTGAGGGACAGGACTTGTTCTTTCTTTGCATGGCCCCTCTACCAGGGAGATCTGACCCACCTCCAAGTACCTCCTCCAGCTGCAGGAAGCTCTGCAGCTGGACAGCAACCCTGGAGCTTCATGCAGTTGGAAGAAGTTCGTGGAAGTGGGTCCAATCTCCCCTGTGCTGCTGGGAGCACCCCAGCTGAGAACTCACAGTTTCTTGTCTTCGCCAGTGCCCAGGGGCTCCGACCAATTTGTTGGCCTCCAGAAAAATGGGCACCTTGAGCTCTGGTGCCTCGAGCTGCTGGGGGCAGAAGCCCAGTGCCCCGAGCCAAGCTCTGGTGCAGCTGCAGCACAGAAGTGCGGGTCTGATTTCCCCACGAACAGCAGCTGTGTAGGGAAGCACAAGTACTGTCCCTCCCCGGCCCAGGGTAGCAGCTAGGAGCCCCCAACTGGAGCGCTCTCGGCAGCATGTGGGGAGATCGGATATCACAGGGAAGGGCTTATTTCACTGGCCATGATATGTTTTTCACAGCCGTGAAAGTGGTAGGGCCCTTCTCATCATAGGTGTCGCATGCAGCATGCTCAGTGTTTCAAAATAGATTTCATAGGAGGTTTGGAGGTAATTCCCACTAGTCAATTTTTGTATAGATTGTTCTGTTTTCCCAGTTCATATGGGACAGTGTTCCTCAGTCTTACAGAACTGGAAGGTCACTTCATCAGCAAAGGGGGGCTCTCTGAGCCAAGTCATGAAGTGATGTTCTGACACACCATCATTGCAGCATGTCCCAAACGGATTTAATGCTGTGATGCACTATTGCAATGCAGCATCAAGACAAAATGCCATGCTTCTGTGGCTGCCTGCTGCATTTCACACTGTTCTCTCCCTCTGCCCTTCTGACTGCTTAGAGGGAAGGTATTTGGCAGTACTTGGGTATCCTAGAAACCCTGGTCCATTTATTCAGTGCTGCCTCATGTCTGGAACTATACAGGGTTCTTCTCAGATCATCGTTTCACTCGCTCTACTTGAGACCAGACAAACTGCTTGGACGTGGATTCCATAAGAGCAGTATGTGTTGTCCCAAAGAGCACACAGATTGAGGATTACTACTGACAATGTGTCACTGTTCTAAAGACTGAGGGTACCAACTAGAAATCGGTATTCAACCCATACCAGATTTCATTGTGTGATTTATTCGCTTATTTTTGATTGATACACTCATTCAGTGAGAGTGCCTGTCCTTTTCTCTAGGTGCTCTTCGACACTTCTTAAACACAATTATAAAAATGTACTTGGGCTTTGGGGCTCCCCCCCCACCTCCCCGAAAGTGTTTTCCTTTTGTGTACATGCAATTTACTCCTGGGGGAATTCTGTGCCACTGCACATGTGCAGAATTTATGTCCTCTGCAGATTTCTTTGCTTCCCCACAGAAAAATGACCTTCTGATGGGGAATCAAGGGGGAGCCACAGGAGTGGTCATGCGACCCTCCCCAACAGTATGTTTCGGGGCCCCAGAGAAGCTGGCAGAGAGGTAAATCACTGTGAGGCAGCGGGTGGGACTGGGGAAGACCTGGCTGGTGGCTCCTATCCTGCAGCAGGCTCAGCTGCTAGTCCCGGCTGGGCTGGGCAGGACGGGACTTCCTCTTCCCTTGCATGGCATCTGGGCCTGTGTCAGACCCACCCCCAGATTTCTCCCCCAGCTGAAGGAAGCTCTGCAAACTCTTTCCTCTCCCCCCACCCCTCCCACTTCCTGTATCCATCGCTCCTCAGCCCAAACCTGGATCCCCCCACACTTGGATCCTGCCTGGGCTGAGCCTGCCTGCCCACAGCTGGTGCACCTGCCACAGAGGGGCAGGGCTCTGGGGTGTTTTTGGAGCAGGCCGGTCCTTGCGCTGTGTCAGGGTTGGGTGCAGCCTCACTGCTGAGTCCATGTCCCAGGGGGAGCTGCACAGTGATCTCCCACCTCTGTGTAGCCAGTGGCCTGTGCTGCCTAGTGCCAGGCTGGAGCCTTCACATTGATTTGACAAATAAAGTTTGCAGAATTTTAAAATATAGTGCGCAGAACTTTTATTTTTTTGATGCATAATTTTTAACTTTTTGGCACAGAATGCCCTCAGGACTCATACCGCCTATGTAAGAATTGTGAGTGCCTGATGGCTGACACTTTTAATTTGTGTCGCATGGGTTAGTGATCTGTACTCTGTGCAGATATTTGGGGAAAGGATAAGTTATTGGCATTAATTCAGTGTCTTACATAGAACTACATAACCCCATTAACCTTCCCTCCTTATAAGGGAAGTTTTGACATCTGTGAGGGGGTGTTTATATCAGCTGAAGCTGGTGGTAGTATCCTCTTCAAGAGTTCTGTAGTTTCAGGGAAACTTTTAAGTAACTCCCAAATCAGTTTGGTGTAGATACAGTAAACTCGGGAGTGATGCTATGCTAAATACTCATACTGAGGGCAAAGGGCAGTTACAGGGAGAGACTGTCTCTTTTTCAGAGAGCTTGCATTTCCCTATTAATTATCCTTGGAGATTCTTTTTTCGCTCCAGGTATTTTTATCTCTTTTTGAGGATCATTTTCCTAGTAAGAATCTACTACTCCAGTCTCTCAAACTGCACATTACTGTATCCATTATATACCTAATACAATCCAACCTGTCTACTATGCAAGTGTTGTCTTAGTTAAACATACTTTCCTGTCCTCCTGTGTCTCTTGAAATTCTGAGTGTAATTCTTGCAGACTGGACAGCTGCCTACGGTAAGCAGCGATATGATCAACTATAGCAGGATTGCTGGGAAGAGTGACTAATAGGCTGTGGTAGTAGATAGAACCACCACAGCTGCTGCTTTTACAAGAAGTTATTTTGCTCAAAGTAGTGCTCCTGCAAAGATAAGTAATCTATCTTGACTTTTCTTCCTTTATAGAGTAAGGGAGCCAGTGCTGGAAGAGAATGGACAGAGCAAGAGACACTGCTGTTACTAGAGGTAAGAGCTGATGAAGGAGAATGTTTGTTTTATACTGAAGGTAATCCAGAGAAAGGAGGCTTTTGTATGTAATATCTAAGGTTAAGATTTTGTCATGGGTATTTTTAGTAAAAGTCATGGACAGGTCGTTGGCAATAAACAAAAATTCACGGAAGCCTGCAACCTATCCCTGACTTTTATGAAAAATACCTGGTGGGGACTAACAGTCTGAGCCCCCGCCATCGAGAGCTCACCGCCGACTGCCAGGGCTGAAGTCGATGAAGTCAGAGGTCTGTTAAAGTCACGGAATCTATTCTGTGACAAAATTATATCCTTAGTAATATGAAATATAATCTGGTGATTCTTCCAGTGATTGTCCATGTGTGTGCACCACTTGAGGTGCGCATGTGGTCTCAATCTCCAGTTTTCAATTCGTGTCTGTTTAGGCCACACATGCACTGTTGTCAGATCTATTGTGTATTAATTATATCGATTACTTAAGAATTCCCAGTTGACACTCTGAGATTTGGTAGGTTCTTGTCCCAAGATCAAGTCCAATAGTATTAAAATTACTGGTCTCTTGGGAACCCTGATGTGCACAATTGCAACACTCTCACCTAGGAAAAACCCTCTGTATCTAAGACCGTTAGAAAAGTTACAAACCTTTATCTACCTTGCGGGGTTGGGCTGTAATACAGAACGTGCATCTGAGCAGCCACATACTCACCAGCCCTTGCAAAAGAACCTGAAGTATTAGTCATTATCTTCCTCATCACCATCACCAGTGGTCATCATCCTGGCACCTCCCAAGAGTTACATCTCCCAGTGCACACAGGCTGGGATACAACTTTTATAATGTGTTATGCTGACACATTGTGCCTACTCCCCCTTTCCTTATTTGTATTTCCTCACCCTACTAATGTTGGGTTACCTTCTCCCATAGGTTACTAGGCCTCTTACCTCATGCTTATTAGCATATATGTCAATTAGTTACCATGGCATTCTTGTGGTCAGACATCTGCGATAATCCTAATTTAAAATATCCCAAGATGGTATAAACTAGCATGTTGTGATTACCTGTCAGCAGTTTAGTCATTACAGCATTCTGTCTTATGATACCTTATGATCTAGGGTTCCTCCTGGCTAACTGCTTATGCTAAGGTTTTTGGGCCTTATGGATTGTTTAACTATCTTAAACATAGTTATGTGCCTTGTAGGCTCATTACATCATTGCTTTATCTTATACCTATACCTGTAAACAAAACCCCCCTGACTCCCTCATGTCCCATACAGAGGGTATAAAGAGCCAGATCAGCTGCCACTCCAGTTCATCTTTGCTGCCCTAGGCTTGAGATGGAGTGCTACAGTATCTGCATCCCTCAAATCTTTTCTAAGAATTTTGAGTAGTTTTTAATAGTTACTAGTGCTAGTGTGTTTTGACGTCTGGCAATTTGTTGTATTAGTCATAGTTATCAGGCTTTTTGAGAATTTACTTCTTTGCACCTCCCCTGTTTTCTCCTCTTTCATTTATCAAAAGCTTTCTTATTTAGGTATGATGTCTCACAAAATCTCCTGGTTTGAAGTACTGCACCTCTTGTGAGAGAGCCTTTCCCTAGAATGACTGACACTCTGGATCTGTTTGGTCTGGAGGAATCATATATGCCAGCAAAGTGTGGAATATGCAAGTCCTTTTCTAAGCTAGATGGACAAAAAGGGTCCAGGGAAGGCATGTTTAAAAGTGAATCTCTTTGGACTTATTCCATGAGGTTCCATCATTGTTAGGCCTATTCCATCAGAACTCTGGAGGCTTGAGCACTGTCTTAAGAAAAAAAAAATTCCCAGTATTGACACTTAAAAAGCTGCCACGTGGGGTTCCATACATAGCTTGATAGACACCATGCTGTGGTAGAGGCATCCAGAGCAGAAGCTTCTTTCAGTAGAACAGTCCATTTCTCTCTATTGGGTAAGACTCTAAGCTCCGATCTCCTTATTCAGGTCACTGTTTGGGGCTCATCTCAAATAGAGTCAACATAGGAACAAGCATTCAAAGAAGTTACTTATCTGTATAGTAACTAGTGTTCTTTGAAATGTATAGTGCATATGTGTATTCCACAACCTGCCCTCCTTTCTCTCTGCTTAGGAGTCCTATTGCATGCCAGAGCTCTGCGATAGAGGGAGAACTGGCGTGGTAGTTAGACCAGCTTCACTCTTTGTACTGTTGGCAGGAAGGTGTTCAGGGCGCATGCATGGACCAGACATTGCTAGCAAAAATGTCTGATCCTGGCGCATGAGCACATGTGCACTTTGAGTGGAATACTCATCTGGATAATACATCTTGAAGAATTCCAGTTACTGTACAGGTAAGTAATTTTTCTTTGTCGATAAGAATATAAGTATGGCCATATTGGGTCAGACCTAAAGGTCCATCTAGCCCAGTATCCTGTTTTCTGACAGTAGCCAATGCCTAGAGGGAATGAACAGAACAGGTAATCATCAAGTGATCAATCCTCGTTGCCCATTCTCAGTTTCTGGCAAACAGAGGCTAGGGACACCATCCTGAACCTATCCTCCATGAATTTATCTGGTTCTTTTTAAAATCCTGTTATAGTCTTCGCCATCATAACATCCTCTGGCAAAGTGTTCCACAGGATGACTGTGCGTTCTGTGAAGAAATACTTCCTTTTATTTGTTTTAAACATGCTGCCTATTAATTTTATTGGGTGACCCCTAGTTCTTGTGTTACAAGACAGAGTAAATAACACTTTCTTATTTACTTTCCCTACATGGTCATGATTTTATAGACCTCTATTGTATCTCCTCTCCCCCGCCCCTTAGTCATCTCTTTTCTGAGCTGAGAAGTCCAGAAGCTGTTCTATACCCCTAATCATTTTTTCACCCTTTTCTGAACTTTTCCCGATTCCAGTATATTTTTTTTGAGATGGGACAACCACACCTGCATGCAGTATTCAAGATGTGGGTGTACCATAGATTTATATAGAGGCAATATATTTTTTGTCTTATTATCTTTCCTTTTCTTAATGATTCCCAACATTCTGTTCACTTTTTTGACTGCCGCTGCACATTGAGTAGCTGTTTTCAGAGAACTATCCACAATGGCTCCAAGATATCTCTTGACTGGTAACAGCTAGTTCAGAACCTTTCGTTTTATATGTATAGTTGGGATTATGTTTTCCAGAGTGCATTACTTTGTATTTATCAACATTGAATTTCATCTGCCATTTTGTTGCCCAGTCACCCAGTTTTGTGAGATCCCTTTGTAGCTCTTAGTGGTCTGCTTTGGACTTAACTATCTTGAGTAGTTTTGTATCATCTGCAAATTTTGCCACCTCACTGTTTACCCCCTTTTTCCAGATCATTTATGAATATGTTAAATAGTACTGGTCCCACTACAGATCCGCTGGGGGTCACCTCTATTTACCTCTTTCCATTCTGAAAACTGACCATTTATTCCTACCCTTTGTTTCCTATCTTTTAACCGGTTAATAGTTACCGATCCATGAGAGGACCTTCCCTTTTATCCCATGACAGCTTACTTTGCATAAGAGCCTTTGGTGAGGGATCTTAGAATCATAGAAGATTAGGGTTGGAAGAGACCTCAGGAGATCATCTAGTCCAGCCCCCTGCTCAAAGCAGGACCAACCCCAACTAAATCATCCCAGCCAAGGCTTTGGCAAGCCAGACCGTAAAAACCTCTGTGGATGGAGATTCCACCACCTTCCTAGGTATCCCATTTGTGTAATAGTTTTTCCTAATATCCAGCCTAGGCCTTCCCCACTACCACTTGAGACCATTGCTCCTTGTTCTGTCATCTGCCACCATTGAGAACAGCCTAGCTCCATCTTGTAAAAAGGATTCTGAAAATCACTTTCTGAAAGTAAACTATATCCACGGGATCCCCCTTGTCCACATGCTTGTTGACCGCCTCAATGAATTGAGTTTTAAAATGGGGGTAGCTTCTTAAAAAGAGTCACATATGTAAAATGGAAAAGACAGTTGAGAGATCCCATGCAGTTTAGAACTATGGATGTTGGTGCTGCCATTTCTGAATTCATAAGAATATCTTTATATAAAATGTGCTTTAACTTCCAGTAATATGTGATTCCTGTATCTGCAGCCCCAGAATCCTATTATGTGCCTGAGTGTATCTTACAATGCAATGAGGTCTTGAGGCAAACAGTTGAAAACGTGGTTTTACACTATGAAAGAAATGCCCTTGGAGTGATGTGTATATATTTGCAAGTAAGGTGAATGCTGTGAAGTTCTGATAATGTTCACAGCTCCCCAGCTATGCCACAAGGTGTTAGAGGAAACTGCGAACATTCCTTTTTGAAGCATATCTGTTCCTGGAATACAGATGATTCTGTTACATGTTGACTAATTTTCACTTTCATCACTATAAATAGGGGAAGCAAGATAAGAGGTGGCCACCTAGTCATGTAGTTGTATAGCAAAACCATAGTGCGAGTTAACATGCTATTGAGACTCTAGGCCAGCGTTTCTGAAATGCGGTTACTGTGGCTACATGTGGCCACCAAGGGCTTTTCTTGCGGCCATAGCTTCCTGGACACTGGCGGGGGCGGGAGAGGGTATAAAGTAGTGGCCCCTCCCCCTCCCTGTTGCCCCTGGATGCACTCCCTTGGTGTTGGTTGCTGGGGCCACCAGCCCAGGGGTCAGGCTCTGGAGACACCTGGAGGAACAGGCAGCCGGTGAGTTCCCCACCTTCCATGGGTAAGTTGGGTTCAAGCTTTGGGCTTCAACCCTGGGGTGGCGAGGCAGCAGGCTCTGGCTCTGGGGCTTCGGGCTCCAGCCCCAGGCTCTGGCTGCGCAGCCGCACGACTCCAGCCTCCAACCCCAGGCCCTGGCCATGGGGCTTTGGGCTCTGGCTGTGGGGCTTCAGACTCCAGCCTCCTGCTGCCTCCCTGCCCTGCCCCCATCGTCCCTGGCCCTGCTGCTTCCACCACACCCCATCCAAAGCTTAATTTGTCCCCTGGCGTTCCAGGGCTGAATAAGTCTGCTGTGAAAAGTGATACTTGTATGTTGGTTAATATCACTTTTCACAGCAGACTTACTAGCTAGCAATAGATACATTACAATGATTTGGACGTGTACATGTCCATATTTATTTGTTTTCCCTAAAGTTAATTAAGTATTGTAGGAAAAAATGTGAGAGCAGCTGCCAGCAAGAGTTGGTGGCTACACTCTGAAGCCACCAAAAAATTTGTCCTGAGAACCCCTGCTCTAGACCACAGAACTGTGCTTTAATGTGTTCTGATAGACTTCTGGAAAAAGCTTAAGGCAGTGATCCCCAACACGGTGCCCGTGGGTGCCATGGTGCCCGCCAGGACATCTATCTGTGCCCACGTACTTGCCGGTGGACAAGCATCTGCCGAAATGCGGCAATGTCAAAAGGCGTCGCCGCCGAAAAGCAGCGTCATCAAGAGGTGTCGCCGCCAAAATGCCACTGACTTTCGGCGGCATTTCAGCGGCGACACCTCTTGACATTGCCGCGTCTCGGCGGCATTTCGGCGGATGCTTGTCCGCCGGCCACGGTCCTCAGTGGCTCGGCGGACAAAAAAAAAAAGGTTGGGGACCACTGGCTTAAGGGAATGAGTGCAAGAAGGCAGGGTTAAGTTGACTCTCTATAAATAGTCAATAATACTATCAGGTCTGTCCACCAAAACTGACTGGAACTGGAGCTGTTGACTCAATATTAACACTTGGATCATCTGTTATGGGTTCCATTGTGATAACGCTAATGAGCCCCGGTCACATAGCCACAGTCTCAGTGCGAGGTGCTGTGGAAACATGTAATAAACACAAGGGTCACAGGCTTTCTCCTGTGGCTCAGGGCAGGATTTTTCTTATTTACTAGTGGTTTGTCCAGTCTAGGTTTAAGTCTTCAGTAATAGAGCTCCCACCATTTCCCTTAGAAATCTTTTCCACTGCCTACAGAGAAGGTTCTCCTTTCCGTAATACCTTCCCTTTACTCCTAGCCTTGTTTAAAAAAAAAAAAAACAGAAAAACTACCACTACGCTTCGTAAAACTGACCCGTACTAAGAGCCAGCAGTGCTTAGCAATAGAGGAAGATGGACATGTCAGCTGTGCTGTGTGTTAATGCAACACAAGAGCAACTAGTTGATTGCCATTTGGGGGGAAAAAGTGGAAAGTGAGCAAACCAGGGAAAGTCTTTATAGGGAATAGAGAAAAACAAGAAGTACAATGATCTTGGCCTAAAGGAGCTGTCAGTTTTGAAACTATTTCTGTGGTATTATCGTTCTTCTGTGTGTGTCTAGTGTAATGGTGCTCATATCTATTTATTTATTCCCATTTTATGATAGTTAATCAGTACAATAATCCAACGCTACCATTTTCTGAACTTGCCTGTACTATACTACTAGCCAAATATAGAAGCTTTATATATTCCAGAATTGTACTACTCTGCCATGCAAACAGAGTATTATTGGGTGATTTGTCTAGGTTTTTTAGCCATGTCACTACTTGTCAGAAAACCCTCTACCAAGTTCTGAGATCATAAGGAAAACCAGGGACTCTTAATTTCAACAGTGCAGTGCACGTCATACTCTGACTCTTAATATCCACCACACCTATATGAATAAGCAAAATTTACTAAAACAGTCTTCATAGAACTGGAAGTGTATTTAGTAAAACGGATTTAGTTCTTTTCTCATGTTACAGATAAACATGGCCTGTGCCCCAGATAATTATTTATATAGTACCATATAATAAGATGGGTTTCCAGAGCAAGAATAGCTAAGTAGCAGTTGATATTGGGCATATACTGTATAAACATAGGACTCTTAATACTTCATCATAAATAATAGAGATATTTCCGTGCTTATCAGCCTTGACACACAAAATTTATGCTATAGTTAATTTGTTTAATTATAATTCAACACAGTTATTACTTTGAATTAAACATGCTGGTGGATTAACTTTCAACCAATATTCTATTGACAGTTTCCTTAGCGATAGTTAATAACTTCACTAGCATGGAATGTTATAGCTCCATTAGAATGGAAGAGAAATAATAGAATGACTTGTGAGCAAAAACGGAATGTTGGATTGGCAATCCAGATTTTAACACCTCACTGCAGTAAATAAAGTTAGTTGTTTGGTTAAAACTGATTGGAAAGGATGGTGATCCAGCCATGATCCATTGATGTATCGTAAAAAGGTGCAATACTCGTATGATGTCCAAAAATGGCAAGAAAATATCCCAGTGGAATAATCCAAATAAACATCACCTCAAATTCAGCAAATGCTTATTAAACAAGGAATGAGTCCTGAGCCCATGCTATTTGTTCAATCTTTTTGGTTTATAGCCTATAAATAAAACAGTAGAGAGAGGAGATCAGTTCAAGCTTAAGTGATCCTCCTACAACAAGCCAACTCCATCCAATTAAATCCTCAGGGTAGCTTTGGGCAAATATGTGCAGTAAAGTTCCAAAGAAAAAGTCTTATCCAAGATAATTATTGCCCTACTATCCATAGACTGAATGGCTGGAGGGAGAAAAATCTGCTTCTCTCCCTAGCATCTTAATTTGCCATTTTTTCACTTGTATCTCAGCGTAGCACTGTATTCCTTGCATTGCTACAAGATCATTTTCAGCAGTTCATAATAAGGGCAAGTGTTGTGGGAAGTTAAACATTAGTTTAACAGAAAAATAATAAGCGATGAAGTAGAATGCACTGAATCGTATTTTATGCAAAAATACAGCCACGCTAGCTTTCTAACGTGATAAAAGGGGGGTATAGCCAGCAGTAATTAGATGAAATTAGGGAAAGAAATCTATAGCCTGAATATAAGGAAATTCTGCTTGATGCTGAGATCTTCTAAATTGTGGAAATACTTTCCTTGGAAAACAACAGAAGCCCTATTGCTTGGGACATTTAAATTTGGCCTGGACAAAGCACAGGAGAACAATACCATAAAGAACAACCCTGCATTGGTGCCTGTAGTATGGACCTGATGACCAAACAGAATCTCTGATTTCCTGGGTGTTATTTCTCCTTTCCATGGTATCTTTTAAAAGAACTTTAGCTTTTGGTACTGATTGCCTAGTTTATGGTTTTGGACATTTTCATAATTCATGTTGCCCTTCCCCTTCTGGCTTTTTAAGTTATAGTGACAGGGAACATTTGCTCTCCTCTGAAGTATTAAATAGGAATTTTGTTTGTATTGCATTTGCCCACCTAATCCTGCTTCCTACACTTTTGGATGGAGGGTACAGCAGTGGACTGAGGTCATTCTGGAGGTCTCTTTACTACGTCGAGCAACACTAGTTTTAAACTCTGCAAGAGAAACTGATCCAAAAGTTTCAACAAGGCAAAACTAAACCACTTATAAATAATCATACAAAACAAGACCGTAGGCCACCTGGTGTGGGTGTATTTCTTCAAATTGGTCAATGCACAACAAATCTATAACATTTCAATTTTCAGCTCAGCTATCCATCTGGCTAGTCTCTTTTCACATTTTCCAAAGTGCTCCTCAGATTGTATTTTACATTGCTGACTCGCATTCTTGAGAGCCCAAAGTGTCTTGTGACAGAAGATGACCATGGCTTTGATTACAACAATTACAGCTGAGGCTATTGAAGCTGCAAAAACACTTCCTTACAGGCTTATGAGGGCAGTACTCCAGTCTGGAAAACAATTCATTCTAGAGTTCTTGGATTTAAAAAAATGTATGTATAGTGCTAGTGAAAGGTGCTATATTTATAGTCCTGGAGACTGATGTCCTCTTTACCCACAGGACAAGTTACAGCATATTCAACACTTGTACAAGCTTCCCTCCCCTTAGTCCTAAATTGGAATAACTGCCTCAGAGGGTGAAAGTGATAGTTTGGTCTCTGGTCCATTTAGTCCTTGACACCTCTGTTAAAACTTCCAAGATCTTTTTACTTTTTGCACTTGTGTGTCTTGGAGCTCTCACAAGAGAATATTCTATCTAAACATCTGATGCACCCATCCCCATGCTATCGAAGTACCTTGTGGAAATCGATAAGTCAAGTAGTCTATTTAAAGCTGATCTACCTTTTGGGTCTCTCCTCTTCCCTGCATGTGCAGAAAGGTTGTGTAAATCTTTCTTGTATGGAAGAGGGAGGAATGTAAACCAGAGAATCTTGCATGTTGTCCTGAAGGTGAAGAAATTTCTGGTAGTTTGAATGTCTTGTGGAAGGCAGTTTAAAAGCCGCTGGGCTGCTGATTTCTCTTGCTCTAGACTTTCACCTTTGTAATGGGTGCAATCGAGTCTTTTGAGTAATGTAACTGTCATGGGAAGTCATGGATGTACAGAGAGTGGTCAGTGCTGAGGTAGTCTGAGCCCAGTCTATGAGGGCTCTAACAAGAACCTTAAATGAGAACTTGTGATAAGTTTGTGAGGAGTGTAATATCCACAGGATCAGGTGAAGGGCTCACATCTACCTGTTTGGAAGATAGGTTACTGCATTTAGAGCTAGCTAAAGCTTTTTTCAAGGCACTAGTTTGTTTCCAGGTACAGTATATTTCAGTAGTCCATCGTGGAGGTTACAAAAGGATTTGGAATACTGTGCCTAAATTGATATCCATTTGGGTAAGTTGTTGACTCGTGGCCTGTTAAAGATGGAAGAAGATGATCTGGTAGATACCACTATTTGTGAATCCAGTAGCAGTGAAAGAAGGAACTAGAAGGATCAATAGGTTGCAAACTATTTTGATGAATGGAGGACAGATCCCTCATTTCAGATTGGTGACAGATTTCACTGGATCTTCAGAATACTTCCATCTTCCACTAGCATTGTTTCCATCATGTCTGGGTTTATCTTCTCCTGGTGCTTTTCATTTAGATGCTGACCCACCATTTAGGCATTGGGATATTCTTGGAGAATAAGTAGAGCTGGGTGACATCTGTATGCTGTTGATAAGTGAGGCTGTATTTTCTCACTGCCTTCCGTAGTGATTTTAAATATGCAATCAATGTGATGGAATAGAGGGCAGAGTCTTGTAGTACTCCACAGTTGAGGGTTCTAGATGTGAAAATAGGGGATCAGAGGAAGGATCTGAACCAACTCCTAACATAAGCGCTCACCACTGCAAAGTTA
Organism: Mauremys mutica; assembly: GCF_020497125.1. Lineage (NCBI taxonomy): Eukaryota > Metazoa > Chordata > Testudines > Geoemydidae > Mauremys > Mauremys mutica. The sequence continues at coordinate 292,925,899 of NC_059073.1, read as the reverse complement.
AGGTGGTCCAGCAGCATCTCATAATCAACTGTGTTGAAAGTTATTGAGAGATGACCAAGGAATCTTAGTATGGATCTTGTTTTTGTGTATGTGGTGGCCAGGAGGAAATCTTCCGTCAGTTCAGCAAGTGCTGTTTCTGTACCATATCCTGGTGTTGGAACTTTGGTCTGACCCAGTAGGGCCGTTCTTATGGGTTAAACACCCAATTGGGAAGAGTGTTGGATATTGGCGGTGGCAGGTGTAGTTGGGAGATGGCTGTTCCCCGGCGTCTCTAAATTTGGTGACAGTGATCAACATCTTAGGTAGTGATCAGATCATAGAATGCTTTAAGGTAGATTGCCTTCCTTTACAGAAAAGTCAGCTTTTCATTTTGCCCAAGGAACTTTTTGCCTTTTTGGCTATCCACAACTGGCGGGAATCCGAATTGCATGTCATTATTTCAATTTCCTCCACTTCTTCAAGGGCTTGCTGTTGTATAACTGGACCAAGGTCTGGGAAAGTTGGTATACCAGTGGTCCAGTGTCTAATCCCCATCACTTGGGATTCTGATAAATTATTTCAGATGCAGGAGATCTTGTCCACAAAGTAGACTTATTTGTCTACTTTGTGGACAAGATCTCCTGCATCTGAAATGTGGTTCAAATACCTCTGCTCTTACCAAAGATTAGTTAAGGGATCTAATAATCTCTCGACACTACGTTCTGATACTTCAATTCTGAACACGGGATTTTCCTTACCATTTATAGTCTAATAGATGGTGCTCTGTAAATATAGCCACATTGACAATCTGTTTGTTCTGATACACCAAGATCCTCACCTTACAACTCATGGATTCCATCTAGTTGCCAGTGATCAAGAATGTTCTGTAGTCTTATTTCTAGGCTGTTGAGAAAAATTAGACTTATCTGTATAGCTCATTTTATGGTTGTATCACTGGTATCCTTCAATATGCTGCCAAAATTATTTGCATTCAGAGTTTCGTTAGTCTGAAAATTTACAAGTACGCCATCAATTTAAAAATCAAACTCCTGTTTGAAAACTTTTACCTACCTTTTTTAGTAGATTGTAACTAAGGTTATGGGGAAAAGAAACTTTTTCTCATCTTTTCATGTTTTGCTTTGTGCAGCTGACAGTACTTTGTGTACAGTCAATTGTTTACATTGTAGTAACACCAGTCAGGTTCAGGGCCAGGCCCCATTGTGCTAGCACTGTACACACATAAAATCAGACAGACCCTACCCCAAACGGCTTATAATTTTAGCATATGATGAGAGAGAACGTGAGGAGAAACCTCCTGGAGGGTGTAGGTCTGGGAGGGAAAAGGGAATAGTGAAACTAATGTTTCGTGTAAGCAACACTCTATTCCCCTGTATAGTCGATCAGTTTCCCCTGTTTGTGTTAGTCTTTCACACAGCAACAAGGAAAGGGAAACACTTTTAAAGTTAAGAAAATAAGATGTGTCAAACCAAAAAATTGTTAGGAGTACATGAAACTACTTAATTTTGTTTTAATTGACGAGGTTTCAGGTTAATGATGTCCCTTTAACGTGAGATAGAATTATTCTTCAGAAATATTAACAATAACTTCCATTTCTTTCACTCCCCTTTGCTGTAGTCTGTTGCAAATGTTGGTGTGTTTAGATAGTCTCATTATAGGTTGTGTTGACTCACAAATTAAACAATTGTTTTGTAAAATCTTTCAAGTTTTTGAGATGGTAATTAGCAAACAGAGAATCAGACTTGTGTGTTTGGGCACAGAATAAAAGACCAGAATTATACTGTTTACCAGTTCCCATAGCCCATAAATTCAACTTGGTGTTTAAGTGAGAGGCCCTCAACTGTCTAAACAAGTGTTTATGAAAAATCAATGTTTATATACTCCCTTTCACATAGTTCCCCTTTCTTGATTCACTGTTCTGTTTGTCACCAGAATGGATGGTGATGAGAACAAAAAAACTTGTGTATACGTAGCATTATTTGCAAAACAATTCTTACTCTTCCTCTGTTGCAGGCTCTGGAGATGTACAAAGATGACTGGAATAAAGTCTCTGAGCACGTTGGGAGTCGCACCCAGGATGAATGCATTCTCCACTTTCTGAGACTTCCCATAGAGGACCCTTATCTGGAGAACTCTGATGCATCCTTGGGCCCATTGGCTTACCAGCCTGTACCTTTCAGCCAGTCTGGAAACCCAGTGATGAGCACTGTTGCTTTTTTGGCATCTGTGGTAGATCCTCGGGTGGCATCAGCTGCAGCTAAAGCTGCTTTAGGTATGGGGTCGCTAGGGCTATCTTTCCTTATGATTTTGTCTGACATAGTGTAACTTTGTGCTTGGTTGCTGGCTTTCCCTTGAGCTTTAGAAAGATCAGCTGCTATCTTTAGTGTTCCTTCAAAATGCAGCTAACATAAGTTGAAAACAGAAGCAAATATCTATAAAATTACTCAGGGAGGAGTTACCAGTATGGTTATTGTCTGTTTTGCATTTTACTAATGCTAGACTAGATGACGTATTGAGGTCCCTTCCAGGCCTACACTTCTATGATTCTATGAACTATTAATTGGTTTGTAAAGCACTACATAAGTGCCCATTATTACTTTTTATCATTTTGTTTAAATGTACATTACATTAACAAATACTGCTACAGTGTTAAATCACTTATTTGGAATCTTGTACAAAAAAGATAAACATAAAGGTCCTAGCAGTCGATTTTGGTTCTATTAATTTTAACTTGTTGCTTTCCTGGTTATGTTATGTAACCGTGATTGGATAGAATAGTTCTTGCATACTCAGTAACCTGTTATCTTATTTTCTGTAGATAGAATAAATGTACTAGTTTGTATATGTATAGTTTGGAAGAGATATTAACTCTAACTACTGCTAACTATCACATTTCAGGGAAGGAATGAGCTTCCTTATGTTATAAGTGAGGAGGAACTTCAGAACATATTGAAAATTCACTTTGTCATTGTATTTATGTGAGTCTGTGAAAACTGATTATTTTTGACATGTGATGTGCAGACATCATAATATTTTCTCTTTAATTCTTTAACAGAGGAATTTTCTCGGGTCCGAGAGGAGGTACCACTGGAACTAGTTGAAGCCCATGTCAAGAAAGTGCAGGAGGCAGCAAGAACCTCTGGGAAGGTGGATCCAACATATGGACTAGAGAGCAGCTGCATTGCTGGAACAGGTCCAGATGAGCCAGAGAAGCTTGGTAGGTCATAAGTTTTGAATGCAGACATTTTTGCATATCAGGTTTATCTTTAATACTTTTTTTCAGCGAGAAACAAGCATATATATTTTCTATATAGAATATAGTAAAAACCTGAATCTGTTAGTCTTTAGTATACTATCTCTCTCTTCTTTGGTCCCACCCTCACTTCTTCTGTCCCTTTTAGGTCAGAAAGAGACCTAGACAATTATAGAACAAATAATTGTCAGCAATAAGTCTTGCATATGGCTTATCATAAATCTGTTTTGTGTTAACAATTCCCGAAATGTTGAAGCTAGAGGTAGGACACATTTGTCATTAGCAAAATTAGAAGTTAGTGTTCAATAGCATTTAGAGTCTTTTGAATATAAACATTTTTATAATATACAGCTTTCCTGCAAGGAACTTGGACTACATTGTAAATGTCACCCATTTATTTCTATTGCTAACATTTTAATATAGAAAGTTTTCAGGTTTTGCTGATGGAAAAATCTTAAACATTTATATAAAAGTGTAAGTAACAGGTAGCTGACATGACTCATTGGTAGTTGTTAGATGTGTGTTAGACCAAACAATACTCTTATTGACACAGTAACTGATATGCACAATTGTAAGAAATAAAAGGAGATCGGATAAAAGTATATAGCATAATGGACGGTCTACAGAAGATAGATTGGGAGTTTCTGTTCTCCCATTCTCATAACACAAGAACAAGAGGACACTGAGTGAAATTAAAAGGTGGGAAACTGAGAACTGATAAAGAAATTCCTTTTTACACAACACAGAGATAGACTGTAACTCATTGTCACAGGAAGTTGTTGAGGCCAAGAACTTAGCAAGGTTCAGAAGGGATTGGACGCTTATATAAGTAATTTACAATATCCAGAGTTGTCATAATAAATTCTAACCATTTAGAAAGGAATATTAAATTGCATGTTTCAGGGTTTAAGCCAATGTCTATCAACAGTTGGGATGAAACCTTGTCTAGGGGATAGATTATCCCACATCTGCCTACTGCAGAGTTCTCACACCTACCTCTGAAGCCTTCAGTACTGGACAAGATGGACTTTGGTTCAGATCCCGAATGTCACTTCATATGTTTCTGTATACAAGACTCAGAATGAAAACCCTATCTCTTGGGAGATATAAAAGCAGACTAAGCAAAACAATTAAATATTCCAGAGGGAACAATTCTGCATTGACCCCACTGGTAGTAAGGTTGGTTCAGACCAGATGAGACATAATGCCTTCCATCTCTTTGGAAGTTATGATAAAACCAACTGGATTGTATGACTTTGTCAAAATGTAAGTATAGAACACCCATGCTGGGGGAGGGAGGGAGGATCATTACATAATGTTTTTTCTTCATTTCCACTCTGTTTTCATGACTTCCTGCCTGTGTTCTGGGTACAGAGTTAGACAACAGTAATGATGAGAAAACATTGTTTCATTAGACCTGAACTGCACATGGACAATGCGTATTGGTTAGTAGTGCTTTTGTGTTGCATAGTTTGGGCCATTCTTAGATTTTTGAAAACTCTAATGTAGCTGTAACTGTCACAGTTGAGCTGAGTTTCTAATGTGCGGACGCATTTGCTTACTGAGTTACTTCAGTAGATACTCTGGCATATAAGGCTAATATTTTAGGCTATGATTATTCATGTTACAAAAATTGTCCTCTGTAGCACAAATGTGTAGAAGCTATGCGGCTGTTTCAACCTCCTAGAATACGTGGAAAATCTCTATTTGAATACCCTTTCCACTAAAAACCAACTTCTCTTTAAATCCCATTCTTAAATAGAGAATGGAAGTCATATAACTTAGTTTTCTATTTAGTTCCTTAAACCCTGCAGCATAGTTGCTCTTATTTCTTCCATTTGGATTACTACAGTGTGCCTGCAGGGACTCTGCTATATACCCACTAAAACGCAAAAAGATTTTAATCTTTAAACGTTCAGTAAAGATCTGGCAGCACTGTTAATGTTTGTCAGTAAATTTTTAATATCTCAAAATCTCTGTTCAGCATTGGTTGGCTGGTGTCTTATTTATCCTACCACAAATAATTTGAGAGTGAATTTAGGGTTTGTGCCAGTGAAGCATGTCTCGTACCAGATAAAGCTGAGCGTAGTGTAGTCTGGATAGTGTGCAAGCTTTGCCTCAAGCTCTGCCAGAACACCTCAGGCCTTACCTACGGTATCCCCCAATACTCCAGACATGAGCAGAGAGTACAGAATTGTGTGGTGATTTTTTGAGGTGGGCTCATAGGAACTAGGAGCACAATAGTACACTTAACACCTACCTCTCTAAGTTTCATTCCGTAGTTGAAGTAGATATATGTGTACCATGTATGATGCTTATTTTTAAAAAGTACGTAGATTTAAATTGGACAGTGTTTAGTTTAAACTAAAAACACTGCAGAATACCCCCTAAATTTCACATTACACTTGTCAGACTTTTTTTTTATATATATATAATTGAAACTGAAATTAGCAAGCTATTCCATAGTGTTCTGTCACCTCTTGTCAGTTCCACATGGTGTAGCAGGGCAGAGCTGACTTGGAGGAGCATAGAACTCTGAAATGACGTGACAAATACATGCTGAAAAATAAACATCATGGCATCTGGAATATCTCCTTCTCCATGTCTGTGTCACATTGTTTTGTCATGTGGAATTGACAGGAGCAATAGCCCTCTAAATCCTTTAAAGGGGGAATAGTTTTATTTTTCTTATCTGAGAGTCTCGTGTAAAACAAATCTAAGTATTTTCCAGCTTGGATTGAGGTTAAATTAGTGGTTATATTAAAATAATCAATGGACTTATGCCTATTTTAGCTGGAGTAGTTACAATTTGATAGTAAATCTTGCCCAGCAGGATTTGAGACAACAGGAGTGGACTTTTCTGAGGCCTGAGCCCTGACATTCCTTAGTTTTCCATCATTAATATTGGACACTGGCCTGTCATTGCCCTTTTCTCCAAAAGGATACCCACTAGTTGCAAATACAGATTTTGTAGCCTTTGCCATTTAATAAGGGGATGTGGAAAGCAGACAACCATAACATAATTCTTGTGGACTGGGTTCTATCTCCAATACTGGCCTGTTATAGTTAATGTGATTTGTATTGGGCTGTGATTAATGGAATAAATTAGGACAACAGCAGACGGTTCTCCCTGGGGGAGCTTCACAACAAGAGTTAACTGGGTCACTCGACAATCTGCATGGCCTTTCACCTCAAAACAGCTTTGCAGTGGAGGACGCAGAGGAAGAATCTACCAAGGTTGCACTTGCAGTAGTGTTTTTAATAAGATAAAGTATATCTGCATGGCATACGCCTACTGAAAAAGCTAGCTGTGCTTGCATCACTAGAACTGAAGTATTACACTTAATGTAGTTTTCAAGAGTGACATATTTATCTATTTAGGAATACACTGTAATTAAGGTTCATTGATGTAGCCTAGAAATAAAATTACAGCTCCACTAGTCTTTTGAAAATCGTGGTTTTTATATTGATATATTTCAGTGTCACGTGGGAAATGTGATTGGTATAGACCAGTGTTTCTCAAACTGGGGTCGCTGCTTGTGTAGGGCCCTTTGTTTTACCTGCCCCATCTGCAGGTCCGGCCAATCGCAGCTCCCACTGGCCACGGTTCGCCACTGCAGGCCAATGGGGGCTACTGGAAGCGGTGGCCAGTAAGTACCTCGGCTCACGCTGCTTCCAGCAGTTCCCATTGGCCTGGAGCAGCGACCCACAGCCAGTGGGAGCCCTAATCAGCCGGACCTGCGGACGGGGCAGGTAAACAAACCGGCCCGGCCCGCCAGGGGCTTTCCCTACACAAGCAGCGACCCCAGTTTTGAGAAACACTGATATAGACTGTGGGAGCCACTGTTAGTCTAGTATTCTGACCTGTAATAACCTTTGTGGTTTGCTGTATTCAAAGCTGACAGCCAGGATCCTTCACATCAATATCTAGAGCCATTGTAGACAATTACAGAGTCTATAGTGGATCAGATCATTAACATGATAGATGCCATGAATCAAGGACATCCAGAATTCCCCTTCTGAATACACTGGGAGCCCTCAGCTTAGGGATTTTTGTTCACTGTTACCTTTAAGGGCAGGATCAAGCCCTTAATAATCACCCTTGTCTTCCTGTATTTCATGGTTTTTAAACCATGTTTTAAACCAGTTTTGTTTGCACACATACTTTGCAAGATGCACATTGATGTTTGCCCAGATGAACTGTGGGCAGGATTAAGTTCTAATTGCTTGTACAAAGAGCCACTTGAATGCTAGAATCTTAAAGGTACAGCCAGCTCCACTCTGGACAGATGCAAGATGTCCAGACAAAAGCAGTTTCCCAAACCAACATTCATATGTTTTGAGCTATCTTGTAAGCAATACAAAAATTAACTTCTGCATACATTCATCAGAGCCTCTCTTGCTTTGCTTCAAACATTCCTGTCCCCAAATCCAGTAACAGCCCTACACTTCCTCCTCCCTGTCAGTCCTTGCCCACACACCTCTGAGTTTTGGGTTTTTGGAGCAGTGAGGCCTCATATCCGATTGTTAGGTGAGTGTGGGGAGGAGGGAGAAAAGAGCACCACCCAGCACCAGCAACCTCCGACATTCTTGTGTCAAGCCCTCCAGCTCAACATCTGCCCCACTTCTAACAGAGAGCACCTCATCTAGCCTCCAAAACCTCCCACTGTATCGTCAGAGGACCCAAACCCCACAATCGAATTTTGGCTGCAAAAGATTATTTTCATAAAGACTTTTTTTGGTGGAATCCAGGAAAGTTGAGGTCATGAACCCAAGAAGGTAAAGAACTACTAGATTTGATCACTAACCAGCTGACTGTGCACAGTGCCCTATATATTATTCCGCAATGATGTTTACACACTTTGCAGCCAGGTACAGCCCTTGTCCATTTATATTAAACTTCGCAAATATTTTAATTAATAAAGTACACTGTAACTTGGAGATTTCAGTTTGGATGGTGATGGTGAATGTTGAGTTTCCTGGGTAGAGTACTTTGTCCTTCTGTAATGGCTTCCATTCAAGGATCTCAAAGCACTACACCAAACATGAAGCAAACCTCTGTTCTGTTTTGTTCGGTTTCATACAGAGTCTTATCCTGCCCTCATTACTGTTCTATCCAAGTCCCTTCCAGCAGTGGTTTATTCTTTCACTTTTCCACTTCACACAGGAAAATTTTGTGTGCACTACAGTGTGGTGTTTTGGTATGGTTGTGGTGGAGGGTTTTTTTTTGTGTGTTTAGTGCTGTGTGTTAGACAAGGCAGGTCAAAGAAGTTCACCTTGTACTTGGAGTGGTAGGTGGTGAGATTTGTGATGGCCCTTACTTCCTGTTGGACCTTGTTCTGCAGTTTCAGGTGAGCCCTGGGAAAACTCTGTCTTCTGCACAATCTTTGCCCTTGTTGTAAAAAGTTCCATTGTGCCTGCGGAGTGGAATGGTCTATCTTGTCCTCATCTCAGAGGGTTGGGTGATCTTTATACTATGCCCAGGCCATTGAGTGCCTTGAGGATAACGACCAAGTCCCTGAACTTCATATGATATTGTAAGGGAAACCAATTTATAGAGCAGAGGACAGGTCTGATGTGCTCATGTTAGCCTATGTTGCTGAGGAAATGCACTTCAGCATTTTGTACTAGTTAGGGTTAACTAAGAGCTGAAGGTTTGTTGCCCAAGTATATTGCATTGCTGCTGTCTAGACAGGGAGTTAACAAAGGTGTGTATAACCTAGGCCTTTAGCCTGGTCCTATCCGTCAACCTGTCTGGCATGAGTGGCCCTATCAGAAGTTATGCTCCCATCAGCAAAGCTCTCGGGATCATGGGGAACTCAAGCCTTTCAGCCATTTCAAGGCACAGTCCATGGGACTGATGTGAAACCTCAGACCTCTTCTACATGTATTGGCAACACTGTAAGTACCACAGATGCCACAGATGGAACCAATGAAAACATTAAAGCCAGAACAGTGAAAACCTGCCATACCTTTTGTAACTCTAAAGCTGAAGAAACAGAAATCTTGTCCTCCAAACTAAACTTAGAGTATTCAACACCATTGTAATGTCAACTTACTCTGTGGCACTAAAACTTGGAGATGACTTCTTTGAGTGATGTCCCCATGGGTGCTCCACTGTAGTTCCTTCTCTGCTGCACCTACAGTGGAGTCCCATGGGGGGGACACATCTCAAAAAACCTCAGTTACCACACAAGGTGAGTAACCCTCTCTTCTTCGAGTGAGGTCTCCACAGATGCTCCACTGTAGATGCAGCAGAGAAGGAACTACTGTGGAGCACCCATGGGGACACACACGTTGAAGAACCTCAGTTACTGCACAAGGTTGAGTAACCCTCTCTTATTAAGATCTTACTACCTAAACTCCAGGCTTTCATAAACAGTTTTTAGACAATTCTTCAATATCAGATGAGCAGAAAAAAAATGACAAATTACAGAACAAAAACAGAGATGGCTAGGACATACATGGAGGAAAGACCCGAATAACATAAGACAGGCATTGGACTGGAACCCCCAGGTCAAGAGGCAACAAGGTAGACCAAGGAAATGCACAATAGAAACAGAACTGAAAGAAGATGGAAGCCAGTGGTGAATACGTGGAGTAGAGAGGCATAAGAGAGAGAAGGTGTGTTAAACTTCACCACCCTTGTTTTTATGAATGATTTTGCCCCAGTTCCTATCATGTCTGTGCACTTGAAAGTTTCACAGGCAGAATAAGCACAGATAAGGGTGGTCATTTTACCTCCTGTATTTTTGTCAGGCAGTGATTTCCCTTTCATCTCTGTGTGTGATTTGACTGAATGCAAACATTGCTAAAAAGAAGCAGTCGTGGAATATTTTACTCATTCATGTCCCTGCCAAGACCTCTCTCAGCTAGTACAGTGCCTTTTGAGGACTGGTGATAACTAAGGCTACGTTTTAGCCGTGTATTTTTAGAAAAGACATGGACACATCACAAGCTGTAAAGAAAAATTCATGGGCCCATGACTTGTCCATGACTTTTACTAAAAATACCCACTTGGACTAAAACTTAGGCAGGGGTGGCAACCACCACGGGTGCTGGGGGAGGTGATCCAGGACCCCCGCTGTTGCTGGGGGAGGGAAGGTTGGCGGGGCTGGCAGGGGCTTCCTACCCAGCTCTGCGTCCCTACAGCTCCTAGGTGGTGGAGGCAGGGGCTCCTCCGCTACTCCAGCCAAAAGCTCCAGCTGCCACAGCTCCCATTGGCCAGGAACCGCAGCCAATGGGAGCTGCGGATATGGGCAGCGTGTGGTACAGGGAGATGCACACCCCCGCCTAGGAGCTTCAGGGAGGCCCCCCACCCCAGGTAAGTGCGCCCGCCACATCTTCCAAACCCCCTGTCCCCTAGCCTTTAGCTCCCTCCCTGGACAGCACCTGTCATTGCAGAGGTGACAAAGTCACAGAATCCGTGACCTCCATGACACTTGCAGCCTTAGTGATAACTATCCATCCTTTCTTAAAATGGACTCATGCAGTGTTCACAACTGCTTCACAAGCTTTTCGTGAACTACCCATTCTCCTCTGGGGAAAGTGTGCAGGTTTGTCGTGCTGAGCATGTAGAAGTGTCACAGAGTACAAGTATGGGAAGCGCTAACTGTTGTGCATTCCTACCTTTCACTGAGCATGGAGGAAAAAGGTTCTGTTTACTAGCAAGATTGCCATACATTTGAGCCTGCTAATCAGTCTGACCGTATCGGCCTTTTCATTGCTAATACATTGATTATCCAGAATCAATTTAGTATTTGTTCATATTAAAGGGTATGTTATAATGAACTGTGTAAATCAGTGAAAACAAACGGGGCCAACCTGCTCTCAGGGTACCTGTGAATTACTAAGTTTAAACACATTTTAAAGGTAACTTTGCATTGGTGCATTCTGCTGCTAAGAGTGGGGAGTTTATCTGGCCAGGCTGTCTCATGTAGCTTGCAGGCAACCTGATTAGAGAAATTAAACAAAGTTCAGACACTTTGTAATTTCCCTGTTGATTTGAAGTCTGTTTCCCTTCTCCAGTTGTAGGGTTAAATGGGGCTTCCTTAGAAGCCAGTCATAGGTTCGTCATCACTAACCAATAGATGTTGCTACCTAACTAGGCAGAGCTCCCTGTTTTTGAGGGTTGTGTTTTACTATTAAGGCTAGGAATATGATTCCTGGAGTGTGGGCGAGGTATGCTTTTGGGCTGGAGGTGCTGTGCTCCTCCTTGGGATGATGCCTTGCATTGCTTGGTACCTCTTGCTACCTCTTGCTGCTTAAGAACCATAATTTATTGATTCTGAAGGGAGAGCCATATAGTTTTTCTCCACATGAAAAAGATGATTGCTGTGATGCAGGACCTGCTAAAGAGGATTGTGGCAATAGAGACCCTTGAGGCCCTGTAAGAGGGACTACTGAGCACTCCCTGTAGAAGGGAAGGAAGGTTATCACCATCAGTTTGTGATGGGGATACCCATGACCCAGAGGGCTAATTCCCATCTAAATTGTCAGTTTTGTATATTCTTCATTACCTGGTCAGATTTTTGCTTCTGGTTTGCAACAAAATCAATAAGGGTCATGTCTGTATCTTCCTGGAATACAGGCATCCTTTATTTTATCATTTGTATCCAGACTATCAAAATATGATGTTTTCAGGTTCACATACCTTTCACGTTTGGATGTCATATTTATATTTTTTACCAGAGTCTAGTCTCCTTATTACATTAACTTCATTTGAAAATTCCCACTACTATGGTAGTTAAAATGGCTTAAAATGTAGAGATAGAAACCTGCATGAACTCAGATGAATTAAATTCAGTTTGCCCTGAAACTCATAGCAGAGACTTTTTCAGTTTCCTTTTTCATTTCATTCATTTAGCATTCCTGCATGCACCCATCAGTATAAGCAAAAAATGTAAATAGTTCATGCCAGCTGGAGGCCTGCAGTCACAACACTTCACTGCAAATAATGGCTCCGCAACCAATGCGATAAGACAGTTTTCAAAAAACGTCAACTACTACCTGGCTAAACTTGCCATATTGACTTTTTTATTTGTTAAAACAAAATTTTATTATTACAATCACTGCTAGACAACCTAGATTACATCAGGAATTATAAACATGTGAAAATGCAATTTATAATGAAACTTAAGATATTTTCTTAGTAACCGAACATATCCATGTTTAGTCTCATTGCAGAGGCTAATATATTTTTGGAAGTTTAAGGAAAATTCTTTTAGTTTTGTAATGCAAGGGAGGGTGGGGAAAAACAAAATTTATAGTGGGGAAAGTGTAAGATTTATTTGTGCACTTTTTTTGTTGCTGAATTTTAAAACGTAAGGTATTTCTGGCAGTCTAGTCACACTGAGAACTAGTCCTTTACTTTTCAGCAAATACATGAGTTACAATTTAAAAAGTAAACATGGGAACTGTGATGTTGCCTCAATATAACATTACAACTAATAAACGCATAAAGATTTAAATGTAGAAAACTTTTTTTCATAGGCTATTTGCAACTCAGAAATATTCTTTTAAAAAGAATAAACATGTTTTATGAGTGAAATTTTTATGCCACTGCAAAGATGGCATGCTATGCTGGGGGGAGCCTTTTTCCTGCAGATCTGATCGGCTACACCAGCTAAAAAGGGTGTATATAGTAGTTGCTGCAAGAGCACAATGAAGTATTAGTTGAGAATGTGAACTCCACAAGCACAATAGATTAACTGCAAGGAGTTTGCAAAATCAAACCAAAGAGCTCTGGATTTTGTACCAGGGGAGTTAGAGAGGAATAGGAACAAATCTAAATGCTCAGTAGCAAAGTAAAGTCACGTTGCTTGTATGGTAGATTTTCTGTTCATTGATTGCATCTTACACTTACACGGTAACTTGATAAGAAACTGCTTAACAGAATGGGATGGAGTACTGTGTGTTAGTGAGAGCATGATACTGGGACTCTTGAGCTCACAGACACCGGGCAGCTAACTTAACTTGTGTGTCTTAGGGCAAGTCCACACTACAGCGCTACATCGGCACAGCTACAGCTCCTGTCGGCATCATTACTCTATATCGGAGATGCGGAAGCTGTCAGTGGGAGAGCATCTCCTGCGTCCGGTGTGGAGATGTGTGGGGGGAGGGGGCTTTTTCACACATCTGAGCAACGCAAGTTATATTGACTTAAGCTGTAGTGTAAACCCACCCTTAATTTTCCCATTTGTAAATTGGAGGTAATACATACCACACAAAGCACCGGGGAGGCTTGTTTAATGTTTGTAAAGATCTAATAGATCCTTTGATAGCAGGTGCTATAGAAATGCAAAGTATGTTTATAATAGTATGCTTGATGAGTAGAAAGGGCAAAGGACTGGAGAATATGCTGTAGGAAGCAATGCTGAAGTAGCCCCCTAAGGGTGAACTAAATAGGGATTAACGAGCATCGTCAGTCTCTAATTTCTCTGGTTTATTGGACTACGATGTATCTGTCACCCAAGTGGTGACCACCATTTTTCTGAAAAGTGTCATCCTAAGAATTTTAGTTTGAAACAACAATAACGTATTTAATGTTTTTGGTTGCCAAGTCAGTATTAAAGCAAGATGGAAACTTAATTTTACACAGGGTAGAGAGGAACATGCAGTACTGTTGTGTGTAGAGAAAGAAAACATGTCTGTGTGGTGTATGTTACTTTTCAATGGTATGGTGGCTGCCAGCAAGCAGCCCACATGATTATTTTAATTATAACCTTTTATTATCAAATGCAATTCAGACTGTATAAATAGCAGGGAGTACTTTTGTCAGCCTGTGATATTTCATACGGCTGAGCAAAGCGAGATTGGTCATTCTGACTGGGAGATCTACATGAATCAAAACTTCAGAATTGCTTCACTGTTCTCCCCCACCCCATTTTCTAATCAGTTGTTTTTGTTTTATACATAATGTAGCATCCTGTTTTGCTGCTTTTGCCCATGAGTTCCATCAGTTCCTCTGTACTGAGAGATACTTGGGAGTGTTGGGTTGCCAGCAGCTTGGAGCTTGGGTAGGGAAGATGAACAGAGGGGCATGTTTCTGTAGCAGGGGAGTCTTGTTTTATTGAGGAACAAGCCCTAGGGTCCCTGGTCGTGAAGCTTAGGCAAAGAAACTGTGGTTATGGGGCATGAAAGAAAACCTGCTAATTCTAGGGCAGGGAAATAGAGAGGCTTTCTTGTGAATGTTTAATGCTTTAACACTGTTTGTAGAGGTGCTAGAACTTAGTGTGAGAATATTTTTACAGAACATAAATTACTCTTCTACAGTCAGATTTGGATAACATGATAAAATTAGCCTCTGATAGTGTTTTGATCACCTGCAAATTGGAAATAAAGTCTCCTACTGACTTTCCATGCATGCTGATATTTGTGTGCATAGAGTTCATAAAGCAATTCAGGAAGTTTGTGTTAAGCAGTGATTACCCACTCTTGTAATACAATAAGTTCTTAAGTGAGGCTGGTCTTGCATGCTTGAGCTATGGACCATCTACACAGACAAATCGACTACATTGGCAGAGCATGTTATATTATAGTCAACCAACAGAATTATAACACGGATTGAACATGTTATAGAATTGTGGTGTATCCTTGGCCTTTTACAGGTGTGCAACAGTTTGAGTTTTGTCTGCACAGGCAAACTATGTATCTTCATAGCTAAATAAAAATGCTGTCACGGTTATTTTTAGTAAAAGTCGGACAGGTTGTGGGCAATAAACAAAAATTCATGGAACCCTGCAATCTGTCTGTGACTTTTACTAAAAAATAACTGGGGCAGGAGGTCTGACTGAAGCCCAAGTGGGGGAAGAGAGCCCAAGCCCCACTGTTGGGGGTGGTGTCCTGCACCCTCTGCTGCAGCAGTTCCGGGGGCCCCTTTCTGCAGCCTCAGTGGCTCAGAGCCCCGGGGGCCCCCTGCAGCAGCTGACGGCTCTGCCCCACTGCTCTGGGGCTGAAGCAGAAAATGTCACAGAAGTCTCTGCAAGTCACAGAATCCATGCCTCTGTGACACAATCGTATCCTTATGCATAGCTGTTTTAATATTGTTGGCCTCGCATACCCTGGCTGGCCAAACGTGCAAAGGTAAAGCTGTATTTCAACCTGAATTTTAAACTAAGGCTATAGCATAATGTATTGTGCTGCCAAGCCTCCCATGTGTCCAGTGTTACGAAGCTTTCTTGCATTTTTCTAAAGAACTGTTCTATTTATTTAGGTGGAACAAATGGGCCAAAGCCGTTAACAACCCAGTCTCTGTCCAACACTAAACAGTGTTAAACATGGTCCAGGGTTTGGCATTCAGAGGCCTCAGCCTGCTTAGTACCATGGCCCAAAAACAATTGAAAATTTATTTTAACCTTCTATTAAAGATAAAGAAAAGGAGGGGGAAAAAAGTTAAAGCATTTGAAATGTAAAGAATCAAGTCAGGCTTTTATTTTAATATGTTTTGTTCCCTTTAGCTGGAGAGTTTTAGAAGGAAAAACCTCTAGTTTGACAGTCTCTTGGATATTATTAAAGATGGTAATAACTGTCCCTCTAGGAAAAAAAGTTAGTTGAAATGAGCTGGAGCTACTACTGTTAAAATCTGATCCCATTTCATCCCAGGTGGTGGCTGGGATTCAGCGGGAGCCAGTAAAAGTGGGAATATTATCTGGGTCCCCCTCTCTGGCCTGGTCTGGTCAGGACATCTCTCAGGGTTAGGATAATGAAGGCCTGGGACCCCAGGAGATGAAGGCGGTGGCAGCCATGATGGTGAAGCTTGCTTCAGTATCCTCTGTTCTTTCACTTAATCTGTTTTTTTTTCCTGTTCATTGTTCTCCTTACCTCTCCTCCCCCTAGTTCCCAAAAAGGTCTTTCTTTCAGGACTCAAAAAGGGTGGAATAGCCCATCCCCTCATTATTTTTGTCCATCAATTAGGCCTACTTTCTGACACACTAATTTTGGTTCATTAACTCCACATCATTTGTTTTTAACAAGTATAATTACAGCAGTCCTTGGATTATTTGAACATGGCCTTTTTGGTTTAAACTAATCCAGTTTCTCGGTCTGGTTTTCTTGCATCTAGTCCCATTAACATGTGTTGTTATAGGTTGTGACATCTTATGAACTTGCACTCACTTTTTACAGTTAAACTCACAATTAAAGTAAATTTATAAACCCAATTACCACAACAGAACAGAGTAGGACATTTCAGTTAGACCTGTAATTAATTTTCAAGTATAATAAATGGTGGTTATGGCACTTTTAACCACTCTGCTTTATGTACTTGTATTTCTTCTCACAGATGGAGTTGAAGAAGAAAAAATGGAAACTGAGACAGATGGGCAACAGTCAGAAAAGGTAAAAGTCTGAGATTTGTCTCTGATACAGTGATTCTTTTAATGAAGTTCACAAGTTTGAGTTGTTTGTGTTTGAGTAGCACCTAGAGGCCTTAATCAAAGATCGGGGCCCATTGTGCTAGTCACTGTACAAATGCATAATGAAAAGATGGGCCTTACCCCAGGTGACTTAAATTGTAGTAAAGAGCTCCTTGTTCTCAGCCTCATCTTGTGCAGAGTGAATTAAACACTCCTGTCATAGGAGTGCCCCCTTGCAAGTTTATTGCTGAGCAAAGTGGGAAGATATGTCGGTATCTTTTCCTGTCCTTTCTAGCCATGAGGAGAGGGTCTGAGGAAGGATCAAAGTGGAGATGTCAGATTTAATTGAAGAGCCATAGAAAAACTGCAGCAGCACATCCTGACATGTTACAATGTTTTTCTTGTAGTGTTGGATTGACGATTCTGACTCCTGATTGTGCAGTGCTGTGATGTTTTCGGCTCTGCACAGTTTAATTCAGTGAGAAATTGACTTTCCAAGATTAAGTACCTTTGCTCTAATCTGACTCGAGATCAGTAAAGAGAAATCAGTCCTCCAAGAACCATTCCTAATTTTTGAATTTAGTGTAACTCAGTTGTGGTGGACTGCCAAGTGCTCCGAGTAACCTATTTTTATAACACAAATATAAACCAAGAGACACCGAGAGGATGAAAGACACAGAAAATAGTTCTTGTATTTCCCTTCTGTGTGCCAGCTGGAGTTGGATTGGCAACGTGAGTGAAGGCATTTATTCATAGTTGCATCACAGACCATGGCAATGCAAGCACCCTCCTTTGTCTAGTGCAGGGGTAGGCAACCTATGGCACATGTGCCAAAGCTGGCACATGAGCTGATTTTCAGTGGCACTCACATGGTCCTGGCCACCAGTCCAGGGGGCTCTGCATTTTAATTTAATTTTAAATTAAGCTTCTTAAACACTTTACAAATCTTATTTACTTTACATGCAACAATAGTTTGGGTATATATTAGACTTATAGAAAGAGATCTTCTAAAAACGTTAAAATATATTATTGGCACGTGAAACCTTAAATTAGAGTGAATAAATGAAGACTCGGCACAGCACTTCTGAAAGGTTGCCGACCCCTGGTCTAATGAATGTGACTCAACTCTGACTTAGAGGTTGAACCTAAGCCCATGATAGTCAGTGGCAAAACCGTCATTGGCTTCAGTGTGTGCATGATCAAACCCTTAGAGACAAGCTGCCTAAGAATGAGAGAGGAGTTCTGTCTGTTTATTCGGGCCTTCATCTCTCCTACTGAGATTGTCAGCAGAAGGTGACTGCAGTGGTGGGTTTTGTGATGTAGATAAATGTCCACTAAGATCTAGACTATGGCTAGAGGCTCCTTTCAAAGAGGTCACAGAACTGTGAAGTGGTAATGGCAGTGACTTCTGGGCAGTACTGACCTGCACTAAGTCCAAACTAGTGCTCTAGAACTGATTCATCATTTTCTTGAATAAACAATAACTACATTGTGTCTGCAGTTACCTGTGACACTTTCCTGTTACCCTGCTTTTTCAGTCAAATGAATGAAACACCGGTGCTTAAATTAAGGACATGTGTACATGACAATCTTAAGTCGACCTCTGTTAGGTCAACTTACAGCCATCACAGTAATTACTGCGGTGGCTGATATCCACACTACCCTCCTCCTGTCGGTGGTGCGTGTCCTCACCAGGAGCACTTCCACTAGCTGAAGAGGGACGGCGTCGGGGGCTAAGAGCCAGGGGGCTTCTCTCCTTCGGCGGGGAGATCCATGCCCAGAGTCTGGTTGGCTGCAGTGCTCCCCGCAGGGAGCCAGGACCCCGGGGCACAGCAGGGCTCAGGCTGCCTGCCTGCCATAGCCGCTGCTAGCACATCTCTGCGCACCCTTTGGCGGGGAGAGGGGCAGCAGGTCTCAGTATGCTGCCCATGCCTGCAGGCGCCCTCCCCTTGCCCCCCCAGCTACAGGGAGCTGCAGGAACGGTGCTGGGGGCAGGGGCAGCGCACGGAGCCGCCTCTCCCCTCCCCTCCCCGCCAGGGGCTGCAGAGACGTGACAGCAGCCAGCCACTTCCGAGAGCAGCATAGTGCTATGGCAGGCTGGCAGCCAGCCTGAGAGCCCCTTTTAGCGGCCTAGAGATCGCAACTTGTGATTTATCTTTGTGGGGGCCCCCCTTGAGCCCCAAGGCCCTAGGCTGCAGCCTCTAGAGCCCCTGCCTTAATCCGGCCCTGCCAGAGACCTGCAGCAGCCCAGCTGGGGAGCCAGGAGCCGGCTTTCTTGTCAATTTCATGGCTCAAGCAGAGCTGTGAAATTAACAAGTATGACAGCCAACAGCCAATGTGAGGAACAGTATCTACATAGACACTGAGTCGCCCTAGCTACACCGGCATAAGCCCTGTGCCTGCCGTGGAGGTGGAGTTGTTATAGTGGAGTAGAGCACTTACATCGGCAGTAGCAAGTCTGTAGTGTAGACAATGATGTAGTTAGGTCAACATAAGCTGTCCAATGTCGACCTAACTTTGTAGTGTAGTCCAAGCCTAATACTCACAGTACATAATTCTGAATGTTACTCCTTGTTTGCTGTATTCTTTCGATTATCTTTATATTGCTTGTATGAAATAAGAGATGTAAATACAGTGCAAGGTAATCATGGGCATGAAAATTACTGTTCCAAATTTATTGGAAACTAATTCCCAGTCTAGTAGAGCAGACCTTCAGATAAGTCCAAATTACTTGCCAATGTTAAAATATTTCCCACCTCTGCCCTTACGCATAAAATCACTGCTCATTTCATTAATACAGTTAAAGTCCTTGAGTTGGGATAAGCTAGAGTCTATGAAGAATTGCACTTCGAGTAGTGTCCCTATGGGTGCTTCATGACAGGGCATACTTCCCCAGGAGTAGATTGATCACAATGTCCAACCTTGTTTCAACAGTCCAGTGGAGTCCACAAACCCCACTGCAAGGGCTTTCCTACAAATTCTGGGCCATATGGCAGCCTGTACGTTCATGACTTCCCTAGCAAGACTTAACTCTTCGTGTCTTCAATCATAATTGAGAACTGCTACACTCCCAACAGACTGTCAGTCCAAGCAGGTGTCCATATCTCAGAAGGTCCTCTGAATTGGTGGAAGGACCTACAAAAGGGGGTGGGGGAGAGAAGAGTTTCACTTGTACAGCCTCCTCCCATGAGGATTGTCACCACAGAAGTCTCCCTCATAGGCTGGGGTGCACAATTCCAAAGCCTTAAAGCTCAGGGCAAATAGACACCCCCCCCCTCCATATCAACATATTGGAGCTCAGCAGTCCATTATGCTTGCCAACACTTCCTGCCACACATCAAGGACACCCAATCAGAATAATGTTGGACAACAGAGCAACGGTGTGTACATCAATCAGCAAGGAGGAGCAAGAAACAAAATCTGGTGCTGCCCCCTATTGGAGATGGCTTACTGGATTAGATAGATCATGGGTCTGATCCAATATGGCAATTGCTTTGTGCCCAAGAATCTTGACCATGGTTGTGAAAAGAACTAACAGGCAGTCCCAAATTGATTCCACCTTCCCAAGGATGATAGAGCTTCCAGGTGATTCTGTGAGCTAACAAGAAATTTTTTCTTACGTTCCCCTTTCTCTCTTCCTTCATCCCCCTCCAACACTCCAGGTTGAAAGCAAAGGAGAAAGTGAAATAGAGGAAGGTGATAAGGTTCAGGAAGGAGAAAATGAGAGAAATCCAGAAAAGGAGCAGGACAGTGAAGTCACGTCTGATACCAAGTCAGGTAATAGACACCAGCTGTTACTTGAGCTGCATTTTAGTTTTAAAAGCCTTTCTCCAAAGCTGTAAGAATAAACTATAAAGTTAATTGTGGCAGAAATATTTTCTCTCGCACGTCAGGTCTGCAGCTTGGTTCAGCAGTAGATATTCCAGGTCATTTCACGGAAAAGCTCAAGTGCTAAATTCATATTGCAATCATTTCAGACTTCAGTTTAGGGACTTTTTTCATCTTGGCTGTAGGGACTGAGTGAGCAGATTGCTAAACTAAAGTGAGCACAAATCATATAAATGAGTTTATTTCTGTATTGCTAATCTGTTGGTCCATTCCTAATGTAAAGAAGCAGATGAATGGGACTACTATGAACACAGCTTTGTGCTTAACAAGCTTTCTCCGTTTCCTTATGAGTTTGTGCAAATCATTTCATTTGACTGGTTGGGAATAAAGTACTGAAAAATCATGGTATCTTCCTATGTTTTAAAATACCATGTCATTTATTACATGAATCTGTGTTCTGATTGTGTTGTATAGATCTGGCACATCTATTCTGACTGGATTTTTTTCATCAGGATTTTAGGAGAGGACAGAGCAAAACAATAAAAAGGTCTCCATTTGCCTCTCAAAATGGAGATGATCATGGAATTTGTTTATTGGAAATACAACTTAAAATTATTTTGATATTAAGACTAAAAAAAATGATGGGGAGAGAAGAGTGCATGGGGTAGAAAATGAAAATACTTTGGGAGCATCACCTCTAAGGATTTTGGGGGGATCCTCTGGAATATACATTTTGTGGAGGTGTTCAAACTGCTTCTGTAGCAGTATGTGGAGGAAATGCTGAGGTGCTATAATAATATAAAGCACCTAAGTGGCAATGTTGTAATGTGCTCGTTCATGGTTTATGCTGTGTGAGCATAGAAGTACGTGCTATGTAAATCCTGTCCCTGATGTGATAATCATGAAGTGAAGAATGAATGTAAAAAAATTATTGGGTCATCTCTTTAGAAGAGAAGGAGGCAGAAGAGAACAAGGAAAACGTTGATGCGTGCAAAGACAAGGAAAGCGACGCTGGAAAGAAGAAAGTGGAACACGAAATCTCTGAAGGAAATGTAGCTACAGCTGCAGCTGCTGCTCTTGCCTCAGCTGCCACCAAAGCAAAGGTTTGTCATACACAAATGTCCACTGCAGCTGATTTCCAGTTTCAATTGGGCAGTATTCAAAAATGGTCCATTGTTCCAAACCACTGGGACCTTAAGTGCTCCTTTGTTTGTTTGTGCTCTTTCACTTCCGCTGTTTGAACACTATCATTAAATGAAATTGTTTCCCTGTGAATAGTTTAATGCTACCATTGTGAACTTACTAAAGTCAGGACGAGCATCCCCAAAAAAGAATGTCATCTTTTCAACGTGTAATGTGGGCAGTTGTCTCTGCTGGGTGTGCTGTTAGTGGTCAAGGAACAGAATTGGGAGGCAAGATTTGTTGGTTCTCTTCTTGGATCTGCCACTGACTAGTTGTGTGACCTTAGGCAATTCATTTAACTTCTCTGTACCTGAGTTTCTTCGTCAGTAAAATAAGTATAACACTTACGTCACAGGGCAATGTGATAATTGTAAAGATCTTTGAGATCCTCACATGAAAGGTCATCTGTTGTTTTTCAGGGCTGGATATTGAGAGTGGTATTTTTTCCATTCCATGTTTGTGTTAAATGGCCTCTTAAACTTTCCAGCCACAAATCAATGAATTATTTTTCTTAGTCTACCTTTTTTGTGTATATTTTTAAATCCTTTGTTTCTCACATATTAAATTGTCTGCAGACTTTACCTAATGAGCCATAGCTTGAATCACTGTTCCACATGGCAGCTCTGGCTTACAGTTTTTATTGTAAATATCTTCTGAGTATCCCGCTTCATTCAATTTAATGAATGTTACACCCTTCTTCCTCCTCATATTTAAGACATTTCCTCTACTTCCCAGATAATTTGTTTCATTGTAATCCTTTCTCTCTTTTTGTTCTTTTCACTAGCTCTGCTGAATACTATGTATCACAAACTCCAGTTCAGGTTTTAGTAATAAAATGTATAATTCGGTCCAATTGGTTGGGCCTCAGCACTGAAATTGCTCATACAGTAGAATACCCCAATTAATTATTGCTGTAGGATGGATCTGTGGCATTTATCTACCTCTGTGAGAGGCCCTTATTACTGTGACCCCATCGTGTGTGTGGTAGGTCAGTTAGATTATCTGCCACATCACTTGCCTGGTTTGCTTTATGATGATGTTTTGTCATTTGTGCTTCATCCCGCGTGTGTGTGTGCGCGCGTGTGTTCTTTGCAGGTCCCTTGACCCTGCTTGGGATGCATACTTTCCAGTGCTGGATTTCTTTGTCCTGCATTTTTTGACAGTGGCTGAGTAGTCATTGCTATGCTAATGATGCTTAGAAGAGGCAAATATAATACTCTGGTAGAGCAAGGGAAAGCTGTTAGCTCCTCTGGAAAAAGAACTCCAGTTGGTTGCTGCATATTTCTTGGAAACAAACTGACCTCAGAAGAGGAATGGGAGACAGACTGACAGAGCCTCTGGCATCGGGGGGAAGGAAGAAATGAGGGTTCACACAGAGCCCCTGTCTTGTGGGGCGAAAGGAGGATGCTAGGATAAGTTCGGGGATTGGGACAAACAGAACCCCGATAGCATGTGGCTGGAGGAACCTGACATGCTGGGAATAGATCGCGGTGGGCAAACTACGGCCCTCGGGACCATCCTGCCCAGCCCCTGAGCTCCTGGCCCGGGAGGCTCGCCCCGAGCCCCTCCCCTGCTGTGCCCCCTCCCTCCACAGCCTCAGCTCACTCACTCCGGCGCAGTGCTCTGGGTGGTGGGGCTGTGAGCTCCTGGGGCAGCACAGCTGCAGAGCCTGGCCTGACCTGGTCTCTGTGCTGTGTGGTGGTGGTGGCGGCGGCGGCAGGGCCAGGTGGCACGGCTATAGCGCCACCAGCCACCGGTGCTCCAGGCAGCGTGGTAAGGGGGCACGGAGCGGCGGGGGGTGGATAGAGGGCAGGGGAGTTCGGGGTGTTGGTCAGTGGTTCGGGGCTGGGGGGGAGGAATGGGGGCAGAGGTCCGGGGGGGCAGTCAGGAAGGAAGGAGGGTTGGACAGGGCTGCATGGGGCAGTCAGGGGACAGGGAGAAGAGGTGGTTGGATGGGGCAGGGGTCCTGGCAGGGGGCAGATAGGAGGTGGGGGCTGGCCCTTGACCCCCTCCCTTAACCGGCCTTCCATACAATTTCCAAAACCCGATGCGGCCCTCAGGCCAAAAAGTTTGCCTGCCCCTGGAATAGATATTCACTGGGGGGTGGGGGGGCGGGAGGGGAGTATGGGGCCACAGAGAGCCCTTGGCAGGAAGGAGAATGGAGCACATAGAACCCCTGCCATGGAGGGAAGATTAGGGGACCTTGGTATGGGAAGAGGAGATTTTGGAGGGTACACAGAAGCCCTCCAGGTGGATGATGAGGGGAGTTGTAGGGAGAGTGTGACATAGTGTCCTTCCCCCTAGTTTTTAGTGGAGCCTCTGGTTCTGGAGGGGCTCAGCAACTCTTGACAAGCAAAACAGTGGGAACTCCTTTCTTGAACTTGGACTTCACTTCCCTTTTAAACTAGTCTGTATTCAGGGAGCGCCCTAGATTTTCCTAGCCATAGATGTTCTTACTTTCTTCGGGCATGTGGATGCTGAGGGTGCAAATTTGAAGATCCTGAGTTTGCAGCATCCACCGGGGGAAGTTATAGCACAGCACTTTCGTGTGCACTGCTATTCACACCCCTTTTGTCCAAACTGCAGGTCAGTGTAGCCGTGTCGTTAGACTTTGGTCCCTGTCGTTTGTTATATTCTCAGATAATGAGTCATACTCTGGCCTCTGTCATGACTCTGACAATTCAGGTGTGTGTGTGTAATCTACCTACAGTCTAGGCAGGTTCATTAATATAGGCCTTATCCCCTTCCCCTGAGCATGCTTGTACTCACTTCTGGTTAGGTTTAAATTGTTGTGAATTCTTATCTGAGAAAAGGGCACTCTGTCAAGTTGGGGTATGATGATGTCACTAAAATGGGACCGTTAAAACTCTCAAAACTCTTGAATTTGAGATGCTGGATTCAGGTAAAGCAATCTAGGTTAGGTCATCGAAATGTCATGCATCATTTTATTGAGACTGATCTGAGAAAGGGGATTAAGTCGAAGCTCCATTTACAATTTGTTTGACAAAAACTTTAAAATGTAATATTAAACTGGCATATGGGATTCCCCCATGGTTCGTTTATTAATTTTAGGATTATTTTGAGATGTGACTACCAAGGCGACTTTTTTTCTATCAGCCTTATAAACTCAACCTGAGATCTGAAGATCAAGCTGTTTTCTGTCCCTTGCATCATCAATATCAAGGATTAATTCAGAGCTTAAATGTTGATGCACGAGCCATGGCAGAATCAGATCATGCTTTCATAGCTATGTTAGCACTGCAAGGCTAAAAGGAATAAATGCTTTTAGCAAGGTAAGCAGATATCTGCTCCTTGTGAGCACTATTTTGAGCCATTTAAAGAAGCTGTTTAAAAGCCATGTTCTGACACACCTTCTAGATCTCTCTGCTTTAATAACCCTTTGTCTGCTGTGATAACCCACACAATTGTGGAAAAAATGACACGTACACCATAATTGTGCTTCTCAGGTCTGGAATTCCTTTCTTTCATCGAGTGATGGTAAGATGATCAAAGTATTTTTAATTCTGATCTAATTTCTGTAGAACCTTTTATTTGAGGATGTCAGTGTTGTAACAAACACTAACTAAACTTCACATCATTCGTGGGAAATAGGTATTATACGCTTTTTACAGATGGCAAAACTGAGGCATGGATATGATTTGTTATGTTGTACCGGGAAATGCCTTGGGATGCACAATAAGTGCTGCATATGTGCTGTGTGTGTGGCTGAGTGTAGCCTTCTGGACTCTTGATCTGTTAGATACTTATCTGTATATTTCCCTTGGGTGCAAAAAAAGTAGTGCAGACTGGTAATGGAAAAATGTTACACTATTGGAAGTTCTCCCAATAAACTGGGGTCCTTGCTTCATGATCTCATGACATTTGGTGATAACTCTAGTGAATGTTTCCTTTCAAAACAGATTTTAATATCAAAGGTTCTTAACAGCAACCTCGTTTACATATGCAGTCAGTGCAGTACGAGGGGCTAGATGTCCAGAAGCACTTTACAAAGCAGTCAGAGCATGAAAGGCCTTATTTAAAGCCAAAGTCTAGTACTATAATATGGGACTATTTCCCAAAAAGGCGCTGGTGCTTCAGACCATCTGGCTTCATTGTAGGTAATTTTGCATGTCTGCATCTAGGTCTGAAGAGTAGAAATAAGGTCTTCTGTAAATAGCAAAACCCCTTATAGCCAGAGCACCATGCACTTGTATTAAGAGTTACTTCTCTTCTGCACACCATGGATTGATAGGCATTTTCAGGCAAGCAATAAAAATGTAAATAGGAGTGAAATTTAATCTTCTATTTTGAGAGGCTTCCTGCTCCCAATCAAGCTCATGTCCCCATTTTCTTCCATTGGTGGTGGATGTAAGAGGAAGAAAGGGCTTGGAAAATGCAGTCCTTTTGATTTTGACAAAGACACACAGAGAAAATTTATATTAAAGGAAATAATATCCTGTAATCAGGACCTTAACACTCCAGCGTAGAATTGGAGTGCGACAAGGACTTCTCTTCCCATTTGCACTAAAAATTCAGACAGCATTAAGGCCATTTGTGAGCCATGTCTGTGTCTGAGATGGAATAATTTAAACTTTAATATTAACCCCAGACCATTAACTCTAGATTATATGGAAAGCTATTATAGTATTGCAAACTTTGCGTTAGAAATAGAACTGTAAGTGTCACAGGAGAAATCTTGCAATTAGCTTTTCTGGGGGAGGTTGGTGTCTGCAGGACAATGTTATTAAAAGAAAGTGTCGGCGTGTTTTGAAGGCAGCACAATATAGTGGTGAGTTGGGAGCTGGTCATCAGGAGACATGGTTTCTGTTCGCAGATCTGCTAATAACTTTGAATTTGGGCAAGTCACTTCACCTCTGCACTATAGCTTTTTACATGTAGAATGGAGCTAATAATCCCCATACACACCCAGTTTGTAAAGTGCTTTAACACCTTTGGTGAAAGGCTCAAAGTGGTAAATAATAGGTTTTTAAAAAAGCAACAAAGAGTCCTGTGGCACCTTATGGACTAACAGATGTATTGGAGCATAAGTTTTCATGGGTGAATATTCACAGGACTCTTTGTTGCTTTTTACAGATCCAGACTAACACAGCTACCTCTCTAATAGGTTTCTTTATTTTGTTTTGGGGTTTTTTGTTTTTTAATTGTTTTGGTGATACACCCACTGAATATCTTCCCTTCCAAACCCCAAATTGCTGAATTAATTTTCCTCCACCATGAAAATGCATTTCAGGACCTATGGGTCCTTTTTCATTTTTTCCCACCACTGGACACACTTTCTGCTGTAGATGGATATAATGCTCTTTATCTAGACTTGGTTGATCAAAACAGCCTATGAGAAGATTGCTGATTCATAAATTATCAAGACAGAAGGGATCATTGTGTCTGTCCTCCTGCATAACACAGCCTGTAGAACTTCCCTGAAATAACTTGTTTGAACTAGAGCAGATCTTTTAGAAAAACGTCACGTCTTGATTTAAAATTTTCCAATGATGGAGAATCCACAACAGCCCGTGGTACAGTCCTCTCATGGATCAGTAACTGGTTAAAAGACAGGAAGCAAAGGGTAGCAATAAATGGTCAGTTTTCACAGTCGAGGGAGGAAACTGTACTGGGACGAGTGTTGTTCAGTATATTCATAAATTAGCTGGAAAAAGAGGTAAACAGTGAGCTGGCAAAATTTGCAGACACAATTACTCAAGATAGTTAAGTCAAAATCTGAGTTACAAAGAAATCTCACTAAATGGGGTGTTTGGACAACAAAATGGCAAATGAAATTCGTTGTTGATAAATGCAAAGTAATATACATGGGAGAACATAATCCCAGCTATACAGACAAAATGATGGGGTCTAAATTAGCTGTTACCACTCAAGAACGAGATATTGGGGTCTTGGGGCTTAATGTGTGGTGGCAGTCAAAACAAGTTGACAATGTTAGGAACCATTAGGAAAGGGATAGAGGGTAAGGAAAATATCACAATGCCACTATATAAATCCATGTACGCCCACTCCTTGAATACTGAGTGCAGTTCTGGTCACCCCATCTCAAAAAATATATATTATAATTGAAAAGGTACAGAGAAGGGCAACAAAAATGATTAAGGGTATGGAACAGCTTCCATATAAGGAGAGATTTTAAAAAAATGGGACTTCTCAGCTTGGAAAAAGGCTTCTAAGCGGGATATGGTAGAGGTCTTTAAATTCACGAATGTTGTGGAGAAGATGAATAAGGAAGTGTTATTTATTCCTTCACTTAAACAAGAATCATGGGTCACCTGATGAAAATAATAGGCAGCAGGTTTAAAACAAACATAAGAAAGTACTGCTTCACACAGTGCAGAGTGAATCTGTGGAACTCGTTGCCAGGGGATGTTGTGAAGGCCAAAACTATTAGCCCAGATAGTCAGGGATGCAACCACGTACTCTGGGTGTCCCTAGCCTCTGATTGCCATAAGTGGGGAGTGGACGTCAGGGGATGGATCACTCGATAATTGCCTGTTTTGTTGATTCCCTCTGAAGCCCCTGGCAATGGCCATGGTTGTAAGAGAGGATTTTGGCTAAATGGACCATTGGTCTAACCCAATATGTCCGTTCTTATGTTAAATTGTTCCAGTGGTTAGTTACCCTCACTGTTAAAAATATTTGCCTTATTGCTAATCTCAATTTCTTGCTTGAGCTGTCATTGGATCATGTTATACCTTTGTCTGTTAGATTGAAGAGCTCATTAGCAAATATTTGTTCCCCAGGTAGGTACTTATAAACTGTGATCAAGTCACCCTTTAGTTGTCATTTTGATTTAGCTGCTTGAGTTGTCACTATGAGGCATGTTTTCCAATTCTTTAGTTATTCTTGTGGCTCTTCTCTGAACCCTTTCCAATTTATCAGCATCCTTCTTGAATTGTGGATACCAGAACTGGACACACTATTCCAATAGCAGTCGCATCAGTGCCAAATACAGAGGTGAAATAGCCTCTCTGCTTTTAATCAGTAGTTCCATGTTTATACTTCCAGCGATCTCATTAGTCCATTTGGCCACAGCATTGCGTAGGGAGCTCATGTTCAGCTGATTATCCACCATGATGCCCAGGTCTTTTTCAGAATTAATTTTTCCTAGGGTAGAGTCCCTCATCTTTTAAGAATGGGCTAACGTTCTTTGTTTCTAAATGTATGATTTTACCTTTGGCCATATTGGAAAGCATATTGTTGGCTTGTGCCTAGCTTACCAAATGATCCAGCTCGCTCTGTATCAGTGACCTGCC
This sequence comes from Mauremys mutica, assembly GCF_020497125.1. NCBI lineage: Eukaryota > Metazoa > Chordata > Testudines > Geoemydidae > Mauremys > Mauremys mutica. Next base: position 292,897,007 of record NC_059073.1, on the reverse strand, counting down.
CTCTTCCTTATTTAGCACTCCTGCAATCTTTGAGTCTTCTGTAAACTTTATCAATGGTTTTATTTTCTTCCAGACATTGATAAAGAGGTTGAATAGTGTAGGGCCAAGAATTGATCCCTACAGGGCCCCACTAGAAACTCCTCTGTTTGATGACAATTCCCCATTTACAGTTACGGTTTGAGACCCATCAGTTACCTAGTTTTTACTCCAATTAATGTGTGGCATGTTGATTTTGTTTTGTTCCACTTTTTGTAATCAAAATGTCATACAGTACCAAGTCAAATACCTTAATGAAGTCTAAATATATTACATCGACACTATTACCTTTATCAGCCAAATTTTTCATCTCATCAGAAAAATATATCAAGTTAGTTTGACAGGATCTGTTTTCTGTAAACCCACATTGATTGGCACTAATTATTAATATCCTAATTTCTTTATTAATCATATGCCATATCAGCTGTTCCATTATTTTGCCTGGGATCAATGTCAGGTTGACAGGCTTATAATTGCCCAAATCATTCTGTTGACCCTTTTTAAATACTGGCTGAACATGAATTTCTTCCAGTTCTCTGCAACTTCCCTGGTGTTCCAAGACTTACTGAAAATCAACATTAATGGTTCAGAGAGCTCCTAGGCCAGCTCTTTCAAAACACTTGGGTGCAAGTTATTTGGACTGGCTGACTTTTTCAGTGCTTGCTCATGTCGAACCATTGTCTAGTTGAACATTGACAGCTTCCCACCAAACATCGCCACGGCACAGGTCACCTTCACCTAGACAGTCTCCCAGATGCCAGTCTCCACCAGGTGGGAATCGCTCCCTGACTCAGCACTAGTCTCCATCTTCCCGGTACCGCTCGTTGAGCAGGCACCGTTCCTCACCTCTCTGGTCACCGACCAGGGTCAGTCGGCAAACTCAGGCCTCAAGAGCTCTGCCCTGGTCATCGGAAGAGCAATGGTCTAAGTAGGACCAGGGGTTCAGCCCCTTGCCGAGGAGGGGGATTCACTGCCAACTCGCAAAACCAGCACAGCACTTGCAGCGACCGCATAGTAGCAGGAACGTAGGCCCTCTCAATGGCTGTACTGGAACCTGTAGGGCATGCCCATAATGCTAGTCCCATATTCTCACCAGTCCTCCCTGGCCGTCTCGAACAAACCAACCTTGGCACCAGAGTTGGGACTCGGTACCAAATCCGACACGGGGGCAGCACATCGGTCTCCAGCAACTAAGGAGCCATCCCCGAAGAAGGAAGGGGAACCTTGAGCCCTTCAACCCACGTCAGGGACCCTGTTCTGCCATGGGACCTGAATCTTGTGCTGTTGCGGCTCACAGGGGCCCCCTTCGAGCCTCTGACTTCTTGCTCTCTCCTTCTCCTGTCCTGGAAAGTTGCATTCCTAGTTGTGATAACATACACCCACCGGGTCTCTGAGATTAGGGCACTTACCTCAGAATCACCCTATACGGTCTTCTACAAAGACAAGGTCCAGCTGTTGCCGCACCGAGCTTTCCTGCCCAAGATGGTCTCACAGTTTCATACGGGCCAGAACATTTACTTACCTGTCTTCTTTTTCCAAAGCCACATAAGTCAGAGGAGGAGCATAGATTGCATTTCCTAGACGTCAGGAGGGCGCTGGCCTTCTGCATTGAAAGGCCCAAGCCATTCCACAAGTCGACACAATTGTTGGTCACGGTGGCCAACAGGATGAAAGGTCCTCCAGTGTCCACTCAAAGAATTTCTTCTTGGATTACATTCTGCATTCGCTACTACTATGATCAGGCGAAGATGCCACCACCAGCGATTGTAACCGCCCACTCGATCAGGGTGCAAGCCTCTTCGGCAGCTTTCCTGGCCCAAGCACCTCTCCGGGACATCTGTAGGGCGGCCACCTGGTCATCCGTCCACATGTTAACGTCCCATTACGCACTTATCCAGCAGGCCCGGGATGGTGCTGGCTTCAGTAGAGCAGCATTGCAAGCTGCTAGACTGAACTTCGAGGATATTGCTTGTTAGTCACCTAGAATGGAATTGGCATGAGCGAACGCATGAAGAAGGAAAAATGGTTACCTACCTTTCGTAACTGTTCTTTGAGATGTGTTGCTCATGTCCATTCCATTACCCGCCTTCCTACCCCTCTGTCGGAGTTGCCAGCAAGAAGGAACCAAAAGGGTGTAGGGTCGGCAGCGCCTAATACACCAACACATGAGTGTGGCACTGAAGGGGATGCTACCGCCAACCCCTACAGATACCATTAAGGCAGAAATCTCCAACAACTGTGCATGTAGACATGTGCACACCTAGAATAGACTAAACATGATCAACATGTCTCAAAGACAACAGTTATGAAAGATAGGTAACCATTTTTCGAGGGAGGGGGAAGGGCGGGGGATTGTATTTGAGCAATGAGTTGTAACAATAGCTAGTATGTGTGGTCGATTAAACTGCTCATCCTTCTGTCTTTTTACATTTTAAACTTGAAATACTCAAGCAGTGCTTGAGGGCTGTCTCATTTAGACGTCATGTATTTAAATAATTAATCATCCTTAGACATACATCTGATTATCCACAGTAGTAAAGGTAAAGCTTGAGGGAAATATTTGAGGCTTGTTGGTTTTGTCTGTAATCTGTTTCTGCACTCTTAAATTTCGAATGTAGCTTCAGTTTTTCATAAAAGAGCAATGCTGTAAGCTGGTTGTAAAGGAGAATGGGTTTCTTTTATATAACCTTTCAACAAACTTTATACACTGACAGAGAGTCGTAGCTACTTAAGGCTGTGTAGACTCTCTCCCTGGTTGATATGGAACTGCTACAATGGGCAAAATTGTAATTTTACTTGTTGGCTGTTGAATGTTGTAATGGGATCCACTTTAACTAGTTACATAACCTCCAGTTCACTTGAGCAGAGATCTCTAGAATGACAGAGGTATATCAGTCTTCCTGAGTGTGTGTCTGTGTAGTAGCCTCGCAAACACCACAATAGTAAAGACTTTTTAGATCACACGTAACTGAACCACCATAAATCTTTTGCCCTTTGATCCCTTGTTAGCCCCTGGCTCTTCCATTTTAAAACCTCTACTCCAGTTGCTCACAAATTCAGGCGGTTTTAAGGCAAAATCAAATTGTCTAGGGCAGGGGTTGGCAACCTGCGGCACACAAGCTGATTGTTAGTGGCACTCTGCTGCCAGCCGGTCCCGGCTGCTGGCCCCTCAGAGCCTGCTGCTGGCCTGGATGGATGGAACCCCGGACCAGCAGCAGGATGAATGGGGCCGTCAGCCGGGACCCTGCCTGGCAGGGGGCCGGCTGCCAGCCTGGATGGATGGCAGCGGGCTGAGCGGGGCTGGCAGACAGAAGCCCAGACCAGCAGCGGGCTGAGCCCACTGCCAGTCTGAGGTTCCATCTGCCGCCCGCGCTGCCAGTCTGGAGTTCCGTCCATTGGCCCCTGCCAGCTGGGATCCCAGCTGCCAGCCCCACTTAACCCGCTGCCAGTCTGGGGTTCCGTCCGCTGGCCTCTGTAAATGTAAAATGTATTACTGGCACGTGAAACCCTTAATTAATGAAGACTTGGCACACCACTTCTCAAAGGTTGCCTACCCCTGGTCTAGTGGGAGTGAGCTTGTATAGTATTCATTTAACATCTATCTACTTTGACTAAAGACTTCAGAAATACTGGGAGGATTATCATTGTGAAGATAAAGGATTGAAAATGAAAAGAAAATAAATATTTAGTTTAAGTGAACAAATGGAAAAGCTAGGACACAATTCACACTTGGTTATTCAATCCCTTAAAGCACTGAACTGTCTATTTTGTAAAGGTGGTGTGTGCCGGAGGGCGCTAACTTGTGTGTTTTTTATCCTCAGCACCTAGCAGCAGTGGAAGAGCGAAAGATCAAGTCCTTGGTAGCCCTCTTGGTGGAAACACAAATGAAGAAACTGGAGATCAAACTTCGTCATTTTGAAGAGCTGGAAACAATCATGGACAGAGAGAAAGAGGCAGTAAGTGCAGGAGACTAATTCTCTGATATCCTAAAGCAAACCAATGGCTAGAGAGGTCTCTGCGTGTCAGAATAGCTGGTGTACTAGCAATTTCATCTGTTCCTAACCCTTTAGATATACAGCTCTCATTAGCTCACCGAGGGTATATCTACACTGCAATTAAAAACCCACGGCTGGCCCATGCCAACTGACTCAGGCTCGGGCTAAGGGGCTGTTTAACTTTGGTGTGGATGTTCGTGCTTGGGCTGGAGCCCGGGCTCTAGGACCCTGTCAGGTGAAAAGGTCCCAGAGTTTGGACAGAGCCCGAATGTCTAAACTGCAATTAAACAGCCCCTTAGCGTCAGCAGAATCAGCTGGCACTGGCCAGCCACTGCTGTCTAACTGCAGTATAGACATACCCTCATAGTTACCCACATGAAGCTGTTTAATTCACCTCTCTGATGTGTCTACCCAGGATCTCCTCTGTAATGTAAAAGAGTGAGTTAGGATTACACCTCTACCCCAATGTAACTCTGTCCTCGGGAACCAAAAAATCTTACCGCGTTATAGATGAAACAGCGTTACATCGAATTTTCTTTGATCTTCTGGAGCGCGCAGCCCCGCCCCTCCCGGAGTGCTGCTTTACCGCATTATATCCAAATTCATGTTCTATCAGGTCGCGTTATATCGGGGTAGAAGTGTATCTATTATGCGTTGGCCCCTAATTTTCCTCTTGCCCCCACCCTGTATTCATTCTGGGATGAAGATTTACAGAGCCTGTGCAGAGATTACATCTGATGAGTAGGGGGAGAGGAGCAATTTGTAATTCAGGGATGGCTATTCTTTCCTCCACAGGGAATGGAGTTGGGGGTATGGTCTCTAGGAAACCAACCCTCTGCCTTTCCTGTGCGACCTTGGTTTTAGATCAAACACCTAGTTTGGTCTTTCAGTCTGCTTCTCCAATTCTTTTGTGGGGAGTTGCTCTTCCACCTCTCCTGAGGTTCTCACTTGCTCTGTGCTTTTAGTCAGTATTCTACTCAACCTGAGTAGCAGAGTGGGTGCACTCCTGTGGGCAGCATTCAGCTCCCTGGTCTGCACAGAGCACTTTACGCTGTGGAGGAACTCCCTGAGTAGGTAACAGATCTCTGAGCTGGAGGAAGAATGGGCAGCTCTAAGAGAGGGGAGAGCAAAGAGGAGGGTGCAGTCATAGGCACAGAGGGGAATGATAAATAATAGGAAAATGGCAGGTCAAAAAGGGTGTAAAAAAAAAAAAAAGACGCTAAGAAAATGGAACAGAGGAGAGGGGGCCAGGAAGACACTGCTCTGGGAACATGCTCAGATGGACATGGAAGGCAATGAGTAGAGACAATGGAGGGAAAAGAGGAGGAGTTGAGCAGCAGGATAAGGTGATTACTGATCAAAGAATCAGCATTCTGTCTTGGGAAGAGACTTAGCATAATAGTAGGGGCTAGGACACAGGTTTAGTTTAGTTTCTGATCATTTGAAACGTGACAGTCCTAATACAAATTAATAGTAATAAACTAATGATTTTTTTTGGTGGCTTCTTGAGTCCCTTGTTTTAACACTCAGTAATTTCTTTGCTGTGCACAATTAGAATAAGAAATACCAGGGGAAGACAGATTGTCTTTGCAGGATATGCAGCATTCACTGAATCAGCCTCTAATATATTGATCAGCTGGATTTTTTTTGAAAGAGACATGGTATCCTTTTGACTACTTCAGCGGTGAGCTCAAAGTTAAATTTTTCATCACGTTTTTTGCATATCCTGGTGGAGTAGTTTGTTTTTTCTCTTTGTGGGCAGCGTGATGATAGAAGTAGATGAGGTTATGGGATATTTACCGTAATTCCTGGGTTTTCCATACCTGCCCTTGTGACAGATATTGCAACAGTAGGCTGTATTGTATTAAATCTACAAATGGTTTCTGTATGATTGTGTTCTACTCCAGGGGGGAGGGTTACCACAGCTCCTACAGGAACTAAAAACAGTGGGATGTGATTAAGGTGAATCACTGAAACTAAATAACTCTAGAGAGGTACATACCATGCAATGGTTTGCACAGACTCCCTCATTCAAGCTGGATTTTCCAGAAACTAGGAAACAAAGACAAGCCTTTTGGTTTTTTTTATATATATATATATATATATACACACACACACACACACACACAAAGGCTTTCAGGGTTTTCTTTCTGATCCAGCAAACTATCAGGACTTTCTGTCCAAGGGGTGCTCCAACCCTTGCAGATTTGGAGAAAAAATAAATGTGCTTGCATAGACAGAGCAGCATGGTAACTTGTAACTGCTGGCAACACCCTGTTCATGGTCCTTGGAGAGCATTGCACAGGGGCTGGCTTTTAGGCAGACTGGTTTGCCGAGGATATCACAGTGTAAGGCAGGGAGCTGTGCAGCCTTAAAATCTTCAGTCAGAAGGCAGTGGGGCAAGGGTCCCTGCCCAGATATGTGTGACAGCTGGAGATCTTATTGGACACTCTTGGAGTGGATTGCCGAGGTGGGGTTGTGTGTTGGGGGGAGGGGGGAGAGATATGGATGCAATTCCTGTGACATTGTGGCAGTCCTCACATGTGAATTTAATGGAATTTACATCCACATCTTAGCATTAGTCAGACTGATAGAGTTTGACAAACTGTGGTCTTTTATCGGAATAGAATGTCAACAAGAGATTCTTCTTTGCCTAGTATCCTCAGCTGTTTCACTGTGTGTGTCTGCATCTGACACTGATTGGCAACTAAAGAAATGGCCGTAACTAAGTTGAAAAGGTTCTCTGTAGATTTTCTTATCTTTAGGGGAAAAACTCCATTACAGTGACATCCTTTCTTTCTTTCTTTTCTTCATTTTCTGGCAGCCTGACATTTTCTTTTTTAACACTCTGTATAAGTTCCCCCCCCAGCTCCTGGTGGCCAAAATTCAGTTTTATTCCACTGAAACTCTGGATATTTAGTGGAGTAATTAAATGTAACCAAAACAGAAGTTCCTCGGTATTTTGGCAGGTTCCATACCCACATGTCCATACAACTCCACTTGAGTTGTCTCAGCCCTCTATTATAGTAAAGGTCACCTGTTTGTAACTGTTAAAAGAAATCTGCAAGTGGGGTTGGGGGGTAGGAGGGAGGAGGTTTTATGCATAACACATTTTGTTCTATTTGTAATCTGAAGCTATTTCAGTGCTGTCAGCGCTGATTATGTGTAACTGGAGATTCTATTGATAGCAGCATTGTTGACCCAGAAATTGTGGTAACATATGAATGAATGCAGTCTTTTTACTGTCATGGAAAGACAGTGTAGGAGGTAGAATGATGAACCAATTATGGCTGCTGTAGTGTGCACATATTAGATATTTATAAGTCATTTCTAATTGTGCATCATTTTGAGGCAGCTTGAAAACATTATGCCTAAACCTTTTTCTGTTGTAGATGTTTACAGCAAATATACTGAACAACCTTTTGTCACTCCTGGACATAGCACTTTTTTCCATTTCATGTCACCTCCATGAGTCAAGTTGTTCATGCACTGGTTTGTGATGTGGACAGATGTGCACTCTGATCCAGGCTGAGACAATCTAATTTAGCTCCTGTATGATTTGTCATTGTCAGATTATCACCTGGCTCTGAGAATTGGAAGTTAAATGTATGTGTACTGATGTACTGATCTGCCTCGATGGAAAACCTATGTGTATTTGATGACAAACCCTCCTGAAGCCTAATTCTATGGACATAATATGTTACATGTCCTTTTTTTTTTTTGCACTTCTCATGGAGAGTGGCTTAGCAGTTTCCGAGCTAGCATGTGGAACCTGCTATGTTGGGCTGAGAGTCAATTTTAGGCCTGACTTGCATCACAGCTCATGTATGTTTCACATGACCCTTCAACTTTCATGAGTCTCTTTTGTGGGACTTTCTGTTCTTGTCCCCCTATCCTTTTTGCCAAACCAGTGGGGGAAATGTGTTGAGGAAAAGCTTTCAGCAGCATTTAGATCTGATGCATATTGCTAGACGTTTGTTTGCATTGTGGGAAAGTTTGTAATGACATTCTACTGGATTGCCCTCTTTACGTGTATTGCAACAAGAGAAGGTGGCCTGCAGATGGAGAATCAGGAATGTGTTAGAATATAAAAGTAAGCTGCAGTGGTATCTCTTTTTATTAAGCGTTGCTCCCAGAGCCCTTAAAGCAATTTTGCTGTGAACTGCCTGCCACCTATTGTTTCTGTTTTCACACATGAATCATTACACCATTGGTGTTTTTGTCTTTTCATTGTATCAGGTTCCTCCTGGTAAAGTGTCAAATTGGTCAAGGACAAAGAAATCATGACAGCATGAATAAACACATTGTGGTCATTACATGTTGAAAAACAGCCCCCCACAAGAGCTATGCATTATTCATTGGCTCTGGTCCCCATCTGGTTCTGCTGGTGAATGCTCTGTGGCCGAATGTTTTTTCACTCACACTTTGGTAGTGAACAGTCTGCTGCATAATGTTTTGTGGAGTGGAGTTCTTCTAGAAATCTTAAAGTATGTTTGCAATGAGCAAAGGACTCTGAATGCAGACAAACTGTTCTTTAGACCCCATAGTTTGTATTGTAGCTTTAAATGCTTCTATTTGAACGGACATTTAGCTTCTGGGGCGGAGAGGATGTTTTGGGTTTTATTGAAAAATCACATCATCTCTCTTGTTTCATTCTTCCTGGGGAAGAGAGAGAAGAGTTTTTAGTTTGTATCTAGACATGGCAGTTCATCTTCACAGAGCGTAACACCTGTGTTGAGATTGCAAAGAAACTGTGTACAGATGTGGTCTCCCCACCTCAAAAAAGATATTCTAGCACTAGAAAAGTTTCAGAAAAGGGCAACTAAAATGATTAGGGGTTTGGAGAGGGTCCTATACGAGGAAAGATTAGAGGCTAAGACTCTTCAGCTTGGAAAAGAGAAGACTAAGGGGGGATATGATAGAGGTCTATAAAATCATGATTGATGTTGAGAAAGTGGATAAGGAAAAGTTATTTACTTATTCCCATAATACAAGAACTAGGGGTCACCAAATGAAATTAATAGGAAGCAGGTTTAAAACAAATAAAAGGAAGTTCTTCTTCAAGCAGCGCACAGTCAACTTGTGGAACTCCTTACCTGAGGAGTTTGTGAAGGCTAGGACTATAACAATGTTTAAAAGGGGACTGGATAAATTCATGGTGGCTAAATCCATAAATGGCTATTAGCTAGGATGGGTAAGGAATGGTGTCCCTAGCCTCTGTTCGTCAGAGGATGGAGATGGATGGCAGGAGAGAGATCATTTGATCGTTGCCTGTTAGGTTCACTCCCTCTGGGGCACCTGGCATTGGCCACTGTCGGTAGACAGATACTGGGCTAGATGGACCTTTGGTCTGACCCGGTACGGCCGTTCTTATGGGAAAGGAATTTATGAGCAGCGTGTCTCAGAGGCTGGTATTTGGTCTCTGATCAGCTTCCTGGCTAGCAGGGTGGATGTGTTTTTAAAATAATGTTGTCAAGCGGGTAAACTTCATAGGTGACTTTCCAGAATCCCATTTCCCCACATTTTTGCTTTTCTTCCATGACTAACTGAACAGAAGGGGGTTTGGATGGATCTGGTGAAAGCTATGTTGCTGTATACCTCAACTAGATTAAAACATTTAGCGGTACAAGGACACACTTATCTGTTACACTTTGCTGGGCTTAGAGTTAGCTAAGATTTACATATGAGCTTTTCTAACCATAATGAGAAGATCAGCATAGTAACAGCCCCATAGTAAGAAGTATCTTCTGCAGTTGGCTTATTTATTCAGCATCTAGGTTACTTGTTACAAAGCTTTGTACTGAAAGCACAATAACAACTTGTTTTTAAAAAGTTCAAGGAAAAGGCAGCTGGTCCAAACATGAAACAGTATTAGCCTCAGCAATCCAAATCAATGGTTAAGGGTGCCTTGAGGCATAGATTTCACTCTGGAAATCTAGGCAGAGAATTAGGACCCCGTATGAACTTTGTGAGCCCATGTTGGGGCAGAATTCAGTGGTAAAGTCTTTCCATAGAAAACTCCTCTGGTTGTATCCAGTTCCTTCTTAGGGATTGTCTTTTCCTCATTGCAACATGGAGAGGAAACTGGATCAGAGGAGAGAGTGATGGCACGCAGAATTGAGAGGAGGTGAACGTTTACAGTCTATCTTGGGTTAAATGGTAGTTGTTGTGCCATGATGTTCCCTGGAACGGAAACACCATAGTAGAGTTAACTATCTGCTGTTGGTGGTAACGGACAATATCCCTTTTTAATGGCACATATTGTCATCCTGACTGGAAAATAGTGGTGAGCTGAGCAGGTAAGTTGCTAATTGGTAATAAGAATTTCTAGCATTGTGGGGAGCACTTCTTACATCTTTTCATATTTCTAAATTGAATGTTTTTTCTCTTGCCTGCAGTTAGAACAGCAGAGGCAGCAGTTGCTGACGGAACGACAGAACTTCCACATGGAGCAGCTGAAATACGCAGAATTAAGGGCCCGCCAGCAAATGGAGCAGCAGCACAGTCAGAACACACAACAATCACACCAGCATTCTAGTGGGCCTGGCATGAACCCACTTGGGGCACCGGGTCATCCAGGCATGCTGCCTCATCAGCAGCCCCCTCCATACCCTATGATGCACCACCAGATGCCCCCCCCTCATCCACCACAGCCAGGTAAGAGTTTGTAAGAGAAGATCGTCATGATTGATTAAAACCAGAGGAAGAAGTGATGACAGATGAAAAAATAAAAAAAAATGGAGATATACCTATCTCATAGAACTGGAAGGGACCCCGAAAGGTCATCGAGTCCAGCCCCCTGCCTTCACTAGCAGGACCAAGTACTGATTTTGCCCTAGATCCCTCAAGGATTGAACTCACAACCTTGGGTTTAGCAGGCCAGTGCTCAAACTGACGAAACTACACATCTGCTTGTGTACTTATTTAATGTATTGTGTGTGTTTCATATAAAGGGTGCCTTTTTATAAAAGAGAAATGCACTTTGAGGCCAGAATGGATAACATTATTCACGTATGATGCAGTTTTGTGTGGTAACTTCTGTGACTTGGCATAACTGCAGGCTATATGAGCAAATACAGCTCATATGGGGGTCATACTGGATAACATGCTAAATATGAGTCAACAGTGTCACACTGTTGCAAAAAAAAAAGCATACATCATTCTGGGATGTACTATCAGGAGTGTTGTAAGCAAGACACAAGAAGTAATTCTGCTGTACTCTGTGCTGATTAGGCCTCAATTGGCGTATTCTGTTAAGTTCTGGGCACCACGTTTCAGGAAAGATGTGGACAAATTGGAGAAAGTCCAGAGAAGAGCAACAAAAATTATTAAAGATCTAGAAAATATGACCTATAAGGGAAGTTTGAAAAAACTGGGTTTGTTTAGTCTGGAGACGAGAAGACTGAGAGGGGACATAAGTTTTCAAGGAAGAGGGAGAAAAATTGTTCTTAACCTCTGAGGCTAGGGCAGGAACCAATGGGCTTAAATTGCAGCAAAGGCGGTTTAGGTTGGACATTAGGAAAAGGTTCCTGTCAGGGTGGTTAAGCGTTGGAATATATTGACTAGGAAGGTTGTGGAATCTCCGCCACTGGAGATTTTTAAGAGCAGGTTACTCAAACACCTGTCAGGGATAGTCTAGGTAATACTTAGACTTGCCATGAGTGCAGAGGATTGGACTAGATGACCTCTCAAGGTCCTTTCAGTCCTACGATTCAATGATAGGGAGACACCGAAGGTCTTTGGGTTCGGAAGGTGGTGACTTGGTCAGAGCATCTGGAAGGAAATTATTTTAGCTTCTGGATTTTAGACTGAAGAGTGGAGAAGTATATATCAGGAAGGATAAACAGATGGAGTGATGATAGGGAAGGTTGTAGTAGCTCAAATATGAGAGTTATGATATGGGACTATGAAGGAAAGAACAGATTTTAGAAATGTTTTAGAGTGAAATGACAAGATTTGGAGAGAGCCTGTTTGTGAGGAGAGGAAGACATAAGAATCCATGATAACCCAAAGTTGTGAGCTTCAGAAACAGGACAATGAAGACAAATTATAGTACTATGATAAATCATGGATTTATTCTGCTACTCTTCCCCTGTTACAATTAGAATAAATGGTCCTTCGGATGAGCAAAGTGATGGTCAAAGTGATCCATGTGGTTTTCATTAAATTGAAACCACGTCCATCTCTGGAGCCCAGCATTAGTCTCTTCTCTTCCCAATCCCCTGAAAAAATGAGGTTCTTTAGAAGAACAGAAGAGAAGGTTAAAGACCAGAGTGGATCTGTGGTTTCGTAAAGGGAAAACTCCAGCTAGTTAAATAATCGGGTTCATCTTAGTTACCTTATAAAAAGTGTTACTGTATTCTTCAGTAATAGTCCAAAATACGGCATTTTACAATAGTAATACTGTAATGTTTGGAGCAAGCACCACAAGATTAGGTTCAAGAGATTTTTATTTATTTTTTTATAGCCAAACAGAAATCCTTCAAATTTTGGAGATGTAATGCTAGTGAAGCCAATAAACAGTATAAATTACAACAGGCAATAAATAGGGAAATTAGGAAAGATGTGGACAAATTGGAAAGAGTCCAGAGGAGAGCAACAAAAATGATGAAAGGTTTAGAAAACCTGACCTATAAGTAATGGTTAACAAAACTGTGTGTGTTTAGTCTTGACAAAAGAAGATTGAGAGTGGACCTAAGTCCAGTATGTTAAGGGCTGTTATAAAGAGGACCATGATGAGTTGTTCTCCATGTCCTCTAAAGGTAGGACAAAAAGTAATGGGCTTAATCTGCCGCAAGGGAGTTTTAGGGTAGATATTCGGAAAAACTTTCTAACTATAAGGATCATTAAGCTCTAGAATAGGTTTCCAAGGGAGGTCATGGAGTCCCATCATTGGAAGCTTTTAAAAACCAGTTGGACAAACATCTGTCAAGGATGGTCTACGTTTACTTGGTTCTACCACATCACAGGGCTCTGGAGTTGATGACTTCTCGAGGTCCCTTCCAGCCCTACATTTCTGATTCTAAAGTGTGTTTCTAACAGCATTTCCTTGTGGGCCTAACACATCTCCATATGCACCGTCTGGGTACCTGAGACAGGAGAGATGGACAAAACTGAGGGGAGAATCACTCTTGGTTAGGAACATTAGAGAGTGTGTGGTCATGTGACCTAGTGTGCTTGATAGCATAGCCTATAGTAATTAAAAAACTTTAGAAATATCTCTAATCATCTTAATCATTGAATATTTTTACTGATTGTATATTTCTCTTTATTCAAATTCTTAGATAAAGTTTATAGTTATTTTTAATTTGTTTGCTTATATGAGTTTGAATTATTTGAGAGGCCAAGTGTGGTTGTCACTGCCTTGGTGCGGTTAACCCCTTGTCTCACTGGTGGCACCGCCAAAGTAGCTTTATTCTTAGCACACCAGGAGGAGGAGTCAGGCACCTACCAGTTGGGCACTATGAAATGAGCAAAGGTGACAAATTCTGGAATGTTCAAAGACCGTGAGGCCACCCCTCTTCTGTTCGCACATCATACAGGTGCTAAGCCAGCACCAAAATGGGAAGTGTGTGTGAGTAATTGGGAAGTAATGAAGGACTTTGCTGAGAAGCTAAATGATTTGTTTGCATTTTCTTCGGTGCTAAAAATATCATGGAATTTCTTACCCTGGACCAACGCTTTTGTGATAATAATGATGAGATACTCTGAGATTGAGGTGTCAGAAGAGGAGGTGCAGAAGCAAATTGATAAATAAAAATGCAATAAATCAACAGGCCGAGATGGTCCATCAAAGAGTTCTTAAGGAGCTTAGGGATGAAATAACTGAGCTGCTAACAAAATATGCAGTGTTCCATTGAACCAGCTGCTGTTCCAGAGGATTGAAGGGTAGCAAATGTAACTATATTTTTAAAAAGTTCTAGGGGTGATCCTGGGAAACTAAAAGCCTTTAAGCCTTACATCTTTATCTGGCAGTTCAGTTCAAATGATAATTTTAAAACTATTAAAAAAAAACACTTGGAAACTCATGACATGAAAAGGTCTAACCAGCGAAGTTTCAGCAAAGGAAAATAGCGTTTCGCTAATCATATCAGTAGAGTAGTGGATGAAGAACCACCGTCTGACAAAATGTATTTGAACTTCTAAAAGGCCTTTGACAAGGTCCTACAAGAGGCTACTAAAGAACCTAGGGAGTCATGGGGTGAGAGGCAGAGTATTGTCATGAATCAAAAGCTAGTGGCTAGGAAATAGAAAGCAGAGTATTAAATGGTCAGTTTTCATCATGGTAAAAGGTTGTTAGTAGGGGCTGCAAAGTTATGTACTAGGTCCCATATTTTAACAGATTTAATGGTATGGAAAGAGGGTTGTGGACAGTGACTTGGCAAATTTTGCAGATGACATTTATTTAGCTAAGACAGGGCCAGAGAGGACTGTGATAACTGCAGAGAGTCCTAAATCAGCTAGATCAATCAGAAATTCAAGGTTGTCATGCAAAGAAATGCATTGGAGGAAAAAATTAAGCTACACATACATCATACAGAATTCTAAACTAACTATCAAATCACAAACGGGACCTGGGTGTCCCAGTAGACAGTTGAATGAAGACCTCTTCTCACCTTGCAGCCATGGTCAAAATAGCTACCATGTTAAGTTGCATAAGGAATGTGATGGTGAATAATGTTAAGAATATTATTATACATTTATATAAATCAGTGGTGCGGCCTCATCTGGAATTGTGTGCGCGGTATTGGCCATTCAGTGTTAAAAAGAATATTGCACAACTGGAGGCAGTTCAGAGAAGAGCAGCAAAAATTATCAAGGACCTGAAAAAAAAACTCTTCGCTGAATCAAGGTTGGGAAGATGAGGATTGTTACATTAGAAAAGGATCCGAGTAAGAGGGGACATGAAGGAAGTATATACAATAATGTCCTAGAGATAATGGACTGGGAACTTCTGTTCCTCCATCTTATATCATAAGAACAGGGGGCATTCAACAAAATTAAAACATGGTAAATTCAAAACAGATGAAAGGAAATATTTTTTTCACACATGTAATTAGATGGTGGAACTCATTGCTACAAAATGTCATTGAGGCCACAAACCTCACAAGATTCAAAAAGGTATTGTACATTCTATATGGATATCAAGAATATCCCGAATTGTTAGAATAAGTTTTGGAAGGGGTATTAAACCAGAGTTTCAGGGTTTAAGCCAATCTGCAACTATTAGAGATCAGGATAAGACCTATATCTGATGATCCCACATCTGCCTTCTATGTGAGGTTCTTACACCTTCCTGTGAAGCATCTGTTATTGATCACTGTAAGACCGAATTAGGTGGATCTTGCATCTGATTCAGTATGGCAATTCCTGTATTCCAGTTTTCTTAAAGGTAAGAATCCTTGGCCCTTTCAAGGGATTTGTTTGCTTGAGAACTCAAGGGTAAAATCGACATCTCTCCCTCTTTCGCCTTTCCCTTGTAGTGTCCTTGTAGAGAGGGGAATTGGTTTAAATGCCTTCAAAATCTCAGGTGGAAATCCAGAAGTTTGCTATGATATCCTCCTAGGAAGACTAGGAGAGTCTCCATCATTTTAAGTAGCAAAAAAAAAACCTCTCGAGCTACAAACTGAGAGATAACTTTGGGTAATTTTTTTTCCTAGTGAAGGGAAAATGGGATAAATCTCTGGTTTCAAGAGTGCATCAGAACTAGAACTTTATGATCCTTGGGGCCAGTCTTAAGCACCGCCAACAAGTTGGGGGGTTCCCCCAGTCCTCTGAGTCAGTGACTCACAAGTTGACCTGAGTGGAACAGGCATAGAAGACAACTTGCTTCTTGATTTCTCTTCCCCTCGCCGCATCCTGGCACCTTGGGTCTCTGTTGGAAGATCCCTCAATGACAGTTAACTCGACAAACACAGCATATAGACGCATCCAACAGATGTCCATCCAGGACCTAGGATAACTAATCCACAAATATATCTGTCCAGATATCTACATCAACGCCCGTAATCATAGAACATGAGTATTTTTGGTGAACCTCATGGTGGTATGAGCCACAAGCACTTCCCTTCTCTGATTCTTAGTTTCCCTTAAATATATATATTAGCAGCTGGCATTCATCCATCTGAAAATGACCTCTTTCAGACCAGGTTTAAAACTGACCACCCAAATACCTCTGCTCGTTAAGTGTCAGTGTATTATTTAAGAGTAAGGTTGTTAACCCTGCTGTCCTGGAAAAACTCCAGGTTGGGTAATACCACTCTGCCCTCCTTCCTCCCCAAACTCCCTTTCCGGTTTTCAGTTGACACACTACTAATGAAGTGTATTAGAGTGAAGAATACTGTAATAGTGTGGTCAGGATGACTGTGCTTTGTATTAAGCACTGTGCACACAGGAAAATACAGACCCTGTCCAGAGGAGTTTATAGTCTCATTAGGTTAACTCCTGTGTTGCTTTCCACCCTGAGATTATTGCATTTTTGTGTTGGGTGGAGTGATATTTGCATGTAGTTTATAAAGTGCTTTAGAGTCCTTTGAGATGAGGGGCACTTCACTGAACAGAAAAACACAGTATACCCTGGAAGCAGGGCTGGCTCCAGGCACCAGCATTCCAAGCTGGGGCTTGGGGCGGCAGTCTGCAAGGGGCGGCAGTCTGTGTGTGTTTGCCCCCAAGCAGCGCGCTGAATTGCCACCACGGACGACGGGGGCAGTCCATGTGCCGTTAGGGTGGCGCACGCGTTTCCACGGCTGCAGCAGTTCGGCGGCAGCTTCTGTGTTCAGCTGTCTGTCGCGGTGCAGCTTCTGTCTTCTGGCTGAAGACAGAAGCTGCCGCCGAATTGCCGCCACCGCGGAAACGCGCGTGCCGCCCTAACGGCGCACGGACTGTCCCCGCCGTCTGCGGCAGCAATTCGGCGCGCTGCTTGGAGCGGCGAAAACAGTAGAGCCGTCCCTGCCTGGAAGGGATTTTAAGCTTATTGTTTTGGAACTAAGCCTCTCTGGGTATGTCTACACTGCAGTTAGACACCCGGTGCTGCCCAGGCCAGCTGGCTTGAGCCGAGGGGCTTTTTAATTGCAGTGCAGATTTTCTGGCTCAGACTGCAGCCTGAGCTCTGGGACCTCTCACCTTGCATGGTTATAGAGCCTGTTCTCCAGCCCAAGCCCAAATGTCTTACCTGCTATTAAACAGCCTGTTAGCCTGAGCCTTGTGAGCACAAGTCAGCTGGCACAGACCAGCCACAGGTTTTTAATTGCAGTGTAGACAGACCCTCTGTTGGCTCAGCCTACCTTTTCCAGTGCAGCCACTAAATGGATGGCTAAAATCCAAATAGATGAGATTTTTCTAGAGCTCTTGGGGAGCTTGGTATAAAACTGCTAGCAGGCATTTAGATAAGAAGCTAATCTAATATCTTGAATGATATAGCTCAATTGTGTCTCAAATGTGCTGCCATCAGGATGAATAGCTGAGTTTCAGTCTGGAGGGACCCTCTTTCTATTCCTGAGGCAAGGGACTTCCCATCTAAATTTAATTATGGAACTCCTCATAAAGGAGGCCTTAACTTTTATGTAAAGCCTTGGATTTGTTCATTAATGTGGTCTCTGAGAAAGACAGCCACTGCATGTTAGATTATTTGCCTTAACTGGGAATCTCCAGCCTGTATATCCCGCAGATCTTCTTGGCCCTGTTTTACAGTGCACAGATCCCTCCATTAAATACCAACAATCCTAAAAGAGTGGGTGGGACCCAGTCTGTGAAATGAGAGAAATCAGCCCAAATCTGGGAGCCCTTCCATTCGGGGATTGGTAGGAGTAGACGATATTTTTCCCAACAGACATGACCTTATCTTGTATCACTGTAAGCAAATGGGTGTATTGGACTTTACTAGAGTAATTGAAACTGATGGATCCTTCAGGAACTTCCTAGATATGAATGAAGAGAAGAGCCTTCCCCTCATTAGAGGAAAGGAGGGTTATCAGCTGATCAACAGTGAACTTTCTGAGGATCAAAGAATCGTTCCAGGAAAAGATCTTCTGTTCCCTGTTACATCTGAAGCTTCAGAATACCTTACATTTTATCATAGCGTAGGTAGATCATAGTCATAATTAACACTTAAAAAGGGCTTTACATTTTCCAAATGAAGTTCAAATATCTAGTCATCCCAACACCCTTGTGTTGTAGATACATATATCCCTATTTTATAACTGAGGAAAACTCAAGACGCAGAAATTACTTACCTAGAACCCATGCAGCAAGTCAATAGTAGAGCCATTATTAAAAATGGAGCATTCTTGACATCCAGTTCTGTGCTCAATCTACTAACACATGTCTCTGGGATGGATCCTGTTAACACTTTTATGATAGGGAATTCTTGGTCCAGTTAAAAATAGTTTCAGCTTCGTGGGTATGAAGAAGGTAAAAACTTTGAGCTCCTTCTGACATCACTTGGGGTTGTTTCACCTTTCCCCACATTATAAATTGATATCCTAGCCTTTTTTGGTGTACCATTTAGCTGTAGATTGAGACAGTCCATACTGGGAAGAGGATTTGGGTGATGTATGTGTTTCACCTACATCTCTTTCCTCTCTCATGTATATATTTCCCTCCTTGGACATGCCTATGACAGTAGTGAGATACAGAATCTTTTGTCTCTGGGTCACCAATTCATATTTCAGCCCAATCAGTAACAAATTTTAGTATTTTGGTGGCCTCTCTGAAATAAGTTAATGATTTTAAAATAATTATTGGCTAGGCAGCCACATCACAAATCTACTTCACCACAATAGATGCTGATTAGCGCCCAGGTAAACAATCGTAGCAAAGGTGCCAAAGATCGTAGAGTCTCTGGAGATGAAATTCACCTGACACTTAACGGAAATCCCTTGTGGTCTGGGCTGAGGGTGCACTGGCAGGAGAGCAGTTTGGTGAAGCGTGTGCTGTTGCTGCCAGGGTTGTAGAAAAAGAATTTTGGTCTCCAGGACTGAGTCCAGCCCTTTTACCCAACACACCCCTTTAAAATGACTTTATAAAAAGAGCAAACCATTTCCTTGCCTGTTGTTTGTGTGGGGCTCCTCCGGTAATGCTGGTAGGCCTCCCCCACAGTGATCTATCCAAGTGACAAGTACGGCAGTATAATGTTCATTCTACAAAGAGTCCGTTGGGTGGACTGTGACTTGTCTGGCAGATTTCTGCAAGAGGGTGACTCATTGTTTGCATTGGTGGAAGTTTAACAGTGACAGAAACATCAGAAGTCGCGCTGTCAAAACACATTTACACATGGAAGAAAAGAAGTGGGCCTGAATGGGAAAAAATACTGGTACAGCTATCCCATATGCAACTCCTCAGTTGACTGTATGATTGCCTGAGAAGTTTGTGAAGTTTGTATGCTTTAACTGTGTGGACTTTACTCTGTTTCCCAACTGCATTATTAAACAGGCTTCACTTTTGGCTGCGCTCTTTCTCTTAGTAAAGAATAAAAAGTAGTAACTTACAATCCATTAGACCATGAACAAAATGATACTTGGAGTGTCCCCCAAGTGACTGGGATAGGGGATGAAGAGATGATTCCAAGCAAGATGATTGAAGTCTGTAAAACATTTATTAACAGAAGGAAAAAATAACCCTGGCTTACAACAAGCTCAGATGCTGAGAGAAAGTAGGATGATAGCCCCTGAAGCTAGAGTGGGGATCCTTTTCTCACTAACCTGCCTCGGTGGAGCTCCCAGGGTAATGCAAAATTACCCACAAGGCCTCAGTTCCTTTTGACTGTGTATTGCTGCTCCTAGGATGCTTTACATTTCCCAGAGCCTAATTACAGCATTTGTTATTGTGGCTCATTGCATAATGGATCCAGATTCTATCTGCATCAAGCTGGGGAAAGGAAGCCTCTGCAGTTTTTGATCCAGGCTCATCTGGTAGGTTGCATGGACATGGGGCTGAAAAAGGGACATCCACTAAAGCTTTTCCATTTCACAGCGTCTCGTTAGTCCCCTTTCCTAACCTGAGAAAGCAGCTGCCACAATGCACCACTTAGTAGCCTGGTTTCCTTTCTGCACCGGAGAGCAGTTAGAAAAAGAATGATACAGTGATTGAGAGGAAAAAGGAAGAGGAGAGTTAAGCACCTTATGTCCTCTGTCCTCATCCACTAAATGTCTCAAACCTTCTTCCACAAAGCCTTAGCAAACACTTCTACCAGATTCTACCATCAGCATGGTGTACTGCGTGTCTGTACTGGATGGAAATCCGCATGGGGCAGGAGGTATGTCTCCTTATGTTAGTGAAGGACTGAGCATGCTGCTGGCACTTAACCTGTATCTTTCTTTTACACGCATTTACAGGGGCTTCCTATCACATAAATGGGTTCTTTTCCAGAGGCTTGGAGAGGAAAAGGTATAGTGTTCCATCCTCCTTCAGGAGCTCCATTTTCAACAATCCTTAAATCAAAATATCAAAGGAATGGCAGGTTCTAGATCCTGACCTCTCCCCCAGTCTGAGACAGTTCATCTGCAACTCTTTTCCTGCAAATACCACAACCAGCTGTCTGCGACTATAAAGCAAATAGACACAGATTTTCAGGATTCTACATATTTGGCCATGAAGCCTCTTTTAGCCATGCAAGCAGAGCAAGGTAGGTCAGCTCTTCCACCTCTATCATCATCCCATCTCTTGCAAACAAGTGTTGGTGCAGCAGTGAGCAGTATTCTTCTCCCATCAACTCTCCCCATCTTCCTTCTAGGGAACAATTTTTTCCTAGGCTTCATTCCTAAAATGGGATCAAGTGCCAGGTTTCTCCCCTCTGTTTGTTGAAGCAGAAAAAAGGCCAAGTGGTGCTGTATTTTTAAGGAGAACCTCTTAGAAGCTTCAGAAGAGGAACTCTGCTGCAAATGTTCCAGTGGCGCAGCCTGCAGATGCTTCTGTTGCTAGGGAGAAAGGGCTTAGAACAGGGGTAGGCAACCTATGGCACGTATGCCGAAGGCGACACGTGAGCTGATTTGCAGTGGCACTCACACTGCCCAGGTCCCGGCCACCAATCCGGGGGGCTCTGCATTTTAATTTTAAATGAAGCTTCTTAAACATTTTAAAAACCTTATTTACTTTACATACAACAATAGTTTAGTTATATATTATAGACTTATAGAAAGAGACCTTCTAAAAACGTTAAAATGTATTACTGGCATGCGGAACCTTAAATTAGAGTGAATAAATGAAGACTCAGCACAGCACTTCTGAAAGGTTGCCGACCGCTGGCTTAGAATCTGGATGGCTTGTTGGAATTTGTCATTTCTTCCCCTCTCCCCCCTTCAGAAACTGCTTGGAGACACTGTCACAAGTCTTCATTGTCTTCATTGATTGGGGAATTCTTTGACAGGGAAGTCCTTTTCAAGTCCCAGCCCAGTCCTCCTCAAAGGGGAAAAGCTCTGATTTCTTTTCCCCCTCCCCCACACACACACTCTTTTTCAAAGGGATCTTGGAGTCGTTTGATATTTTTTTTCTGGCTCTCCTTTCTCTCCAAAAGCAGGCTCTGGGTTCCCTCAGGGATGATCCCCTTTGTTTCCTCTCTAATTACATATTGGAGAGACAAGGGGCAGAGGGGCTCAAAACCCTCCTTGTGAGCTAAGGGTCAGATTTTCAAAGGTATCTACATTTCTGAAGATGCAGATAGGCATCTAGCTTGCATTGAAATGAATGGGCGTTAGGTACCTAGCTGTTTGTGAAAATCCAGCCCTAAATCCCAAACGGTAGACACCATCTAGGAAGAGGAAGCAATCTCCTGCTGGAAGCAAATATGTTCCCGGCAAAAGAAAAGCACAAAAAAAGTCTAAGAATCATTCCAGATTCTCCTCCACTGGCTCTAGCTTCTCAGAAGATGGCAGGAACTCTGTTTTCCATTATGATCTCAAGCCAGTGAACATGCTTTCCACCAGCTATGTTTGAGCCTTCTGACAGCCACCAGCGAGATCCATCGGTAAAAGAGGGTGAACAAGCTACATCCAAGGGAAAATATCTTCCAGTGGAAGAGGATCTGGTCTGTGCAATTTTCACAGACTGCCTTCCTGCCCATTCAGAGACTGTTTTGATGAGCTCCCCACGGTGAAAATGCAGCCCCCCCCCCCTTGCTGTGGATAAAAGGGTCTCCATGGTTTTCACCTCTTAGTATTAAATTCACTAAAAATATGCCACAACATCGAGGTGAATAATTGTATTATCAGCTGTTAAAATTTTGCCTTGTATGTTCACACATCATCCAGAACCAGTTTTCTGTGATGTGGAGGTTGAAATTATTCCATGAATAATTTTGTTGTTAGTTCTTGTCAGTAGCATGTTTGCAAGCATTTCATAGTGAGTGTCCAAAATTCAGAATTTGAGCTGTTTTTAACTGTGTCCACATTAGTCACACCGTATGTTTCATTTTCCGCACTGGCTTATTGTAAGTCCAAGTCATTTTTCCTCTGCAAATGTTCAGACTTTTGGATTCATAATTTTCTTGCTAATATTCTCCAATGTTCACTTAAATTACTGTATTCTATTGAACGCTCCTGCCACTAAACTCATTTTTCTAGGGTCACAGAAGGAGTGTAAACTGATATTGGTGGGAAATGCTTTGCAGAATTCTCCCAGTTGCAACCTGATAGATAATTGTGTAATTATGGACTTGTTAATTTGTGTTAAAACTGTAACTCTTTATAGTCACGTGAAGCCTGGCAGGGGACTATATTCTGTGTATTCTTGATTGCTTGGTATGATTCCTTTTTGACAGAATGACCAGCATTAATTCTACTTAAAGCCTGGCTTTAAAGTTCCTTTACTGTGGCTTTAATACTGCCTGGTGGTCTTAGCGTATGTACAACGTGCCCCAAGTGGCACATAACCATGATTCAGCTCCGAATGTGGTCCCCTGGTTGGATTATTAGCTTTCCCAACCCCAGCTGGATACTAAGGGGGAGTGCGACGTGAACAAAGGCTGTTAACACTGCAGTAGGAAAGGGAAATTTTTGTGCCCATGCATCTCTATTGCACTATAAATAACCATTGAACCCCTTGCAAGTAGAACGCTTGGGTTCTTTCCACTAACAAGGTGGTAGCTGCATCATCCCACCTGTGAAAGCCTCACCATGCAAAAGTATTATGTAGAATAGCAAATAACAGTCAGCCAAGGGACAACAATTCCACTGAGGTTATTATATGATTTAACTGCTTCACTTGTCCTGGCTTTTTGATGTCATCAAAGCCTCTCCAGTGAGTTTAAGCACTTCCTAACCCCATACACATATATATTATTTAAGATGCATACATATTTTAAGGTAGCCAGTGCAGCCCTGGGTAGCGATTGTCCTCATTCACGTAGATGGGTAAGCAGCTTGTCACTTCTTGCAAAAGACTCTTACCATGTATGTGAAATGTTATAGGAAAGCAGTGGTGAGCCTCCAGCTGCTAGGGGTCCAGTCTGACAGGACCAGGAAAGCCCCAGAACAGTGCGCTTTGGCGTTCAAGCTGGTGCCTATATAGTCTACAGTGAATGAATTGTGCTAGAGGGAAGTGACAGAAATACAATATGCAAGTGAAGCAGAAACTGCTTCCCTGGAGATTTGATGCTAAATGAGTTATTGTGGTTATTTATTCACAGTTCTTGGCTCTAGAATTCTGTCTGCGGCAGTGTGTTGGGGAGGACACGCTAAAGTAAGGACGTGTCTTGAAGATTAGTTAGCAATATGAGTTTCTGACTCTGCTTCTGAAAATCATTCACAGTAGAGAAGAGGCGTGTCTAGTGACACTACAAAATTTGTCCTGCAGTGAAGCCTGCAGACAGCGCCCTGAAAGAATTTTCCTGTTCTCACCAGACTAACAGAAATGTCATGAGCATCTTGAAAGTGATTTATTCACTCAGGTGAGAGCATGATTTCATGCAGAATCATCATCTTCTGCTCAGCAAAAGAGCACTAGAGAAACTTCTAAGTGGAGCAAGGGTGGCTCCAGGGCTGGAGGTACAGGTGCCAACTTTCCAATGTGCCAGGAGGTGCTCACTGCTCAACCTCTGGCTCTGCCACAGGCCCTGCCCCCACTATATCCCTTCCCGCCCCCTTCCCTGAGCCTGCTGTGCCCTCGCTCCTCCCCTCCCCCTCCGAGCCTTCTGCACACCATGAAACAGCTGGTGGGGAGTGAGGGAGAGGCGCTGATCATTGGGGTTGCCAGTGGGCAGGAGGCGCTGGGAGCCGGGGCAGAGGAGCGGATGCGGGGCTACTGATGTATTACTGTGGCTCTTTGGCAATGTACACTGGTAAATTCTGGCTTCTTCTCAGGCTCAGGTTGGCCCCCCTGGAAGTGGAGAATCAGTGTTTCATCCCTTTTCAGAACTCATGGCCCCAGGAGTTGCATCCTCCCTCCCGTAGCACTGATTGCATTAGCAGTTGGCCATTTGTTTAAGGGGTGTGCTAATGAGAGAGAATTTGCAAGTGAATGTTTAGAAGACTACAAAACTTTCTGCTTCTTTTCCCCCACCCCCACTTTAAAATAAAAACAGTGAAACCTGTCTTAGGACCCAACACCATAGCCCTTCAAATGACCGCTTTAATGGAGGTGAGACATCTAATACAGACCTTGGGGTAGTCTATTAAGGATGGCTTCATGTACCAGTTTCACTGGAACATGAATAAGTGTGTCATGCAGTACTAGTAAGAGTAACACTTCCTTAGCACGTACTAGAAAATATCTGTAAACGCGTAAGGATTTTTCAGCAAGCTGAATCTCATTTTAGTGAATCTTTCTGTTTTATCTTCTCAAACATCTGTTGTTTTTAAGCTCTCTCCTTTTATTATGTAGGTCACATTTTGACATTTTCTGCTTTAGCCTGTCTTTTTGAAGTTGTATCTTTCTCATTAAGTGAAAAGGAATATTATCTCTGTAGAAACAACATTTCATTTTGCCATGCTGACAACTGTAAACCCAATTGCTTAATCCAGGTTTGGCTAGGTACTGTTTGTTGAATGAACTCCTAGTGTGAGATAGAATGGAGATGGGATAAGATCATCTCTTGCAAGTATCATTAGCTGCCTTTAAAATAAAATTGCATGCATTCTGCTGCAATAAGCTAAGAAATAAAAAGCTAGTCTTGCCCTTAAACACACATACACAGAACTTCTCTGGGCAGTGTTAAAGCCCCATCTCATGGATGCTTTAAGGAAAACTGCAATACAATATAACATTCTAAATTTGCAAGGAAAATATTCACTGGAACTAATTGTAGAATTAACAGTTAGATACATAGTTGTCTTCTGGACAGCAGTGTAGAGTAGGACTCGGGAAATAAACTCATGATACAAAATAAGCCTTTGCTTCCACATATAAAATTTTGGGTTAAATTGTCTTTAATATTGTCTTAATCGGCTGTTAATATAACAATAAAACCCATACCTTACTGCAACTCTGAAGGGCTCTGATTTTTTCCATCCATCCAAGAAGCCCCTGTCTACGCTAAAGCTTACAACTTCATTTGAAACAGTTTCCATACAGTTTTTATAACTATATTATGCTTTACTGTAGGTTACCTAGAATGGCTGTCTGTAGCATGAATTATCCCAAAGGGTTTTAAGTAATGTTTGTTGTTCTATAATGTGGACAGAGAAGCCTTGTTACGCAAAGCAAGGGAAGGAAAGGAGAGAGCCAGCCTAGGCTTGAAGATTCTCATGCTTCAAGGGTGGGGGGAGATACTACTTGAGACAATCTGACAGGAGAAGATGGAAGAGCCCCGGTGCCCCTTGCAGGACCATATCCTTGGTGGGTGGGGTCTGTTCTGCATCAAATGGTGGTCCCCAACTGGGCGTCTCTCCTTTCCATACCCATCTTTTTCCATACAATACACGTGGGTTCATCTTGTTTTCATCTTTACTAGGCTCTCTCTTTTGGCCCACAGGGCAGTGTCTGAATTTTGCTGTTTCTTCCTGCACAGTATCTCCAAGATCCTAATGTTCTTTTCTGTCAGAACTCTTAGCCAAGCCCTGATCAGCTTGTGCCTTGGCTAATGTAATCTCCTTCATGCTTGCCTCACTGCCTGCAATCTCACATCCCTCCACTCCATTCAAAATGTTGCTGTTAAAATAATCTTCCTGTTCATCGCTGTCATTTCCTATTTCAGTCCCTCCACTTGGTCCCCTTCTTTGTTCCATCAGACATAAGCTGCTTGCCCATACTAACAAAGCACTCCACAATTTACCCCCACTCTCTGTGACTTCTTACTTTAGCACAAGGTTGGTTCCTGCCTTTGCTCCACCAGCCTCAGTGACGTTATTCTTCACTTCTCTGGTGAGGTCCTCTCTTATCCCCTTTTAGGTGTGGTCTTGTATCAGAAAGTGGCTATGTAATCCTGGATGTGGTGGTTACCCAGCTCTTGATGATTTTTTTTGATAGATTTTAGTGGTCATAAAAATAACCAAGCACGAACTTGAGCCAGACCCAGTGTGAGCAGGCTGCCACACGGGTTTCCCAAAGCACCTCACTCCTGACCTGCCAAACCCTGGCTGTTCAGGGGCCCTCCAGAGCAAAAACAATCAACCCAAGCTGTTGTGGTGTTGGTGATGTGAATAAATTAGGGCTGTAGAGCGACTAAAAAAATTAATCGTGTGATTAAAAAAACTGTGTAATTAATCGCACTGTTAAAACAATAATAAAATACTATTTAAATATTTTTGGATGTTTTCTACATTTTTCAAATATATTGATTTCACTTACACCACAGAATACAAGGCGTACAGTTCTTTCTTTATATTTTTATTACAAATATTTGCACTTTAAAAAACAAAAGAAATAATATTTTTCAATTCACCTAATACAAGTACTGTAGTGCAATCTCAGAACTGGATAGTACTCCAACTGAGGCCTTATCAGTGCTAAGTAGAGCAGATGAATTACTTCTCATGTCTTGCTTACAACATTCCTGCTAATGCATCCCAGAATGATGTTGGGGTTTTTTTTGCAAGTGTTACATTGTTGGCTCATATTTAATTTGTGATCCACTCTAACCCCCAGATCCTTTTCTGCAGTACTCCTTCCTAGGCAGTCATTTCCCATTTTGTATTTGTGCAATTGATTAGTCCTCCCTCAATGTAGTACTTTGCATTTGTCCTTATTGAATTTCATCCTCTTTACTTCAGACTATTGGTCCAGTTTGTCAAGATCATTTTGAATTCTAATCCTGTCTTCCAAATGGAAAAGAGGAGTGTAAATTTGGTTGCAGAATGCTTTGAAGGAAATATCATGGTTAGAAGTTTCCTTCCTTGGGTGGTTCAGGTTAATGGCCTGTGCTCCTGTCTAGATTGCTAAATAGAATAGGATTTTTCTTGTCTAAATTCTGTATTACTCTGATTCGCCTCAGAATTTTAGTAGCTTGATACCCGCCAGATAAGCTCTCACATCTCCTGCAGTTCTGGGGAAAATCCTGAGTCATGGTGCTGAGCAACTGACCTCAGCTTATCTTGTGCCTTCATGTTTTCAAATGGGCTTTGCTGCAAGGCTGATCTGCATTTTCACATGTGACAGTTAGTAGCTGAGGGATAGGGAGAAAGTACAATGGTGCTCTTCTATGCTGTTAAATTTGTCTGTGCGAAAGGAATAAGAGGCAATTGCTTCCCATCTTCCTGCCATATTCACCTGTTCAAAGCCACAAGCTGAAATTTCCCAGAGGCTAAATACTAATACACAGTGACCCCTAGCAGAAGTTTTGCCTAGGGGGTTAATCCGCACTCTTCAGTTTTTGGTGTTTGTATGGAGAGGATCTGGAAAAGCAGGTAGGTTCTTGATGGTGAAAGATTGGAGGATGTTCTCATTCTGGAGCCCCCTGCCACCACATAGGGCCTATACTGATCCTAGAAATTTTGATTTATTTCTAATGCTAATGGGTTACCATGACTTTAAACCTCAGCCCCAGGCTGGTTGTAGCTTTCTCTCACACTGCCTACCATGCCCATGTTGCCTGTTCTTCACCTCTAAGAGCGACCTGGACCAAAACAGACATGTATGCCTGCTTAAATCCTCTGTTATCTGACAGGGGTAACTCTTTTCCTTGCTCTTGCTGTCTGCTTGCTACAAGGGGAAGGGAACAAGCCAAGCTAGGTAACTTCTGGCTGAACTTGTTTGAGGGGAATCTGATTTCAGATATCTGCAGCTGTAAATGGTGTGCACTGTACTTGCCCACACAGGGCATACCTGTGAAGGACCGCACCACATGTGTGCTGGGGTTTGGAAGGCTTCAGTGACTCTTGTGGCAAGTGTCTTCAGGAAGTCTGCCACCTCCAGTTTGCACTTTAGATCCTTGACTGGAGAAGCAAGGGTTCATTGCGATGGTCTTCCACGTACACCTGTTCACAATCACCATAGTGAAAACTATTTTGCTGATGGGGAGCTGAAGGGGGAGGAGAGGATTCTCAAATCCATACAGCTTTTCTGGTCGGCTGCTGCTGCTCTTTCTTTTGTGACAATGGAAATGTCACAGACTTGCATTACAGGCCACTGACCAGAGGCTGTGCTCAGTGTGTGCATGGATAGATTTAGATGTTTCTCTCCTCTATGTAAATGTCTTCCCCCCCCCCCCCACCTTTGTTTTTTCCTTATGATTTTTTAAAATCTGTTTGCTGCAGTTATGAGGGAAATTGGCATATGATTGGAATATTTCAGGCTTTTATTGAGTTGAAGGGTTATTAGAGCAGTTGGTCATTACGGTATAATGTTAACTTAATCCTCTTTTCTTCAAGGACTTCTGTGCATTCCCACTAATGGGCTTCAGCACCTCTGGTGCTGAGCTGTGGAAACTGTGTAGGAAAGCTAGGTGTTCTGGGGTGGTGTTAGGAGCACTCTCACCCAAAAATAATGTAATTGGCTTGATATAAGGAAGCACACTCCCCATCCACCTTAGTTCTATTGCCACGAGCTGATGGATCTACCTCTCCTGTATATGCAAAGCTAGTTAGCGTTCTTTCTTAAAATAGGTTATTTGTGACCGTTGGCCTCCAGTTACCCTGAGACCATGTCTGGTCCTGAACCATGTAAGGGGTCAAAGGATACGTGACCTGTTCAGCCATCTTTCCAGAGACAAATGCACATGTTCGGTGCCTTATGTGCCTGGGAGAAATGCATGTCGTTTCCCAGTGAACAGTCCACCATGCTTATACTCCTTGGGCAAGCAAGAACAGTTTGCAAATGTATTTGGCTTCAATAAGCCTCCAATCAGCTTGTCCTGATACTCCTGCAAGAGGTTTGAAGTCTACTTCTGTGCTTTGAGGTCTTCTGTCATGTGACCTGAAACACACCTAAGCACTTCTGCCTCCTTTAATGTTGGGCTGATGGTCCGCCTCCCTCAGCCCGATGCCTACAGTGTCTGAGCTTCCCATCTGGCACCAGCTTCACAATCTGCACTGATACCACAGTGATATTGATTCTACTGTCTGCACCAAAGACACCTTTGGTGCCATTAGAATCAGTGCCAGTGAACGCTGTAAGCGAAATGCACGCTTCCAGATATCTATGTGACCCCTGCTCCACGGCCCAAGAAGAGAAAACATTCTGACTTGTGGAGGGAGTCAAAGGAGAAAAAGCGGCATCATTCTCATTCTCGACCAGTGACCCATGTTTCCTGACACTGGCTTCCACACACCTCTCCTTAGCTGGAGGCTTCGTGGCTGACTTTTGTAGATCCATCCCTGGTGTCTGTATACCACTTCCGTTGAGTATTTCCACTCTCATTTGAGGACTCCAGTCAAATCTGTCGTCTATGCCTCTGCTGCTTGACTCTGTGCAGCAGTATTCACCACCAGTTTCAATCAGGAACCTTCTATTGGAACCTGAGTTCTCCTTGGAACCACCTGTGCAAATTCTGCTGTTCCAGAAAGCCCAGCTTGCTTCCTTCATCTGAGACTCCGTTGGCGTGGAAAGACGTTCTGCAGAGCCCTCTTCAGTTACTCACATGGCCCTATGTTCAGGAATCCGTGAAGGCATTCATAGATACTGCCAAACCCAGCACTTTCTCTATCGGCTGCTCTGGTACTAACACTGACAACCTGCTGGTATTGGAGGCACCTGCACCATGTAGAAAGTTTTCCTGGCACCAAACCTCCCACAGTGCTGTTGTCTTCAAGAACGCCTGTGTTCCAGTCCATGCAGATACCATCAGCCCAACCTGCTCAGGAAGAGTGGCAAGTATATGATTGGCAGGAAGCTTCCTCAGATGAAATCAGACCATGGCATGCTGCCTGGCGTACCTGTCGGGCAGCAGGGTTGGGGCACAGGGGCTTGCCTCACTCCACCTGCCCGGAGCTCCTGCCAGGGAGCGGTGTCAGGGCGCAGGGGCTCCCATTTTTCTGCCCCCCCCCCCTCCCCCTTGGCCGGGTTCAGAACAGCCCAAACAATAGTGTAGGTGAGAGTGTGTGTAATTTATTTGGAGTTGGCTCCTCTGAGCTATCAGACTTGCAAATGGGTCCAGTTGCCTGAAAATCTCCAGTGATGCTGTCCGTGGTGCTGACTTTCTTTATAAGTCTATATTACATTATAAATGTCTTAAGAATAAAGTTTGAAGGATGCTAAATGAGTAATAGATCCTAATAAAACTGTTAGTTCATTTAAGCATCTCATCCAGTAACTGAACTTCAGCAGGCATTATAGACGTATGTATTTTTGTGCCTAGTTACTGACTTTCAGTCCTAAATACAGACCTGAGAATTTCCCTGGCTTTTAAATTCCATCATGGTCTTAATGCTGTTTTATATATGTGCTCGGTTGTTTAAGAAGGTGGGTGTTGGGGCTATGTTTAAGAGATTCTATAATCAGACAGTTTATTTTACATAATTACCTGGGGTCTGGGATTGTAAAATAATCCTTACTTACAGTTGTAAATAGCTACAATCCATGGCTAGTGGCTGCTTTCCTAACTAAAGTACTGCACCTACAAAATGTGTGTTCCCTGAATCCTGCAGAAGTCAATGTAATGGATTATGGACTCTCTCTCTTCAAATGGGGTTTTAAAATCCAGTCGGTGAGTTATAGGTGTTTTGACATTGAAAATTCTAAGTGTTTCTTGATGCTCCTGAAACTTAAACCACCAAGGAGGGCTGCACTCCCAGAGGTGTTTATAAGAAACCTTCCTGGTACTGAAATCAAAATGTATTTTACATTGTGCAGGTATTTCTGGTATCATTTATAGCTGTGTGACTGCGGCTCTGCTATTCGATTAATCCATTAGTCCTTGTCCCTGCCCTTTTTTACTGAGCACTTTGCTATTTTGAAGCCTCGGTCTCCCTGTGCAGTTTGTAGTGCATCTTCAAAGGCCACTAAAAATCACCTCTTTACCCAGATTCCATCCCGTTCTAGAGGCAACTGTGAATAAACTCCTCCTCCAGTTGCCTGTTGTGTTATAAGGTTTTAGCGACATTAAGATCTCACGGCAGTTCCCCCTGAAAGGAGTGTTGTTCAGTGGTGGGAAGCTTGTCCTTTGGGATGATCGCAGATGGCATTTGGAGTGGAAGCACAGAGTTGAATCTGGGCACATGAGATTTTTCTCTTCCTGCTCAGAGAACAATTAGGCCACATTTTTCCTCTTCTGTTCACTTATGTATTTTAATTGTGTTTCATTGCAATCTCTCTTTAATGTCCCTGCAGGACAGATGCCAGGGCCAGGTTCAATGATACCTGGGCAGGCCATGCCAGGCCGGATGATGCCATCTGTGTCAGCCAACATCCACCCAGCCAGCGGTGGCCCTCCCCCATCTGGCATGCCACCAATGCCAGGAAACATAATTGGACCTCGTGTTCCCCTAGCAGCTCCAAATGGCATGTGTAAGTGGGTTTTCAGAATTAGCTCTGTCTGAATGTACCTACAGTTTTTTTCCATTGCTTGTCTTGTTAGTACTGGAAAAGTGATTGTAGTTTAAACCCTTTTTGTGAGTGCTGTGGGAACCATCAGATCTGTCTTTTTAGCAGCCAAAAATCTCTGTCAAAGGGGTGTTGGAACATTTAAAAGTGTCTGTCCCCCCCCCCCCCCAAAAAAAACATAGCATGTTACTGCCCCTTTGTGATTAACTTGTAAAGGTTGTGAGGCATTGTGATCACCATGAAAACCAGTCACAGCTTAATCCAGAATAACACACACAGGAGTGGGTTCAAAACATAACTGTGACTAAATCACTAAGTAGTAGTGACCACAGTATAATTAAGTGCAGCAGCATCATACCAAAAACTAGCACTGTGAATTTCATCTTCAGAAAAGGGGAAGATTTTAAATAAGCGGAAGCTAGTTAGAAAGAAACCAAAGACATATGGGCCAGTTCCTCCACTGGTGTAAATCCAGATGGCTTGATTGGTTGATGGTACACTGGCTTGCACCAGCCAGAGATCTGGCCCAAAAGCCTTTAGACTTTGCATGGAGGTTACTTAAACAGCTGCAAGAGACGCAGAAGTTATGCATACCCACAAGCCCTCCCACCTCACCCTCCTGCCCCTCCCCCCCCAAAACAAAGCAGGAAGGCTCGTCTAGTACGGGGGCTCCTCGCACTTTCTTTAAAAGTATGTGCTACTGTCCATTTGCACTGACGGGATAAGGGACTGGCTGAGCCACTGGCCTGACCTAGTATGATGATACCTGTGCAGTGCTCCTAAAATGTCAACCTTTTACGAGCAGTCACTATACGGTGGTACCTGAAACTATTGCTATTACCTGTTAGCAAAGTTACAGATCAAATGCTGCTGTCTCAGATAGGGGTGCGAGGGAAATGCTGTCTCTTTAATGGTAACTGCTGTAAACAGAAGTGTCTTGTTCTAGTGCTACTTTTGCCTGGATTTGTCTCTTCTCCCCTTCTTATGCTGTTTCTTTCCTTTGTTTTCCTTCTCCCATATTACTGGAACTCCACCATTGACAGTGTCCTCTCTCTGCTGAATTTACTTCCCCATTCTCTTCTTCCTCGCCTTGATTCCTGACTTTCTCCCTCTCCTGAACAACCCAGTCTTATTCCATTAGCATCTGTTTCCCTGTGCTCTGATCACTGTGCCTGAAACCCGGCCTTTGTACCTACCTTCATTCTTCTCTCCCCACTGTGCCACATCTGCAGATGTCTGCCTGTGTTGGCACCTACATATACTTCTTGAATCTGTATGTGCAGAGCTGTGCTTGTAAAGCGTATTGTTACATCTGTTTTAAACAGACAAGAGGCTTGATCTAATGCTCTTGAGCACAGGACTGAGAGATGGGAACAGTGAAGTGCTAAACCCAGGTCTGACATTAACTCCCTCCATAATCTCAGCAAGCTGCTAAACCTGTCTGCCTCGATCACCCACTCTGTAGAAAGTAGGGATAGCACTTCCCTACCTCGCTAGAGGAACGCGAGTGTGTCCTGTGCTTTGAGGATGAAAAGCACAGCACACGTTCAAAGTGTGAATCATAGAATGTGGAATGGAAAAGCCCTTGGGGGTCATGGCCATCTCCAGGAGCCAGTGCAGTTCACTACAGTGTCAGACTAGTGTGAAATAATTTCAGTGCTAGGCCCTCCTCCATTTCCCTTTGGAAGCCATGTGTCATTGCTATCCATAGATGGATTTCGTAAGGAAATAGCTCAGCTTATGCATCATTTAAACCTCGTGATTAACTTTTCTACCTCATCTGGTTCTGGTGCTCACATGCTACTCTCCACTGTATTTGCAGATCCCCCTCCATCGCAGCAGCCGCCACCACCAGCTGACGGGGTGACTCCACCTACAGCGGGAACAACACCGGCCTCAGCAGCTCCCTAACTCATCCAGCAACAACCAAGTTCTAGAGCTGATCCCTAGAACCAAGATAGTGGCGACCAAAAATGGATTTCCTCAGTTTCCTTCTGTTCCTTTCAGGGGGGTTTGGTCTCCTGTCAGCCTGCCTGCACCTCCTCCCCTCTCACCGACTTTATAGTCTGGCATTATTTGGCTGTACTCCTTTGGGGAGCTCTTACGCTGAACACATTGAGCAGTAGTCATGTTACCTTCATGTTGCTGGCAGGACATCCTTCACACGTTTGTCTGTTTACCCTATGGAATGAGTGCTCTGCGCTGGTTTTCCTTTATCTTGCTGCTTCTGCTGATTAATCTTTGGATTCTCTTTAGAGACAGGGAGGGGCTTTTGGGTTGGAGGCATAACTGAATATTAGGCTGTAGTAGGTGGTGGGTTCCATCCATAGTCTCTGAGGTGTAATCTACTGTGCCGTGTGCAAGGCATCAAGAGCAAATAGAACAACCAGTGGCTTGAGCACATAAGAGAGAGTGAGGGAGGAGTTCTCCTTCCACTGCCTCGGAGCGGAAGCTTTGTTAATTCTGACCGTATTCATTAAGGGCAATAGCTGAGCCCCAAGGCTGCCTTGCTAACTTATTAAAGAAAATATTGATCCGATGTGAATAGAGCCAGGAGTGAATCAGTTAGAATCAAACCACTCTGTCTGAGCTTTATTGCTCCAGTTTATATTTTATTTTGTGTTTAATTGGAAGGAGGGGAAGTTTGTAGTTGAATCCTCTTCCTTCTGGGTAGTTCGGTACAGTAGCCAACTGAGGAATAAAACAAATTTTAGTCCCTCTCTTTTTGGAGCATATACTTTTTTCTTTTAAAATTGAACTTAAAAAAAAAAAATAGTAGATAGCAATGAAGTGCTAGTGTATGGGATTGTGTTGGGATGGCTGGGGGTGTGAACGCCAGAACTACCTCTTGCAGTCAGCCGGGCTGGGCAGAATTCAGCGAACGTGGTACTTTTCCTTTCTGGACTGGGATTGGAGGTGGGAGAACACTCGCTCCTCGGTTCACACTTCACCCTCCACTTGCTGAGCTTTATCATTCCATTCTTTGTAGGGCAGTGGGGGAACAGCTTTGGCAGTTGACTCCAAGCACGCTCCATGATTAGGGGCGATTGAGAAGGCCAACACAATGCCACTAATATGGATTGAGTTTGGACTGCCAAATGCTGTTCCTTGCCCTCATCATTAGTGACTGCATGGTTCACATCCTCTATGTGGTTCAGACCCTCTCCTTCCAGAGAGCTTTCTGACAAGCGTCCTCACCAACGCACTTAGGATCATTCAGGGGTGGATCTCTGTAATCAGGAGTGTAAGATGGGCTGTTTGTTTTAAAGCTTGACCACAGCTGTTTCACTAGTGGGGTGGAGGATCTGAAACCCACAATGCTATTTCATAAAGTAGAACAAATACAGATTTGCCTTGAAGAGCACTCAAGTGCTTGATGCCTCGAAATGTTAATAGTTGAACTTTCCAGACCCTGACAATTTGCGCACATATGTGAAGTAACCATTTTTGGGCTGTCTGCACATCAACTCCATGCTCATACAATTGTACTTGGCCTTGTTACTTCCAGTGTATAGGAATAACACTTTCCCATTGTCAAGCTCCAAGAATCTGCAGTGCCTAGCAAAGAACGGTCAGGACCTCTCCTCCCCCACCTTTCATAAAAGAAATCCATTCCACATGTTACCTTTCCCTCCAGGGTCTTTGGAGCGAGCATGGAATTCTGGTTCAGGCCATGGTCCAGTTTAGAATAACCTCAGGTTGTTTTTAGTGTGATCAATTTCAAATTTAAAGGATCCAGATGGAGACTATTTTTTACTGTACTAGTGATGATCCTACAAAGTACCTGAATTCTTAACGCTGTTGTGTTTCTGTATAAATACATGTGGCGACTTTTTCATCTGATCCTCTGTATAGGGCCGGTTTTATTCCTGCAACACAGCCACCCAATTTTGTGAAATAAAAAACATGGTTTTTGTACAAAACTGTTTTGCAAATCTGTGGGGAGTTGAAGTAAATTCTCGTGCGCAATATTCTGAGATGTGGGTATCGAATTGTTTTCAGATAATGCATTGGCTACAGCTAAGTATATACAAGTCTAAGCTTGTTACCCAGTTGAGATGGGGAACATCAAAGTCATTCAGATAAGGGAGGAAGGGCCCTTTCCAATGCATCTGATTTATTTCTGTGTATTAATGAGTGTTTTACATACCCAGGCATCAGATAATCAACATTTAATGGAAGTGGTGAAATCAAGCCACACACCATGATAGATTAAAGCCTGGGTCTGATCGGCAGGATTTCCAAGTTCTGTTCCCAGCTCTTTCACTCACCTACTATGTGAACTTGGCCAAGTCACCCTTCTTCCAATTCCAGAGTGGATCTGAAGGTCATCTCCTTCTCTTTTGACTGTTTCACTTTAATGTACCAATTTTGTCCCTCCCTACAGAGTTTTATGGTTGCCAGGAAGGATCATGTTGTGGTTAAGCTGTAGGACTGGTAATCGTATATGGGTTCTCCTCCTTACTTTGCCACATTAGGAAGAGAACTCGGGGACCTGAGTCAAGTCACTTAACTGACCTGTCTCCGTTTTTTTTTCTGGAAAATAAGGATACCACCTGCCTCACTGTTATCCTGAGTCTTAGTGTACTTTGTTGTTGTATAGCATCCACAGTGTGCCAGGCACTCGGAGATCCTGTGATAGAAGGTGCTACAGAAGTGAAAAGATGCTCAGTCACAGTAAAATACGTAGGAAGATTGGATAAAGAGAAGTGTGGCCTCATCCAAACTCTGCTGAAGCCATCACACGAAGCCCTCACAGGATCAGACCTCTGATGCTGATGGTACCACCATGTTTATATCCTTTTGTGATACTTCGGAGCTTGCCACTTCTAATCTGTTACAGCTTGTCAAATGGAAGGGGATTCGAATGCAGGAGAGAGATTGAACTGACTGGGACTGCTTAGAGTGAAGACATAAGGGAGGACATGAGATGTACACAATAATGACTGGTACAGAGACCATAAATTGACTCCAATTTACCACCTCATAAAACAAAAAACATTCAACTGAAAGGCACCTCATTTAAAATAGCTATAAAACCTTTTACACAAAGCATAATTAACCTGTGGAACTCACTGCCCATAAGAAGTCATTGAGACCAAGAGCTCATTAGGCTAAATGAGAATCTCCATAGTTGGGATAGAAACCAATTCAGTGCCTAAAGGAGTTGGAAAGAAACTTCCCCTACTGGCAGGTTACACCATCATGGGTATTTTCCACCTTCCCCTGAAGCATTTGGTACTGGTAAAGGGCTGGATACTGAACGAGATGGGCACACTGCTCTGATCTAGTCTGGCAAGTCTAGGGTGACTAGACAGCAAGTGTGAAAAATCAGGACAGGAGGTGGTGGGGTATATAAGGAGCCTATATAAGAAAAATGTCCCTGTAAAATCGGGACATCTGGTCACCCTAGGCAAGTCCAGTGTTCTTAACTTGCCACACAGGTTTCTCTGCTGTCCTGCTTTTAGGGGCTGAGCGATAGATGAGTGAAGTTTGCTTATAAAGCTGTTTTACTGGAATAGTGAGGTTCGTTCATCCTTCCTTTCCCCAATCCCTGATCATTGGAAACCGCTTCAGAAGAGGTTGGTGGGGCATTAGCAGTGCTGGATACTCAGTTCCTTTAAACTCCCTGCTGCTGATTTAGGTTTGTGATAAGTGTAACGGGAGTGCCTCTCCCTTCTAAGTTGGAGCAACCCTATGATGCGGGGCATCAAAGCTCATCCAGTGGACTAATAAATACCCTTGAATTTAAATATCACATTACTGCACTACAAACAACACACTGTTGAGCAAAATGGAGATCCGGGGGCATTCTCTCTGATCTGGGATTCAGAGTGAGTTGTGAATGGCTTGGCTATTCCAAATCCAATCCCTGCCCGGCTTTCTAGGAACAGTGTCATTCATTGTCTGTGCCGTCTCCCTCCCAGCTGTGTGTGCAGCATGCATAGAAATTTCCCTTTCAGGGAGACCCCTGGGGGTCACAGTTCAGGGAGCCTTTTCAAAGGCTCTGTGAATCCTCTGCCAGTGGGATGTTGAATAGGGGATCTCCCTGTCGCCTGGGCAATCCATTCACTGAGAGGTCACTTCAGCATCTCTCCTGGGAAATGTTTAGATAATTGAGTTGCTGATTTTTGCAAAGCTCCTGTGGTTCCTCTCAAAATGGAGGTAGTGTGCACTGGATACTAGGGCCTTATCTGTGCTAATGACAAAATTGTGCTAACTGCTGTGTTCCCAAATCACTTTTGTTCCTAGCAGGATTCTAGCCCTGTTCCCTTGGTCGGGATAGACGAGCCAGGTATGGCCATGTCTATGCTGTGCATTGCACCAGATCCAACACTCAGGACACTATTGTATTGCCATGGAAAGTGGAATTGCCTAGTGGATAGAGCACTGTGCTGTCATTCAGGAGACCTGGGTTCTATTCCCGTCTCTGCCACTGCCCTGCTGGGTGACCTTGGGCAAGTAATTTCATTCCTCTACCTCAGTTTCCCCATCTGTAAAATGGGGGTGATGATACCGACCCTCTTTGTTCAGCACTTTGAGATCCAGGGATGAAAAGTGCTGTATAAGAACTATAATATATAATACTATTATAAGGTTGACCTTGCCCAACTTTGTAAGAATGATGGTAAAGAATCATGCTCCAACTCATATCTATAGTGAGGAAGGATGGTCTTGGAGTTGCAGGCCAGGGCTAGGAGTCAGGAGACCTTGGTACTCAGCCTGCCAGTTTATAGAATGGCACAAGTGTCTCGTGTCATGGAGTCACAGGATGTGGTCTATGCCTCAGCCTGTAACCAGTTTATTGGGAGTGACCCCGTTAATGTGCCAGGCCCCAAAGACCCCCACAGGTCCAAGGGGCAGGCACATGGCTGACAAGATTCCAAGACTGGGCCTTCAGCCCCAGTGATCTTTCTCTCTCCATGGTTCACTGCAGTGAATCCAGCCCAGCCAGAGTCTTGCGGGAGGCTTGTACTGTCTTCCTTCAGGGCGCAACGCGCTCAGGGAATACTTGCAGCAACACAGGCAGCCTTTCCAAACAAGGTCACAATTTATTAAGCACCTGGCTACAGAATCTGAAAGTCTTTAGGTTGGCAAAGAGAGGCAGAAGTTAACCCTAGTCCATCCTAGTCAAAACAGTGCTATGATGAGCCAACCAAGCTGTGATGGACTTCATTTCTGGCTCCCTCTCTTGTCCTTTTGCCCTCCCCCAGACGAGAGCTCTTAAACCCCTGTCCCCACCCAAAGGACAGCTATTCTAGTCACCTGACATCTTTTCCTCTTTGTTCTCCAGCTCAGTTCACATGTCCCGCCTGCCAGGGTTTCCAGCTGTTAGGTGTGGATTTTTCAGGTGTTGGAGCATCTTTGTCTTGCCGGAGGATCCTCTGTTGCTTTGGGTCAGTTTTTTCCAGCCTGTTCATTAATGCCCCAGACAGCTAGGTGACACATGCCCACCTGTGTCTCTTGTTCTTCCCTGAGAGTAGACTTAATCCTTCTCCCCCACCTTGCCCCCAATAGCCAGGCCCAGTGTGGAAGGAAACTGAGGCATGCATAGGAATCATAAATCTAGTACAAAAAATTTCCGCTTTGTCACAGCTTGGGAAGCAGGTTCGGGGGCTTGTGCTGGCTTTAGAATGGCATTAAGTGGTTGGAAATCCTTAAATGAAAGACGCTTTTTTTAGAGCAAAAGGTGTGAGTAAAACATCTAAAGCATGTTTTACACTTTGTGTTTTTGCTTCCCATGACTCTATTGATCTTTTCTCTTAGCCGCCGCCACCACTTTAGGGACATATTTTTGTAACGGTCCCAGTGCATCCAGGCTGGAGAGTTCCGCCCTGGGACTGCACATCCACTGGTGCATGTGAGCAGCGAGTGACTCATGAGGGGGCACTCTTCTGTCTGATTGTGCAACCAGTACCGCAGCGTATGGTACCAGATAGCATTGCACAGCTGGAGGTGCCATCATCTGGATGAAACATAAATCCAAGGTCCTGAACACTCGAAGTCATTAAAGGTTCTGTGACGGTTTTTGTACGAGTTAAGGGCTATCATCAGTCTGAGCCAGATACCATCATAGAATATCAGGCTTGGAAGAGACCTCAGGAGGTCATCTCGTCCAACCCCCTGCTCAAAGCAGGACCAATCCCCAGTCAATTATCCCAGCCAGGGCTTTACATTACATTCTGCCTACCTAAGCATTCCCTGCAGTTTCCATTGGATACAGCATTCTATTCACTCCTTGCCCTGAGCTGTTAAACATCTGCCATTTTCCACCTTAGACGTGGCTGCGTTTCAGCAGTAAAGGGATTCGTGTGCACAAATCGTGTATCCTTGGCGATAAAAGGCACTGATGAAATGTAAGCATTATTTGATGACACCTCATCTTATTAAAACTGAAAATGTTAATCGAATTCCCTCTGGTGGTGGTGGCTCACTCTCTGCATTTTGCTCATCTTGGCCAAAGAAACCGGACGGCTCACTCCAATTTACGTTGGTTTAATCAGCTTCACTGTGCGGGTGGTTAGGCACTAGCCTGATACTGTGGTTTGGTTTTCAGCAATGTAGGGAAATGTGTAAGTAGGATCAATTGCTTTATTTGCATTCTGTTCAAGCAAACCCAAAGTGGGCTGCTTCTACCTCTGAGAACTCTAGGTAGGGTGCAGCTACAGCAGGAGGGACCAGAGGAAGGACAGTTACTATCTCAGCGCTGCCAGGAATTCTCCGAGCTTCTGGAGAGCTGTGAATATGGCAGATTCCTCAGAAAATGAGTCATGGGGGGAGCCCAGTGGGGCAGACAATCAGGTTAGATTTATTGAGCCAGGCAGGTAGGGACACATCCAGCAGACTCACGGACTCCGGGTGGCAGACTGCCATCTTGTGGACCCTGCAGGTATCTAATAGGAAATAGGCTAGAGCAGAGGTGGGCAAATTTTTTGGCTTG
This sequence comes from Mauremys mutica, assembly GCF_020497125.1. Lineage (NCBI taxonomy): Eukaryota > Metazoa > Chordata > Testudines > Geoemydidae > Mauremys > Mauremys mutica. Next base: position 292,856,192 of record NC_059073.1, on the reverse strand, counting down.
AGGACCACATCAGGTTTCCGAAATTGTATGGAGGTCGGTTAGAGAAGTCTGTGCCTCCCCAAACAGCCAGGCATGGCCCAGCCCTGCCCCTTATCTAACCCCTCCTGCTTCTTGTCCCCTGACGGCCTCCCTGGGACCCCTGCCCCATCCACACACACACACACCCCACTCCCTGTCCCCTGACTGCCCCCCATCCACCCCCCTTGTTCCCTGCCCTCTGACCGCCCCGACCCCCATCCACCCCCCTGACCACCACCCCAAACTCCCCTGCCCTCTATCCAACCCCCTCCTGCCCCCTTACCGCGCTGCCTGGAGTGCTGGCGGCGCTACAACGGCACCTCCCAGAGCACCAGGACAGGCAGCCATGCCGCCCGGCTGGAGCCAGCCACACCACCGTGCAGCACAGAGCACCAGGTCAGGTGCACTGCCCAGCAAGTGCTAGCAGCCCTGCCACCCAGAGCATTGCGCCGGCGACAGGGCGAGCTGATGCTCCGGGGGAGGGGGAATAGCAGGGGAGGGGCCAGGGGCTAGCCTCCCCGGTCAGGGGCCAGGCAGGATGGGCCAGATGTGGCCCTTGGACCCTCTGGGCTAGAGAGAGCTGGAGACAGAACTGAATGGAGTTTCATCCATCACGTTCATACAATGTGATAAACAAGGTAATTTAACTGCACATGGTCACTTGCGGCAGAGCTCAGTAGAACCCAGGTCTTTCATAACGGAGCAAAGGACATACCTGCCCTTGGAAGGGTTAGAGTGTTGTCAATAAGCATCGTTTCACCCGACGTGCACACACCAGCGAAGGGACGCAGGGCAGCGAGAGGAACACTGGCTCATCCCAAGCTGCCTTTGAATTCCCCGGCGCTGTCCTGAGATCTAATCAGGAGCCTCTCCGCTCTGCAGCGAGCTGGAGCCAATGTCCCTGGCCCAGGGCCTGGACTCTGCAGTGGCAGGTGAGAGAGCTTGGATTGGCAGCCGGTCATTTAAAAGATGCAGGTGTGTACACGATTAAAGGGAAAAGGGCTGCATGTTCCAAGGGGTTTAGGCACCTAGTGGGGTCTTGCCTTTAAAAATCTGGACCCAAGTGACTAAGCCAATCAGTCCAGGGTACCTGATTGTTTTTAATTTGATACATAATTAATTGGGCCCTGTCCCAACACTCTTGTTTGTTTTTTTTAAATATGGAGGTATCCTATCTCCTTGAACTGGAAGGGACCTTGAAAGGTCATTGAGCCCAGTCCCCTGCCTTCATCGCAGGACCAATTTTTGCCCCAGATCTCTAAGTGGCCCCTTCAAGGATTGAACTCACAACCCTGGGTTTAGCAGGCCAATGCTCAACCCACTGAGCTATCCCTCCCCCATTTGTGACTGTCAGGGTGCAGTGGGGGACATGGTGGGGGAGGGGGTGGGCAGGGAGTAAGGAGAGGGGCATGTGAGGGGTTGGAGAGTGAGTAGGGAGATATGGGGGGTGAATAGGGAAGGGGATGGTGAGGGGGTGGGGATTAGTAGGGAACGGAGATGGTGAGTAAGGAGGGGGAGGGGCTGGGTGTTGAAGGGTGAGTAGGGAGGAGACATGGTGGGGGTAAGTAGGGGGCATGGTGGAGGGAGGGAGGGAGTAAGGAGGGGGCTGGTGAGGGGGTGGGTGCTGAGTAGGGAGGGGTGGGCGCATGTGAGGGGGTGGGTGCTGAGGGGCGAATAGGGAGGGGGCCGGGCAGGGGTGCTTGTGATGGGCCTTTTGTTCCTGCTACTGGATTTATTCTAAGGAATCGCTGCTCTTCCCCTTCCGAGCTGACTGGCCCCATCTCCCACTGCCCCCCAGCTGAAGTCCCCTGTGGTTGCCGTGCTTTCTGGCTTGGGGGTGTCGCAGCGGCCATTAGAGCTGGCCTCATACCAGGCCCCGGATTTCCCCTTCAGCAGGGTGGCCCCTCACAGCCCCCCTTACAGGGTCCCCCCCACCCCCATTTCCATTTGCTGCCCCTGGGCTGTCCCAGGGCTGGGCTCAGGGCTGGGTCCGTGGGGGGATGGGGGAAAGCAAAGGGCTGGGGGTGGGGATGGAGCCCGCCTGGCTCATGTCCCTGTGGTGACAGCAGGCCCTCAGAGAGGAGGCAGCCACCAGGGATGGATGGTGGGGCGGGGTGTGGACAACATGGCTCCACAGCTAGAGGAAGGAGCTAGGGTGTGGCCAACCCCTCCCCTCCTTTGACTGAGGGCTCTTGTTGGAATCGAGCTGGGAGTGGGGGGGGAAGACTCGGTGCTCTGTCCCTTTAAGAAGAGGCACGGTCTCAGCTGCTATGGGGATGGGCACTAGTAGCTCTGTGGTTTGAGCACGGCCTGCTAAACCCAGGGTTGCAAGCTCAATCCTTGAGGGGGCCATTTGGGGATTTAGTTGGGATTGGTCCTGCTTTGAGCAGGGGGTTGGACTAGATACCTCCTGAGGTCCCTTCCAACCCTAAGAATCTATGATCTATAAACCCATAGGTAGGAAAGAGTTGTGGGATCAAGACTCCCCGGCGGCTCTGCAAGAGGCAGTAGGGTTGGGGAGGGGAAGACACAGGATGGGTGCCGGGTCCGTAGGAGGGAGCTGGGAGCAGGGAAGAGACAGAATCTGAGATCCCTGGGATAGAGGAATAGAGATGAGTCAATGCATCAGACGCTGGAAAAGATGGAGCTTCTCCCCCACCCACACACACACACCTCCCACTGGGTCAAGAGTGAGGGGAGGTGCTTTGTGGGAAAAGCTCAGAGCGGGTTAGAGGCTGATGCTGCTGGTTTGGGATGCAGGGTGCCTGGGATGACGTTTCGTGCAGGCGGTGATCGTTAAATGTGCTCGTTGTTAATAGAGGAGACTGCTCTGGACTCGTTGCCTGGTTCCCCCGGGACCTTGCCTGGAAGTGGGGCTGTCTGGATCACGCGCTGTCTCGTCGCTCTGCAGCGAGCCGGGTTCTGCTGGAGCCCCCGTGGGCAGGCTGGGTGATGGTGGGAGCACAGGGTGTGGACTTGGGAAGCCCTGAGTTCTGATCCTGGTACTGACTTGGCCGTAGGGTCCTGGCTCTGACCGGAGGCCACGTTTCCCAGCCTCCCCAGGGTGGTAGTGATGGCAGGTAGCAAAGAAACTTTGAACCACAGTTAGACCACTGGTGAGCGGTGACCACGGTTCATCCCACTGGTTCCTTGCTGTCCCCCTGCTGACCCGTGTCTTGAAGTGCAGCTGCCAGGTCTTTGGGCTACCCTCCCCAAGCTGCTTAAGTGCCTAGCGCCTGTGTATAGGCACTGCTGGGATCCGCAAAGCTCCCGCAGGGCGGCTGCCAAACGCTGTGGGCGCCTGACCTCACTCGGCCCCTGTGTTTTTGCAGTGAAAGTTCCCGAGAGCCTGTGTTCCTGCCTCTGAATCTGTGCGCTTCTGGGTCTGGGACCCTCTCTCACTGTCTGTCCGTACAGCCCCTAACACCACAGGGCCGCAACTGTACCAGGGGCGCTACCGTAATACACAGCATTAATCGCGCTAACAATGAACGTGGGGACTGCTGAGTGCTGTTGTATTTCAGCACAACTCAAAGCTCAGCGGGTGCTTCAGACCAGACTGCAGGGGACACCTGGCCCATACCCCAAAGAGCTACCCACCCAGATGCCAGACAGCATCTGCTGGATGGGAGGACGGCACCTGTCGTGCTACTTCGGTTCTCAGGGTATTTTTATCCAGACCCTACAAACAAGGGAGGGAGAGACGCCAATGAACATTCTTGGCTGGCAGCTCGTGTAGGGTTGCCACCTGTCCGGGTTCGGGCTTCTGTGTGCGGTTGTGATGTAGGGTTGCTAGGTCCCCTTTTCAACCAGACTTTCCAGTTGAAAACCAGGCACCCGGCAACCCTAAATGGCACCCGACCCGAAAGCCCAGATACCACGGAGCAGGAGAAGGCGCTGGGCCATTAACCCACACCAGCCGCTGCTCAGCTGGCGCCACCTCCTATTGCAGCCAGGCTCCTTGAGACTATCCAGCGAGCGAGCGACGGGGGGAGAGGAGCAAGTGACTGGGGCAGGGTCTTGGGGAGGGGCAGGTGCATGGTGCTGTCCTGTGGGTGAGCGTTCCCTGCATGGCTCCTCCATGGCCCCTCGCTTCTGTCCTTAGCGTCCCCACGGCAGTATTGATTCACTGTGTTGTGGTAGTGCTGGGATCCAGGACTCATGGTGCTGCACAGCCATGTAGTGAGAGGAGAATCCCACCTCTGCCCACCTTCCTCTGGAGCAGCTGGCACTGGCTTGGACGAAGACACTGGATTGGCCAGACTGCGAGTCTGACCCAGCCCCAAAGAGTTTACAATCTCCAAAGGGGGGGGAGGGAAGGCTCACCCTCCCCCCCATTGCATGGCCAGACGCCTCCAAGATGGAGAGCGGGAGAGGCTGCGTCTCACGGTGATGGTGTGGGCGCTCCAGGAGGGCAGTATGGGGTGGGCTGGAAGTGGGCTCTGCACTAATCATGCGATGATCCTTTCCCAGGCAGCCAGCGGCTGTAGCGCTCCACCCTCTCTACCCACCCCCAGGCACAGCAGCAAGCCTGAGGCCTGGCCGAGCGGCCTCTCGGTTGGTCCCCTTGGAAACGGCTCCGAGACGTGCGCGGGAGTCTGGGAGCGCATTCATCCCGCCCAGGCGGAAGCGCCGGGAATGTTAAGCAGGTGCAGCCCATTCAATCTCCTTGTGAAAACCGGCATCAAAGCAGACAGAGCCGGGCTTGTTTGCAGCAAGTGCTGCGTGACAGGACCCCCCTGGGGGCGTTCAGAGCCCCAGCGGGGGTGATGTGTCCTTGTTCGTGGCCACGGGGCTCTCGGAGGAATCGGGATGGCTCAGCATCCCTGGTGAGCATGGGGCTGAAGGGATCCCCAGGAGATGGCTTTTGGGGGCACCTCTAGGGCTCCGTTCCTGTCAGATTAACCCCAGCACCCTTGAATTCTCCGCTCCCCATGGGAAATGCACCCAGTACAACATGGGGCACCAAGGCTGACCGTGCCTGGCATGGATCAAAAACGTAGGGTCTCAGTCCTCACTGCGCTCAGGAAAACACCGCTGTCCAAGCAGAAGGGAGGGATGGCTGCTTTCAAGGGGCTGGCAATGGGAGCCGACGCTTCCCACCTCCAGGAGCTGGGTGGAGACCGAAAGGGGCTGGTATCCTCTGTGACTCTGTGCTAGACCATGTGAAATGAGCGGGATGGGTCTCAGCCTGGCTGCCAGTGCCCAGCTGTCCCCCGCAGGAAACCACCATCACAAGTGGTGCTAACTGGGCCCCTTGGTCGTGGCCACAAGTCAAGGGCTGAAAGGCGGCAGAAACCAAACTCATCCCTTGAGAGGATCCCACCTGGGCAAGGGGAAGGCATGGGCGGGGGTAGGGAGCTTGCCCTGCACCTGGCCATGCTCCGCTTGTTCTGTGGCCAGGTAACTTCCCTCTTCGCTCCAACCAGGGAGCGGTGGACGCATGCAAGGGGCGTTTATAGGGGAGCAGACAAGCTTTTTGACCCCGTGGTTTAGGAGGCCGAGTCAGTATTCGGGTAGTAGCGGTGCAAGGAGAGGCCTGGAGTTCAGGGTGACCCCGGGGGAGCAATGCTGGTAAGTCAGTAGCTGGGCCCTGCTCCCCCTCCTGAGTGAGTACCGAGCCAGTGCCCCAGTTTGGTGTTCGGGAACCTGGGTGGCTGGAGGGGTCCTCTTCCGGACACAATGGGACAGTGCAGTGCCCTGTCCAAATGCCAACCGAGGAAATTGCCTTCCCCCTTTTGAGCATCCCCCTGCAGTTCCACGTGGGCGCACTATTCTGTCACACCTCACCAACTGCTGTGCAGTGTGAAACAGAGACCCTGTTGCAGCCCAGAGGGGGCTGCATGTCAGTGGTAGGTGACGTGGTTGCTTTATAGAAGTCCTTCCGCGTGATAAGTGATATGTGATCAGTTGCTTCTAATAGGATGAAATTAAACAAAGAAAAAACACTCGCACGTGGAAGTCTCTTGGTCTCCAAGGGAAGTGGTGGAAGCTCCATCCCTTTGGATATTTAAAATGAACGGTGGAGCAGATACTGTAGAGGACGCTCCTGCACTGGCTCCAGGACTAGAGTGTCTATTGATTTGTATTTCTAGTCCAGTAATGCCTGGAGGCCACGGTCGGGCTCTGGTGCGAACGCATCCAGCTGCTAGCAAGCTGGTGCCTAGCAATGAGCGTGCTAGAGGCCCTGGGCCGGGAACTCTTGCCAGGGGACTCGCAGGCTCCTGAACTTGCATCTTGTCTGGTTAGAGCAGGGGACTATGAGTCAGGACTCCTGGGTTCTCTTTCTCCCTTAACTTTCGGTGAGTCACTTAGGACCTGCCTACACTACAGCGGGGGGCGAGCCGCCCAGCCTGGGCAGTCAGATGCGTGCCAGCAGGGCCCAAGGTAGCGTGCTAAAAATGGCAATGTGAACATTGTCTCTGGCAGATACTCCGTCCAGTCACCTGAGCTCAGCCCAGGGGATCAGGTGGGCCTGGGAGCCCAAGCTGCTGCAATGAGGACAGGTCCATCAATGGCTATTAGCCAGGATGGGCAGGGACGCAACCCCATGCTCGGGGAGTCCCTAGCCTCTGACTGCCAGGAACTGGCAGTGGATGACAGGGGATGGATTGCCCTGCTCTGTTCATTCCCTCTAAAGCACCTGGCATTGGCCACTGTCGGTACACAGGATACTGGGATAGATGAACCTTTGGTCTGACCCATGTGGCCGTTCTTATGTTCTTAAGAGATGAGGGGTCAGGAGAGAGGTGCACGGCAGGGAAAGCTGCTAACAGTGGGGTGTCCGTGTAAGTGCCCCCCAGCCTGTGTCAGTGTCCCCCGCCTCGCAGATCCTGGCTGTGGCTACGCCCTGTGTTGGCAAGTGGGGGGAAGGAGGCATGTTGGAGTTTACTTCCGTCCCTTCTGGATTGGGTCCAAAGTGCTCAGCCCAGCGGGCCCCAGGGGGAGCCGGAGAGATGGGGGTTCAATCCAGCAAGAGCGAGCACAGTGGGGTCATGGGGCATCCACCCCAGCCCCTGCAAGACACAGCCCCCTTGGGGGAGGGCTAGGCACCATCTGTGTGATGGTCTCTCGCTTAGCCCCCAGCTGTGCAGACTCACCCAGCTGTGCAGACGTTTGGGCACACACAGCCCTTACCCTTAGCACCTACACCAGCCAGGGAGTGGGGCTGGTCAGGATTGGCGCCAGCACTGTCTTTGAGCTCTGCTGGGAGGAGGAGTGTCCCATGCTGGAGCCAGCTGTGACCCCGCGTGCAGCCAATGGGTGGGTGACTGCAGAGATCCCATCAGCCGGGCCGTACCCCCTGCTGCGCACCGCCCAATTCGCCCCAGGAGGAAGGAGGCAATTGCAACAACAGGTCAGTGAAACCAGACTTGATACTCATCAGCTCTCAGCTGAGCGTGCTCGGCAGGGCGGCGCGGGCCCCGCGGGGGGAGGCCGAGGGACTGCCCCACTTCCAGGGAAAAGGGTCTTCCTCACCCGCTTTCAGGGTTCATGCAACACACACAGCTATGCACTGCATGGGGCAGAGCACGTGTGTGCACAGAAATACACACAGCTACACACTGCACGGGGCAAAGCGTGCGCCTGTGCACACGCAGACACAGCTACGCACTGCACGGGGCAGAGCGTGCGCCTGTGCACACGCAGACACAGCTACGCACTGCACGGGGCAGAGCGTGCTCCTGTGCACACGCAGACACAGCTACGCACTGCACGGGGCAGAGCGTGCGCCTGTGCACATAGACACAGCTACGCACTGCAATGGGCAGAGCACGTGTGTGCACAGAGATACATACAGCTACGCACTTCACGGGGCAGAGCATGTGCCTGTGCACACGCAGACACACTACGCACTGCACGGGGCAGAGCAGGTGTGTGCACAGAGATACACAGCTACGCACTGCACGGGGCAGAGCGTGCGCCTGTGCACACGCAGACACAGCTACGCACTGCACGGGGCAGAGCGTGCGCCTGTGCACACGCAGACACAGTTACGCACTGCACGGGGCAGAGCGTGCTCCTGTGCACACGCAGACACAGCTACGCACTGCACGGGGCAGAGCATGTGCCTGCGCACACGCAGACACAGTTACGCACTGCACAGGGCAGAGCGTGCTCCTGTGCACACGCAGACACAGCTACGCACTGCACGGGGCAGAGCATGCGCCTGTGCACACAGACACAGCTACGCACTGCAATGGGCAGAGCACGTGTGTGCACAGAGATACATACAGCTACGCACTGCACGGGGCAGAGCGTGCGCCTGTGCACATGCAGACACAGCTACGCACTGCACGGGGCAGAGCAGGTGTGTGCACAGAGATACACAGCTACGCACTGCACGGGGCAGTGCATAAACACACACAAAGATATGAACTATGTGGGTCAGCGCATGTGTGCACACGTAGATACACGCTACATGGGTCAGAGCACTCGTGCATGCGCACACGCACATTGTATGGGTCAGAGCATGCACACTATGCAGCTCACACAAACCCCGATACACTGTAGAGGTCACAGCTCACACGCAGATCAGAGCGGGCCTTCTGTGTGCATTTACACCCACCCCATGTCCGTCAGACTGTGCATGTTGCACACACATGGGGGGGAGGGATAGCTCAGTGGTTTGAGCATTGGCCTGCTAAACCCAGGGTTGTGAGTTCAATCCTTGAGGGGGCCACTTAGGGATCTGGGGCAAAAATTGGTCCTGCTAGTGAAGGCAGGGGGCTGGACTCAATGACCTTTCAAGGTCCCTTCCAGTTCTAGGAGATTGGTATATCTCCAATTATTACCTTTATTACCACACGGTGTGTTCCTTTTTCACACTTGCTATCTGGTCACCCTGCACACAGAGTCCTGTTCCTTCCGCCCCATGGGCTGGGATCCTGGGGCCGCTCCCCAGTTAGCGCCCATCCCAAGCTAAGCAGGGCTGGGCCGGGTCAGCACAGGACTTGGCGACAGCTTGGGGAAACCCAGGAGCTGCAGGCAGTGCGGATGGTAGCGCTCTTCCCTCTGCGTCGGTGTCGAGCCCGCTAAGCGCCGCGAGGTTTAAAACTGACGCCCTGCCTGCTCCTACTCCGGGAAGCACGGAAAACATTTCTGCCCCGTTTCTCATTTGCATTTGTCTGGCTTCAGCTTCCAACCATTGGTTCTTGTTACAGGCCAAAGAGCCCTTTAGTTCCTGGTGGTGGTGTACTCTGTAATCTAGTCCCCGCTCAGTCTCCTAGAGCATGAATGGACCAGACGGAGCTCCTTACATCCCTCACTGGGAGGCATTTCCTACAGTCCTGCAGTTATTCTGGCGGCTCTTCTCTGCACCCCTCTCCAGTTTTGCAACCCCCTTGAAGTGTGGACAGCAGAGCTGGACGCAGTATCCAGTAATGCCGTATACAGGGGTGATACCACCACCCTGCTGCTACCTGGTATTCCTCTGCTCAGCCGTCCAAGGGTCATCACCTTAGGCCTCCCAGCTACGGCCTCACACTGGGAGCTCCCAGTCAGTTGGGTACCTACTGGGCCCCACCCCCATGTCTTTAAGAGTGTGGGATAATCCCCCCACCCCCGCCTGACCTCCGGTTTCCGTTCTGAGATGTATGACCCTGCATTTGGCTGTATTAAAATGCATGTTGTTCAAATTAGCCAGTTTACCACCTGACCCTGTATAACTGACCTCGCCCCACTAGACTTTACGGCCCCCACCAATTTTTGGATCATCTGCAAATTTTGCCAGCAGTGATTTTATATTTTCTTCCAGATCATAGATAAAGATATTGACTAGCACCAGGCCTGTGGGATCCCACTAGACACACCCCCTCTCTGCGATCTATCACTTAGCTGGGTTTTAATCCATTTCATATGGGTTCCATTCATTTTGTATAGTGCTAATTTTTTTATTGGCATATCAGATGGGATGAAGTCAAATGCCTCCATGTACCCCGATGTCCGTGTATCAGTTCTCACCTCTATCAGCCTGACTTGTGGCCTCAGCTAAAAACAATAGCACGACTGTCTGACCAGACCAATTTTCCATAGACCCAGACTGGTTGGCATGAATTGTGCTACCTGCCTTGAAGGCTTTCTGGTTGCACCACACAGCAATTTTTCCAGGCTTGTCCCAGGGATCGAAGCCAGGCTCACCCGCCGATGGTTATGCAGCGCAGTCCCTTGTGCCACTATTCAAAAAAGGTCAACTTTGACTTTGTACCAGGCCTCTGGAACTTCCCCCAGTGCACCAGGCCTGGCTGCGCGAGGACCCAGCTTTGCCCCCCGAAGGTTGGGCCCATTTCCGTTCCGCAGGCAGCAAGCCCGACTCCGGTGCTGTACTGACTAGTGAGGTACTGACTTCTATGGGAGCAGGAGGGGTGGAGACACACCCGTGCTCTTGCTCTCTCTCTCTCTCTCACACACACACACACACACACACACACACAATCTGTGCCACCACAAGCATGATCAGTCTTATACACACGCACGTGCATGCACACCACAAACTCACTCTTGCACTTGTGCATAGGCACACACACGAACACACACATGCACACACAGTCGGTGGTTTAGATCTAATGGCCCCTAACACCGCAGGGTGAGGTTTGCTACCAGCACTACTCCCTTGGAGCCAGGGGAGTCCCCCCGGGGATGATTGGCCCCAGACTCCCTTGTCCTGCTGCCCGGACCGTCTCTGCATCTCTCCCTCTCTCCGATTGCTAAGCCGGTCACGACCGCACAGCTCCTTCCCTCTGCTCTCCTCCTCAATCCAGCCTCTGTACGGCTCCCAGCAGGCCCCCCCCACCCCTTCCTCCCGAGCGAGCTCCCCTCTCCAGCCCCTTTCTTTTCCAGCTCAGGCCCATTCAATCGAGCTAAGTTGCAGTCTGGCATCCAGCCCCTCCCCCGCATTCTCTCCCCGCTGTGGTCCTGATCCTTCCACCGCAGCCTCTGAGTGAAGTCACTGGGGTTCAGGGGAGGGAAGGGGGAGAATCGGGCCCCTTGGTGTGTCATCATCTGCACCTTGCTGCCTTGCTTCCCGTGGGGGGGGACCGGTTAAAACTGCCCCCTGTCTGCCCCATGCCCAGGGCTGCCCCACTCTCTCCTTCCCACGGCGCCCGCGGCTGCTGGGTAAGAGGTGAACGAGCCTGTGCACGCGGCTGCCCGGTCGAAGCCTGGGTGGGCTTGGGGCCAGGGCTGGTCTCAGCCCCCTTCCAAAGCGAAGGCGCTGACGTGAAATGGGCCCAGCTGCGCTGCGTTACATCAGCTGAGCACCTGGCCCAGGGGCCTTGGCCAGAACTCCCCGCTGGGTTCGGGTTTGGGCCCAGCTCCGCACTGCGGGTGTCTCTGGCCCATGCTGCGTTTGGCTGCACTGGCTGGGGGTGAGGGGCAGCCGTTCCTCCTTCCAGGCGCTGCCCCCTCCTCAGCAGTCACTGCTGGAGCCCGGAGCCATGTGTGAGCTAAAGCCCAGGAGCTGGCTGAGGAAGAAGCAGGATGCTTGGAAGAAAGCTCCCGGCCCACTCTGCACAGCTGCTGAGCTTCTCTGCAGGACCCCGCTGCCAGAGGCAGCCTCCCTCCGGACCGGTCCCCAGCACAGGAAATCCCCTTGATGCCCCACTTCTGCGGAGGACCCCCTGCAGGATCCCCCCTCTCTGTATGAGAGCCCTGCCCGCCTGGAGCTGAAGAGGAGGCGATTCTGCCTCAAAAGGACACTGAGCAGCCCGGCAGGGAAAGCGCCGAGCCGGCTGCGTTCCTCAGGGTGGCAGTTCGGAGGGGGTGGGGGGTGTCTGTGCACCTGCATCTCGCTGTCAGCCTGGACGCTCACGGAGGGGAAAATCAGTTCTCCAGGAAACCTGCCATCTGCCTGGCCAGGATCTCCATCTGCAGTGTCTCTCTGTATGTCGTATACCTCCCTGTTCTGTCTGTCTGTCTATCTGTCTAGCCCCATCCACTCCCTCTATCTATCTATCTATCCCCACACACCCCCTCTACCTATCTACCCCCCCACACACACTCTATTCATCTTATCCACATACACCCCCTCTATCTATCCCATCCCCACACACCCCCCTCTGTCTCTCTGTCCATCCATCCAGGCCCCCCTCCCCACACCCTATATCTATCCCTTCCGGAGGACAGGCCTCCAGTTGGTATCAAATCAACCCAGCTCCATTGAACTCAGTGGAGTATCCTGATGTGCACTGGATGAGGCTCTGTCCCCAGCTCTCTCTATCAGCCCCTGCTTCCTGCTAGTTATGGCCTGAGCCCTTCTCCCATGTGAGGTGACTTGCACACAAAGCCAGACCAAGGCAACCCAGGCTCCTGTGCACACTGCGGTGGGGCCCTGTGGTGCATGGCCCTGCTCACTACTTGGCGTTGTGGTGGTGAGCTTTCTCCCTCCTAAAGGGGTGGGGGCAGTAGCATAGCCCCCCTCCTGCAGGCACAGCAGCAAGGGTTCCCCCAACTCTGAAGAGGCAGGGTTGGCAGCAGGGGAGCCCCCAGAGTTACTCCAGTGGATGGGGCATGTCTATTTGGTAGGGAGGGAGCTGGGACCACTACACTCTTCTCCTGCCCCACACAAACAGTCTTCTGCTGGGGTGGTGTTGGCTGGGCCCTCCAGAGCTGTGGGTCTGGGTGTTAACACTCCACTGAGATGTAGAGGGCAGTTCACCCTATTGTTTCAGGCTGTCTGCAGGCTCAGGCAGACACCACGGCATTGGTTGACTTCAGGTCACGCTTCCAAGCTTTTCTCCACAGCCATGAGGACTAAAAACTTTTTTTTTTCAGAAAACCGAGGTTCGCATATCATCACATGACTCCAAGACCTGGTGCTAGGCATGGGCCTATTGAGTCTATGAATTAATCCAGTCTTGCTTGCATGGTGTCACCTGCCTGCTGCTCACTAATCCTGCCACCAGGTCTATTTCTATCAAACAGGCACCATTTCTGATCAACACAGCCTGCCCTTTCTCTGCCCTTCCCTATGGAATTTCCTCCTCCAAACGACATCTGTCTGATAGGCAACATTCAGGCCTGAACCTACGACAGCTTGGCAACCTGATATTTTGTAACCTGCAGGCTGTAGAGTCATAATGCAGTAGCACTGAGAGCTTCCTTTTTGTGTTGAGCCCTGATACGTTGCGAGGGGTTGGACCTTAAATCATAATTTAGAGAAAAGATATTTAGGGTCACTTTTAGGGGTGTCAGAGTCTGTATCAGCAAAAACAACAAGGAGTATTTGTGGCACCTTAGAGACTAACACATTTATTTGGACATAAGCTTTTGTGGGTTATAACCCACTTCAGGTGCATGGAGTGGAAAATACAGTAGCAGGTATATATACACAGTACATGAAAAGATGGGAGTTGCCTTACCAAGTGGAGGGGGGGTCAGTGCTAATGTGACAATTACATTAAAGTGGAATTACTCCTTGTCCCCTTCTGAGCCCTGTAGACCTGCTCTGGATAACGGCACTTTGCAGGCAGATGGATAAAAGAAATAGTGCCAGTAAATGTTTTTAAATTCTCCGAATTGTTCCTAAGAAGAGTCTGGCTGGGACATATGCGACATATAGGCTAGTGCTGGTTGAAAAAGTTTAGTGGAACAGTTTTCCACCAGAAAATGCAGTTTAACTGAATCTGAAACATGTTGGGGGACCCTGTCAATTTTCATGACATTTTTATACGGCAGTGTTTTGAAATCAGTCATTTAAACGTTCTTGTTTCAATCATGTCAAAAGGGTTTTTGTCTCGATATGGGTTAAAAACCATTTTGTTTCAACTTTATAGTTTTTATTTTGTGTTGCCTTTTATAATATTAATTTTAACATATGTTATAATAATGCTTCAATGTTATTGAATGGAAATGTTTTAATCTTATTGAAATTAAGCTTTTAAATAGTTTTGACTAGACATTTACTGGAATTTCCGATCTGTGGGAAACTTTGACTTTTTTTTTTCCAGCCTGACTTGGAATGGGGAAAAATCAAATTTGAAATGTTAGAATTTCCTGTGGGATGGGAATTCTATTTTCTGACTGGATCTAATATGCAGACTACCTGGGGCAGGGAGAGGTTGGAAGGTTTTACCAGCGCTCGTTTGGCATGATCCACATCCCTCTCTCGAGTCTTCTGGCTAAGATGCCCGTCGATAAAACCTTTCTATCATCCCATCATGGGCTCTCATGTTGTGCGGATTGGCCCTTTATCCACTCGTGTGTAATGCTGCTTCACAGCTCATTCTGGTGCATGTCGCTGACTTGGCGTGGTGAGATGGGCCGGCTCTGTCTCATAGGAGCAACCTGCATGTCTACAGTGTACTATACCCCCTGTGAGAGCATACCTGGCTTTCTCACGGCTGCACATTAAGCTTTGTACCTCTTGATGTTTCCCTCGTCTGAATGCATGAGCTGCACTCATACCTGGATATGTGATGCCTGTGTGTGTACGTGTGTGTACAGCTCTGTATCTGGGATGTGCTATGGAGCTGCATGTGTCTGTCTCATCAGCCTCACTGCACAGACACCTCCGTCCTATCGCCTTCTCTTGATATTACTGCTTTGTGTCGCTACAGGTCTCATCCGTCTGGTCTCTCCATACGTGCCCATGTGGTAGATGTCTCAGTATCTCTGTCCGAGGTGTGCAGAGTCAGGGATTTTAAGGTCAGACGGGGATCATTAGGATAATCTAGTCTGATCTCCTGCACCACACGGGTCTCAGAATTTCACCAGTGAGTCCTGCACCAAGCCCATAAACCTGCAGTGGAGCTACAGCATATGGGTGTGAGACCGTCTGTCTGTCTATCTCTCTATCCCCCTACACCCCCTCTATCTAGCTATCTCCATACACCCCTGCATCCATCCATCCATCCCCATGCACCCGCCCCCATCCATCCCTCTAATCCGGGTGCAGAGGCGCGGGAACAATTCCTGTAGTGGGGGGGGGGGGTGCTGCTGAGAGCCATTGAACCCAACGGTGACCCCTGTGAAGCCCCTTCCAGCCGGCACCCCCAGCTCCGTCTCCCGGGGCTCGCGCCCCTACCTTGTTCTCTGCCGGGGTCCGAGTCGCCCCCCAGGCAGGGCTAGCCCGGTCCCCGCCCTCTGCCCGCAGCTTTCCGCTCCGGCTCCCCGCTCCGCAGCCGGTGGGGGGTCCCTGGTCCCCGCTGCCCAGTCACACGGGAGCGGGGCGCGGGGGGGCTGCAGCGGGCATTGATCGGGGCGGGGAAGGGGGGGCAGGGGCCGCACCCCCCCCCCGCCTCTCTCCCCCTCCCAGGGCAGCAGCAGCCGAGCCGGCGTCAGCATTGACGTGCGGGCGCCGGGAGCCCAGGGCGGTGCAGCGGGCTGGGCTCCGCCAGTGCAGGCGGCGCTGGAGCCGGGCAAGGCGGGGAGCCCGCGGCCGCCCCCCACCCACCGCCGGCCGGGCCGGGCCATGCGGCTGCTGCGCGTCCGGGGCTGAGCCGGGCGCCGTCGGGGTGGGAGGAGGAGAAGCGCCGAGCCGGGGGGGGGCGCGCGCAGGGGGGGCGATTTCGCCAATGCCACAATGGGCAGCGCTGCCGGTGCCGCCGGGGGTCCCTGCCGGAGACCTGCCCTGCTGCTGACCCTCGCCCTGATCCTCGCCGCCGGCCCGGGGGCTGCTCCCGGTAGGTACCCGCGGGGGGGGGTCTGGGGGTGCGTTTCATTCCCCGGGGATCCCCCCCCGCCTTCCCCGTCCTCAGCCTCGCTCCGTGCAGGGATGCCGCACGGCCACGCCGAGCTGGGGCGGGGGGGCCCCCCCAGAAATGGAGCCCATACTGCAAACATCGATGTTTTGTATTGAAAAGGGGGGGGGGGAAATGTGGGGGGACATTCCCCTTCCCCCTCGGCCGTGTTGAGGGGGTCCCTCCCCCCTCGGCCGTGTGTGTGTGTGTGTGGGGGGGAAGAATGTGGGGGGTCCCCCCCAGCCATGGTGCATGTGTGGGGGAGGGGGACGAAGGTGGGGGGTCCCCCCCTTGGCCACGGTGCATGTGTGACCTGTAGGATGTGGGGTGGGGGGGATGCGGTACAGGGAAATTGGAGCTGTACTGGGCGCATTTCCCCTCTTACCTTCCCCTCCACCCCCCAAAAAAGAATCAGGGCCCTGGTTTATTTTGGAAGGATTTTTTTTCTTTTCAAGCGCAGCAAGACACACAATCAGAGCCCCATCCCAGCGGAGCCATTTCCCCAGGGTGCTGGTGGAGCCTCCATCACTCACGACGGGATGGTTTTTCCCTAGCAGACGGGCTCCAGGAGTGATTTGGGGGCAGTTCTCTGGCCGGCGCTGTGTTGCGAGGGGCTAGATGATCACAGCGGTCCCTTCTGGCTTGAGACTCTGTGATACAGCTCACGTCTCCGTGACCCAGTGAATTCGGTTTCAGGGGCCTTCGGCCTTGGGAAATAAGAAGTCCCTTCTGTCTCCTCCCTCCAGTGAAAACGAGTGAGGAACACCATGCTAATTGTAAAAGCAGCAAAGAATCCTGTGGCACCTTATAGACTAACAGACGTTTTGCAGCATGAGCTTTCGTGGGTGAATACCCACTTCTTCAGATGCTAATTGTGTATTTTTCAGTAGTGGCTGCATGAAAGGCATGAATGGACCCTATGATGATAACAGCCAGAGGGGCAGAGATTAGACTGCTGCCTGCTTTCACCAGTCCTGCAAAGGTTCACATGCCGGGGTAACCCCCCCCAACATACACCCACTCCCCCAGTTCCTATTGGCTGCCTGTGCAGAGAGGGGATCTCTGCTTCAGCAGGGTTCTAGGGAGACAGGCAGGGATTTGGGTTAGACGGGGGGAACGCCCAGGCAGGAATGGAAAAATGAAGCCAGAGCGGGGAGGGGATGGAACTGGGAACAAACTTTCCCATTTTATTTCCTGCAGCTGATGCTGCTTTACTACGCTTGAAATGTGTGTGTGTGGGGGGAAACCATGAATCAAAGAGAGAGAGCGTGTGTGTGAGTGGGGAGTGTAGGAGAGAGATTGAGTGCAGCCGAGGGCTTAATTTAGCAAATGCAGACACTATTTTTACCGGGGCGTCTGTTGTTATGAAAACAATGATTTGTTTCAAAATGATGCCATGAACATTTGCCCGGGTGGCCGGTGGGCGGGGGGTACCCTTTGGGCATGCAGAGGTGCTGCTTTTATTTGCGATGTACATGCAGAGCACAAACACACACACACACACACACACACACACAGAGCAGCGCGTTCCTCCTTGTGATTTGCAGACCCGGCTTTAAAGCACTGCCTGACGCTTTTCCTTTCCTGTGTAATTTACCCTCTAGCGTCCAAAAGGCACCCAGAGCACCAGAACACCACGGATGCCCCGGGGGCTGTGTGGGAGGCCCCTCCGTCACCCCCGGACAGTGGAAGGGAGAGCGGAGAGCTCCTGAGAAATGTCACTGGGGCAGGGGAAAATAGCTACACAGTGGCGCCCTCGGAGGCAGCCAGAGTGAAGGAATCCTGGAGAAAGACACCTGCTGATCTCCCAGGGCTGGCAGCAGAAGGCGTAGGCACAGCTGCTGCAGCTTCCGCCGACCAAGTCAGCAGCCTTCCTGGAGCAGGGATCTCTGTACGGTATTATCCCGGCGGGATTAGCGAGGAGAACAATGAATCATCGCTCTGTTTGGGATGCCCCAGGGGGGTTGACAGCCAGAGTGCCTGGCCCCCGAAGCCTTTGTTGGCTAAGGACAATGAGGGGGCCATGGAAGCCTCTTCAGCCGTGACTAGTGTGGCTTGGCCTGTGAATGGAGAGGCCATTGTTTTGGCATTAAGTGACATAAAGGGAGCGCCGGAGAGCACTGCCCTTGTGCCTGAGAGCCAGGAGGAGGCCGGGAGCGGAGACCAGCCTGCCAGAGCCTCTCCGGGCGATGTGTGGAACCCGGGAGCTTTCGTGGAGCTCACGGTCACCCCGCCCGCCTACCGGGTCCCCATGGAGATGGCGGGCGCAGCCAGCTCGTCGGCAGGACCCGGCCTCAGCTCTGACTCACCCGAGATGGACCTGCTGCTGGAGGCCTTCAGGGAAGTGGTGCTGCAGCCCCCCACCCCGGATGGCCGTGCCCCCGAGCTGGGCACCCAGACGCAGAGCAGCACAGGGCTGGCACAGGACTCCGCCCAGAAGGAGGAGCCCCTGGAGCTGTGGCTGGCGTCGTCCAGCAGCTCCCCGGCCCAGAGGGCCCTAGGCCGCACCGATCTAACCTGGCTCAATACTGAAGTGTCCCCAGGGCCCCAGTTGGCCATCACGACCCCTGTCGACGCTCTCAAGACCCCCGAGCCTCCCTCAGCTCAATCGGTCTCCGAGATCATCGACATCGACTACTACGACCTCTTTGGTGGGGAGAGCCAAGGCAGGGGTGGGGGCCTGGAGGATTTCCCTGCCAGGGGCCCTGGGGGAGCAGACGCCCCCAAGAGGAAACTGGATGACAAGACGACGTCCTGGGCCATTCACGAGCTCTACGACGACTTCACGCCCTTCGACGAGTCCGACTTCTACCCCACCACCTCCTTCTACACGGACGGGGATGAGGATGGTGAAGATGATGAGCTGGATGAGGAGGAAGAGGAGGAGGACGGAGGTGGTGGGTTGGCCAGGGACCTGGAGGATGAGAACAACTCCAAGCTGCCTACCCCGCTCACGCCCAAAATCCAGACCACAGTGCAGCAGGCCGAGACCACCAGCCGCCGCTACGTCATCCCCCCACTGCAGACCTTCATCGTCTCTGGGAGTGGCGCCACCTCCAGACCTCGCCCGGCAGAGACCAGCAAGGACCTGAGCCAGTCGGCCGTGGCGGCGGGACCCGGGGGCGAGAACGGGACCGAGTGCAGGAGTGGCTACGTCAGGCATAACAACTCCTGCAAGTCCGTGTGTGACATCTTCCCCAGCTACTGCCACAACGGGGGCCAGTGCTACCTCGTGGAGGGCCTGGGCGCTTTCTGCAGGTAAGCACCCACACCTGGGCTGCGAGGAGGTGCCGGGGCCAGCCCCCAAAGGGACTAGTGTGGCAGGAGGTCTGAAACTTGCCATGCAACGGTATTCCCTGGGGAGGGTCCCCCGAATGCCTCCCAGAATCAGGCTGTGCAGTGGCAGGTCGTGCGGGCAGGTTATGATCGGGGGGGGGAGGGGGACAGGGTTTAACAGGCCAAGCTCAGGGGAGAACGGAAGCGTTTTCAGCTGAGATTTGAATGGTGGCAGGAAGAGGCAGTTCCAGTGTGCAGAGGAGAAGAGATCAGTGTCTCCAGTTCTCTAGATTTTGGACCAAAATGCATGACACAGTTCGAGACATCCTGGACCAAACTGGGAGGCTGCATGGGCAGTATTCGCCCCACTATATCTCAAGCATTCAAAGCTCCGGTTTATTAAATTATAGCGAGTGTTTTCCCCTGAAGCAAGCTCCCGTCGATTGCCGTCGCCCTCCTGCGGTCTCAGAGAGGTAGATCGCGTTGGGTGGCTTGAGCCGGTTGATCAAAAGTTGAGAGAGGGAAGAGGCCCCAGCAAAAATGAGGCCTGCTTGGGACCAGCATGGCACCCTCCAGTTAATATTCTCTCTGAGGAACGTAGAGACCATGGCATAGAGAGGCAGGTGGCATTTGATGGGAGAAAATATATGAAAGGTTTTAATTGCTGCTGTTATCTGAGCATGCTTGAGTCTGCTTCTGCTCCCTACCTAAGGTAGCCATTACCAGCCTGCCTGATCATCTCCCCGTCTCACAGCCCCCCTGCGAGAGAGGGCAGTGCTGTTACCCACGTGGTACAGATGGGAAACTGAGACACAGAGTGGTTAAGTGACTTGTCCAAGGGCACACTGGAAATCTGTGTCAGAGCAGGGAATGGAACGCCAGTTTCTCAAGTCCTAGACTAGGGTCCTAACCACTGGGCCATCCTTCCCCTTAGGCACGCTCGTGTAAATCTGGAGCAACTCCATTGTGAGATCCGAACCCCACTGCCTGCATATATTGATATGTTCCCATTGTGATGGAAGTTTTGACCCTTGGATGCTGGAGTGTGGAGACTGGGGCAGAGGGGGGCAAAGAGAAGGGAGATGCAATCAGTGCAGTGAGAGGAGGGATGTGGATGGCCTCTGAGGTGCAGCCGTCAGGGGGAGGGACGGGCGGGACCTGCCGGAACGAAGTTGCAGATGACGCCAGGCAGTTTTGTAGACTGGAGAGGTTATTTAATTTCCAGGGAGTTTTAGCATTTGATTTGTTCTTCCTGAATGCACCGTGCCTCCTGCCTCGTGTGTGTAATGCAGTGAAGCGCTGTGTACTGCCTTGTGCGTGGTGATGGATGCACTGGGAGCTGCCATTACAGCCCCCCCCCCACCCCCCCAGGGCAGGAGCTAACATGGTTCTGCTCCCAGCGGGACGGGAGCTCAGATGATAGAACAGCCCAGTGCAAGTGCTCTTGGGTTACATTTCTGTTGGGCTCTGCATGGAGCGGGTTGTCCAGGGGGGTCCATGGGTGGGCAGAGTCATGGGTTAGCAGGGCTGCTGTCCCAGCTCACTGGTGCTGTCAGATAGGGGCTTCCTTTGAGGGAAGCGTCAGGTGTCTTCTCTTCTCTTCCTTATTCCGTGTTCAGCACCGTAGCCTCTGGGCTCGTTCCAGCGGGGCAGTAAGCGACACGACCAACCTCTGTCCTGTGCAGTTTGTTCTCTCATCCGCTCCCGCAGCAGAGCATTGTGTGTTTTGGCAGGGTGGTGTTCACACTGCTCTGTGTTTATATAGAGAAGGACTGGTCGGAGCAGGGCGACTGGCTGCCTGCCTCGCTGTGGGGAGGTTTGTGGTGGCCCTTGGTTGGTTCCACATGCTCGGCCCAGCCCTGGCGCGAGCTCTGTCTCTCACACAGATGATCTGTGCCCGTTTGGTGCCTGAGGAGCAGAGCTGTCGACCGTGGCCCGAAATCCCAGCGCTTCAGGCTGTTAGATATGCTGGGCCCAGGCCAGGGAGCTCTTTGAAGATAAGGATCGAGACCTGGATCTAGGCTCGAGGTTCTGTGGGGAGCCAGCGTGGAGTGTGGCGGACAGGTTCATAGATCCATCCATTCCAAGGCCAAAAGGGACCACTGCGATCCTTGAGTCTGACCTTCTGTACGCTACAGGCCAGCGAACTCCCCCCGAATAGTTCCTAGAGCAGATCTCTAGAAAGCCCTCCAGGCTTGAGTTAAAAACTGCTTCCACTTCCCCGCTATGTCAGGTCGGCTTTTTAGCCAATACGGGCTTCTGTTGTGGGCTTGTGGCTTTTTGAGCATCCAGTAAAGTGTTCTCGAACCGTTCCCAATGATCGGTCACATTTTGCTGATTACGTTCTTCCTCCCAGCTGATGTGGCTCATGATTGTTTTCGGCCTTGTGACATTGGCCCTTTTGAAGCTCCACGTGTGTATATGTCACTGGTTTGGACTTTATTCTGTTTGCGCGTTATAAATGTGATCAAGTTGTGATCACTCGTACGTAAGCCACTATGAATTTTTAGTTCTGTGATCTGTTCCTCTTTATCTGTCAAGATGAGGTCTAATATCGAATTGCCCTGTGTCTTTTGGTGGTGGTGGTGGTGGGGGGTGATAGAGCCTCCAAGCCACAAGGTTGGGGTGACCCAGGACCCATGAGGGGCAGAGCCACATCCCGACCTCCTGAACAGGATCACAGCCTGCCGCCCCGCCTGCTCTTTACCCCTCTGGGCATCACGGCCAGGCCGATCTCCGCCTTCAGAAGCGGGTTAGTTACAGCAGCTACCATGGGGCTGCCGCAGCAGCAGGTGCTTAGTGGCTGTGGCTGAGTGCAGGGGAAATTGCGTGTCCGTCCGGGCTTAGGGAATACCCAGGAGGAATTTGTATTGTGCCAGGTAAACCCTATCGGTCGGTCTGTCCGTCCATCTGGCCAGCCCCTCCCACGCTGTCGTTTTTGTGTTAGCACCGGTCCCTGTGTGATCTGAGCACCACAGGTCCAGGGCAAAAGCGAATGAAGCTGCTGTCAGTAATAACGCTTAACAGCACTCATGTAACTCCCTCTATCTCTATCCTTTCACGTTTCCCTCCCTTTCTGTCTCTTGCCCGCTGCCTTTCCTCTCTCCCCGTTCCCCCCTCTCAGCGCCTCTCTTTCAAGCTCTGATTTGAAGGGGATCAGCTACTATCTGCAGTCAGCAGCAGTACAACAATTGGTGTTTTCCCAGGCATGCCCATTGCTGATGTTCTGCGGCACCTGGCTGGGGGGAATTTCTTTTCCCTTCCCTGCTTGGCTCCTGGGGTCACTGACCATGATCCCTGTGGGCAGGAATCTCCCGGGTCTCTCCGGGTGAGCCACTGGAGCTCCGCCAGCCTGTGCCTGGTGGTGCCGGCCTGCGAGCGGTGGTGCTGGAGGCTGTTCGGGGTGGCACACTACCTGCAGACAGCTCCTTGCCTCTCAGAGCAGGGTGTGTGGCTACTCTGGGTCCCCTCGCATCCGATAATCACACGACTCCCTCTTCCCCTGACCCCATGGCTGCTGATATCCACCCAGCTCTGCTAGCCGGCTCCAGGGGGCTCCTTCTCCCCGTTCCCCACCCTGTCTTTGCTTCTCCGTGGCCTCTGCAGTCCCATCCCTCCAGGGAGCTGCAGTGTCTGGCAGGGGGATGGGGCAGAAGCAGGCCCCTCTCCCCCGTCAGGCTGCATCAGCCGGAAGGAGCAGCAATGGAAGGAGACGCCTGCTGGCGACTGGCCTTTTCCGCCCCTCTCGTGCTCCCCGCTCAGGCCCCATTGGCAACGCTCGCTTGGGGACTGAGCTGAACTCCGGGTGATGCCGGGAAGGAGCTGGTGAGTGCCAAGCCCCAGAGCTCCTCTGCTCCCTTTGCCGCTCCCACAGAAGCCCTCCAGGAGCGTGGGTCCTGGACCAGCCCCCTGTGGCTGGGGCAGCTGGTTCTATTGCTGCCTGGGTGCCCTTAGTAATTCAGAGGGCAGGCCAGGTCCTGAGTGCCGGCAGGGCGAGGATGGCGAGGGGGAAGGATTTTCCCATCCCTCCCTCCCCCCACAGCACTGCCTGGGCTTAGCGGGGTAGGAATTAGGTCAATGCCACTCTGCTGAGACGTGCACTGCGATGCTCCCGTGTCTCTAATCGGCACTGGCAGATTGTGCTGCAGGAAAGCCAGGGCTGGCCATTGATGGGCCACTGCCATATTCCCAGTGTGCACAGGAGGAGGCCATGCATGTAATATGTGCCATGTATCCCATGTGCACAGGGGGAGGCCATGTGTGTAATGCAGGGGGCGGCAACCTTTGAGAAGTGGGGTGCCAAGTCTTCATTTAGTTTCTGTAATTTAAGGTTTTGCGTGCCAGTTATACGTTTTACATCTACAGGGGCCGGCGGACGGAACCCCAGACTGGCAGTGGGCTGAGCGGGGCCGGTGGCAGGGACCCCGGCTGGCAGGGCCCAGTGGATGGAACCACAGTCCAGAGTGGGGGCGACAGATGGAACCCCAGACCAGCAGCGCGTTGAACCACTCAGCCTGCTGCAGTCTGGGGTTCCATCCGCCGGCTCCTGCCAGCCGGGGTCCCGGCCACCAGCCCTGCTCAGCCCGCTGCCGGCCCGGGGTTCTGTCCATCCAGGCTGGCAGCGGGCTGAGTGGGGCCGGTGGGTGGGACCCCGACTGGCAGCAGAGTGCCACTGAAAATCAGTTCACGTACCGCCTTTAGCACGCGTGCTGCAGGTTGCTGACCCCTGGTGTAATGTATGCCATGTATTCCGTGTGCACAGGGGATGTGTAATGTATGCCATGTACAAAGCCACATATGTAACATACGACATATGTCCCATGTGCTAAGGGGGAGGCCATGTGTGTATAGTTCAGTATGTACCCCATGTGCACAAGGGAAGGCCACGTGTACAAAAGGCATGTACCCCATGTGCACTGGGAGGAGGACACGTGTGTAATGTACAGCGTGTACCTAATGCACATGGGGAGGACAAATGTGCGTTGTATGACACACACAATGTACATGTGCCCTGTGTGCAGATGTGAGAGGCCCCATTGTATATGAATTTAGAGACAAAGAGAATGGAATGTTATCTGGTGAATGTGAGTGGACTCCTGGGTAGAGGTAAGGTGACCAGACGTCCCGATATTTCGCTCCACCGGCAGCACTGGAGTTATTTTAGGAAATGCTCAGGGAGATAAGACAGGCTACAAAAACAGAAATCTCAATAATAATAATAATGGGCTGACCTGACGTGCTGGGTCACTGCCTGACTGGACATGCAGCCTGTGCCTTAGGGGTTTGTGATTTTTCAGGGGTGGGCCTCGGGCAGAGGACGGGCGTGCCCTCATCCAGCACAGCGCTCTCCGAGGCGGAAGGGTGGCCTAGTGGATTGGATGCCAGATGGGGCCTCGGGAGCCAGGGTTCGATTCCTGTGTGACCTTGGCCAAGTGACTTCCTCCGCCCTGGGCCTCAGCTCCCTGTGAAGTGGGGATGATGCTCCTCTCCCTCCTGGGGGGCAGTGAGGAGAAAATCCACTAACGAGCATGAGGGTCTCGGATGCTACCAACGAGGGCCAGATGAGGACCTGGACAGATAGCGCGATGTGCCTGGGGAGTGGCAGGCGCACCCCTGCCGGGGAAAGCTTCCCCCAGCACTAGATCAGAGACGAGTCCGATTGGTCCCCATGCGGCTGAGCTGGAGGAGGTTTGCCGCAGTGTGACCTGGGGCGTACAAGCATGGGGCACAGCAGAGCTGCTCTCCCAACAGCCCCAGGGAGATGCTTGACGTGTGTGGGGAGACATGTAATGTGGGAGGATGTTGCCTGGGCTCCAGCCACAGGCTGTGCCCGCAGCATAGCCCAGCCCTATCTGTGGCAACCCTGGCTCGGCAACTCATTTTTTCAGCCCAGGCTAGTGTCATGTTATAACTGCAGGTAGAAGCAACTCCTGCTACTTGAAACTCCAAGGCCACTGCATTGTGTTCCCAAACCTGGCTGTTTACTTATATAATTGCCATCAGTGTTCCCAGCATCAGTGCGGTAATTCATAGAAAAGCTGCACCACGTGAAACACAGCGGTGAGGCCAATAATAGAACACACCTGATCTTGTAGCCTGCGAGAGCACTCGAGGGGTTATTACGGTAGAGGAACGAAAGGGCCTCCAGCCCGATCCTGACACCAGCACATGGCTCAGCCATGCTCTGTAAGGTTTATCGAAGAAACAAGGCACCAAATCTCAGTCAAGCTCCCTCGTCCCCTGTATGATCGTTAGAATCCAGTGTGGGAAACAGCCTCTGGGTCCTATGTACTGACTCCAGAACTAACGCAAAAAACCCTCCAACTACTCTGAGCCCAAACTGTTCTCCATAGTGGTGGGACACACCCTAAATGCAATGGCCAGAAATCCCTTTTCTGCACAGCGCAAGCACTGGCGCCCTCTGCAGAGTTGTGCGTGTACATGCCAGAGCAGCTGGCGGGCTCCACGGGCTTAAGTGGAAAATGAGCAGGATGAGACCCAGGGCCCGTGCAGAGGGGTTTGTTTCGCCTAAGCAGAGGAGCCAAACTGATTCCAGTTCCAGGTGAGAGCGAAGGGGAGAAACCGAGTGACCCAGGCCAGACTCCATAGGGGATGGAGAGCGGCTGCAGATCCGTAGCGGAACCGACCTGGAGGGTCATGTACCGGAGCAGCTTCTCTCATCTAGAACGATGCTCTAGGATCCTACAGGCCTGGTCCCAGGCACTGCAGCTTGCAGGGAGGGTCACGCAGAGCCTAGACTATAACTGTAGGATCCTATAGAATGTCGTCATTACCAGGGGTCTTCCCTGTTGTGATCAAAGTGGGTGTGTATGTGCATGCCGGGGTGGTAATTTGTTTAGGAGCATAGGACTAGACGGGATCTCCTGGGTCTCTGAGTCCAGTCGTTTGCTTTCACAGGACACCTAGTCAGAGGATCCCGTTCATGAGTGTATCCATTTCAATAGTCCCACCAGTTCACACGCAGATGACTGGATTCGGACTTAGTCTACGAGTAGCCCCGTTGAAGTCAATGGGACTTAAGAACATAAGAGCAGCCATCCTGGGTCAGGCCAAAGGTCCATCTAGTCTTCTGACAGTGGCCAGTGCCAGCTGCTTCAGAGGGAATGAACAGACCAGGGCAATTATCGAGGGATCCCTCCCCTGTCACCCACTCCTGGCTTCTGGCAGTCAGAGGTTATGGGGCACCCAGTGCATGGGGTTCCATCCCTGACCATCTTGACTAATAGCCATTGATGGACCCGTCTTCCATGGATTTATCTAGTTCTTTTTTTAACCTTGTTATACTTTGGCCTTCATAACATGCCCTGGCAACACGTTCCACAGGGTGACTGCGCGTTGTGTGAAGAAATATTTCCTTTTGTTTGTTTTAAAGCTGCTGCCTATTAGTTTCATTGGGTGATCCCTGGTTCTGGTGTTATGTGAAGGGTTAAATCACATTTGCTTAGTCACTTTCTTCACAACATTCATGATTTTATAGATCTCTGTCACATTCCCCCTTAGTCGTCTCTTTTCTTATGGTGAACAGTCCCGGTCTTTTTAATCTCTCTTCACATGGAAGCTGTTCCACACCCCTAATAATTTCTGTTGCCCTTCTCTGTCCTTTGTCCAGTTCTAATATGGTCTTTTTTGAGAAGGGGCCACCTGAACTGCACACAGTATTCATGATGTGGGCGTACCATGAATTTATATAGGGGCATTATATTTTCTGTCTTATTATCTATCCCTTTCTTAATGGTTCCCAACATTCTGTTCGCTTTTTTGACTACCGCAGCACACTGAGCAGATGTTTTCAGAGAACTATCCACAATGACTTCAAGATCTCTTTGTTGAATGGTAACAGCTAATTTAGACCCCATCATTTTGTATATATAGTTAGGATTATATTTTCCAATGTGCATCACTTTGCATTTATCAACATTGAATTTCATCTGCC
Organism: Mauremys mutica; assembly: GCF_020497125.1. Classification (NCBI taxonomy): domain Eukaryota; kingdom Metazoa; phylum Chordata; order Testudines; family Geoemydidae; genus Mauremys; species Mauremys mutica. The sequence continues at coordinate 292,829,267 of NC_059073.1, read as the reverse complement.
ATTTTCTTGCCAAATCACCCAGTTTTGTGAGATTCCTTTGTAACTCTTTGCAGTCAGCTTTGGACTTAACTATCTTGAGTAATTTTGTATCATCTGCAAATTTTGCCACCTCACTGTTTACCCCTTTTTCCAGATCATTTATGAATATGTTGAACAGCCCTGGTCCCAGCACAGACCCCTGGGGGGTACCACTATTTACCTCTCTCCGTTTATAACTGACCATTTATTCCTGCCCTTTGTTTCCTATCTTTTAACTAGTTATTTATTCATGAGAGGATCTTCCTTCTTATCCCATGATAGCTTACTTTGCTTAGGAGCCTTTGATGAGGGGCCTTTTCAAAGGCTTTCTAAAGGTCAAGTACACTATATCCACTGGATCCCCCTTGTCCACGTGGTTGTTTGACCCCCTCCAAAAATTCCAATAGATTGGTGAGGCATGATTTCCCTTTATGAAAACAATGTTGACTCTTCCTCAATGTATCGTGTTTATCTATGTGTCTGATACTAGTTTCAGCCAATTTGTCTGGTATTGAAGTTAGGCTTATCAGCCTGTAATTGTCAGGATCGTCTCTGGAGCTTGTTTTAAAATGGCGTCACATTAGCAATAGGGCATACCATGGTTAATAGTTCTGCAATTTCATAGCTGAGTTCCTTCAGAACCCTTGGGTGAATACCATCTGGTCCTGGTGACTTAATTTATCAATTTGTTCCAAAATCTCCTCTATTGACACCTCAATCTGGGACAGTCCTCAGATTTGTCACCTAAATAGAATGGCTCAGTTGAGGGAATCTCCCTCACATCCTCTGCAGTGAAGACAGATGCAAAGAATTCATTTTGCTTCTCTACAGCTAGTGGCCTTGTCTTCCTTGAGTGCTCCTTTAGCACCTTGAGTGTCCAGGGTATACTGATCGTTTGGCAGCTTCCTGCTTCTGGTATACTTAGTTGGTTTTTTTTTTGGCAGTTAGTTTTTGTGTCTTTGGCTAGTTGCTCTTCACTTTTTTTTATTATTTTTGCCCTGCCAAATTGTTCTTTTACATTTGACTTGCCAGAGTTTGTGCTCTTTTCTATTTTCCTCACTAGGATTTGACATCCAGTTTTTAAAGGATGTCTTTTGGTCTCTAACCACCTCTTTTTCTCTGTCGCTTAGCCATCGTGGCATTTTTTTGTCCTCCTTTTTTTTTTTTAAATTTTGGCACACATTTCATTTGAGCCTCTATTATGGTGTTTTAAAAATGTTTCCATGCAGCTTGCAGGCATTTCACTCTTGTGACTGTTCCTTTTAATTTTCATTTAACTAGTGTCCTCATTTTTGTGCAGTTCCCCTTTTTGAAGTTAAATGCTACTGTGGCGGGTTTCTCTGGTATTTTCCCCAAATAAGGGGAAATTTAATTAAGGATGATTTAACGTATAAGGATGTTACATTTAATTACATTATAGTCACTGTTACTGAGTGGTTCAGTTATCATCACCCCTTGGATCAGATCCTATGCGCCACTTAGGACTAAATAAAGAATTGGCTCTCCCCTTGTGGGTTCCAGGACTAGCTCCAAGAAGCCGTCATTAATGGTGTCTAGAAATTTTATCTCTGCATCCTGTCCTGAGGTGACATGTACCCAGTCAACATGGGTGCAGTTGAAATCCCCCATTATTATTGAGATTTCTGTTTTTGTAGCCTGTCTTACCTCCCTGAGCATTTCCTAATCACCATCACCATCCTAATCAGGTGGTCAGCAGTAAATTCCTGCTGCTATATTCTTATTATTCAAGCATGGAATTTCTTTCCATAGAGATTCTATGGTACAGTTTGATTCAGTTAAGATTTTTACTATATTTTACTCTATTCTTTCTCTAACACATAGTGCCATAGTTCCTATATATTGTGTACCCTGGTATTACCATGTCCCATTGATTATCATTCCACCAAGTTTCTGTGATGCCTGTTATATCAATAACCTCATTTAATGCCAGGCACTCTAGTTCGCCCATTTTAGTATTTAGTCTCCTACAAGCACTTGTAAAGTGTATCAATATTTTGTGGGCTGCCTGCCTGTGATGTAATTGAATAGGGCTCTCTTTCGTTGACTGTTTCTCTTCAGCTGCTACCTGCACTTTATCAACTTCCATCCTCTCCTCTTTACTAGGATACAGGGAATCCCCATTAATAGATCCTCCCCTAAGGGATGTCTCGGTCCGAACCGTGTGCTCCTAGGCACCTGTTGGCTTTTCCCCAGCCCTTAGTTTAAAAATTCCTTTGTGACCTTTTTAATTTTACATGCGAGCAGTCTGGTGACATTTAGGTGGAGTCCACTTTCCCTATACAGACACCTCCTTTCCCAAAAGGGTCCCCCGTTCCTAATAAACCTAAATCCCTCTGCCAAACACCGTCGCCTCATGTATGCGTTGAGACCCTGCAGTTCTGCCTGTCTAACTGGCCCAGTGTGTGGAACTGGAAGCATTTCAGAGAAGTCTACCATGGAGGTCCTGGACTTTAATCTCTTACCTAGCAGCCTAAATTTGGCCTCCAGGACCTCTCTCCAATGTAATCGGTACCTACATGTACCACAACCACTGGCTGCTCCCCTTCACTGCAAATAAGTCTATCTAGATGTCTTAAGAGGTCCGCATCCTTCACACCCCTCAGGCAATTCACCACACGGTTCTCCCGCTCATCACAAACCCAACTCTCTCTATTTCTAATAATCAAATTCCCCCTTACTATTACCTGTCTCTTCCTAGTAACTGGGGTCCCCTCCCCCATGGGGGAATCCTCAGTGTGAGAGGACACCATGACGTCAGCTGGAAGGAGAGTTCCAACTATGGGATCATGTCCCTCCGCTCCAGGTTGATGTTCTCCTGCCCCAGGACTTTCATCCTCCTCAGCAGCACGGAGGCTGTCGGGCAGGGGGGAACCACTCGGCTGTGCCCTGGAAAGTCTCCTCTGTGTACTTCTCTGTCTGCCTTAGCTCCTCCAGTTCAGCTGCTCTGGGCTCAAGGACCCGTCCTCAGTCTCTGAGAGCCATGAGCTGCTAGTACTGTAGGCCCACATACGCCACCTGCCCACAGGGTGGGTACCCGGACATGCTGCATTCAGTCCAATAAACTGGATACCGCCCACTCTGCCGCTGGACTCTGCCTGCGTTATTTTTACTCTTGCAGGGGTTTGCTTTTTGGGGGTGGGATGTTACTGGCCTAAGTTTAGGGAATATTTGTTAGGTTTATCGGGCTCTCACACTCCCTGTCTAAACTCCCTTGCAAACCTCCCCTTTTCGCTAGCTCCTCTGGTCGCCTACCAGCTGGCTTTTGAAACCCCTGTTCTCCATGAGTTAGACCAGTCCCCATGAGCCATAGAAAGAGACAATTCCTCCTCCCAAATCACTGACTATCCAACTAGGGCGGAGACACAGGACAGGAGCGGTGGAGTGAGGGTGAGGCTGGGGGCTTGGGGCCGGGAGATGGAAGCCATGCAGCTCCGGGTGGGAAAAGAAGGGGAAGGGAGGAAGGTAAGGCTACAGGACAAGGAAGCGCGTAGGGTTGGGGAGGTACAAGTGAGCAGTGGGAGAGGTCAGGATTATGGCAGGACCTTGCAGCGGGGACAAGGAGCTTCATTGGCTGCTGGGAGAGGCACGGAGGGGTTCACATGGCTGGAGCAGTGGCATGTTGGACAGACTGGGGGTGGGATGTGGTGGGCACAGACAGGAGAGGGTTACAGGAGTAGAGGTGGCCAGCCCCAGAGTCCATGGATGGCGGGCGGAGGGCCCATCTGAGGCACACTGTCTCTGAGAGATCGGTCCGTGGTATGACTCCACCGGAGGCCCTGCCAACGCAGGCCTGGCCCTTTAGTCCAGGTGCTCACGGCACAGACAGATGGTTTCCAGAACAGGTGAAAGCCCGTGTCCAGGAGCGTGGGGGCCCTCCGGTGGGGGTACGCTGCTGTTAGGTGCACTCTGGTGTCCTGGCTGAGCCCCTCACCACAGCCCTGGGCGGCATGGTGCTCCTGTGCTGTTAGACATTTCTCGTTCACCAGTCAGCGGGGCTGCTTTTCCCCTTTGTCCAGAACAGGTTTGGGGCCTTGTGCCCAAAGGAATCAGGCAGAGATTCCCACCCATCGCTGCCGGGATTCTGGGGGCTGCTCCTTAGATGGGGAGCGTTTGTGTCGTCCCTGGATGCTGACTTCCCCACACCCCAAGGAGACATGGCAGGCTCTAGGACTGACTGGCTTTCTCAGAGGTAACCTATGAGGCAGCCGAGGGCTTGGGCCAGCCAGGGCTTGAGATGGCTGGAGACCGTTGGGCACAAAGCTGGTGAGCATGGAGCAAGCTGCCCTGTGACCAGCCCAGCACAGCCTCCTGCTGGTACAGCACCAGAAGCGCTCAGACAGCCCCTCCTCCTGCTGGCTCGGCCGATGCCTCAGTTCTCCCCTATCTGAACCTACATCTCTTCTGCTGGGCCACTGGATCCGAGGGGAGAAGCTAGAGATGGAAGAGACCTACTGGGCCCCCTAGAGCAGGGGTGGGCAAACTGTGGGCTGTGTCCGGCCCATCAGACCTTTTAATCCGGCCCTCAAGCTCCTAGTGGGGTGGGGACATGCCGTGGCTCTGTGCAGAACCGCCTGGCTGTGCCTCCTCATAGGAGCCAGAGGGGGGATGTGCCGCTGTTTCTGGGACCTGCTTGAGGTAAGCGCCGACCGGAGCCTGCACCCCTGACCTCCTCCCACGCCCCAACCCCCTGCCCCAGCCCTGATCCCCCTCCCGCCCTCCGAACCCCTCGGTCCCAGTCCCGAGGATCCTCCTGCACCCCAAACCCTTCATCCCCAGCCCCACCCCCAAGCCCGCACCCCAACTCCCTGCCCCAGCCCGGAGCCCCCTCCCGCACTCTGATCCCCTCAGCCCCAGCCCTAGAGCATCTCCCTTGGCTAGTTCAGGAGCGCCCCCTGCAGTCCGTTCTCCAGGGTTGTGCTCGCTGTCTTGTCCCAGACCTCCCTTTTGCCCCCACTCCCCACAGCTTTCCCAGCGTGTGCAGCCAGCACGGATATAAGAGCGCTGCCCCGGCCCCTCTCCAGGGGAGGCAGGACTGTCTGAGTTCTCTGCCAGGCTCCGGCACAGGCTCGCTGTGTGCCCTGGGGGAAGCCATGCGACTTCTGTGTGCCTCGCTTCCTCTGTGTGCAGTGGGGGTGCTACGAGCTCACGGGGGTTGGGGCTACGAGCTCGGTTCCTGCAGGTTTGTAAGATGCTGTGAGGTCCTCACAGGGTGCTAGAGGAGGGAACAGTTTTATTTATTGTCGCTAAACTACTCCGCGTCGGCCTCCTGTTTATTCCAGGACCCGGCTCCACCCTGCCCCCCTTGAGTCTACATCCTTCCAAGGACGTGCTCAGGGGCGGCTCCAGGCCCCAGCACGCCAAGCGCGTGCTTGGGGCGGCATGCCGCAGGGGGCGCTCTGCCAGTCGCCGGGAGGGCGGCAGGCGGCTCCGGTGGACCTCCCGCAGGCATGCCTGCAGAGGGTCCGCTGGTCCCGCGGCTCCGGTGGAGATCCCACAGGCACGCCTGCGGGAGGTCCACCGGAGCCGCCTGCCGCCCTCCCGGCGACCGGCAGAGTGCTCCCCGCAGCATGCCGCTCTGCTTGGGGCGGCGAAATGTCTAGAGCCGCCCCTGGACGTGCTCCAGCTGATTTAATTGATGTCCCCTCTCTGCTACCCTGGCCCCCTCTGTCCATCTAGTACCAGCTCGTACCACTCCTGAGCCTTCTCCTTTGCAGCTCAGGCCATCTAGAACAGCCTCCTGGTACCTCGTGGCCTCATTTTCCTAATCCCTTGCTTGTAGCCCCCCGGCTGTGTATGGGTTAACCCTGCAATGTTGTCTGGGATCCATTGGGCATGAAAGCCGCTAGGCCGCCAAGCTGTATGCTGAGGTTTATTGCATTGATCGTTGTGTTTATTAGTTGTCTGGAGGTGCGGCACATCAGCAACTCGCAAGGAAATTCTCCCGCCCCAGGAGTCTGCGGCCAATAGTTCTCAGACTTGGATGTTGGTCAAGTGAGGCATTTTCATCTGGACCCAGGCACGTGGGTTTGGCGACCAGAGCCTCCATTGACTCCAGTGATCAGCTTTCCTTCGGGGACCGAACTGTGGAGGGATACGCCTGACTTTAGGCACCTGGGTTGGCGCAAGCTGGTCCAGAGACACCCTGTACCTATGGATTGTGTGTGTAGGGGGCATAAGTAAGAGCAGAGTGAGGGCAGTGTCTTCAGCAGATGTTACAAGCCAAGCAGGTAAATCGGGGGCGGGGGGAGCACATGACTCCCCCCGCCATGCATCACCTCAGAGCTGGGCTTAGGGGCTATGTAAAGGCGTCTCCCCTGCCCTAGGCAACACTTTTGCAGGCATCCGCCCCACCGCTAGGAACCATTTCCTGTTACTCACCCTGGGGTTCCCCTTTTCTTGGTGTAATCCTGTTTCCTCCTGGGGAGGCCCCCGCGGAGCACCCTGAAGAATTCCTCGCCCTCCTCGGTGTTCACAGCCTTCAGCCTCTTGTCATCTCTGTGCTTAGCCCAGCCAGACGCGTTGTCTGGCCTGTAAATCCTTCAGCTGCTTGTCTCCGTCTCCCTGGGTGGCTGTGGGCTGATGGACTCTCCCCTCCTGCTCAGTGACCTGGTGCCTAGGCAGCCCCCCGCAGTACTGGCTTTGACTGCCCCTCTCTTATCCTGCAAACCCCTTTCCTACCCCCACCCCCAGGCTGAGCCAGCTCTCGGCATGTCCTGCTGGCTCTGTTGCTGGGTGGCATTTGCTGAGCTGGCCCCTCACTGGTGGGACGGGTCCCGTTGCAGGTGCAACACCCAGGACTACATCTGGCACAAGGGAATTCGCTGCGAGTCCATCATCACCGACTTCCAGGTGATGTGCGTGGCCGTGGGCTCGGCGGCACTCGTGGTCCTGCTGCTCTTCATGATGACCGTCTTCTTCGCCAAGAAGCTCTACCTGCTCAAGACTGAGAATAACAAGCTGCGCAAGACCAAGTGAGCGGCCTGGGGAGCGGGCAGGGGCCCGGTGGGGAGGGCAGGGAGAGAGCCCACGGGGAGGGGGCTGGCAGGATGCGGGAGGTAGTGGGAAGGAACCCAGCTGGCAGCTCACAGGAGAGGGTCCATGTGCTAATCAGCTTGTACCATGCCCACCTGGGGTCCCACGGGAGCTGACCTGTCTGCTAGCTTACAGGGAGTATGCTGGTCGGGAGGGCACATGCAGCTAACCTGGAGGGGAGCATCCACTTGTCTAACCCATGGGGAGTGGGAGGGTACCTGAGCACATGCCAGCCAGCCCGCCCATGGGATGCCAGTGAAAAACGGAAGGGCACCTACCTACTATCCAAGGGGAGTGACTGCCTGCCAACCCCCGGGGGCATTCCTGCCCCCTGGCCCTGCCAGCTGGGGAGGCGACACTGTGGAACAAGAGAGCTCACGGTTTTTAGGCCATCTCTGCTCCCACCTTTGGCCCAGTTCTCCCCAGTGTGGGTCCTGACCCACAGGTGTGGAGCAAAAGACTGGCATGCGTGTGTACATGCCTGTCATCCAGCAAGGTCCCCACATGCCATGCACCCCCTGTTGAAGTGCAGCCACCTCTGGGGGGTGGGGGTGGGAGGACACAGCAGTTATAGAGCCAGTTATAGAGTTCGAGGCCAGAAGGGACGCTGGATCATCTCATCCGGCCCCTGGTATGTCACAGGCCATCAGCACCACCCTGCTCCCACACACTAAACCCAGCCACCAATGTATGGCAGCCCTAAGGACATGCCGCATGTGCCACAGAGGGACAACTGGAAGGCCAGAGGTGCAGTTGGACAGCACACAGCAATACTGTGCTGCAGATTAGGACAGGAATGAAATTGTCCAGTTGAAATGGATGGGGCAAAATGCAAGGTTTGAATCTGGCCAGAGCCCTGTGGCTGACTCCCCTAGAACAGCCTGCAGCCAGCCAGTGTTTGGGCTGCATTGGAAACTCTTGGGGTGTCGGTACTTTCTGTGCTACTGGGAACCCCATTTCTAGCAAGGGATCGGTGTGAGCAAAGAGCAAGGCACTGCCCTGCGTCTGGCTCTCACAGCGTGTGCTCTTGTTATGCTGACTAAGACCAGCTAAGGGGGTGCTTGAGCTGCGAAAGTCTAATCTGGATCGTGGAGTCCAGGAGCTTTGAGAGGAAAGAGAGCGTTCTGAGCCTTCAAGCAGGCGTCACTGGAGGGAAGGAGGAGCTCACAGTTACTAGCAGACTCCCCTAGCAAGTCTGTTGGGAATGGTGTCGCACAGCAGGGTGTAGGGAGCTCCCCAGAACCCCAGTCTCAGCAGGAGTCTATCGGGAATGGTTGTGACGGGTTCGGTCACAGAGAGCCCCTTGGGACTGTCACCTGAGGTGCTGAAATTACCTCTGAGCCCGTTTTCCCTGATGGCTTGGGACTCCAGTACCCTGCCTTCTTGAGCCAGACACGCCAGCCTGCTGCAACCCAGACCCAGGTCTGAACCACGCCCCCAAAGTGGCAGTGTAGTGGGGCGGCTGCCCCACTCCTGGAGAACAGGGGTTAAAACAGCCAAGATAGGCTGATTGGGGAAGCAGCCACAGCTGTGGCCAGCTCAATTAGGGCCCAGCTGGCCCTATAAAAGGGCTGTGAGCCAAGAGCTGAGTCAGTCTCTCCCCAGCCTTGGAGGGAGAAGGACCGGGCTGCCTGGGAGCTCAGGGTACAGGGAAAGGCCAGAGATGCTGGGGAGCTCCAGCCTGGCAAATCCCCAGGCTGCGGGCCTTGCTAAAGGCCAAACAGGTACTGGGGTTGCAGAGGCTGTAGCCTGGAGTTAGATGGAGACAGCTGGTCCGACCCCCCTTGCCAGTGATGAGTGGCCTTTTACAGCCTGCGGTTGGCCCCAGTGAGCGGCGGCTAGACAATGACTGGCAGTAGCCACTGAGGCGAGGTGGGGATAGAGGGTTGGGGGTTCCCCAGGAAGGGGAAACGCAGAGCGGGCTACTGCAGAGGGCAGAACCCCAGGATAATTGAACCAGGGGCCTGAGGCAGGTGAACCACTGGCCAGCAGAGGGCGCTCCAAGCTGGAATCGAGCTAATTCCCAGGACCACCAGCAGGAGGCGCTGCACCGCTTCACTACAGGCAGACTTAACCAAAAACAGCTCAGAAAGTGATCCTGTCTTCAGCATCCGGACATCCAGTTCCCAAGGGGATCCAAATCCCAAATAAATCCGTTTTACTCTGTATAAAGCTTATACAGGGTAAACTCATGAATTGTCCGCCCTCTATAACACTGATAGAGAGAGATGCACAGCTGTTTGCTCCCCCAGGTATTAATCACTTACTCTGGGTTTGTTAATAAACAAAAGTGATTTTATTAAGTATAAAAAGTAGGATTTAAGTGGTTTCAAGTAATAACAGAACAAAGTTACCAAGCAAAATAAAATAAAACAAAACATGCAAGTCTAAGCCTAATACATTAAGAAACTGATTACTGGTAAAATCTCACCCTCAGAGACGTTTCAATAAGCGTCTTTCATAGACTAGGCTCCTTCCTAGTCTGGGCCTAATCCTTTCCCCATGTCCAGTCCTTGTTCCAGCTCAGGTAGTAACTAGGGGGATTTCTCGTGACTGCAGCCCCCTTTGTCCTGCTCCACCCCCTTTTATAGCTTTGGCCCAAGGCGGGAATCTTTTGTCTCTCTGGGTCCCCACCCTTCTCCTAAATGGAACAGCACCAGCTTTAAGATGGATTCCAGTATCGTGACATGGCCACATGTCACTGTAAGACCTCATTCTTCATTACCCACATCACTACACAGGAAGGCTTGCAGGTCAATAAACCCATTCACAACCAGTTGTCCTAGTCTATGGGAGCCATCAAGATTCCAAGCCACCATTAATGGCCCACACTTTGCACAATGACAGTAGGACTTCAGAGTTATACTTCATATTGCTAGCTTCAGATACAAGGATGATACATTCATACAAATAGGCTGAACACACTCAGTAGATGATAAGCTTTGTAATGAGACCTTTTTGCATAAAGCATATTCCAGTTACATTATATTCACACTCATAAGCCTGTTTCCATAAACATATGGCGTGCAACATCACAGCGGTGTCACACAGCAGGGTGTAGGGAGCGCCCCAGGCCCAGCAGGAGTCTATTGGGAATGGTGTAGGAGAGCAGGATGTAGGGAACGCCCCAGTCCCAGTGCAGGCCCGTGCACTGTTTCCCTGTGCAACGTGCATTCATCCACGGCGCAGGAGGAAGTGGCTGGGTTGGTTCGGGTGCTGAGTAATGGGACAGCCCCATGGGACGCAGCATTGTGCTCCCGCCCGGCACAGCTTCACACTCCGGAGAGCCGCGGAATCCCTGCCAGAGCCCGTGAGTTATGTGGGGAGCCGCCGCGCCGGGCAGAGGGCTGCCTGGCCGGTGAGCTGGAACAGTGTCGTCCGTCGCTGTTATGCTCGTCAGCTAGTAAATCTCCCGGGTGAAATCCCAGACGTGCGTAGCAGCGAGCAAGCCACAGGAGCAGCCTCAGCAGGGAGGGCATTGGGATCAGGCAGGAGGGGTCGTAGGGTGACTGGATGTCCCGTTTTTAAAGGGACAGTCCCGTTTTTTGGGACTTTTTCTTATATAGGCACCTGTTACCCCCCCACCCCTGTCCCGTTTTTTCACAGTTGCTGTCTGGTCACCCTAAGGGGCCGTAGGGTGTCTCTGACTCTCTCTGGCTGGGGTTTGTCACCATCTCAGCAGGCTGAGATCTCTGCCAATAAGCAGAGTCTGGGTGGGAAACCTCCCAGTGGTGTGGGTGAGTCAGTAGGTGGTGCACTTACCGCTGTTAGTACTGAAGCAATGCCCCTGTCTGGTGCTAGGGGGCGCTGTGCTGCGGGAAGTGCCATCTTTTGAGTGAGCCATGAAACAGGTGCTGACAATTTGCGGCTATCGAAGATCCCCTGGCATTTTTTGGAAAAGTTGGAGTATAACCCGCCCCCCCCGTGTCCTAGTCAGAGTCCAGTCTGGATAGTTAGATTCTGCCTCTCTAAATCCTCTGGCAGTGTTAAGTGGAGAAGGTATTCTTCACGACTTGTGCCAGGCTGTTGGGTAGTGTTGCTGTGTGCTGTTCATCAGCTGATGCCACCCACCCCAGAGGTGGCTGCATTTCAGTGAGTTGGCACTTTGGAGGCTTGGGCTGCAAGGCTTTATAGACATGTCATTCATCACTGTTACCCTGCAGCATTTTTAATAATTTAACATTCTTTATAAACATTAACTAATTAATTTTCATGGCCCCCATGGGAGTTGGAGGTTATTGAACTTCTCTGGTCTAAATTATGCAGGAGATGAGACAAGATGAGCCCTTCGACCTTAAGATCTCTGATTCCCAGTGTTAAAGATGGGGAAACGGAGGCACAAGGCAGCAGTTCATGTCGTCGCTGGGCTTAGAACCCAGGCGTTCCTGGCTCCCGTTGTTGGGCTCGGACCCATAGCCCACACTGCGGCTTGGTGCTTGTCTCTTGGGCAAAGGGCTGTGTGCCAAGCCATGCATCTCTTAGGGGCAGCTCTCAGCTTGTGTTAGCAGGGTAAAGGGCTGGGGCAGCCTTACCACTTCCCCAGCCCCAGTGAGATCTGGAGTGCAGGAAGACGGCCCCACCCAAAACCATCCCAGCTCCTCAAGAGAGACCCAACTGAGCTTTGCCTTTGCGTGCTCAGACTGTAGGTGCATGTTACTCTCTGCCCTGAAGAGGCTGGAGGGGAACAGACTGAGCCAGCTGCTGGAGTCACCCCCATCCCGTGAGCATCCATCTGTTGGCTTTGTCAACCTCTGATTATACCCCCCAAGCAGCGCGGTGCTGGACTGCAAAGGCTTGTAGGAGCCCCACCGCCTGTGATGGACTGGACGAGCTCAGCTAGATTCCCATCCCCCAGGGCCAGGCAGGAGGGCTCCCTAATGAGTGGTTAATTAATGTTTGTAAAGTGCCTAGTGTTATTATTAGGAAGTGCTTTGCGCTGCCTGGTTTGAATGTCCCAAGCGATGGGGCGCTCACCTCTCTCCCCCTGGAGCCGATTCCACAGCCCAGTCTCGCTAGCCATGCCTCGCTCCTAACACGCGGCCTCATTTTTAACCTTTCTTAATTTCATCCCATTGATCCAGCTGGCGCCCCACAGCCCCTGCTGTCTGTTCATTAAGCCCCTCTCCCTCCGTGGTGGGTGCACCCTACAGGATCATGCAGACTCTTTCTCGCATTCCTCCAGAGCTTGACATCGATAGCTCTTTGTCCCAGTAAACTCTGCAGTACACAGGACATGTGAATTGCTTCAGCCCTCTCAGAAATGCAGCCAGCTCTGGAGTGACACCTGGTAGCTGTTAACAGCGCACAGCAACAGGACACAACACTGTAGCGCGGCAGTGAAGAATTCTCCATCCAGTGAATCACAATCCTTGGTGGTTCATTAGCACTCGTTACATCTTCAGAGCACTTCCCAGGCAGTAACCATTTTTGTAACCCCCTGTCACTGAGGTCGTTAAAGATTATTCCCATTTTATAGATGGGGAAACTGAGGCATTGAGGGGACATGATTTACCTTAACGCTATGAAGAGGGTCATTTTCAGAGCAAGGTTTAATCCTTACGATTTCCTAGCTCCCAGTCTTGTGAGCAAACCTCTCAGCTTGCAACACAAGAGGAGATTAAGAGGAGCGGGATTTACATTTCTTCCATTTGAATTTGGCCAGGACACTTGGGGTCTCACCCCAGCCTCTGCACAATAGGACCCAGGGTTATGGGCAGGCCCCTGGGTTTCTGAAACCGTCCACAAAGTTGCAGCAGGGCACGAGCTCACACACGCTTGCCAGCCTGCACTTGGCTCCATGCTAAGATGCACCCACCCTCTGCGGCCCTTTTGGATGAGGCCCTGATGCAGAGGTGGGTGGACGTGGCATAGTGGGGGTGACCCTGGTGTCTCGGGGAACGGTATCCCCTCTCCCCACTGCAGGGAGCTGGCTGGCTGACTGGTGCCCATTCAGGGCTTGGGATTCTCATTGGGATGAAAGCGGCTCTGTAAATTGGAGCGGCTCTTTTCAGATCTAAATCCAAGCGCTAACGAAGCCCAGCTGCCGGGATCGGTGCCTAGCGGCTGCCCCTCTGTACAGCCTGGGAACTGCCTTGGACTCTCCTCCTGAATGACTGGGGGTCATGGGCCCGGCCTGCATGTCAGCACGTGCATGCGGCACCTTTCTCCCATTCGCGGGCACAAATGCAAACGAGCCAGGCCCTGGGCCCTGCCTGAATGCACAGCCACAAAGCGGGTGTCCCTTCCGCCCCTCCTCCGGGGAGGCACGGGGAAAGAGCTTTGCAAAGCCCTCAGCAGCTGCTGCTCTGCATGGGGCTGCTTAGCCTGGCAGCAGCAGATGGTGTTTTGTCCGTTCCCAGGGCCAGGAGCCTCTGGGGAAAACCAGATTCCACCAGGCACCAGCCTCTGGGCCTCTGGTCACCGGGGGGGCAGGGGGAAGGGTGCTGGCCGTCACTCCGGCAGCATCACCCCAGCCGCTTCCCCTGACCTGTGTGAACGTGCATGGAGGGGCATGCACGAGAGGGGTGTGTGTGCACACTAGTGCAGGGTGGCACAGCAGGCGTGGAGAGGGTGTGCTAGTGTGTATGGGGGAGGGGTGCACACCAGTGTCCATGGAAGAGTGTGTAGTGTGTGTGTGGGGGGTGGGGGGGGGAAGCATATGCTTATATCAGGGCAGCTGCCTGTTGAGTTACCCCCCCTTGTGGCCAGAGGCAGTTTTGCAGCAGGTTGCCTCTGTTGCCCCTAAAGATCTCCAGGCAATTTTTCTCATGGCTTCCCACCCCCCGAAACTATTCAAAACAAGCCGCAGGCCACAACACGAAGGGTCACACTCAGCTCTAGCTCTTCTGCCCAAGTCTGCGCCGCACACAGCGACCCCTCCCACCCAGCCCTTTCTAGGCGGAGCGCAGCCTTTTCGGCTTCCTCCTTTTGCCCACCGCCGGGTGTGCTGCGGGCGCAGGCAGGCAGCAGATCTACTGCCCTCCTGCGGAGAGCTCCTCCCAGCGGGCCTGCCCCACCCTGTCCTGCGCCCTGAAAAGGACGGTGTCCTGGGTTTTTCCCATCCCACTACTAATCCCCTGGGGCTGCTGCCTCTCCTCCAGCGTCCACCATTTCCTGAGCCATTGTTCATTCCATTGTTCCTGGAACGGGGTCTTCTGGGTCTTTCTAGGATTAAAGGGACAGTGTACCTGTTACAATGCCCATGCGCAGGTATAGGTGCACACATGTGCATACCTGGTCTAATCGGTGGAGATGTGCGTGCAGCATGGCATGTGTGTGTGGAGACACTCGTGTGTGCACGTGAGTGCAGCGATGGTTCAAGTTCATGTAGGATGGGGAGTGAGCATATGGGCGTGCAGGCTGGCTTGGGAGTGTGTACACAACAGTGTGCCGGGCGAATGAATGTGTACAAAGGGGACTCGAGGTGAGGGTGTGGACAAGTGTGTGTGTGTGTGTGTGTGTGCGCACGCGCAAATGTGTGAGAGTGTGCATGCATTTATGCACATACCAGTGTAGCTGTGCGTACAGGCCAGTATGTGTGAGTGTGACCGTGGGAAGGTCCGTGTGGGGACTCCAGGAGATGGCACTAGCACGGCCCCATCTCCGACTCTGCCTGTGACAGCAGCCCCACTCCCTGCTGTTAGGGAGGCGTCCCCAGGGCCGCCCAGAGGATTCCGGGGGCCCGGGGTCTTCGGCGGCGGCGGGGGGGCCCTTCCGTTCCGGGACCCGCCGCCGAAGTGCCCCGAAGACCCGCGGCGGGAGCCCCCTGCCGCCAAATTACCGCCGAAGCGGGACCCGCCGCCGAAGCGCAGCCCGGTCTTCGGCGGTAATTCGGGGGCGGGGCGGGGGGGTCCCCACCGCGGGCCTTCGGGGCACTTCGGCGGCGGCGGCAGGTCCCACGGCCCCGGCCTCGGCCTCAGCCTCTAACCCCTCCCCCCCGCCCCGGCCCCTTACCTGAGCGCGTCTCCGGCCGAGCCCCTGAGCCCCGCCCCGCTCAGAGCCGCGTGGTGAGGGGGCGGGGCTGTGAGCTCCACGCCCAGTGGAGGCAGCTGCCCCGCCCCCCTCACCACGCAGCTCTGAGCGGGGCGGGGCTCAGGGGCTCGGCCGGAGACTCGGCGCTTGATGCGCCGAGGCGCCAAGAGAGGGGTGGAGGCGGGAGCCTCCGCTCTTCTCTTGGGGGCCCCTGCGGAGCCCGGGGCCCGGGGCAAATTGCCCCCTTTGCCCCCCCCCTCTGGGCGGCCCTGGGCATCCCTGGCATGAGGCGCCTCCTTGTGCCGTCACTCTGTGTTAGCAAGAGTGCATGAAGCGAAGGCCTCTGGGAAGGCGCTGGGGATGAGCTGGGTGGAGGGCCAGGGCAGGAGGGGCTGGGAGCTGGGTGTTGGATGGGAGGGTCGGTTGGCTCGGCATGTGCTCCTTGCTGTGTCTTGACTGAGCTCGTGGGGCCTGTTGACTAATAGCCACTGGCCAGCACGTATGTACGTATTATCCTAATAATACTTCCCACATTATCTATATCCCAAGCATTTAAATATACATATTGTACCTATGGAGGCCACTTGGCCCGCCCCTGCGTCATAATCCTGAACACTGATGCTCAATATCCCATAACTCTTTGCACTGGCCGAGGGAGGCCTTGGCCCGACTAGATAGGCAAACTGTCGGCATCAGGGCAGCTGATTATGTCTTCAGAACAACGGGAAAGGAGCTGCCCACACAACCTTGGTGGTGCTTTCATCCCCCTTAGCACCTGGAACGTCCATACGCGACATTAGGATATTGGATATTAGGAAACACTATGTCACTGGGAGGGTGGTGAAGCACTGGAATGGGTTACCTAGGGAGGTGGTGGAATCTCCTTCCTTAGGAGTTTTTAAGGCCTGGCTGGGATGATTTAGTTGGGGATTGGTCCTGCTTTGAGCAGGGGGTTGGACTAGATGATCTCCTGAGGTCCCTTCCAACCCTGAGATTCTATGACACAAAGCCAAAGGTACGTCCCCGTCTGGAATACATGGGGCACACCAGGCTCACAAACACGTGAAAGCTGAATGACGGATGCGGTACCTTTTTCTGGTAAACAAGTAGGGTATGAAATACTGGTTTCAGGGCGTGGCTTTGGGCAGCCTGCCTTCTGCGTAAGGTGAATGGAACATCCCTGCATGGGATGGCTCTTCTGGGGCTCATATCGCGTAGAACCTTTCCCCTGTGCCATACTAATCAGTGTGTTATTTGGTCTCTTGGGTATATTTCCTAACCGAAATGTGGTCAAGCAATTGACTGTACGACTGATCAGCAGGCTACTGACCTCTCGCCATTTGTGTCTCCTCTCCCCGCTGGCAGGTACCGAACGCCGTCCGAGCTCCACAACGATAACTTTTCCCTGTCCACGATTGCCGAGGGCTCCCATCCAAATGTAAGGAAACTTTGCGACACCCCATGTAACCTCTCCCCTTATGCCCGTGCATTGGCTTACTATGATAACATTATCTGTCAGGTAACTCGTCTTCTTCATGTCTCCCCCTTCTGCACGCCTCCCCCTCCCCACAGCCTGCGCTGGCCAGGGGCTGCTTCAGCGCGCGCCTGCAGAGTCACGGCACAGAGAGCGGGGGCACTGCGGCTACTGGTGCCAATAGGCTGGCACTGGATCAGGCTGTGGTGAAACCCCCTGCCCCATCTGCACAGGCCTGCCCCTGGGAGCAGTGCAGAGGGGAGTAGAGGTGTAGGTGACTCCTGGGCCCGTGACAGGCTGCCCAGCAGGACGTGGCAACGTGTCGTGGACTGTAACCCCACCCATGAGCGTTGCAGTGCCTGGCATCCTGCTCGCTTGTGATACAGCAGGATCCTGGCAGGAGCTGGGGTGGCGCAGGGATCCCAGGCAGGAGCCTGCGGGGCAGGACAGGGTGGGAGCCAGGAGCAGGTTCAGGTCTGAGGAGAGGGAGTGCAGGGGCTGAAGATGTCCGAGGTTCACACGCTTAGGAGGGAGCCAGCACCATGGAGGGGCCATGGGGAGGGAATGCAGAGTTCAGGGCCCTGCCGGGGGGCACAGAAAGGGTTTGCCGGGGATGGTTACTGGCTCCAGGGGGGATGTCTGCAGGCCGGGGCCGTGGACTCACCCTGGGGACCCTGACATAGACACGGGTCTGAGTGGGGCTGCCACTGGCCAAGGATTTCCCAGGACTGTCCTGGGCAGTGTGGAAGGGTGCTCAGCACCCACTGCCAGCCAGCCAGTGTTGTGGGCTCAGGACCATCCCAGACCTCCCGGTACTTCGTACCTCAGAGGTGGCAGCCGTTAGCCCGAGTGAAGCCGCTGGGTGGAACGTCCTGCTCTCCCTCCCGCCTTCTCACTGGCGGTGCCCAGAGCGGCCCCCCTCTCGGGGCAAACCCCAGAACAGCAATGGCGGGAGTGGGGAGAAATCCCCATTTTCCCACCCCTGTTCTCTGACACTGAGCGAGGCCCCTGATCCTCGCAGGCTCCGGGAGCTCGCCCTGCTGGAGCAGGACCCCCTGCTCGGCCTGCGCCTCGCACTCTGAAGCAGCCTCCGTCAGTGCCGTAGCGGCTGCCAGCCCGTCTAGTCAGCGTCTCCCCCCTGTCGCTCATTTCGGCTTCTTCCCCTGCCCTCCCTCTGTCGTGTCCATGCTCACGTGGGAGTGCTGTGCAGCCTGGATGGTAGGGCGGCGTGGC
The DNA here is from genome assembly GCF_020497125.1 of Mauremys mutica. Classification (NCBI taxonomy): domain Eukaryota; kingdom Metazoa; phylum Chordata; order Testudines; family Geoemydidae; genus Mauremys; species Mauremys mutica. Next base: position 292,811,518 of record NC_059073.1, on the reverse strand, counting down.
TGGTCTGGGTGTGTCGCTGTGTGTCACTCACTCGCTCCAGCAAAGCGCTGTGGGGCCTGTGAGGTTCTGAGGCCCTGTCTGGTGCAAACCCCTATCCCATGTCTCAGGACCTCGCTGGCTGCGTCGGGGGGGTGGGGGTGGACCCTGAGAAAGGGACAAAGACCCCAAGGCATGGGCATGGGGGCTAAGGGGGACTCTGAGCCCTGGGTGTTGTACATGGAAATAGGGGTCTCAAGCCCTCAAATGGGCGACACAAAGCCCTGAAATGGGAGAGGCTGAGCTGACCCATGACCCAGGAGATGCTGTGGGACCCAGCACCCCCAACTGTGGGGCATTCTGGGCACTGTGCCCCCAACCACAGGGCATTGCAGGACCCTCTCTGTGTGGGACACTGTGGCACTTTGTGGGACCCTCTGAATGTAAGATTTTGAGGGACCCATTGTGTCACCATGCGTGGGACATTGCAGGGTCCTGCCCCGCCAGATCTGGGATGATGTGGGTCACTGATCCCTGAAATCCAGGGAGCATTTTTTCCCCCACACCCTTTCTCTGCCCTCCTTCCGGCTCCCTCCCTCTCTCTCCCATTTCCCCGGTGCCTCCAGCTCACCTCTCCACGTCCCTGTGCCCGCTCTGCCCCCTCGGAGCAAGCAGGGTTCCTTGGGGAGTGAGTGGTGCTGACGCAGCAGCATGGGGCAGCCAGATGGGACCCAGCCAAGGGCAGGGTGCCTGAGAGATCCTGCATGCCCCCCTCCAATTTCCCAGCAAAGGGGTCTTACCTCAGGAGGCCACTCTTGGCCCGTCCACCTGGGCCCGGTGGGTTTGCAGCCTGCTGAATCCTCCAGAGGCTGGGCTTCCTCTGTGCCTGTGCCCAGCTCCTTACTCCCTGTCAGAAAAGGGAGCCAAAGATGCAAACTGCAGAGCGTGGCCAGCTAAGGGCAAGTACAGGACAGATGCTCACCCAGAGCTTCCCCTTTGCCTCTCGGTAGGAAGGTGTTGCAAGGTTAGGACCTGGGTGCAGAGAATGCCACCACTGGGGGTGAAAATGAACCTGTTATCTCGTGCAGGGCCGGCTTTAGGCCAGTTCCCCCGATTCCCTGGACTCGGGTCCCGCGCCTTAGGTGTCTTTTTAATTTTTAATTGTTTTTTTACTCACCTGGCGGGTAGGGGGTGGGGCCGCTCTGGGTCTTTGGCGGCATTTTGGCGGCGGGGGGTCCTTCGGTGCCACGGAAGACCCAGAGCAGACCCCCCGTCACCGAAGTGCTGCCAAAGCCCCGGTCTGCCGCCGGGTATTCAAATCGGACCCCGCCGTTCATAAAGCCGGCCCTGCTCTCTTGGTCTCCTCTGCCCATCCCCTGACTCACCCCTGAAAGTGAGCACTGAGTCGCAAGCCAGAGCCTCGGGAGCCCTGGGCAGCACTGATCGCAGACAGTTAGTACAGGCGCAGTCCCAGCTCCAGAGCGTGTACAGGGCTTTAGAGAAGACTCAATGAGAGACCGACGCAGAGAGCAGGTGACAGTCGAAGAGGAGGGCAAGGGTGAGCTGCAGCGTTTATTGCGATTAATCTACCTCTTCTAACGATCCTGACCTTTGGGTAGGACAGAGAATGATGCTCACTCTTCTATAGCTCCCTTCATGGGGGATCTCAAAGTGCTTGGCACACACTCCCATGGCACCCCTGAGAAGAAGGGGATGGATATATATGGATCACTTCACCCACCACTGAAATGCAGCCCGCTCTGGGGTGGATCCCAGCACTTGATTCACAGCACACAGTAACACTGTGCAGTACAGCTAGTTGAGGCTAGAAAGTGCAGTGTCCCCTCTGGCTGATATTGGAACAGCACTGCTAGATTTCAGGCCATGGGGGTTTGCACTTATCCTCCAGAGCTCAAAAACACTTCCCCACAGTTGGAATAATATTGCCTTATGTTTCAGAGGGTGAAAATCAGAAACAGAGAGAATCCAAGTGACTTGCCCAAGGGCATGCCGGGAGGCCAGTATCAGGGTTGGGACAAGAACCCAACTCTCCTTATCTCTCACTCCTCTCACCACAACTGTCCGTCCTTGGTTCGTAGCCATCAATCCCCCTGTCCTTAGGGCTATGCACTAACCTGCTGAGCTGAATGGCTCGCGGGGGGCTGGGAGGAGAGATCCCGAGGGCTCCACTAGAGAAATGAAGGAGCCATTCATTTCCCCACTCCAGGGTGGAAGACATCTTGAGAAATATGAGAGAAACTTAGCAGCACTAATATATGGGCCGTTTGGCATCTGGATCCATGAGGCTGGGGGACCATCAACCATCAGTATAATCAAGTCCTCTGTCTTCCCCACCTCCCCGGTCTGACCCATTGCTTCCCAGGTCCATCAGCTGCCTAAGTTGGCTGGGTAAGGAGCTGTGCACAGGAGCTGGCCCTCTTCTCCTGACTGCTCTGCAGATCAGCATCCTTCCTGGTTACATCCCATGGGCTTGCTCCTGTGTAATGGGAGTTTGGCTCAGCGGAGAGGAAGGAGTGCAAGGATCAGACCTGTTCCAGCACCTCCCAGGTGTCTTCTCCAAACCCCTTGCTCTGGCTTTGAGCTGCTTCATTTGTTTTCTTTCCCTTCTCACCAACACAAACAAAACCTTGCAGCAATGGCAGCCTGGATGGCTTCAAGGATTGGTTCCAGATGGTGGCACCTTCCCCTTCTAGGGCCTGGCTTTGAGTCCAGTCTAGTGGTCTGTGGGAAGCAGGCTGGGGGTGTCTGGGTTTCCCCATCTCAGAATCCACCACCACAGCTGACCATAGGTTTGAACTGGCCCTGGAGAATGAACTGCCCTCCCATCCCCAGAGTGGGGCTAAGGCAGGCAGATCGGCAGAGTGAGGTGTGTGAGAAGTTAGGGGGCTCGCTAGGGGAGAGTCTCTGGCCTGTGTTATATAGGAGGACAGACCAGATGGTCTCCTCGGCCTTAAAATGTATGAATCTTCCACTGAATCTGTCCAGGCTGTACCTGTCCTGTGCACACAGAGGGGAGCTCAGGCTCCAGGGATATTAATCTAGTACCTTCACCATGCTCAGTTAAATGTGGGGAAAACTGGTAAGGAGAAACTGGCCTAAAGATGAGTATTTTGTGACAGGGGAACTACCGCTGGACAGATCTGATCAGCTTGGAGCACTTTGAGTCTCAGAATTTGCATCTGTCGCTCCACAGCTACATAACCACAGTTACTCGATGTGCAAAGCATCAGTGATTGGGATGGCATTTAATTAAGCCTGCTGGTCGAACGTGCTACTTTAGTGTGTCACGTGATTAGCTAACCCTTCTCTGGGCTCTTGGCAGGCAGCCAGTTTCTCAGCGTAGCACCCGCTAATAGCTACAAATTCATTATTTGTTGCATTTGTTTTCTCATATGCAGTATGTTGGGTACTAAAATCCTGCAAGGAGCCTGCAACTGCCTAGGTCTTCATTATGCTGCCTATCATGGCCATGCAGAACTTCACGGCAGCACTGGGGACAGAGCTCAGATCTTCCTCCTCCTCCAAAAGCATAGGCTCCTAGGAGTTGAGCCAAAAGAGAATCTCCTTTACCTGCTAGAAGTATAGCACCTATGACACACGGCATAGCAGTACTGATTCCATCCAGTAGAGGGCAGTGCTGCAGATACGGTATTGACCTTTCACAGGGCTGGACTCATCTCACTCTCTAGTGGCTGGAGGTCTGGAAGTGATGTTAGTCACTACTAATGGCTTTCTCCCTTTAGTTCAAGGGAGCAGTCCAGAATGCCTTTAGATCCAAACGTACCAGCTCATGCCTTACCAGAGGCAGATTCCTCCTGATTTCTGGAGTGGCTCATGGCACCATGCTCATGTACACGTAGCAAACCTCCCGTCAATGGACTTGATTCATTGTCTGTAGAATTATTGTGATACGGGGTGCAGACTAAGCCCCCAAATCCCTGAGGGAATTGCTGGTGCAATGGTTGGGTAGCACAGCAGAGAGGCAGCATGTTAACATGTCAGCGCGGCAGGATCAGCCGTTAACATCTCTGTATCCAGGGGAGGCAGGGGTCGGAAAAGCAGAGGCTGTTGCGAAGGGGAGTGGAGGCGGTGTGGCGGAGCGGGGCTGAAAGGCTGTGGGAGGCAGGACTGGCACAGCGGGAGTGAGGCGGCTCGGCGGAGCTGGGAAAGGACCCAGAAGTGGAAGAGCAGAAGGGCTGCCGGACAGGAGCCAGGCGCGATGGGCAGAGGTGTGAGCTAGCCCGGAGCTGCTGGAGGCTCTGCTGGGCCCCGGGGGATGCCATCTACAGCTGTCTTTGCAATCCTTTAACATTCATGTGGTAATGGAGATTTTACAGCCCAGAGGGCCTCCTGGCGTGGCAGCAATATGCAAAGGACATCTGAAGGGTTAGGCTCTGCTGTTTGGGGCCCCCAGAAAGATCCCCAGGAGCCCTTCACGCTGCCTCCAAAACAGCAGCTCCCTCACAGACATCCGGCTCGCAGCCCACCAGACGCCTTGCACCATCCATAATGCTGGGGCTCTGCCGAAGAAGCTCCCCCAGGAGCAAGGGGCTGGTGACGAACCCTGGCCGGCTCCGATGAGGGTATGGCATTGGAGCACTAGGCAGCAGTGATTTTTTTTTTTAACATAAGAACGGCCACACTGGGTCAGACCAAAGGTCCGTCTAGTCCAGTATCCTGTCTGCCAACAGTGGCCAGTGCCAGATGCCCCAGAGGGAATGAACAGAACAGGGAATCATCAAGTGATCCATCCCCTGTCGCCCATTCCCAGCTTCTGGCAAACAGAGGCTAGGGACACCATCCTTGCCCAGCCTGGCTAACAGTCATTCATGATCTATCCTCCATGAACTTATCTAGTTGTGGTTTTTTTTAACACTGTTATAGTCTTGGCCTTCACAATGTCCTCTGGCAAGGAGTTCCACAGGTTGACTGCGTTGTGCGAAAAAATACTTCCTTTTGTTTCTTTTAAAGCTGCTGCCTAGTCATTTCATTTGGTGACCCTAGTTCTTGTGTTACGGGATAGAGTAAATAACGCTTCCTTGTTTACTTTCTCCACACCACTCATGATTTTATAGACCTCTATCCTATCAGGAATCAGGACGCCCAGTTTCTATTCCTGGTTCTGCCGCTGACTGGCTGAGTGACTCTGCCTCAGTGTCCTCAGCTGTAAAAGATTAAGGTGATGACACTCATAGGCACCAACTTTCCCCAGCGCCGGTGGGTGCTCGTGCCTCCCTAGCCCCGCTCCCATTCCAACCCCTTCCCCAAATCCCCGGCCCTGCCTCGTGCCGCGTTTCCCCTCCTCTGCGCTCCCTCCCAGCGCTTGCCGTGTGAAATAGCTGTTTCATGGCGCAAGCGCTGGGAGGGAGGGGGAAAAAACAGGCACACGGCGCGCCCAGGGGAGGAGGCGGAGGAGAGCTGGGGCATTGGGGCGGGGTGGGGTGCTGCCGGTGGGTGCTCAGCTCCCACCAAGTTTTCCCCGTGAGTGCTCCAGCCCCTGAACACCCATGGAGTCCGTGCCTATGGTGACACTGGCGCCCTGTCTCAGATTTAGTTCCTGCGGTTTACCTAGCAGTGCCAATTAGTGCAGCGGTGGCTACGGTAACTGTTAGTCCCTCCCCCGACTTTGTAAAGTGCTCTGACATCTGCAGGTGGAAAGGGCTCAGTATGATTGGTCATTAGGGGCTGCAGCATGGAAGCAATGTCTGGGAAACCCCAGTAAACAACCTCCATCGGCAACATGAGGAGGAAACGAAACAATCTCAATCCTCCCTGCAAAGGCTGTGTGTCGAGGGGGACACAATTCCCCAGCCCTGCCTTTCGCCTTCTCGAAACTGAACCCAGCTCGGGCAGTCTCCATTGCTGTGACAGGATGCATGGCAGCAGCTGGCCCCTAAGGCAGGCAGGGTCCTTTGTTTATGCTCAGTGGCTTTCAGAGCTGAGAGCAAGGCCATGCAGTAACTCACTGAGAGCAGATTTAATTCATTGTGGGTTTGTTTCAAAGCTGAGTCATGGGGTCTCGTGGCAGGACATGGCCGAGAGGATGGCAGGCGGGATGAGTGTGGGTGACAGGCCGGCTGAGAACCTTCTGTGGTAATTCGCAGCGAGGGAGCCCCTCTGCTCCAACTCGCAGTGCTGATCACCCCCTGCTTTTTCAGTGCTCTGCTAATAAAGAGAGGCAGGGTTTCTCTAGCTACTCTGACAGGTTTCAGAGTAGCAGCCGTGTTAGTCTGTATCCGCAAAAAGAACAGGAGTACTTGTGGCACCTTAAAGACTAACAAATTTATTGAAGCATGAGCTTTCGTGAGCTACAGCTCACTTCTTCGGATGCATAGAATGGAACACACAGACAGGAGATATTTATACATACAGAGAACATGAAAAGGTGGAAGTATGCATACCAACAGGCAGAGTCTAATCAATTGAGATGAGCTATCGTCAGCAGGAGGAAAAAAACTGTTTGAAGTGATAATTAAGATGGCCCATAGAAGGTGTGAGGAGAACTTAACATAGGGAAATAGATTCAATTAATGTAATGACCCAACCATTCCCAGTCTTTGTTTAGACCACAGGTAATTGTGTCTAGTTTGCATATTAATTCGAGTTCAGCAGTTTCTCTTTGGAGACTGTTTTTGAAGTTTTTTTGTTGCAAAATTGCCACCTTCAAGTCTGTCACTGAGTGGTTAGAGAGGTTGAAGTTCATGAAGTTGATGGATTTCCACTCCATACGGCTAAATGCAGTGCCTTGCATAATGACAGGTTTCAGAGTAGCAGCCGTGTTAGTCTGTATCCGCAAAAAGAACAGGAGTACTTGTGGCACCTTAAAGACTAACAAATTTATTGAAGCATAATAATAATAACCACTCAGTGACAGACTTGAAGGTGGCAATTTTGCAACAAAAAAACTTCAAAAACAGACTCCAAAGAGAAACTGCTGAACTCGAATTAATATGCAAACTAGACACAATTACCTGTGGTCTAAACAAAGACTGGGAATGGTTGGGTCATTACATTAATTGAATCTATTTCCCTATGTTAAGTTCTCCTCACACCTTCTATGGGCCATCTTAATTATCACTTCAAACAGTTTTTTTCCTCCTGCTGACGATAGCTCATCTCAATTGATTAGACTCTGCCTGTTGGTATGCATACTTCCACCTTTTCATGTTCTCTGTATGTATAAATATCTCCTGTCTGTGTGTTCCATTCTATGCATCCGAAGAAGTGAGCTGTAGCTCACGAAAGCTCATGCTTCAATAAATTTGTTAGTCTTTAAGGTGCCACAAGTACTCCTGTTCTTTCTAGCTACTCTGGCTTCCTTCAGAGCCTCCTCTGTTACCTCTCTTCTCCCTTCTTTTTTCCCCCTCTTTCTTTTCTAGGATGACCCCAATGCTCCCCACAAACTGCAGGACTCGCTGAAATCCTGCATGAAAGAAGAGGAATCATTTAATATTCAGAACTCCACGTCACCCAAGCATGATAACGGGAAGGGCGAACAGGATGAGGCCGGTGTGAACTGTCTGCAGAACAACTTGACATGAAGGAAACTGAGAGGACGGGGGAGAGAGAGAGAGAGAGAGCACACTCCATTTCCTATTGTACAACTCTCATTTCTAGTAACTAGTTTGTTATATTTTCCCCAGCTCCATGGCATGCTTTGGTGTATTTTGTACAGAGAAAAAATAATACAAAAGAAGAATCAAAATGCTCTTCAGATGAATTGTGTCCATTGGGTTGTCTGGTATGTGCTCTGTCTGTATATTGCTTGGGTTAGTTCCACGGCTGTGATTTCTAAACCTTTGCTGTTACTCAACTGACTTTTTTTGTACTTCTACCCAACTTTTTTTGAAATACGAGTTAAAAACAAAAAAAAGAAAGATCTTGAAATAAAACATTTTTTTAAAGTTAAGCCATGCGGTTGCCTGTTGCTGTTGTGTGAGTGGGCTGGACTGTAATTCCTGGCTTGGAGATGGAAAAGGTCAAATAGGTCATCGATAGGCCGCGATCGACTCCTGTTTCCAAGGGGCTGCCCATTTCAGCGCTCAGCAAGTGTCGATTACTCATCGCAAACAACCATTGTTGTAAATTTAGCCCTTGGTGCTATTTGCATATTGATCGTGAATATATTTGTAAGTATTTGCCAAATGGATTATGGGTGATAACCCGCAGCTGTCCGTAGATCCAGCACAAAGTCTGTGCAGGACTGAAGTCCTCAAAGTAGTGGTGCAGTGACCTTGAATTGCACCCGATTTGAAAAAATGTTAGCGCATGGATTGGCAGGGAGCTGTTCACCACACCTTGTGGCTAGCCATTAGTCATGGGCTGTGCTAACCCAGTCAAGCCACATTATATGGTTTCTGCCCCTTACTGGCAGACCGAAGCATGTTAAACAGAATAACAAATAGCAGCTAACATCCAGCCGAATAGTACTGTCTGACACCCTGCTGGGGTGTTGATTGCTGAGTCACAGGGAGCAGCTCCCCCTGCAGAATTCCCAACACAACTTCCTAATGCCACCAGTGGAGGGCTGGCGAGGATCCTGGGGAAATGTTGTTTAGAAGGGGGTAATTTCCTGAAGTCCTTACTCAGGAAAAGCTCTCATTGGCATCAATGGGGTTTGGCCCGTGAGGCTTGCTTGGTTTGCCTAATAATGCCAGGGTGAAACTGAGTCAGAGCCTCAATTTACTCCATTGCAAGGTGGGGTCCTACTGCAGCGTTGCACTGTCCATCTTGGCAAAGGCTGAGAGTGTGTTTGTGATGGCACTGGGAGCTTTGCCCTGCATAAAGCCTGCCGGACAAGGCACGCGGAGGAGAAGCACACGCTCTCATACTACCACTGCCGTGTCAAGCCATTGCTCATATTTGCCACTGTCATCAGCTGCTGGGGTGGGGAGGGGAGAGAAGGCTGGATGAAGAATGATACCGGGCCAGTGCTGATGAAACACTGCTGGGAAGGGAATCGGTGCCGCACTTCACTGCATGCTACGGCCATGGGCACGCCAGGTGCAGCTAAAGAGAAGCAACGGGAAGGGAAATTCAAATGACACAGAGGACCCCAAGCCAAGTCACTTCTCTTGCCCCTTCCACAATGGAGTCAGTCATACAGATGATGACTCCAAAGCCCTAGCTCCAGCAATAACCCCCTTCTCCTTCCTCCTGCTGTTGCAGGTAATTGAGCCTAGAGGATACACCCAGCTGGTCCAAAAAAACCCCCATCAGTGCTATCAAGGTAGGAAACTTCATGCCCAGGCCCAAGGCCATTGGGATCTTTTTAAGCACGGTGAGGGGTGAAATGTCAGGACAAACTGACGAATTTTAGATGCCTCAACCTTTGGGTGCCCAACTTCAGACGCCTGCAGGGGCTGAGTTCAGAAGTGCTGAGTTCCCAGAGCTCTCCCTGCAGTCAGTGGAAGCACTTAAGTAGCCCATGCCGTAGCCATCACACTTATTTCTCTCTCTCTCTCCTGCCACACTCAGTACCTCTCTCATGCATCTGACATGCATCCGACGAAGTGGGTATTCACCCACGAAAGCTCATGCTCCCAAACGTCTGTTAGTCTATAAGGTGCCACAAGACTCTTTGCTGCTTTTACAGATCCAGACTAACACGGCGACCCCTCTGATACTTGATACCTCTCTCATGTTCACCCCATAGATCCCTGGGCCCCCATTTGTCTTTTGTATGGATGCTGTGCTGCCCCGTTACCTACTGGAGGCCTGCAGCCAGCCCTCTGCCTTATTTCGAGGCAGTTCTCTGGCCTGAGTCATACGGGCGGTCGGACTAGATGATCACAATGATCCCTTTGGGCCTTGGAATCTGTGAAGCTGTGCTGTGGGGGTCCAGCAGCTGTTAGGTGTGCTCACAGCATGCCTAAAGGCTCAGACCCTGCTGGCAGGATAGAAATTCCTCCGACTAACTTGAGAATTGTGTGGAGGGACCTTGGCATATGCTAAGACGCTCAGTGGCTCGTTAGTTGTGGGATGGTGTCAGGATTTAGGCAGTTTTATGGATGCTGGCCAGCGGAAACGTAGACATCTACAGGACTTAGGTCCCTATGGGGTTAGAAGGCTGCTGAATGCCTAAATGGGGGACTTAGGTGCTAACGAGACACCTCAATACCTTTGAAGATGCCTCAAGGTGGTCATCTAAAATCAGGCTGCTTTCTGTAAATGCCAAGAATCATTAGAATTCTGAACGTGACGCCCTTACTAATCCAGATGAACTCTAGGTAAGCGTTTGTTGGTGTGTGAAGTACTATGTACAGTGATGATGCCCCGTTGCTAGATTTTTTTTTTAATTTTTCAAACTCTTATAATAAATGACTATTATTCCTAAATACTTTTCTCTCAAACTGATCTTCAGAGAGAGAGAGAGAAAGTTCAGAACTATTTGCACCAAGCCCACTAGTTAGGTCAATGTCATTGTCTATTCCAGTGATAGTAGACGGGGGTCCAGGCAGCCGCTCACAATCTTCTAACGTTGCCAAACCATTACGTAAAAAGAAATTTTTTACAAAATGGACTTTATACTGCTGAGTGCCTAATCGTTACATTTCAATTATTAATGTCCTAGTTTCCTCCCCCGGATTAAGTCCAGGGCATTAGGTAAATGGTTGCTCCTGGATTTTTCCCCCTGTTGATGCTGAAGGAATTCAACCACTTGAGCAGGATAATGAAACAGAACCATGTTGCCTGGTGTTGAGAAATGGTGATGTACAGAATGTCCCTTAGGTGCACTGTGCTGCACAAATAAGGAAGACAAGGTCCCTGCTCCCAAGAGCTTGCAGGCTACATTAGCCAGGGGATGTGACACGAAGACTGACATCAGGCCATAGTAAAGCTGCTGTTGGTTATCACTACTGGACATAGAAACCAGGCTCAGCAGTGGGGGACAAAAGGAGAATATTTCCACCGACTCAGGCTTCTGGTCTGTAGATCCCTTTCTGACTTGCCTTGACCTGCCTAGCTGCCCTGTTAATGCCTCCCCATATTGACCACTCACTTTCTCTCTGCCAACATCCCTGGCTGTCACCGTCTGTAGGTCATTTCTCTCTTCAATGGACTAGGCTTTCTTGCATTAAAACCTCTCGCAAAAATCAGCCAAATTTCTACCTTTACTCTTCCAGTTCCACCTGAGGCCTCAGTCCTGCCACGTTACCTGCAATGCTTATCATAGCTAGGCAGGTGGGGTCAGATCCGGTCTTTCCATTGACTCCACTGGGCTTTGGATCGGGCCCATGGTGAGCAGACACCCCTGTTTAGCGTACAGTGACTGACTTAGTTCACCTCATTCTCTCCCCCTCATTCGTTTGTTTCCGGCCCCTGTTGTATATTGTGCTAACCTGGTCTGTGAGCTCACTGTGGCAGAGAGTTCGTTTTTACTGCTGACTCTGCAGTGCCCTGCACAATGGGGCTGAGGGGCTCTGTTCTTTGATTCTCCTAAGTGCTACTGTAATACAATTAAGGAGTAGCAATATATTGACCTGGTCTGTGGTGCTTACCCAGACAGTGAGGCGACCCTTCAGCAGGTGACCCCGATCAACAAACCCTCCAAGCCAACTTCTGCATTCAGTTACAGTGGAGAAGTCACAGGAGTTACTCTGGAATAACACAGCGTAAGTGAGAGTAGGATTTCACCCAATACTTTTTTAATCAGACGGAACTGTCTGACGTATTCTGATTGTGTTGGTAACAACTCTGTAGTTCAGGTCCCATTGAGATTTGCACTTAAATCAGCACTAAAATCGCCGGGTTGCACACCGTAATGGTTGAACTTCATCTTCCAAACTGGGCAGAATGATTCTTCAGAGGACAATTGCAACTGGCATTATTCCTTGCTTTGTATGGTTTGCATTGGAGCGATAGGCAATGTAACAACCCTAATTCAAAGTTCACACAGGTGGGGGTTTTTTTTTGTAGGGGCTGAATACAGACGGTCCCAATCCTGCCATTTTTGCTTAAGCAGACCTCCTATTAACTTCAGTGACTTTGCACCAGATTGTGTTCTCACTTACATGGGTGTAAATCAAGACTAACTCCATTTGTTTCAACAACATTATCCCAGATTTGTGCTAGAGTTACTGAGATCAGAATCTGGCTTGCTGTATGAGCAGGGACAGCACAATCAAGCCCAACGCTGTCGGGAAAGCGAAACTGTGCCTGCTACTCAGTACCATTCTCCAAGTGACCGCCCAGATCTATTGGTTTCTCCTAGAGGAGGAATTCATCCTCAAGCCAAGCCTAATATAGCCTTCAGAGAGAGAAAAATCAGCAATTAGCAGACCATTAGAAAAATGTCATGTGTTCAGGATGGAAGCCTGCAAGCCAATCCCTCCAAGTCAGAGAAAAGAAGTAAAACAATATTTCACCATCAAACTTAGACTGGTCCCTGGGGAGTCTTGAGTCGAAGCAGAGAGGTTATCTTACCTCTGTATCTTACCACTGGTGCTATTGCAGCCAGAATACTGTCTCCTGTTTTGGTGTCCACAATTCAAGAAGAGTGTTGATAAACTGCAGAGTGTTCAGAGCAGAGCCGTGAGAATGGCTAATGGATTAGATCCCCGGCGTTATAGTGATAGATTCAAGGAGCTCAGTCTATTCAGTTTAACAGAGAACATTAAGGGATGACTTGCTCACAGTCTGTAAGTACCCACATGGGGCACAGATAGTTGCTAGTGGGCTCTTCAGCCTAGCAGACAAAGGTCTAACAAGAGCCAATGGCAGGAAGTAGAAGCTAGAAAGATTTCACAGTGAGGGTAATTAACCCTTGGAACAATTGACCAAGGGTTGTGGTGGAGTCTCTGTCACTGGCAATTTTTAAATAAAATGGGATGTTTTTCTTAAAGATCTTAGCTTTAATCCAAACAGGAATGAGTTCCTGAAAGCTCTCTGGCCTGTGTTACACAGGAAGTCAGATTAGATGATCACAATGGTCCCTTCTGGCTTTGCAACCGCCACTAGTTAATCCATCGGCAAACCACTCCAGGAGGTAAGTACAGCGCTAAGCCAGGTTACAGACCAACTGACAGAGAGGTTGCATGACTCACCAGAGCCTGCACATCAAGTCAGCGGAAGAGCTGGGCTTGGACACCAGGATTTCCTGGCCCCAGCCCTGTGCACAGTGCACAGTTCACCATGCTCCCGCTCCGGCTAAACTTGACTGCACTTTCCTGTGACCTCAAACCAGTGCCTCGCTCGGCGGGAACTTCCAGAGAACTCTCCCATTTGCCCTTCACGCACTTGAGGGGTTGACAAGGTGTGCAGCAGGTACAATGCTAACCGTTCCCTGAGTGTGTGTGAAAGAATCCACCAGCTGGCTGTATTTATATGTTAAGCGTGCATGTCTCTCTGGAGCGCATTTGCAAGAGTAGACACCAGGTAGCTCCAGCGTTACTCACAGCTGACTTGTCCTGTCCTTATCTCGCTGCGATCTCTGCTTCACTAGTTCTTATGCCATCCACATCACCATAGTATTTGAGCACTTGCAATGAGGGTCTTTCAGAAACACACTCCACTCACTTTGCTGCCACCCACATTTAGAGGAGTTATCGGAGCTAAGTGCTGTGGATTTGGCTACCCAGATGATTCAGTTTTGCAGGAGAGAGAAAACCTTCCTTCGCAGGGGAACCACTGAGTATAAGTAAGAGCCCCAGTAGACAGAGGGACCCAGGGTATGTCTACACTACGGGATTATTCCAATTTTACAGAAACCGTTTTTTTAAAACAGATTGTATAAAGTCGAGTGCACGCGGCCACACTAAGCACATTAATTCGGTGGTGTGCGTCCATGTACCGAGGTTAGGGTCAATTTCCGGAGCGTTGCACTGTGGGTAGCTATCCCGTAGCTATCCCATAGTTCCCACAGTCTCCCCCGCCCATTGGAATTCTGGGTTGAGATCCCAATGCAAAAACAGTGTCGCAGGTGATTCTGGGTAAATGTCGTCACTCAATCCTTCCTCCGTGAAAGCAACGGCAGACAATAATTTCGTGCCCTTTTTCTCTGGATAGCCCTGGCAGACGCCATAGCATGGCAACCATGGAGCCCGTTTTGCCTTTTGTCACTGTCACCATATGTGTACTGGATGCTGCGGACAGACGCGGTACTGCAGTGCTACACAGCACTATTCATTTGCCTTTGCAAGGTAGCAGAGATGTTTACCATCCCTATTGCACTGTCTGCCATTGTAAATTGGTAATGAGGTGATGGTTATCAGTCATTTTGCACCATTTGCATTTGGAAATTGGCCATGATGGTTATCAATCCTTTTGTACCATCTGCTGCTGTCATGGGTGCTCCTGGCTGGCCTCACTGAGGGTGGCCGGGGGTGCATGGACAAAAATGGGAATGACTCCCCAGCTCATTCCCTTCTTTATGTTTTGTTTAAAAATAGAGTCAGTCCTGCCTAGAATATGGGTCAAGTGTACTAGAGAACCAGAGAGCACAGCCGCTCCGGGTCAGAGCCCCAGAGATCCCGCAGCAATTATGAGCTGCATGCCATTCTAGGGGGTGCCCCTGCAACAACCCCCCATTTGTGTGATGAAGTAATAAAGAATGCAGGAATAAGAAACACTGAGTTTTTAGTGAGATAAAATGAAGGGGAGGCAGCCTCCAGCTGCTATGATAGTCTAGGAAGTACAGCATCTTCTTTAGACATGAAAAGGGGGAGGTTGGAGGAGCGCAGCATCCAGCTGCTATGAGATGAGGACAGATTTCAAGCCTTTTGCACCATCTGCCAGGAATGACCGGGAGTCATTCCCATTTTTGCCCATTCGCCCCCGGCCAACCTCACTGAGGCCAGCCAGGAGCACTCACGGGATGATGAGGACGGTTTTCAACCCTTTTGTACCATCTGCCATCGGGGAGGGGATGCTGGTGTTCAGCGCTGCAGCACCCCGTCTACCAGCAGCATGCAGTAGACATACAGTGACATTGAAAAAAGGCGAGAAACGATTTTTTTCCCTTTTCTTTCGGGGGGAGGAAGGGGGTAAATTGACGACATATACCCTGAACCACCCAGGACAAAGGTTTTGACCCTTCAGGCATTGGGAGCTCAGCCAAGAATGCAAATGCTTTTCGGAGACTGCGGGGACTGTGGGATAGCTGGAGTCCTCAGTCCCCCTTCCCTCCCTCCATGAGCGTCCATTTGATTCTTTGGCTTTCCGTTAGGCTTGTCAGGCAGCACTGTACTGAGTCCCTGCTGTGGCCTCTGTCTATCATAGCCTGGAGATTTTTTCAAATGTTTGTCATTTCGTCTTCTGTAATGGAGCTCTGATAAGAACAGATTTGTCTCCCCATACAGCGATCAGATCCAGTATCTCCCGTACAGTCCATGCTGGAGCTCTTTTTGGATTTAGGACTGCATGGCCACCCGTGCTGATCAGCGCTCCACGCTGGGCAAACAGGAAATGAAATTCAAACGTTCGCGGGGCTTTTCCTGTCAACCTGGCCAGTGCATCCGAGTTCAGATTGCTTTCCAGAGTGGTCACAATGGTGCACTGTGGGATACCGCCCGGAGGCCAGTACCGTCGAATTGCGGCCACACTAACCCTAATCCGACATGGCAATACCGATTTCAGCGCTACTCCCCTCGTCGGGGAGGAGTACAGAAATCAGTTTTAAAAGCCCTTTATATCGATATAAAGGGCTTCGTTGTGTGGACGGGTGCAGGGTTAAATTGGTTTAACGCTGCTAAATTCAGTTTAAACACGTAGTGTAGACCAGGGCCCACTCTGTCCCTGCTTCCCTAGGAAGCCCTAAGAAGATTTCCAGTACTTAATTTGTGCCAGGACTTGCAAGGGCTGAGCCCTGGCACCTCTAGGCTTTAGCAGTTCATAGCCTGGGCACTTCTGGGCTTGCCACATCAGTTATGAAAGTAAAAAAATGGCGTGAGCCCCAGCACCTCTTTCATTACAAATTAAGCACTGGAGATTTCCCACTGGGTAGCTGGGCTGCCATCACCATTTGGCTCTGAGAAAGAAAGGAAATTAGCATTTCTGCCTTCGCTTTTTGAATTTGTTTGTTTAGCGGTTGGTCGGCTTTCCAGCAGCCCGCTGGCTCAGAAACATGGTCTGAGCCGTCGCCCTCCTCCCAGACAGCCGCTGCTCTCAGCACCTTTGTGAGACTTCCAGGGCTTCTGGTGGGAAACGGTTTCAATGGTAATTGACCTTCACATTGGAGACGGCATGACTCATTTTTTATTCCTTTTCCTCTGGCTGCTATTTGGCTGCTCAGAAAGCAGCTCAGGCTGTAACAAGCATAGAAAATAGAGCAGATAGCAAAAAAACCAAGCAGCACCTGTGCTTCACCTACCCACCTGTTTGAGTGCACTGGTGCCTGCCTCCAAACCCACTCTTAGGCCAGTACACTCCAGAGGTTCGCTGCAGAGGATATGAGTAAAGGGGTATAAATGGCTGTGAACCTAAGAGACAAATTCTGTCCATTGTTACACCCATGCATGCCCACCAACTTCAGTGGGTTACGGGGGTGTAACTGAGTGCAGCAGTCAGGCTGGAGTATATGAGTAAGTCTAAGGGCTCCCATGTTCATGTAACCAACGCGTTAAGAGCTCCAGAAGATGTAAATTACTTCAGCTTAGGGGTTCCCCTCGACAATTCTAGTCTGTCTGCTCAGTTCAGTTCTATCTACGCCTGTCAACGTAGTATCTGAGCCAGTGAAGTTACCCATTCCATCCAGATACATGGAGTTTGATTGTTTTCTTGTTCCTGCCTAGACCCAAAGGGTGGTAATACATGACTGGGAGCCAGGAGCACCAATCCCATCTTTTGCACACATTCCCTCTGGGGCCTTGGGCAAGTCACTTTGCCGCTCTGTGCCTCGGTTTCCCCATGTGTATAATGAGGTTGGTGAACCTTTTCTAGCTGACGTGAGGGGTAATGTTTATAACGTGCTTTGCTCATTGTTACCTACAAAGTCTTCTGTAGCCTCAGGTTTAATGCTCCAGTGTATCTGCTATCAATAATGGAGGGGAAAAGTGAGCTAACAGAAGGTCTTGTATGGAATAGAGGCAAAACTAGTCCTAGAAAGGACAGGACTGACAGCCTGGGTAATCAGGTACATTTGAGGGGTCTGGGTCCTGTCCAGGGCCTCACTCCAATACAGTGGGACACAAGACAGACAGGGTGCAGGCCAAGCAGGGAAGGGGTAAGAGGTGCCACACTGTGTTAAATTGGTCCCTTGAATTGATTTCACATTCACTGCAAAGGAATGTGCCTCCCATTCAGCAGAATGACACATGTGCTTTAATAAGATGTTTAATCACTTCTAATTTGAGAGGCTGCAGGCAGCTCTTCAATTTAGTTGCTTGGTTAGTTGGCCGGGAGGGGAGACTGTCTTTTGTGAGAGGGCGATGGCTGGCATGGGTGAGAGGGTATAAAAGAGAGGGAACTGGCATACAAACCGGGTCTGTCTTTCTCACTCTGTCGCTCTCTTTTCTGTTGTGGACACATGAGCGGATTAGAGCCATGACCCTCCAGACAAGGAGCCTTTCTTCTCTTTGACTAGCTCTGCCTGCTCAAAACAGAATAGCGCTGAGTTCTGATTCACTAACTACAGGCCCGGAGCAAGGGACAGGGGGGCATAATAAAGGAGAGGAAAAGGGGTCAAGGGAGCAGCTTCTCTTCTCTCCGTGTTGGGCACCGTTGGCATTTTGGTATCCCCCTTCCCTCCTTAACCGTGCCCGCCCCCTCCATTGCAAGGGAGTGTTGCTCATTTCAGACCCAAATTTACCTCTGTCCCTCAGGGCCGACGAGAGGGGGGGAAGCTGGTACAAATTACTAGGGCCCGGTGGTCCGGAAGGGGGCCTAGGGCCTGGCTTCCCCAGCTTCGTTGGCCCTGATTAGCCAGTCCACCCTTGCTGGCCCTGACCTTCCTGCCTACACAACCCTACCAACAACAGGCTCAGGTATCCATCCATGTGATGTTAGCTAATTAGGAGGAAGGCCACAAGGATGTCCAGTGTCCTCTTTAAGGGTAGCTGCTGGGTCTGCTCCACCTTCCTTTTACTGTTATCGTGTTCCTCCCCCTTTCCCCTTAGTAGTTGTTTACTCAGGGCTTGTCTACACTTGCAATGCTACAGTGGCACAGTTGCACTGCTGTAGAGATTCAATGTAGATGCTCCCTTCCGTGATGGGAGGAGTTCTCCCATAGACGCAGGTAGTTCACCGCCCCAAGAGGCAGTAGCTAGGTTGACAGAAGAATTCTTCCGTCAACCTAGTGCTGTCTAGGCGGGGGCTAGGTTAGCTTAATTACATCACTGACACAACCCTGACCAATGTAGTTGGTTTGACCTAGTTTTATAAAGTAGACCAGGTCTCAGTGTAATCTCTCTTCCCACATCAATCCCTGGGCCCTGATTGTCTGTCTTGCTCTCAGCTTCCTCCAGTTTGTCTTTCAGGTACCGAGATTCCTAGAAATAAACCCAATACTGCAGACACACCAGAGCTGTTTAGAGAGGGACCGTTCCTGTCCAGACGTGGGGCACAGTGCCACTATGTGTGCAGCACCAAGCTGTCAGCCTTGTTCACTGCCACATTGCACCGAAAACTCATATCTAACCCTGCTGCCTTCAGGTTCCATGCTCAGCACCTCACAGAATCAGGCCTCACTATCCTCCATTATCACCCTCTCTCTCTTTCAGCATTTCTATTTCCCAGGACCCAGGACGGGTGAAGAAGGGTCAGGGCTGTGGGACTAGTTCTGATTTCTTCTGATCTATTTGGGTCATCACTGGGAACTGCTCTGTCTAGCACTGCTGCAGGGCCGGCTGAGCGAGAGGAGGGTAGTGCATTTCACTGTACATCAGCGTTACTTTCCTGCCCCAGCATCATGACTTAAAGGAGATATGCAGCATTGAAATATCAGCCTCTCTCTGGAGGAGTCCACTCCCTGTAGTGCAACAAGAGGGAACCATTGTGAGCATGACATTTTTCTGTCATTGCTGGGTTCCCTTTGGGCATGTATGACTCTAAGGGAAACATTTGCCTCTCATTAGCATAATGACCTTTGCCCTCTGGTACACAAATAGTCAGACAGCGTATTAGGATTATAATAGTTAGAGATGGGAAATACCAATTAGACCATGATGCTCCGTCCTCCCCCTGACAGGGGATGTCTCAGATATTAAAGTGATACGCACCTGGATCTAAAGATGGGCCTAGAGCAAATCCCTCATTCAAACCCCCCCAGACTGGAAAACACTCCAGGTAGACAGGGCCAGCGGTGCTTGTTTAACACTGTGCTTGATGGTCGTGGTTAAACCTCAGAACCTGCCAAGAGGATTTTAAGCATGACAGGTCTTGTCTACATTGTTTTACATCATTCTAACATGATGCATCTTCCAAGTGTGGACAAGCCCTGACAGAAGTGAGGCTGCGGCTCTGGCCTGTCTGGATGATAAACCTCTTTCCTTTACTTCTGCCTGTCCCCTGAAATGCCTGGACTCTGGCAGATTGCTCAGATTTTCTTTCTTTCTTTCTTTTTCTTAATGCATGAACCAGAGCCCCATTGTGCTAGGCACTGCACAAACACATAACAAAAAGGTGGTCCCTGCCCCAAAGAGCTGACAATCTAAGCATGAGACTAGAGACACCAGATGGAGACAGGAGAATACAAGGAGACAATGAGACAATATTGGTCAGTATGGTAGGGCAGTGTTTTTAGCACACCCATGGTCACACCATTGTCAAGTTTTTTGTAGGAATCGTGGCAAAGGAGAGTTTTAAGGCAGAATTTTCAGGAGGCTAATGAAGTAACTTTGTGGATATTTACAGGGAGGCCATCCCAAGTGTGAGGGGCAGCATGAGAGAGATTTGAAAATTTGATGGAGGCTGACATGGCTGATCAGAGGTGGGAGTTGACCTTTGGTAGTGAATGAGCGATGGTAGATAGCATATGGATAGGCACTGAAGGGCCTTGAAAGTTAAGCTAAGTAGCTTATATTTGATGCAATAAAGAAGGGGGAACTAGTAAAGGGATGCAAAGAGGGGGTGACATGATCAAAGCAACAGGCTAGGAAAATGAGCTTTGTAGTAGCATTCTGAATCGATACAAGAAGGGAAATATTTAGCATTTGTCAAGGCCAGAGAAAAGGATGTTGCAGTAATCAGGATGTGAGATGATGAGAACTTGGACAAGGGTTTTAGCTGTGTGGATGGATAAGGAAGGTGGTATTTTAGAGATGTTATGCAGAAATAATCAGCAAGATTTGGACATAGCCTGGATGTAAGGACCTAGCAAGCTGACTGAATTGAAGATGACAACCAGGTTATGAGCTTGTGTGGCAGGGAGGATGGTGGATTTGTCCACAGTAATCAAGGAGGGAATGGGATTTTTTTAGCTGGGGGGAGGGGCAGGAAGAGTTGGGGAGGAAGAAGATTAAGAGTTCCGGTTTAGTCCTGTTGTGCTCAAGCTGACACCAGCTAGGCATCCACAAGGAGATGTCAGCGACAAGGCAAGATTTTAGTTTGGACAGAGAAGGAAACACGTCTTTAGTAGAGAGGTAGAGCTGTGAGTCCTCTGCATAGAGCTAGTAGTTGCATTTGTGTTTGCAATGAGAGTATTAAAAGATAAGATGTAGAGGGAGAGGAGAGGGGGACCAAGAACAGAGCCCTGTAGAAGCTGCACGGAAAAGTTGGAGGGCGGTAAGGAGGACCATCCAAAGGACGTGCTGAAGGAATAATTAGAGAGGAGGAGAGGACAGAGTCATGGAAATCAAGGGAGGACAACATTTCTAGAAGAGCATGGTCAATAGCATCTAGGAGTATGTCTATACAGCAAAAAACAAGAACTGCAGCAGTGAGTTTTAGAGCATGGATCAGCTGCTTTGGGCCCACAGGGCTCACACTGGGACTAAAAAGAGCAGGGTAGACATTTGGGCTTGGGCTGGAACCTGGGCTCTGAAACCCGGTGAGCGGGGAGGGTCTTGGAGCCCAGGCTCCAGCCTAAGCCTGAATGTCTACATTGCTATTTTTAGCCCTGCAGCATGAGCCTGCGTCAGTTAACCTGGGCTCTGAGACTTGCTGCTATAGTTTTGTTTGTTTGTTTGCCGTATAGATGTATCCACAGGTGGCTGAAGGTCAAGCAGGATGAGGATGGGGTACAGGTTCTGTTTTTTGGCTAAGAAGAGGTCGTTAGAGGCTTTGGCAAAAGCACTTTTGGTGGAGTGCAAGGGGCAGAAGCTGGATTGGAGAGGGCCTAGGATTGAATTGTAGGAGAGGAACTCCAAACAGTCATTGTACACAGCACGTTCAAGGAGCTTAGAGCTGAAAGGCAGAAGGGAGATGGGGAGGTAGTTTGAGAGACAAGTGGAGTCAAAGGCCGGTTTAATATGGGAGCAACTAAAGTGGTGTTTGTCTTATGAGCAGAAAGCTCCACGAGTGAGAGATTAAGGGGAGAATAAGGGAGGGGATGAGAGTGGGCACAAGGGAGACCAGGATATATGATGATGGCGTCATTCACTGGGGGAAGTGGACGTGTTAGAGGAGGAGAGCAGATGAGAAACTTCTGTGACAGGGAACAAGGAGGAGAGCGTTTCTTTCTGTGTATGTTGAGCCCCTTTTATCTGCAATGGTCGTCTGAGTCTCTCCCATCTTCAGAAACCCCCACTCTGATGACTCTTCCTCTCTGACTCCTGCTCTTTTCAGCACACTTCCTCACTTCCACAGGAATTTTTCAGTCTACCCTGGAAAATAGCATGGTGCCCCCTGGTGGAACATTGGCAGGTGTTTCAGCTTCCAAGCTCGAAAGCTAATTTTAAAGGTGATCTGAAGAAGGAGGCAGAAACATTGGTTTTGTGGTATTTTTTTCTGCTTTATGATGAAAGTCCAAAGGGTTTTCTGCTTGTTTATCAGAAGTGCCAAGTTTTTGCCTTTCCTGATTTTGCTGGAGGATTTGCTGGAAGTCTCAGAAATGAAGTTTATGAGCTTTCTCAGCCCTTCGTTGGAGGTAGATGGGATGCTGAATCATAAACACATAGGTAAATATATATCTTTGTTAATCTCATAATTGAGTTAAATAGGAGTTATACAAACAAAAAGCAAAGAATTTGAAAATGACTGAATACAAATCAATGTTCTTCTCAGTTAATCAGCTTTATTTATGTTGTATCTCTGATGTCACAATCCTACTAGTTCTTCATAGAATCTTCCAGGAAAAACAGGGTAGACAGGACCAAAATTTCGAATGTAAAAAAACAGGAAGGAAAAGCCCTTTAAAAATAGCTTCAGGCCTTCTTTAGCCATCATAAAGAAAGGGAAAAGGCAGCCCACTCTATTTTTTCCCCTTTGCATGTCACTTTTCAAGGACAACTCTTAGGCTACCATTACTAGCAGGGTGTTAGATTACACAGACTGTTCCATCAACAAAGGACTCTCTTGGCCTAGGAGTCCTGAAGTCCACTCAGCCTCCTGCTGGGTTCTAGGCATTTTCATGTTTCTCCCAACCAGTTCAGCAGGGGCTTTCCTTTTCTGTTCCCTGATGCTGCGAAACAGGTGGCCTCACAGTGAGCTATTGAGGAGAGAACTGGGGATCTGCAGGTGCTTGAGCAACTCAGTTTCATCAGCCATGGTATTCCCAACCCTTGCCAAGAAAGAACAGTCAGGATTGTAAGGGATGTTCCCAATCCTTCCTGAGCCTGCTGGGTGGCTGTTTGTCATGTTACAATCTGAGCCTCCAATATATTTAAAAATGTGCCTGGGGAGGGGCGTCTGTGTTTAAGTGAGCATGGATCTTGAGTCCTCTGATGGAGGGTAGAGTGCCATTAACCACAGGGGGTGGAAAGAAAGAGTGGTGACAGTGACTGTGAGGGTCCCAGTGGGTACTATCAAAAGGACTGGCAGTGGGCCCAAGTGATATCCGTGAGAGTGGCACTTACCTAGGCAAATTAGAGGCAAATAGGGCAAATGTCCACCCCACCCAGCTGACACTCAAACAACAAACAGAACCCAGCTGCTCTGCTTCCCTAGGAAATTGTTTGCTTTGCCTATAGAAAAGAGCTGGCTCTGTTGACACCAAAGGGACATTGCCAGAGGTTATGCCATGGTCGGAGGAAAGAACAGTGTGAGTAATAGAGACACTGGCAGAAGCAGGGTCACTGGCAATGGCATTGTGCTATTTTCTATCTAAGGCCTGCAGCTTCCTCTTCCCCACCTGCTGTCACACAGAGAGACCCACGTGGTTGGAAATTCTGTTGAGTCTTGCTCCCACATTGCTTCAGTGAAACTCAGCACCTGGCAAGCAGGCTCCCTTCCATGATTCCCTCCAGCTGCTTCTTTGTCATGGCACAGTGCTGCTCAAATATTAAATTGACTGAATTTATCCCCACAACATGAGCTGAGTTAAAGTGTTAATTTGCCTGTGTCTTTTCTTATCCTCGGCACTTGCTATCCAACCTGCACCAAACTGCTCCCTCGTTAACATGGCTTTGATGTGGCTTTACATAGCAGCCTGGAGGACTGATCAGCAATGACTGAGTTATCTAGTATGAGAAAACCCCTGTATTTAGGAGGTGAGGGGGTCTGCTCTGTTTGCAATGACATGTTTTTGATTTGTTAATATCCTAAGAGACTGAAATATGTCAGTCAGGCACCTCAATTCCCTGAGCTAGGAAATCCAGGGAGGTAATCTACATATGTCTGCTTTCCCCCCCCCACACATATACAAGACATGAAGGAGACCCATACTTTTAGTTCAGGTTCCCTGCCACACTCTTGGGAATTATAAGGAAAGCCATGAAATCAAGCTGCTTAGTACTGTCATGCATTGCCTTTATCCACTGCTTTGTTGTCAAGGTAGCAACTTGATTATAGGCCACATCATGACCCTATGCATTCCGTATGTCTCCACTTTGATATTTATAAGGTTTGATGGGTTGTACGTATAAAAAATAAGCTGGAAGTGGAAGGAGGGTTTGGGGCAACAGTTTTAACAGTTGTAATTTCACTGGTTTAGCACAGCGACAAACCCCAAAGTGTGAGGAGGGAATCTATTAAGAAAGGCAATAGGTACAATAGTGCTCTCCAGAGAGGGTGCACCTGGACTCGGTAGGGACAAGGATGCCTCATGATAGCTGGGATTAGTCCTGAAGAAGAGTGCTGGCAAGAGGAAGAAGGGAGAGGAGATGGGAGGATTCGTTTCCAACGCAGAAGCGTGCTTTGTGATGTCTAAGAGAACGTATAAGAGCGGAGCTAGTAAACGAAAGGCAGCAAAAGATGCCGAGAAGGAACTTGAGAAAATTCCAAAGTTGTCAACGTATTTTGCGCTGCAATCCAACGTACAGGTACAGGCACATGAAACGGACAGCGCTAGCAGCGACGAATCGTATCCAGAAGTATCCAGAAGTGCTTCAAGTGAGGTCGAAGGTGAAGCCAGTTGTTCTACCAAACAAACTGTGACAGATATTCCAGCTGCTGCCGGGAAAGAAGTATCTGTATCTGAACCACTGACTGATGATCCAGGAGATTGGCCGTCTATAATATCGGACAGGCAAGTGTGTGACATTGTTGCACGTGGCCCACCGCAGCAGAATGAAAGTTACGAATTTCCATTTAACGAGGAAAGACGGAGGTTCACAAATACTCATTTCTATCGAACCATGGCAAATGGCGAGAAAATAAGACGTTCATGGTTAATGTACTCAGTTCAGAAAGATGCCATTTTTTGTTTTTGTTGTAAATTATTTGGCACTGGCAACATACCGCTACTTCGTGGAACATCTGCTTGGAAAGCACTGTCAAAAAGACTTCAGCAGCATGAAACAGGCAAAGGTCATCAAGACTGTATGGTGAAATGGTTTGACCTTCGGTCAGGCATAGTAAACCGTACATCTATTGACCAACTCGAATTGCAGGCTTTTCTGAAAGAAAGAGATTTCTGGAGAAATGTTGTCAAACGCATGGTTGATGTTGTTATTTTCTTGTCCGAAATAAACTTGGCATTTCGAGGAAGTAATGAAAAGCTCGTCGATCCTTCGAATGGCAACTTTTTGGGACTGTTTGAATTGCTTGCAAAGTATGATACTGTCCTCAGCAAACTTTTACAGAGGATTAAGAAGACAGAGACACATGTTCAGTACCCCAGTCCACAGACCAAAACGAGCTGATTCAACTTGTTGCCAGTAACATTCAAGAGGCCAACATAGCGCAGCTTAAAAAAGCAAAATATTATTCAGTTATTTTGGACTGTACTCCCGACGTGTCACATGAAGAACAGATGTCTGTGGTGTTACGCTTTGTTGAATGCAACGGTGAAGATGGTGTCAATATTCGTGAAGCGTTTGTTGGTTTTCTTAATGTTCATGATACAACTGGCGAGGGCTTATTGGAAGCGTTTCTTGAAAAGGCAAACAACTTAGGAATAGACATTGCTGACATGAGAGGCCAAGCTTATGATAACGGCGCAAATATGAGAGGAAAGAATAAAGGAGTTCAAGCCCGCATGCTAGAAATAAATGACCGTGCCTTGTATGTACCATGTGGAGCTCACACTTGGAATCTTGTGATCTCAGACGCGGCAAAGTCATCGAAATATGCCGTTGACTTTTTCGGTCTGATTAACAGAATATACGTTATCTTTTCTTCGTCACCTTCACGTTGGGATATACTTCAAGAACATATGCCAATATCTGTTAAAGGGTTATCGGACACTCGTTGGGAGTCGAGAATTGATGCTGTGAAGCCATTGCGTTATCACCTTGAAGAATTGTACAATGCTTTGTCATCTTTGCGAGAATATGCGCTCGAAAAGAAAGATGGCAATATAGCAACAGAAGCCGATGCGCTTTTAGACCATGTTACTACGTGGCCTTTTGTTCTGACTGTGTACACGTGGTACGATATACTATTTCACGTCAAGTAAACCAGCAAATTAATTCAGTCACCAGATGTGTCAATTGACGCACTGCAGGCAGAAGTCGGTGCTACAATGAAGTTTTTGGAAGACTATCGAAATACAGGATATAACTCTGTGGTCACAAATGCACGTGAAATAGCAGAGTATATGGGTATTGAGCAGGTGTTTCCAGAAACCAGGGTGCGATGTAAGAAGAGAATGTTTGATTACGAATGTGCTGATGATTTGAGTCGTCTTTCTGCCGAAGAAAAATTCAAATCGCAGTTCTTTCTTGTTCTCACTGATCAGGCCATATCTTCTGTTTCGTCGCGATTTGACCAACTCGTGGAGTGGTATAAGTTGTTTGGATTTCTGTACAACACTAACAGCCTGAAGCAGTGTCACAGAGAAAATGAACTGGAGAATCACAGCAAAAATTTTGAAAGAAAAATGGGAGACATTGATGCCAACGAACTCATAATGGAATTGAATCATTTTATTTATGTCATCGAGAAAGAGAGAGGACTTGTCACGGCAAACAATTTTTTAACGTACATATACAAGAACAGCCTTCAGGAGATATATCCGAATCTTTGCATTTGCATCAGAATTCTTCTGACCACACCAGTTACTGTCGCCGGTGCTGAAAGGAGCTTCAGCAGAATGAAACTGATCAAGAATATCCTGCGCTCAACCATGACAGATGACAGGCTTTCTGCGCTTGCAGTTATCTCAATCGAAAACAAGATTGCCAGATCTCTGGACTATGACGCATTGATTAACCAATTTGCGGAGAACAAGGCTTGAAAGAAGCGCTTTGCGTAAATACGAAATACATGTACACTGTAGGCCTATGTACACATAATATGAACCCTGTATATTGTATAAAATAAATACCGCATTCCAGTTTCTGCATTGTAAGGGGCCCCGGACATATGTTCGGAGGGGGCCACGTTCTTTGTTGCTACGGCCCTGGTGAAATTGGAGTGGTGACAGTGAAACACGGTGATAAGATGCATATAAATATGTAATTTGTTTTATAATGATAAAGATTTAAATAGTCAAAGTTAGTTTTAAGCAGTCACAGTGAGAGAGAAAGCAGCGGCCGTGAGGAATCCGAGTTGTGAAAACCAAAATGGTGGTGTTAGACTGTTCAGCCAATGGCGAGCAGGTAGACTGGGGTGAAAGAAACATCACTCCAAACACCCGAGGGAAGAGCCAGTCAGGTCTTCAAACAGGTCCAGCTCTAAAGGCATAATTGGATTAGGTTTTCAATTAGGTCCACATTCACAGGCTCGCCGATGGGGGGTAAAGGGGGCAATTTCCTAGGGGCCCGGACGATTTAAAAGGGCCCGGGGCCCCCCAAATATCAGGCGGATCGCGTCCGCGCAGGCGCAGCTTGTGCACGCGTTCACCAGATGCCGCATGTGATCCAGCTACGCGTCCGTGTGACGATGTCCCATCGGGCCAGCAGCAGCGTGGGGACTGGCTCCAGCCTGCCCTGCATGATGCGCAGCGGTAGCGGCTCCCGGCTGTGCACATGTCCACCCCACACACCACCCCCTGCCAAGCCACAGCGCCCTCTGGTGGGTGAAAGGGAGAAGTGCAGCACTTCTCAGGCAGACAATATATGTTGGCGTGAGGGTCAGCAAAATAGCTGAAGCCCACAATAGCACAATTTACATCACAACTGCTAAAAAAAAGAAAAAACCCTACACCGATGGTTAAAAATAGCCCATTTGGACAGTAATAGTTTGCCAAAGTGCTGCTGCACTCTGCTGGTGTGACTGGCGGTCAGGCAGAGTGTCATTATGGAGTACAAACGTAAGTCCGGAGCTCAGAAACGGAGAGCAAAACAAGAAAAAGAAGCCCTACTTGAAAAAAGTAGGAAGGGTAGTCATACTTTGTTTGATTGTGGGGTTTGGCCTAAAGAAGATCAGGCAGAACCGCTAGTCACTACAGCTAGTAGTGGGCCTAATAGTTCAGAGCAAGCCTGTGATGATTCTGTTAAAACGTGTGATTTAAATACAAAAACAGTCCAGACTAGTGTTCTTGCACAGGAGGAAACACTCAATACAAACAAGACTGAAAAAGCAGTCACTACTGAAAGTAATATTGCACTCCAAGAGAATGAAGGATGTGGATTGGATATTGGACTGTTATCAAATAGTGCACTATCTGCAACTCTGTGTTGAGTATGGACTGTTGTATTGTTCTCTGGTTCATTACACACTGTTTATTAAATTATGTGTGAGTATCAGACCCTACGATCAGTGATTTTAAGAACACTGTGGTAATCCAAGATGGAGTCTGAAAACTGTCATCTTGTGACCTTCTGTACACTGTCAGTCTGGTCTGGATAAAACTGGACTGAGTGGGTTTTTCCCGCCACTGGGTGATCCCCAAGATTCCATCACCTCAGATGGTTTCCTGCTTTTCTACAGATCGTATCATGTTTTCCCACCATAGATTCTATAAAAGAACTGGGATCACAGGCTGATGGGGCAGTCCATCATAACAACGGTGTGTATGGTTTCGGGTCTTCGTGGCACTTGTGCATCAGTGAAGAACACCATTCGTTCCCAGAGTGAAAAGAAAAGAAGACGACACATTACCATCTTACCTGTCCTGCACCTGGAGAACACCACCATCCAGAGGGTTCCTGGTCCGCTTCTTCTGTCCTGACATCCATCGAGGGACTCTCCAGTGTTCCTCCTCCAAGGGTTTCAATTACCTATGGAGTAGAAGTCCTGGACTTCACCGCCGGCACTGAAGTGCTGGGAATTGAGTGAGAAAGCAATTAGGGTTTCTAAGTTGGAGGTCATATTTCTTGAATGCCAGGGTGGGTTTAGTTTCATTCTTGGGCCTGAGCTTCACGCTAGCAGGGAAGAGCTGCTGTCATTGGGTTTGTTTATTATATAGCTATTAGTCATTTACATTTACTCCTTCCCTATCTGTGTAATTCTATCCCCTAATACAGTGGTCTCCAAAGAGGGGTGCACACACCCCAGGGGATGTGCAAGATGATCCACTGGGGGGCATGGCAGGAGGAGCACCACCGGAGCAAAAGGGTGGCGTGGCAGGAGGAGCGCTGCCAGAGGGGAAAAATGTGGGGCAGTCAGAGGAGCACCATCCTAAGATTGGCCAGAATGCCACCCCTTACAGTGTGCCATGTGCTTCCTATGCTGGTGCCTGGAGCCGGCCCTGCGAGGTATCCTGAGGGAAGAGTGGCAGTTCCACAATACGGAGAGTTGACAGTGGTGCCCTCACGCGTTCATTCGCTTTCAGCGTATTGCGACGTATTGCAGTTTACGTGTGCCTGGTTAAGTGGATTTATGGATTATATTATCTAGTTTAAACTAAACTAACCCTCACAAAATGGGGAAGTGGCTTAAAAAGATTCCTGAAAAGAAACCGCGGACTGAAGATAATACTAATAATGCGAGCACAAGCGAACAACAAGAAAATGGCAGAGCTGACAGTTCTCCTACTCCTAGTACGAGCTTTACATGTTCTCACTGATACCGCTGGTCCACAAGGTGCTCCTCAAGATCCACAGGGACTGGGACCAGGTCATGCTGATAGCTCCGGCATGGCTATGCCAGCACTGGTTTACATCGCTCCTGGAAATGTCCGTGGCGACCCCGTTCACCTTCCAACTTTTTGATGGAACTTTAGAGGCAGTGATTTATCATGTATTTCTGGCAGTGCCAAAAATGTGCTGCTATTGCTCACATCTTTCCAACCAAAATAAGGCACAATTTTAAGGTCAGATGTATGAACAGGCAGAGCTTAGAGGTGTGGGTGCAACACAGAAATATCTCAAAAAATATTTTTCTTCTGAATAAGCTCTTGATGGAAAAGAATGGCTCTTCAAGCAGTCATGCTGCTAGCAAAGTATTGATATCCAGTCAAGATTGCAAGTGATCAGAAGTTATCATCATCTGATTACTCAGTTGTCTATGTAAAATGAACTGGTGATGGAAGTTTTCACTGTCATAATTGGCATTGTTTATCAGAAAGGATGAGTGACAAAACCTGGAGAGGGTCCTTCTGTAACAAGGGCACATTAGATAGGAAAGAGAAATTAGTTTGTCTCTGTCCATGGCTGCACTAATTTTAGTGGATAGGACTTCTGTAACATTTCTGTCCTACGTTAATCAAGATGAGATGATTCTGTGCTGGCTTCATTTTGGTCACTTTGTGCTTTACCTAGGAATAAAATTAAGATCCTATTTTTCCCATTGCTTGGAAACCCAGCGTATTAAATTGGATAATGCCATTAATCTATTTACAGTATAAAGTTGATATAGAGTTGTAACTAACATTAAGACTGATGCCCACTATATATTTAAAACTAAAAAGTGATTTTGTAAAAATGACATGGGTTTCCAACTCTACTGTGTCTCAGTCAGGGTGGAGTGCCTTGTGAGGTGTGTCTACACTAGCTCAAGGTCACAGACTCACAGCTATCCTATTTTAAACAATCATTTAAGCAGTTATTTCTTTAAAAAAATACCCTTATAAGTTATAATGTCGTGTTGAAAACAACTTTCTGGGTCACAAAAAAGAAAACGGAAAGATGAAATAGAATTAGTTATACAAGCGCAGAAGGGTTCTATACTTAAGTTTGTATGCCATTGGAAGACCTGGGAGTCCGCTTAATCCTGACCTCTGTCCCTCCCTTGCCGCCCTGCTGCCTGCCTTTCTACCCTGGGGCGATCCATCTCTGTCATCAGCCCTCTCTCGTTGGGCTGCAAAGACCCCGCCCTCCATCACGTCATAGAATCATAGAATCATAGAATCTCAGGGTTGGAAGGGACCTCAGGAGGTCATCTAGTCCAACCCCCTGCTCAAAGCAGGACCAAACCCAACTAAATCAGTCCTCTCGTTCCGCCGGCAGGTGCAGCTTCAACTGCCGCTGACAGTGCGTGATGGAGACGCTCGAGGGGTCCTTCCTGGTTCCCTACCAGGGAGCCCACTACCGGGTGCATTATTCTACGGGAGAGGCCCGGTGCTACCTCTGCCGGGCGATGGGGCACATCCGGAGGGACTGGCCCTTGGCCCGGCACGGAGGAGCGTCCGGGACCCGAGCCCCGGCAAGGCGCCGGCCCTGTCATCACCGACGCCCCTAGCTGCCCCTCCTCCTTCTCGGTCCATCGCTACTCCCGCTCAGGCCCAAGGGGTACTCCCCCCAGCGTGCCCAGATGAGCGGGAGAGTCCCGCCTCTGCTGTCTGCGAGCTGGCGGGGCCTGTGGAGGCGGGTGCGGCAGAGATACCGCTGGGCATGGGAGAGGGCCCACCCCAGGGAGAATCCTCCCTCCTTCGTCCTGCCCTACCATTGCCTCCCTGAGTCCCTGAGCCATGGCCCTTGGCCCCCGACCCGACCTCTGTTAGCCAGCCCCCAGATGATGCCATGGAGGGCTGGTCCTTAGTACAGAGGAAGTGGGGCAAACGGAAGGCTTGGGCCCCGTTCCATCCTTCAGATTCGGAGACCCCCCGGAAGAGCAGGCGGGGGGCACCGATGCCTTCCGCTTTGCCCCCTGACAACTCCCATTCGTTGGTGCCAGCTGGGGACATCGTGGCAGCACTGGAAGGTAACATCGCCCCTCCTCCCTTCCTGTGGAAGCCCCCGATGGAGCCCCTCTCGCCCCCTTACCATCCGAAACTCTGCAAGCACCGAGGCGACCGTCGCTTTGGGTGCTGGCGGGGAGAGCCCTGGGGAGGTGATCTCCCCTCCATCTATGGAGATTGAGGCCCTGGGTCTGACCCCGGTCACGCAGGGGGAGGACGACCCTCTGCCAGCGGGCCTCCATCTGAGCGACCTCACCCTGGTTCCCCTTTCCCCGGGTTCCCTTCCTCTAACCGCTGCTTCTGCTCCCGCCTCTGAGGGTCCCCTGGAGTCTTTCGTCTGCCCGGCCGCAGGTGGCACCCCGCTGATGGCCGCCGAGCCTACTGAGGCGATGGCCGGTGCCACACTGCCGGGACCCGATTCCCATGGGGTGTCCCTTTTAGGTGTGGGGCAACCAATCTCCTTCCCGGGTGGGGACCCCACTGATGACCATCCAACTCCAGATGCCGTGGCTGCCACACCGGCCATCCGGAGGGACTGGCCCTTGGCTGAGCCCGGCATCATTGAGGGTCCCCTTCCCACTCCCCTCATTCCTGAGCCGGACTGAGAGGGGCCACCTTCCAGCGGCCCAACTACTGAGGCTCGGGATTCTGCCTCTGTCCCCGTTCCCCGATTCTGTTCCTGATCCCTGCTTGCCCCTACTCCTAACCCCTGCCCTATCCCTGATGCCAGCCCCATCCTTATCCCCTCCACCTCCCGTGATGCCACTGCCACCACTGGGGCCGGTTCCTTCCATATCCCAAAGGATACTCCCCAGGGAGCGGCCTTTGTACCGTATTTTTCCGTGTATAAGACAATACTTTTTCCTAAAATCATTAGACTAAAAATTGAGGGTCGTCTTATACACGGAAGTAAGCTGAGGAGAGAACCGCGCGGTTGGGAAACTGCCCATACCTTGTCTCTGCAAACAGGCTTCTTCCAATCACTAACCTCCAATCACGAGCAAAACTGCCGATAGCTTGTCTCTGCAAACAGGCTTCCTGATGTAAGCAGAGTCAGGATGAGATCTACCCTGACATCTGGTGGTACATTATGAGGAGTGGGCAAAGGAATTTTAGGAATGTGCATTTGCATTGGTAAGCCCACTCCACTTAGCATAACACACAGCAGCATGGGATGGTTATTTTCACACTGTGGAATCCCCAATTTCTTTGTTATTGGGGCAGGAAGGAAAAAAAGGGGCTGTTACCTTAATTATGTGAATGAGGAACTATGAGACTGCTTTATGGCAGAAATGACTCAACCTACATTAAATAGTACTTGCTAGACAAGGGACATGGGTTCCAAACCCCAGTGAAGGGAGAGAGGCTGGGGACTGGTGTGTGTACCTGATGGTATGGGCCCCTTTTGAGGGCCTGGAACACCAATTGCACTTCCTCCTCTCTCCACTGTTGAAGAGCAGAGCTAATTTTGAATCCTTTAGGAGTCCATCTGGAGGTTGCTGACCTGAATTCACGTTGGGCCATGTGGCAGTGGGGCTCTCCTACTACAAGTTGAAATCACTAAGAGCTGAAATCACTAAAAGAGCTAAGCTTACTAAGCTGAGATCACTGAGTGCTGTGTTAAGTAGTGGGAGAGCCTGAAGAGCTATCACCAAGCAGCTGGCAGAGCGGAGCAGTCTGCAGCACGTTGGAGCAGCCCATGGACCAGTGAGCAGTGTGGAGCGGTTTGTGGGGGACGGCTGACGTGGTTCACGGGTCTGCTGGAGGAGCGGCACAGCTGGTGGAGTGGAGCCAGTCGTGGTGAAGGCTGCAGCAGAACTCCACGGAGAAGCGGGGCAGTCGGCCCTGGCCCACGTAAGGTGTCCCTAGCACCCTGTGTGCGTGACCCCCCCCCCCATTTCCACCCAGGCTGGGGGGAGTAAAACTCTGCAGATAAACTTTTGAACTCTGGGGTGGCACTGACCGGAGACTGAGACTTTTGGGTTGTTGGACTTTGGGGTGATTGGACTTAAGACCCTAAGGACAGTGCCAAATGTACTTGGAGGTGGGTTTTGCTTATGGTTTGTGTATAGTCCTGTTTGTGGTGTCTCTCCAACGTGATGCCACATTGTTTCCCTCCTTTATTAAAAGGATTTTGCTACACTCAGACTTCGTGCTTGCGAGTGGGGAAGTATTGCCTCCTAGAGGCTCCCGGGGTGGTGGTAGGTAATTGTCCCAGGTCACTGGGTGGGGGCTCGAGCCGGTTTTGCATTGTGTTATTGAAACGGAACCCCTGGATACTGAACCCGGCCCTTGTTGCTGCCAACTCAGAGGGGCAGAAGGGTTACATTTTTGGGGGCTCGTCCGGGATCCCTGGGTCAGTACCCCTCGCAAGCACCTGTTGAGTGTTCCACTGTGTTGGGAAACAATTGTCTTTATATTTTGAGGGAATTACTGTTTGTATAATGGCTAATATGTCGGATTTGTTGGGCCCCAGTCCTGCAGCCCCTAGCTCAGGGGCGGCAGCCTCAGCCAATGATTGGGCACAAGCACTGGGGCATATATTGGAAAAGATTGTGTTGGCCTATGCTACGTCAAACTTTTGTCGTAAGTTAAGGTTATTTGCTGGGGAAGAGGAGTTTGAACCCTGGTTGGAGCATACCACTGAAATGCTGCGGGAGTGGGCCGTACCTGATGTAGAAAAGCGAAGATGTCTAATAGAGAGCCTTAGTGGCCCAGCATTAGATGTACTTTGCACCCTGAAGCTCATTGACCCTAAGGTCAGTGTGAAGGACTGCCTAGAGGTCCTTGATAATACCTTTGGGAGCGTAGAGAGCCCTGAAGACAGTTACTGTAAATTCCTTGATTCCCGACAGGAAAGGGGCGAGAAAATTTCAGCCTATATACAGAGGCTGGAGAGACTGCTTCAGAGAGCTGTTATGAGGGGAGCAGTGACTGCTGAGCAGATGGATCAGACCAGACTGGCTCAAGTTGTAAGAGGGACTCGGTATCAGAACCCGATCCTACTTCATCTCCGACTAAGAGAACGGCAGGATCATCCCCCAAGTTACTCCCAGCTGATAAAGGAGGTCAGGGAAGAGGAAGAAAGGCAGGCTGCCAGCGAGTGTTGGGAAGCCCAAACATTGGAACCAGCCAGCACAACGCCACTGCAAATGGCCAGTGTACTGATGGTGAGCACTACAGAGGA
The DNA here is from genome assembly GCF_020497125.1 of Mauremys mutica. NCBI lineage: Eukaryota > Metazoa > Chordata > Testudines > Geoemydidae > Mauremys > Mauremys mutica. Next base: position 292,776,917 of record NC_059073.1, on the reverse strand, counting down.
ACTTGCCCAACAAATGCAGGTCCTGACAGAACGGATAGCTGAGCTGCAAAGCACCGTTGACCGAGCTAAGATTTCCAGGAATAAGGAGCCTCAGACTGTGACAATGGAGAAGTCAGTATCTAGAGCTACTGTCCCACCCCGGCGAAGGGGGAAAGGGCAATTCTTTTGCTATCGGTGTGGTCAGGATGGGCACAGTGCTACTAACTGCCATAAGGAAGAGAACCCCTCCTTAGTGTATGAAAAGCTGAGGAGCAGTTGGGAGAGACCCAGTAGCGGCCAGAAGGTCTGGGGACAGAGACCACCTAGACCGACAGGATTTGAAGATTCCCCCCAAAGAGACCGTCCAGCTGGGATCCCTGCAGGACTGATAGGGCCATGAGCAGAGGTCATGGTGAGGATTGAAGGGGTGGAGTGTAAAGCCGTGCTTGACACTGGATCTCAAGTGACTATTATATTTCAGTCATTCTACCAACAGATGCTTAGGCACCTGCCTATACAGCCACTGACTGGCATTGGTCTGTGTGGCCTCAGCATGGATGAATACCCCTACCAAGGGTATGTAATAGTGCACCTGGAATTCCCAGAGGAGGTTGCTGGGGTAACGGAAGAGGTAGACACAGCTGCCTTAATATGCCCTGACCCTAAAGGGACCTCTGATGTGTCTGTGCTGATAGGGACCAACTCCAGTCTCTTCAAGGTGCTCGCGAATTACTGCAGACGACGGGCTGGGGACCAGTACCTGAGTACCCTGATGATCCATACGCTTTGTGCTGAAGCCTATAGGAAGATTGAGAGTGCTAAAAAGGAGACATCTGAGCTACCGATTGGGGCACTGAAGTACATGGGCACAACCCCCTTAGTAGTGCCCGCAAGGACAGAGCAAGAGGTGCTTGTCATGAGTACCAGGCTGAAAGGCAGTAAAGGGGCATTAGCAATGATAGAGCAGCCAGTTGAAGGAGAGCTCCCGGAAGGAGTGCTGGTCCCCAGTGGAGTCATAACCCTACCTGCTGAAGCCCAGGAAAAGGTGACTATACTGATTGCTAATGAAACATGTCGAGATGTTGTTGTGAAGCAAGGACAAAAGATAGCAGACCTCTTCGAGCCTGAATCAATTGTGAAACCCCAGTGCGAGACTCAAGTTCCGACAATAGACCCAGCAAAGTTTGACTTTGGAGATTCACCATTGTCGGAGGAGTGGAAAGATCGCCTGAGGAGGAAACTTTGTGAAAGACCCAAGGTGTTCTCACTGCATGAGTGGGATGTGGGATGTGCAAAAGGAGTAGAGCACAACATCAGACTACATGACTCCCGACCTTTCCGAGAGAGATCTAGGAGGCTTGCTCTCTCCGAGATGGAAGATGTGCGACAACATCTTCAAGAGCTGGCTGCAAATGGCATCATTACAGAGTCCCGCAGCTCATACGCCTCACCCATTGTGGTGGTCCGTAAAATGAATGGGAAAATCCGGATGTGTATTGACCGCACCCTGAACCGCCGTACAGTGGTTGATCAGTACACAATGCCTCGAGTCCAAGATGCTTTAGACTGTTTACTGGGAAGCCAGTGGTTCTTCTTCGAGTGATTGCTCCTATCCATTCCATGTAGGTGTGCACGCCGCGCGTGCACGGCTCTTCGGAACATTTTTAGCCTAGCAACTCCGGCGGGCCGGCTGGCGCCCTCTGGAGTGGCGCCGCCATGGCGGCGGATATATACCCCAGCCGGCCCGTCCGCTCCTCAGTTCCTTCTTTCCGCCCGTGACGGCTAGTAGGAACAGTGGAGTGATCTGCTTTCCTCCACAGCCTTAGCGTTCTCCGATCGTTAGTGTATATAGTTATCATAGTTGTTAAGTTTTGTTAATAGTTCTATAGTTAGTGTTTACGATAGTCATTAGGGAATTAGAGGGGTTAGCCCTCTTCTTCCGCCCCGGTGCGGGCTTATGCCCGGACCGGCGGGTTTCAAGCCCTGCGCGGCTTGCCAGCGGTCTATGCCGGTGAGTGACCCGCACGACTCCTGCCTCCGCTGTCTTGGAGAGTCGCACCGGTCGGACAAGTGCCCCATTTGCGTCGCTTTCAGGCCTCGCACGAGGAAGGAACGGGACTCACGGTTGAAACAACTCCTCATGGAGTCGGCCCTCCAACCTCCGGCACCAGCACCGGCGGCGCCAAAGACTGACTCAGCTAGCAGCGCGCCGACCGCACCCAGCCGCCCCGGTGCCGATGATGCATCTCGGCACCCGGCACCGAAGACCCGGCACCGCTCCATCTCCCCGGGAAAGAAGCGCAAAGTGCCGAAGACGGTCTCTGACAAGCACAAGAGACCGTTAGCCCAGCCGCCTCCGACTGTAACGGTGCAGGCTGAGGCTGTGCACAAAACGTGCACCGTGCTGTCGACTCCAAGGCCCGTCAAGTCCGGCACCGCCCAGCTCCCCGGTACCTACCGAGGAGGAGCTGAGGCTGCCGTCCACGCCCGAGGCGTTCGCGACGGCAAGACATTTGATTGACCTTACCGCTGATGCAAGCGCTCAGCTGCCGTTGCCACCGGTGCGGACTCTCAAATCTATTGGGAAGCCACTTATGATGCGCCCCCCGTCCCCGGGCGTCCGAGCTGATCGCAGCACCGCCGCCAGATCTCGATCCCGATCTCGCTCACGGCACCGCTCTCCACCGCACCGGGCACGACGATCCACGTCAAGACGACGCTCCCCGTCTCCTCGCCGGTCGCAGTCCCGGTACCGCTCCCAGTCGCGGTACCGGTCGCACTCCCGGCGACGTTCCAAGTCCCGGTCGCCGAGTCGCCGGCACCGTACCAGGTCCGGCTCCAGGCACCGCGAGAGGCGTCGAGAGTCACGTAGTCGCTCCAGGCGCCGCCGCACGCGGTCCAGATCCGCATCCCGGCACCGTCGGTCGAGCTCCCGGCACCGTCGGTCGCGCTCCCGACGCCGCAAGTTGAGCTCCCGGGGCCGCCGGTCGAGCTCCCGGGGCCGAAGGTCGAGCTCCCGGCACCGCCGGTCGAGCTCCCAGCACCGCGCCACGCGCAGGTCCCGTTCGCCGGCTAGACCACGTGACGACCGGCACCGTCCGTCGGCACCGCGGGGGCACTTTACTCCGGCACCGGACGTCCGCCCGGCCACCGCTTCGGCTCCCCCCTGGCCATCAAGAGAGCCCTCAGTCGCTTCCCCTGGGGGCAGCGCAATTGACTTCCGGGCGGGGTCCCTCCCACCAGAACATGGACCTCAGCAATGGGGATTTTGGGTGCCTTGGGCCGAACATGAACAGGGGCCTCCCCTTCCGCCGCGACAGCCAGGCTCGGTGCGGTCGGTACCGGTAGCCACTGTCAGCAGGCCACCTCCGTCCCCCACTCCACAGGCCGCCGCTCACGGCACGCACTTAGAGCATGAAACGCGGGCACCTATTCCCGCAGACACGGAGCAGGCACCGGAAGAAGTGCTACCGGGTCCTTCCTCATCCTCCTCCCCCGATGAGGCGGTGGCAGGGGCGTCACCGTCGGAACCTCCGCCGATCGACCTCAAGGCTCACCAGGACCTTCTCAGAAGGGTAGCTAAGGCCATCAACCTACCCGTGGAAGAAGTCCAGGAGGTCGATGACCCCATCACGGACGTGGTGGGAGCGGAGGCCCCCGTGAGGGTAGCGCTCCCCTTCATTCGGACAATACAAAAGAACAATGCCGCTATCTGGCAGTCGCCCTCCTTCGTCCCGCCTACAGCGCGCGGAGTTGAGAGGAAGTACTCGGTCCCCCCGAGGGGGTACGAATACCTTTACGTTCACCCGGCTCCGGACTCTCTAGTTGTCCAATCTGTCAATGACCGGGAGCGACACGGACAGCCCGCCGCTGCGCCAAAGTCGAAGGAGTACAAGCGCATGGACTTGTTAGGCCGAAAAATTTGCTCAGCGGGCGGCCTCCAACTCCGCATCGCCAACCAAATGGCCCTGCTCTCAAGATATACATTCAACATCTTGGGCTGCCTAGGGAAATTTGCAGAGCTCACCCCGCAGGATTCCCGCCGAGAATTCTCGGCACTGCTGGAGGAAGGAAAGCTGGCTTCCCGAACCTTGATTAAGGCAGCGGTAGACGCAGCGGACTCGGGGGCCAGGACCATAGCATCAGGGGTAACCATGCGACGCATTGCATGGCTTCAGTCCTCTACTCTGCCGCCGGAGGTCCAATACACGCTCCAGGACCTTCCTTTTGAGATGCAGGGTCTATTCTCAGAAAAAACTGATACCCGCATTCAGACCCTAAAGGACGGCAGAGTGGCGATCCGCACATTAGGAATGCACACGCCGGCCACCCAAAGGCGTTCCTTCCGGCATCAACCTTATCGGCCCTATCAACACAACAGACCTCGCCCGCCTAACAATCGGCGCTCAGCCCCCTTCCGCCGCAGACCATCGGGCGGGCGGCGTAACCAAGCCCAGGGATCGTCCAAGGCCCCTCAAGGCCCAAAGACGGCCTTTTGATGGGACGCCCGAGGGCCGCTCACCTCTCTCCAATCAGGATCCACCCCTTCTGTTTTCCGATCGCCTTTCCCGCTTCCTCCAGGCGTGGTCATCTGTAACATCAGACAGCTGGGTCCTCAGCACTGTCCAATACGGCTACCGCCTACAGTTCATTTCGCCCCCTCCCTCCCACCCACCTTCCCTGTCCCTCTTCAGGGACCCCTCTCACGAGCAAGTCCTCTTACAGGAGGTCCAATCTCTGTTGAGCGTGGGTGCCATCGAGGAGGTGCCTCCCAGCAGGCGAGGCAGGGGATTCTATTCCAGATACTTCCTCATCCCCAAGGCGAAAGGAGGCCTTCGTCCCATCTTAGACCTCCGGGAGCTCAACAGATACCTGTGCAAGCTCAAGTTTCGAATGGTAACCTTGGGGTCCATTATCCCTTCCTTGGATCCGGGAGACTGGTTTGCTGCCCTCGACATGAGGGATGCCTACTTTCATGTGGCAATCTACCCCCCCCACAGACGCTTCCTGCGCTTCATGGTCAACGGAGCTCATTACCAGTTCACAGTGCTCCCCTTCGGCCTCTCCACCGCGCCGAGGGTATTCACCAAGTGCATGGCGGTCGTCGCCGCAGCCCTCCGCCGTCGTCGCATCCACGTCTACCCATATCTCGACGACTGGCTGATTCGGGGCCGCTCCCAAGAGCTGGTGGCGAATCAGGTGACCGAGATTCTACATCTGTTCCGGTCTCTCGGCTTGCTTGTCAACACCGAGAAGTCCCTCTTAGTTCCAGCGCAAAGAGTGGAGTTCATAGGAGCGGTCCTCGACTCCAATCTGGCCAGAGCGTGCCTCCCTCGCACTCGGCACGAGACGTTGGCCTCCCTCATTCGGGCACTGCAGGCCTTTCCGACGACAATGGTGCGATCCTGCCTCCGCCTCCTGGGTCACATGGCAGCGTCCACATTTGTGACCGCACACGCCAGGCTGCGACTTCGCCCATTCCAAATGTGGCTGGCGTCGGTGTACCGCCCTCATCGCGATCCCCTAGACATGGTGGTAACGGTGGCAAAGCCCGCTCTCCAGACGCTCACCTGGTGGCTGGACCCGGAAACGGTCTGCGAGGGAGTTCCGTTCCGCCCGCCTCGCCCGTCAATCACCCTGACGACGGACGCCTCGGCGCTGGGCTGGGGGGCTCACGTAGGAGACCGACACACCCAGGGTCTCTGGTCGCCCCAGGAGCTCTCCCTCCATATCAACGTCCGGGAGCTGAGAGTGATCCGCTTAGCTTGTCTCGCCTTTCGGGCTCACCTGCAGAACCGCTGTGTAGCGGTCTACACGGACAACACCACAGCCATGTTTTATGTCAACAAGCAGGGCGGAGCGCGGTCCTCCCCACTTTGCAACGCGGCATTGCTCCTCTGGGATTTCTGCGTAGCCCACTCGATTCGCCTCGAAGCGTTTTTTCTGCCAGGAGCGCAGAACACGTTGGCCGACCGCCTCAGCAGGTCCTTCGCCTCTCACGAGTGGTCCCTTCGCCCAGATGTGGCTTATTCCATCTTCCAGAGGTGGGGCTTTCCCCAGATAGACCTCTTTGCTTCCCGGTCCAACCGCAAATGCCACAGGTTCTGCTCCTTCCAAGGTCAAGCTCCAGGCTCCCTCTCAGATGCGTTTCTCCTGTCATGGACAGAGCCTCTTCTCTACGCGTTTCCTCCGTTTCCGCTCGTCCACCGAGTGTTACTCAAGATCCGGAGAGACAGCGCCCGCATCATACTCGTCGCTCCGGCCTGGCCGAGGCAGCACTGGTATACCCTGCTGCTCGAGCTGTCGGTTCGGGAACCCATTCCCCTTCCGCTGTGGCCGGACCTCATAACCCAGGACCTCGGCAGGCTTCGTCACCCGAACCTGCAATCGCTGCATCTTACAGCTTGGTTCCTGAGTGGTTAACCGATGCAGAGAGGGATTGCTCCGCAGCGGTGCAGCAAGTTCTGCTTGAAAGCAGGAAACCTTCAACGCGAACTACTTACCTCGCCAAGTGGAAGCGCTTTGCCCTCTGGTGCGACCAGAGAGGTATCAACCCTTTCTCGGCCCCCATCCAGACTGTCCTCGACTACCTTTGGTACCTCAAAGGTCAAGGTCTTGCAATCTCGTCCCTCAGGGTGCACCTGGCAGCGCTGTCAGCATTTCGACCAGCTATAGGAGGTCGCTCGATCTTCTCCAACCCGATGGTATCACGATTCCTTAAAGGGTTAGACCGTCTCTACCCGCAGGTGCGTCCTCCTGCTCCGACATGGGATCTTAACCTGGTCCTCGCCCAGCTCATGGGCCCACCCTTCGAACCCCTCGCTACGTGCTCTCTCCTCCATCTTACCTGTAAGACGGCCTTCCTCGTGGCGATCACATCCGCCAGACGGGTCTCAGAGCTCCGCGCCCTGACGGCGGGTCCCCCATATACCGTCTTTCACGGGGACAAGGTGCAGCTCCGACCACACCCGGCCTTCCTCCCCAAGGTGGTGTCGGCCTTCCATCTCAACCAGGAGATCTTCCTCCCGGTCTTCTTCCCGAAGCCGCATGCCTCGCCTCGGGAACAGCAGCTGCATACCCTCGACGTCCGCCGAGCACTCGCGTTCTACATCGACCGCACGAAGCCTTTTCGGCGTTCGTCCCAGCTGTTTGTGGCAATAGCTGACCGCATGAAAGGCGAGCCAGTTTCCTCGCAGCGGATTTCTTCCTGGGTGACGTCCTGCATCAGAACGTGTTACGAGCTTGCTCGCGTTCCCCCGTGCCGACTCACCGCACGCTCGACGAGGGCACACGCCTCATCGGCCGCTTTCCTGGCCCATGTCCCCATCCAGGACATCTGTAGAGCGGCCACCTGGTCTTCAGTCCATACCTTCGCTTCCCACTACGCGTTGGTGCACCAGTCTCGAGACGACGCAGCCTTCGGCTCTGCGGTATTACACTCCGCCACGTCTCATTCCGACCCCACCGCCTAGGTAAGGCTTGGGAATCACCTACATGGAATGGATAGGAGCAATCACTCGAAGAAGAAAAGACGGTTACTCACCTGTAGTAACTGGTGTTCTTCGAGATGTGTTGCTCCTATCCATTCCAATCCCGCCCTCCTTCCCCACTGTCGGAATAGCCGGCAAGAAGGAACTGAGGAGCGGACGGGCCGGCTGGGGTATATATCCGCCGCCATGGCGGCGCCACTCCAGGGGGCGCCAGCCGGCCCGCCGGAGTTGCTAGGCTAAAAATGTTCCGAAGAGCCGTGCACGCGCGGCACGCACACCTACATGGAATGGATAGGAGCAACACATCTCGAAGAACACCAGTTACTACAGGTGAGTAACCGTCTTTTCTCTGTGTTGGATCTTCGGAGTGGATACTACCAGATCCCTCTGGGTGAAGAAGATAAGGAGAAGACAGCCTTCATCTGCCCATTAGGGTTTTATCAGTTCGAACGCATGCCCCAAGGGATTTCTGGAGCACCTGCCACATTTCAACGTCTTATGGAGAAAGTTGTGGGAGACATGAATTTACTGCAAGTGTTAGTTTATTTGGATGACCTGATTGTGTTTGGAAGAACTTTGGAAGAGCATGAAGAAAGACTTCTTAAAGTGCTTGATAGGTTGGAGGATTATGGTTTGAAGCTTTCAATTGACAAATGCCAGTTCTGCAGGACCTCGGTGAAGTATGTGGGCCACATCGTGTCCCAAGAGGGTGTGAGTACTGATCCTGATAAAATAGAAGCACTCACTACATGGCCACGTCCAAGCAACTACAGAGAACTCAAGACTTTCCTTGGGTTTAGTGGCTACTACTGCAGATTTGTAAAAAACTATGCTACAATTGTAAAACCCCTCAATGATCTTACCAGGGGATATCAGTCCAGCAAGAACAAATCTAAGACCAGGAATAAAAGGCCTTCCGTGCAGAGGCACTATGGCCCCCTTCGAACCCTTTGGGCCACGGTGGAATGAGAGATGTGAAAAGGCTTTTCGAGAAATCATTACTTGCCTAACTCATGCCCCTGTCCTAGTCTTTGCTGACCCAAGCAAGCCATTTATCCTGCATACAGATGCCAGTTTGGAGGGTCTGGGAGCAGTACTGTACCAGGAGGTGGAAGGCACGCGTAAACCTGTAGCCTTTGCCAGCCGAGGACTGTCTGATAGTGAAACACGCTATCCCACCCACAAGCTGGAGTTCTTGGCCTTGAAATGGGCCATCACTGAGAAATTTCGAGACTACTTGTATGGTGCTCAGTTCCAGGTGTGGACAGACAACAACCCACTGACTTATGTGTTAACAAGTGCTAAACTGGATGCTACAGGGCAAAGATGGGTGGCCGCTTTGGCTAGCTATGACTTCAGCATTCAATACCGATCAGGGAGAAGCAATGTAGATGCAGATGCATTGTCCAGGCGTCCACAAGCACCAGGAGTTGCTGTGATACCCACGGATGGAGTGAGAGCTATTTGCAGTGTGAGTCGCCGAGAGCCAGAGGCCCATGAGAGCCTTCATGGATGCGTTGCTGAAGCTTTGGGACTGCCCCCTGAATGCGTGCCTTCTGCTTCAGTGAAGTATATTGCTTTGGACCAATCTCCCTTGCCCGTGCTCAATGCAGCTGACTGGCAGGAAGCCCAGCTGCAAGATATTGACATTCGTGATACGCTACTTGCCAAAAGGGAGGGGCGAGGCCCAGTTGCGGTTGTCCCACCTACCCCAGAGGGCAAACTACTATTGAGAGAATGGACCAAGCTAAAACTGATTCAGGGAGTGCTACACCGTGTGACCACAGACCCTCTACAAAGGCAACGGAACCAACTAGTGCTGCCAAAAGAGTACAGAGGCCTGGCCATGAGGGCCCTGCATGATGACTTTGGACATTTAGGGATGGAGAGGACCCTGGAACTTATCCGAAATAGGTTCTATTGGCCCCAGATGGCTGAAGATGTTCGCAGGAAATGTGAGACCTGCGCTCGATGTGTTCAAAGGAAAACTCTGCCCACGAGGGCTGCATATCTGAAGAACATTACCAGCAACAAACCTCTGGAGCTGGTTTGCATTGATTTCTTGTCTTTAGAAGTGGACAAGAGGAATATTGGGAACATTCTGGTCGTGACCGACCATTATACGCGATATGCGCAGGCATATCCCACACGTGATCAGAGGGCCACCACTGTCACTCGGGTACTTTGGGAAAAATATTTCTCAGTTTATGGATTCCCAGCCCGGATACACTCGGATCAGGGACAAGACTTTGAGAGTCACCTTCTGAAGGAGGTGCTGAGGATAGCAGGAATTAAAAAGTCGAGGACAACGCCTTATCACCCGCAGGGTGACCCTCAGCCAGAGAGGTTCAACCGAACCCTGTTAGATATGTTAGGGACTTTGCGGCCAGAGCAGAAGGCAACCTGGAGCCAACATGTTGCATTTCTGGTGCACGCCTACAACGCCACCAAGAATGCTGCTACGGGAGTCACCCCATATCTCTTGATGTTTGGGCGAGAACCAAGATTACCCATAGACCTGTGCTTTGGTGTATCAGAGGATGGCGATAGCTATGAAACCCATCAGCAATATGTATCCCGACTACGAGAAAAGCTGCGGGATGCTTACCACTTAGCTACATCTGCATCTCAGAAGAATGCAGATCGTAACAAACATCGATATGATGCTAGAGTACGTCTGCAAGAGCTCCAGCCAGGGGACAGAGTCCTGCTGCGAAATTTGGGTATTGCTGGCAAACACAAGATAGCTGACAGATGGAAGGCAATACCTTACTTGGTGATGGAAAAACAAGGAGACCTGCCGGTCTACAAGATCAAACCTGAAGAGGGTCCAGGGCAGACAAAGACCGTGCATAGAAACCTTTTGCTCCCGGTGGGGGAATTGGTGGGCAGCCCTTATGAGATGGGCCACAACAGGGCAATTGGGCAGAACGAAGGTGCTGTACCAAAGCCACCTCCCAACGTGGACAGCCAGCCTCCTGCAGCTAACCTACCCCTACTCAGCACATCTGAGAGTGAGTCTGAGGAGGAAGACACAACCATGGTGTATCCTAGGATGAAGACAAGATTGCAGTCTCGATCAGCTGAATCAAAAGAGACTACCTCCTCTTCCGCCCTAAACCCTATGGCAGAAGTATTTAGGCCCATTCCTGACACTCCTGAGCCACTGGTGGAACCCCCGTGTAATGACTTACACAGATTATTGGACAGTGGCGACATACAGATGGAAGATGTCCCAAGCACCTTCGATCCTCCACGGTTAGAACTAGAAATGCAGGGGCCTATGCCAGTATCCGAGGGGAACTCACAGGAAACCTCCCCATCCGTCACTCAAGAGGATGTCCCCCCTACCACAGCAACAGAGTTTCTCCATAGGCGAGACAGAGTAATAAGACCAGTGAAACGGCTAACTTACGATGCACCTGGGGTGATTAGTGAGGAGCCAATACATTTAGCACACAGGTTTGTGAAAGCTAAAGTGGGCTATCTGAGGCCCTTTGGAGGGGACCAGTAAGTTGGTACAGTAGGGAATGTGATTTGTCGGGACGACAAATTCTCGGCTGGGGGGAGGATGTAAGCAGAGTCAGGATGAGATCTACCCTGACATCTGGTGGTACATTATGAGGAGTGGGCAAAGGAATTTTAGGAATGTGCATTTGCATTGGTAAGCCCACTCCACTTAGCATAACACACAGCAGCATGGGATGGTTATTTTCACACTGTGGAATCCCCAATTTCTTTGTTATTGGGGCAGGAAGGAAAAAAAGGGGCTGTTACCTTAATTATGTGAATGAGGAACTATGAGACTGCTTTATGACAGAACTGACTCAACCTACATTAAATAGTACTTGCTAGACAAGGGACATGGGTTCCAAACCCCAGTGAAGGGAGAGAGGCTGGGGACTGGTGTGTGTACCTGATGGTATGGGCCCCTTTTGAGGGCCTGGAACACCAATTGCACTTCCTCCTCTCTCCACTGTTGAAGAGCAGAGCTAATTTTGAATCCTTTAGGAGTCCATCTGGAGGTTGCTGACCTGAATTCACGTTGGGCCATGTGGCAGTGGGGCTCTCCTACTACAAGTTGAAATCACTAAGAGCTGAAATCACTAAAAGAGCTAAGCTTACTAAGCTGAGATCACTGAGTGCTGTGTTAAGTAGTGGGAGAGCCTGAAGAGCTATCACCAAGCAGCTGGCAGAGCGGAGCAGTCTGCAGCACGTTGGAGCAGCCCATGGACCAGTGAGCAGTGTGGAGCGGTTTGTGGGGACGGCTGACGTGGTTCACGGGTCTGCTGGAGGAGCGGCACAGCTGGTGGAGTGGAGCCAGTCGTGGTGAAGGCTGCAGCAGAACTCCACGGAGAAGCGGGGCAGTCGGCCCTGGCCCACGTAAGGTGTCCCTAGCACCCTGTGTGCGCGACCCCCCCATTTCCACCCAGGCTGGGGGGGAGTAAAACTCTGCAGATAAACTTTTGAACTCTAGGGTGGCACTGACCGGAGACTGAGACTTTTGGGTTGTTGGACTTTGGGGTGATTGGACTTAAGACCCTAAGGACAGTGCCAAATGTACTTGGAGGTGGGTTTTGCTTATGGTTTGTGTATAGTCCTGTTTGTGGTGTCTCTCCAACGTGATGCCACATTGTTTCCCTCCTTTATTAAAAGGATTTTGCTACACTCAGACTTCGTGCTTGCGAGTGGGGAAGTATTGCCTCCTAGAGGCGCCCACGGGGGTGGTAGGTAATTGTCCCAGGTCACTGGGTGGGGGCTCGAGCCGGTTTTGCATTGTGTTATTGAAACGGAACCCCTGGATACTGAACCCGGCCCTTGTTGCTGCCAACTCAGAGGGGCAGAAGGGTTACACTCCAATCACGAGCCTTATGTAACTGACGTCAGCTGATGCTGAACAAACCAATTGGAACACATCCCGTTGGAGGTGGAGAGCGTGTAGGCAGTGCGCAGATGCGACAGGGACCGGTAATGTCGGAGCGTTCTGAGCCCATAAAGATGTCGGAAAATAAAAAAAATAAATAAGCGAATGTCTTACTCTGCAAAATTCAAACTGAATGTAATCAGTTATGCAAAAGAGCATGGAAATAGAGCTGCAGCGAGACAGTTTGGACCTCCTCCCACTGAGTGTATGATCAGACAGTGGAGAAAACAGGAAGAACAACTCCTTAAGATGCCAAAAAAGAAGAAGGCCTTAAGAGGAAAACCAGCAAAATGGCCAAACTTGGAGCAGAGGCTTAAGACTTGGATTATGGAGCAGCGCCAGAGTGGCTTATGTGTGTCAACCAAGCTTATTCAATATCAGGCAAGAATGTTTGCAAGCGAAATGAAGATTGTTGATTTTACAGGAAAGGCAAAATGGTGCTTCAATTTCATGAGGAGAGAAGGGTTGGCCATGAGAGCACGAACAAAGTTAGCACAGAAAATGCCACCAATTTATGAGGATAAAATCTAACAGTTTCACTCCTATGTCATACAACTTCGGAAAAAATATGATTTTGAACCAAGTCAGATTACAAACATGGATGAGGTGCCTCTCAATTTTGATGTGCCTTCCAACAGAACTGTTGATGTGAAAGGAATCAAAACAGTGGCAATCAAAACAAGTGGCCATGAAAAGACATACTATACTGCTGTGCTTTCATGCTGTGCAGATGGTACTAAACTGCCTCCTATGCTTATTTTTAAGAGGAAAACATATCCTAAAGAGACCGTACCACCTGGCATTATTGTGCAAGTTCAGGAGAAGGGATGGATGAATGAAGACATTATGGCCATTTGGTTTGCAAAGGTTTGGTCCAGAAGACCTGGAGGGCTCTTAAAGAAGCCAGCTCTACTTATCTTTGATCAGTTCCGAGCACATTTAACAGAAAAGACAAAAAGGGTTGCATCGGATTTGCGAACACAGCTAGCAGTTATTCCTGGTGGATTTACAGGTCAGCTACAGCCACTAGATGTTTCAATCAACAAGCCATTTAAAGCCCTGATGAGAGAAGAATGGAGTAGATGGATTCAAAAAGCAGGTGGTAACTTGAAACCGACAGGAAGAGTGAAAAAAACAACCATTACTGAGGTTAGCAATTGGGTTCTAAACTCATGGTATGGCGTCAAACAAAAGGTGATTGTGAAGTCCTTCAAGAAATGTGGAATCAGCAATGCCATGGACGGAACTGAGGATGATTTCATATATATAGACAGTGACTCAGTAGACAGCAGTGATGGAACAGAAGTTGAAGAAACTGATATGTTCGAAACTAATAGTGATGAAGAAGAAGCAGTGATGCAATAGAGGCTGAATAAAGTGATTTGCTCAAAGCTAAGTGTGATGCATAATATCATAGTACTGGTATGTAAATGTTGCCTAATTACTAAATAAAAATGTGTTCTGTTTTATGTTTAAAATATTGATTTCTGAATTTTGGGTTAGAAAAGTGGGGGTCATCTTATACATGGGGGCGTCTTATACACGGAAAAATACGGTATTTCCCTGTCCCGACCCACCAGGGGCTGCTATTTTCCCTCTGCCGCCCCCAGTTGAACCAGGGAGTGGGGCAGGCCACATGGCGTTAGCCCATTGGACGCCACGTCGGGGGTCTGCCCCCTGCCTGCCCGCCTCGGTGAGCCACGGGGCTGTGACAGGGGCCCCACTGGGGGAAAGTCATAGATCGGTAACCCCGCCCCCCCATACGCTGAGGGAGGAGTTGCGGGAGTTCCTTGAGGACGTCCGTGGCTCCCGTAACAAGGTACAGCTTGCACTCCAGCGCTGGGGGGATTTCTATCAGATCCTCCGGGCCGCGAGGGCCCTCATGGGGGAGGGTAAGAGGACCGGGAAGCAGGCCGCCGCGGCCTACCAGCGGGTCCGCCTCTTCCGTGACTCTTTACTCACTTTAGCCATCTCACAGTTTGTACGGCTTGAGTGGCGACCCTGTTCTCCCCTGACCTACGGCCCGAGATGCTGGTGGTCGCCGAGGCTGTGCCGGGCCGCCTGCTGCACCTCCAGGTGCACATGGAGGGGCTTGTGGTCAATCTCGTCAACGTCTATGCCCCGACATCGGGCCTGGAGAGGTTGCGTTTTTATCAGCAGGCGTCCGCCTTCCTCGGCTCCTTGGAACCTCGAGAGACTAGTCCTGGGAGGGGACTTTAACGCCACCCTCAAGGAACGAGACTGCTCGGGGATTGAGCAGTGCCCGGCCACCGCGGACGTCCTCCGGGAGATCGTCGAACGTCACTCCCTGGCGGATGTCTGGCGTGACCACCACCTGGACAACGTCTCGACGTTCACCTTTGTCCGGGTGGAGGCCCATCGGTCGCGCCACTCCCGGCTGGACTGCATCTACTTGTCACGTCTCCACCTTTCACGGGCCCACTCCTCCAGCGTTCGGCCGGCTGGCCCCTTTTTCAGATCACCACCTTACCACCGTGACGGCCTCTCTCTGCACGGAGAGGCCGGGGCTGGTCTATTGGCATTTTAACAACAGCTTGCTGGAGGATGTGGGCTTCGTGGCGTCCTTCCGGGAGTTCTGGCTGGCCTGGCGAGGGCAGCGGTGTGCCTTTCCCTCGGCGTGGTGGTGGGATGTGGGAAAGATGCGTGCCCGACTCTTCTGCCACAACTACATCTGGGGCGCCAGCCGACGGAGGGATGCAGCGATAGAGCAGTTGGAACGGGAGGTCTTAGAGCTGGCGAGGGGTCTGGCTGCCAGCCCCGAGGATCCATCCCTCTGCGGAGCGTGCCGGGAGAAGCGGGAGGAGCTCCGGGCCCTCGAAGATCATCGACCCCGGGGCGCCTTTGTTCGATCCCGCATTCGCCTCCTTCGGGAGATGGATCATGGCTCCCGCTTCTTCTACGCCCTGGAGAAAAGGAGGGGGGCCAAGAAGCACATCACCTGCCTTCTGGCAGAGGACGGCACCCCCCTCACGGATCTGGCGGAGATGTGCAGGAGGGCCAGGGCCTTCTATGTGGGCCTTTTCGCCCTGGATCCGACCGATCCTAACGCTTGCAGAGCGATCTGGGATGGGCTCCCGACGGTCAGCGCGGGGGACCGGGACTGGCTAGAGTTGCCTCTCTCTCTGGCCGAGTTCTCAGAAGCCCTCCGCCGCACACCCACCAATAAATCTCCAGGCATGGACGGGCTGACCGTGGAGTTCTACCGTGTGTTCTTAGACGTCCTCGGCCCAGACCTAATCACCGTCTGGGCTGAGTCCTTGCAGAGCAGGGTCCTCCCTCTCTCGTGCAGGCGAGCCGTGCTCGCTTTATTGCCGAAGAGGGGGGACCTCCGCGATTTACGGAATTGGCGTCCCATCTCGCTCCTCAGCACGGACTACAAAATCGTTGCGAAGGCCATCTCGATGCGGCTAGGGTCCGTGCTGGCGGACGTGGTCCACCCAGATCAGACCTACACCGTCCCGGGCCGTACCATCTTTGATAACCTGGGATCTCTTGGAGCTTGGGTGTAGGGATGATCTGTTGTTCGCCCTCCTGTCCCTGGATCAGAAGAAGGCGTTCAACAGGGTGGACCACGGGTATCTCCTGGGCACTCTGTGAGCATTAGGCTTCGGACCCCAGTTTGTGGGTTTTCTCCAGGTGCTGTAAACTTCTGCAGAGTGTCTGGTCAGGCTCAACTGGACCCTGATCGAGCCGCTCAGCTTCGGGCGGGGAGTATGGCAGGGGTGCCCCCTCTCGGGCCAGCTGTACGCTCTGGCGATCGAGCCCTTCCTCTGTCTCCTCCGCAGGAGGTTGACAGGGTTGGTGCTTCGGGAGCCGGAGCTGCGGCTGGGTCCAGTCGGTGTATGCCGACAATGTGCTCCTCGTGGTCCAGGACCCAGGCAACTTGGCACGGATGGAGGCTTGCCAGACCGTGTACTTGGCGGCCTCCTCCACCCACGTCAACTGGGTCAAGAGCTCTGGCCTGGTGGTCGGGGATGGGTGGCAGGCGAGCTCCCTCCCACCCGAGCTTCAGGCCATCCGGTGGAGCGCGGGTCCGCTGCTCTATCTCGGCGTTTACCTTTCTGCCACGCATCTGTCTCCGCCGGAGAACTGGCAAGGTTTGCAGGGCAGGGTGACAGAGCGGCTCCAGAAATGGACAGGACTCCTCCGGTGCCTTTCCCTCCGAGGGAGGGCACTGGTACTCAATCAACTAGTCCTGTCCATGCTCTGGTACCGGCTCAACACCCTGGTCCTGGCCCCAGGTTTCCTGGCCAACCTCCAGAAGGTGGTTCTGGAGTTCTTTTGGCCAGGAACGCACTGGGTCTCTGCAGGGGCCCTCCACCTGCCCCTGGAAGGGGGGGGGCAGGGCCTGAAGTGCCTGCGCACTCAGGTCCCTGCAGAGGCTTCTTTATGGTGCGGGTAGTCCGGCGTGGAGAGCACTGGCGCACGCCTTCCTCCACCGCTTCCGAGGGCTCCGATATGACCGGCAGCTCCTTTATCTCGATCCAAGGGGTCTTCCGCGAGACCTCTCTGGGCTGCCGGTCTTCTACCAGGACCTCCTCCGGACCTGGAAACTGTTCTCTGCGACCAGGTCCATGGCGGCCACCGAAGGGGCAGATCTCCTCGTGGAGCCCCTGCTACACAACCCCCAGCTCTGTGTGCAGGTGGCGGAGTCCCCTGCAGTGTGCCAGAGGCTCGTCTTGGCAGAAGTCACCAGGCTTGGAGACCTCCTGGATTATGACTGGGGAGACTGGCTGGATCCCCTGACGCTCGCTCAGCATATGGGGCTCTCCAGGACTCGTACTCCCCGGCGCGTACTTCAGGAGGTGAAGGCCGCTTTACCGCCCGCTGCTCGGGCCTACCTTGACCGGGTCCTGCGAGAGGGCTCGCCCCGCCCATCCTCCACCCCAGGCCCTGCGGACCTTTTCATCAGGCCCCTGCCCCATGGACCCAATCAGCCCCCCCGCCCCTTCACTGTGAGCTGGCTGCGCGATCTGCAGCCGGTTCTGTTCCCGACCGCGCCAAGGGAACACCTGTACACGCTCGTGCTCCACACGCTTCACTACCTCACCCTCGCGTCCCGCCCCAATACGAAATGGCGAGACCTCCTGCCACCTCTGGAGGGTGAGGCGCCCCGGTGGGCCAGCCTCTACTCCGCCCTGATTCCAAAGCCCGCCGGGGATGTCAGTTGGCGGCTCCTTCGCGGGGCCGTGAGCACGGGCGTGTACTTGGCGCGGTTCACCCGTCCCCAACACCCGCCCCCAGGGCCGGCTTTAGGCCGATTTGCCCGATTCCCCCGAATTGGGCCCCGTGCCGATCGGGCAGCATCTCTCCCGGAAGCAGCAGCTGCTGCTGCTAGGCAACGAGAGACGCTGGCCGGCAGAGGGCTGAGGCAGAGGCAGCCGCGGCTGTTGCAGGTCAGGAGCGGGGACGGGGGGGAGAAGGCACATGTGCTTTGCAGCCTTCCTTCCCCTCCCCTCCCCTCAGCACTGACCAGGAGGAGACGCCGAGGGAGCGTCTGGTCCGGTGGGGGACAGGAATCTCTGCCGTGCACCTCACTCACCTGAGCAGCTGCTGGGGCTTCCAGCGGTGAGTGTCTGACCCTGTGATTCCCCGGAGGTTTGGAATATCGGGTTGGTGTTGTGGTTTTCGGTGGTGTTGCTGTTTGAGGGTGAGTTGGTGCCTGCCTGTGTCTGTTTCAAAACTAAAGTCGGGATTATGTAACCCAGGAAAAAAGCCCCGAGCCGGTACTTAGTGCTGTGAACTCCAGGTGAGAGAGAGAGGGAGGTTTGGAGGAGGAAATCAAATACATCAAGAGGGGAGAATGCAAAAGGTCTGCAACACGGCAGGCTGAGACTTTGATCTCCTTCCCCCCCATGGCAGGCACGGAGTGATCTGATTCCCCTCTCCAAATTATTTTGCAAAGGAAGGGGACTGGGGCTCCTATCCAAACCAGTTCCCTTCCCATCAACTCTGCTTTCCCTGCTGCAAGACCACTATAGGGGCTGAATATTTCCATTAAACTATGGCTCCTTCATTTGCCCTGCAACAATAAAATAGACCCCAAAGATGAGTGGATATTAAGGTTTTTTGGGGGGGCATGATAATATTTCAGATCAATCAAATGCCCAGCTCAGCTTTCTAGCCATCCAGCAGCTCTCGGGCAGGGAAAGAAGGTGCTCTTGTTGCAGAGTGGTCACAAAACAGGGGTGATTTTAGGGGGTGGGGTCCAGTTGAAATCCGGCCTGATGCAGCCACACAGAATCACTGGCAACACTGGGAGAGGCCAGGAGTGGAAGCAGGTGGCCTGGGGGTGGGGGGACATTTGCCCTCAGTCCTGGGCTCTGGGATGGACTAGGCTGGGTGGTGGGTTCAGTCTAGTGTTCCAGCCTGTTGCTCTCACTGGGGTTTGTGGTTTTCATCTGGCTCCATCGAAAAGATCAAACAAGCCCAGTAGAAAAGGGGGGTGAGAGAGGCGGGAAGGAGTTTGTAAGGGGTTTAAGTGACCCATCAGCGAAAGAGTAAAACCAGAGTTTGACTGGGTTTCCCCCCAGCCACCACTCCTGCAAACACTGGGCAAGGGGCAGCTCCATCCCCCACTGAGGCTATGGTGAGGGGCAGCAGGGGAGGAAGGAAGCCACATGGCAGTCCCTTCCCCCAGCACCCTCCTCCAGCCCCCAAACTCTGTCCCAAAGCCTGCACCCACCCCTCCGCACTCCCTCCCAGAGCCTGCACCCCTCCACCCTTCCTGCGCCCCACCCTGTGCCCCAGCCCGGAGCCTGCACCCAGCACCCAAACTCCATCCCACTCAGCCCTGGGCAAAGCTCTCCTTGGTCTGGCTCCCAGCCCCTCTCCAAGGGTGGCAGCTGTCTGGAGGTGCTGCCTTCCACGCCTTCCTCAGTCACACCTCATTCATTCAACAGGGCAACTGATTACAAAGTGGGGGGAAGATTTTAATCCACTTCTAGTAAGAAGCCATTTTTCATTTACCTTAATTACACTACCTTAGGGGCCCGGTATAACATATTACCAAGGTTCAATATAAAGTCATGTAAAAGTTATACAAAAATGCATAATGCAGAGATTTATCTACAACTGCATTGACTGACTGCTGTGTGCAGTAATATAGTGACCCCTGGGGCTTTGAATGAGGCTATATACTCGGGGGGTGTGCAGCGGCGAGGCGGGGGCGAGCGGCGGGTGGGCAAAGAGGCGAGCAGTGAGCCAGCAGGGGTTCTAGGGGCAGGCATGGGGGTTTCTGGCAGGGGAGGGAGAAGGTGAAAGGAGGCGAGTGGTGGGTGGGGGACTGACTAGGAGGGATGCAGCAAGTCAGCAGGGGACTAGGGGGTGAAGAGGGGTGTGATGGTGGGGCTGAGCAGGGAGGGGGAGGGTCCTACACAGAATGTGTTCCATTCTATGCATCCGAAGAAGTGAGCTGTAGCCCACAAAAGCTTATGCTGAAATAAATTTGTTAGTCTCTAAGGTGCCACAATTACTCCTGTTCTTTTTGCCTATGTGCCATTTCTCCCCCACCCCAAACCTTCCTCTTTGGCCCACAGCTGCTTCAACGGGGTGGTGCTGAGGAAGGAGGATTTGTTTCTGCGGGGCGGGCAGTGCTGGGGGGAGCGGTGTTTCCACGGGGCCGGGCAGCGCTGGGGGAAAGGAGGGGGCAATTTTATATTAATAAGGAATATTTTATAAATTTTAATAAAATAAACATTATTGAAGAAAATCAGTTGTACAACTATCAAAACATAAATTATTTTCCTAATATGAAAGTGAAAATCTATAATTAATATTCTTTTAGAATGTGGTGACTTCTATCAATATGGGCAAGAGATCAAGAGCTATTGGTAGAAAGTACCCAAGTGGGAGTAAGAAAAGAGCCATATACAAGGCAAAGGCAGTTGAAACACAGAAGCAAAAGGGTGCTTTAAGCAAGTATTTTAGCAGACTTGATTCTACTGTTGAGCCAGAAGAGCTCAGTGAAGATGCAGATATGGTTGAAAATTCTCCAGTAGAACATACGACACAGACAGAGAAAGACGGCAGTGACGAAGAATCTGAAGAGCCAAATCAGTCTGAAGAAGACACTCAAGCCAGTCACGGTGAAGAGAAGACTACAAAAAGGGTTGTAACTGATGCTGAAGGTACTGAGGGTCAAGAATGCTTTTCTGATAATAAAGATGTGAGTGGTTTAGATCCAGAGCAGAGAGGCAACTTCAACTCTGCTGACCAGATAGAAATATCTGATGATCCTGCAAATTGGCCAGAATACATTAGCCAGCGTATCAGGGAGTATTTACTAAAACAAGGGCCGCCTAAAATTATTGTAGAAGATTTCCCTAAAAATAAGATTGGGAAACACTTTTCAAAGTTTCACTGCAAAAGGAAACTTTCAAATGGTGAAACTGTACCTCGTCCATGGGTGATATACTCAGTGTGAGCCAACAAGATCTTTTGTTATTACTGTACGATTTTGTGCAATAATGTGACAAGTTCATTAGCATCTAATGGTTTTAATGACTGGTCTAATATTCATACAAGATTGGCCGAGCACGAAAACTCAAAAGGACATTTACAAGCTATGCTTAGTTGCTGCGACCTTCAGCAAAGGTTATCTGCTGAAAAAAACATTGACTCAATACAACAAAAACTTATTGACCAAGAAGCAAAACTCTGGTATCAAGTTTTTGAGAGACTTGTTGCTGTTGTTCAGTTGCTAGCAGAACGAAACTTATCATTTCGTGGGTCTGATGAATGGCTGGGAACATCATACAATGGAAATTTTCTTGGAGTTATTGAATTGCTGGGAAAGTTTGACCCAGTGATGCAGGAACATTTACGAAGAATCAAGAACAAAGAAATACATGATCATTATTTAGGAAAAAACATTCAAAATGAACTTATTAGTATTGTAGGGAATGCTGTTAAACATGAAATAATAGCTCGAATTAAGGCTGCTAAATATTTTACTATTATACTCGACTGCACTTCTGACATTAGTCACAAAGAAAAAATGTCGTTGACAATTAGATATGTGGCTGATGGTGTCTCACCAAATATTCCAGCAGGAGTATATGAACATTTCATTAAATTCATAGTAGTAGAAAGCAGCACAGGTGAATATTTGTACAATATCCTTTTAAGTGAACTCAAAGACCTGGGATTGGACATTGCAAATATCCGTGGGCACGGCTATGACAACGGTGCAAATATGAAGGGAAACATATCAGGTGTACAAGCACAACTTTTGAAAACAAACCCAAGAGCTTTTTTTACACCATGTGCATGTCACAACTATAATCTTATTTTGGGAGACATGGCCAAAACATGTCCAGATGCGGTGAGTTTCTTTGGAGCCTTGCAGCGTATTTACATCCTTTTTTCTGCATCTACTAAAAGATGGACTATTTTTAGAAAACATGTCACTGGGCTTTCGGTAAAGCCTCTTTGTGAAACACAATGGGAATGTAGAATGCAAAGCATCCAAGCTCTGCAGTACCAAGCAGGGGAGTTTTATGATGCACTCAGAGGTAGCAGAAACAACTGATGATGCTCAAGCAAAAAATGAAGCTGAATCGCTGGCTATTCAAATAAAGGATTATAAGTTTTTGGGTTCGCTAGTTTTCTGGCATGATTTACTTTTTCAAGTGAATTTTGTGAGCAAAGAGCTGCAGAGTGATACAATGGATATTTCTGCAGGAATTTCTTCATTTGAAAAGCTTTGTAACTGGTTAAAAACGTACAGAGAGAAGGGTTTTCAAGAAGTGTTAACTGCTGTCAATGAACTTGCCAAAGATCTAGATGTGACTCCAGTATTCCAGACTAAACGTTTGCGCAAACGAAAAAAACAATTTGAGTACGAGTCTGCAGATGAGCCTTTTTCTGATCCAAAAGAAGCTTACACAGTGCAATGCTTCAATCATGTTAGACAAAGCTTTACAGTCACTTGAACCAAGGTTTGAACAGTTACAAAAGCATGAGAATTTATTTGGATTTTTATGCAAATACAAAAATCTTCCCAAGGACACCATACGAAAAGCTGCTGCAGATCTGGAACTTGCATTGACAGATGTGAAACTAGTGCAGGAAAACGAACACGTTTCAACTGTAAAATCAGTTGACATAAATGGCTACATGCTTTGTGAAGAACTGGAAGCATTAAAGCCAATTATTTCATCTGATTGTAGAACCCCCTAAAAATCCTTCAATTTCTTGCATATAATAACCGATCAACAGCATTCACAAATTTATTTATAGCAATTTGAATCTTCCTGACTATTCCCGTAACTGTAGCCTCAGGAGAGAGGAGTTTCTCGAAGCTAAATCTAATTAAAACATATCTGAGATCAAAAATGCAGGAAGACCAATTAAACAATTTGGCAACCATGTCAATTGAATGCGAAGTAATGAAGAGCTTAGAGTTAGGCAATACACTGAAAGATTTTGTCAAACAAAAAGCAAGGAAGATAAAGTTTTAAAAACATATAGGTGAGGTGTACAATAAAGTTCCTCTTAATGAACTTGATATTTATAATATATGATGTAATGTATGTAATATATAATTTTGTTATTATTTATATGTCATGGAAAGTAAATAAGACATGAAAGAAATGAAAGGTGTTTTTTTATTTAGTCATCCCTGCCAGGGCCCCGTCGAAACTGTTCGAATTGGCCCCCACACTTCCTAAAGCCGGCCCTGCCTGCCCCTTTTGCGGCATGAAGGAAACCCTGGCGCACACTAATCTAGAGTGCCCCAGGTTGCAGCCCCTATTCCGGCTCCTCTTAGATCGCTTATTACGTTTTTGGCTGCACTTTTCCCCTCACCTGTTTATCTATGCACTCCCCATCCGTGGCCCCACAAAGTCACGGGATCTCCTTATCAGCCTCCTCTTAGCCCTGGCCAAACTAGCCATCTACAAAACCAGGGAGAGGAGGTTGGCCGATGGGTTTTCCTGCGACGGTGGGGCCTATTTCCGCTCGTCTGTCCATTCACGCATCCAGGCAGAGTTCCTCCGGGTGGCGTCCGCTGGCTCCCTTGACGCCTTCGCGGAGCAGTGGGCGCTGTCCGGGGTTCTCTGCTCAGTGTCCCCGTCGGGTTCCCTTCGTTTAGCCCTATGACCTCACTCCCGATCTTGGTTTTTGTCATTAGTTGTCCCATGTATTTATTTGGTATCATGGACCCGTGGATCCTCCCCTCAGGCTGGGGGGACGTCCTTTCGCAGGACGCCACTTCCTGGATACCAACACGATCACTCTCCTGGAGCCATCTGGCGTGACCCTGTCACAAAATATTTAACACCATTATAAATGCTGGAGGCAAAGCGGGGTTGGGGGTGGAGGCTGACAGCTGGCGACTTCCCCATGTAAAAGCAGCAAAGAATCCAGCCACACACTCAGCCCAGAAGAACAGTCTGTCCTATCTCGGGGACTCTCTTTCTGCCCTGCCACCCCCACCAACATGATACAGTTCTGCGGCGATCTGGAAGCCTACTTTCGCCGTCTCCGACTCAAAGAATACTTCCAGGACAACACTGAACAGCGCACTGATACACAGTTACCCTCCCACCAACAGCACAAGAAGAAGAACTCCACATGGACTCCTCCTGAGGGTCGAAATGACAGTCTGGACCTATACATTGAATGCTTCCGCCGACGTGCACAGGCAGAAATTGTGGAAAAACAACATCGCTTGCCTCACAACCTAAGTCGTGCAGAACGCAATGCCATCCACAGCCTCAGAAACCATCCTGACATTATAATCAAAGAGGCTGATAAAGGAGGTGCTGTTGTCATCATGAACAGGTCTGACTACCAAAAGGAGGCCGCCAGACAACTCTCCAATACCAAATTTTACAGGCTACTTCCCTCAGATCCCACTGAGGAATACACTAAGAAACTGCACCATCTACTCAGGACACTCCCTACACTAGCACCGGAACAAATCAACATACCCTTAGAACCCCGACCAGGGTTATTCTATCTACTACCCAAGATCCACAAACCTGGAAATCCTGGACGCCCCATCATCTCTGGCATTGGAACTCTCACTGAAGGCCTGTCTGGATATGTGGACTCTCTACTCAGACCCTATGTTACCAGCACTCCCAGCTATCTCCGTGACACCACTGATTTCCTGAGGAAACTACAATGCATTGGTGACCTTCCAGAAAACACCATCCTAGCCACCATGGATGTAGAGGCTCTCTACACAAACATCCCACACACTGATGGAATACAAGCTATCAGGAACAGTATCCCTGATGATGCCACAGCACAACTGGTTGCTGAGCTCTGTGCCTTTATCCTCACACACAACTATTTCAAATTTAATGACAATATATATCTCCAGATCAGTGGCACCGCTATGGGCACCCGCATGGCCCCACAATATGCCAATATTTTTATGGCCGACCTGGAACAACGCTTCCTCAGCTCCCGTCCACTCACGCCCCTTCTCTACCTACGCTACATCGATGACATCTTCATCATCTGGACCCATGGGAAGGAGACTCTGGAAAAATTCCACCATGATTTCAACAGCTTCCACCCCTCCATCAACCTCAGCCTGGACCTATCTACACGGGAGGTCCACTTCCTAGACACCACGGTGCAAATAAGTGGTGGTCACATTAACACCACCCTATACCAAAAACCTACCGACCGCTATGCCTACCTTCATGCCTCCAGCTTCCATCCCGGGCACACCACAAGATCCATTGTCTACAGCCAAGCACTGAGGTACAACCGTATCTGCTCTAACCCCGCAGACAGAGACCAACACCTAGAAAATCTCCACCAAGCATTCTCAAGACTACAGTACCCACATGAGGAAATAAGGAAACAGATCAACAGAGCCAGATGTGTACCCAGAAACCTCCTTCTGCAAGACAAACCCAAGAAAGAAACCAACAGGACTCCACTGGCCATCACATACAGTCCCCAGCTCAAACCCCTCCAACGCATCATCAGGGATCTACAACCCATCCTGGACAATGATCCCACACTTTCACAGGCCTTGGGTGGCAGGCCAGTCCTCGCCCACAGACAACCTGCCAACCTGAAGCATATTCTCACCAACAACTGCACACCGCACCATAGTAACTCTAGCTCAGGAACCAACCCATGCAACAAACCTCGATGCCAACTCTGCCCACATATCTACACCAGCAACACCATCACAGGACCTAACCAGATCAGCCACACCATCACCGGTTCATTCACCTGCACGTCCACCAATGTAATATATGCCATCATATGCCAGCAATGCCCCTCTGCTATGTACATCGGCCAAACTGGACAGTCTCTAAGGAAAAGGATAAATGGACACAAATCAGACATTAGGAATGGCAATATACAAAAACCTGTAGGAGAACACTTCAACCTCCCTGGCCACACAATAGCAGATTTTAAGGTGGCCATCCTACAACAAAAAAACTTTAGGACCAGACTTCAAAGAGAAACTGCTGAGCTCCAGTTCATCTGCAAATTTAACACCATCAGCTTAGGACTAAACAAAGACTGTGAATGGTTTGCCAATTACAGAACCAGTTTCTCCTCCCTTGGTTTTCACACCTCAGCTGCTGGAACAGGGCCCCATCCTCCCTGATTGATCTAACCTCGTTATCTCTAGCTTGCTTCTTGCTTGCTTATATATACACACCTGTCCCTGGAAATTTCCACTGCTTGCATCCGAAGAAGTGGGTATTCACCCACGAAAGCTCATGCTGCAAAACTTCTGTTAGTCTATAAGGTGCCACAGGATTCTTTGCTGCTTCTACAGAACCAGACTAACATGGCTACCCCTCTGATACTTCCCCATGTAATAACCTCGTGACTCCCTGAGAGGTCCCAACCCCCAGTTTGAGAACCCCTGGTATCGAGTGTCCCAGCTAGAAACTCCAAGACTTGGGACTTTTAAAAGGAGATTAGACAAAATGTGCAGTGAGGATCAGCCCGGCATTGGCAGGGAGATGGACTGAGCCAGGATGGTCACAGGGGGCTTTTCCCCTGTAACTTCTATAATTCCAGCCCACTCTCCTGGGAGTAGAAATTCTGGTACTAAAGACCTGGTGCCTGGATCCCATATTGCCTTGCACTGGGATTGGGAATTAGTGCCCTGATGTGCAACTCCTCCTCTTGGGCCAGTGTAGATCCTGCTGCCAGTACAGCTGTTTGCAGGTGCCCTTGTGTTTAGTTGAACCCTTGGACTCAGTCCCTGAGTGTCTCCCCACTAAACTGAGAGCTAAACTGACACTATTCTCCTGCTGTGTGGATCCCAGCGTGCGTGAACTGCCAATTTTTGGCATGCGCGCGTGGCTGTATTGATCTCATGGTGCTGGTAGTGCTACTTCCTTGGTGTAATGATGACATTATGCTAAGATGAATCCTGAAAACAGTGCCCTGGTGTGATGGTCGCTCTGTGCTGTTCATGTTTTCACCTTCCTCTGCAGCGTGGGGCACGGGGCACTTGCTGGAAGATTCTCTGCACCTTGAAGTCTTTAAACCATGATTTGAGGGCTTCAGTGGCTCAGACACAGGTTTGATACAGGAGTGGGTGGGTGAGATTCAGTGGCCTGCGTTGTGCAGGAGGTCAGATTAGATGATCATAATGGTCCCTTTGACCTTAAAGTGCCCTTTTATCTAGGGTGCTGCCCCCTGGCAATACCCCTACACGCTCTGGGTCTCTCCTCACAGGGGAACCCCCACCCTTTATCCCCACCTTGCCTCAGCCTATGGGCTACTGCCAGTCACCATCTAGCCCCCTTTCACTGGGGCCGACTGCAGTCTGTACAAGCCAGTCATCACAGGCAAGGGAGGTTTGGACCTGCTGCCTTTCCCTGCAACCCAGTACCTCTAGGGGGCCTGGAACAAGGCCCTGCAGCCTGGGGAGTTGCCGGCCTGCGGCTCCCCAGCCCTTCTGGCCATTCCCCAGCCCTGCCTTACTCTAGGTACCCTGAGCTTCCCAGCAGCCAGGTCCTTCTCCCTCCTCAGATCGAGGGAAGACTCCTCAGCTTCTAGCCCACGGCCCTTTTATAAGGGCCAGCTGGGCCCTAACTGAGCTGGCCACAGCCGTGGCTGCTCCCCCAGTCAGCCTTAGTTCAGCTGCTTGCCCCAGCCCCAGCCCCTCCGTAGGGCTGTTTTAACCCCTTCGGGGCAGGAGCGGGTGACCACCCCGCTCCAGGGAGTGCTTAGCATCCCTGGGCTGCCCTGCTGGCTGGAGTTCCCTCCTTGGGCTGCTGCTACCACTGCTGAGCGAGGGGTGGGGGGGCCTTGCTGGCCTGCTCCCCCCGCCCACCTCTGCAGGGAGAAGCCAGGAGAAGCTTCCCCTTCCCCCCCACCCTTTCTCCAGTGTTTTTCCCCCTCCCTCCCTGCTCATCATGGCGGGAGACACGGCGGGTGGGATCCCTGGGGGAGACCCCACCCCCCTCCGACACCCCCCCAGCCTCTACTTCAACCACCGCTGCCGAACCACCTGCTATCGCCCCCGCTGGGGCCCCGGGGTGACCTCCGCTGCTGCCACGTCCCTCGCCCCCTCCGATTCTGGGGGAGCCCCCCCAGCCAGCAAGAATGGAAAGAGCCCCGCCAAGACTGGGCCCTCCATGGCAGGGGCTGTCCCCACTGTGGCATCCCTACCATCGGCCGTGGAGTTCCTCCCTGCTGTTCCCTCTACCAGCACCGCGGATGCCCCCCCCCTCCAGCACCCAGAACTTATGCCCAGGTGGCGGCGCCTCCCCTCCCCCCGCCAACTACTACGTCATCTCTCCCAGCCACCGCCTGTTACCATCTATAGCGGCTGGGGCCCCTTCCCTACCATGACCAGGAAGCACGGGGTCCGTTGCCTCCTGGTGCCCGCCTTGCCCCACGTGGAGACCTACGTGCAGGCGTTGGCAAGGGTGGTGGGGCCCACGGCCATCGTGGCGGCCTCCAAGATGTATGGCAAGGTCATCTTCTTCCTTGCCTCGGAGGCCGCCGCCCAGGAGGCGGTGAAGAAGGGCCTGGCGGGGGGTGGGGGGCCTGTTTGTCCTCCTGGAGCTGCTGGAGGACCTGGGTGTCTGTGTGGTCCTGACCTCTGTCCCTCCCTTCCTCCCCAATGCCGCCCTGCTACCCACCCTCTCTACCCTGGGGAAGCCCATTTCTGTTGTTAGCCCTCTCCTGTTGGGCTGCAAAGACCCCGCCCTCTGTCACGTCCTCTCGTTCTGCCGGCAGGTGCAGCTTCAACTGCCACTGGCAGAGCGTGGCGGAGAGGCACTCGAGGGGTCTTTCCTGGTTCCCTGTCAGGGGGCCCATTACCGGGTGCACTACTCTACGGGGGAGGCCAGTGCTACCTCTGCTGAGTGATAGGGCACATCCGGAGACACTGTCTCTTGTCCCAGCAGGGAGAAGCGCCCGGGACGCCCGAGACCTGGCAGGGCGCCCACCCTGCCATCGCCCTTCCTTTGTCTCCATGGGGTTGGTGCTTCGGGAGCGTATGCCGACGATGTGCTCCTCGTGGTCCAGGACCCAGGCGACTTGGCGCAGGTGGAGACTTGCCAAACCGTGTACTCAGCAGCCTCCTACACCCGGGTCAACTGGGTCAAGAGCGCTGGCCTGGGTGGTTGAGGATGGGTGGCAGGCAAGCTCCCTCCCACCCACGCTTCAGGCCATCCGGTGGAGCGCGGATCCGCTGCTCTATCTCAGCGTTTACCTTTCTGCCACGCATCCCTCTCCGCCGGAGAACTGGCAAGGTTTGCAGGGCAGGGTGGCGGAGCGGCTCCAGAAATGGACAGGACTCCTCTGGTGCCTCTCCCTCCGAGGGAGGACACTGGTGCTCAATCAGCTAGTCCTGTCCATGCTCTGGTACCGGCTCAACACCCATGTCCCAGCCCCGGTTTTCCTGGCCGACCTGCGGAGGGTGGTTCTGGAGTTCTTTTGGCCAGGAACGCACTGGGTCTCTGCAGGGGTGCTCCACCTGCCCCTGGAGGAGGGAGGGCAGGGCCTGAAGTGCCTACACACTCAGGTCCACGTCTTCCGCCTCCAGGCACTGCAGAGGCTCCTGTATGGTGCAGGTAGTCCGGCGTGGAGAGCACTGGAACACGCCTTTCTGCGCCGCTTCCAAGGGCTCCCATATGATCGGCAGCACCTTTATCTCGATCCGATGGGTCTTCTGCGAGACCTCTCTGGGCTGCCGGTCTTCTACCAGGTCCTCCTCCGGACCTGGAAGCTGTTCTCCGCGACCAGGTCTGTGGCGGCCACCGAGGGGGCAGATCTCCTCGCGGAGCCCCTGCTACACAACCCCCAGCTCCGTGTGCAGGCGGCAGAGTCCCCCGCGGTGCACAAGAGATTGGTCCTGGCGGAAGTCACTAGAGTCAGAGACCTCCTGGACTACGACTGGGGAGACTAGCTGGATCCCCTGACACTCGCTCAGCGCATGGGGCTCTCCAGGCCTCGTACCCTCCGGTGCGTACTTCAGGAGGTGAGGGCTGCTTTGCTGCCCGCTGCTCAGGCCTACCTCGACCGGGTCCTGCGTGAGGGCACGCCCCACCCACCCTCCATCCCGGGCCCTGCGGACCTTTTCATCGGGCTCCTGCCCCGTGGACCCGACCGGCCCCCCCGCCCCTTCTTCGCAAGCCGGCTGCACAGTCTGCAGCCAGTTCGCTTCCAAACCGCATCAAGGAAACACCTATACACGCTCGTGCTCCACACCCTTCACTTCCTCACTCTCGTGTCCCGCCCCGACACAAAGTGGCGGGACCTCCTGCCACCTCTAGCGGGTGAGGAGCCCCGGTGGGCCAGCCTATACTCCACCTTGGTCCCGAGGCCCGCCGGGGATATCAGCTGGCGGCTCCTTCATGGGGCCGTGAGCACGGGCGTGTACTTGGCGCGGTTCACCCCTGTCCCGGACACCTGCCCCTTCTGCGGCGTGAGGGAGACCCTGGTGCATGTTATTTGGAGTGCGCCAGGTTGAAACCCCTATACTGGCTTCTCACAAATATTCTGTTATATTTTGGCTGCACTTTTCCCCTCACCTCCTTCTCTATGCACTCCCCATCCATGGCCCCACAATGTCCCGGGACCTCCTGGTCAACCTCCTCCTCGCCCTGGCTAAAACGGCCATCTACACAACCAGGGAGAGGCGGTTGGCCAATGGAGACTCCTGTGACTGTGGGGCTTGTTTCCGATCCTCTATCCGTTCATGCATCTGGGCAGAGTTCCCCTGGGCGGCGTCCACTGGCTCCCTTGATGCCTTCGAGGAGCAGTGGGCGCTGTCCGGGGTTCTCTGCTCGGTGTCCCCGTCAGGGTCCCTTCTTTTGACCCTCTGACCGCACGCCTGTCCCTGTTATTTCATTAGTTGTCCCCCAAAATCAGTTGGTTTCCAGGTCCTGTAGATCCTCCCCTTAGGCTGGGGGGGGGGGGATCCTTTAGCAGCGGGCGGGCTTCCGCCTGCCCACTTTCCGGAACCCAATAGGTACAGGGAGTGCTTAGTATCCTTGGGCTGCCCCATTGTCTGGAGCTCTCCCACCTCTCCAGCTGCCCTGCTAGCTGGAGCTCTTTCTTCCTCCCTTCTTGGGCTGCCCTGCTGGCTGGAGTTCCCTCCTTGGACTGCTGCTACCACTGCTGAGCGAGGGGTAAGGTGGCGGGGCCTTGCCGGCCTGCTCCCCCCCACACCTCTGGAGGGAGAAGCCAGGACCCCTCCATCTCCACCACCTGTGAGGGGTCCTTCCTGCCTGGCCGCCAGGGTTACTAGAGCTGCTGCTGGTGCTGCTGTGTTTGTCCTGGGGAGCTGCTGGAGCCTGGAGGAGGGGAAGACAACGAGGATCTTCTGCTGTTGGGGAAGCGCACAGGGATTCTGCAGACCACTGTGGAGGGGGCCACCAAGAACTGAGTAACTTTCAAACTGTGCTCTTGTGGTGGGGGTCTAGACTGTGGTGGTGGGGACACAGGGGTGGGGTGTGGAGCCAGCCCCTGGTCCATCTGTGTCCCCCCCCCCAACCTCCACTGGCTAATTACCATCTGCCTCAGCTCCTGCCTTTGGGACTCGGCTGCTCTCCTGGCCTGCCACGCCCTATTTCCACCTTTTTGGGCCTGCAGCAGCCGCCAGCCCAAACATTGACTTTTCTGCAAGCGCTCGTGGGCGCACGTACCCCCCTCCGGACTGACCCCTTCCCCTCTGCAACAGGCCCCCCAGCTTTGCCCCTTGCTGCCTGCCCCATTTGTCCCTTGCAGCCTTTTGCCCCTCTCCAGCTTCACTTTGTTTGCCTGCCCCGGCCGTCTCCCTCTGCAGCTTGGTTTGTTTGTCCCACCCCAGCCGTGAAGCCAGCCCCTTGGATCCTCTGCCCCACTCCCAGCCTGGTTGCTCCCCTTCCTTTGCGGCCCCCCTTGCCCTGACTGGCCCCTCCCTTCGTGTGCCCATGCCCCCTCCCATGCGCTTGTGCCGCCCCCCCGTTTTGGTTGATCACTGCACCCCCCTGATGTTATTATAACCTTCCCTCCCCTAGTGCAGCTAGAGGAGCCGGACTTCCATCTTATGCTGGTGATTGACCCTTCCCCTCCATGTCCTTGATAGCCCCGTTATCTGCCCCCCCACCCCATTTTGGTGCCCTTGTCCCCTGCCTGCAGCCTAGCAGGGAGGAGTGGTTGACCTACTTCCCCTTCCCCCGCCCCCGGTGTTTTTCCCCACCCTCCCTGATCATCATGGTGGGAGACACGGTAGGTGGGATCCCTGGGGGAGACCCCGCCCCCCTCCCCTGACAGCCCCACAGCCTCTACCTCAACCGCCACTGCCGAACCACCTGCCACCGCCCCTGCTGAGGCACCGGCGGGCGCCGGGGTGACCTTTGCTGCTGCCACGTCCCTCGCCCCCTCCAATTCTGGGGGAGCCTGGACAAAAACAAAGGAAAGAGCCCCGCTAAGAAGCCTCAGCCCTAGACCACCATGGCAGGGGCTGCCACCACTGCCGCGGCCCCACCACGGCGTCCCTCCCCGCTGTTCCCTCCACCAGCTCTGCGGGTGCCCCTCCCCCGGTCCCCAGGGCGTACACCCAGGTGGCAGTGGTCCCCCCCCCCCCCGCCTGCCGCTACGTCATCTCCCCCGACCGCCACCTGTTACCATCTATAGCGGCCGGGGCCCCTTCCCCACCTTGACCAGGAAGCATGGCGTCCGTTGCCTCCTGGTGCCTGCCTCGCCCCACGTGGAGACCTACGTGCGGGCGTTGGCGAGGGTGGTGGGGCCCACGGCCATCGTGGCAGCCTCCAAGATGTATGGCAAGGTCGTCTTCTTCCTTGCCTCAGAGGCCGCCGCGCAGGAGGCGGTGGAGAAGGGCCTGGCGGTGGGGGGCGTGTTCGTCCTCCTGGAGCTGCTGGAGGACCTGGGTGTCCGTGTGGTCCTGACCTCCGTCCCTCTCTTCCTCCCCAATGCTGCTCTGTTACCTGCCCTCTCTACCCTGGGGAAGCCCATTTCCGTTGTTAGCCTGTGACAGTGTACTCCATAAGGCTTTATGGGGTGGGGGTGCTCATAAATGTATGTATGATATAACTGGAATAGGGTTTTGCTGTATATGCCATGTAACATATCTATGTAAAGGTTATGTTCATTCTAGTTGTATGCAGGCACCATTTGTGTGCTCAAAGTTATGAACATTAGCTGTATAATTGCTTGATTTCTAAGTAGCCTTAGTTAAAACATTTGGTCACTCCTTGGGAAAGGAATGTGCTCAATCAGGATGCATTTAACAGACAAAAGAGCTTGGAAGACTCCAATCCACATAAGAAGTCTACCTGAGGACATTCAAGGTAGCATGTGGGTAATGGCTGCTCCCTGCAAGTCCTGAGTCATGCATGGGCAGGTGACTTGCCCATGTGATTCCAAATCTCCATTTTGTGACTGGATTCTACACAGGGTGAGAAGGGGGTCTCCACCCACAAGAGAGAGTCTATTTAAATCTCTGGGAGACCCCTCCATTGTGTCTTCAGCTGGCTAAAGAAGGAGCCTCTCCACCCCTCCACCCAGGATACTTAAAGGAAACTGGAACAAAGGACAGTAACTACAGGGGGTGTGAGTGATTGCTGGACCCAGGCTAAAAGGAGATTAGCCTATAAAAGGGAGCATTCTGGAACTGGTGAGGATCTTATCTGTATTCAGTTTGATTAGACATAGATTTGTGCATTTTATTTTATTTTGCTTGGTAAATTACTTTGTTCTGTCTGTTACTACTTGGAACCACTTAAATCCTACTTTTTGTATTTAATAAAATCACTTTTTACTTATTAGTTAACTCAGAGTATGTATTAATACCTGGGGGAGCAAACAACTGTGCATCTCTCTCTCTGAGTGTTATAGAGGGCGAACAATTTATGAGTTTGCCATGAATAAGCTTTATACAGGGTAAAACGGGTTTATTTGGGTTTAGACCCCATTGGGAGTTGGGCATCTGGGTGCTAAAGACAAGCACACTTCTATGAGCTGTTTTCAGGTAAACCTGCAGCTTTGGGG
The DNA here is from genome assembly GCF_020497125.1 of Mauremys mutica. Lineage (NCBI taxonomy): Eukaryota > Metazoa > Chordata > Testudines > Geoemydidae > Mauremys > Mauremys mutica. The sequence continues at coordinate 292,743,050 of NC_059073.1, read as the reverse complement.
GAGGTAATTCAGACTCTGGGTCTTTGTTGAAGTAGAGAAGAGTGTCTGGCTTGGCAAGACAGGGTGCTGGAGTCTTGAGCTGGCAGGGAAAACAGGGATAGAAGTAGTCTTGGCACATCGGTTGGCAGCTCCCAAGGGGGTTTCTGTGATCCAACCTGTCACATAGCCCTCTCCCATTGGGTTGCAAAGACCCCGCCCTCCGTCACGTCCTCTCGTTCCGCCGGCAGGTGCAGCTTCAACTGCCGCCGGCGGCGCGTGGTGGAGAGGCGCTCGAGGGGTCTTTCCTGGTCCCCTATCAGGGGGCCCATTCCACGGGGGAGGCCCGGTGTTACCTCCGCCAGGCGACGGGGCACGTTCGGAGGGACTGCCCTTTGGCCCAGCACGGAGGAGCGCCCGGGACCCCCGAGCCCTGGTAGAGTGCCGGCCCCGTCATCGCCAGCACCCCTTGCTGCCCGGTGCCCAGAGCCGCCCCTCCTCCGTCCCAGCCCATCACTGCTCCTACTTGGGCCTCAGGGGTACCTCCTCCAGGGCGCCCAGACGAGCGGGAGAGCCCTGTCTCTGCTGCCTGCGATCTGGCGGGGCCTGTGGAGGAGGGTGCGGCAGGGGCACTGCCGGGCATGGGAGAGGGCTCTCCCCAGGGGGACTCTTCCCTCCCTCCTGCTGTCCCACCAGTGCCTCTCCAAGGCCCCGAACTGTCATCCCTGCCCCCCGACCCAACCCCTGTCGACCAGCCCGCAGGCAATGCCATGGAGGGCTGGACCCGGGTACAGGGTAAGCGGGGCAAGCGGAAGGCTCGGGCTCCACTCGTGCCACCTGACGCGGAAGCCCCCCGTAAGACCAGAAAGGGGGCCGCAGACACTGAGCCTTCCACCTTGCCCACAGGGTCAGTCCCTCTGCCAGTGCCAGCTGGGGAGGGCGTGGCAGCACCAGAGGGTACCACCATCCCTCCTCCGCAGCCCCTCCCTGCGGAGGCCTCCGATGAGGCCCCTCCTGTTCCCTTGCCGCCTGTGCCCCTGTAGTGAGGCGGCCTGGCTCCCGACGGCCCCAGAGAGAGAGGAACCGGAACAGCCACCTCAGTGGGCGGAGCCACCACCACCTGTTCCCGCCCCCCGGAAGTCAAGGGGCGGGACAGGAAGTATAAAAGCCCGGCCTCAGCGCTCAGTTGGAGCCCAGCGGCCGGAGAGGACAGACGCTCCTGAGCGGGCTCCTGCTGGACCGAGCCTCCCTCGAGCCCGGTACCCTGACGTGGACTGACCGAGCCTCCCTCGAGCCAGGTACCCTGACGTGGACCGACCGAGCCTCCCTCGAGCCAGGTACCCTGAGGTGGACTGGCCGAGCCTGCCCCGAGCCCGGTACCCCGAGGAGCGGCCCGAGCGTACCCCTGACCCGAGTCCGGAGGAGCAGCTCGACCTAGACCGCCTTCAGCACGCCGAGGAGCCCATGGTGTGGGACCCCGCTGCCGAGCCCAGCGATGAGCAGGTACCCGAGGAGGGGGAGATGGAGTGTAGCCCGGGGGTAGCCGACCCCTGTCCGGCTGAGGGCACCGACGTGCCCATGTCAGTGTGTTGTGGCCAGGATCCCCACTGACTGCAGCGGATCCACGCCGCTGCTAGGGCCCCGGGCTGGGACACAGTGGAGTGGGTGGGCCTGTGTCCCCCCTGCTACCCCACTCACGGGTGGCAGACTCCCCCTCCTACCAGCGTTCAGGCAGAAAAGCCTGCACTTACCTGGGCTTCCTGAACTATTGTTACAGCTCAGCTCCTGCTACAAGGACCTGAGCCTTGAACTATTGTTTGTTGCCCCGCCCTGACTAAGGGCCTGGGCTTCCTGAACTGTTGCTACAGCTCAGCCCCTGCAACAAGGGCCTGAGCTCTGAGACTGTTGCTACTGCTCAGCTCCTGAGGCAAGGACTGGAGCCCTAAACCTCGTACTAAGTTTGGTGCCCCGCCCTGAGCTAGGACTTGGGCTTACTAACTCTGTGATTGCTCAGCTCCGGCTGCAAGGACCGGAGCTTAGAACGGGTTTGCTGCCCCGCCCTGACTGAGGGCCGGGGCTTATTGACTTGCTTGGTGCTCAGCCTGCAGGAAGGATCTGAGCCTAGAACTAGTGTTTGCTGCCCCGCCCTGACTGAGGGCTGGGGGCTCATTGCAGTGACCGTGTGCCTTCTGTTCAGCCCCTGCCTGAGGGGCCGAACCCCGAGACCTTCCGAACCCGGAGACTGATTTGGGCCGTGTAGTGAGGCGGCCTGGCTCCCGACAGCCCCTGAGAGGGCACGGCCCCAACACTGGACTATTACACGTGGTGCCTTCTCTGAGGACCTTTTTGCCCAGAATGTGGGCACGAACTCTAGACACTGGTGAAAAGGGGGCGATGGGAGAGAGTCCTCCCGCCAGAGAGGTGGACCTATCCTAGCTCCTGACCCTCATGACCGAGAGTCAGGAGCGACAGCAGGCGGCTCAGGCGCGATACCAACAGGAGCACCAGGCCGCCCACCAGCTACAGCAGCAGCAGCTCGTAGAGCAGCTGGGGGTCCAACAACGGCAGCTGATCGCGGACCTGGTTACCCAACACCAGGACTTTCAGCAGAAATGTGTCCAGCAGCTTGCAGCGGCCCTAGCCCGACCGGGGGAACCCCTACCCGGGGGCGCCGCAGGGGCCCCGTGACCCAGCCCCCCAATTTGGTTGACGAAGATGGGACCCGAGGATGACCCCGAGGCTTTTCTCGTCACCTTTGAGAGGGTGGCTGTCGTCGCAGGCTGGGCCCCGGACCAGTGGGCCACCATCCTGGCCCCATACTTAACAGGGACTGCCCAGACGGTCTACCGAGGCCTGTCGGTGGAAGCGGCCCAGGATTACAACCTAGTGAAGGCCGCTATCCTGGACGCACTGGACGTGAGTCCAGAGACCTACCGACAACGGTTCAGGAGCCTGACCTATCCCCCAGGGGCCCGGCCGCGGATGGTGGCTCAGGGACTGCGGGAGACCTGCAAAAAGTGGCTACAGCCCGAACGCCGGACATCCGAAGAGCTGATGGAACAGGTTGTATTGGAACAATTTGCCCAGGTACTTCCGCCGAGGGGAAGATCCTGGGTCCTCCGCCACAGGCCCACGACGGTGTCCGCGGCCGTTACATTAATGGAGGACTTCCTCGCGGCTGAGGCCCCGACGGGGACGGCTGTCCGGGCGGTCCCGGTCCGGACAGAGCGCCCCAACCCAGAAAAGAGGGGGCCGCCCTCCCTGGCAGCCATAAGTGCTCCCTCCCGCAGCGTAGAGGGCCGGGCCCGGATGGCCGCGCCCTCCGGGAGACCCACACGGACCCCGGCGCCCCCAGCCAGAGGATACAGCCAGAACCCCCCCGGGGGTGACCCCGGAGCCCGGACGGACCGAGCCACCATGGGGCCCTGTTTCTCCTGCGGAAAGTATGGCCATTTGCAGCGGGACTGCCCTGAACTGGAGTGTGCATTTGGCCAGGTCTACTCCGGGGAAGGCCACGCCCGCAAGTGGCCAAGATCACCGTGCCCGTGGTCATTGAGGGACGCCAGGCGGTGGCCCTCCTCGACTCCGGCTGTGGCCAAATGCTGGTCTGCCAGGCCTTAGGCCCGCCGGCGGACGGCCACCTGACAAAGATTCCGCTGCAGTGTATACATGGAGATATACGACCCTACCCCAGCGCCCAGGCTCAACTGACCATTGATGGGGTCACCCGGCGGATGACGGTGGGGCTGGCGCCCCAGCTGGCATACCCGGTGATCCTGGGGCGGGACTGGCCCGACTTCACCACCGTGTTACGCCGCCACCTCGAGGATAGCCCGCAGGCCACGCCGGCATTGGGAGGAGAGGCACTGGGGACCGGGGACGACGAGATGGAAACCCCCGTCCCTACCAGTCCCACGGGAAGACGTGAAGACCCTCCCCGAGGGGGAAGAGAGGATCCCTCGCCCTCCACAGATTTTTGCTGGGACCAACGGGCCGACCCCACACTCCAACGGACCTACGAGCAGCTGGCCTCCGTGGATGGGACTATTCTCGACTCCCAGCGAGCGGAGCAGTGGCCGCACTTTGAGCTACGACAAGAGCGCCTGTATCGCGTGGAGAAGGACCCCCGCACCGGGGACATCCGGACACAGCTTCTCGTGCCGCGGTGTCACCGCCGGGCGGTCATGAAACTGGCCCACGACGTCCCAGCAGCTGGGCACCTCGGGCACGACAAGACGCTGGTCCGGATCCTGGGGCGCTTCTTCTGGCCCGGGGTGTACCAAGACGTAAAGGACTATTGTAATTCGTGTCCGGAATGCCAGTTGGCCGCTCCCGCCCTGGCCCCTAAGGCCCCGTTGGTGCCGATGGCTCTAATGGAAACCCCCTTTGAACGAGTGGCAGTGGACCTGGTGGGCCCCCTCCCGAAGAGCAGCGCGGGGTTCCAATATATTTTAGTTATGATGGACTATGCCACCAGGTTCCCCGAAGCCATTCCTCTTCGGAACATCTCAGCCCGCACCATTGCCATGGAATTGGTGAAGGTCTTCGCCCGCGTCGGCCTACCCCGGGAGCTCCTCACGGACCAAGGGACCAATTTCACGTCACGGCTGCTCAAGCAAGTCTGTAAAATCATGGGGGTCAAGCAACTCCGAACCTCAGTCTATCATCCCCAGACCGATGGATTAGTGGAGAGATTCAACCGGACGCTGAAAGGGATGTTGCGTCGGTTTCCCCGGAGGACCTTCGCCGGTGGGACCAGCTCCTTCCGCCCCTGCTCCTAGCAATACGAGAAGTTCCCCAGTCATCGACTAAGTTCTCCCCCTTCGAATTATTGTATGGGCAGCGACCCCGGGGCCTGTTGGATCTCATGAGGGAAACCTGGGAACAGGCTCCCTCCCCAGCGCAGGGTCTCTTACAGTATGTGCTTCAACTTCAGGAGCGCCTTAAGCAGGCGGGGGATCTGGCACGGGAAAACTTGAAAGCTGCCCAGGACACACAAGCCCAGGCGTATAACCGAGGCGCGCAGACTCGGGACTTCCAACCCGGGGACCGGGTATTACTCCTCCTCCCATCCAGTGAATCGAAGATCCTGGCCCTGCGGCAAGGGCCCTATGAGGTGGTCAGGAAGGTGGGCCCAGTCATATATGAAATCAATCAGCCGGACCGGAAGAAGAAGACCCAGCGTTATCACGTCAACCTCCTCCAACCCTGGAGGGAGCGAGAAGGGCTTTTGATTAACCCCTACCCGCCAGAACCGGAATTGGGGCCCCAGGTCCCCCATACCGGAGACATCGAAGAACCCCAGCTCGGGGAGACTTTAACCGAGGAACAGCTCCGACAGACTCGGTGCCTCCTCCGAGCTTTTTCCCACACTTTTACGGACCGACCGGGATACACCTCTCTGGTACACCATCGGATCCAGACAGAGCCTGGGGTGGTGATCCGGGGGACGACCCGGCCCCTACCCTATCATAGGAGGCAGGTCGTTGAGAAGGAGGTACGGGCGATGCTGGATCTGGGGGTGGTGGAACCGTCACAGAGTGCATGGCGCAGCCCGGTAGTGCTGGTGCCCAAACCCGACGGTACACAGCGATTCTGTATTGACTTCCGACGCGTGAATGCCATTTCCAAATTCGACGCCTATCCCATGCCCCGGATAGATGAGCTGTTGGCCCGCCTGGGGGAGGCCCACTATATCACCACCCTGGACCTAAGTAAGGGGTACTGGCAGATCCCCCTGGAACCCGCCTCCCGTGAGAAGACTGCCTTTGCCACCCCCACAGGCCTCTACCAATTCACCAGGATGCCCTTCGGCCTCCACGGGGCCCCGGCCACCTTCCAGCACCTAATGGACCACCTCCTCCAGCCCCATCAGGACTATGCGGCCGCCTATCTAGACGACGTTGTTATCTATAGTCCGCGGTGGGAGAACCACCTGGAGAGAGTCGCAGCCGTCCTGAGGTCCCTGAGGGAGGCCGGATTAACAGCCAACCCAAAAAAATGTCACATCGGCTGGCAAGAGACTAAGTACCTGGGGTATGCTATCGGGCATGGGCAGGTAAAACCCCTGATCGGAAAAGTCCAGGCCATCGCAAACTGCCCCCCACCGACCACAATTGCCAGGTGCGGCAATTTCTGGGCTTGGCAGGATATTATAGGCGGTTCATTCCCCAATTCGCGGAAATTACAGCCCCCTTAACGGGGCTCCTAACAAAGGACAGCCCACGGCAGGTGAACTGGACTAATGAGTGCGACAGGGCCTTTCGGACTCTTAAGACGTGCCTCTGCAGCGAGCCGGTCTTGTATAGCCCCAATTTTAACCGGCCATTTGTCTTACAGACCGACGCCTCAGAAGTGGGACTCGGGGCTGTCTTGTCCCAAGACGTAGGGGGTGAGGAGCATCCGGTTCTTTACATTAGCCGGAAACTGTTCCCTCGCGAAAAGAACTATGCGGTGGTCGAGAAGGAAGCCCTAGCCGTGAAGTGGGCTTGTGAAGCTCTCCGGTGCTACATCCTGGGAGTCCCCTTCACCTTGGTCACCGACCATTCCGCCCTTCAGTGGTTGGCCCGCATGAAGGACCACAACATGTGGGTACAGCGGTGGTACCTGGCCCTCCAGCCGTTTGCCTTCACGGTCCGCCATAGAGCCGGTAAGGACCATGCGAACGCGGACTTCCTCTCTCGGCTGGGGGGTGTGGAGTGGGCTGGCCCCGCTGCGCGGGAACCAGCCTTGAGGGGGGAGCCGTGTAGTGAGGCGGCCTGGCTCCCGACGGCCCCAGAGAGAGAGGAACCGGAACAGCCACCTCAGTGGGCGGAACCACCGCCACCTGTTCCCGCCCCCCAGAAGTCAAGGGGCGGGACAGGAAGTATAAAAGCCCGGCCTCAGCGCTCAGTTGGAGCCCAGCGGCCGGAGAGGACAGACGCTCCTGAGCGGGCTCCTGCTGGACCGAGCCTCCCTCGAGCCCGGTACCCTGACGTGGACGGACCGAGCCTCCCTCGAGCCAGGTACCCTGACGTGGACCGACCGAGCCTCCCTCGAGCCAGGTACCCTGAGGTGGACTGGCCGAGCCTGCCCCGAGCCCGGTACCCCGAGGAGCGGCCCGAGCGTACCCCTGACCCGAGTCCGGAGGAGCAGCTCGACCTAGACCGCCTTCAGCACGCCGAGGAGCCCATGGTGTGGGACCCCGCTGCCGAGCCCAGCGATGAGCAGGTACCCGAGGAGGGGGAGATGGAGTGTAGCCCGGGGGTAGCCGACCCCTGTCCGGCTGAGGGCACCGACGTGCCCATGTCAGTGTGTTGCGGCCAGGATCCCCACTGACTGCAGCGGATCCACGCCGCTGCTAGGGCCCCGGGCTGGGACACAGTGGAGTGGGTGGGCCTGTGTCCCCCCTGCTACCCCACTCACGGGCCCCTCCTACCAGCGTTCAGGCAGAAAAGCCTGCACTTACCTGGGCTTCCTGAACTATTGTTACAGCTCAGCTCCTGCTACAAGGACCTGAGCCTTGAACTATTGTTTGTTGCCCCGCCCTGACTAAGGGCCTGGGCTTCCGGAACTGTTGCTACTGCTCAGCTCCTGAGGCAAGGACCAGAGCCCTAAACCTCGTACTAAGTTTGGTGCCCCGCCCTGAGCTAGGACTTGGGCTTACTGACTCTGTGATTGCTCAGCTCCGGCTGCAAGGACCGGAGCTTTGAACGGGTTTGCTGCCCCGCCCTGACTGAGGGCCGGGGCTTATTGACTTTCTTGGTGCTCAGCCTGCAGGAAGGACCTGAGCTTAGAACTGGTTTGCTGCCCCGCCCTGACTGAGGGCCGGGGTTTAATGACTTTCTTGGTGCTCCGCCTGCAGGAAGGATCTGAGCCTAGAACTAGTGTTTGCTGCCCCACCCTGATTGAGGGCTGGGGGCTCATTGCAGTGACCGTGTGCCTTCTGTTCAGCCCCTGCCTGAGGGGCCGAACCCCGAGACCTTCCGAACCCGGAGACTGATTTGGGCCGTGTAGTGAGGCGGCCTGGCTCCCGACGGCCCCTGAGAGGGCACGGCCCCAACACTGGACTATTACAGCCCCCTGCAATACCCGAGGCGAGCATTGCCTCGGGCGCGAGTGGGGAGGACCCCGGGGTGGTGAGTGGGGAGGACCCCTCCATCTTTGAGGAGATCGAGGCCCTGGGTCTGACCCCGGTCACCCCCGGGGAGGACGACCTCCTGCCAGCGGGCCTCGAGCTGGCCGACCTCACCCCAGCTCCCCCTTCCCCATGCTCCAGCGTCCCACCTGCCGCGTCCGCTCCCGCCTCCGAGGATCCTCTGGACTCCTCGACCTGCCCAGCTGCGGACAGCACCCTGCTGACGGCCGCCGAGCCTGTTGAGGCCATGGCCGGTGCCTCGCAGCCGGGACCCGAGCTACCAGGGGTATCCCTTGTTGGTGCGGGGCGACAGTGTTCCTTCCCGGGCGGGGGCCCCATTGAAGGTTCTACATCTCCTGATGCTGCAGCTCTGACACCTGCCATTGAGCCTGGGCCCGGCATCACTGGGGACCCCCTCCCTACCCCTCCAACCCCTGTGCCTGGCCGCGAGGAGCCACCTCCTGACAGTCCAGCTCCTGTGGCCCAGGATCCCGCCTCTGCCCCTCTCCCCGATCCTGCTCCTGACCCCGTCCCTATTCCCTCCACCTCCCGTGATGTTATTGCCGCCCCTGGGGCCGTCTCCTCCCCTTTCCTGGAGGATGACCCCCAGGGAGCGGCCTTTGAGTTTCCCAGTCCCGACCCACTAGGGGCTGCACTCTTCCCTCCGCCGCCTCACATTGAGCCAAAGTCTGAGGCAGACCAGGTGGCGCCAGCCCATCGGGCGCCACATCGCGGGTCCGCCCCTTGCTTGCCCGTCCCAGTAGGCCACGGGGCTGTGCCAGAGGCCCCACCGGTGGATCACCGGAACAAGGTGCCGCTCGCTCTCCAGCGCTGGGGGGATTTTCACCAGATCCTCCGGGCTGCGAGGGCCCTGATGGGGGAGGGCAAGAGGACTGGGAAGCAGGGCGCCACAGCTTACCAGCAGGTCCGTAGCTTCCGTGACTCCTTGCTCACCTTTGGGGTGGGTCATGGTTTGCTGCGCGGCCCAATGGGGGCCGTGAGCGACCCTGCCGGCGAGGATCCCCCCCAGCCCTCCTCATGGCACTCGTCACCTTTGCCACATTGAACACCCGGAGCTGTAGGTTGTAGCAGGAGCCAGGTGCTCTCCTTCCTTCGGGTGGAGGCGTACTCTGTGGTTTTCCTGCAGGAGACCCACACGGATCTGGCCGCCGAAGCCAGCTGGCTGCTGGAGTGGGGGGACGGGGTCTACTTCAGCCATCTCACAGCCCGTAGGGCGGGAGTGGCTACCCTGTTCTCCCCCAACCTACGGCCGGAGGTGCTGGGGGTTGCCGAGGCTGTGCCGTGCCGCCTGCTGCACCTCCGGGTCCGCATGGAGGGGCTCGTGGTCAACCTCGTGAACATCTATGCCCCAACATCGGCCCCGGAACGGCTGCGATTCTATCAGCAGGCGGCTGCCTTCCTCGGCTCCTTGGATCCTCGTGAGTGCCTGCTCCTGGGCGGGGACTTTAACACCGTGCTAGAGGAGCGGGACCGCTCGGGGACCAAGCGGAGCCTGGCTGCCGCAGACGTCCTCCAGGAGATTGTCACCCATCACTCCCTGGTGGACGTCTGGCGCGACCACCACCCGGGTGGAAGCCCATCGGTCGTGCCACTCCCGGTTGGACCGCATCTATTTGTCACGCTTCCATCTTTCACGGGCCCAGTCCTCCAGCATCCGGTCGGCCCCTTTTCTGGATCACCACCTCGTCACTGTGACGGCCTCTCTCTGTGCGGAGAGGCCGAGGCCGGCCTATTGGCATTTTAACAACAGCTTGCTGGAGGATGGGGGCTTCGTGGCGTCCTTCTGGGAGTTCTGGCTGGCCTGGCGAGGGCAGCGGCGTGCCTTTCCCTCGGCGCGGCAGTGGTGGGATGTGGGAAAGGTGCGCACCCGACTCTTCTGCCGTGACTACACCCGGGGCGCCAGCCGACGGAGGGATGCGGCGATAGGGCAGTTGGAACGGGAGGTCTTAGAGCTGGAGAGGCGTCTGGCCGCCAGCCCTGAAGATCCATCCCTCTGCGGAGCGTGCTGGGAGAAGCGGGAGGAGCTCCAGGTCCTCGAAGATCATCGAGCCCGGGGCGCCTTTGTTCGATCCCGCCTCTGCCTCCTTCGGGAGATGGATCGCAGCTCCCGCTTCTTCTACGCCCTGGAGAAATGGAGGGGGGCCAAGAAGCACGTCACCTGCCTTCTGGCAGAGGACGGCACCCCCCTCACGGATCTGGCGGAGATGTGCGAGAGGGCCAGGACCTTCTACGCGCACCTTTTCTCCCCGGATCCGACCGATCCTGCTGCTTGCAGAGCGATCTGGGACGGGCTCCCGACGGTCAGCGCGGGCGACCGGGACCGGCTAGAGCTGTCTCTCTCTCTGGCCGAGTTCTCGGAAGCCCTCCGCCGCATGCCCACCAATAAATCTCCGGGCATGGACGGGCTGACCGTGGAGTTCTACCACGTGTTCTGGGACGTCCTCGGCCCGGACCTGGTCACCGTCTGGGCCCAGTCCTTGCGGAGCGGGGTCCTCCCTCTCTCGTGCAGGTGAGCCGTGCTCACCTTACTGCCAAAGAAGGGGGACCTCCGCGACTTACGGAATTGGCGTCCCGTCTCGCTCCTCAGCACGGACTACAAAATTGTAGCCAAGGCCATCTCACTGCGGCTGGGGTCCGTGCTGGAGGACGTGATCCACCCAGACCAGACCTACACCGTCCTGGGCCGTAGCATCTTTGATAACCTGTATCTGGTCCGGGATCTCTTGGAGCTTGGGTGCAGGGATGGTCTGTCGTTCGCCGTCCTGTCCCTGGATCAGGAGAAGGCGTTCGACAGGGTGGACCACGGGTATCTCCTGGGCACTCTGCGAGCGTTAGGCTTCGGGTCCCAGTTTGTGGGTTTTCTCCAGGTGCTGTACGCTTCCGCAGAGTGTCTGGTCAGGCTCAACTGGACCCTGACCGAGCCGGTCAGCTTCGGGCGGGGAGTGCGGCCGGGGTGACCCCTCTCGGGCCAGCTGTACGCTCTGGCGATCGAGCCCTTCCTCTGTCTCCTCCGCAGGAGGTTGACGGGGTTGGTGCTTCGGGAGCCGGAGCTGCGGCTGGTCCTGTCGGCATACGCCGACGATGTGCTCCTCGTGGTATAGGACCCGGGCGACTTGGCGCGGGTGGAGGCCTGCCAGGCTGTGTACTCGGCGGCCTCATCCGCCTGGGTCAACTGGGTCTGGCCTGGTGGTCGGGGACAGGTGGCAGGTGAGCTCCCTCCCACCCGCGCTTCAGGCCATCCGGTGGAGTGCTGGTCCGCTGCTCTATCTCGGCGTTTACCTTTCTGCCACGCATCCGTCTCTGCCGGAGAACTGGCAAGGTTTGCAGGGCAGGGTGACGGAGCGGCTCCGGAAATGGACAAGACTCCTCCGGTGCCTTTCCCTCCGAGGGAGGGCACTGGTGCTCAATCAACTAGTCCTGTCCATGCTCTGGTACCGGCTCAACACCCTGGTTCCGGCCCCGGTTTTCCTGGCCAACCTCCGGAAGGTGGTTCTGGAGTTCTTTTGGCCAGGAACGCACGGGGTCTCTGCAGGGGTCCTCCACCTGCCCCTGAAGGAGGGAGGGCATGGCCTGAAGTGCCTGCGCACTCAGGTCCACGTCTTCCGCCTCCAGGCACTGAAGAGGCTTCTTTATGGTGCGGGTAGTCCGGCATGGAGAGCACTGGCACACGCCTTTCTGCGCCACTTCCGAGGGCTCCGATACGACCGGCAGCTCCTTTATCTCGATCCGAGGGGTCTTCCGCAAGACCTCTCCGGGCTGCCGGTCTTCTACCAAGACCTCTTCCGGACCTGGAAGCTGTTCTCTGCGACCAGGTCCGTGGCGGCCACCGAGAGGGCAGATCTCCTCGTCGAGCTCCTGCTACACAACCCTCAGCTCCGTATGCAGGTGGTGGAGTCCCCCGCGGTGCACCAGAGGTTGGTCCTGGCAGAAGCTACCAGGGTTGGAGACCTCCTGGACTACGACCGGGGAGACAGGCTGGATCCCCTGACGCTCGCTCGGTATATGGGGCTCTCCAGACTTCGTACTCCCCGGCGCATACTACAGGAGGTGAAGGCCGCTTTGCCGCCCGCTGCTCGGGCCTACCTCAACCGGGTCCTACGTGAGGGCACGCCCCGCCCACCTCCCACCCCGAGCCCTCTGGCCCTTTTCATCGGGTCCCTGCCCCGTGGACCCGATCGGCCCCCCCCGCCCCTTCTCCGCAAGCTGGCTGCACGATCTGCAGCCAGTCTGCTTCCAAACCGCGCCAAGGAAGCATCTCTACACACTCGTGCTCCACACCCTTCATTTCCTCACCCTCATGTCCCTCCCCGACACCAAGTGGCGGGACCTCCTGCCACCTTTGGAGGGTGAGGAGCCCCGGTGGGCCAGCCTCTACTCCACCCTGGTCCCGAGGCCCGCCGGGGATATCAGTTGGTGGCTCCTCCATGGGGCCGTGAGCACGGGCATGTGCTTGGCATAGGGTTTACCCCTGTCCCAGACACCTGCCCCTTCTGCAGCGTGAGGGAGACCCTGGCGCACGTTTTACTTAGAGTGCGCCAGGTTGCAGCCCCCTATACCGGCTCCTCACCAATATCCTGTTACGTTTCTGGCTGCACATTTCCCCTCACCTCCTTCTCCATGCACTCCCTATCCATGGCCCCACAAAGTCACGGGACCGCCTGGTCAACCTCCTCCTCACCCTGGCTAAAATGGCCATCTACGCGACCAGGGAGAGGCGGTTGGCCAATGGAGACTCCTGCGACTGTGGGGCTTGTTTCCAGTCCTTAGTCCGCTCATGTATCTGGGCGGAGTTCCTCTGGGCGGCGTCCACTGGCTCCCTTGACGCCTTCGAGGAGCAGTGGGCGCTGTCCGGGGTTCTCTGCTCGGTGTCCCCGTCAGGCTCCCTTCTTATGACCCTTTGACTGCACTCCTGTCCCTGTTCTTTTATTAGTTGTCCCCCAAAATTGGTAGGTTTCTGAGGTCCTGTAGATCCTCCCCTTAGGCTGGGGGGGGGGATCCTTTAGCATTGGGCGGACTTCCGCCCGCCCAGTTTCCCAGAAACCCAATAGATACCCTTCTGTTCGCACCCCTACCATCCAATGTTTTTCCCGTCCTATGGGGACTGAGATATTTGCTTGTAATCCCAGTTCCCCTTCCCCGACATAGACATGAATTTCCTCTAAGGGTGTTAGTGTCAGATTAGTTTTCAGATCGACCCATCTCAGGTTATATCTGGTTGTTTGTGTATCAGTAATGCGGTGAGGATTGTTTTATCTTGTCCCAGGTATATTAGAGCATGGATATCATTGTTAGAGGTTGGTGGAAATTCGCTTGGGTGCATTTTTCCTTTGGAGACAGGTTGTGTCTTTATCACTGTGATTAGGGCCAATGTTGTGATCCAGACCAAGAACCGCCGCAGCTCTGTGGTCTGTTTTGTTCGCGGCATCATTCCGTCTAGTTTCCCACTGCCCTTTTGGAAAAAGCGGAGATAGGATTAGAACTGGCAGTCTCAGCAGCCGCTTTTCACGCCCAATATTCCTGTAGGAATAAAGATATACCACGTCCACGGGTCTTGGTTCGTGGTTGCTATAGGGGTGTTGTGTCTGAAAATATAATTACAAAATAATAAAATTAATGTATGCAAACAGCTTGAGTTGTGAAACATGAACCCACTTTAGTTTACCATCTTTGTCTATGCGGTAAATAAGAGGGCTGAGGCGATCAACTAAGGCGTAGGGACCGGTCCACTTTGACTCCAGTGTATGATCCCTTTTGCCCAACTTTAAGTACATTACCTGATCCCCTGGTTCCCACAGTAGAGAGTCCCCATCTTTATTCTGATCCATTTTAGTATTCATGAGCTCAATGGCTTGGCTTACCCTATGTTGCAGGGTGGCTTTGCCTTCCTGCAACTGTTTTAACCACAGCCAGTGCTCGTGAGTTGCAAGCAGATTGTTTGTCTCTGCTTGTTCGGGGTTGATGACCAGCCTCATTGCCTGCCTGAAGAGATCTGGTATGGCTGAATCTTAGTTCTCAGCCTGTTACTGCTGCAAATGGCTGGTAATATTAGTGGCAGCTTCTCCGGCCAGTTTTTACCCATGTGGTCTACAACTTTCCTAAGGGCTTCTTTAAGAGTGCAGTTAATTCTTTCCGCTTGTCCTGAGGACTGGGGCAGCGGCATATTATCGCCTAGGCCAACAAGGCCTAAGCCTAGGGCGGCAAATTTGTAGGGGTGGCAAATTTAAAATAGCAGCCCAGCATTTTTGTAATCGCGCGCCACGATTCTACCAATCATGATAGCGTGTATTGAAACCGCCGATGACGGCGCGACGGAGACACCATTTAGTAAACAACATACTCAGGACTGGAGTCGCAACAATCCTAAGCATTAATTAACAATTTGACTGGAAGGAAGAAATTAAGTGGTGCTCAGTTAAAAAAAATGCTATACAGAAGAAAGGGAAAATGAAATGATAGCAAAAATGCACAAAATTGATTCCTTTGTTGTATCAGTTAGTACCGATAGTCAGACAGAAAAAAAAAGTCGAAAGAAGTAGAGAAGTAAAAAGTGAAAATATTGGTGTTGATATTGAAAATATTCATGTGTATAAAGTACATATTAAAACTAATGAAGAAATTCCAGCTGCAGTTAGTGTTGAAAAAAATGTTCCAAATACTAGCGTATCAGAGACTACCGGGAATCATGTTGCTCTGGATATCTTTGACAGTACTGCAGAGATTTGTGAATCACATCAATCAGAAATTCAATCTGACATTGGAATATCTACCATAAGTGACGACCCGGCCCAATGGATATTGAATGATGCTACAATTGAGTATTTATCAACACATGGTATTAAACAAAATACCGATAGTGATTTTACTAACTCAGAAAGACAATATACTGATAAAATGCGTGTTCTAACAAAAAATGTGTTTGAACAACATCTTTTAAACAGTGAAGTAAAGCCATGGCAATATCTTATATATTCGGAGAGCAAAGGAGCCATGTTTTGTGCCCCATGTCGATTATTTGGAGGGATCGCTAGTCTGGCGACGAGTGGATACCATGACTGGAAAAAAACATCAGCTCGACTATGTAAACATGAAAATTCGACTGAACATAAAACGTGTGTACTGACAATGGTGAGGACAGGTGAAATATCCAGGAGAATTGATATGAATTTAAAATTTCAAATGGAAGAAGACATTATGTATTGGAGAAATGTGTTGAAGAGGATTGTAGCAGTGGTAAAGAAACTTTCAAGCAGAGGACTTGCATTTAGAGGTAAGGTGGAAAAATTTGGATCACCTTATAATGACAGTTACACGATGGCCCTTGAGCTTGTCGGAGAATTCGACCCATTTTTAGCAAGTCACGTTGCACGTTATGGAAATGAAGGTCGAGGTAACGTATCTTATCTTTCATCCTATACATGTAATGAATTTATAACATTGATGGCTTCAGATGTGATCTCAAATATTATTAAAGAAGTAAAAGAAGCCAAATATTTCACAATAAGCGTTGACTCAACTCCCAACATATCTCATGTTATCAATTGGCTTTTATACTGAGATATGTAAATGATGATGGCATACCAGTAGAGAGGTTTCTTTGGTTTTTTACCAAATACTGGCCACAAATCAGAACAGTTAGCTGATGCTGTACTTTCAACTTTGAATTGTTATGAATTAGATATCACAAACTGCCATGGCCAGTTGTACGACAATGCCACTAACATAGCTGGTGTGTATAGCGGGTTGCAAGCGAGAATTAAGAATATAAATCCTTATGCTGTATATGTGCCTTGCTCTGCGCATTCTTTAAATCTGGTTGGAGTATGTGCAGCAGAAAGTTGTCAAGAAGCATGTTCATTTTTCTCAACTGTCCAACATCTTTACTCATTTTTTTCTGCCTCTACTCACCGGTGGGAGATTTTACTATCTAATTTGAAGCCAGGCAGTAAAGTAATAAAAAGATTTTCTGAGACTCGCTGGTCATCTCGAGTGGAAGCTTGTCATAATTTGAGTGAAAACTGGAATGCTATAATTAAAGCCTTAAATACAATAAAGGAAGATGCTACTGAGAAACGTGTTACATGTAATGAAGCTGCAGGCCTGCAGCGAAAACTCGATCGACTTGAGGCAGCTTTTATGGCTGTATTTTGGAGCTCACTCTTGGAAAGATTTCATATAACTAGCCCAAAACTGCAAAATGTTTATATTGATATACAGACAGTTGTAGAACTCTACAACTCACTAATAGGATACATTAACTCTATACAGGACTTGTTTGATATGTACCAAGAGAAAGCCAAAGAAAAATTTGAAATTGAAGACCACGAATTTGACACAAAGCGAAAAAAAAGCGTAAACTGCAAGCTGAGGAGACACGCAAAGTTGAAGTGGAAATGTGTGGTAGAGATACATTTAAAGTAGATACCTTTTTAACAATACTAGACCTTGTATGTTCTGAATTGAAACGCAGAAGTAATGCGTATCAAAAAATTTATGGTAGATTTCAGTTTCTCTCTAACATTACCAATACTTCAACAGCAGATATAACAGTTCATTCTAAAAAATTACAGCTGTGCTACCAAGGGGATTTAGAAGAATCATGCGTGAATGAGTGTCTACATTTTTTATCATATTTGGAAGGTGCTGAAATTCCTGAAAATGAAAAGAAGCCAATTCTAAGATATTGCAGCCTTCTTCGAAATCGAATCAGTCATTCAGTATATCCAAATCTTGATATTGCCTTCCAAATGTTCGTTTCCACACCTGCTACAAACTGTTCAGTGGAATGATCATTTTCAGCATTAAAAAGGGTGAAAAACTATTTGAGGGCTAATCTCAGTGAAGAAAAATTAAACTCCCTTTAACTCCTGACAATTGAAAAGGATCTAACAACTTCTCTGGATTATACAGAATTAATTAATAAGTTTGCCGTTCAAAGGGGTAGGCGTAAACAAATGTAATTACTTACTACTCAAATACTTTTATTTCTTTCATTGTATCTACATAAAATAAAAAATAAATATTTGATATAAAACCGGACTCCCGCTTGAACGCAGCGTTTTGGATCCATGCGCGGTCCCGTGCTATAACCAAAATCGTGCTGTACAGACTAAAACTAAAAAACCTAAAACAAATTCATATGGGACCAGCTGCCAGCGGCGGCAATTATTTCAGGGCCTAGGGACGGCAAAATCATTAATGCGCCACTGGACTGGGGTCTGTATGGGACATGGAGTTTATGTGAGACCCCTAAGGCTTTAAGCAGCAGAGTAAACATGTCTCCCACAAAAGATCCTCTGTCTGAATCAATAATTTCAGGAGTCCCGTACCTGCAACTACTTCAGAGAATAGTTTCTCAGTGGCTGTGCGGGCGCTATTGTTCCTAGTAGAGAAAGCTTCAACCCAACCTGAAAAGGAATCTATGATTACAAGTAGATATCAAAATCCTTCTTTACTCTTTGGCAATTTATCAATGAAGTCCATTTGGATCCTGTGCCAGGGACCCAGCCTCCTCTGATGGAGCATTTGAGGCTGGTGTGGGGGACGAGCCTTATCTTTGGCACACTGTACACAGTTTCTGTACATCATCTCTCATTCCCTTCCATTCTGCCACTTGCTTTAACCTTCCCACCATCCCTTCCACTCCTTCATGCATGAACTGATGAGCTATGTTCACCAGTTCCTGTCTTTCAATTCTTCCTGGGACGCGGACGGCTTCTAATGCCTTCTGCTCCTGCCTTCAGGTTACCGCTGCTATCCCTTCATAATCCCTGGCTATGGCGTCAGCACGGTTATTCCACACAGTTTCAGCTGCTGAGCCTTTTCCATGTGCTTTTCCATGTTTGATTTTAAGCTGGTTGGGATGAGAGGTAACCCAGGCATAGATCCATTTCCATTCATCTACATATGCTTATTTCTTTCCCGTCTGCAGCTTTCCAATTGTTCCTTTGCCAATCCAACATCCAATATTGTACCCCGTTTACACAATAGTTGCTGTAAGCATAGATGTATATAGTCTTGGGGCAGTTTTCTGCTTCATACTGTCGTGGTATATGCATGTTGTGCAGAGCCATGATCCAAAAACCCCTTTAGCACCTCTTCTAAATTTATGGCTGCATATCTGATTCTCCTTTTACCATGCACCACCATGGAACTGCCATCGGTGAACCAAATATGTCTCTCCCGACCCACGGTATCCAATTCTTCAAGGGTGGGTGCTTGGGCTTGTGCAATCTTCTGTTCTAGTGTGACTGCTGGACATTCATGCCTAGTCCCCCTTTCGATAAGAGCATGTGTCAGCATGTCAGGTTTGGGTACTGTGTCAGTGACTCCTCTGTTTATCAGTGTTGGAGTCCATTGTGCCATCCTGGTGTTGGACACCCTGCCTCCTATTAATTTGCCAGACAGGATGTATTTCAGAGGCGTATGTATAATTGGGGCACTGCCGGTAAGCGGCTCAAAGGACTGACCTGCCCATACAGCTGTCAAGCATTCGCGCTCACAAGCGTCAAAATTTAGTTCAGCTCCCTGCAATTTCTTAGATTCATATGCCACAGGTACCAATGTCTGGTTTTCATTTTGTTGTAGGAGAGTGGCCGCCATGGCCACCTCATTAGCTGCTAAACAGATGACGAATGGTTTAGATTAATCCGGGAAGCGTAAAGCAGGGGCTGTAAGGGCTTTTTGTTTCAAGGTATTTAAAGCGTTGTCCTGGTCTGGACCCCATTCCCAATGCGTCTTTTTCTTTAGAAGCTTCCATGAAGGAAGAGTGAGCTCTGCATATTTATAGATATGGGGCCGTAGAAAGTTAAATCCTCCCAACAAAACCCTTAGTGAGTGCACATTGGTAGGGGCTGGCATTTCAATTAAAGCCCTTACCTTCCTTTGATCTACCTGCCTTCCTTCCTGGCCAATGATAATACCTAGGTAGACCTGGGTTTGCACCAATTGTGCTTTTTCTAGGCTTACCCTGAATCCTGTGTCCTGGATCAGTGCCAGAACATCCTCTGTAAGTTTCTGTACCTGTGCCTCGAGTTCCCCGAAAACCAAAATATCGTCCACATAGGAAAAGACGAGTGGTTGGTCTGAGGGGCTTAACTGGTCCAGCATATCTACCACATGCCTGTGGGTGATACCTGGAGAGTCTTGGAATCCTTGGGGGTAAACGCTGAAATGTATATTGTTGGTCCCTTGTGGTGAAGGCAAAGCGGCCCTGTGAATCCAGGTGTAATGGGATTGCAAAGAAACAGTTAGCCAGATCTATAACTGAAAAGTACCTGGAGGTGGCTTGTACCTTTTGGATAACTTGTTTCATATCAGCCACAATGGGGGCCATGGGCACACTTCCTTTGTTGATTCTCCTGTAATCAATAGTTAGTCTCCAGGATTGCCCGTCTGCCTTCATGACTGGCCATACAGGCGAGGTGGTTTTTCTAATCACTCCCTGCTCTTCCAGGTCCTGAATGATTTGGACTAGCTGTGTCTCTGCTTCCCTGGGATACCGATATTGCTTTTGTGGGGACACCAGTTCAGCTACAATTTTAACACAAGTTTTAATTTTTCCACAATCTGGGTTTTTGTGTGTCCAGACAGTGGGAATTTTGACCGCCACTCCTCCTGCTGTTCTGCCGTGAGAGCAGCAACAAGTTTATCGCTTCTGTTAGTGACAACCTTGTCACAGCTTGCTGTAGGGAGATAAGGAGGAAGGGTTTCCAGGCTCCACAGAGTGCTTCTGGGGAGATCAATAACGTTATTTTTGAACAACCAGTCTGTGCCCAGGATCAGGAAATCGGTCATATGTTTTGTCTGTATCAGATTCCCAGTAGCGTGGAATCCTTGTATAGGGAATGGTACCTGCACCCATTCTTGCCCGGTGCTGGATTCTCCCTGAAATGAGTGTAGTATCGGGTTTTGCCCTCTTACCCTCGCTTGGGGAGCGGTTTTAATTAGAGAGACCGAAGCTCTGGTATCAATTAGAGCCAGCACAGGAGCTTGATTTCCCTGCTGGACATAGACATAGGGTCTTCCTCCTGGGTCCCAGGTCAATTTTCCTATAAACCTCCCCTGCGCCAAGTGGGGGCTCCACATCCAGTGGGCTTCCCTAGAGGTATGCCCGATCATCCACAGGAAGGGGGGTTAGCAGGTCCATCAGGGGAGCGCTTGGGGTGGTTACCCCCGATACGCCTCCCTGCTGGCCCTGCAGTCTAAGAATCTCTTTCATAATATCTGCCACGGGGGCTCGATCCCATTTCTCTCTATCTCCTCCCAACTGTAATAATAGCTTCCACGCCATGCGGCGCACATCAGGGCCGGGTTTTTCTGGCTGTTTACTACCTTCGGCTGACCGAGATCTTTGAAGGTCTGGGTACAGCCGACCCCTAAGCTGGTTATTCCCACTGCCCCTTAATTTGGCTTTTGAGTGCCCTCCGCAGGATCCTGCAAATCCCTTTGTTCCACTTTCATTTGAGTAGGTGACTGTCGGCTCCAGTGCCGCCACATACGCCACCCTTTCTTTTTTAATATTGGGTTTTGGTCCGGCATGGGTAGATATCTGTTGTACCATCCCTTTTAATTCTCTTATGGCGGCAGGGTGCCCGTCCTGCCGAACAGCAAGTTTGCCCAAATAATAGGGAAGTAGTGAGGCAGCACAGTCCCTGAGAGATGGTACGGAGAATGGGATTACATCTAAGTCTGTATTGGCGGGTACGGTTACTATACCGGCCATGATCTGCATTAGGGACCACCGGGTAAGATAATTTTCAGGATCTTCATTAGTGTCCTGGTTAGAAGCCACGGCTTGGGCAATAAAATTTCACCTGCCTATCTGTTCCCCAAAGGTGGCCATTAGGGCCTACTCACTATCGCCTGCGCCAATTCTTATGCGGTCCAAGGCTGCTCGTATTTCTGGTGCCGCACATATATCCATGAGGCGGTAAATTTCCTGAGTAGTGAGTGCTTCTCTTCCTGCCAATAGGATGGCATTGGTACACCATCAGGAAAAAGTTTCTTCGTTTAGTGTTCCCAAATGGTCAGCCGTTGCTTCTAAGTCTGAGGCTGATGCTGGAACAGTGGTGACCTGTTCATTACCCCCACCATCTACTGGGGTGGTCACAGTGCGCTGTTCTATGGCTGCCACCGGGGCCACAAGACCCTCCTGTGGGTCATGCCAGATATCTCCTTCCCAGATTTCCTGGGGGGTCCCAAATTTCTGCCCCCCGATCTGACTAATTTACATTTGGTCGGGTTCCGTTCTCCTGATTTGACAGCCGCTACTTGGCGGGTAGCAAAACCTAATTTTTGTTTCAACTGCTTAATAATAGAATCGCAGTGACTATGGTTTCCTGGGGCTTTACCCTGTTCTAATGTTAATTTCTTAACCATGCCTTGCAGGACCTGGTTTTCTTTGACTAAACTCTGATTTTCTCTGTCTTTAAAGGCTGTCACTTGGTCTGTCAGGAATCGCTCTTTACTTTCACTTTCCTGTAACGCTTGTTTTATCATTTCCATTTGATTGTGGGAATTTGTTGCCATCACTTTCCAATTTTCTATCCCTTTTTCTAATTGGGATATTTTTTCTTTTAGGGATATTTTCTCCTCTTTACAGGCTGTTAGGCAGAGGTAGCTGTCATTACATGCCTCCCATAGCAGCCAAATTCCTACGGAGTCTCTTTTTGCCGCATTTAGGGGTTTGCATATGAGGATATATTGGGCCAATCTATCCTCTAGGTCCGAAATGGTGCAGACATCTGCAAGGGCTTGTTCGGTCCAAGGACTGTGCATGTCTCTGAAGGATTTGTTTAAAAGGTGTTATTTCTTTAATAAAAGGTGAGGCTGGATCTCCTTCTGACTCCATTCCTCCCTCTGAGACTGTTCTCCCTTGTCTATTCCTAAACTTTTTTTAAAAATGCGTGTATTTCTCTTTGTCACCCCGATCTCGTTCAGCGAGCAACACAGCCTAGATTTTCTTATCCAGCTATTCCTGATCTCGTTCAGCGAGACTATAGACTTTTGTTACCCCTGATTCCTCAGTGAGCAATAATGGTTTCGATATGATAATCGTAGCTTTACAAGTTTATGAGCAATTTTATAAAGCCTCTACCTTCCGGAGGTCAGTAGGCTTTGGTTAACCAAAAATAGAACTGTGCTCTGCAGAGCTGGCTGTGTGCATATTCCCCCTTTTGCTATTCTCCACCAATTATGTTATACCAATAAAATAAAAACCAGCAGGCTCTTATTAAAAGTGATAAGACATTTATGTCACATTTATTGTAAACATAATAAAAAACAAAAGATAACAGTAAACAACGTTGTTTGACTACTTATTCCTATCACTTACCAGTGCGGGGGGGATACGGAGGCAGAATGAGGAGGGATTCCTCCTGCCCCCTGGGGAATGTGATTGACAAAATCCCAGGAGGATGGTAAAGGATGCTGTTTGGGGAGTGTAAACGGGCTACTCACTGCCGCGGCGCCTCCCGCTGGTTTTTCCGGGGAATTAGCTCTTTTTCAGCCCGGAGCGCCCTCTGCTGGCCGGTGGTCCGCCTGTTTTCCTCTCGGCCCCTTGTCCTTCCCAGGATCCCGGTGCCCCTTTAACTGGGTTTCCCCCTCCCCGGGGAACCCCCACCCTGCTTTCCCCGCTTCGCCTCAGAATGGCTACTGCCCAGTCGTGCTCTAGCCCCAGCTCCTGGGACAGACTGCAGTATCCGCCTTCTCATCACAGGCAAAGGGGTTTGGACCTGGTGCTCTTCCTACCCCTGGGTCGCCCCTTGCAACCCCCAGTACCTGTGGCCTACCGCTAGGCTGCAGCCTGGGGTTTTTCTGGCTCGAGCTCCCCAGCTCCCTAGCCTGTTCCCAGCCCTGCTTCACCCAGGTACTTTAGCTCTGCTCATAAGCAGCCAGGCCCATCCCTCTCTGAAGGCAGAGAGAGACTGTCTGGGCTCTGGCTTCCCTGCCTTCTTATAAGCCCCAGGGCTTCAGTTTGGGGCGTGGCCCCAGCTGCGGCCACTTCCTTACTCAGCCCAGCTTCCAGAGCCACCCCTCTCAAGCCCTGGCAGGCAGCTTTTCAAGCCCCTCTGGGCAGGAGCAGGGTCCACCCTGCTACAGGGAGGAAAGTCTGAAACCGTCAGACAGGCCAGGGCTTTATAAAGCCGCGCACAAGCAACCAGGGAGCTTTGTGAACAGGGGCTGCTAACAGGAAGTTCTCCAGGTGAAGGAGGAGCAACTACAGCATCTGTGGGGTAAGTGACTGTCTGTAGTGTGTGTTTGTTTGTGTTTGGGGGTTACTTGCTGTGTGCTGAGTTTGTGTTTGTCAGTCTGTTTGTTTGTTTGAAGGACCGTGTGCTATGGCTGGCAGTTGGAAGCTGTGAGCTTCAAAGGAAGGTCTGAAAGCTAGAAGCCTCTGGTAATTGGCTGAGCCTTAATCAGTGGGCGGGGCATTCACGTAGGCCAGGGCTTTATAAAGCAGCACACAAGCTATCAGGGGCTGCTAACAGGGAGTTTTGCAAGGGAGTTTGGAAGGAGAGTGGGAATCCCTTACCGGTTCTATCTGTTTCCCTTTATTCCCCTTAAAACCTAAAACCAAACTACATTCAAAACTTCTTGCTTTAACCAACCCTTTCATTAACTAGGAGACAATGCAGGCAGAAGTCCAGCAGCAGAGTGGGGGCTATCCAGTTTATTGCGCTGAGTGCAGCATGTATGATTACCTGCCCTGTGGGCAGGCGGCATATGTGTGTATTCGGTGCAAGGAGCTCCTGGCCCTCAGAGACCATGTACGGACTTTGGAGGCCAGGGTGGCAAAACTGGAGGAGCTAAGAGAGGCAGAGAGGTATGTTGATGAGGCTTTCCGGGACACTGTAGAATTGTTCCACCTCCGCTCAGACAGCCCCTGCGCTGTTGAGGAAGATGAAAGGCCCAGGGAAGCAGAGCAATCAACGGGAGCAGAGGGAAACCTTCCCATAGTTGGGACCCTCCTTCCAGATGGTGCTGGGGTTGCCTCTCGCATGGAGGTTACCTCTTCGGGGGAGGGAACTCCAGTTGCTAGGAAAAGGCAGGTGTTAGTAATGGGAGATTCAATCATTAGAAACGTAGATAGCTGGGTTTGTGATGACCAGGAGAACCGTATGGTGACTTGCCTGCCTGGTGCGAAGGTTGCAGATCTCTCGAGGCATCTAGACAGACTTATGTGTAGTGCTGGGGAGGAGCCGGTGGTCATGGTACATGTAGGTACCAATGACATAGGGAAGGGTAGGAGAGATGTCCTGGAGGCCAAATTTAGGCTGCTAGGGACAGACTGAAATCCAGGACCTCTATGGTGGCATTCTGAGAAATGCTTCCAGTTCCACGCGCAGGGCCAGGTAGGCAGGCAGAACTTCAGAGTCTCAATGCGTGAATGAGACAATGGTGTAGAGAGGAGGGGTTTACATTCATTAGGAACTGGGGAAGCTTTTGGGATGGGGGGAGCCTATAGAGGAGAGATGGGCTCCACCAAAACCAAAGTGGAAACAGACTGCTGGCACTAAACATTAAAAAGGTTGTAGAGCAGTTTTTAAACTAGGAGATGGGGGAAAGCCGACTGCTGCAGAGGAGCATGTGGATCGGACACAGACTTCTCTTAGGGGAGAGTCTAATGATAGAGAATCTCCAGGTTATAGTCAGGAGCAGAGGATGGAAGAGGATAATGTAAGGGCCAGATCAGATGATAAACATTCACATAAAAAAGATTCTGACACATCAGAAAAGGGAAGACAAATAAACAGTGACAAGTTTTTTAAGTGCTTGTACACAAATGCTAGAAGTCTAAATAATAAGATGGGTGAACTAGAGTTCCTCGTGATAAAGGAGGATATTGATATAATAGGCATCACAGAAACCTGGTGGACTGAGAGCAATCAGTGGGACACAATCATTCCGGGGTACAAAATATATCGGAAGGACAGAACAGGTCATACGGGGGGGAGGGGGAGGAGTGGCACTATATGTGAAAGGTTGCCTTAGTTCTTAATAATGGACATTTAGGAATAGAAAAAACTCTTAGTAGGCTACAGATGACAGGATGGTGGCCAAGTATGTGGAGCAATATATAAACAAGTGCCATACCAAAATAGTAAAGGGACCCTTGGGACATCAAAGAGTAGAAGGTCCTGGGCCAGGTTGCAGGTTGATTATATTGGTGCACTTGCAAAAACTTCAAGGAGGACATTGCCCAGTCCGCTTACAATAAGCTGATTTGGGTTGGGTTTTTAAAAAGTTGCTTTTAATGTGTTATAGTAGTGGGTTGCAGGGTTTGGAGGAAATAGAGGGGGTGTCTGCTTTTTCTTTTTAGAATTTCCCACCAGAGGGTGTGACTGGCTGTCACTCACTTGCACATGTGCAGTGAGGACACCGACTGGTGCACACAACTGTAAAGCTGAAGAATGAGATTTTTTTTTAATTTAATACTATTAAGACTTTATTAATATGACTTCATGAGTAAAGTTTTAAGAATGAAACAGTTCATTCATAAAACCGGTTATTGCAATAACCGGATAAATGGCAATGAAGCTGCTCATTAATGTTGGGGACGCACTTGGCATAAACCAGGTAACTCAAAAGGATGGAAGGCCATGAGAGCCGATGAAGTCCTCTTGCTCTGAGCCATAGTGTACCAACTGTCCTCCAGACTCCATGTTTGACCCCGAGTTGCCCTTGTGAAAGGGGCTACTCCTTCTAGTAGAAAGAAACTAGTAAGAACCGGTTAGTAGCTAGGCAGACTTGGTTCTGGGCGGGTAACGTTCACGTCATAAACAAACATTGTAACAAGTTACTGTTTTGGTTAAAGTATAAAAGGTATGTAAGTTGTTTGTTTCGCGTGCTTTTGATTTGAGCCCTGTGTGGCTCCTGACGCCTAATTGAGATCTCAAATAAAGTTCTGTTTGCTTCTCCACCCTGGTGTGTCCTTTTGGCGTGGCGCACACCGGGCAATGAACCCAACCGTTGCCACCTTGGGCACTGAGTGCCGGCAACAGTTAAGACTCCATATTATAACAAACTCCATTTTGAAATGTTTACTCCATTTTGCAAAACCCTGCTGTAACCTTATTAACTTAGTTCAGATGTGTGAATGAGGTATGCATGGACAATGGAATCAGCCTCCAGCCCCAGACTGTCCTGATAAAGTTAAATGCAAACACCAGCGGCTGAAGACGCAGACAACAGCCCTGACAGAGTGAGAAGAGTCCACCCTAAAAGAAAAGAACAAAGGTGCAATTGAAACAAGATCAAAGTCAGGTCCCAGGCTGAAAGTCATGTCTGCAATTGACAGGTGATCTATCACACCGAACCCAGAGGCAGCATGACACAGCAAGACCCATAGACTCTTGTTCAAACTAAAGCCTATAAAAAGGATGAGTGAGATGGAAGATTTTGGTTAACATTCTGCTGACGATATTGAAGGGCATGCCCGACAGAGACCCAGCTCTTCCTCGTGCCCAGCTTTCCTGGCCAGTTAGCCACCACGAGCTGCGAACCCAAGCTACGGACTCAAGCTATGTCCAGGACTGGTAACTATACAGCAGCTGCAGAACATCTGATGTATGTGTATGTAGGTATTAGCTATTGGTTATAAATCAAAATTGTGTTCTCATAATAAACGTGGCATATTGCCTTGTCCCCTAAAAAGAACCTGTGTATTTTTATCAGCATAACAGAAGCTGCAAGACTCCTCTGAAGAAAAGAAGCCATCTGAAGAACATCTACCTGAAATGAAAAGGGTTTTAGCCAGGCTTTGGCTGGAGTTTTGTGAGGTTTAGGGTGGGGGTTGCTTTAGGGTTCTGAAGAGCAACTGCCTGCAAGAAGCCTCAAGGAGCAGCAGCAGCAGCAGCAAGAGAATCCTAAGGTTGCCCTGAAAACAGCTGCTATTGCAACCAAGCCAGCAGTCTTTGCCAGCAGCAGCTCTGTAACTGCCGCTGGAGGACAACCCAACCTGGGTTTGATGAGGTACGACCGACGATTTATTCCCTATTTTGCTACCAGAGCGACTCCCCTGACAGACCTGATAAAAGCCCGTGGTCCAGACATGGTGAAATGGACAGAGGTCGCAGAGAAAGCATTCACGGATCTACGGACAGTCCTCTGCAGTAACCCCGTGCTTATAGCCCCACACTTCAACAATTCATTTTACAAACAGATGCATCTGAAGTAGGATTGGGAGCTGTCCTATCACAGATGGTCAGAGATGAAGAACACCCAATCCTCTACCTCAGCAGGAAACCCCTCCCGAGAGAGCAGAAGTATGCCGTGGTTGAGAGAGAGTGCCTAGCTGTGAAATGGGCCATGGAAACACTACGTTATTACCTTCTGGGACGACGGTTTACCCTTGTGACCGACCATACATCCTTCCAGTGGATGCAGCAAAATAAAGAGAAGCACGCAAGGGTGACCAGATGGTTCCTGTCCCTACAACCTTTCCAATTCAACATACAACACCTGGCTGGATGTCACCATGGCAATGCAGATGGTTGTCACGGATACACTGCCTGATGTCCCAAGTTGCCTAACCCCGTGGCGTTGAGCGGGGGGGTGGAGGGGGGGATATGTGACAGGGTCAGGCCAGATGGCTACAGGATATATTAGCCCCAGGTTAAGTAGGTCCCCTTTCCCTGGGTAAGGTAACAGGGAAGGTTCCAGAACAATCAGGAACTTTCTGGAAACAATTAAGGCAGACAGACTGATTAGAACACCTGCCGCCAATCAAGAAGCTGCTAGAATCAGTTAAGGCAGGCTAATCAGGGCACCTGGGTTTAAAAAGGAGCTCACTTCAGTTTGTGGTGTGTGCGCGTGTGAGGAGCTGGGAGCAAGAGGACGTGCTCCTGGAGGACTGAGGAGTACAAGCGTTATCAGACACCAGGAGGAAGGTCCTGTGGTGAGGATAAAGAAGGTGTTGGGAGGAGGCCATGGGGAAGTAGCCCAGGGAGGTGTAGCTGTCATGCAGCTGTTACAGGAGGCACTCTAGACAGCTGCAATCCACAGGGCCCTGGGGCTGGAACCCGAGTAGAGGGTGGGCCCGGGTTCCCCCCAAACCTCCCAACTCCTGATCAGACACAGGAGGAGTTGACCCGGACTGTGGGTTCCACCAGAGGGGAAGATCTCTGAGGCAAGCAAATCCGCCAATAAGCACAGGACCCACCAAGGCAGAAGAGGAACTTTGTCACAATAGCAAATGTTAAAAAGTTAATATTAGTGCTAAGTGAATGATTACATTGTTATATAGTCTGTGTCTGTTATTTTCTATGCCGCTTTAATATAAACTGATTCCATTATATCCTATCACGCTTTGATCATTTCTTCTGTTTTTTTCTGTAACTACCAAATTCCTTAAAAAAACAATTATTTCTGTTTTCGAAGAATTTCAGCTGGTGTGTCTATCCTTGAGCGGAAGGCTATATCCAGGTCCTTTCAGGGTTAGCAAGATTACCTTGCACTGGGGAGCCCTCTGCAGGTCAGAGACAAGCCCCCCAGTAATACTCTGGCAATTCTTTTAGGGCGGGCCACAACCTTGTTTACCCTTTTGTTAACATTAGACAAGTTTGTAGGTAATATAATTTTATAATTTAATACCCTAAATTTTAGGGTAACAGTGGCGGAGGTTGTGGAAAAGCCAAAGCAATCTGTAAAATATGCCAGTGTCATAAAGGTTGGGGTTTTTTTGCTCTGTCTCTCTTAAATCCTTCAAATGCACTGAAAATCTAAAAATATATATTTTATATATATATATATACCCGGTATATATATATATTTATAATTTTCCACAAGATTACTCTATATAGGAACTGGAAAAATACAAATTAAAAGAGACAAGAAGCAAAAAAAAAATCAATGTTCAGTGTAACAAAAGAAATGCAGAAAACAGGTTATACTGGTTGGGGAAGGCTTGAGTCAGTTTTGTGTTAGGGTATGTCTACACTATGGGATTATTCCGATTTTACAGAAACCGTTTTTTTAAAACAGATTGTATAAAGTCAAGTGCACGCAGCCACACTAAGCACATTAATTTGGCGGTGTGCGTCCATGTACTGAGGCTAGCGTCAATTTCTGGAGCGTTGCACTGTGGGTAGCTATCTCATAGCTCCCACAGTCTCCCCCGCCCATTGGAATTCTGGGTTGAGATCCCAATGCATGATGGGGCCAAAACAGTGTCGTGGGTGATACTGGGTAAATGTCTTCACTCAATCCTTCCTCCGTGAAAGCAACGGCAGACAATCATTTCACGCCCTTTTTCCCTGGATTGCCCTGGCAGACGCCATAGCATGGCAACCATGGAGCCCGTTTAGCCTTTTGTCACTGTCACAGTATGTGTACTGGATGCTGCTGACAGACGCGGTACTGCAGTGGTACACAGCAGCATTCATTTGCCTGTGGAGGGGGCAGAGACGGTTACCAGCTATAGCATCATCTGCAATTGGAAATTGGCGATGACGGTTATCAGTCCTTTTGTACTGTCTGCTGCTGTGATGGGTGCTCCTGGCTGGCCTCGCTGAGGTCGGCCGGGGGCACATGGACAAAAATGGGAATGACTCCCCAGGTCATTCCCTTCTTTATGTTTTGTCTAAAAATAGAGTCAGTCCTGCCTAGAATATGGGGCAAGTCTACTAGAGAACCAGAGGGCACAGCCGCTCCGGGTCAGAGCCCCAGAGATCCCGCAGAAATGATAAGCTGCATGCCATTCTAGGGGGTGTCTCTGCAACAACCCCACCCCTTGCTTCCCTCCTCCCCTACCCCTCCTGGGCTACCATGGCAGTGTCCCCCCATTTGTGTGATGAAGTAATAAAGAATGCAGGAATAAGAAACACTGAGTTTTTAGTGAGATAAAATGAGGGGGAGGCAGCCTCCCGCTGCTATGATAGTCCAGGCAGTACAGAATCTTCATTAGACATGAAAGGGGGGAGGCTGGAGGAGCTCAGCATCCAGCTGCTATGATGAGGACAGATTTCAAGCCTTTTGCACCGTCTGCCAGGAATGACTGGGAGTCATTCCCATTTTTGCCCAGGCGCCCCCAGCCGACCTCACCGAGGCCAGCCAGGAGCACTCACGGGATGATGAGGACGGTTTTCAACCCTTTTGTATCGTCTGCCATCAGGAAAGGAAGGGGAGGGGATGCTGCTGTTCAGCGCTGCAGCACCCCGTCTACCAGCAGCATGCAGTAGACATATGATGACATTGAAAAAAGGCGAGAAATTATTTTTTTCCCTTTTCTTTGGGGGGGCGGGGGGGAGAGCACCCGGGACAAAGGTTTTGACCCTTCAGGCATTGGGAGCTCAGCCAAGAATGCAAATGCTTTTCGGAGACTGCGGGGACTGTGGGATAGCTGGAGTCCTCAGTCCCCCCTCCCTCCCTCCATGAGCGTCCATTTGATTCTTTGGCTTTCCGTTACGCTTGTCACGCAGCAATGTGCTGAGTCCCTGCTGTGGCCTCTGTCTATCATAGCCTGGAGATTTTTTCAAATGCTTTGTCATTTCGTCTTCTGTAACGGACCTCTGATAAGAGCAGATTTGTCTCCTCATACAGCGATCAGATCCAGTATCTCCCGTACGGTCCATGCTGGAGCTCTTTTTGGATTTAGGACTGCATGGCCACCCGTGCTGATCAGCACTCCACACTGGGCAAACAGGAAATGAAATTCAAAAGTTCACGGGGCTTTTCCTGTCTACCTGGTCAGTGCATCCGAGTTCAGATCGCTGTCCAGAGCGGTCACAATGGTGCACTGCAGGATAGTGCCTGGAGGCCAATACCGTTGAATTGTGGCCACACTAACCCTAATCCTACATGGCAATACTGATTTCAGCGCTACTCCCCTCGTCGGGGAGGAGTACAGATATCGGTATTAAGAATCCTTCATATCGATATAAAGGGCTTCATTGTGTGGATGGGTGCAGGGTTAATTCAGTTTAATGCTGCTAAATTTGGTATAAATGCGTAGTGTAGACCAGGCCTTATATATTGTGGAAGAAAAAACCCCTAGATATTGAACCTGGCCCTGTTTGCTGCAGACTATCTGGCAGAATGGTTACAACATACCTTTTTCTGTGTACCTACATTATTACTAAAAATTAAATACGGAATTTTTATTAAAAACACCCCCTCTGAAATGTTTGTTTTCAGTTGGGTTGTCGGCAGTGGGCAGTGCCTCCGAAATTGGATTGGCTTGGTCTGGGCTTGCTGTGAAAGCTTTGTTATCTTGTGAGACTTGGCAACTCGTTAGAATGTTCAGCCAATGGCGAGCAGGTAGACTGGGGTGAAATAAAGGTCACTCCAAACACCTGAAAAGAGGAGCCAGTCAGGTAGAACACAGGTCTTCAAACAGGTCCAGCTCTAAAGGCATACGTTTCAATCAGGCCCATGTTCCAAAGGGCTTAAAGCTGATTGGTGGGTTAACTGCATATAAGGCAGAGAGCTGACAGGCCTCAGAAAGCCTGTGTTCAACTGTGTGTGTGAGTTCGTCTGCCTGAGAAGGCAGCACCGGTGTGAGTGGAGCCAGCAGCAGCAAAATTATTAAGATCAAGGCCAAGAAGGAGAACATCATAAGAGCTGAAATCGCAGAAGATAGGAGTAGAGCTTGGAGCAACATCAGAAGACAGAGCAGAAGTACTGCTCAGAGGGAAGAAAAGACGTCAGAGAAAGCAAGCATGATGATTTTAATAGAAGACTCTCATTGAAATATGTATGAGTTAATGAAGCTAGATGTCTGTGTGTGTGACTATATGTTTAATGTTTTAATGCTTTCCTATTAGTATTCTGGTTATTACTGGCCACTCCATGCAGGATGTAATCAGTTAAAACTGTTAATTATACAGTATCTCAGTACTGGATATTTAAATATGCATATATGTTGATAGAGTTTGTATTCTAATATATGCCTGTTATGTTAAGGTTTATGGTTTATTCTTTTGGTATACGTATTAGACAAATTGTATTAAGGATTTTGTGTGTGCTAATTAAAGGTTAATTTGTTTTCAAATAAATTACTGCGGGAGTGTAAATCCTTTGAGCAGAAGGCTGTATCAGTATCCTCCTAAGGGTTAACACAACTGGTCTGTTCTGGAGAGTCCTCTGCTGGTCAGAGAAACTCCCTGGTAAAGCCTGGGCAATTCCTCTAGGGCAGACCACCTCCTGTTACCTCCCAAAACAGACCAAACTGACAGTTGGGTTTAGGGTAGAAAGGCCAACATGCAGTGCCTTAGGTCTGAATTTTGGGGTAAGAACGCATGTCACAAACTGTGCCTGTAACGGGCCGGTGTGGCTCCCCTCCTCCCCTGGGAGGGTTGAGCCCCGGACACAGGAAGGGGCGGGGCTACAGAGCAGTGAGCCCGCCCCTCAGAGGTTCAGACGGCGACCCGGAAGCATAAAAGCCGGCCATCAGAGCTCAGTCGGAGCCCAGCCACCGCCAGGAGCAGACCTGCCCGAGAGAGCTTGGGACTGGGAAGCCGCTGGGGCCCAGAGCCGTTGCCCAGACTGGCTGGAGCTCCCCCTCGCTCGCTACTGGGAGGACCCGCCGGAGCTTCCCCACGCCACATACGAGGAAGAGCCGCCAGAGACTTCCCCTCTCCCTTGTTGCTACCCCGAGGAACCCCTGGAGCAGAACTGGCCGGACTTCCCCGAGGAACTGCCGGATCTACCCCCCAGCCCGGGCTGCGAGGAGCCCATGCTGTTGGACTTCCCGGGAGCGGACGCCGCGGACCAGGTAGGCCCTGAGGGGGAAATTGGAAGTGGCCCGTGGGGAGCCGACCTCAGTCCGGCTGCAGATCAACCCATACCCATGTCAGTGTGTTGCGGTCAGGAACCCCACTGACCGTCAGCGGTGGTAGCCGCTGCCTAGGGCCCCGGGCCAGGACGCAGAGGAGTGGGTGGGCCTGCGTCCCCCCTGCCACCCCACTCACGGGTGGCAGTTTTCCCCCTCACCCAACGCTCAGGTAGAAACCTGGGCCCATATGCCTACCGTTTGCCGCTCAGCCCCTTGCCACAAAGGGCCTGAGCTCCCTGAACTGTTTGTTGCTCAGCCCCTTGCCACAAAGAGCCTGAGCTCTAACTGAATTGTATTATTGCTCAGCCTTGCAGCAGAAGGCCTAAACCCTAACTGACTCAGATAGTGTTACTCAGCCTTAAAGGAGCCAGGCAGAACCCTCGTAGGAACGACGGGCCGGTGTGGCTCCCCTCCTCCCCGTGGAGGGTTGAGCCCCGGACCCTCACGTTTACAAGTGGCACCTGACCAGGGACCTTGAACCCTTGCCCCTGTGAGAAGGGGCCGGTAAGCGGGTGGTGGTTCGCCCCCTTCCTAGCCAGGAACATGGATATGGAACGGCTGTTCCAGCTGCTGGTGGAGAGCCAGGAGCGGCAGCAGGCGGCCCAGCTGCAGCAGCAGCAGCATGCCGCCCAACTGGAGCAGCAGCAGCAACGAGATGCCGCCCAGCTCCAACAACAGCAGCACGCGGCTCAGCTGGAGCAGCAGCAGCAGCTAGTACAGCAGCTGGGGAGCCAGCTGCAGCACCTCATGGACCCCGCACCCCGCCCTGCCGACTGGCCGGCGGGGGAGGGCGCTGGGGGGGGGGGGCATGTTCGGCTGCCCCCCTGCGCCTGACCAAGATGGGCCCAGACGACGACCCCAAGGCCTTCTTGGTCACGTCTGAGCGCGTGGCCCTCGTCGCGGGGTGGGTCCGAGACCAATGGGCCACTCTTTTGGCTCTGTATTTGACTGGGATGGCCCAAGCGGCCTACCGCGGACTGACAACAGAAGAGGCCAGAGACTATGACCGAGTAAAAGCTGCGGTCCTGGACGCTTTGGACGTCAGCCCAGAGACTTTTAGACAGCGGTTCCGGCGCCAGGCCTACCCTGCGGGCGCCCGTCCCCGGATGGTGGCCCAGACCTTGAAGGAGGCCTGCCGCCGGTGGCTGCAACCAGAGGTCAGGACGGCGGAGGAGGTCACCAAGCAGGTTGTCTTGGAGCAATTTGTCCATACCCTGCCTGCCCAGGGAAGAGCCTGGGTACTCCGTCACCGGCCGGTGACCCTGGCTGACGCCGTCTCGCTGATGGAAGGCTTCCTGGCTGCGGAAGCCTCCATAGGGCCCACCTTCCGGCCACCTATCTCCGGGCCCGAACGCCCCCCATAATGAAAAGAAGGCGACCAACCTGCCCAGCCCTCGAGGTCCGGGTCACGGATCAGAGTCTCGGCCGGGGTCCCAGACCCAGCGCTCGGACGCGGCTCCCCGGCTGGCAACCCCGGCCTTCAATCAGGGGGCCCCGATGGCCCGTCGGAGCCCCCCCGAAGTACCCGAGCAGCCCTCCCTCGGAGTGGGCGCCCCGAGCTCGGTCCCTGCTTTGGATGCGGGAAGGCGGGGCACCTACAACGGGACTGCCCCGAAATGGACTGTAGCTTTGGGCAGGTCTACGCAGGGGCCGGCTGGACCCGATTGCCACAGGTCCCCAAACTCACGGTTCCGGTGATGGTTGGGGACCAAGCCACGCAGGCCTTGATTGACTCTGGGTGTGGCCAGACGTTGGTTCGCCAGGCTCTGGGACCCCCAGTCGACCCCCATTTGAAGCCGATCCGTCTGCAGTGCATTCATGGGGACGTCCGGCCCTACCCGAGCACTCAAGCCCGACTAACAGTGGGTGGTATCACCCGACAGTTAGTAGTCGGCTTGGCGCCCCGCCTGGCGTACCCCGTGATCCTGGGGCGGGACTGGCCCGCCTTCGAGGAGGTCCTCCAGTCAACGTCGGCGTTAGAGGCCGAACCCCAGGAACCTCCGCCAGAGGCGGAGAAGGACAGTGAGGAGAACGAGGCAGGAGGCCAAGAAGCCAGTGGACCATCGGGGGAGGTCCTAGCCGAACCCCGCTTCGACAACGACTTCTGCCGCGACCAACGCGCGGACCCTACTCTTAGCCGGGCCTACGAGCAACTCGCGGCCGTAGACGGGTCCGTGATCGATCCTCACCAGGCCACCCAGTGGCCCCATTCCGAGCTACGCTGGGACAGACTCTACCGGGTCGACCGAGACCCCCGCACATGGGAACCGCAAACACAGTTGCTGGTACTCCGCTGTCACCGGCGAGCCGTGATGAGATTGGCCCACGACGTGCCCGCCGCCGGACATCTAGGGCATGAGAAGACCCTCGCCCGAATCCTGGCGTGGTTCTTTTGGCCCGGACTCCACCAAGACGTGAAGCGGTATTGCAACTCCTGCCCGGAGTGTCAGCTGGCCCGCCGCCTCGGGTACCCAAGGCCCCCTTGGTCCCCATGCCGTTGGTTGAGACCCCGTTCGAACGGGTCACCATGGACCTAGTGGGCCCACTCCCCAGAAGCGCGGCCAGCTTCCAATACGTCTTAGTCCTTGTGGACTATGCCTCCTGCTTCCCAGAGGCTATCCCCTTGCGGAGCATCACAGCCCGGACTATTGCCGGGGAGTTGGTAAAGATTTTTGCCCGCATAGGGTTGCCCAAGGAAATCCTAACTGACCAAGGTACTAATTTTACGTCCCAGCTACTCAAACAGGTCTGCAAGCTCCTAGGGGTGAAACAGCTCCACACCTCCGTGTACCATCCGCAAACTGATGGATTGGTGGAGCAGTTTAACCGCACCCTCAAGGACATGCTGAAGAAATTTCCCCCAGGGGAGCTGCGCCACTGGGATCAGTTCCTTCCACCCCTATTGCTGGCTGTCCGGGAGGTCCCCCAGGCATCAACAAAGTTCTCCCCGTTTGAATTGTTATATGGATGGAGACCATGGGGCCTCCTGGATTTAATGCGGGAGAACTGGGAACAGTCGGCCTCCCCATCCCAGGGCCTCCTCCAGTACGTCCTCCAGTTGCGGGAGTACCTCACTCAAGCAGGTACCCTGGCGCGGGAGAATTTGAGGATAGCCCAAGCGAGACAGGGGCAAAACTACAACCGGGATGCGCAGGCATGGGAATTCGCTCCCAGGGACCGGGTCCTACTGCTCCTGCCGTCCAGCAAGTCGAAGTTATTGGCCCGCTGGCAGGGGCTGTATGAAGTAACCCGAAGAGTGTGACCCATTACCTATGAGGTCCACCAGCCAGATCGACAAAAGAAGACCCAGCTATACCACGTCAATCTGTTAAAGCCTTGGCGCGACCGGGAGGGCCTGCTGATCGACCCTTATCCACCCAAACCGGAACTGGGCCCCGAGGTGATCCAGATGGGGGACTCAGGGGAGCCCCCGCTGGGCAACTCGCTCATGGAGGAACAGCGTAAACAGGCAAAATGTCTCCTGCAGGCCTTCCGGAAGACCTTTACGGCGGTACCGGGCTACACGACCCTGGCCTGCCATACGATCCAGACCGAGCCGGGGAAGACGATACGAGAAACCACCCGGCCCGTACCGTATCGCATGCGCCAGGAGGTTGAAGAGGAGGTCCAGGCCATGTTGCCCCTGGGGGTTATCGAGCCGTCCCGAAGCAAGTGGCGCAGTCCAGTGGTTCTGGTGCCCAAACCGGACGGCACCCGCCGATTCTGTATAGATTTCCGGCGGGTAAACGCCATCTCTCGCTTTGACGCCTATCCGATGGCCAGGGTGGACGAGCTCCTAGGATGCCTTGGGGAAGCCCAGTTTATCACTACCCTGGATCTTAGTAAAGGCTATTGGCAAATCCCGCTTGACGAAGGCTCCAAAGAGAAGACCGCCTTTGCCACTCCATCGGGACTTTATCAGTTTACCCGAATGCCTTTCAGGCTCCATGGCGCCCAGGCGACCTTCCAGCAGCTAATGGATCATCTACTGCGGCCGCCTATCTGGACGACGTAGTGATTTACAGCCGCCGCTGGGAGGATCACCTAAACCGGGTCGCCGCGGTCCTAAGAACCTTGCGGGAGGCTGGGTTGACAGCCAACCCCAAGAAATGCCGGATAGCCTGGCAGGAGACCACTTATCTCAGCTACACAGTGGGAGGACGACAAATAAAACCCCTTGTGGGGAAGGTACAAGCCCTCGCAGACTGTCCAACGCCAACAACGAAACGCCAGGTGCGGCAATTCCTGGGCCTCGCGGGGTATTACCGGCGGTTTATCCCGCAGTTTGCCTCAATCGCAGCACCTCTAACTGAGCTGCTAACCAAGAATAGCCCCCGACAAGTGCGGTAGACCCCTGAGTGCAAGACTGCCTTCAGGATGCTCAAGGGCTGCCTGTGTCAGGAACTGGTCTTGTATAGCCCGGATTTCAACAAACCGTTCATCCTCCAAACGGACGCATCAGAGACAGGCATAGGAGCTGTCCTGTCCCAGGAAGTAGACAGGGGAGACCACCCGGTACTGTACCTAAGCCGGAAATTATTCCCCCGCAAGAGGAATTATGCCGTGATCGAAAAGGAAGCCCTCGCGATGAAATGGGCCTGTGACGCCCTCCGGTTTTTCCTTCTGGGCGCCCCATTCACCCTCATCACGGACCATGCGCCCCTCCAGTGGTTAATGCGCATGAACATAGGCGCTGACTTACATGGGGCTCTGGGGCTTTAGCCCCATGAATAAATCCCAAGCAGGGGCTCTGCCCCACCAATGTTTTTTCTCCCCTGCTTGGAGCGCGCCGCTGCCGCCAGGGCTGGAGAGCTTCCCCCGTCCCCTCCCCGCCCGGCCCCAGAGAGCTTAACTGCTTGAACGCAGGCAGCTGCGTCTGTGTGTCTCAGCAACAGCAAGCTGCTGCTGACTGTACCATCTCCGAGTGGAGGGGGATGGGGAGGGGGGCCCGCCGTGCTGGTGGCAGCCCTCTCCTCTGCCCCACCCTGGAGGCTGGAGGCTTAAACGCAGGCATGTCTCTCTCCCTTGCCTTGCCTGTTGCCTCTGCTGCTGCCGGCTGCTGTTGCTTGCTGGAGCACTGGCCGGGGGAGGGGAGGGGGCTGTGCCATGCTTGGCAGCCCTCCCCTCCCCTTACCTGGAGGAGATGCAAAGGGCACTTCCGGCCAGGACTCGGAGACTGACCTCACCCACCTGAGCAGGTCCTGGGCTTCCGTGAGTGTTTGACCCTATGATTCCCCCCCAGCCCCCACTCCTGCCCAACGCTGGGGAAGGGGCAGCCCCATCCCATCCCCTCCCACCGTCCCCCCCCCACTGAAGCTACGGTGAGGGGCTGCAGGCTGCAGCAGGGGTCAGGGAGGCAGGAAGCCATATGTGAAGGCAGTGCCCCTCCCCTCCAGCATCCACCCACCACAGGGCAGATGGGGGAGGGGGATTCATAGACCTACCTGAGCAGCTGGGGCTTGGGTGAATTTTATGACACCCTGCTCCCCTGCCCCATAGCCATCACCATGCAGACCCCACTTCTGCCCCATGCTGGGCAAGGGGCAGCCCCATCCACAGTGAAGTTATGGTGAGGGGCAGCAACATGGAAGGCTACCTGTGATGGCAACCCCCACCCCCTAGTACCCATCACAGGGGAGGTGAGTGGGCTTTCTGGACCTGAGGGGCCCTAGGAAGGAACATATGCAGTGACTGTGGTGCAGAGTGAGTGTGCTGTGGGGGGCAGGGGGGAGAGGAGGGGTCCCTCCCCTGGAGCTTGCTGCTGCCAGTGGTGGTGATGGGGAGTCCTCTCTGGCCCTAGCCCTGGGGCAGCCTGTCTGCACCCCAAGTTCCTCATCCTCAGCCCTGCCTCACCCCAAAGCCTGCACCCCCACCAACAAGCACGCTCCTGCACTGTGAACCCCTCATCCCCAACCCCACCCCAGAACCCTCACCTGAGGGGAAAAACATGCAACTTAAATTTGGTGGTCAGTTTGGAGTATCATTGTATTTAGCACAATATTTGATTATTTTACACCCTTCAAAGTATGTAACTGGTCGTATACAGGTGTTTTCTCTGAATACTGTCTGTGTGCCTCAGTTTCCCCAATGTATTTCTTAAGGCTCTAGATGGTGGGATAAAGGGGTGTAATTGTTGTAAAGCCCTAGAGGGCCAGTGTGATGGTGTCTGCACAGAGAAGGGCTGCAACCCTGCCTCCAGGCAACTGATGGCCTGGGCCACTCTCCTGCAAGGTGCCAACTGAAGGTGTTGGAGAACAAAGAGATCAGGTGGCCTCCTAATGCCTGGAAAAAAGACAAAGGCCAGAGAGGAGGGAGAGTCAGTGCCCTGTGCAGACTTTCGGGAAGCGCATGGTGTAGAAGAGGATGCTGGGATGCTCTAGAACAGGGGTTGGCCGCAAGCTGATTTTTCATGGCATGTGGTGCAGGCTGAGCTGCTCAGCCCAACCTCGTTCTGGGGTTCCCTCTGCTGGCCCTTACTAGCCAGAGTTCCCGCAACCCCACTCACCTTGCTTCCAGTTGGAGTTTCAGCGCAGGCCCCCTGCCCTGCTCAGCCCTACCAGCCACCAACTCCACTCACCGCAGCTGCCAATCTGGGGTTCCAGCCTCTGACCTCCTGCCAGCCAGTTATCAAATTATAACTCAGAAGCCTATGTGCAACTTAAAGTATCTAAATAGGTGCCACCAGACATTGGAAAACTCAACAAGGAAAAGCAAAGGCAAGGATCACAGTAAACTAATAAGATCTGCATTTTAATTTAATTTTAAATATAGCTTCTGAAACATTTTGAAAGCCTTGTTTACTTTACATACAACAGTAGTTGTTATATATTATAGACTTATAGAGATACCTTCTAAAAACAGTCAAATGTATTGGGGGGAGGGTTGGGGTCGTAGTTTAGTGGTTTGATCATTAGCCTGCTAAATGGAGGGTTGTGAGTTCAATCCTTGAGGGGGCCATTGGGGGATTGGTCCTGCCATAAGCAGGAGATTGGACTAGATAACCTCCTGAGATCCCTTCGAACTCTAATAATCTATGATTACTGGCACATGAAACCTTAAATTAAAGCGTATGCATGAAAACTCAGCACACCACTGCTGAAAGGTTGGTGACCCCTGCTCTAGAACTACTCCATACAAAGACAGTCAGGACTCTGGGGGAGCCTCCTCTCTCTGAGCATACTGTCTCCAGGGCAAGAAGCTTACACCTTCCTGGGTCTGACCTCGGAGCATTCAGCATGCGCTGTCCGCACAGGTGGGGCTCCTAGGTAAGCTAGAGGGTCCTGCACCCCAACTCCACAGTCAGACGTGACTCTCAGTCAGTTGGTAATACAGGAGGCTTATTAGATGACAGGAACACAGTCTAAAACAGAGCTTGTAGGTACAGAAAACAGGACCCCTCAGTCAGATCCACTTCTGGGGCTGGGTTCCCCAGCCCCAAGTTCTGGGTGCCTCTCTCTTTCCCCAGCCAGCTCCAAACTGACAGTCCCTCTAGCCCTTCCTCTGGCCTTTGTGTCTCTTCCAGACCAGGAGGCCACCTGATTTCTTTATCCCAACACCTTCAGTTGGCACCTTGCGGGGGAAACTGAGGCACTCACACAGTATTCAGAGAAAACATTAAGAACATTCCCACTTCATCACAACAGGTACAACAAAGTATAATATATTGAAGCAGGCAAGTGCTGCTTCTGACTTTCCACTTTTAATTGACCCTTGTAATCTTGTGGCACCGACGTGTTGTAGCTTCATTTTATCCCAACAACAAATTCTTGATTTGTAGGACCATTAATGATCAACAATGGATAAATTCTTAATAAAGTTACCCAGAGAAAAAGAAGAAAAGGGTAATTCATCAAGTGATGGCCTGAGTTCAACACCCAGCTTTGAAACTGAAGTTATACAAAAGAAAGAAGCAGCAAATCCACAAGATGATAAGAAAAGGAGTTTTCAGCAATCTTGGCTATCAAGATTTAAGTGGTTGGAGTACAATATCAAATTAAACAGAGCTTTTTG
Organism: Mauremys mutica; assembly: GCF_020497125.1. NCBI lineage: Eukaryota > Metazoa > Chordata > Testudines > Geoemydidae > Mauremys > Mauremys mutica. Next base: position 292,702,155 of record NC_059073.1, on the reverse strand, counting down.
CTCAGTCTGCAAAAACTGTTCTGAAAAGAAGATCTTAATATTTTCTACGAAGGCTGAACCAACATTTATTTCATCTGGTTTTCAAAATTGGAAACATGCATTGCGTGGTTTTACATCACACAAAAAATCCTCCTGTCACAAGGAAGCAGTAATGAAATATGCTGCTCTGCAATCACAGGTAAATGTTTCTGCACTAGTGTCAGCCAGTTACAGAAAAGAATCGCAGTCAGCTAGGATTGCACTGCACAACATTTTTACCAGTGTTCAGTACCTAGCTCAACAAGGAATAGCACTACGTGGACATAATGACAGTGATTCAAATTTGATGCAGCTCTTGTTGCTACGCAGTACAGATTCTGAGGAACTGAGACAGTGGCTCAATCGCACAAAATACAAGTGGATATCACATGAGGTTATTAATGAAATAATCGAAATGATGGCAATGATGGCGCTAAGAAAAATTGTGCAAAAGATAAAGGCTTCTAAGTTTTATGCCATTGTAATGGATGAGACTACCGATTTGTCAAGAAAAGAACAAGTAAGTTTTTCTTTAAGGTTCTTTTCTAGTGAAGACTGGGAGATTTATGAGGAGTTTATTGGGTTTTACCAAACTGACACAATGGATGCTGCTTCTCTTTTCAAAATTGTGGAAGATACACTTCTCAGGTGTGATTTGCCCTTTTCTGATTGCCGGGGGCAGTGTTACGATGGAGCCAGTAATATGTCTGGCAAATTTACTGGGGTCCAAGCCAGAGTGAAGGAACGAGAGCCGAGAGCAGAATTTGTGCATTGTGCTGCACATTCTCTTAACCTTGCCACGCAGGATGCCCTGCATAATATTCAAGAGTGTCGTTATATGTTTTTTATGGTGAAAGATCTCATCAATGCCTTCAGGGAGTCACCAAAACGTATGGCAGCATTCAGAGAGTTTCAGAGTGAAGGAGAACCTTCTTTACGACCATTGTGCCCAACAAGATGGACACTAAGGATTAGTAGCATTAAATCACTGCTCCAAAACTACAAGGCCATGATGAACTGCCTAGATGAACTTAGTTACTCTTCTGATGAATTTGGCTTAAAATGTAGTGGATTCTCAAAGCAACTTCAATCTTTTTCAACATACTTTATACTAACAGTTCTTGTGAAAGCCATGGGTCCGGTAGAAGAAGCTAATGCACAAATTCAAAGCCCAAATGTGTCATTGACAAGCGTTATGAAGAAAGTTGGCCTATTGCAAGAGGTGTTGAGTGGGATGCGTACTGACTCATCATACAATCGCTTTTGGGAAACAACGGTAGAGAAGGCAAGAAATCTTTATTTAGATGAGCCTACACTCCCAAGAAAACGCAAACCTCCAAGATGGCTCGACCATGGAAGCCTTCCTCACACCTTCAGTGACCCTAAAGATTATTTTCATAAAAAATATGTTGAGATCATTGATGCTTGCAAAGTTGCAATTGAACAGAGGTTTTCAACAGAAAGCTTTACATTCGCAGTAAAATTGGAGAAGCTTATAACTGAGGCAGCAAATGGCTCAAAACAGGACATTGTCCAAATAAGTGAAGCATTCCATGGTGACATCAACATGGAGAAACTATTTCTTCATTTAGAAACGTTGAGTGATATTTGCAGATTGAGAAATTGCCAGCTCACTTCAGTGAGTGAAGTGAAGCAATTTCTAAAACAAAATGAAGGCTTAAGTGACCTGTTGTCAGAAGTTACAATTCTCCTGAAATTATTCTACACAATTCCGACTACAACCTGCACCGCTGAGCGATCATTCAGTTGCTTGCGCCGACTGAAAAATTATTTGCGAACAACAATGAGCCAAGAACGTCTAAATCACTTGACATTTCTGCACGTTCATAAAAACTTTACCTCTGAATTGGACATTGCAAGTCTCCTGGATGACTTCATTTCAAGAACCAAACAACGACAAAAAGTGTTTGCTGCCTCCTAAAGCACATCACAAAAGAAGGGGCTATATTTGTTGCAATTTTAGAAAGTATTTGTTTTGAGGATTATTGAATAAACAGTGTATGGTCGTTTCCATATTCAAAAGAGTATTAATTACTGATATTCTTAGTTAAATAATTTTTTATTATAGTGATATTATGCAATAAAAAGAAACTTAAACGCTTATGGCTTCCAATCCATTTTTACACTATTTAATAAAATATATATATCATCTTACAGGGCCGGGGGGGGGGGAGAGGGAGATTACACCCATTCTGGGCCCCACTAAAAATTATACAAACCTGCCGCCTATGCGCATGAAGGGTAACAACACCCATATCATGCGCTGGTACTTGGTCTTACAACCTTATGCCTTTAACATCCAACACCGGGCAGGTAAGGACCATGCCAACGCCGACTTCCTATCCCACCTCGGGGAGATGGAAGGATCTGGCCCCGACAAGTGGGAGCCAGACTTGAGAGGGGGGGCGGAGTGTAACGGCCCGGTGTGGCTCCCCTCCTCCCCTGGGAGGGTTGAGCCCCGGACACCGGAAGGGGCGGGGCTACAGAGCAGTGAGCCCGCCCCTCAGAGGGTCAGGCGGCGACCCGGAAGCATAAAAGCCGGCCATCAGAGCTCAGTCGGAGCCCAGCCACTGCCAGGAGCAGACCTGCCAGAGAGAGCTCGGGACTGGGAAGCCGCTGGGGCCCAGAGCAGTTGCCCAGACTGGCTGGAGCTCCCCCTCGCTCGCTACTGGGAGGACCCGCCGGAGCTTCCCCGCGCCACATACGAGGAAGAGCCGCCAGAGACTTCCCCTCTCCCTTGTTGCTACCCAGAGGAACCCCTGGAGCAGAACTGGCCGGACCTCCCCGAGGAACTGCCGGATCTACCCCCCAGCCCGGGCTGCGAGGAGCCCATGCTGTTGGACTTCCCGGGAGCGGACGCCGCGGACCAGGTAGGCCCTGAGGGGGAAATTGGAAGTGGCCCGGGGGCAGCCGACCTCAGTCCGGCTGCAGATCAACCCATACCCATGTCAGTGTGTTGCGGTCAGGAACCCCACTGACCGTCAGCGGTGGTAGCCGCTGCCTAGGGCCCCGGACCGGGACGCAGTGGAGTGGGTGGGCCTGCGTCCCCCCTGCCACCCCACTCACGGGTGGCAGTTTTCCCCCTCACCCAACGCTCAGGTAGGAACCTGGGCCCATATGCCTACCGTTTGCTGCTCAGCCCCTGCCACAAAGGGCCTGAGCTCCCTGAACTGTTTGCTGCTCAGCCCCTGCCACAAGGGTCCTGAGCTCTAACTGAATTGTATTATTGCTCAGCCTTGCAGCAGAAGGCCTGAGCCCTAATTGACTCTGATAGTGTTACTCAGCCTTAAAGGAGCCGGGCAGAACCCTCGTAGGAACGACGGGCTGGTGTGGCTCCCCTCCTCCCCGTGGAGCGTTGAGCCCCGGACCCTCACGTTTACAGTGCCGTTCACAACTTCCTCTGTACGCGTAGCACACATTTTGTTGTGTCTGTTTCAAAGAGTTTGGAGCAGGGGTTCTCAAAACTGGTGGTTGTGACCCCTCAGAGGGTCATGAGGTTATTATGTGGGGGATTGCAAGTTGTCAGCCTCCACCCCAAACTGCACTTCACCGCCATCATTTATAATAGTGTTAAATATAAAAGTGTTTAATTTATAAGGGGGTCACAATCAGAGACTTGCTGCGTAAAAGGAGTCACCAGTACAAAAGTTTGAGAACCACTGGTTTAGAGTGCAACAGGTACCATGTTCAAACAATACCATGTCCACATGTAAACTAGGAGTGCAAACAACGGCATGAAAAATGAAATTCAACGTTAAAGGACAACTGGCTTTTGGAAATCATGGCACCCGAAACATGGGATGCCCTAGGAAGAGGCCTCTTGAAACTGGGAGATTTTTTCCTGTATTTAGTATCAGGGTTGAGTACAAATTGTGTTCTGAAGCTAAAGTCAAGGGGGAATTTACAACCAGAAAAAATGGAATGGAAATCTATCTAAAATGCCATTTAGTTCAGAAGGCTCATGTTGATGCACTTAGTAATTAATGCAACTGGAAACGTGGCTTTGGAATTCCGCATTTACTAGCAGAGCTCACTGAAAGAAAACAGAATATGTTGTGTAACCCCTTTGTAGTTTAGAGAGCATGGCCTCTTTAAATCTTTTTCCCAGGGGAGAGGGGGAGAGTAAGAAAAAGGAGGGAAACTCCAGGGGGCAAGGCTGGAGCTCCAGGGGGAGAGAGGGAGGGAGCATGGCTGGCCCTGGAGAAGGAAGCAGAGAGAACCTGCCTGAGGAGGACAGGCCCGATCGGGGACAGCCCAGGAGAGGAGCCCAGAGCAGCCCTGTGCCGGGGGGAATCGCCCGAGAAGGACAGGCCAGAGCTGGATCCAGTATCACGGCTGCCCAGAGCTGCGTGGGGCTGTGAGTACTGGGGCTTGTGACTCTGCATTGGGAACAAGGAGGGAGGCTGCTAGCTAGTTAAGTGGAGAGGTGGTCGCTCTGTGTGGCTTTGCACAGAGCGGCAGAAGACGGCACCGGAGGGGTTTGCTGGGGAAAGTTCACTGGCGCCGAAGACGACCAGGAGCACCCAAGACTCACCACTGGACTGGAACTTTGCTCAGGCCTCCTGAACTGTGTGTGCAGACGCATTGCTCAGTGTCTGCCCTTCCAGACTGTGCTACCACTGGGCCCATGGGGTTTTGGTTTGAATGCAGCCCTGTTTTACTGCTCCCCCTATATTTCCCCTTGTTGTTTTTCTCCTCTCAGCCCTCTGTAAATAAATATCTCCCTTTGTTATATCCATTGTACTTTTCCTGTGGGTGTGTGTGTTCACTCTGGGGGGTTTGGAACAGGTGCCCCTGGGGTGGAAGGGATTTCTCCTGCTGCATTCCTGTGCGCGCTGTCTCTTGGCCAGAGCTGCCTGCAGAGCAGACTCCATCTTGGCCACGAGGGTGCTAAAGTTACAGTTGAAAAGAGGGAACACTAGTGAGCAATTGACAATGTACTCATTACTACAAAAATAAATTCATCCGAGTTCTCTATACAGCACATTCACGGCCACATAGCCAAATGTTGCTCTTCCTACCAGCTAGAGAAGCAAGGACTGTGTGTTTGAATGTGCACAGTCTATTAATGCAGTAGTCCAGAGTGAGATCATGGCAGGTGTACCCAAGTCATGATTTCATACACTGATAGTCAGCAAGAGCACCGACATGGAAGGGGGAAAAAAAGTTTAATCTTCTACATTGTTTCAATCTCAGAACGTTTTCAGCCACAATGCAGTTGCTGGCATTATCCAGTTAACTGCATGCATTGCTTGGCACATTAAAGATATCATCATGCAATTCTATGTGGATTGCAAACAGGATCTACAGGGAATAGTGATGTTCGCTAGCAGGGCCAGCTCCAGGGGGCGGGGGGAGGAGCCGCAATCGGCACTTCTACCGCCGCCCCTTCATTCTTCGGCAGCAGGTCCTTCCCTCCGAGAGGGACTGAGGGATTCGACGCCGAAGAGCCAGACATGCCGCCCCTTCCCATTGGCCGCCCCAAGCACCTGCTTGCTGCGCTGGTGCCTGGAGCCGGCCCTGTTCGCTAGAGTGCAGCAGTGAGAGTGGGATCCGTGCCATAACAGTGGGAGCAGGTAAAATGTACTTTGCTGCAGGCAGGATTGGAGGGGGGGACACAGACTGCAGTAGTTTGCGGGAAAACACAATGCAAGTTTAGCGGCACCTATTGTTTAAGTTGTCATCATCTATCACTTAGTTTGAGCCTCTTTTTAAAATTTTCTTCTATCAAACACCTAGTGCTACGAGCAGTTTTTCTGTTAAATGTTTTTCAGAAAGCAGTAATAATCCTGACATAAAAATAACTTGAATTATATCTTTTCAAGTTCTAAAAACGGTGACGTGGTTTAAAAAATTCCAGTTTTTAGAACTTACTTTTTATAATTATTACAAAAAATCTGCATTTTTAAGTCAAAATTGTGGTGCAATTTATTTTGACATTCCGTGATAAACACAACAGCAGTTTGTCATAAATGGAATTTCAGCAACAATCCTCAACAATCCATGACCTTAGTAACACAATTCTCATAACTTCATATGCATTAATGGTACACATATATGGGTAATGACTTTCAGCAGATCAAAATGAAGAATATGGGGGTTACAATACACTCCCCCAAGGTACAGAATGTCGCACACGTCCATTTCAATACCCACCCTCCATCCCCTCCTTCGGAGTTGCTGGCAAGAAGGAACTGAAGCGGGGGTCAGGTCAGCAGGGCCACATATATTGAGCGCCACGAGGACACCACTCCAGGGGGCTCCCTGGCCAACCCGACAGGAGCTGCTGCGGGGAAACGTTTCTGATGACCATGCAGGCAGCACGCACGCACCTGATTGGAATGGACGTGAACACCACATCTCGAAGAACAGTTACAAGAAGGTGGGTAACCGTCTTTTTTCATGAGGATTCTGTGTTATATTAAACAAATGATTAACTTCAAACAATTTACACCAACTTCTAATACATACACATTTGTTCCCTATATACACAACTACAGATCCATTAAAAGGAAAAGGATCTAGTTGGTAGTGACACTTTCCCTTTTCTCAATTTAAACACATATCATATGGTTGCACGACATCACGATTGCAAACGTATCCAATACTATCTTCTTCCATAAAAGCTGCAAGTTCCATTTTTCCATACAGAGGTTTGTTTTATGGCCCATAATCTGTGCTCCACTGGTTGCATCACACTTATGAGCATTTAATCCACTTTTGAAGAGACTCAGTTTGTTTTGAAATGAAGTGACACTACTGTGGAGATCCACTACATTGCCATTTCACCCCTGTAGCTTCAAGTGGCCTGTCAAATCTCCAGTAGTGCAACAGGAGTGTGACTTGAAAAAAATCGTGTCACATCATGACATGATCACTCATAATGTGAACGTGCGTAAATGTGTAAAGGTTAACAGTTATTGATTAATTAATCTGGAATCACAATTACTTGTGTGTACTGTGCCACCCTATCGGCACCATTCACGCCAATTTCCGTGTCGCGTTGGTGCCAGTGGTTATAGGGCTAAAATGCCAGGACAAAAACAAAAATGACTTTCCGGTGTTGCCTACTGGCAACAAAGGGAAACGGCAAAAAGAATTAGAAAAACTCTCTCGTGTTTCAAGTATTTTTAAAAAGTCAACAAGGAGAAAGCGCTAAGCAATGCATTGAAAATGATTATTCATCAACTGATGAAGACCAGTCGAACCAGAGATTATCTTTATCAACTGATAAAGATGAACACTCCGACCAAAGATTATCTTTGTTAACTGATAAAGGCGAACAATCACAATCCAGCCAAAGATTTACCGTATTGTCCCGAGTATAGGCCGCACTTTTTTCCCCTAATGTAAGTCTTTAAACTAGGGGTGCGGCCTACAATCGGGATGTTGCAAAAAAAACAAAACAATAAAAATACCGGTATATGTGAACAACGGTAAGTACCTGTCGGGGTTGGGTGGGAGTGCTGTTCCTGTTAGAGGGAGGGGTTCGGGCACACACTGGGATTTCTTGAGACCCCGCCGGCCACCGCCGACAACCGAAGCCCCTGCAGGGATGATGACTGCGACCCCCCACTCAAAAAACACCAACTGGAGCAGCGAGTTCAACTGGGAGATCTGGGACACAGCCGGACAGGAGCCACCACGCCAACACACCACTGCTGGAGAAGCCCACAAGTTACCGGTATGACATCCCTGTGAGGCATCCTTAGCTCCCCATGCTGACTTGGGAGCATTACGTCCCTGTGAGGCATCCGTAGCTCCCCATGCTGACTTGGGAGCATTACGTCCCTGTGAGGTATCCGTAGCTCCCCATGCTGACTTGGGAGCATTACGTCCCTGTGAGATATCCATAGCTCTGCACGCTGACGTGGGAGCCGAGGGCGTTTATTTACTTTTACCGGTATTATCTCGGGAGGATACGGTATACAGGTACCGGTATTTCCAGCGGTCGATATTAGATCAGATGATTCTATGAGTCTTTGGTTTTTATGATTCTTGTATTTATGGTACCGGTATTTACCATACTTGTGAGCAGTTCACTGTGGGGGTGAATAAAGGGAGTGGGAGGGGCTTAAGTTGAGAGCGGGTTATCGGCTGTGACACAACGTGAGATAAGTTGTGAGGAGGGGGTTGTGTGATGAAGAAGGGGGCTGAGGGGAGGTTGTTAATAGGGTGAGTAGTGGGCACTGTGTGAGGGAGAGGTAGGCTGAGAGAATAAGGAGGTGGCTAAGAGGGTAAGGAAGGGCCGTGTAAAGGAAAGGGGGCTAAGAGGGTGAGGGAGCTGAGAGTTGAGGATGAGGTTGGTTTTTTTTTTGTACAGGGGCTAACTTAAAATACAAATATGGCTGATCATGTGAAGATTCAAAATTCAACCAGCCAAGGGAAAAGGCGAAGTTACGATTCAAACTTTAAGATAAGTCTTAAAATACGCTGAACAAGCAAGCAATAGGGAAGCTGTCAGAAAATACGACGTAGATGAGAAAAATGTACGTAGATGGAAGCTGATGCAGAAGAAACTAGAAAACTCGGCTTCTACGAGGAAATCGTTCAGAGGGCCTAAGAAAGGCAGGTATTGTGAAGTTGATGAAGTAGTGCTTCCCTTCATTCAAGAGCAAAGAAAAAATGGAATGCCTGTCACCCAAAAAGTCATACAATTGAAGGCATTAGAAATTGTCAGTGAATTAAAAATTCCCAGACATGAATTTAAAGCAAGCCTTGGAGGGTGCCGTAGATTTATGCTCAGAAATGGCCTCTCTCTAAGACGCAGGACAACACTTGCACAAAGACTACCTGTTGACTTCAATGAAAAGCTGCTTGCATTCCAACGGTATGTCATAGAGCTCAGGAAAAAACACAACTATCCATTGAGCCAAATTGGAAATGCCGATGAAACTCCCGTTTTCTTTGATATGCCAAGTAATACAACCGTGGATCAAAAAGGAGCAAAATCCATTCTTATGAGAACCACAGGCAATGAAAAATTACGTATCACAGCAATGTTAGCTGTTACAGCTGATGGTCATAAGCGGACACCTTATGTGATACTTAAAAGGAAAACTATGCCGAAGGAAAGTCTTCCAAGAGGCTTAATTGTCAGATGTCATGAAAAGGGATGGATGAGCAAGGAGCTGATGAATGATTGGCTATCAGTTGTTTGGAAGAGTAGGCCTGGTGCTCTTCTTGCAAAAAAAGCAATGCTGGTATTGGATGCATTTAAAGGACATTTAACACTTGATGTAAAAAGTAAGATTGCATCCTTGAAATCAGATCTGGTAGTAATACCAGGGGGTATGACATCCCAACTCCAAGTGCTTGATGTTGTTGTCAACAAGCCATTTAAAGACCATCTACGGCAGCAGTATTCTGAATGGCTTGTGGCTGGAGATCATGCCCTCACACCAAGCGGCAAAATTAAGAAACCATCAGTGGCTTTGCTGTGTCAGTGGATTATTTCTGCGTGGGCAATGATATCTTCAGAATCAATCATCAAAGGATTCAAAAAATGTTGCCTGTCAAATGCATTGGATGGTAGTGAAGATGATGTATTGTGGGAAGATCAGAAAGAAGTGGATCAGGAGAATGATGAAGAAAACAGTGGGAGTGATGTAGAAAGCATTGGAAGTAGTGATGAAAACCTGAGCAGATACCGGTATTGATGGAGAAATTGGCAGTTAAAGTGACTAAAATTTCTCAGAGGGATGACTTAAGAACATTTGCTAATGTTGTTGATTGTTGTGCAGGGGAGAGGGTGAGAACTGTTCCCATCAGTCTCCTTGTTGTCCATTCCTTTTCCCTTCTTTATTTACAGTATAACTACAAAATAGTTTTCAATATTTCTGAGTATATAACATATGCCGTCAAAAGCAGGACTACCAAAAGTGTTAAAAGTGTTAAAAATACTGGTACATGTCTTCCTATTCATTAAATAAAATACTGTTTTACTGTTCTACTAATGTGTATATTTTCTTTAAGTTAAAAAAAGTTAAAAATTTAATTTTTTTAAAATAGCACCAAACTTTAAGGGTGCGGCTTATAATCAGGAGCGGCCTATACTTGGAACAATACGGTATTTCTTCAGCTAAAGAGTCCAGAAATGAAGAACTGTTATCCAAATCTAAAACTGAAGAACAATTATTGGAAGGTGGAGAGACTGACATAGGATCGGATACAAGTACATGGCTGACAATAATTACTGTGAAAAAAGGTCCTTCAAAACTAGACCCTAGATTTGAATATCCATTTAAGTCAAATTGTCGATTTATGCCACCCAGTATGAAGAAAAAAAATGAAAAACAGGAATGTGACGTTATTGATGTAAGTTGGGACCATACAGAACATGGTTGCAACCAAGGTCCTGTAGTGGCATCAAATCTTATGGAAAAGGGGGTCATATAAGGTGTCTAAGACCAGGTTATGGATTGCTGGTTATGATTATGCTGTCTATATGTATGTATCATTTTGTAGTTAAAGTTATGAGTATTGGCTCCATACTGTCTGTATTTCAAATTTGTGCTGTGCTTGTGGGAGACATCCCAGACAAGTTAGTGTTAGCTCTGCCTAGCCTGCTTGATGGCCCATTAAGGACCATCAGCTACACAATTGACCCATTGAGAGAAGGCAGATACGCCTTGTAACTCAGCAAAGTATGCAGGGACTTGCCCATGTGACTCCAGATTCCATTTTGCTGTAATTTTCCACAGTAAGGACAAAGAGGTTCTACACCTGGAAAAAAATATAAAAGGCTGATGCCTCATCTCCATCTTGTCTTCAATTCTGCTTCTTACCTCTGGAGGGACTTTGCTACAAACTGAAGCTCTGAACAAAGGACTGATGACCCATCCCAGTGGGGGATGTACTCCAGAGACTTGATTTAAACCTGCAGTTTGCTCCATCACTGCTACAAGCCTGAACTAAGAACTTTGCCATTACTGTATGTAATTGATTCCATTTCACTCATTCTAGCTCTCATCTCTATCTTTTTCCTTTTATGAATAAACCTTTAGATTTTAGATTCTAAAGGATTGGCAACAGCGTGATTTGTGGGTAAGATATGATTTGTATATTGACCTGGGTCTGGGGCTTGATTCTTTGGGATCGAGAGAACCGTTTTATTTTATTGGGGTATTGGTTTTCATAATCATTTATCCCCAGGATGAGTGGCACTGGTGGTGATACTGGGAGACTACAGTGTCTAAAGAAATTGCCTGTATGACGTGTGGTTAGCCAGTGGGGTGAAACCAAAGTCCTCTTAGTCTGGCTGGTTTGGTTTGCCTTAGAGGTGGAAAAACCCCAGCCTTGGGCTGTAACTTCCCTGTTTAAGCAATTGGTCCTGAATTGGCACTCTCAGTTGGGTCCCGCCAGAACCACATCGTAACAGGGGAACAAATTAATAGATCGTGGTTAGTGTATTCACAGAGCGAAGATGTAGTTTTTTGGTCTTGCTGCAAACTGTCCTGTAACTTGGACATTCTTCTGGTAACTGCAAGTTTTAATGACTTGCGAAATTTGCATCAGCATTTGAAAGAACATGAAACATCAAAAAATAATTTATGCTGGTTGACAAATTGGATTGAGCTATCAAACAGATTACATTCCGGTACAACGTCTACTAAATTGAGAAATTCTACATTGGCAAGCTGTGTTGGAATGTTTACTGGCTACCATTAATTTCCTAGCTAAACAGTGCCTCGCATTCCGTGGATCCTCAGGTATTTTATATGAGAACAATGAAATTTCTTGAAATTGGTTAAGTTATTGGCAAAATTTGCTAGTGTTATGGCTGAGCATGTACAAAGAGTGAAAGGTTCACACCCATTATTTGGGTAAAAATACACAAAATGAGAATACAATTAATTTCTAATGGAGTGCGTAATGAAATTTTATCGGATTTGAAACATGCCAAATATTACTCAATTATAATTGGTTGTGTCAATAGTTTTACAATTTGTGAAAACTGATGAAAATGCAGAAGTGAAAATTTGTGAACACTTTCTAGAATTTACCAGTGAACGAAACTACTGTGAAAGCCCTCACAGATATAATTCTACAGAGATTGGAACACTATGGAATACCTTTAGAAAATATGTGCGGCCAAGGGTACGATAACATCTCAAACATGCGAGGATGACATACAGGTGTACAGGAAAGAATACTGAATTTACATAATCGAGCTTTTTTTCGTTCCTTGCCATGCACATTCGCTCAATCTGGTTGTCAGTGATGCCGCCGAATCATCTAAAGACGCCATTTCATATTTTACCACAGCACAAGCAATGTCACTTTTTTTAGTGCTTCCACACACCGTTGGGCAGGTCTTGAAGAAGCACCTTGAACAAAAACTCACATTTAAACCTCTAAGTCAAATTAAATGAGAAAGCAGGATAGACACTATTAGACCATTCCGATATTCATCAGGAGATATTTACGATGCACTATTTGAAATAAGCCAGGACTTGTCATATGATCCTTCATTTTGACATGAAGCTGAAACACTGGTTCAGAAAATGAGGCAGTTTCAATTTTCATGTTGCACAGTTATTCGGCATATTCTAAATCAAATTAATTTGACCAGGAAAGTTATGCAGAACATAACCATAGACATATCCAAGGCAAAGATGATTTTGAATAAAACACTGGAATATTTTTTAAAAATACTGTTCAGAAGAAAGATTTGACGAAACTGTCGAAGCAACAATAGCAGAAGATCTTGATTTTGAACCAACGTTTGGACCTCAACAATTCGTTCGTCCTCAAAAAAAAAAGACAGTTTTGTTATGAGGATCATGATGATCCTATTCTCAATCCATAAGAAAGGTTTAAAGTTGAATGTTTCTATTATATTTTTGGATGTAGCTATAACTTCCACTGAAGAACGATTATATCAGTTGCATGGTCATTGTGAAACTTCTGAATTTTTATACGATATTGGAAATATTAAAAATCAGTTTTCCAAAGACGACCTCATGAAGCACTACACTTAGCGCTCAGTACTGCTAACGCTGCTGAGACTCATGGAGTAGAATTGTATGATGAATTAATAACTTTATCTGAGCTAATAAGTCCTAAAACTTCTCCTCTAAAAGTATTAGCATTTATAGCAAGAAATGATTCTTTCACTCCAAACACTGCTACAGCCTTACACATTCTTTTAACATTACCAGTTATCAGTGGCTCCTGGTGAGCAGTTTCTCAAAACTGAAATTATTGAAAAATTATTTGAGGTCCACCATGTCTCAAAATTGTTTGTCAGGACTCGCATTAATTTCAGTTGAAAGTACCATTTCAAAAAGTTTAGATTTCACTGAATTATTAAAAGACTACGCAAGTACAAAAACCAGAAAAGTTCAGTTCATATAAATTGTTTTAATTTATGAGAAACTGGGCGCACCAGAAGACACTAACATTTTTCATTAGTGTATAGTTGAACCCAAATTGTTTGTAATTGTGATTTTATTAAAAGTAAATGAGTACACTAGTAGGAAATTGTTTTACTTCACTAACTACAAATTCTGTTTTCATTTTTTTAAATTTTAAACAGTCAAAAAACCAAAAACAAACAAAAACACATTGCAAAGTGTAAACGTGTAAAAGCCAAAAAACGGGTGGAGGGGGCACCACACATTTTTTTGCTTGGGGCGGCAAAAAACCTAGAGCCGGCCCTGCCCCCCACCCACTCATTCCTCCTCTCAGCCGGCTGGCTGAGAGCTCATATCATCTCCACCCCCCATCCTCCATCACTTGCAAGCAGCCTGCCGGGGGCAGGGGGGACAGAAAGGAGCCTTCAACCACTGCCCTGCCACTCCTCTGGGCTGCTGCTTCGGGCTCCCCGCCCCGAGTCACAAAGCCCAAAGCCAGACTGTCAACCAACCACCCACTGTGGAGCGGAGAGTCCCTGCCTGCCGCTCAGCTGCTCTGCAGCATAGGAACGGGGGGCCGAGCTGCAGTGCGCCCAAGTTTCCCCAAACCCAGCAACCCACATGCACGTTGTTGGCAGGTCAGATGTGGTGGGGCGACACCAATTTCAGGGGTCCCCCCAGGCACAATGTGCTGGGAACGGGGATCCCTGTGCTGTCACATCACCTGGGATGGAGATACTGTGTCAGCTGATCCCCAGTCTCCAACCTAGCAGACATGGCCCTGCCCACTAGCTCCTCTCCACTCCCCAGCCCACCCACCACGTGCTTCACCTCCCCTCACTTAAGGCTTAGCTCTCTCACTTTTAAAAATGAGTGCTTGTCCCCACCCCCGCTCAGGCTTTTCTGGCAGCCCTGTTGCCAGGTATCCAGTTTTAGACTGGAAACTCCAGTAGAAAACGGGACCTGAGTGTCCGGTTAGCTGTGCTGACTGGAAATTAAAGTCTGGTGTCATGGTATTGGGACTCAACACCACTGGCACCACCCGCTGGTCGCTCCAGGAATTAGCTCAGTCCATGGGGAGCAGCCTCTCCTGGTGGTGTCCCATCCAGCCCTCCATTGGCGCCTGGACCCACGTCGCTCCCTTCCGCTCGTGGCGTCCCCTTCAGGACATTGTCCTCCAGCAGTGCCCCCTAGCCCATTCTCACCCCCTTGCGGGGCTAGGGGCGCTAACAGCAGGTCTTTCACTTGCCGCACTGGCCAGCCGCTCCCAAAATCTAACCCCTTCCTTCAGGGGTGTGGTGCAGTCCAATATGGCCACTTCCCACAGCCAGTTGCAATATAAGGGGGAAGGGGGGGACCCAGTCCCGCCCGCTACTCTGGGTCCCAACCCAGGGACCCTCTAGCAGGAGCCTTCCTGCCCCCCTTCTCTCCCCTCGCTTGCTGTCCGCACTCCCTGGATCACTTCCACTCTGACCCTTTACACACTTCCCTCAGGGCCTGCAGGCTGGAGTTCCCTTCGGCTCCCCCGAGCCTGCCCAGCACTGCACTGTCCCAGGGGCTGGTCTCCTAGCTCAGGAGACAGACCTTCCCCGTTGGAGGTCTGGGAGAGACTGCCTGCTCCTCTCCTAGGCAGTCTTTATATAGGGCTGAGCCTGGCCCTGATTGGCCGTCACTTGTTCAGCCCTCCTTGGCTCTCCCACAGGCCTTCCCTGATTGGCTGCCTCTTCGTGCAGCCGCTCTGGCCTGACCTAGCCCAATCCTTCATAGGGTGGGGCAGGCGCCCCACCACATCCGGTTATAGGAGTAACCACATTAGCCTCTGCTCCTCCCACGCCCAACACCCACCTGTCCTGCTGCTGCTGCAGGGTCAGCTCAGCACAGAAAGAGATGACGAGAATGGGCTAGAACCAGGGAGAAGGTAGGTACTCGCTCTATGTGGGCAGGGGGGATCCGATTTACCCCTCCCCCAGCCCCGCTGCGCTTGCAGTTTAGCCGCAGCTCCTCCCTTGCTCCAGGGACAACCCTAGTTCCCACCCCGCTGTGCTTTTAGCTCCCGGCCCCTGCCTTGCTCCAGTCAGCAGGGACTAATCCTCCCCCCCATGCCCTACTGTGCTCATCTTGCCCCGGGCTCGCTCCAGCTGGGGACCAATCCTCCCCCACCTGCAGGCCCCGCTGTGTTCTTCCCTCTGGCCCCTGCCTCGCTCCTGTGGCTGTCTGAGGACCGATCCTTCCCACGCATGCCCTGCTGTGCTCTTGTCCCTGGCCCCTTCCTCGCTCTGGGGACCAACCTGGGCAGTCTCCTATAGGCCAAGCCCTGGACTCCTCCCCATACTCTATCAGTGCCCCTCACTCCTGATCTGCACCCCTGAGCCCTCCACCCACTCAACCCTTTTGTTTTATTTTTCGCCCCTGCAGTCATTTATGGAAAGGCACATGGTGTCAGTGGCATACCTACGCACTGTAAGCTACTGCAGGTGCGGGTGACGTGCAGAGCAGGATTTTATAAATATAGAACGAACAAATCCAAGTGATAAACAAAATAATGAAAAAACATTTAAGTGGTGCTCAAAAACGGAGGCATAAAGTAGAAGTTGAAGAATGCAAAAATGCGTCATATAAGCAGTTACTTCACTAATAATCGTACAGCACAGAGACTCCCGCTGATGCTAATACTGCTAGTAATGATGGTGAGTGTATAATAAACTAGTACAGTGGTGAGTCGAGACGACATTGATCATGGCTCTCAAGAACAGGCTCTTTCTTCTGATGAAATCATTTCACCAAATAAAGAACAGCTGCTACAAAACATGTCAGTACAATTACCCTCCTCTGATGCTGCCCTCTGGACTGTTGATGCTTTCACCCAACAATACTGCATAGACATGGGCCCCGATTTCTGCCAAAACCGGTGTTGGTAATAGAAAATATGCAATGTCATCAAGACAACACAAGGGCAGAACAAGGTAATTATAAATTTCTTATGCTTTTTAAAAAAATATATTACTTGAGTCATTTTATGAGATCAACTCTTTCCAGCAGGGGTTGACTTAACTATTAATTTTGTGAGACAACTGAAAAAAAAACGGGTTTTTGTTGTATCTATTTAAATGTACAAATATTCATTCTAAGTTGCTTGCTCCCATACTATGATCCCCTTACTCTCTTAATGCCCCACAAATGTGCCTGTATTCATCACAAATGTTGGAGAGGATGCATTAATAGTAAAATGTTTATTATTTTAGGAAACTCTGTGATCCAGCCTTCAACCAAGTGTCCCTGAATGGTGAAATTACTGAAAGCCCATGGCTCATATACTCAGGTCAACTAGCTGTCTTTTCTGTTGTGTGTGCAAATTGTTTTCCCCAAACAACACATCTGCACTGGCTACGAGAGGATTTGATTCATGGGCTCACACTGGCAGACTTACTGAACATTAAAGTTATACTGAGCACCAACAGGCTCTCACCACTTATGTAATGTGTTGATCAAAAACTCAATCCCTTGATAAACATGTAGCAGATGGCTATATTAAAGAAAGAAATTACTGGACAGAAGTGTTGAAGCGAGTCATAGCAACAATAAAATTTCTGACACGAGGTCTGGCTCTGAGAGGGTCTAATGAAACCTTTGGCAGTCTTAATAATGGCAACTTCCTTAGCTCCTTAGAGCTCTTAGCACAGTTTGATTCTTTCCTGCCCTGCCACATCAACAAGTATAGTCATGGCACAAGGTCACAGTCATGGCACATCATCTTATCTATCAACAATCTGTGACAAGTTCATCAAACTCATGGCTAACAAGGTAACGCAGGACACTCCGGATGAGCTAAAATTGGCTAAGTATTTTTCCTTCAGTGTTGGTTCCGCACCGGATATTAACCATGCTGATCAGCTGACATTTGCTGCGTACTGAATAACTGCACACCTGTAGAACGCTTCTTGAATTTTGTTCCAATTACGTCGCATACAAGTCTTCATCTGTTTAATGTCATCCGTGAAACCCTAAGTAATGAACTAAATATCAATCTAAAGGACTGCAGAGGCCAAACATACGACAATGCTAGTAACATGTCTGGCATTTATTCTGGTGGGCAAGCTCAGGTAATTGCAGTCAGCGAGAAAGCAGTGTACATCCCACGCATGACCCACTCACTACATCTATGAGGTGTTGCTGCTGCAGAGTCATGCACTGACGCAATAACATTTTTTCAATTTGTCCAAAAACTATGTTTTTTCCTCAGGTTCAACTTATTGCTGGGGCCTGTTGTGAGATTCTCTGAAAGAGGAGACATCTTGAGGCCAGTAAGAGAGAACTTCTCCCGAAGCACCTCAGTGACACAAGGTGGTCAGCTCGAAGGGAGGAACTTCACAGTTTATCATGCAACTACCACACAGTTTATTATGCAACTACGCATTTCTTCCTGGATTACAGACTAGTCGCAAAGAAGCAATGTTACGCCAGTGCTACTCAAAGTGGTGGTCCGCGGACCAGTGCCATGTCACGAGCCATTGGCTGCCAGCCCGCAATGAGTTTCAAGGAAAGAAGGAAGGAAAGAAAGTAAAGTATAATGAATTCCACCAAGAATAATTATCAGTCGATAAGGTCGACAATATGTTTTCAGAAGCACATATTATAATATTGATAATTATGCCATAATGCTACAGCATGTTTTCCATGAGACGCACAAGCGCGCTTACCCCACTTCCCGCCCCAACGGCAGTTACTATCGAGAAGTTGAATAAAGAGCATCATACGGATCTCTGCACATGTGTCATTTGGGACACTATCTGAACCCACTGATCGGAGAATGTAAGTACCAGAAGGGTCGTGCTTGGCAAAAAAAAAAAAAAAGAGAGAGAGAGAGAGAGAGAGAGAAAAACAACAATTTAAATAGTGCGGGCTGAGCGGGGCCGGCGGCTGGATGAACATAACCCCAGGCCGGCAGAAGGCTAAGAGAGGCTGGCGGCTGGGACCCCAGCTCGCAGGAGCTGGCGGACGGAACCCCAGACCGGCAGCGGGCTAGCCCAGGTCCCGGCCACCGGCCCGCTGCTGGTTGAGTGAATGGAACCCCAGGCAGGCAGTGGGCTCAGCAACAGCCAGGACCCACAGCCTGTCGTTAAAAAAAAATGGGCTCGCATGCCACCTTTGGCATGTGTGCTGTAGATTTAGGACCCCTGTTCTTGTGTATACACTGTACTGTGTGTACTGTACTTTATGGTAATTTTCACTATACGTGATTTTCCTCTTAGGCACTGACCTTAGAACCTAACCCCTGCGTAAGATGCGACTCCACTTTACTAATATTATACATTTTTCATCCTAATATCATAAATTAAGTATATACCCATGGTAAAGGAATTTATATTCATTATTTTTATGCCTAATTTACAGATGGCAAAGCAAGACCCAATCGACATATGAAGCGGTTGCTGAACATGGACGTAATTCTGAATCAGATGACAGCAATGTAAATTAAACCAAAGTATTGTCAACAAAAAACATTCGTTCTGACTTTACGTGGAAATATGACTCCTCGTACATTCAGTTCGATTTTGTAGCCACAAATAATGGTGGAGTGTCAAAACTGCAGTGCATTATTTGTGGTGATACATTAGCTAACGACACAATGAAGCAGTCAAAGCTCAAGAGGCATTTAAATACAAAACATAATGAAATTAGTTCAAAGCCGAAAGAGTTCTTCGAAAGAAAGCATGTTAATTTAAAAGGCTGTCAGAAACGGATCTTTGAAGTGTCACACAAATACTTGTGCTTTGTGAGCTTCTTAGCTTCGCGTTGCTAAGGCTAAAAAGACATACACAATCAGTGAGACGCTAGTGATAGGCTGTATTAAAGATGTCTGCATGGAAATGCTGGGCGAGCCGGTGGCAAAGAAAGTGGCTCAGGTGCCACTTTCAAATGACACTAATGCTCAACAAATTCACAATCTGGCTCACGATATGGGAGATCAGTTCATAGGACAGATTAAATTAGCAAAGTACTTTTCTTTGCAGCTTGATGAATGTACAGACATTGCTAATATGGCATTCTGATGGTGTATGTGCACCTTGAATGTGAGGGTGCTTTGAAGGAAGAGTTTGTTTTCTGCTTCACTACCAACAAAAACAACTAGTTCTGAAGTGTTCAAGACTGTGAGTGACTACGTTATTAACAAATGTGGGCTGGATTTCAAGTTTTGTGTAGGCGTATGTTCTGATGGCACTGCCGCAATGACAGGACGGCATTCTGGAGTGGTTACCCAGATTAAGGCACTTGCAGCCGAATGCAAGTTGATTCACTGCTTCCTTCACCGAGAAAGTCTTGCAACAAAAAAAATGTCAACAGAACTAAACAGTGTACTCAGCAAGGTCGTAAAAATTGTGAACCATGTAAAGGCGAATGCTTTAAATTATAGACTATTTGCTGCATTATGTGATGATATGGGAGCTGATCATAAACAGCTCCTACTGCATGCCGATGTACGTTGGTTATCAAGGGGAAAAGTCCTGTCAAGAGTATTTGAGCTCCGAAACGAGGTTGCCGAGTTTCTTCAGGACAAAAAAACAAATTGGTCACAATTGTTCCAAGATGTGGATTGGATAGCCAAGCTGGCTTATTTGGCTGATATCTTTGCCATCTTTAATGATCTCAACACCTCCATGCAGGGAAGGATGGCTTTGTGACTTACAATGGCAAATAAGATCGACGGACAGAAACGAAAGCTAGAAGCATGGAAGAGTCGAGCGTCAAGAGATTGTTATGACATGTTTCACAAATTAGCAACAATCATCGCCGATGCAGGCAAAGACCTTAATGTTACATCTCTAACAAACGTCATCAGTGAACACTTGACGAATTTGGCAGAATGTTTTGAGTTTTACTTTCCAGCAGATGATGATCCACGGAAAGGGACTGGATGGATCTGAAATCCGTTTATTCCATTGAAAGACGACTTAACTGTCACTATGGAGGATAAATTGTTGGAGCTGGCTGCTGACGAAAGGTTGAAGATGAGTTTCGAAACTACAACATCACTTGCTTCCGATAAAAGTGAAAGCAGAATATCCTGAGCTTACTGAAATTGCTCTGAAAACTCTTTTCCCATTTCCTTCAACATATGTTGAGAAGCCAGTCTCGCAGAAGTGTCATTAAGACAAAATACAAGAATAGTATGGATATTCATTCTCCATTGCACGCGGCACTGTCCTCAACTGAGCCACGACTGGATAAGCTGACGAAGAAGAAGCAGGCTGCCTTCCACATTAGTAAAGATTAAAGGTTTTAACATGCCTATCATTGTGTTAATAAAATAGCTTATCAATTAGATATTTTAGTATTACGACATTTTCAAAATTACTATGATTTCAATTTAATGTTACCTATTCCTTTCAACTTTTTTTAACCTTTATTCATTATAATTTTTGACTTTATTACTTATAATGTTTTAAATATCTTTGTTAGGAGACTGCTTGTTTGATTTTTTTAATATTTTATTTGTAATATTGTATTTGTTTACAAAATAAAAAATGTCTGCCAACTTTTATTATATTCATTATATTGTTTCCAATATAAATTACTACAAATGTTCAAATATTTTCTTGGATCGTAAACGAATAATAGTCATTTTATACTATCCACACAGATGCACAGCCTTTCAGTCAGTCGTCAATGTATTTAAATGGGAACATCTCCACGAGTATGCTACACTTGGTATGCACATTCCCATTCCAATTAATACAGTGAAGAATGTTAGTTTTTCTGATCTGATGTGCCACGCGCCTATGCGAATACGATAATACGGCACAAATATGGTACCAGTCCCTGGCACATTGCAAAAAAATTGCTGGTCCACCACATCGGATAGTTTGAGAAGCACTGTCCTAGTACAGTCTCTCTCAGTTATTAAATATATGGTAACTGAATATTTTCTTTAAATAAATGTTACTTTGTTTTCAAAAAATTACTGCTTGAGCATCAATCTTTTGAGCGGAAGGCTGTATTCATGTCCTCTCATGGGTTAACAGAACTAGTCTGTTTCGGGGAGTCCTCTGAGGGTCAGAGACAAACTCCCTGGTAAAACCCGAGCAATTCCTCCAAGGTGGTCCACCTCTTGTTATCCATTGAAGTGGGACAAATTGTTAATTGGTTTACAGTTATAGGTAGGCCGCTGTTGGGGTGTCTTGGGTCCAAATTTAGGGGTAACTGTCCACTGATAGTATTATATGTAAACATTCACATATATTTTATTTTAAATTTGTATTGCCATATAAAATTAAAACTATAGTATCATTACTGAAAATGTAACAGGTAAGGTCATGGTAATTATTCATGATTCTTTTGCTTAATACACACATGTAGGTGTGTATTTGTTATTGGAAAGGCTTGAATCCTAAATCCTTTAAGTATTATTTTCTTTTAAACTCTGATACTAATATTAAATAAGCCACACAAGACTTGAAAGTTTTGAATATGCTCATCTACATACATATATGCTTACAATAATTTTATTTGACAAAATCAGAATTCCTTGTTGTAAACTTAAAACTGTTGTCTGAAAGTGTTTTAATGCTAATTTTTGCATCTGACATCCCGGACACACCACACGATCCATTGTCTACAGCCAAGCTCTAAGATACAACCGTATTTGCTCCAATCCCTCGGACAGAGATAAACACCTACAAGATCTCTATCAAGCATTCTTAAACCTACAATACCCACCTGCTGAAGTGAAAAAACAGATTGACAGAGCCAGAAGAGTACCCAGAAGCCACCTACTACAGGACAGGCCTAAAAAAGAAAATAACAGAACACCACTAGCCATCACCTACAGCCCCCAACTAAAACCTCTCCAGCGCATCATCAAAGATTTACAACCTATCCTTAAAGATGATCCCTCACTCTCACAGATCTTGGGAGACAGGCCAGTCCTTGCTTATAGACAGCCTCCCAACCTGAAGCAAATACTCACCAGCAACCGCACACCATACAACATAAACACTAACCCAGGAACCTATCCTTGCAATAAAGCCCGATGCCAGCTCTGTCCACATATCCATTCAAGTGACACCATCACAGGACCTAATCACATCAGACACACCATCAGGGGCTCATACACCTGCACATCTACCAACGTGATATATGCCATCATGTGCCAGCAATGCCCCTCTGCCATGTACATTGGCCAAACCGGACAGTCTCTACGCAAAAGAATAAATGGACACAAATCTGACATCAGGAATCATAACATTCAAAAACCAGTGGGAGAACACTTCAACCTTCCTAACCACTCAGTGACAGACTTGAAGGTGGCAATTTTGCAACAAAAAAACTTCAAAAACAGACTCCAAAGAGAGACTGCTGAACTTGAATTAATATGCAAACTAGATACCATTAACTGTGGTCTAAATAAAGACTGGGAATGGTTGGGTCATTACACCAATTGAATCTATTTCCCTATGTTAAGTTCTCCTCACACCTTCTATGGGCCATCTTAATTATCACTTCAAAAAGTTTTTTTTTTTTTCCTCCTGCTAACGATAGCTCATCTCAATTGATTTGACTCTGCCTGTTGGTATGCATACTTCCACCTTTTCATGTTCTCTGTATGTATAAATATCTCCTGTCTGTGTGTTCCATTCTATGCATCCGAAGAAGTGAGCTTTAGCTCACGAAAGCTCATGCTACAATAAATTTGTTAGTCTTTAAGGTGCCACAAGTACTCCTGTTTTATTTATGTACTTTCTCAAAGTCTCAAATGTAATTTTTTACATCTTTCTGGGTGGTTATTTTTAGGTTATACAATGGTTTGAGTTTTCATTTAATGCACTACAAATATGAACAATGGGATATATTACTAATGCACAGCATTTTGGTTTTTTAATAGAGGTACTTGTGATATAAGTGTTTCTCTGGAGTCTGGACCTTGACAAAAAAATAGACTATACCTGATATAAGGTATACAAAAAGAGGCTAGTTCTTGTTATTTATCCTATGAAACTCTCTCTCAGGATTTTACATCAACTCTTTCTCAGGTACCTTCTAGAACTTTTTGTACTATTGATCTGACCTTCCAGTCTCTTCTTCTAGGCACACCAGATTTACCATTCCCCCTCCCAAAATGGTGCTATCTTTTTATAGGAGCTTTGCGATACAATTCCTCCTCTAGTGTTCACAGTCTCCAACACAGATTACTCTTCAGAAGTATGTGGTATTTGGAGATTAATCAAATTCTTATAATCAAGCCATTGTGTCCATTTCTTATATATGACTAAATTGTCTGATTTCTTTCCCTCCACCCAGGGAGAACTTTTGCCAGAACAATTTACGTACTTTATCCTGGTATAAAATAAGATGAATGATATGGAATTCTTTACATTTTCAAAACGTTTATTGATTTTACAAGAAACATGGTTAGTTGAGTCTGAAATCATAGTCTTTCTTGGTTTTTGAATCCTTTCTCCAAGGAAGCCAATCATCAAAAAGGAGTTTTGTATCAGGAGAACTTGTCACGTTGGTTTTCTTACACATGAGAGCCCAGATTTTGCCTTGGGAATCAAAGGACATTCAGACTATATTTTAAAACAAATTCCTGATCTGCAAATTTTATTAAATACATACTTTCCCCCCATAGCCTCCCTGTTTTATTGTGGGAGTGCCTGGACAAGCAAACTCATATAGTAGGTCTTTAGTTCCCAATTGCTTGGTCTAATTATTTTGGGAGATTAATGCTTAGATAGGTTCTCCAATGAACTCAGTATAAGGGGAAGAAAACATTAAGGAGATTTTTGAACTTCCCCCTTGAAACACTAGAGATCCAGTGTTTAACATCTCTGGACAAAAACTAAATTTAATCTATTAAAGCATTTGATCTGATACCTGTAAATGGAATGAGTGCAGGGGATAGAGAAAGCCATTTTACCTATATTTCATAAACTGGGGTATTATTTATATTATCCCCATAATTAATTGGCCTTTCTAAAGAGATTTCGCTATACTTTCTCATAGATAGTGACCACCAATTTCTCTCTATAAATGAACGATAAAATTCTCTCTAAATAAGGGAGATTATTTCTGATGGGTGAGGATGCCTGGATTACCTGTTTGGAACAACATGGTTGTAAGACTAAGGGCTTGGCTACACTTGCAAGTTGCAGCGCTGGTAGAGGCTTTCCAGCGCTGCAATTAGTAACTGTCCACACCTGCAAGGCACATCCAGCGCTGCAACTCCCTGGCTGCAGCGCTGGCTGTACACCTGGCCAGGTTGGGGTGTAGCGATTGCAGCGCTGGTGATCCAGCGCTGCTCATCAAGTGTGGACACACACCAGCGCTTTTATTGGCCTCCAGGGAATAAGGAGATATCCCAGAATGCTTTAAACTAAATTACTCCCTTTGTTTTGTTATGCAGCCTCTCTTTGTTTTGTTGTGAACCTCCGGAGGAGCTCCGTTTCGCTCCGTTTCTACCGGAGCTGCTTATCAGCTCCTGTTTGCTGTGATCAATCTGTGAACAATCAAATGAGATCCTCCTCCCTGTTGTGAACGAGCTCTGTGGAGCTCCTCCGTTGCTGCTGCTATCTAAAAAACAAACACATCTCCTGTTTGCTGTGATCATCTGTACCTGGCTGTAAACAATCAAATGAGAGGCAGGCAGGGAAACAGCGGGGAGTCGTGTTGCCTACATGCTGTTTGCAATTAAGAGTTAAGACTAAGGGGTCGGAAAAATGTTCTGATTTTTCAAGTCAGGAAGCTAACACACAGTGTTGGCTCCAAAAATCCACTCTCTCTTTCCCCCCGCTCCCTGTCACACTAGACCCCACTCCACCCCCCTCTTTTGAAAAGCACGTTGCGGCCACTTGAATGCTGGGATAGCTGCCCATAATGCATCACTCCCAACAGCGCTGGAAATGCTGCAAATGTGGCCACACACCAGCGCTGGTAGCTGTGAGTGTGGCCACACACCAGCGCTGCTCCTACACAGCTGGATGACCAGCGCTGCAAACTGTAAGTGTAGCCAAGCCCTAAAATGGATCCCAGACATTTGTGTCATGTTATCTAGGAGACTGGAAGACTTAAGGTTTTTCAGATGTAATATTTACATCTGAGAACTCTTCTCAAAATTTGTGAATATGTGTTGCTGGTAAAGTCCTTACAATCTCTTTTCTAAAGTTTTTTGGAAGACTCTTGATTGGTGGTCCACATTCATGGCTACATTATTTACTGTCATTAAATCACACTGGATGGATTCTATCTGGTTGGAAGTCTGGTATCATAGCTCCTATTTTTAAAAAGGGGGACAAAGATCCTGCTTTATAGAGACCCACAAGTCTGGTAGATGTGGCACAGAAAATTTATTACAGATTTTTACCATCTAAACTTGAAATATGGATTTTAGACACTAATTTACTACATATAGAGCAGTCTGGCTTTAGGGCTGGTAGAGCCAGACTTGACAAGGGGTTTATCTTATATGATGTATAAATATAATCTAGTGCTCTTAACCACAGTATATGCTGCTTTCAGAGATCTAAAGATGGCATTTGATGCTATTAACTGAGAAACTTTGCTCAGAACTACAAAGGATGTGTATTGATTTAAGACTTTTGTATATTCTAGGGGCTCTACATCAGGGCAATATGACAAATATAAGAACTAAAGTCAATGGAGACTGTAGTAACATTTTCCCTACTTTTCTAGCATGTCTTTTTAATGTATGTATTAATGATGTGGTGGATGTTTTAAAAGTCCTTTATCACTGCATAGGTTGGCTCTGCACTGATCTGATCCAGACCTATCAAACTAAAACTAATGAGGGAGATTTCAATGAAAGATGAGATTAAGTTTCCCACAGAATCAATACCAAAATAATCTTTTATAAGAGAATTTCTTTAAAAGTCCCATTTTAAGTAATATCAAGTGAGGAAATTGGCCTCCCACTAAGAATTTGCAGATCTAAGGATCATCAGGCCAACTACAAAAGAGGGGTCGGGGCACATGAGAAACTGCTTTACTTTTAAGTGCAACTACAAATTATATAAGTATCAATAAAAACAAGTGTTACATGCTTCCCTAGAGAAAAGAATTATCAGAGTTCTAGAATGAGAGAACACTGACTAATTGATATCACAGACATTGAATGAGGTGTATAGTGGGTAGTCCAGGGGTCGGCAACCTTTCGAAGTGGGGTGTTGAGTCTTCATTTATTCACTCTAACTGAAGGTTTCGCGTGCCAGTAATAAATTAATGTTTTTAGAAGGTCTCTTTTTAGAAGTCTATAATATATAACTAAACTATTGTTGTATGTAAAGTAAATAAGATTTTTAAAGTGTTTAAGAAGCTTCAATTAAATTAAAATGCAAAGCCCCCCGGACCGGTGCCAGGACCTGGGCAGTGAGAGTGCCACTGAAAATCAGCTTGCGTGCCAGCTTTGTTACACATGCCAGAGGTTGCCTACCCCTGGGGTAGTCAATGGAATTTGCTTAAAGGGCAAATTCTCTAGTTGGTAGATTAAATGGGAGGTGTTTGTGTAGAACAGGAGTTATTCTGCTTATTAAACCCAGTTGGCAGGATTTTCTAGCACCAGGAAAAAGTATAAAATTAACACCCCTGAATTTAAAACAAACAAGAACTTTAAAAACAAAATGGAAATAGCAAGTGGTACCTATTGGTTTGCTTGAATGTCGTACCCTCTGACCACCATTGATCTATTTTATCTTTTTAGATTGTAAACTCTGAGTAGGGAATGTTAGCCTAATTGTTTGTCAGCACAAAGTGGCCCCAGTGCAGACTTGCACCATTGGTTGCTACTGCTACATAAATAATCAAATGTGCAAAGGCTAGACCAGCAGCACGCAGTGTGTAAAATACTTGTAACACAGCAGCTGGTACTTCTATGTACTACTGCTGTCTATGGGTTGGAATCAGCCCCACTTAGCATTTGTCAGACATGTTACTTGATGGAAGCCTGAAAACAGGACATGAAGTGCTACCGCTAGTAACAACTAGTAATGAACACGGGCTAACAGAAGTTACAGTTGAAAGGCTTACAGTTGCCAACTCATGATTTTGTCACGAGTCAATAATAGTTTTCCTTAAAGCACCAGTTCCTAGAGTCAAATAGGGTATGTGATGATTTCAACCTCCCTTCTTAAATAAAAAGATAGATATCTAACCCTCATGACTGTGGAGAAAACCTCAAAATGTGATCCCAATACATCCTAGTGGCTCAAAAGGCAGAAGGCAAATTAAAAGACCATCAAATCTATTTTTTAAATATACCCTAATGCCTTAAAAGCTAATCTTAAGATTTTTTGAGAGCCTGACATGATTTTTGAACATTTGGAGTTGGCAGTACTAAAAATTGTTCCTTTCTGCACATTAGATCGTGTCCATTTAAGAAAAATGGACCTCCACCTCATTAAATCCATCTATTTCAGCAGAAGGTGGAGGGACGGCTCCCTAGCCTTTGAACGTGAGCATCTATAACCTGAGGGGCTGTGCAGATACTACAGGGCAAGGAGTGGCATAGGCAGCCAGACCTTACACCAGGGGTCTCAAACTCAAATGACCCCGAGGGCCGCATGAGGACTAGTGCATTGGCCCGAGGGCCGCATCACTGACACGCCCCCTTGCTGCCCCTGGCCCCACCCCCAATCCACCCCTTCCATGAGGCCCCGCCCCTGCCCTGTCTCTTCTCCACCTCCTCCCCTAAGCGCGCGGCTCCCCGCTCCTCCCCCCTCCCTCCTGGAAAGTGCTAAGCGCCACCAACAGCTGTTTGGTGGCTTGGCGGCGGGGCACTTAGGCGGCGGGTCCCGGAACAGAAGGGGCCCCCCACCGCCGAAGACCGGGCTGCGCTTCGGCGGCGGCGGGTCCCTCTTTTCCCCACCCCGGCCGGTCCCGCTTCCCACCCCGGCCCCGGCCGGTCCCGCTTCCCTCCCCCACCCCCCGGCCCGGCCCCGGCGGGTCTCGCTTCCCTCCCCCACCCCCCGGCCCGGGCGGGTCTCGCTTCCCTCCCCCACCCCCCGGCCCGGCCCCGGCCGGTCTCGCTTCCCTCCCCCACCCCCCGGCCCGGCCCGGCCCCGGCGGGTCTCGCTTCCCTTCCCTTCCCCACCCCCGGCCCGGCTGGTCTCGCTTCCCTTCCCCCCCCCCGGCCCGGCCCAGGCGGGTCTCGCTTCCCGCCCCCCCCCCCGGCCCGGTGGGGCCCGCTTCCCGGCCCCCCCCCCCCCGGCCCGGCCCCTGCGGGTCTCGCTTCCCTCCCCCCCCCCCCGGCCCGGCCCGGCGGGTCTCGCTTCCCTTCCCCCCCCCCACGGCCCGGCCCCGGCGGGTCCCACTTCCCACCCAGGCCCCGGCAGCTCCCGCTTCCCCCCCCCCCATACCCGAGCGCGTCTCCGGCGAGGCCTGAGCTTCGTCCCGCTCAGAGCCGCGTGGTGAGGGGGCGGGGCTGTGAGCTCCACGCCGAGCGCAGCGCTCAGCCCAGAGCTCCCAGCCCCGCCCCCTCCCCATGCGGCTCAGATCAGGGCGGGGCTCAGGCGCTCGGACGGAGACTCGGCGCTCTATGCGCCGAGGCTCCAGGAGAGGGGCGGAGGCGGGAGCCTCCACTTTTCTCTTGGGGGCCCCTGCGGAGCCCGGGGCAAATTGCCCCCTTTGCTGGGCGGCCCTGGGGAGCTCCGCAGGCCGCAGGGAAGAGCTCCGCGGGCCGCATGTTTGAGACCCCTGCCTTACACAGAGTTAATTTGGGGGCAGCCCAAGCTCTCCCCCCCAATGCGCACAGAGGTGGCCTGCAGGGCCCTGCACCTGGCCTACAACAGCCCAGGGATTGCTGCAGCCAGAATTGGACACTAGCCCCTCTCCTTCCCCAACAGCCAGAGACTGGAGAGACACCCCCGCTTGGGGCCATCTTGGCCCCCCGCAGCCCGGCCATGCCCCTGCACCCTAGACACGGAGCCCATAGCACCATATCTCCGCCCTCCCCCAGCTTCTAGCACCATCTGAGGGAGCTGCTGCTGCAGCCCCCGCCCAGCCCTGTCTCCAGCCCGCCCAAAATGGCGCCCGAGCAGAGCGACGCGCTCCCGAGCCCGCCCACACGCAACTCTCCCGCCCACGC
This sequence comes from Mauremys mutica, assembly GCF_020497125.1. Classification (NCBI taxonomy): domain Eukaryota; kingdom Metazoa; phylum Chordata; order Testudines; family Geoemydidae; genus Mauremys; species Mauremys mutica. Next base: position 292,672,665 of record NC_059073.1, on the reverse strand, counting down.
CCAGGCGGCGGCCGGAAATACCCTCGCCGGCTTCCGCCCCGCCGCCGCCCTCAGTGAAAATGGCGCCCGTGGCGTGTTTCCCCTCCCCTCCCCCGCCACGGGCAGCCAATGGGCGCTGCGGAGGGGCGTCGCGGGGGCAGTGACGCAATCGGCCCGCGCCGCTCACCCGCGCTCTCTCTCTGCCCGGGTGCGGGCTGCCGAGCTGAGCCTGGCGGGGCGGTGAGTGGCTCCGGCCGGGCCCGGGGCCCCGCCCCCTGGCGCTGGGGGAGGGGCCGGGGGCCCGCGGAGGGGCGGCCGGGGCGGGCCAGTGACGGCACCGGGAAGGGGGTGGTTCCCCTCCCCCCCCCGACCGGCCTGGATCCGTGTCCCGCCGCGCGTGGGGCTGCTCCGGCTCCCGGCCGGGGGAGGGTGTATCCGGGGCAGAGAAATCGGGGGGGGCCGGGCTGTGGCCGAGCCGAGCGAGGCGGTTCCCTCCCCGCGCGCTCCGCCCGGTGGGAGCGGGAGGCCGTTCAGCGCCCCGCGTGGGGCACAGCCCTGCGCCCGCCCTGTGTGCCGCGTCCTGGGCCTCCCCCTGGTGCCATTCACCTGCCCCGGCTCCCTCCCCGGTGGGGCCTGTCTTGTCCTCTCGGGCTGTATTAAATTGACTGAATTTATCCCCACAACATGAGCTGAGTTAAAGTGTTAATTTGCCTGTGTCTTTTCTTATCCTCGGCACTTGCTATCCAACCTGCACCAAACTGCTCCCTCGTTAACATGGCTTTGATGTGGCTTTACATAGCACTCTGGAGGACTGATCAGCAATGACTGAGTTATCTAGTATGAGAAAAGCCCTGTATTTAGGATGTGAGGGGGTCTGCTCTGTTTGCAATGACATCTTTTTGATTCGTTAATATCCTAAGAGACTGAAATATGTCAGTCAGGCACCTCAATTCCCTGAGCTAGGAAATCCAGGGAGGTAATCTACATATGTCTGCCCCCCCCCCCCATATACAAGACATGAAGGAGACCCATACTTTTAGTTCAGGTTCCCTGCCACACTCTTGGGAATTATAAGGAAAGCCATGAGATCAAGCTGCTTAGTACTGTCATGCATTGCCTTTATTCACTGCTTTGATGTCAAGGTAGCAACTTGATTATATGCCACATTGTGACCCTATGCATTGCGTATGTCTCCACTTTTGATATTTATAAGGTTTGATGGGTTGTAAGTATAAAAAATAAGCTGGAAGTGGAAGGAGGATTTGGGGCAACAGTTTTAACAGTTGTAATTTCACTGGTTAAGCACAGCGACAAACCCCAAAGTGTGAGGAGGGAATCTATTAAGAAAGGCAATAGGTACAATAGTGCTCTCCAGAGAGGGTGCACCTGGACTCTGTAGGGACAAGGATGCCTCATGATAGCTGGGATTAGTCCTGAAGAAGGGTGCTGGCAGGAGGAAGAAGGGAGAGGAGATGGGAGGCAGAAATGGGAACATTGACTGGCACACCCTCACTTTCCAAAGCCCTATTTGGAGTGATCTGTGCTGGGCCCTCTTCAGCTCTGTCCTGAATTATGAACCCCCCATGTTGTTGTTCTTATTGCTGTGCCGCTAGAGGCCTCACCCAGTTATTGGGGGCTGTGACAGGAATTGTTGCCCCACGCGGGGTGGTTGTGCGGGTCAGGGGAATTGCCCCCCCATGTGGGGCTGTTGTCAGACACCGTGAGGGGAATTGTCAGCACATGAGGAGTGGTCGTGGGGGAAACCGTCGCCCCACACGGGGAAGTCACGGGGCGGTCAGGAGGAGAACTGTCGCCCCAAGCGGGGCAGTCACAGAGGCTGCGGCAGCACAGCCCAGAGTTCGAGAGGGCGGGGCGAGTGAGTGGCGCATGCATATTACATTCTGCAGGGTCAGTGCCACGAATCGGCGCGCGGCTTCTGAACGGCGCTGCGGGTCCCTCGGCGGGCACCGTACAGGCTGTGGCGAAGGGAGAGGCGGAGCAGAAAGCCTGGAGCAGGATGTTCGTTGAGCTGAACGAGCTTCTGAACGCTTCCCCGGAGAAGCCCGAGCAGGTGAGGAGGGGCTCGGTCCTGGCTGTCGCCCACCACTGACCTGACGGGATGTGGGGGCGCCCGATCGTGACTACGACTCCCAGGATGCACCGCTCGGTCACGGCTGAGCAGCGCCTGCTAGGAGCTGTAGTCCCATCTCTGCCCCTCCGCTCAGGAAGGAGCGTTGCATGCCGGGAGCTGTAGTCTACCTGGGGCGTGCGGCTCGGGTTCTGCGGTTATAGCGGGGCCGCCCTGCCCGCTCGGGGAGCGTTGAATGCTGGGAACTGTAGTCTCCGCGAGACCTGCTTTGCCCACTTGGGCCAGAGGGAGGCGTTGAGCCTGGGTGGCACTAGCTGCCTTGAGGGGTCCCTGTGCGGGTTTGGTGGTGGCTGTCTCCTCCCCAGCCCCCCTGGCCACCCCCAGCTCCGCCTCCCCTCGGGGCTGCAGGTCTCAGGGGTCCCAGACTTTTCCCCTCCGGCCCAGCTGGGCAGCTGCAATAGGCTCTGTGGCCCGCTGTGAACATGGGCCCATCAGGGAGAGGGGCACGATGGGGCGAGCGTGGCCCTTGCCTCAGCTAGGACCAGGGCCAGCCAGAGGCTGAAGGGGCCAGACAGGTGCCACAGCCAGCCCCCGCCGACACCCTGTGCCTCAGCAGCCCGCTGAGTGCCTGGAGCTGGTCACCTGGCGGCCCTGCCCCCGTCGCCCACCCAGCAGACTCCCGTTGACTTCGTTCCGTTCTACTATAGGTGGAGCTGGTAGTGCTGCCTGTAGCTAAGGTTGCCCGACACTTCCCATTATAAGACACTGTTTTCAGTTGTTTATAACTTTGCTAAACTTCTACCATTCAGGCTGAAATTGTCCATGCCAGGTGTCTGCCTGAGGCTGAATTCTTGTGGTTTATTTGGCAATAAAAGCAAAAATTATTGAATTATAAGCACTCTTTGTTTGTTTCCACACAAGGTGTGATACCATGGCACCTGCAAATCACCAGGCACTTTTATTAGTTCCTTACATGGAATCCTAGGCCTTAACAATCGCAACTGCTTGCTAGCATACCAAATGTAATTAACCGTTGCAGTACCCAAGCATAGCAACAAACAGTATTGGTTTTCATCTTCAAAGAGTTGCCTCAAGGCATCCCTGATTCTTATTGCTCCACATTGCGCCCGTCTAATAGCCCTGGTATCTGGCGGCTCAAAATCAGCAGCCAGGCGTTCTGCCTTGGCAGTCCACCCCTGAGTAAACTGCTCACCCCTTTCCTTCACAGATATTATGCAGCATACAACACTTGGCTATAACCATGGGAATGTTTTCCTCATTCAGGTCTAACCTGCCATATAGGCATTGCCAGTGCGCCTTTAATCGGCCAAATGCACATTCAAGGGTCAATCTGCACCTACTCAGCCTGTTATTGAACTGCTATCTAGATTTCCCGTGTACAGCTTCATGAGCCATGGCATTAAGGGGTACGCTGGGTCTCCCAGGATCACTCTGGGCATTTCAACTTCCCCTACGGTGGTCTGGAAAGAAAGTCCCTGCTTGCAGCTTTCTATACAGGCCAGTGTTCCTAAAGATACGTGCGTCATGCACCTTTCTGGACAACCCCGCATTAACGTCAGTGAAATGCCCATGGTGATCCACAAGCACGTGCAAAACCATGGAGAAGTACCCCTTCCGACTGATGTACTTGGTTGCAAGATGGTCCGGTGCCAGAATTGGCATATGCATGCCGTCTATCGCCTCTCTGGAGTTAGGGAAACACATTTCTGCAAAGCCATCCACAATTTCACACACATTGCCAGGAGTCAGTCTTTCGCAGCAGGATGCGATTAATGGCACGTGCATTAACGCATTCTCAGCGGTCGACTTCCCCGCTCCCAACTGGTTCACAACCGACCAGTAGCAGTCTGGAGTCACCAGCTTCCACACTGCGATCGCCACACGCTTCTCCACCAAGAGGGCAGCTCTCATTCTGTTGTCCTTGCACCGCAGGGCTGGGGCAAGCTCAGCACACAGTTCCAGGAAGGTGGCTTTCCGCCTCCACACGTTCTGCAGTCCCTGCTAGTCATCCCAGACTTGCATAATGATGTGATCCCACCACTCTGTGCTAGTTTCCCGAGCCCAAGAGCGACATTCCACTGTGTTCAGCTCCTCCGTGAATGCCAAAAGCAATCTAATGTTGCTGCTTTCCATGTCGGGACACCGCGTCAAGCAACTGTGACTGTTGTTGCCTTTGTAGCTTCAAGATTAACTGCACTGCCGCTCATGATGTGCTAGTGAGAGTTGGACCCTGGCAGCCATCTATAAAGAGCTTGTCACACTGCAGCCCTTTTCCAGCTGCTCCAGAGCCTTTTAATGAAGTTCTGTCTGCACCTTTCCGTTTATGCACACCCCATCCAGAGCCCTGCAAAACTGCAAGCCGTCTTTGTCAGCCTCCTCCTGGTGCTGGCCAAAATGGAGATTCATTGTACCAGGAGGAGGAAGCTGGACTGCGGTGTTGCTCTGCAACTGTGGGGTCTATTACCAAATTCATGGTCCATTATGGTCAATTTTACAGCCAAAGGATTTGAAAATTGGTAAATTTCATGTTTTCAGTTGTTTAAATCTGAAATTTCACAGTGTTGTAACCATGGTGGGGGGTCCCGACCCAGAAGGGGATTGTGTATGTGTGGAGGGTGTCGCAAACCTGTTGTAGGGTGGTAATGGGATTTCCACCCTCACTTCTGTGCAGCCTCCAGAGCTGGACTCTGAAGGCAGTAACCGCAGAGCTTCCTGTAGCCGCAGGAGGTTCCTGGAGGTGGAGGTGGTTCTGAGCTCCCCCGTGCTGCTGGGAGCGTCCCAGCCAGGGGCTCCTAGCTGCTAGTTCTGGCCAGCTTGGGAGGGACGAGACTTGCTCTTCCTCTGCACAGCTGCTCTTGGGAACCTTCCGGCTGCAGAAAGCTCCACACCCTCTGTTCCACATTCACTTCTTGCCCCCATCACTCTGCAGCTGTAGTGGGAGGAGTCACTGTACAGGGTGTACCCCCCCTTCAAGATGCAATTATTAGCTTGTTTCGGTAAGATAAAAGTCATGTGAACCTGACAGGATTTATTGATTGACACTTCACAGCAGCAAATAACACTCGGGGCTCAACTCCCTGATTGGTAGATACGGGCATCTGAGACAGTTTTGTAGGGTAGTGATCTCAATTGGTAACCTCAAACCTGTGAACCACACCTTTAAGTTAACAAAAACAAGTGGGAAAAAAAAGTTCTGGTTTCAAATGTCATTAATTGAATGTCAGCATGGAGCATCCAGCAACCATGTCTTTCTTCATTTCCTGTCTCTGTGCTGAAAACACCTGGCCGTGTTTAGACACTGTTCTCTCTGCATCCATAGAGTTCGTTGCAATTGTCAGTCAGTGCCGAGCCAGCCTTGCAAGATGGGGGATTCTGCCTTCCACTGGGTTCCAAAACTGTAGCACGGCCAGACTACAGTTCGCTTCTTTCGCAATGTTTTTGTAAGCAGGCATCTCCAGCCTACAATTCTTATCAAAGCCAGGAAGTGCATTCAGCGAGGTTAAATCCACCATCAACAGGTGCATTTGTGCAGCGTCAAAAATACACACTGCTTTTAGGAACACTGCTGCAGGTTGTTGAAATTTTTGAGACATTTTTGCTACATCGCTTGTCTCTTCCCCATAGCAGTAGTATTGTCTGAGTGTCTTTGCATTGCAAGAAAACACCTGCTGAGCACTGGCATTTAACTCAGCATTGTCAGAGTGAGTTTTGTTTGACTGTGCTTCAGCCCAGAACAGTACATCCATTTCTTTGTTGTATGCTTGGTGGGTTGTGGCATGTCAAGATTCAAACCAAGTGATTAAGTCCATGAGTCTTGTGGCATTTTTGGCAACAAACAACTTCCTGAGCATTGTTTAGAAGGGTTGACAGTTCTGTAAAACCTGTGTTTTCGGTGTCGGGGTCAGCTCTTCCGAGATGAACTCTGAGCAGTACTTCAGGTGAGCTGCATGGTACAGCCCAAAACCAGGAATTCTAACGAGTCATTACTGGCTCTGGGAGAAGTGCAGTTTTTTGTTCCCCAATTTCAGTCATTTCAGTCGTGTTTGCAATGTGCTGCCTGTATCGAAGTTTGCAGCTAGGGCAGTATTTAAAGATCTTTTTAATGTAGCTGACCAGTTTATCAGCTTTACCAAACTCACATCTCCACAGCTTACTGACAAGAGAAATGACATGTGCATTACATGTAATATGGACAGCATTTGGCCTTAGTCCTTGAGAACCGATTTGAAAGATTTTGTCATGTAAGTTGCATTGTCACTTATGAAAGCAGATACTTTTGTCAAAGTTTGCATGGTACTTTGAAATAGTTTTAATTATCACTTGAGAAACTGTAGTGTAGTTAACAGCAGTCGGTGAGCGCTATTGTTAGCTTTCCTATCTGTACATCTTCGGCCTTGCCAGAAATAAAATCAAACAGAACATGCAGTACATGGTTGTCGTATTTATCTGTGGACTCATCCGAAATAATTGCAAAAGACACACGAGTTAATTTGAGACTTTATCTCCTCAAAATGTGTAGCAAAAGCCTTTGGGAGGTAGTTGCGTCATAGCTTATTCGCACTTGGTAAACAACCGGCATTTTGTACATTCCGTTGAATGAACTCATGCAGCTTTGGGTGGTCAAGTTTTTCCAGTGGTATATTAGCACTTGCAAATGGACAGTGTCCCCTCCCCAGGCAGCTGCAAAGGGAGGGGGATAGCTCCGCACCCCCTTCTCCCCACTTGCTTCCTCGCTGCAGCTGGGAGAGAGATTCAAGAGCAGCCCTGCAGGGAAAGAGCAAGTCCTGTCATGCCCCAGTCCTGCCCGGAGTAGCAGCTAGGAGCCCCTTGCTGGGGCGCTCTCAGCAGCACAGGGAAGATTGGACACAACTCCACAAGCCTCCTCCAGCTGCAGGAACCTCAGGCTGCTGCCCAGTCGGAGAGAGTGTCCTGCAGCAGGGGGAGGCACCCAGAGGTGGGTCTGGTCTCCCCCCCTGCCCCCAGAGCAGTGTGCAGGGGAGGGACAAGTCCTGTTCCTCCCCTACCCAGTTGGAGCTGGGAGCCCCCTTTGCTGGGGTGCTCCTAGGAACAAGAGGACATTGGGTTTCACTGGGAAGGGCTTATTTCATGGTCCCTGACACATTTTTCATGCCATGAAATTGGAAGGGCCCTATTTACGTGATCATGCCTCTAGGCAGAATGCCTCTGGGCAGTGTCCACTATCTGGGGTTCTCTGCTCGGTGTCCTCCTCTGGATCCCTAATTTTCAATCTTTGACCTTAGTCCTGTTCCTGTATTTATTTGTTGTCCCCTGTATTGAGTTGTGACCTGGGTCCAATGGCTCCTCCCACTTGGTTGAGTGGGAGGCCTAGATCCGCTTGTCCCCTTCATGGCAATTTGTGCTACAGTTCCCCTCTCCCACCCCACCCCCCCCAAATTTCTCACTACTGCTACCACCAGTGGTAGACTGGGATCTTGTGTTTTACCATCATGTTGTCTAGACCTGCTCTGAGCATAGACAGACGACACACAGTGGTCAAAACTTCAGCAGTCACCTGCATCTTGCCTACACTAGTGTTCCTGCTATTGCTACTAACGGAGTTACGCCAGCAGTAACAACAGTAGGAAATTCTGGAGGGCAGGAGGCTGGGGTAGACCTAGCCACAGCATCCAGACACTATATTTTGTAGTGTAGATTGGGCCTACACTGATGAGGGTAACTGACTAGAACTCTGCTAGTGACAAACATGTTTATCCTGGGCCTGATGACAGCATGAACAAGGTGTTAGTTTTCCAACTGAAATCAGCCTGCTACATCCGTCCTGGGCCAGATGAAAACCTTAAAATAAATTGCAGACAGAGCTGCACTGTGTTTGAAGCATATTTCTGTACCCTGCTACAGCTTTGGACTTGGCAGGGCTGTAGCACAATCTGGGAACACTTACCACCATTTGGTCCTGTTCATATTTCAAGACCAATCCATGCTGGGAGCCAATCATAGCTCTCCTAATGTGGTAGAATTGATAGAGGTAGCTGGGACCTGAGTCTCTTCCCTGAATCTAAGGGTTTGGTGCTAGTTGTAAGGGACGAATCTACAGAGGCAGCTTGAGGAGCAGTCTGTACTGTGTAGGACTCTTCCCTGTAACCAGTCACAAATAGCAGTGGAGACCCCCTCATAGCTCTGTGCCTCAATCAACATCGATTCTGCCACCTTCGTAGGTGTGATGCGGGGAGGGGGATCGGCATTTTAATTTTGCCACCTAGAATCATAGATGATTAGGGTTGGAAGAGACCTCAGGAGGTCATCTAGTTTAACCCCCTGCTCAAAGCAGGACCAACCCCAACTAAATCATCCCAGGCAGGGCTCTGTCAAGCTAAGCCTTAAGAACCTCTAAGGATGGAGATTCCACCACCTCGCTTGATAAACCATTCTAGTGTGTCACCACCCTCCTAGTGAAATAGTGTTTCCTAATATCCAACCTAGACCTCTCTCACTGCAACTTGAGACCATTGTCCTTGTTCTGTCATCTGCCACCACTGAGAACAGCCGAGCACCATCCTCTCTGGACCCCCCTTTCAGGTAGTTGAAGACTGCTTTCAAATCCCCCCTCATCTCTCTCCTTTCTTTAAGGTTCTCTGCTCATTGTTTTCCAGGGGAAGCTCACATTGCTGCGTGACACCAAGACAGATGGCAGCTTCCTGGTGCACCACTTCCTCTCCTTTTATCTCAAAGGTATGTGAGAACGTGGAGCTCTGCAGAGAAGGTGTGACTTGCGTCACCCTGGTAGAATCATCCAGCCGACACATGAACTATATCTGATGGGATAAAGCTTGGTTTTAGGGAGACTGTCTCCTCTTCTCATTTGAGCAGGACACTGGGAGTCAGACCTCTATTCCTAACTTGCCTTTGGGCTTTCTCTGTGATCTTAGGCAAGTCACTTCATCTCTCTGTGGCTCAGCTTCACCATCTGCAAAATGCAAAGCGTACTTAGACATCGGGATGTTGTGAAATTAAATGAATGTTGTCAAACGCTCTGGTTTGTTAGGGCTGGAAGTTGCTATATAACATAAGCACAATCACGACCCACACATTTTGAAATGTAAAAGGAATATTATGTTACAAATAGCAGCAACCTTTCTGGTACCTATGACTGCGTTTAAAAAAGAACAAACAAAAACCCAGCCCAAATGGCAAGTTGAGTAATAGTGTCTCTCGTGCTAATGATTCATCTGCTACAGCAGAGCAGGCCTGTCTAGTTGGATTGTTTTAAATACTGTTGTGAGGAGCCCTGGACTTTTCCAAACCTCTCATGGCAAAGCTGCAGTCCTGGATAAATCGGTTTGGATTGTGATGTAATGTGGCTCTCAGGAACCAGCCTTCCCAACCTGCATTGATAATTAGCACATAGGTGCTGGTGCATCAAATTCTGTCCTCCGTTATGCCTGTGTATCCCTGTTGCACTCAGAGGGGTTGCAGGGGTGTCCCTGAGGAAAGAATTTTGCCAAACTTTTCCTTCATTTGTTTGAACTGAATGTAAAATATTGAGTGCTTTGGAAAGTGAAGGATGTATACAGCTGCATATTGACCTATGCACCGTGCAGGCTTCCCATCCTGGGTTTCTAATGGACTTCAGTTATGATCCTCAGCACTCCCTTATAATGTAGTTCTGTGCCCCAGCCCGGCTCTGCCAGTGCACTGCATTCCTGAGCAGCAAACACCCTTTGCTGTCCTGGAATCCCTCACAGTACTCCATCCATGCGCCACAATCCTGTGCTCCTGTTAGTCCTGAGACCCACCCCAAAGCTCCTATGCTTGGTCATCTCCTTTGGCAATGGGTGCTATCGGAATATCCAGATAGAGAAACTCTGCCAGTGAACCTCAGTCCAGCCTTGTGACACCCCCTGTTTCAGTGCTGAGTCCCTTTGCAACTCTGCCAGTGATCCTCAATCCTGATCGGCAGCACATCCGTATTGTTTGAGTATAATGTCACTGGCTAGCAGAAACTGCCAGACTGGTTGGTGACTTTCTGACATCACTGAACATTCACTGTTGGCTAAACTGACCCAACTGAACTCATTTTACTAAGCCACAGTCTCCAGTGGGGAGAAGCAATTGCATTGAATTAATTCCATGTGCCCCAAAGCTCACAGACCGTGTTTCTGATGGATACTGTGTTTTATGTTCCTCAAACAGCCAGGGCCTTTATTTTCCAAAACTCGTATGTATGTATCTTAAAAGAGACTTCTTTGTTGAAACGTCTCATTTATCATTATGTCCAAGCTTGTGAATCTGTCAAGACAAGGACTAAACCATGTGTGTGCCCCATGATAGCCAAATGAAAGGGTCTTTTGATACTCCAAGAGATGTTAATTCATCAGACTAGACCATGTCTTGGTGTGGCCCATAGTCCTTATTTTAAAGACTCTCCGGCAGTAGAGAATGCTTGGGGCTCCCATGGCAGCAGGGAGGGGAGACATACGTGGCTTTTTTTTTAGCAATATTTTAATTTTTTTTTAACTGAACAAAGTTTTCTTTAAATGGGGGAGAGACCATTTATTTAAAGGTTTAAAATAAACCTACATTAAATCTGAGCCAGCGACTCCATCGTGTGGTGAGAGTCTTCTCCCCTTGGGCTCTTTTTGATAGGCTTTTGGTTGACTGACTCTTCTTCATTGCAAATGCCTTGATAGTAGGAGCTTACAACATTGAAGGGATAACGTGTCTCGTCTTATTTCCCAGCTGGCTGTAAAGTCTGTTTTGTGGCCCTGCTCCAGTCCTTCAGTCACTATAACATCATAGCACAGAAGCTGGTAAGTCTCTTGGAATATGATCGCAACTATCATTCGTGCTTGAGTAGTGGGGTTAGGGCTTGTAGCCTTTGGAAGCTACTGCCACGTGAGAGCAATGCCATTTCTGTTCCAGGAAGGTGTGATTCTGGTCAGTAACGTAACTCAGTTTGTGTCCAGTAGAAAGCAGTGGTAGACACAAACAGGATTTTCTATACATAACTTGCATGTTCATCCCCCAAAATCCGAGTCTTTTACAATGCATGCGCCTGATCCCATGAAGCACCCAGCATACTCAACTCATTTTGAAGTCAATGGAAGTTGTGAATGTTCAGAATTGAGCCTGAGTTCAGGGCTTGCTTCTCCCTCCATTGAAAGTAGATCTTTAGCATGCGGCTCCTGTTACAGGGTTAGCTCTTTGATGTACATTGTTATGTTATGTTAAAAGCACCGTCATTTTGGGGAGAAGGATGTTTTAAATGTGCAGGGAGCTAGCAGACATTTCTCAGAGGAAAGCTTTTGATTCAACTGGGGCAGATTTAAAACACTGATTAATTCTGTTAAAAGTTTAGTAAGAGACTGTATCTAAGAACTAAAGTAAGTTTAGGTGTAAGTGGGTGCAGCTCCACTGACCTCAATGGGCATTTAATACACTTACTCCCAGGTTCATTTTGGCCCAAAATACTGGAATCTAAAGCATTTTTCAGGTTTGGCAGATTGTTACCAGCTGTCCAAGGTTAGGAATCCTTGAGAACTTTGATATTGGGTTCAGTGGTCCCCATATTTGTTATATGGAGAGGGGCACAGGTAACCAAATCCACGTGGCCAGTCTCCGCTTATGTCTATCCCTGCTATGTGCTGCAGCTGGGTTAGACCTAAGCTTAGGGCTGTGATGAGTGAATATGGCAGTGGAACCAAATGGATAACATAGTATTTTACCTACTCGGTGGTTTGTGCGTTAGGCCCAAATAAGGCAGAGCAGTGGCTGTGTATATGAGGTCTGTGGAGCATCTACTCGTGGACTTGGGAGAGCTGGCTGGTTATGTGGTGCTAACTCTCCTTCTTGTTTCTGTCTGCTACATAATATTAAAAGAAGCTAAAAATACATTAAATGTGGTTTAGTCAAGCAATGGGTGTAGTTGCCGCAGTGATGTTATGCAATTGCAAATGGGTGGGGAGATGGGACCATGAAACAATCTCTATTAAGGCAGAGTCCGTGCTATGAAAAAGGTTCAGAATCCCTGAGATGGAGCAATCCAAGTCACTGACATGCTCCTGCAGAATGGGCTGGAAAGCCATTGTTATCGTAGAAGAAGATCAGTTCAACCATCATGGGCATCCCTGAGCAGCCAGTGCAGGGTTACTCTCTGCAGTGTCTGCTTCAGGCCTAGGTAACTCCACTATGGGGTTTCTTCTTGGGGAAGCTTGGTTACACAGATGACTGGGAGTGTGCGGGAGGAGCCCTAGAAATATCTGGAGAAACTGAACAATCTCCGAGAGATTCGAATTAAGAAGTTCTTAACATTCATTCTAAACATCATCCCTTGCTGAACTTCATCCAGTTACTTGTAGGTAAACCTTGTACCACCTAAAGACATTCCTCTGCCTCTCTGGTGTTTACACCCTGCCCAGACTTGTGTGCGGTCACCCTGTTTCCCCCTTAGTCAGTGCTTAGCCAAACTGCATATATTTAGCTCTCTGTCTTCCTTCGTAAATCTGAGTCCCTCCATCAACTTAATCGTTTTTGTTACTCTTCTCTGAATTCCTTCTCTCGCCTCTGGCAGCATTAAACGAAACTAAATCTGGCCTGGTAGGTGCAGTTTCATTAGTGCCGTAGCGAGGAACACTTGCTGCCTCACTGGGTAACATGATGCCTTTGTATGCAATTCAAGATTTCATGGGCTTATTTGATTGCATTCTTCTTAGCATATGTGCAACATGCTCCAGGTGACCAGGATTCATCACCTAATTTAGTCTGCTGGTTGGACCATTAGCTTCCCTGGCTTGGGCCGGGTACTGACTGGGAGTCCGAAATGAATGCTGATTCATGCCCCCTTTGATTGCATTGAAAGTCCATATTTAGTTTTCTGTCTGCTGTCCCAAGACTATGGATCTGTGTCTACATTGCTGTCAGCGGCATGAGTGCAGCATGTGTAGACATACCCGAGCTAGCTTTCAGCTAGCCTGCTTGAATAACAACAGCAATAAAGCTGCGGCAGCAGGGAATGTACAAGCCCACCCAGAATCCTGGGTATGTACTCAAGAGGCTAGCCCATGCTGTCATGGTTTCACTGCTGGCTAGCTAGCTCAAAGCTAGCTCTGGTATGTCTACATGTGCTGCACTCACAAGTCTGATTGCGGTGTAGACAGACCCAGTGATGAGCTGCCAAAATCTTAGGAACCGGTTCCCTACTGGGTCTTCGGCGGCACGGCTCCGGTGGCTGAAGGACCCACCACTGAAGACCCGTTAGGGAACCGCCCAGTGAGTACACGTCCTGCCCCCCCTCAGAAACCACAACCCATAACCCCCCCTGCCCTGCTACTTGTCCCCTGACCACTCCTTCCCAAGACCCCCAACCCTAACTCCCCCCCAGGACCCCACCCCCTGCCAAACTTACCCCGCTCCCTGTCCCTTGACTGCCCCGACTCCATCCACCACCATCCCAACAGACTCCAGGAACTCCCACGCGGCGCCTACCCAACCCCCCCTTCCCTATACCGTCTGCCCCCCCAAGAACCTCTGCCCGATCCAACCCCTCCTCCCCCGCCCCAGTCCCGGCCCTGGCCTCTTACCCCCGCCGGGGTCGGGGCCAGGGTCGGAGCCGGAGCCGCGGGGCCCGACTCCCCGGGCCGGGCCGACACCGGGACCGGAGCCGGAGCCGCGGGGCCCGACTCCCCGGCCCGGGCCGACACCGGGACCGGAGCCGGAGCCGTGGGGCCCGACTCCCCGGCCCGGGCCGACACCGGGACCGGAGCCGCAGCCGTGGGGCCCGACTCCCCGGCCCGGGCCGGAGCCGCAGCCGCGGGGCCCAAGCTGGGTCGGGTCCGAGCCGCGCAGGCAGGACCAGCCCGAGCCGGGGGTGCTTGGCTGGGACCAGGCTGGGGCACTCGGCCAGGGCCAGGAGGAGCCATCCCGCCCCCTCCCCCACACGCCTGGCTTACCTGCCTGCTCCTTTTTTCAGGCTTCCCGCGAACATTTGATTCGCGGGAAGCAGGGGAAGGGGAGGAGAAGGAGGGCGGAGCGTTCAGGGGAGAGTGGGAGGTGAGCTGGGGCCGGGGCCGGGTGGACAGCTGCCCGAGCCGTTGTTAAATTTAAAAGCTTTTTAGAATCGGTTGTCCTGGAACAACCGGTTCTAAAAAGGCTTCTAAATTTAACAACCGGTTCGCGCGAACCGGCTGGAGCTCACCACTGGACAGACCTTATGTTGTGATGTACCACATTGGTTCTAGGTGATTCTTGGTTTCTAACAATGAGTTAGAACACCTTACAATTTCAGAATAACATAATGGGATGAAGTGGCAATATTTTGTAATATATTTATGAGGTTGTGCCTCCATTTCGCCTATATGCTGAATTATTATGTAGTGGGAGTGGAAACCATCTGTTTGCTCTCAGGGCAGGCTAAGAGATATAGGTGTGATTGTTGCCTAGGTGTCTGGGCGTTGGCCCCCATATCAGAGGAACATTTGAAAAGACAGCGGCAAATCCAATTGCCCAGCCATTGACATCAACCAACCAAGGACCCAGAGGGATTTGGATTTCCCCACCTCTCTGGAGGGAAGCTGAGCAACATTTTCCACCTGGAGAACAAAGGACTGGGAAGGTGTGATGTGGGGAGGCGGGGAATAAGAGCTGGCTGCTAGCAGGAGCCAGGGCTTTCACCTGGGGAATGACCAAGGAGGTCAGAGGGAGAGACAGAGCTGGAACAAAGGGGTTCACTACAGCTTGGCTGGGCTCTGGGCTAACCAGAATGGACTGTGCTTTAACCTTCAGTTCACTATACTACCCACAGGACTTCCTATGCCATGTTCCAGTTAACGAATAAACCCGCCTGTTTTGACAGTGCTGTATGAGTGGCACTGCAAATGCTGGACGAGGTGCATTAATCCCTGCAGAGTATACAAGTCTCCCTCAGGAGTCTGTCTCAGTTGGACTCGCTGAACAGAGCTCACAGGGTGAAGAAGGGGTGCTGAAGGCCCAGAGGTCCAGTCTAAGGAGGCAGTGAAGCTGTCACAGATTGTTCCAAAGTTGGGGGCATAGCACTGATCCCGTGGAGCCGTGACATACAGTAAGATGGCACTTCTCTAGGACCTTCCGTCTTTGGCTCTCCAAGCACTTTGCAAGCATTAGTGAATTGTCTTTCAGTGCCCAGTGGAACAGGCATAGATGGGGAAAGTGAGGCATGGAGGGGGTAAGTGACTCCCCAAGGTCAGCAAGTCAGTGATAGAATTGGATCTAGAACAGGCAAGTGGCAGACACGACCAATTTGATCAACTTAATGTACCCTCACTACATAAAAGCACATCATACATCCACTGGAAATTTACTATGTCTACTTTAAGATGAGGTATGATATGGTGCTGTTATGGTGGAAATGGGGATAAACAGTGACATATCAACAAATTAAAATGGCTATTTTGAAATATTTGCATTTGTTTGTTAGTTTAATGATTATGTATTATCTCAAGAAACAACTGGATTTCTTTGACTTCAGAGCAACACAACAACAATCTGAAGGGTGAAACTAAATCTAATAATTTGTATGGGTATCACTGAAATGTAATAGAGCTGGTGACATTTCTAGTCAACCTCATTATCATTATCTTGTTTATTCTCTCTGAGAGTGGAGGGGGGTTACCACAGTCTTCATTTCCTTGGCATGTCCACAGTTCGATGCAGTGATGATTGTTCTGACTACAGACACAGTTTATTGTGCTCCGATCTCTACTGCTACAGGCCTTGTAGAAGCTCAGATGCCATTGGGCCATTGAAGAATCCGGGAAATAGTTCATCATCCACATTTTTCTATCCGTGTTGCAATGGTGATCCAGTATCTGGTTTACCTGTGCGCAAAGACATCCAATCTTTGTTTGCCAAGATGCTCTTCAAAACTATCCTCACATGGTGGGAATTTGGCCAGTGACTTGTCCTTTTTGATGCGAGGCGCAAGTAATTCAGATCTCTGTGGGTCTCCTTTTCTTTCCCGCTCTGGTCATACAGCCCTGCTACCAACTTACTTGCTGCAGAAATTGCGGCTTGTCTGTCACCTCCCATTTTGGCAAGATCGCTGAAGTGGTAAGCTCTTTGTTTTGACAACATTAAACACATATTTTCCCCCCAATACCAAATAGGGATGACACAGAGTCACATCCTGTTAATGCATGTACAGCGGAAGTCAGGAGTAAGTACATCACAAATCGCATGCTCAGGTATGAAGCAACAGCTTGTCAGTTGTGCTGGTAATGATGCCTATTCCAGACCACATGTTGTGTGTTCTATTTTTGGAAAGTGCTGAACAGCATGGACCAAAATGTTTGTATCAGCCAGACACCAAGACCCAAAAGCCATGATGGCACATACTGCATACAGCAGGATCCTTGTGTCTGCTTCCTCTTGAGTACTGGACAAATCATGGGTTTCTTCAGCACCTCTACTCATGATGGATTTTGCTACTTCATCATTAGAAAAGCCTCCTGCAAAAAGGAATGCGTGTATTGGGTGTGCGCCTACACTTTCCGGTGCATTTTGAACCATATATTTACAGAGGAATTTTGCAAGTGACTGCTTGTTGAATGCCATGTTTAGAAACTTTTCCCAAGGACGCACAGGTTGTTCACCAATCACCTGATATTTCTTGCACCTAACTGTAGATCCTGTCCAGTGCTGACTTCCTGCAGTTTTCAGAGTTACTGTCACCATATCTGTCAAAGACTTAGATTACAGAATTCGCTTGGTCAAATCCTTTTAGGACCTGCCTCAATGACTCAGCGGCCAGTTCATTGAATGTGTGGAATTTGTTTCCAGCCGTCATTTGCGTGATAGCCATGTACACTCTGATTTTTGTTTGCATGATCGTAGCTCATGGATTCTTTCACCTTGAGCCTCCAGCTGATACCCCAATTCAGCTTTGTCTGTTCTTATCATTGTTCCCTCACCATGGAAGAGGGACATAGGCACAGCTCCTATTGGGTGACTGAGAAATAGTTGCCATTGAAACATCATCTCTGCGTCTTGCTAAGGACCTGGCTCTGTGGAAAACAGTTTCTGGACAGACAGCTCTGGTGACTATTCCTCCCTTGCCAGACTTCAATTTGGTCGTCTTGACCAAGTCACTAAATGTTCTGATACCAGATTTCTTGACTGAGCTGAAGCAGCTGTGTGTCCCATCAGAATCAAGTGCATCGTTCATAAATCTCTCCATTTATTCTTCACCAACATCTGTTTCAGTCGAGACTCTTGCACATCTCATGTTACATGCAGTAGATGTGTTGGTAATCACCTCTGGATGTGATTCAGGATCAAATGGGTTTGTCATATTGTTGATGACATGGTTGGTGAGAGCTGTAACATGATCTTCACCCCTTTTCAGTGCAGAGGCAAGGACTTGTTTGTGGACTTTGTCTTAACTACTTCTTTTTAGGCTATTTCTTTCTCTCATGGCTTTTACATAGTCGTAATATGAAGCTGTGTATTGTCATCTCTAACACAAATACTGACCTGTGCGTAAGTGTCACTGAATTAAAAGGCAAGTTTCTAGACTGTTTCAAAGGCTAGTCCTGCATGTCTAGGTAATTACAAATTAAAACCTTCTACCATGTAAAGTAGATGCTACATTGTATGTGTAAAAGCTTACAAATGGAGAGGAAGCATTACATTAGGAATTCATGTACATTGTATCTGCCCCTGTACAGTACAAACTATGGACACAGCAAGCTATTGCTGCTGGTGTACAACCTTCAGTGTGAGACTGATCTGGCCAGCAAATTTCAACTGGAAACACAGAAAACTATTACAGTCACGTGTGAATAACGTTGACAGTTAAGAATATCTGATGTGAAAACACTTCATGTTGGTATATTTCAGAACGTTGATATTTGCTGTTTTTGCCACATGCGTCTTCATTTCTGAAGAAAAAATTCTTGCCCATGCAAAACCATTCAAAATATTTTAATACGTTGCTGGTTGGGAGCTCTGACCAATAAATACCACATTAAGGTGTTGATATGAACGTAAACAGTAAAAACTGTAGCTATGTTGCAATATTTCCAGAACTATGGGAAAAACAGGCTCTCTCATTTTGGGTACTATTGTTTCACCTCATCTACAGGCTTATGGCACCACTTGAAAGCTCCACATCATACCCCATGTAAATATACATAAAATAAACGTTCAAGTGATATATGATGTGGGTTTGTGTATGGTGAGTACATTAAACTCCCAAAATAGGGCCCTTTTTGGAGAATTTCCACATCCCTCTTGGTTCCCAGTACACCATTCTCTTACAGACACACCTCAGTCCATCTAGTGGCCTAAAACTTTGACTGGTGGACAAGCCTTTCTTTTCTAGCATGGCTGCCTGAACCATATTACAGTCCCATGGCCGCTACCATGTAGGTTTCCTGAGCTTCCCCTGTCAATTAGGTGCTAGCTATAGGGCCAAGGTTCCCTTTTCCAAACCTGCACCCATACTGCTACTCTTTCAAAAGCAACCAAGAATCGGTCAGGGTCATCCACAGGGCTTGTCTTACAGAGGCCAACCGCCTGTGTCCGGTTACTGTACCCCACTCCAGGACTCGCCACACCTTGGAGTATCTGCTGCTGTGCATGGGCTTGCTCTTGAATAAAATCCTGCAGGCTTTTCTGATGCTCAGCCTGCCCTGCAACAGGGACTGTCTGTCCAGGTGGTGGGTGTGCTGGAAGGCTGGCAGGGTCTTCTGCATCTCCTTCTGCTGTTCTCTGAGCCATTGAAATGTCTTCCATTGCCTCGACTGCTGAGCCTCTGCACCAGCTGCCATGGCAGGTTCTCTGTCAGCATGAATAAGGCAGATCCCGGACAAGCCCCCACTTGTAACAGGGCACGACCCTCTGCTCCTGTCTTCTGTAAGTGGCTCCGACACCTCTGCTCTGTAACCACCATGTCCTTTGTGTTTGTTTGATCAGCCACCACCCTCTCTCCGTTCCATGCAGCAATTCTCTGTACAGTGTCATATAGTCAATAAGAGAGGGAAGGGATCTCTCCACCCCCTGCACTTCCTTCCTCTGCTCCTTTTCTACTCTTGCAGTTAACTGGATAAATAGCTCCTCAGATCTCCCCAGCCCAGGCTGCTCCGGTAATTAGTCACCCCTTCTCTCAGTCAGGCCCTCTCCAGGGGAACTAATTGGACTTCCTGTGACCAGAGTGCTTGTTCAGCTGCTGGTTCTCCGCACTCTGTCACAAGGGGGGGAAAGATGCTTGTAAAGCTGAGATGTTCTGTGCCATGGCCAGTGGGTTGGGTTTGGTGCTTTATAAAGCAATTGCATTTTGCTTATTTCACTTATTTATTTATTTATTTAGTATTCCCAGTGCACACAGGGGCCTTAGTCACAGACCAGGACCCAGAGTGCTGGGCACTGAACCAACAGAACAAAGAGAGGGTCCCTGTCCCAAGAGGCCTACAATCTAAGAACAAGGCAAGAGACAAAAGTTAGTGCCCAGTTATTCCCTTGTAATAGGAGATGAACAGGCGGAGAGCTCAGCCCCAACGTGAGTGGAATGAGTTTTCCTTGTAAGATGTTGAGATTTCATGTAAAGTTTTATTTTCTCCTCCCATTCACACATTTCTTAGGAGGATTGTAGTAAGTAATAGCACCTGCAAACTAGATCTCCACACTTCAGCCCAAATCAGCTTCTGGTGGACTCTGCTGGTTCTGTGCAGCTGTAACAGGGAGCAGTTCTCACCACTACTGAGGCAGCTGGAGCGGGGAGATTTGCAGCCAAGCTGGCAACTCTGTTTACCTTGGGGAAAACGCATCATGTTAGAAACTGTGTTAATTAACATGATGTTAAACGTCACTTAGCAGCTAGGTGAGACAGTGCCCTAGGGATAACCATGTCCAGCCGTGAGCATCCTTGCTTACATTAAGGGGAATATCATGTTGGTTAATATGATTTCTGACCTGATGCAATTTCCCGGTGCAGACAAGGCCTATGTGTTTGTTATTAATAGGTGTTGCTGTCATCTCTCTCTCTCCTGGGAGACTCTGAAAAAGTGAGAGAACAATGAGGAGTAGTTGGAGCATGTGTGTGATGCAGATTGAAATGTTTTGTTCCTCACTGCTCTGAACAATGTTATTGTCCATAAAGGGATGTGCTGAAAGGAACAATCCAGTTCTTCCCTGGGGAATTCCAAGAGACAGTTAAATCTCCTGACTTTGGGCTCAGTGCTCTGAGTTAATCTTATATTATAACTTCAGGATTCTCTGTGTGGATGGTAGTCCTTGAATTCCTTGGAGGCTCTTTGACATTGAACGTTGTGCCATGGGTTATTTAAAGCCGCCTAGATTTGCAATAAGATCTTGGATCTGATGCAGAGGTTACATCAACTTCTGTCTAAATTAACACAGTGTCAATCTTAATACAGGTGTTTCGTGGATGGATAATTTTGCTATTAGACTTGGGCCTTGTTTACAGTGGAGATTTTCCCCAATTACAACTGTCAGTGTAGCTGCACTACCTCAGACTCCTACTGGAGGCAGGCTAAGCCGCAATCTGCATGGATGCAGCTTCCTCTGATTTCACTCACCAGTACAAATCATAGCATGTACAGGGTTTTGTTTTGTTTTTTGCCTGTCTATATTAGGGTTTTGCACCTCTGGCTGAAATCCCCAGTGTAGGCAAGGCCCTTTTGTTGGGGAGGGGCTATTATAAAAAGCAGTTACCCTGTAGTTCAGCACGGGATTATTAATTGTACTTAAGAATCAGGCCCTTCCTTAGATCCTGTAGCCCGTATGTGAGTAGAGTCCCATTTAAATCCAGATGAGTAATGACTCCAGAACAAAGTTTGATCAATTTACAAGATAAAAGATGTTTAGTTTTCTTTTTTCTAAGTACCAGCACTGCCAAGTCAAAGCTGGGTTCCTAGCGCCTGCTCTGCTGGTGATGACCTTCCATCAGAACTCTTAAGAGTTCCACTGCCATTGCACAAGTAACAGTAGAGACCTGCTCCCTCTCCTTGACTGATATCAGCTTTTTAACAGAGAAAAAAGTCATGGAAACTTGTTCTGGTTATTTCAAGTCTACAGAAGAAATTCTGAATACATCCAGGGTAGCAGCATAATTGAAATCAGTATGGTTTTGTAAGCTGTTTGGGGGCAGGGATTGCGGTTTTGTATATGATGTAGTACCTCACACAATGAGACCATGGATTTTCAGACCACAAGGGACTGATACCTCTATGTTGAGCCCAAAGATTTTAATTCTACTAAAGTATTTCAGACCTCAGGAGACAGGCAGAGAACAGGAGAGATCAAGGTACCACCAAGTGCCTGAGGTCCCTGCAACGGGAGGGAATTGATTAGGTGTGATCTGCCCAGTTATCCCAGCTGGCAATCCTTGGTCCATGATGCAGAGGAAGGTGAAACCCCCCCCCCCCCTCCAAGGTCTCTGCGAATCTGACCTGGAGGTAAATAGACAGATTTGGATTCGGGAAGGCATTGATTTGACCCTGAACATGTGAGAATGACATGCCAGCAAGGCCTCTAGACAGAGGATTCTCTGTACCTAATCAGAGAACTGGTCCACCCTGTCCGCTCTCCCATCTCCAGCTGTGGCCAATCTCTCATGCTTCTGAGGAAGGTGAAGAGAAACAAACCTAGAATACATCTGGCTAATTGTGCTTCAGGAAAAAAACTTTTTTCCTCATCCTTGCAGGATGAAGCCATGGTCCTTAAGCAGAGCTGCAAACATTATAAGCATGTTAAGGGCAATGTTCTCCTCTGGCCCATGAAGGAAGACAGTGAACAGGAGGATTCATAGATTCCAAGGCCAGAAGGAATCCTCATGACCATCCAGCTTGAGCCCCCCCCCCCTTAGAATTTCTCCAAGAAGCTGGATTAAAGCATATCTTTTAGAAAGATTTCTAATCTTGCCTTAAAGGCTCCAAGCGATGGGGACTCCACCACCTCCCTTGGTAAGCTGTTCCAGTGTCTAATCACCCTCCCTGCTGGGAAACTGCATCTTCTTTAAAGATTGAATTTGTCCAACTTGAACATTCAGACATTGGACCTTGCTATGCCTGTTTAGCAGGGTTGGAAAGCCCCCCACCGTCAGCTCTCTTGTCCACGTGTTAGTGCCTGTACGCAGTGATCATGTCACCTCTCAGCCTTCTCTTCAGTAAGATGAATAAACTGGATGCCTTAAGCCTCACACTGTAGGGCTTGTTTTCCAGTCCCTGGAAAATGTTTGTGGCCCTCCTTCTTGAAGTGTGGTCACCACAACTGGACACGGTATCCTAGTAGCAGTCTTACTAATGCAGTGTACAGAGGCAAGATCACTTCTCTTCCTCTACTTGATATTTCCCTTCGTACACATCCAGGGATTGCATTAGCCCCTTTTGCCACAGCCTTGCACTGAGAGCTCATGTTAAGGTGATTATCTGTGATAATCCCCAAGTCCTTCTCGGAGTCACTGCTTCCCAAGAGAGAGGCTGGTCTACACTACAAAGTTAGGTTGACATGTCGCCTTGCATCGACTCAAATTTGTCTCCCATCAGCATAAGTGCCCTGTGACAGTGACACGGTAAAACCACCTCCCTGAATGACATAGAGCCATGGTCGATGCAGTGGGAGTGTAGACACTTTGTGACCTATGTCGACCCAGCGGTCCTCTCACAGCTGTTCCACAATGTCAGACAGTGACTGTTCTGGTCACAATTGTGAATTCCACGGCCCAGAGGTCACAGACACCAAGAGCCCTCTCTCCCCCCATTTAAAAACTCTGTGAATTTTTGAAATGTCTTTTTCTGATTGCCCAACTTGGGGAGCACAGCTAGCAGCTCTTTCTTGTTTGTGTGCAACTGCCCAGCCAACAATGCTGGTTACATGCTGTAGACGTGCTCCTGTCTGGGGAAGACAGGAGGCCTGGGATCTCTTAGGCGTGTGGGGAAAAGAGGCTGTGCAGATGTGAGTATGGACCAGTTGTAGAAACATGGACATCTCTGAGCAGATTGCAGGGGGAAGGCAGGTGAAAAGAGAAGAATAAGGGGGACATGATAGAGGTATATAAAATCATGAGTGATGTTGAGAAAGTGGATAAGGAAAAGTTATTTACTTATTCCCATAATACAAGAACTAGGGGTCACCAAATGAAATTAATAGGCAGCAGGTTTAAAACAAATAAAAGGAAGTTCTTCTTCACACAGCGCACAGTCAACTTGTGGAACTCCTTGCCTGAGGAGGTTGTGAAGGCTAGGACTATAACAGTGTTTAAAAGGGGACTGGATAAATTCATGGTGGCTAAGTCCATAAATGGCTATTAGCCAGGATGGGTAAGAATGGTGTCCCTAGCCTCTGTTCGTCAGAGGATGGAGATGGATGGCAGGAGAGAGATCACTTGATCATTGCCTGTTAGGTTCACTCCCTCTGGGGCACCTGGCATTGGCCACTGTCGGTAGACAGATACTGGGCTAGATGGACCTTTGGTCTGACCCGGTACGGCCTTTCTTATGTTCTTATGTGAAGGGGTATGACAGGGATCAGAAGCGGTGCCATTTGAAAGCAAAGGAACTGCAGCAGGCGTACCAAGAGGACAGGGAAGCCAACAGTCGATCTGGTGCTGAGCCAGACCTCCTGGTTTTATGATGAGTTGCATACCATGCTTGGTGCAGACCCCACAAACACCCTGCAGAGCGCCATGGATTCCTCTGTGGTGCCTGAGATGCAGACCCCTGCTGTGAACAGCGAGGAGGAGGAAGAGGATGGAGGACAGGTGACCAGGAGATCAGGATCAGTTTGAGGCTCCACCACGGTCTAGCTAGTCCCAGCGAGCGCGTTCGATGCAAGGGAAGCAGCTTTGGGTGAGTGTGTGAATGCATTGTCCATGACAGTGTTTAAATGTACAGTTGGCTCCTGACCCCAACGTAGCAGAACACAGGGTTCAACTTCTCTTTGGTTTGTTCCTAGTTAAAGAAGTAGCAGTACAACAAAGAAGAAGAATTTTCTGCTTTTCGTTCCCTTGCAGTGTTAGGCCGGGGGAAGGACACACGGAACAGTTTGTTTATGTGCCCAGGGATGTCCCTTGAATCCTCCTGAGAGATCGCAATGAAACTTTTATGGAGGTACACTGCTCCTCTCCTAAGGTGTCTACAGATGGCAGCCATGTTTCTTCCTCTGTGGTAGGACATTTTCCCATGCCACTCCATGATGACTTCAGCAAGCACCGTTGCAGTAAACGGGCTAGCGACCTATGGGCCTGTGGGACTTTGGGATACCACCACAGCTGGGTTCTCTGTGCCTTTGTTACATTCAGGAAGGAAAAATTGACTAAAATCTCCACCACAGTGCTGTGCTGAGGTGCTCCAAAACTGTAATGTCAATAAGCATGTCTCGTTGAAGACTGTCGGGGAACAAGGCAGCAATGGAGCTCAAAAACTTCACTTTTGCTTTCTGCTGTGACTATAAATAGGATTCTTCTGCCTGCTTTATCTATAGCTGCTGCTGTTGTGGCCTTAAAGGGGGTGCCACCTCCAAACCCAAGGCCTGACCATGACAAGGAGGAGAAAGAAGAGGACTTGGGAGGAGTGGGTGGGTGAGATTCTGTGGCCTGCATTGTGCAGGAGGTCAGACTAGATGATCATAATGGTCCCTTCTGACCTTAAAGTCTATGAGTCTATGAGATGTTCAGCAAGATCCTGCAAGCCAGTGCTGCATAAGACCATGAGCACATGGCATGGAGGATGAATGTTATAGACACTGTGGAGAAAGAAAGAAAGTATACGGGAGAAAGTCCCATCAGGAAAAGGAGAAGGAGATGCACCTGGATATAATAGGGCTTCTTCAGCAGCAAACACAGATGCTGCAGACTGTTGATGACCAGCAGGGGCTCACTTCTCTTTGCAGTCAATGGAGAACTCCATTGTGGCATCTCCTTACCACCCCCACTCCAAATTTCTTCATGTCATCAGGGGCTGCATCCCTTCCACACCGCACCGGGGGACCATAAGGACAGATTCACGAACATGACCTGTAAGAGCCATGGGTGCTATATGTGTCGCCAAAATGGTCTGAAATGGATATGTGTTCTTTCCTCTTGTTAAATTCTGTCCTGTTAATTTGTTTCAAAAGTTTTTAATGTATTTGCTTTTAATTAAACAGATTTTTTTGCACTGGTTTTGTTAGTCAATAAAATTCTATTTTTGGAAAAATAACTCATCTTTATTACTTCACAACATAAACCCTAGGATGCCTAGTGGAAGTGAAAGCTCACATTGGTTGTTGTCCGGTGTGATAGAACTCATAGGATCAGTGACAAACCCATCGTAATATGGAAATCTGCCGCTTGGGAATCAATGTCCCTGTTTGTATCTTTCTGAGCGGTCCTTTGCTCTTAAAAATGAGAGCATCATGTACCTCACTTGATCAGCCAGCTTTGATGTTAGTGAAGCTCCTTGGTGATCCACCAGCACTTGCATAACCAGAGAAAAACAGGCCTTTCTGTTGGTGTACTCTGTGAGCAAGATGTGCTGGTGCCAAAATAGGCATATCATGTCACCTATCTCCCCACTGCAGTTTGAAAACACCATTGCTGCAGATCCATCCACTATGTCCTGCACTTTGCCAGGAGTCACAGTCCTGCATAGCAGGAGACGATTAATGGCCTACACACTTCCACGACAATGGCCCCCATGGTGGATTTTCCAACTCCCAAATGATTTCCCACTGACTGGTAGCAATCTGGCTTTGCTACCTTCCACAGTGTGATTGCCGCTTGTTTGATAAGACCTACCTTCCATGAAACCAAGCTGACTGGCATTAATTGTATGTTTAGCCTCCATCCTCCAATTCTTTGTTGATAGCATCCCAAATTAACTGTTCCATTATTTTACCCACGGTCAACATTGGACTAACCCGCATATAATCACTCAGGGATTTTTAACGCAGCTCAGCAGTTTATCAAGTGGGTGGCAACTAACTATGTTTCACACAGGCTTTTTGGTTGTTTCCATCTGTCATGTAATAGAATGTTTGTTTGGGGTTTTTTTGGCCTGGAAACTGGTTTTTCCCTGATGTGACTTCTTAGTTGCATAATAAGCTTCAGTATGATTTCCATTCCCACCCTGTTTTCTTGGCAGGATTCTAGTGGGTAAATATCACCTGCAAGCTTGATTTCCAAATCAGCCTCTGGTGGAATCTGCCAGCCCGGTGGTGGTGGTGTGAGAAGGAGCGATTCCCAGCCAAAGTGAGGAAATCTGCAGAGAGAGAGGGAGGTGTGTGTGTGTGTGTGCACGCTGCTATTGAGAGTTGCTGTGATCTGTCTCTCCTGGGAGAATGTGAAAAGTGAGAGGTCACCGAGGTTTAGATGAAGCATGTGTGAGATGGCCGCTGTCAGAAGACAGAATACTGGTCTAGATGGAACATTGGCCTGACCCAGTATGGCTGTTCTTATGATACAAACTGAAACATTTTGTTGGTCAACCCTGCACAGTGTGCCTGTGCTGAAAATGAAAGGGCCAGGTTGAAAAGAACAATCCTGTTCGTTAAACAAAGAGCCCCTTCCCTTGGACTGATTGCAAAATCACAGCCAAGATTCTAGCCATGGGTTTGAATGATTTCTTTCCAGAAATTTGCCCAGAAAGATTAGCTTGTCTTAATGAACGGTAGAGATAGGGCTGATTTAATGCAAGGAAAAAGATTAATCTGAATCTGCTACTTATCGGACACCCCAGTAGCCTTCACTAGATGAAGGTATTTGTCAAAATTTCCAACCCTGTCAACTGGCAGTGATGGAAAATGTTGCACCAAAGCCACATTTTCTATACTGCCTTGTATAGTCCCTGTCTGGCATCAGCATTGATGAATGACATTCTCTGCCCAGCTGGGAAAGGAGGCTGCGTAAATCTGCCTCTCATATCACTAGCAGTGCATATGTGGCAGCTGATAAGCTCTGAAGGAGTGCATCCACAAAGAAGAGAATGCGAGGTTAGCCTTCCTGGAAATGACCTCCTCCCTGTCTGGTGAAACCTTCTCTCTTCTCTCCCACTGCTGCCGTCTGTGATAGGGTCTTTTGGGAAAATGCCAAGCTTCCAAAACAGCTGGAACTAGTCACTTACAGACCAGACACTCACACTAGCTTTTCCAAATAAGAAAGCAAAAAAAGCTGAAATTTACCATGTTGCAGCCTAAATTTTGATTATCTAATAAGGGAGCGGGTAGATGTAGCATGGTGCTAGAAATCAGGAGACACGGCTCTATCCCTGCCTCAGCCACTGACCTTGCTGTGTAACCTTGGGCAAATCACTGCATCTCTCTGTTTGTTTCCTCGTCTGTTAAATGAGGATAGCTTCCTAGGAGTGCTGTGAGGTTCAGATGATGTACAATGCTTATTAAGCAGTTAACTAAGGCTGTAGGAACATAGCTATTTTTACCTTTCTCCCTACTGTGCACACTAGAAACTTCACAAATTTATTGTCTGCCTCTGGATCCCATCTCTCCTGGGACTCCTGCCTCAGAGGATTTCAGCAATTCTCTCAGGTGGATATGCAGACACACTTTGCTTCTTTTCAGAAGCAATCTTCCTCATTACATTACAGCTACCATTGTTATTGTCAACATATGCCAGGCCTACTGGTATATCTCTCTCCTAGCATTCAAGAATGAACCAGTCCTAGCCTGGCTTGCCAGTTGTGAGTATTGAGCAATGCCATATTGAAACAAGGCTTGCTGCACCCTTTGGTAAACTTTCTATCTTATCCTCGCTCCTCTAGCTGCCTATTGTACTGATTAGCAACCCAATTTCTAGTGAGCCAAAACACTGAAAAACTGTCTGCTCTAATTTTCCTCTTTCTCCCTTGTGGAGCAACCTTCATTTCAAAAGCATAGTCAGATCAGTGTGTAAAAATCTTATGGCTAGAAAAGGTGCTCCTGAAACGAGATGATAGAAGAACACGTGTTACTGAAATAGCTTTGGTTGATTATGGCTGTAACAGGTGCCGGATTTTCCCCGAGAACAGAGTGAACCAGAGATGAATACGCCAAACAGCTACAATGTACTCAACAAAAGAGAGCCAGATTGAAAAAGGGAAGGGGGATGTTCTAGTAGTTGAACGATGGACTGGGACTCAGGAGACTGGGACCTTTTGTCCTGTCCCTGGTGTTGACTTTGACTTCATGGGCAAGTCAGCTGAGGCCTGACTTTGAAAAGTGTGGGGCTTTTTGTAACACCAGTTGATGTCCGTGGGAGCTGCAGGTGCTCTGGACACCTGAAAATCAGAGTCTGGACCAAATTCACTTCTGATATAGAAGTCCTGTGAAATCAATAGAGTTACACCTGAGGTCAGTTTTGTCTCTGCTGCCTCTTTTTCCTCATGGTAAAATGGAGATAATGGTGGTTGTGATGCCAGATAATCAGTGTTTGTCAAGCACTTTGAGATTCTTGGAAGGTGCTAGAGAAGAAATATTAGAATTGAAGTAACATAAAGTGTTGTGCCTGGGAACCCATGTAAATGGAGACTTAATTGTAATAATAATTCCTCTCTAGCAACTGCCAAGAATCCTGAAGTGTTTGCGGCAGGGCTTGGGTGGCAAAGCACAGGACTGGGTAGGAACCCTGCCAGGGCAGAGCACAGCAGAGTAATCTCTGATGTATTTTTACTTTCTATAAACCGCCCAGCTACTGGGTTGGCCTGTTTACAGTGCTCTGCGTAACTGCAGGCACACCTGGCTTGTGGGTGGCAGCTACATTGGACGAATTAATGTTGCCAAGTGACTGTTGTTTCCACAGTGATGGCTAAAAAATGTTGTAAGAAGGTGGCAATCGTAAGTCCTCCACTGTCCTTGAAGGCCAGATGAGTGAACTGTTCACAGCAGAGCACGTGGGGGAATGATGAGCTCAGACGTGGGGAAGCACAGTATCAGCTCTTGGATACCATGCTGCTGGGTGCTGTAGGAAACCCTGAGATAGCCCAAAAGATCTACATTCCATCACCTTGTTACTGCGTACGATGAGTGCCTCCCTTCAAGGGTTACTGGCTCGTCTCTGGAGCTCTGACTGAGTGCAGGGTTTGCGTGGTGCACATCTGGCTGAGGGGACAGTTACTGAGCGCTGGGTGTAGAGGAGAATTTTGTGACTTTCTCAGTCATTCCTCCCTTCTCCCCATCCCAGACTCTGTCTTGGGAAGTTTAGAGACTGCTTGACACAAGATCTAGTCAGGCTGGATTCATAGAGAGCTAGTGCTAAAATGCCCTGATCCTCCTGCTGCCAAAAGGAGAGGTGCAAAGAGCAAGTGTTCTTGCATGTGAAGCAGTAGAGAGTTCGGAAGGAGAGCCTGTCTCAGCACAGGATGGGGAGCCAGGCATGCCTAGATTCTAACCTGGGCTTTTACACACGCACTCTGGCTTTGGGCAAGTCATTTCACTTCCCTGGCTTCCCCAGCTGTAAGATAACAATGATGCCACCTGGGTCCCTGCGGTGATGCGAGGACCCATTTAATTAGTATGTTTTTAAGGTTCTGTGAACTTGAAAAGCCACAGAAGGGTTCAGTGTCTGGATGTTGCTATTCCTGACTGTTCTTTGGGACCATCTGCTGAAAAGGGGATGCTAAGTGTGTCCAGCAATGTGTGAAACAGAACTGGCAGACTTAGTGGCTGTGCAACATCCAGCTGGGTATTGGCTTTATTAGCATGTTTAGATGAGACTTTATCAAAATAGGCCACAGATCCACTTGGGACGCCACTGGTATCATTCTTCTGCAGCTGTTTGCTTGTGTAAGACACTATTTCCCCCTCCTCCAGGGAGTCAGTCTGACTGCAGCAAAGGAGCGGGGACAGCTTGTGTTCTTGGAAGGCCTGAAATCCTGCTTTGATGTCTTGTTTGGTGAGGAGCAGCATGTGGGGCAGACCAATCCCCTTCGGTTTGTAAGGTAATGCTCTGGGGCTTTGGAAGAGGCACAGCCAGTAACTCTTGGGATTAGAAATGTTGCCACCTGTTGTGATGCTGAGCTCTCAGTCTGGTTCCTGGTATCTGCATCACAGACATCAGCATGACACCTACCACTAACTGGCCTCACTTTGCAGCAATGAGGTGAAGGATTGGGACTGAACGCCCTCTCGAACCCTCCTGAGCCGGGCAGGGCTGAGGCAACAGTCGCTGGGCAGTGCGTGTGTTGTTTGCACTGCAGCTGTCCAGGCCGTACCTGTTGTGTGGCTAAATAAAATGCGTTGCTCTCATGGGCTGTCAGTCCAGCCATTCTCACTGGCATTAACTTCACACTCGCAAATGGAAATGAATCAAAACCCTGAAATACCCACACTGCTAAGATTATCCCTTTCCCTCTCTCTTCTGGCTGCTGAGAGAGGGACTGTGCTCCATCCTCTGCTCTGTTCCTGCCTTCCTTGCACTCTGTAGTCTGCCAGTGAGCTGTAAAAGTGCTGAGTGAATTACTGAAACTAAGGAGCTAATTAGAGGGGAATCTTTCTCCCATCTGAAGCTCAGCTGTATAAGCCACCAGGGCAGCTAAGGACAGAGCTTTGCAGGAGGGATCTGCTATTACTGCTTTCTGACGTATAACTCCAAAGGCCGGTTTCTGTAGACACTTGACTACACACTGCATTTGTCCCATTATATTAGTTTAGAAGCAGACTAAATTAAGGCAGTGGGACCCCTGACTAGTGTGGGTACAGTTACAGCTAGGGCTCTACCAAATTCACTGTCCATTTTGGCCAATTTCAGGGTCAGAGGATTTTAAAAATCATAAATTTCATGATTTCTGATATTTAAATCTGAAATTTCACGGTGTTTAACTGCAGGGGTCCTGACCCAATTCTGAAGGCGGCAGTGCAGAAGTAAGGGTGGCATGGTAGGGTATTGCTGTGCTGCTAGATGGGGGGCTGCCTTGAGAGCTGGGCACCTGGCCAGCAGCTGCTGCACGCCAGCCACCCAGCTCTGAAGACAGCACAGAGGAACGGGTGGCCTCCTACAATAACCGTGTGAAACCCCCCAGTCCTTTTTTGGGTCAGGACCTCCAGTTTGAGAAATGCTGGTCTCCCCTGTGAAATCTGTATAGTATAGGGTAAAAGTACACAAAAGACTAGATTTCACAGGGGGAGACCAGATTTCACAGTGCATAATGCATTTTTCACGGTCTTGAATTTGGTAGGGCCCTA
Organism: Mauremys mutica; assembly: GCF_020497125.1. Lineage (NCBI taxonomy): Eukaryota > Metazoa > Chordata > Testudines > Geoemydidae > Mauremys > Mauremys mutica. The sequence continues at coordinate 292,641,455 of NC_059073.1, read as the reverse complement.
GTTATAGCTGTGTAAAGGTGCATGTATCTGTGCAAAGCACATCTATGCTAGTATAACTGCATCCGCATTAGCTAGGCTGCACTGCTCTGACTATGGGCATGTCTACAGAGGAGCTGGAGCCATAATTTCCAGCTCAGATAGACAGATCCACACTAGCTTCCAGCCCTACATTGCTGCGATTCTGTGCTATAGCTATTGCAGTACAACAACCATGCTGAGACCAGGCCAAGTGAGAATTTCTGTTCTTCTTTCCAGCGAAGATGGCTCCAACCTGAAAACCATGTATGAGTTTGTCCGGACATCCCTGATGGCCTCTGGTAGTGATTCCTGGAAATGCCCCGTGTTGCTGGTGGATGATCTCAGCGTCCTGCTCAGCCTGGGTGTGAGGCCGGTTGATGTTTTGGATTTCATCCATTACTGCAGAGTTGCAGTGTGCTCCCAGTTAAAGGTACTGTTGTGTAGTGTTCCCAAAGTTCAGTAACTACAGCCTGGGTCGCTAGGTGGTGCTCTTCCCTCTGAGTCAGTGCTGCTGAGCAGGGGTGAGCAGGCACCGTGCTCTGTAGGGATGGGCAGAGTTCCTGACTGCTTGTGGCCATTGCAGATCCTGTGGCGCTCCCTGTGTGGGTGGGGCTTTCCCCTTTAGGATCCTGACCAGATTCTAACTCAGGTAGTTACATGCTATCTACCCAAATTCCCTCTGATGTTTCAATTCAGTCTAGACAAAGATATTTCACAGTGCCCATCTCCATAGTGTTTAAGTGCCAGGATGCAGCTATGTGATATAGTGTTCATATCCTGTCCTAAAGTGCTGTGTAGTGTTGCTGTGTGCTGTTAAACATTTGCCATGTCCCACCCCAGAGGTATTTGCATTTCAGTAGTCAGGAAATTGATAAGTAACCCTTCTTCCTCCTGGGGATATTGAGGCGTAACGAGTTAACAGCTGTAAAGTGCTTTGAGTTACTTGAACGGAAGGAGAAGTTTCTATTCTCTTTATTTGGTAATCTGTCTCTTATTACAGGAGCGAGGTGTCCTGTGCTGAGGCTCCTTGGTGTTTTTTGACACAGCAGGACGCTAAAGTAAATGAAGCCCTGCCTTGCCACTGACCAGAGTGGAAACTAGTGGGAGGAGGGGGGAAAACTCCTATACACATGATTTTTAAATGGATAATAGTCTTCTGATGGAAAAAATAGATTCACTAGGTGAAATGGCCAGTTGAAAGCAGAATGTGAAAGAGGACAACTTGAGGATGGAGGTTGGGGGAAAGAAAATCCCACCCCCACTGCTTTTTAAACAAGTCAACTTTGTAATCACCAAACAGCACCATTGTACCCTGTGCCCACTAAGGAGAAGGGCTGGTTCTGTTACAGCTCACTCAGCTTCCCTGGATTAAACTGTTTGTTTCACCGTAATTGGGGAAAAATATATATACAGCTTTCAATCAGCAATTTCATGTTTAAGAATGAAGTTATAAAACCAAAGGCAGTTGGAGCATAGTTCAAATTTCTCTCCTTTTATATACACGCCCAGTGTGTCATCAAAGGAAAATGCAGAGTTTTAACAGTGTGTTCCCAGGGACCAGAATATTCAGGGTCTTTAATCACTGCTCCAGAGCCATTCTTTCGCTAGTCCTGAAAGCATCGGTGCTGATCCCTTCAGATATCATTTCAACAACTGGTCTCTCACATGCTGTTAGCCAGAGAGGAATTTTTTGTATCTACACTACTGTTAAACTGGGTATCAAAGGCATAAAAGATTGATTCCCAGAGCTAGTGTTTCTTGAGAAAATAGCTCCTCAGTTCACTGCAAAATTCAAGTGGTGGCGGGAGAAAGCAAGATATTAATCAGAACAAGGTGATTTTAATGGTCTGATATGTAGTGACTTTTCAGAACAGTGTCTTAATTTTTAGTTCAGGTTACTAGTGGTCTATTGGACTTCAGATCCCACAGTATAGCAGGGCTTTTTAGTTATTAGTGAACCTAGCAAGTGCCAGATCATGGACAAGTGTCACTGTCAATTCCAGGATAACTCCCATTGATTGGGATGGGAATGGAACAACCACTTGCACAGTTCTGAAATTGATTATATTCACACACACACACAAAAAACAGTATGTATGACTTGAGGTAACATTTCAGAAGTTCTCCTTATCTGTGTACAAGTAACTCCTGACAGTATTACTGCTGAAAGAACCTTAAAATATCAAATTCATCTTTTACTGTTTATGCAGTGTTTTCCCCTTCTCCCTCAATTTCCTATAGCTTGGATCACAAAAATAGACTAGTCAGTATCACCTTTTTATTCTCTTGCTGGCTGCTAATGCTGCAATGTTTGGGATGAAAATGGTTCCAGTAAATGTCTGCTTGTTTGGAATATTGTTTCCAAAGTAATTTAAAAATAAATAAAGGAAATATTTTTATTTCTGTACAAGGTAGTTTTTTTTTCTTTTGGAAAACTTTAAATTTGGGCTGGAATTTGACTTGACTTTAAATAGTCAGTGGGCTGAGGCAAAGACTCTCATGATATATTTTTAATGGAACTAGTTTTGGATTTTATAAAACTTTTCTTTTCTTTCACAAAATGTAAACATTGGACATAATCACCCAGGCAATGCCCCTTCAGCTAATTCTCTATTAGATGGTTCTTTAAGGTATAGCTCACAGATTGGATGTCGGGTGCTTGGCCAGACAGATCAGTTTATCTAGTGTTGGCAGTTTTGTAACAAAGGTTGGATGTATTTTTAGGCTGGAGAGTTTTTTATAAGCTTGGTTATTCTCCCACTCGGCTCTGATTCAGAACCCAGATTGATGCAGATACCATGAAGCTAAATGGCTAAGTAGCTTAGTAGCAATGTGTTTGTGTGAGCCTGCGTCTCTGATCTCCTCTCATAATCCAAAATTGATTGTCAATGAGTCATTAATTCCGGTGTGACACTTTCTGTTCCAGGGGAATATAGTGGTGCTAGTGCACAGCAATGATGATTCAGAAGATGAGGAGAATGAACTGGTCGTGAATTCCCTCTGTCACCAGAGCAACCTAATCCTTTGGGCAGAGGGGCTGGCTACCGGCTTCTGTAAAGATGTTCACGGACAGGTAAATCTTGTGAAAGCATTTTCCCTGCTTCCGATGCTGTCATGAGACATGATAACTTATTACATTCACCAATAACACATGGCTAGAGCCTCAGGTGCAGCCAGGGTATGATCTGTGCAGTTCAGGGGGTTGGGTGCAAGTGGGATTTTAAGCCCCTTTGTAGCTCCTGATTCAGGCACCAGTCTGGCCCCAGCATAATTCAGATCAGTCTTAGGGCTAACTTATATCCTGCTGCCCCCAGCAGCCAAGAATGCTAGAGCACTGTGCCATTGTAATTACATTCCCTTTCCTCAGCCGCACCTCCTGAGGGCTTCCAGTGAGGATGACAGAGAGACACTGCACCGGCTCTGTGCCACCTGGGGATTCTCCCTATGTTGGGGGAATCAGTGTAGTGGTACAAAGCACTACAGAGTGATGTGAAGCAGCCAGAGCAGGGTTAGGATCTGGCCTGTGGACTCTGCAAATGGGAGAAGTATCAAGTGAAATCCATGTTTTTGTGAATCTAGTGCTGATGAAAGGCGCTGGACAGACAGCCCTGGAGACTGACGTTCTTTACACAGAACAGCTGCAGCACAGGCTGCGCTAATGCAAGCTTGTGCCCTGACACTAAGGTGATGGGTGTGCTATAAATACGGAGAAGCTTCTCCAAACTCCCATTCAGTCGGTCTCATCCATGACCTGGCTGGATCCCCTCCAGGGGGGAGAGAGAGCACTTCAGTCTTGAGGGCCCATTTGCTGCCTGGCCTCTCTGCCAAGGCTGCCACTGAGAAAGAGGTTTAGTGCTTGTTACGATGGCTGCACAGGGCTTTCCAAAATGGCAGTGTCGAATCCTCCAGCCAGGTCAGCTGCGGATGTTAAAGGTATTTTAACACAAACTCCACATCACCTGCTCAGACCTTTCTCTTGGGAGGAGGATGCTGTGATTGCAGCCACAAGGAGGCAGCTTCTCACTCTTTCCCTTCCCTTTGCAGTTAAAGATCATTCAGAAGGGGTCATCTGAGCTGAAAGCAGAGCGGAATCTCCTCCAAATCTACCAGTATAAAATTCAAGACAAGAATGTCACATTTTTTGCCAGAGGGATGTCAGCAGCTGTGTTGTGAATTCCAAGGCACAATTCAGCACAAGACCTGAGGCCAAGGGGAGGGCGGTGCTTGATACCTGGGGAAAAACAGGAGATGCCAGCAATATAGCCTCGGTATTTTTTTAGCACTTTCCACGACCAATCCAGTAAATGTGATGTGAGCAGAACTTGCATTGGCACTAAGTGGCGTTTAAAAACAAGTCCTGCAGTGAACTCTGTGCAGGTGGAGGGATCTGCATGAGTTGAGCTTATTGCAGGTTTGGGCCTAACTCAGTTCCCCTCCCTTTACTGTCCAGCAGCATTCCACTGTAATATACAAAGGGTTCGAATTGCAAAGAAGAGCAAAATGTAATGAATTTTAAATATAATTAACAAGCAGGCAGCTGCCATCTCGATAGTCTGATACAGCTTATTATTGTTCATTTATTTGAAAGAAAGTAGGCCTAGTCCATCAAGACTGCAGTTCCGTTTTGCTAGGCACTGTACAAATAGTGAGAGACAGTACCTGCCCTGAAATGCTTAAGAACATAAGAACGGCCATACTGGGTCAGACCAAAGGTCCATCTAGCCTAGTAGCCTGTCTTCTGACAGTGGCCAATGCCAGGTGCCCCAGAAGGAATGAACAGAACAGGTAACCATCAAGTGATCCACCCCCTGTCGCTCATTACCAGCTTCTGGCAAACAGAGGCTAGGGACACTATCCTGGCTAATAGCCATTAATGGACCTATCCTCCGTGAATTTATCTAGTTCTTTCTTGAACCCGGTTATAGTCTTAGCCTTCACAACATCCTCTGGCAAAGAGTTCCATAGATTAATTGTGCATTGTGTGACGAAATAGTTCCTTTTGTTTGTTTTAAGCCTGCTGCCTATTAATTTCATTTAGTGACCCTTAGTTCTTGTGTTATGAGGAGGAGTAAATAACACTTCCTGATTTACTTTCTCCATACCAGTCATGATTTTGTAGACCTCATCACATCTCCCCTTAGTCATCTCTTTTCCAAATTGAAAAGTCCCAATCTTATTAATCTGTCCTCATACAGAAGCCGTTCTATACCCCGAATCATTTTTGTTGCACTTTTTTAACCTTTTCAGATTCCTATATCTTTTTTGAGATGGGGCGACCACATCTGCATGCAGTATTCAAGATATGATCACACCATGGATTTATATAGTGGCAATATGATATTTTCCGTCTTATTATCTATCCGTTTCTTAATTTATTCCAATTAGACAAGATACAAGGTAGGAGTGAAGGAGTCAGTGCTGGCACTGGAAAGGGCTGGCAATCAAAGTTTCAAAATTCTAGAACTTATTTTAAACTGGGTTAAGACTTGGTTTAGTCATTGAAACATACCAAATGAGGCAGCAGCTACAGGTGATCTGCACAGGTCAAAAATAGCCCGGTGTGTCTCTTCTGACTGTGTCTGGAGAAGGCCTGAAAAGGCTTTATTATGCTTTTTTTCTTCTTTATTCTAGAAATACAGATCCCACCCTTTGTTTGTCTTGTCTATTTAGAGTGCAACCTCTAGAGGGCATCTCTCTTGCTGTGTATTATGCACAGAGCCTAGCACAATGCATGCTCAGTCCCAGTTGGCGCATGGAATACAATCCGTTACTGACAATTGTGATATACTAGCAGCTTCTAATGTGTGTGTGTGTGTGTAACCCTTCTGCCCCTCTGAGTTGGCAGCAACAAGGGCCGGGTTCAGTATCCAGGGGTTCCGTTTCAATAACACAATGCAAAACCGGCTCGAGCCCCCACCCAGTGACCTGGGACAATTACATACCACCCCCCCGGGCGCCTCTAGGAGGCAATACTTCCCCTCTCGCAAGCACAGAGTCCGAGTGTAGCAAAATCCTTTTAATAAAGGAGGGAAACAATGCGGCATCACGTTGGAGACACACCACAACCAGGACTATACACAAACCATAAGCAAAAAACCCACCTCCAAGTACATTTGGCACTGTCCTTTCCCCCTTAGGGTCTTAAGTCCAATCACCCCAAAGTCCAACAACCCAAAAGTCTCTGTCTCTGGTCAGTGCCACCCCAGAGTTCAAAAGTTTATCTGCAGAGTTTTACCCCCCGAAGCCTGAGTGGAAATGGGGTGGCGCACACTGGGTGTTAAGGGACACCTTACATGGGCCAGGGCCGACTGCTCCACCTCTCCGTGTTCTGAGCAGCCTTCACCACAACTGGCTCCACTCCACCAGCTGTGTCGCTCCTCCAGCCGACCCGTGAACCGCGTCAGCCATCCCCGCAAACCGCTCCACACTGCTCCAACATGCTGTAGACTGCTCTGCTCTGCCAGCCGCTTAGCAATAGATCTTCAGGCTCCCCCACTAGTTAACACAGCACTCAGTGATCTCAGCTCAATAAGCGTAGCTCTTTTAGTGGTTTCAGCTTGTTGTAGGGGAGCCCCAGTGCTGGTGCACCAGTGGCCCAACGTGAATTCAGGTCAGCAGCGTCTAGATGGACTCCTAAAGGATTCTTTTGGCCTTGAGATGAAAACCTTGTCTGTGTTTTGGGAACCTTGAGGTAAAAAATTATCTAAGTTAGCTCTGCTCTTCAACAGTGGAGAAAGGAGGATGTACAATGGGTGTTCCAGGACCTCAAAGGGGACCCATACCATCAGGTACACACACCAGTCCCCAACCTCTCTCAATTCACTGGGGTTTGGAACCCTTGTCTAGCAAGTACTATTTAATGTAGGTTGAGTCATTTCTGCCATAAAGCAGTCTCATAGTTCCTCGTTCACATAATTAGGGTGACAGCACTTTTTTTCCTTCCTGCCCCAATAACAAAGAAATTGGGGATCCCAGCTGCCAAAATAACCATCCCAGGCTGCCGTGGGCTATTGCAATGCAAATCTTTGCCACTCCTTGAAATTCTTTCCACACTCCCCATAATTCACCACCAGATGTCAGGGTAGAGCTCATCCTGACTCTGCTTACATGTGTCTGAGAAAACCCCTCTCATAATCAGAGCTTAATTTTAAAAAAATTACATGTATGAAGTGACAACTATTGTTACTCAGCTGAGCTTTTTCTGGAGACTTCCATCTTTGCGGCGATAGGAAGGAGCTTAAATAAGAAGCTTCAGGGTGAGAGGGAGAAGAGTTGGCACTCTCATCAGGCTCTGGCCAGATTTCTTCAGATGACCTGGATGTTTCTGCTAAATGACCAGAAGTGATAGAGTTAACTTTGTGGTAGTTTAAATCTTCTTCACTGGGCTTCAAAGTTACTATTGCACTGAGATGAAAGGAGGGAGGGGCGAAGGTCACACTTCTGGTTAAATCTCTCAACTTAGTTCATGTTAATGAAGGTGCGAATTAGACACCTTTTAGTTCATTCTAGCAGAACCTACATGGGCAGTTACAGTGCAACGCTGTAGTGTGTACTGCAGTGCATGCCCCTGCAGTCTGCATTGTGGGGCCATGTGGACAACCTCAGTCTCTCTCTGCTGTCTTAGGTAGATCACTGCAATGGGTCACAGTTGAAGATTTTCTTTGCAGCCAGATGGGCTAGAGTTGGAATTTTATTTTTAAATAACATCTTGAAACCTACAAAAATGGATGTGGTGACCAGAGATGTGCTGGTATAGCATGCCACAGAATACCATCTCAATATGTGCCATGCATCAATGCAGTCCATGGTCAAAATTATATCACACCCAATATAAGTAAATTATAGGGCTAGGATATGAGTTTAAAAGCCATCCAGCAGGCATGTAATAAACCCAAAGCATGTCTTGTACCTGGCCAGAGGTGTAGGAATTCTTGTTTTGGTGGGCCCATCAAGATAATGGGAATATTCTCCATTGAATACTAAATGATAATATTTTGCTGTTCAGTTTGACCTGTATCTCCAGCCTCCTTAATTGGCAGAGTTTGCGAGGCCCTGCACTCAGCTTGATGGTATTTCTAGGTTTTCTGTTTGGATGTAACATGATAACCTTTTGAACACTGTACCCAATCAATTCCAAATGGTCAGGGACTGTTCTAGATCTCAATGGGTCGGACCATGAACCCCCAGAATCTCTCAACTTAGTTCACGTTAATGAAGGTGCGAATTAGGTACCTTTTATTCGTTCTGGAACAAATGAACGCGTTCCCAGGTCCCTAAAGGAGCCATGTCTCAGAATTTCTTTTTCGCTGGAAATGTTCCCATTTACTGGAAGCCATAGTGCTTGCAGCCAGGCCTCCTCAAGCCTTGATTTTGAAAGGCTGGGCTAGGTCAGTATTTGGATGGGAAACCTCTAAGGCAGAGGTCGGCAACCTTTCAGCAGTGGTGAGCCGAGTCTTCATTTATTCACTCTAAGTTAAGGTTTCGCGTGCCAGTCATACATTTTAACGTTTTTAGAAGGTCTCTTTCTATAAGTCTATAATATAGAACTAAACTATTGTTGTCTGTAAAGTAAATAAGGTTTTTTAAATGTTTAAGAAGCTTCACTTAAATTAAAATGCAGAGCCCCCCAGACCGGTCGCCAGGACCCGGGCAGTGTGAGTGGCTTGTGTGCCACTTTCGGCACGCATGCCATAGGTTGCCTACCCCTGCTCTAGGGAAATGCAGATAGTGTTGAGTCAGTAGGTGGCACTCTTCCGAATCAGCCCTAAACCAGCGCTGCAGCTAGGGTGGCCACTCACACATCCCCAGAGCATTGGATACTCCAGCACTTCTGGGAGCAGCATGGGCCTGCCCCCTCTTGTGTGACCCCAACTCCATCAGTGTGACCTCACATGCATGGGGTGTGCAGGGTCACCCTGGTGGGGATGGGGCGTCATGCTCTTCACAATGGTGTCCCCTGTCCACGATACTGGACAAAAGCACATCCAGTTTTGCCTCAGGGCTGGAGAGGGGGAAATCATTTAAAAACTGGACAAACAGCCTGCCTAGTCACAGCACTGGGGTCCTGTGTGTGCTGATGGAAGTGTCGTCTTTCAAGTCCCTGATCACATGTGGTGGTTAAAGATCCCATGTATCTTTTTGCAACAATAGGAGTATTAATTAACCCCCGTCTTGGCCACAGGTTAACTTGGGTAAGGGTAATGGCATTCCCCCTGGAATTTCAATTGGATAATGACATTTGAAGTATTTTAAACAAGACACTATTTAAAGCACTTGCTAGCAGTGGCAAACATGTAGCAATGTTATAAAAGATGCCACATCCCCAGATTAGGGGAACTCCCTGAGCGAAGGCATAAAATAATTTAAGCGACAGGAAACTACAGGATACAGAGGTTAGTGCTGTGTATAATGTGGAATTTTTTAGCTCAGATGAGGAGATGGGAAAAAATGTTCCTCAAAACTAGAGCATTGGAGAGGTACATGGTACCTTTTCGATTCCATCTTTTTCCTCCGATTTGTCCTTCTTTGCTTCTCTCTCCTCCACCATTCCTTGGCTTGCCTTCTCTTCCCTGTGACTAACACCGGCCTTTCATTGTCTCTGTTCACTGTCTTGTGCAGGTAGGGCACAGGAATTCCTTTGTTTTCCACGTGTGGCTTATAGGGCTTCTGCTGCTGCCTCTGCGAGATGTTCTTATGGGACTTGCATGACCTAAGTTATCTGCTATTAGCTGAACTCCAACCCTCCCCTCACTCCAGTGGCACCAAATTTGTACAGAAAAGGTGTACTTTTAAAAACAGGTCCAAAGACAGTTAGCTAAATTGCAAGAAACTGGCAATGTTTCCTATTTCCTGACAGATCATTGGGCAGCTGCACTTTGCACTGACCTCCTGCACGGAGTCCTGAGAGGTCATGATGACCCAGTCACACTGACATAGTTGCATTGTGCTACAGCAGACCTGAGCTATGAGCTGGTTACTTGCAGGCACCATGTGTGAGTCTGGCCTACTGAAATGTTCTAATAATCTCTTATTAGTTCAGCTTGTCTGCCACAACTGGAACCTCATCTCTCAGAACGATCTCCGCAGTGTGAGAGGAATAGTCAGACCCTGCCTCCATTAGATGAGTTCCAGCTGAGGCCCTACTCCTGCATACATTTACACACACACAAGATCAGGGGTCTGAGAGAGTCCCTTCCTTCCATCTTGCTGCCTTCCCTGCATGAAACTAGCTTCCCTCCATGGAGTAGCAGTAGGGGTCAGGGCTGACATCCCCTGGAGCTGGATGGGGCATTTCTTGGAGCTATCCTTGGGCAGACAGCTCCATAGCAAGTCATAGTGGGAAGTCTGTCTTTACAACCATGAGGCTCTGGAAACATTTTCTCGGTTTTTATGGTAGTTTAAATTCTGCAGAAACCACCACGGAGACTGTAGCATCACAATGGGCCCCCCTTGCCCAGACTCTACCTTACCTGCCCGTAGCTGACAATAATGGCAAATTGAAAACCCTCGTATTTCTCTTGGTGCTGACCCGGTCCCCTTTCTGATTTCTCTGACAGCAGTGGGAGGAACACTGAAGAGAGAGAGAGAGTGTGTGTGTGTAAATAAAAATTAGGAAAATAATATTCCCCTAAGTAATATACGTGACATTATTTATCATTGCTGTTAGTGAGAATGCTTCTGTTCCTCCTAGATTGTATTTAGCCTCCCCTTAGTGGCCGCACCCATGGCTGCAGCACTACTTGCAAGGACTGAAAGCCTGGAGGCCGTCCTGTGAGACTGAAAACAGCTTGAGATTAGGCTTTTATGTCTGTAAACCTGCTGGGGGGGGCGGGGGGTGTCAATGAGCCCTTGGAGCACCCTGAAGAAACACCCCTTGTGCTCACGAATTCTGAGCTTTGCTGGGGGCGCAAACAATAAGCCCAATTACGTTTGGGAACCCCCTGCATGCAAAGTCACCACTAACCTCCGGAGCACCACCTAGCTTTAGAACCTGGTGCAACAGTACCTTTTCCACGGCATCACACACCTGCAGGACAATGGTCCCAATGGCTGATCTCCCCACACCAAAACAGGTCACTACAGACCAGCAGCATTCAGGGGCAGCCAGCTTCCAGATGGCAATGGTGACCCTCTTCTTAGGGTGACCAGACAGCAAGTGTGAAAAATCGGGACGGGGTGGAGGGTAATAGGATCCTATATAAGAAAAAGACTCCAAAATCAGGACTGTCCCTATAAAATCGGGACATCTGATCACCCTACCTCTTCTCCACGGGTATAGGTTGCCACATGTTGGCACACTGCAGCTCGAGTTAGTTCAGCACGTGTCTCCAAAAAGTTTGCATTCGCCATCCTGAAATTCTTACACCATTGCTCGCCTCTCCATGTCTGCAGAATGATCCTTTCCCACCAGTCCAACAGAATGATCCTTTCCCACCAATCTGAGCTGGTTTCCCAAGCTTAGAGCGGCACTGCATGCTGTGAAGCTGTTCCAAGAATCAGTCCCGTACTATCACTTGCTCAGTGTCTTCCTCATCCTGGTTCCACCGCTGCTGAAGACCCTCCTGCTGCTGCTGCCACATTGTCTGCTCAGTGGTATGGCAGGCAAAGTCCAAAGCTGAACTCATCCGGCTTTGAGTGCTAAAATACAGCCCAAGTGGCCTCTGCATATTTGAGGCTGCCAACACAGTGGCACAGAACTTCATTGGGGCCGTGCTGGCTGATAGCAACTTGCAAATGGTGCTTGCCCACCCAGAAAGGAAGTATGGGGCAGAGACAGATGAACCATGTGATTTTAAAAAAAAATGAACTCACTTAGTGTCTGCTATGCATCCAACAATGTACAATGAGAAAAATTCCAGAATGCAAACGGCTCAGCAGCAAAGGACCATGGGACACTTTCCAAGAATGCCACACCCTCAAACCGCAGCCTACTACCGCTGAGTGTCTATGATGCACATTGCCAGAGGGCACAGCATTCCACGTGCATGCTAGTAGCACAGCTTCCATACTGCGTGTTACCTGACGCGCATCAAAAAGTTGTGACTAAACCCCTGTACAGACGAGCCCCAAGACTTCACCATTGTCACAACCTGAATATTACAGCCTCTTGGAACTCAGAGAGGCAGCAGGGACAGAACTCAGATGGCCTTGCTCCAAAAGCACAAGCCCGTACAACGAGAGCTTTTAGAGTTTAGTTTTATCTTGCTCCTTCTCTGGAGGTGCATCCGAGTCCTACTAATATTGCCTCAAATTGGGTCAGTGCTGCATATTGCCTTGGAGAAATGAGCAAGAAGAAAGAAGCCAAGGCATTCAGGCGGCTCTCTCTCACTGATTCCAATGGGAGTTAGAGACCTAAATACCTCGGAGGATCTGGCCCCAGGTTACTCTGGTGTGGGCACAGGTAATTTGTCTAGAAACGGGGACTGTTTTCTACCTTACAGCAAGACCAGCCTGAGTTTGATTTTCTATTGGGGGTGGGGAGAGGGAAGAGAAGGAACCACCACCCTAAAAAGGGAGGACAAACGTAAGTGAAACATGAACTGTCTCCCGAGACATTACTGAACATTCTAGCACCCTGAAGTTTGGTTCCCTCATTTTATGGTCAACGTTTTTTGCCTAGTGTTTTAAATCCATTTATAAAATATTTACAAAATGACACCTTGATGGAGCAACGGAAGGTAACAGGATCGGGGACCAGGCGCAGGAGAGAAAAATCTAAGATTCCGTACACAGGTTTGCCAAAGGTGATACGATAGCCACAGCAGGAATGTAACCAAGGCAACAAGGAGTCCCCTACGCCCCACTATCCGCCTCACCTTCGCACTAACTCCCCACACATCCAAATCTACACCACAGTTTCACGTTCCTTTCCAATCCTATTGCTGGGTGATAAATATGGAAGAGGTAGGTGCAGCATGATAGATCCTATGGCCCCCAGCCACACTCTGAAAGCTCTCACTGTGTTAGATGAGGAAGAGGAGCTGTGGCATTTACTGGCACATGGTCATTAGATGACCTGCCTCTCTCTTCCTCAGGGTTGTGCAAACTCATTGTTAGTTGTAGGCAGGAAAACAAAATCTTTCTGGAAGCTATCAGAGGGTTGGGTCCCTTCAATCAGCTCCATGCTTCCAAGGCTACTAATTCAGCAACTGCGATCATGCCAAGCACATTTGTGAGTTTCTCTGATTTTCCCCATTAATCTCTCTGTATTTTTAAGTGTAACACTGAAGACCCTGGTCATGTTTTCTGACAATGTCGTCAGACGACGAACAGTGTTAGATTTCAATCTCCGAGGTTGTCAATCTTGTTCATAACGCCAGTGAAGCAGCACAAGCATCCCCCAAAAGGCCCTACCCACACAGCTCTTTGCTGACCTGAGTGAGATACGTCCAGGCTCGGGACCCATTCACTTTCTGGCCTTTGCAGAGACTGCAAATATTTGTATCACCATAGACCCTGGAAGTCCTAGTGGTAGACCAGGATCTGAATGCGCTAGGCGCTGTACAAACAGAACAAAAAGACGACCCTTACTCCAAAGAGCCTATAATCAAAGTATGAGACAGCAGATAGATACAAATAGATGGGAGAAGTATAAGGAAACAATGACAGTATTGATCACCATGACAAGCGCACCAGCAGCCCAACAACTGTCAGTTTTTTGTAGGCATCACAGCAAAGGAGAGCTTTGAGGAGGATTTGGAAGGAGGATAATGCAGTAGTTTTGCAGATGTTCATGAAGAGTTCCTCCCAGGCGTGAGGGGCAGCACGGGAGAAAGCATGAAGAAGGTGCATGTTAGAAAATCAGGGGAAAGGTAGGTAACTCTGGTGGTGGATTTTATTATGTTGATATTTGCCCACTGGGAACAGAGCCAAGACCCAGGTATTTCTCTGCCACAGGGCAGGGAACCTTTAGATGGTAACCACTTTTGGTTACTACAAACCTGTTCAGATTTCACCAGCTGCCTGCAGGTGACAGACTCCATATCCCACCACCACCCCATGCAGGACATCATCTTTTACAGACCATGCTCTGCAACAGTGTGTGGGCAGACTTTCATTTTTAAAGCAAATGGCATGTGATCACCTCACCTAGGTGCAACACTGCACCAACACAACATGTGCTATTCCTCCCTAACACAAACTGGCTTTTTACTGTAGTCATTCACTTCATGGCTGTCTGTTCATTCTCTGCTTAGACTGTAAGCCCAGCTAGGCAGGGACCGTGGCTCACTTAGCTAGAGAGTGCCCTGCACGTTTATATACATTTCGTAGTAGCTGATAGCCCCAGTGACAACGTTCCAAACACAGCTCGACTGGGAAAGGAAGGTTCGATTGCAGAGAGACAGGCTACTCAGGTTTCTAGTGAGCATGAACTACACTATGGGCTCTGTCCTGAGCAGGAGAAAGGGAGCACACCAAGGCTATGTACACACTCCAGCTGTGCACAGCCGTGTCAGTACAGCCCCTCCGCCTAGATGCAGCGTACGCCAACAAAAGGTGGTTTCCTGGCACTGCAGGGACACCACCTTCCCAGACGACGTTAGCTACACCAACACAAGCACTCTTGTATCAGCATAGCTGCGTCTACACCAGGGGTTTTGTAAGCATAGCCATGTGAAGGGGGAGGAGAAGAGAGATTTCCCTGCATCATCCCCTAGCGGTTTCCAGCTTAGAACCAGCTCTGCCTCCCAGCCAGGCTCTCTCAGGCAGAAGCAACTCCCCACCCGACTGCCAGGGAGAGCAGCTGGATATGCCAGGGGAGAGATGCAGAAAGAGAAGGACAGAGCTCCTCTGTCTGACAGAACTTCTGAAATGTTACCTCAAGTCATACATACTGTTTTTTGTGTGTGTGTGAATATAATCAATTTCAGAACTGTGCAAGTGGTTGTTCCATTCCCATCCCAATCAATGGGAGTTATCCTGGAATTGACAGTGACACTTGTCCATGATCTGGCACTTGCTAGGTTCACTAATAACTAAAAAGCCCTGCTATACTGAGGGATCTGAAGTCCAATAGACCACTAGTAACCTGAACTAAAAATTAAGACACTGTTCTGAAAAGTCACTACATATCAGACCATTGAAATCACCTTGTTCTGATTCATATCTTGCTTTCTCCCTCCACCACTTGAATTTTGCAGTGAACTGAGGAGCTATTTTCTCAAGAAACACTAGCTCTGGGAATCAATCTTTTATGCCTTTGATACCCAGTTTAAAAGTAGTGTAGATACAAAAAATTCCTCTCTAGCTAACAGCATGTGAGAGACCAGTTGTTGAAATGATATCTGAAGGGATCAGCACAGATGCTTTCAGGACTAGCGAACGAATGGCTCTGGAGCAGTGATTAAAGACCCTGAATATTCTGGTCTCTGGGAACACACTGTTAAAACTCTGCATTTTCCTTTGATGACACACTGGGTATGTATATAAAAGGAGAGAAATTTGAACTATGCTCCAACTGCCTTTGGTTTTATAACTTCATTCTTAAACTATGAAATTGCTGATTGAAAGCTGGATATATATTTTCCCCCAATTAGGGTGAAACAAACAGTTTAATCCAGGGAAGCTGAGCGAGTTGTAACAGAACCAGCCCTTCTCCTTAGTGGGCACAGGGTGCAATGGTGCTGTTTGGTGATTACAAAGTTGACTTGTTTAAAAAGCAGTGGGGGTGGGATTTTCTTTCCCCCAACCTCCATCCTCAAGTTGTCCTCTTTCACATTCTGCTTTCAACTGGCCCTTTCACCTAGTGAATCCATTTTTTCCATCAGAAGACTACTATCCATTTAAAAATCATGTGTATAGGAGTTTTCCCCCTCCTCCCACTAGTTTCCACTCTGGTCAGTGGCAAGGCAGGGCTTCATTTACTTTAGCGTCCTGCTGTGTCAAAAAACACCAAGGAGCTTCAGCACAGGACACCTCGCTCCTGTAATAAGAGACAGATTACCAAATAAAGAGAATAGAAACTTCTCCTTCCGTTCAAGTAACTCAAAGCACTTTACAGCTGTTAACTCGTTACGCCTCAATATCCCTAGGAGGAAGAAGGGCTACTTATCACTTTCCTGACTACTGAAATGCAAATACCTCTGGGGTGGGACATGGCAAATGTTTAACAGCACACAGCAACACTACACAGCACTTTAGGACAGGATATGAACACTGTATCACATAGCTGCATCCTGGCACTTAAACACTATGGAGATGGGCACTCTGAAATATCTTTGTCTAGACTGAATTGAAACAGCAGAGGGAATTTGGGAGATAGCATGTAACTACCTGAGTTAGAATCTGGTCAGGATCCTAAAGGGGAAAGCCCCACCCACACAGGGAGCGCCACAGGACCTGCAATGGCCACAAGCAGTCAGGAACTCTGCCCATCCCTACAGAGCACGGTGCCTGCTCACCCCTGCTCAGCAGCACTGACTCAGAGGGAAGAGCACCACCTAGCGACCCAGGCTGTAGTTACTGAACTCTGGGAACACTACACAACAGTACCTTTAACTGGGAGCACACTGCAACTCTGCAGTAATGGATGAAATCCAAAACATCAACCGGCCTCACACCCAGGCTGAGCAGGACGCTGAGATCATCCACCAGCAACACGGGGCATTTCCAGGAATCACTACCAGAGGCCATCAGGGATGTCCGGACAAACTCATACATGGTTTTCAGGTTGGAGCCATCTTCGCTGGAAAGAAGAACAGAAATTCTCACTTGGCCTGGTCTCAGCATGGTTGTTGTACTGCAATAGCTATAGCACAGAATCGCAGCAATGTAGGGCTGGAAGCTAGTGTGGATCTGTCTATCTGAGCTGGAAGTTCTGCCTCCAGCTCCTCTGTAGACATGCCCATAGTTAGAGCAGTGCAGCCTAGCTAATGCGGATGCAATTATACTAGCATAAATGTGCTTTGCACAGCTATATGCACCTTTACACAGCTATAACTAGAGCCCTACCAAATTCAAGACCGTGAAAAATGCCTCATGCACTGTGAAATCTGGTCTCCCCCTGTGAAATCTGGTCTTTTTGTGTACTTTTACCCTATACTATACAGATTTCACAGGGGAGACCGGCATTTCTCAAAACTGGAGGCCCTGACCCAAAAAAGGACTGGGGGGTTTCACACGGTTATTGTAGGAGGTCACAGTATTGCCACCCGTTCCTCTGTGCTGCCTTCAGAGCTGGGTGGCTGGCGTGCAGCAGCTGCTGGCCAGGTGCCCAGCTCTCAAGGCAGCCCCCCATCTAGCAGCACAGCAATACCCTACCATGCCACCCTTACTTCTGCACTGCCGCCTTCAGAATTGGGTCAGGACCCCTGCAGTTAAACACCGTGAAATTACAGATTTAAATGTCAGAAATCATGAAATTTATTATTTTTAAAATCCTCTGACCCTGAAATTGGCCAAAATAGACAGTGAATTTGGTAGAGCCAGGATGGATAAGGAATGGTGTCCCTAGCCTCTGTTCATCAGAGGATGGAGATGGATGGCAGGGGAGAGATCACTTGATCATTACCTGTTAGGTTCACTCCCTCTGGGGCACCTGGCATTGGCCACTGTCGGTAGACAGATACTGGGCTAGATGGACCTTTGGTCTGACCCGGTGTGGCCATTCTTATGTTCTTATGCAGAGCCCTAGCTGTAACTGTACCCACACTAGTCAGGGGTCCCACTGCCTTCATTTAGTCTGCTTCTAAACTAATATAATGGGACAAATGCAGTGTGTAGTCAAGTGTCTACAGAAACCGGCCTTTGGAGTTATACGTCAGAAAGCAGTAATAGCAGATCCCTCCTGCAAAGCTCTGTCCTTAGCTGCCCTGGTGGCTTATACAGCTGAGCTTCAGATGGGAGAAAGATTCCCCTCTAATTAGCTCCTTAGTTTCAGTAATTCACTCAGCACTTTTACAGCTCACTGGCAGACTACAGAGTGCAAGGAAGGCAGGAACAGAGCAGAGGATGTTGCACAGTCCCTCTCTCAGCAGCCAGAAGAGAGAGGGAAAGGGATAATCTTAGCAGTGTGGGTATTTCAGGGTTTTGATTCATTTCCATTTGCGAGTGTGAAGTTAATGCCAGTGAGAATGGCTGGACTGACAGCCCATGAGAGCAACTCATTTTATTTAGCCACACAACAGGTACGGCCTGGACAGCTGCAGTGCAAACAACACACGCACTGCCCAGCGACTGTTGCCTCAGCCCTGCCCGGCTCAGGAGGGTTCGAGAGGGCGTTCAGTCCCAATCCTTCACCTCATTGCTGCAAAGTGAGGCCAGTTAGTGGTAGGTGTCATGCTGATGTCTGTGATGCAGATACCAGGAACCAGACTGAGAGCTCAGCATCACAACAGGTGGCAACATTTCTAATCCCAAGAGTTACTGGCTGTGCCTCTTCCAAAGCCCCAGAGCATTACCTTACAAACCGAAGGGGATTGGTCTGCCCCACATGCTGCTCCTCACCAAACAGGACATCAAAGCAGGATTTCAGGCCTCCCAAGAACACAAGCTGTCCCCGCTCCTTTGCTGCAGTCAGACTGACTCCCTGGAGGAGGGGGAAATATTGTCTTACACAAGCAAACAGCTGCAGAAGAATGATACCAGTGGCGTCCCAAGTGGATCTGTGGCCTATTTTGATAAAGTCTCATCTAAACATGCTAATAAAGCCAATACCCAGCTGGATGTTGCACAGCCACTAAGTCTGCCAGTTCTGTTTCACACATTGCTGGACACACTTAGCATCCCCTTTTCAGCAGATGGTCCCAAAGAACAGTCAGGAATAGCAACATCCAGACACTGAACCCTTCTGTGGCTTTTCAAGTTCACAGAACCTTAAAAACACACTAATTAAATGGGTCCTCGCATCACCCCAGGGACCCAGGTGCCATCATTGTTATCTTACAGCTGGGGAAGCCAGAGAAGTGAAATGACTTGCCCAAAGCCAGAGTGCGTGTGTAAAAGCCCAGGTTAGAATCTAGGCATGCCTGGCTCCCCATCCTGTGCTGAGACAGGCTCTCCTTCCGAACTCTCTACTGCTTCACACGCAAGAACACTTGCTCTTTGCACCTCTCCTTTTGGCAGCAGGAGGATCAGGGCATTTTAGCACTAGCTCTCTATGAACCCAGCCTGACTAGATCTTGTGTCAAGCAGTCTCTAAACTTCCCAAGACAGAGTCTGGGATGGGGAGAAAGGAGGAATGACTGAGAAAGTCACAAAATTCTCCTCTACACCCAGCGCTCAGTAACTGTCCCCTCAGCCAGATGTGCACCACGCAAACCCTGCACTCAGCCAGGGCTCCAGAGACGAGCCAGTAACCCTTGAAGGGAGGCACTCATCGTACGCAGTAACAAGGTGATGGAATGTAGATCTTTTGGGCTATCTCAGGGTTTCCTACGGCACCCAGCAGCATGGTATCCAAGAGCTGATACTGTGCTTCCCCACGTCTGAGCTCATCATTCCCCCACGTGCTCTGCTGTGAACAGTTCACTCATCTGGCCTTCAAGGACAGTGGAGGACTTACGATTGCCACCTTCTTACAACATTTTTTAGCCATCACTGTGGAAACAACGGTCACTTGGCAACATTAATTCATCCAATGTAGCTGCCACCCACAAGCCAGGTGTGCCTGCAGTTACGCAGAGCACTGTGAACAGGCCAACCCAGTAGCTGGGCGGTTTATAGAAAGTAAAAATACATCAGAGATTACTCTGCTGTTCCCTGCCCTGGCAGGGTTCCTACCCAGTCCTGTGCTTTGCCACCCAAGCCCTTGGGATTCTTGGCAGCTGCTAGAGAGGAATTATTATTACAATTAAGTCTCCATTTACATGGGTTCCCAGGCACAACACTTTATGTTACTTCAATTCTAATATTTCTTCTCTAGCACCTTCCAAGAATCTCAAAGTGCTTGACAAACACTGATTATCTGGCATCACAACCACCATTATCTCCATTTTACCATGAGGAAAAAGAGGCAGCAGAGACAGAACTGACCTCAGGTGTAACTCTATTGATTTCACAGGACTTCTATATCAGAAGTGAATTTGGTCCAGACTCTGATTTTCAGGTGTCCAGAGCACCTGCAGCTCCCACGGACATCAACTGGTGTTACAAAAAGCCCCACACTTTTCAAAGTCAGGCCTCAGCTGAATTGCCCATGAAGTCAAAGTCAACACCAGGGGCAGGACAAAAGGTCCCAGTCTCCTGAGTCGCAGTCCATCGTTCAACTACTAGAACATCCCCCTTCCCTTTTTCAATTTGGCTCTCTTTTGTTGAGTCCATTGTAGCTGCCTGGCGTATTCATCTCTGGTTCACTCTGTTCTGGGGGAAAATCCGGCACCTGTTACAGCCATAATCAACCAAAGCTATTTCAGTAACACGTGTTCTTCTATCATCTCGTTTCAGGAGCACCTTTTCTAGCCGTAAGATTTTTACACACTGATCTGACTATGCTTTTGAAATGAAGGTTGCTCCACGAGGGAGAGAGAGAAAAATTAGTGCAGACAGCTTTTCAGTGTTTTGGCTCACTAGAAATTGGGTTGCTAATCAGTACAATAGGCAGCTAGAGGAGCGAGGATAAGATAGAAAGTTTCCCAAAGGGTGCAGCAAGCCTTGTTTCAATATGGCATTGCTCAATACTCACAACTGGCAAGCCAGGCTAGGATTGGTTCATTCTTGAATGCTAGGAGAGAGATACATCAGTAGGCCTGGCATATATTGACAATAACAATGGTAGCTGTAATGTAATGAGGAAGATTGCTTCTTTTCTTAGATGAGTTGCTAAGTGTGTCTGTATATCCACCTGAGAGAATTGCCGAAATCCTCTGAGGCAGGAGTCCCAGGAGAGATGGGATCCAGAGGCAGACAATAAATTTGTGAAGTTTCTAGTGTGCACAGTAGGGAGAAAGGTAAAAATAGCTATGTTCCTACAGCCTTAGTTAACTGCTTAATAAGCATTGTACATCATCTGAACCTCACAGCACTCCTAGGAAGCTATCCTCATTTAACAGACAGGGAAACAAACAGTGATTTGATGCAGTGATTTGCCCAAGGTTACACAGCAAGGTCAGTGGCTGAGGCAAGGATAGAGCCGTGTCTCCTGATTTCTAGCACCATGCTACATCTACCCGCTCCCTTATTAGATAATCAAAATTTAGGCTCCAACATGGTAGATTTCAGCTTTTTTCACTTTCTTATTTGGAAAAGCTAGTGTGAGTGTCTGGTCTGTAAGAGATGTTCACTACAAGTGACTAGTTCCAGCTGTTTTGGAAGCTTGGCATTTTCCCAAAAGACCCTATCACAGACGGCAGCAGTGGGAGAGAAGAGAGAAGGTTTCACCAGACAAGGAGGAGGTCATTTCCAGGAAGGCTAACCTCGCATTCTCTTCTTTGTGGATGCACTCCTTCAGAGCTTATCAGCTGCCACATATGCACTGCTCATGATATGAGAGGCAGATCTACGCAGCTTCCTTTCCCAGCTGGGCAGAGAATGTCATTCATCAATGCTGACACCAGACAGGGACTATACAAGGCAGTATAGAAAATGTGGCTTTGGTGCAACATTTTCCATCTCTGCCAGTTGACAGGGTTGGAAATTTTGACAAATACCTTCATCTAGTGAAGGCTACTGGGGTGTCCGATAAGTAGCAGATTCAGATTAATCTTTTTCCTTGCATTAAATCAGCCCTAACTCTACCGTTCATTAAGACAAGCTAATCTTTCTGGGCAAATTTCTGGAAAGAAATCATTCAAACCCATGGCTAGAATCTTGGCTGTGATTTTGCAATCAGTCCAAGGGAAGGGGCTCTTTGTTTAACGAACAGGATTGTTCTTTTCAACCTGGCCCTTTCATTTTCAGCACAGGCACACTGTGCAGGGTTGACCAACAAAATGTTTCAGTTTGTATCATAAGAACAGCCATACTGGGTCCGGCCAATGTTCCATCTAGACCAGTATCCTGTCTTCTGACAGCGGCCGTCTCACACATGCTTCATCTAAGCCTCAGTGACCTCTCACTTTCTCCCAGGAGAGACAGATCACAGCAACTCTCAATAGCAAAAAAAAAAACAAAACACACACACACACACACACACACACACAGAGCTGGGAATCGCTCCTTCTCACACCACCACCACCGGGCTGGCAGATTCCACCAGAGGCTGATTTGGAAATCAAGCTTGCAGATGATATTTACCCACTAGAATCCTGCCAAGAAAACAGGGTGGGAATGGAAATCGTACTGAAGCTTATTATGCAACTAAGAAGTCACATCAGGGAAAAACCAGTTTCCAGGCCAAAAAAAACCCCAAACAAACATTCTATTACATGACAGATGGAAACAACCAAAAAGCCTGTGTGAAACATAGTTAGTTGCCACCCACTTGATAAACTGCTGAGCTGCGTTAAAAATCCCTGAGTGATTATATGCGGGTTAGTCCAATGTCGACCGTGGGTAAAATAATGGAACAGTTAATTTGGGATGCTATCAACAAAGAATTGGAGGATGGAGGCTAAACATACAATTAATGCCAGTCAGCTTGGTTTCATGGAAGGTAGGTCTTATCAAACAAGCGGCAATCACACTGTGGAAGGTAGCAAAGCCAGATTGCTACCAGTCAGTGGGAAATCATTTGGAAGTTGGAAAATCCACCATGGGGGCCATTGTCATGGAAGTGTGTAGGCCATTAATCGTCTCCTGCTATGCAGGACTGTGACTCCTGGCAAAGTGCAGGACATAGTGGATGGATCTGCAGCAATGGTGTTTCCAAACTGCAGTGGGGAGATAGGTGACATGCATATGCCTATTTTGGCACCAGCACATCTTGCTCACAGAGTACACCAACAGAAAGGCCTGTTTTTCTCTGGTTATGCAAGTGCTGGTGGATCACCAAGGAGCTTCACTAACATCAAAGCTGGCTGATCAAGTGAGGTACATGATGCTCTCATTTTTAAGAGCAAAGGACCGCTCAGAAAGATACAAACAGGGACATTGATTCCCAAGCGGCAGATTTCCATATTACGATGGGTTTGTCACTGATCCTATGAGTTCTATCATACCGGACAACAACCAATGTGAGCTTTCACTTCCACTAGGCATCCTAGGGTTTATGTTGTGAAGTAATAAAGATGAGTTATTTTTCCAAAAATAGAATTTTATTGACTAACACCACCAGTGCAAAAAAAATCTGTTTAATTAAAAGCAAATACATTAAAAACTTTTGAAACAAATTAACAGGACAGAATTTAACAAGAGGAAAGAACACTCATATCCATTTCAGACCATTTTGGCGACACATATAGCACCCATGGCTCTCTCAGGTCAGCGTTCGTGAAGCTGTCCTTATGGTCCCCCGGTGTGGTGTGGAAGGGATGCAGCCCCTGATGTCATGAAGAAATTTGGAGTGGGGGTGGTAAGGAGATGCCACAGTGGAGTTCTCCATTGACTGCAAAGAGAAGTGAGCCCCTGCTGGTCATCAACAGTCTGCAGCATCTGTGTTTGCTGCTGAAGAAGCCCTATCATATCCAGGTGCATCTCCTTCTCCTTTTCCTGATGGGACTTTCTCCCGTATACTTTCTTTCTTTCTCCACAGTTTCTATAACATTCATCCTCCATGCCATGTGCTCATGGTCTTATGCAGCACTGGCTTGCAGGATCTTGCTGAACATCTCATAGACTCATAGACTTTAAGGTCAGAAGGGACCATTATGATCATCTAGTCTGACCTCCTGCACAACGCAGGCCACAGAATCTCACCCACCCACTCCTCCCAAGTCCTCTTCTTTCTCCTCCTTGTCATGGTCAGGCCTTGGGTTTGGAGGTGGCACCCCCTTTAAGGCCACAACAGCAGCAGCTATAGATAAAGCAGGCAGAAGAATCCTATTTATAGTCACAGCAGAAAGCGAAAGTGAAGTTTCTGAACTCCATTGCTGCCTTGTTCCCCGAATGTTTTCAACGAGACATGCTTATTGACATTACAGTTTTGGAGCACCTCAGCACAGCACTGTGGTGGGGATTTTAGTCAATTTTTCCTTCCTGAAGGTAACAAAGGCACAGAGAACCCGGCTGTGGTGGTATCCCAAAGCCCCACAGGCCCATAGGTCGCTAGCCCGTTTACTGCAACAGCGCTTGCTGAAGTCATCATGGAGTGGCATGGGAAAATGTCCTACCACAGAGGAAGAAACATGGCTGCCATCTGTAGACACCTTCAGGAGAGGAGCAGTGTACCTCCATAAAAGTTTCATTGCGATCTCTCAGGAGGATTCAAGGGACATCCCTGGGCACATAAACAAACTGTTCCGCGTGTCCTTCCCTCTGCCTAACACTGCAAGGGAACGAAAAGCAGAAAATTCTTCTTCTATTTGTTGTACTGCTACTTCTTTAACTAGGAACAAACCAAAGAGAAGTTGAACCCTGTGTTCTGCTAAGTTGGGGTCAGGAGCCAACTGTACATTTAAACACTGGAATGGACAATGCATTCACACACTTACCCTAAGTTGCTTCCCTTGCATCGGACACGCTCACAGGGACTAGCTAGACCGTAGTGGAGCTTCAAACTGATCCTGATCTCCTGGTCACCTGTCCTCCATCCTCTTCCTCCTCCTCGCTGTTCACAGCAGGGGTCTGCATCTCAGGCACCACAGAGGAATCCATGGCGCTCTGCAGTGTGTTGGTGGGGTCTGCACCAAGCATGGTATGCAACTCATCATAAAACCAGGAGGTCTGGCTCAGCACCAGATCGACTATTGGCTTCCCTGACCTCTTGGTACGCCTGCTGCAGTTCCTTTGCTTTCAAATGGCACCGCTGCTGATCCCTGTCATACCCCTTCACCTGCCTTCCCCCTGCAATCTGCTCAGAGATGTCCATGTTTCTACAACTGGTCCATACTCACATCTGCACAGCCTCTTTTCCCCACACGCCTAAGAGATCCCAGGCCTCCTGTCTTCCCCAGACAGGAGCACGTCTACAGCATGTAACCAGCATTGTTGGCTGGGCAGTTGCACACAAACAAGAAAGAGCTGCTAGCTGTGCTCCCCAAGTTGGGCAATCAGAAAAAGACATTTAAAAAATTCACAGAGTTTTTAAATGGGGGGAGAGAGGGCTCTTGGTGTCTGTGACCTCTGGGCCGTGGAATTCACAATTGTGACCAGAACAGTCACTGTCTGACACTGTGGAACAGCTGTGAGAGGACTGCTGGGTCGACATAGGTCACAAAGTGTCTACACTCCCACTGCATCGACCATGGCTCTATGTCATTCAGGGAGGTGGTTTTACCGTGTCACTGTCACAGGGCACTTATACTGACGGGAGACAAATTTGAGTCAATGCAAGGCGACATGTCAACCTAACTTTGTAGTGTAGACCAGCCTCTCCCTTGGGAAGCAGTGACTCCGAGAAGGACTTGGGGATTATCACAGATAATCACCTTAACATGAGCTCTCAGTGCAAGGCTGTGGCAAAAGGGGCTAATGCAATCCCTGGATGTGTACGAAGGGAAATATCAAGTAGAGGAAGAAGTGATCTTGCCTCTGTACACTGCATTAGTAAGACTGCTACTAGGATACCGTGTCCAGTTGTGGTGACCACACTTCAAGAAGGAGGGCCACATACATTTTCCAGGGACTGGAAAACAAGCCCTACAGTGTGAGGCTTAAGGCGTCCAGTTTATTCATCTTACTGAAGAGAAGGCTGAGAGGTGACATGATCACTGCGTACAAGCACTAACACGTGGACAAGAGAGCTGACGGTGGGGGGCTTTCCAACCCTGCTAAACAGGCATAGCAAGGTCCAATGTCTGAATGTTCAAGTTGGACAAATTCAATCTTTAAATAAGATGCAGTTCCCCAGCAGGGAGGGTGATTAGACACTGGAACAGCTTACCAAGGGAGGTGGTGGAGTCCCCATCGCTTGGAGCCTTTAAGGCAAGATTAGAATTCTTTCTAAAAGATATGCTTTAATCCAGCTTCTTGGAGAAATTCTAAGGAGGAGGGGGGGCTCAAGCTGGATGGTCATGAGGATTCCTTCTGGCCTTGGAATCTATGAATCCTCCTGTTCACTGTCTTCCTTCATGGGCCAGAGGAGAACAGAATTGCCTTCATTGCCCTTAACATGCTTATAATGTTTGCAGCTCTGCTTAAAGACCATGGCTTCATCCTGCAAGGATGAGGAAAGAAGTTTTTTTCCTGAAGCACAATTAGCCAGATGTATACTGGGTTTGTTTCTCTTCACCTTCCTCAGAAGCATGAGAGATTGGCCACAGCTGGAGACAGGAGACCGGACAGGGTGGACCGGTGTTCTGATTAGGTACAGAGAATCCTCTGCCTAGATGCCTGGCTGGCCTGTCATTCTCACATGTTCAGGGTCAAACCAATGCCTTCCCGAATCCAAATCTGTCTATTTACCCCCAGGTCAGATTCACAGAGACCTTTGGGGGGGGGGTTCACCTTCCTCTGCATCATGGGCCAAGGATTGCCAGCTGGGATAACTGGGCAGATCACACCTAATCAATTCCCTCCCATTGCAGGGACCTCAGGCACTTAGTGGCACCTTGATCTCTCCTGTTCTCTGCCTGTCTCTGAGGTCTGAAATGCTTCAGTAGAATTAAAATCTTTGGGCTCAACATAGAGGTATCTGAGTAAAATTGAATGGCATATGATATTTAATGGTCCCTTGTGGTCTGAAAATCCATGGTCTCATTGTGTGAGGTACTACGTCATATACAAAACCGCAATCCCTGCCCCCAAAGAGCTTACACAACCATACTGATTTCAAAGACGCTGCTCCC
This sequence comes from Mauremys mutica, assembly GCF_020497125.1. NCBI lineage: Eukaryota > Metazoa > Chordata > Testudines > Geoemydidae > Mauremys > Mauremys mutica. Next base: position 292,614,678 of record NC_059073.1, on the reverse strand, counting down.
CTGGATGTATTCAGAATCTTGTCTGCACACTTTAAATGACCAGAACAAGTTTCCACGACTTTTTTTCTCTGGTAAAAAGCTGATACCAGTCAAGGAGAGGGAGCAGGTCTCTACTGTTACTTGTGCAATGGCAGTGGAACTGTTAAGAGTTCTGATGGAAGGTCTTCACCAGCAGAGCAGGCGCTAGGAACCCAGCTTTGACTTGGCAGTGCTGGTACTTAGAAAAAAGAAAACTAAACATCTTTTATCTTGTAAATTGAGCAAACTTTGTTCTGGAGTCAATGAGACAAGAAACAGAGAAACACACCAGGCTCTCTTTGGAGAATCACTTCAGAGTACAGTATCACTGCACTAAGGCTGTAACAAAAAAGATTGTGGGCCAAGTTTTCCACTAGTGTAACTTGCCACTGTGCCAACTTTACACCAGCAGAGAATTTCTTGCTCTGTGCTAAAGCTCTGATTTCCGTAGTGAGTAAAGCCATCCCTTTAGATTTTAAGTTCTTCTGGACCTTTTTTTTTTTTTTTTTTTTTTTGCAGAACCTAGCACAATGCAGCCTCTAGCAGAAACAGAAAGAAGTAACAATCACCACGTTTCTAAAGTGTTTTGAGATCCTTTGGAATGAAGCCTCATAAGTATACAATGCAATTATATTATTATGCCTTGGACTTCCAAATCCCACTAAATAGAATAGGATTATCAGATCCTCTGTGCCTGGGACATTTTAGCTAGGAGATATTAGTGTCAGTGGGCCAAAGGCTCCACTTTGTGTTAAAATTAACATAATTTATACATATAAAATCACACTGAGATCATCAAATGTTAATAGATAGCGCTAGAGTCCAATCTGCAGCCCTTACTCATCTGGACTTAAATGGGACTCTACTCACATACAGGCTACAGGATCTAAGGAAGGGCTTGATTCTTAAGTACAATTAATAATCCCGTGCTGAACTACAGGGTAACTGCTTTTTATAATAGCCCCTCTCCAACAAAAGGGCCTTGCCTACACTGGGGATTTCAGCCAGAGGTGCAAAACCCTAATATAGACAGGCAAAAAACAAAACCAAACCCTGTACATGCTATGATTTGTACTGGTGAGTGAAATCAGAGGAAGCTGCATCCATGCAGATTGCGGCTTAGCCTGCCTCCAGTAGGAGTCTGCGGTAGTGCAGCTACACTGACAGTTGTAATTGGGGAAAATCCCCACTGTAAACAAGGCCCAAGTCTAATAGCAAAATTATCCATCCACGAAACACCTGTATTAAGATTGACACTGTGTTAATTTAGACAGAAGTTGATGTAACCTCTGCATCAGATCCAAGATCTTATTGCAAATCTAGGGGGCTTTAAATAACCCATGGCACAAACTTCAATGTCAAAGAGCCTCCAAGGAATTCAAGGACTACCATCCACACAGAGAATCCTGAAGTTATAATATAAGATTAACTCAGAGCACTGAGCCCAAAGTCAGGAGATTTAACTGTCTCTTGGAATTCCCCAGGGAAGAACTGGATTGTTCCTTTCAGCACATCCCTTTATGGACAATAACATTGTTCAGAGCAGTGAGGAACAAAACATTTCAATCTGCATCACACACATGCTCCAACTACTCCTCATTGTTCTCTCACTTTTTCAGAGTCTCCCAGGAGAGAGAGAGATGACAGCAACACCTATTAACAACAAACACATAGGCCTTGTCTGCACCGGGAAATTGCATCAAGTCAGAAATCATATTAACCAACATTATATTCCCCTTAATGTAAGCAGGATGCTCACGGCTGGACATGGTTATCCCTAGGGCACTGTCTCACCTAGCTGCTAAGTGACGTTTAACATCATGTTAATTAACACAGTTTCTAACATGATGCGTTTTCCCCAAGGTAAACAGAGTTGCCAGCTTGGCTGCAAATCTCCCCGCTCCAGCTGCCTCAGTAGTGGTGAGAACTGCTCCCTGTTACAGCTGCACAGAACCAGCAGAGTCCACCAGAAGCTGATTTGGGCTGAAGTGTGGAGATCTAGTTTGCAGGTGCTATTACTTACTACAATCCTCCTAAGAAATGTGTGAATGGGAGGAGAAAATAAAACTTTACATGAAATCTCAACATCTTACAAGGAAAACTCATTCCACTCACGTTGGGGCTGAGCTCTCCGCCTGTTCATCTCCTATTACAAGGGAATAACTGGGCACTAACTTTTGTCTCTTGCCTTGTTCTTAGATTTTAGGCCTCTTGGGACAGGGACCCTCTTTTTGTTCTGTTGGTTCAGTGCCCAGCACTCTGGGTCCTGGTCTGTGACTAAGGCCCCTGTGTGCACTGGGAATACTAAATAAATAAATAAGTGAAATAAGCAAAATGCAATTGCTTTATAAAGCACCAAACCCAACCCACTGGCCATGGCACAGAACACCTCAGCTTTACAAGCATCTTTCCCCCCCTTGTGACAGAGTGCGGAGAACCAGCAGCTGAACAAGCACTCTGGTCACAGGAAGTCCAATTAGTTCCCCTGGAGAGGGCCTGACTGAGAGAAGGGGTGACTAATTACCGGAGCAGCCTGGGCTGGGGAGATCTGAGGAGCTATTTATCCAGTTAACTGCAAGAGTAGAAAAGGAGCAGAGGAAGGAAGTGCAGGGGGTGGAGAGATCCCTTCCCTCTCTTATTGACTATATGACACTGTACAGAGAATTGCTGCATGGAACGGAGAGAGGGTGGTGGCTGATCAAACCAACACAAAGTACATGGTGGTTACAGAGCAGAGGTGTCGGAGCCACTTACAGAAGACAGGAGCAGAGGGCCGTGCCCTGTTACAAGTGGGGGCTTGTCCGGAATCTGCCTTATTCATGCTGACAGAGAACCTGCCCTGGCAGCTGGTGCAGAGGCTCAGCAGTCGAGGCAATGGAAGACATTTCAATGGCTCAGAGAACAGCAGGAGATGCAGAAGACCCTGCCAGCCTTCCAGCACACCCACCACCTGGACAGACAGTCCCTGTTGCAGGGCAGGCTGAGCATCAGAAAAGCCTGCAGGATTTTATTCAAGAGCAAGCCCATGCACAGCAGCAGATACTCCAAGGTGTGGCGAGTCCTGGAGTGGGGTACAGTAACCGGACACAGGCGGTTGGCCTCTGTAAGACAAGCCCTGTGGATGACCCTGACCGATTCTTGGTTGCTTTTGAAAGAGTAGCAGTATGGGTGCAGGTTTGGAAAAGGGAACCTTGGCCCTACAGCTAGCACCTACTTGACAGGGGAAGCTCAGGAAACCTACATGGTAGCGGCCATGGGACTGTAATATGGTTCAGGCAGCCATGCTAGAAAAGACAGGCTTGTCCACCAGTCAAAGTTTTGGGCCACTAGATGGACTGGGGTGTGTCTGTAAGAGACTGGTGTACTGGGAACCAAGAGGGATGTGGAAATTCTCCAAAAAGGGCCCTATTTTGGGAGTTTAATGTACTCACCATACGCAAACCCACATCCTATATCACTTGAACGTTTATTTTATGTATATTTACATGGGGTATGATGTGGAGCTTTCAAGTGATGCCATAAGCCTGTAGATGAGGTGAAACAATAGTACCCAAAATGAGAGAGCCTGTTTTTCCCATAGTTCTGGAAATATTGCAACATAGCTACAGTTTTTACTGTTTACGTTCATATCAACACCTTAATGTGATATTTATTGGTCAGAGCTCCCAACCAACAATGTATTAAAATATTTTGAATGGTTTTGCATGGGCAAGATTTTTTTCTTCAGAAATGAAGAAGCATGTGGCAAAAACAGCAAATATCAATGTTCTGAAATATACCAACATGAAGTGTTTTCACATCAGATATTCTTAACTGTCAACGTTAGCCACACGTGACTGTAATAGTTTTCTGTGTTTCCAGTTAAAATTTGCTGGCCAGATCAGTCTCACACTGAAGGTTGTACACCAGCAGCAATAGCTTGCTGTGTCCATAGTTTGTACTGTACAGGGGCAGATACAATGTACATGGAATTCCTAATGTAATGCTTCCTCTCCATTTGTAAGCTTTTACACATACGATGTAGCATCTACTTTACATGGTAGAAGGTTTTAATTTGTAATTACCTAGACATGCAGTACTAGCCTTTGAAACAGTCTAGAAACTTGCCTTTTAATTCAGTGACACTTACGCACAGGTCAGTATTTGTGTTAGAGATGACAATACACAGCTTCATATTACGAATATGTAAAAGCCATGAGAGAAAGAAATAGCCTAAAAAGAAGTAGTTAAGACAAAGTCCACAAACAAGTCCTTGCCTCTGCACTGAAAAGGGGTGAAGATCATGTTACAGCTCTCACCAACCATGTCATCAACAATATGACAAACCCATTTGATCCTGAATCACATCCAGAGGTGATTACCAACACATCTACTGCATGTAACATGAGATGTGCAAGACTGAAACAGATGTTGGTGAAGAATAAATGGAGAGATTTATGAACGATGCACTTGATTCTGATGGGACACACAGCTTCTTCAGCTCAGTCAAGAAATCTGGTATCAGAACATTTAGTGACTTGGTCAAGACGACCAAACTGAAGTCTGGAAAGGGAGGAATAGTCACCAGAGCTGTCTGTCCAGAAATTGTTTTCCACAGAGCCAGGTCCTTAGCAAGATGCAGAGATGATGTTTCAATGGCAACTGTTCTCAGTCACCCAATAGGACCTGTGCCTATGTCCCTCTTCTATGGTGAGGGAACAATGATAAGAACAGACAAAGCTGAATTAGGGCATCAGCTGGAAGCTCAAAGTGAAAGAATCCATGAGCTACGATCATGCAAACAAAAATCAGAGTGTACATGGCTATCACACAAATGACGGCTGGAAACAAATTCCACACATTCAATGAACTGGCTGCTGAGTCATTGAGGCAGGTCCCAAAAGGATTTGACAAAGCTAATTCTGTAATCTAAGTCTTTGACAGATATGGCAACAGTAACTCTGAAAACTGCAGAAAGTCAGCACTGGACAGGATCTACAGTTGGGTGCAAGAAATATCAGGTGATTGGTGAACAACCTGTGCGTCCTTGGGAAAAGTTTCTAAACATGGCATTCAACAAGCAGTCACTTGCAAAATTCCTCTGTAAATATATGGTTCAAAATGCACCGGAAAGTGTAGGCGCACACCCAATACACGCATTCCTTTTTGCAGAAAGCTTTTCTAATGATGAAGTAGCAAAGTCCATCATGAGTAGAGGTGCTGAAGAAACCCATGATTTGTCCAGTACTCAAGAGGAAGCAGACACAAGGATCCTGCTGTATGCAGTATGTGCCATCATGGCTTTGGGTCTTGGTGTCTGGCTGATACAGACATTTTGGTCCGTGCTGTTCAGCACTTTCCAAAAATAGAACACACATAACATGTGGTCTGGAATAGGCATCATTACCAGCACAACTGACAAGCTGTTGCTTCATACCTGAGCATGCGATTTGTGATGTACTTACTCCTGACTTCCGCTGTACATGCATTAACAGGATGTGACTCTGTGTCATCCCTATTTGGTATTGGGGGGGAAATATGTGTTTAATGTTGTCAAAACAAAGAGCTTACCACTTCAGCGATCTTGCCAAAATGGGAGAAGGTGACAGACAAGCCGCAATTTCTGCAGCAAGTAAGTTGGTAGCAGGGCTGTATGACCAGAGTGGGAAAGAAAAGGAGACCCACAGAGATCTGAATGACTTGCGCCTCACATCAAAAAGGACAAGTCACTAGCCAAATTCCCACCATGTGAGGATAGTTTTGAAGAGCATGTCAAAAGAGCATCTTGGCAAACAAAGATTGGATGTCTTTGCACACAGGTAAACCAGATACTGGATCACCATTGCAACACAGATGGAAAAATGTGGATGATGAACTATTTCCTAGATTCTTCAGGGGCCCAATGGCATCTGAGCTTCTACAAGGCCTGTAGCAGTAGAGATCGGTGCACAATAAACTGTGTCTGTAGTCAGAACAATCATCACTGCACCGAACCGTGGACATGCCAAGGAAATGAAGACTGTGGTAACCCCCCTCCACTCTCAGATATAAACAATATAATGATAATGAAGTTGACTAGAAATGTCACCAGCTCTATTACATTTCAGTGATACCCATACAAATTATTAGATTTAGTTTCACCCTTCAGATTGTTGTTGTGTTGCTCTGAAGTCACAAAGAAATCCAGTTTTTTCTTGAGATAATACATAATAATTAAGCAAATAAATGCAAATATTTCAAAATGGTCATTTTAATGTGTTGATGTGTCACTGTTTATCCCCATTTCCACCATGACAGCACCATATCATACCTCATCTTAAAGTAGACATAGTAAATGTCCAGTGGATGTATGATGTGCTTTTATGTAGTGAGGGTACATTAAGTTGATCAAATTGGTCGTGTCTGCCACTTGCCTGTTCTAGATCCAATTCTACCACTGACTTGCTGACCTTGGGGAGTCACTTACCCCCTCCATGCCTCACTTTCCCCATCTATGCCTGTTTCACTGGGCACTGAAAGACAATTCACTAATGCTTGCAAAGTGCTTGGAGAGCCAAAGATGGAAGGTCCTAGAGAAGTGCCATCTTACTGTATGTCACGGCTCCACGGGATCAGTGCTTTGCCCCCAACTTTGGAACAATCTGTGACAGCTTCACTGCCTCCTTCTTAGACTGGACCTCTGGGCCTTCAGCACCCCTTCTTCACCCTGTGAGCTCTGTTCAGCGAGTCCAACTGAGACAGACTCCTGAGGGAGACTTGTATACTCTGCAGGGATTAATGCACCTCGTCCAGCATTTGCAGTGACACTCATACAGCATTGTCAAAACAGGCGGGTTTATTCATTAACTGGAACATGGCATAGGAAGTCCTGTGGGTAGTCTAGTGAACTGAAGGTTAAAGCACAGTCCATTCTGGTTAGCCCAGAGCCCAGCCAAGCTGTAGTGAACCCCTTTGTTCCAGCTCTGTCTCTCCCTCTGACCTCCTTGGTCATTCCCCAGGTGAAAGCCCTGGCTCCTGCTAGCAGCCAGCTCTTATTCCCCGCCTCCCCACATCACACCTTCCCAGTCCTTTGTTCTCCAGGTGGAAAATGTTGCTCAGCTTCCCTCCAGAGAGGTGGGGAAATCCAAATCCCTCTGGGTCCTTGGCTGGTTGATGTCAATGGCTGGGCAATTGGATTTGCCACTGTTTTTTCAAATGTTCCTCTGATATGGGGACCAAGGCCCAGACACCTAGGCAACAATCACACCTATATCTCTTAGCCTGCCCTGAGAGCAAACAGACAGTTTCCACTCCCACTACATAATAATTCAGCATATAGACGAAATGGAGGCACGACCTCATAAAAATATTACAAAATATTGCCACTTCATCCCATTATGTTATTCTGAAACTGTAAGGTGTTCTAACTCATTGTTAGAAACCAAGAATCACCTAGAACCAATGTGGTACATCACAACATAAGGTCTGTCTACACCGCAATCAGACTTGTGAGTGCAGCACATGTAGACATACCAGAGCTAGCTTTGAGCTAGCTAGCCAGCAGTGAAACCATGACAGCATGGGCTAGCCTCTTGAGTACATACCCAGGATTCTGGGTGGGCTTGTACATTCCCTGCTGCCACAGCTTTATTGCTGTTGTTATTCAAGCAGGCTAGCTGAAAGCTAGCTCCGGTATGTCTACACATGCTGCACTCATGCCGCTGACAGCAATGTAGACACAGATCCATAGTCTTGGGACAGCAGACAGAAAACTAAATATGGACTTTCAATGCAATCAAAGGGGGCATGAATCAGCATTCATTTCAGACTCCCAGTCAGTACCTGGCCCAAGCCAGGGAAGCTAATGGTCCAGCCAGCAGACTAAATTCGGTGATGAATCCTGGTCACCTGGAGCATGTTGCACATACGCTAAGAAGAATGCAATCAAATAAGCCCATGAAATCTTGAATTGCATACAAAGGCATCATGTTACCCAGTGAGGCAGCAAGTGTTCCTCGCTACAGCACTAATGAAACTGCACCTACCAGGCCAGATTTAGTTTAGTTTAATGCTGCCAGAGGCGAGGGAAGGAATTCAGAGAAGAATAACAAAAACGATTAAGTTGATGGAGGGACTCAGATTTACGAAGGAAGACAGAGAGCTAAATATATGCAGTTTGGCTAAGCATTGACTAAGGGGGAAACAGGGTGACTGCACACAAGTCTGGGCAGGGTGTAAACACCAGAGAGGCAGAGGAATGTCTTTAGGTGGTACAAGGTTTACCTACAAGTAACTGAATAAAGTTCAGCAAGGGATGATGTTTAGAATGAATGTTAAGAACTTCTTAATTCGAATCTCTCTGAGATTGTTCAGTTTCTCCAGATATTTCTAGGGCTCCTCCCCCACACTCCCAGTCACCTGTGTAACCAAGCTTCCCCAAGAAGAAACCCCATACTAGAGTTACCTAGGCCTGAAGCACACACTGCAGAGAGTAACCCCGCACTGGCTGCTCAGGGATGTCCATGATGGTTGAACTGATCTTCTTCTACGATAACAATGGCTTTCCAGCCCATTCTGCAGGAGCATGTCAGTGACTTGGATTGCTCCATCTCAGGAATTCTGAACCTTTTTCATAGCACGGACTCAGCCTTAATAGAAATTGTTTCATGGTCCCATCTCCCCACCCATTTGCAATTGCATAACATCACTGCGGCAACTACACCCATTGCTTGACTAAACCACATTTAATGTATTTTTAGCTTCTTTTAATATTATGTAGCAGACAGAAACAAGGAGGAGAGTTAGCATCACATAACCAGCCAGCTCTCCCAAGGCCACAAGTAGATGCTCCACAGATCTCATATACACAGCCACTGCTCTGCCTTATTTTGGGCCTAACGCACAAACCACTGAGTAGGTAAAATACTATGTTATCCATTTGGTTCCACTGCCATATTCACTCAGCACAGCCCTAAGCTTAGGTCTAACCCAGCTGCAGCACATTGCAGGGATAGACATAAGCGGAGACTGGCCACGTGGATTTGGTTACCTGTGCCCGTCTCCATATAACAAATATGGGGACCACTGAACCCAATATCAAAGTTCTCAAGGATTCCTAACCTTGGACAGCTGGTAACAATCTGCCAAACCTGAAAAATGCTTTAGATTCCAGTATTTTGGGCCAAAATGAACCTGGGAGTAAGTGTATTAAATGCCCATTGAGGTCAGTGGAGCTGCACCCACTTACACCTAAACTTACTTTAGTTCTTAGATACAGTCTCTTACTAAACTTTTAACAGAATTAATCAGTGTTTTAAATCTGCCCCAGTTGAATCAAAAGCTTTCCTCTGAGAAATGTCTGCTAGCTCCCTGCACATTTAAAACATCCTTCTCCCCAAAATGACGGTGCTTTTAACATAACATAACAATGTACATCAAAGAGCTAACCCTGTAACAGGGGCCGCATGCTAAAGATCTACTTTCAATGGAGGGAGAAGCAAGCCCTGAACTCAGGCTCAATCCTGAACATCCACAACTTCCATTGATTTCAAAATGAGTTGAGTATGCTGGGTGCTTCATGGGATCAGGCGCATGCATTGTAAAAGACTCGGATTTTGGGGGATGAACATGCAAGTTACGTATAGAAAATCCTGTGTGTGTCTACCACTGCTTTCTACTGGACACAAACTGAGTTACGTTACTGACCAGAATCACACCTTCCTGGAACAGAAATGGCATTGCTCTCACGTGGCAGTAGCTTCCAAAGGCTACAAGCCCTAACCCCACTACTCAAGCACGAATGATAGTTGCGATCATATTCCAAGAGACTTACCAGCTTCTGCGCTATGATGTTATAGTGACTGAAGGACTGGAGCAGGGCCACAAAACAGACTTTACAGCCAGCTGGGAAATAAGACGAGACACGTTATCCCTTCAATGTTGTAAGCTCCTACTATCAAGGCATTTGCAATGAAGAAGAGTCAGTCAACCAAAAGCCTATCAAAAAGAGCCCAAGGGGAGAAGACTCTCACCACACGATGGAGTTGCTGGCTCAGATTTATTGTAGGTTTATTTTAAACCTTTAAATAAATGGTTGTAGTAAGTGCAGGCCCTGATAAAGGCCTAGTATGAGGCCTGAGGCCTGAACTAAAGTAATGGTCAAGACTTTGCTAATATAAAGCAAGGTTAAGCTGTGAGCCAGAGGTAGGCCCTGCTCACAGAAGCTGGCACGAAAAGGGCTGATGCTGCATAAACATATATTCACCTAGCATAAACACAGCACTAGAACACACTATACTGAAACATTCCATAGATAACAGGAGGACAGGCCGACCCATCCCAATGACAGGGGCAAAATGGTAAAATGATGGATAGAGTTGTTTTGATCGAACCAACATGTACAAGGTAGAAGGCGGTACCTTAATACGTAGAGGGGTTGTAACTTGCTACGTAGAGAGGTTGCACCTCAATACGTCAGGTGTGATGTGTAACTTGTTTGTATCTGTGTATAAGAATGCATCCCTGGGGAGGTGCCTTTGTCCGGCCGTAGGGGGAGTGGAAAGTCCCGACACTAAGCCGGGTCCATTGCCAAGAGGCACTTTCTCGTAGTATGCCCTGAGTTAGGCTAAGAAACCTACAGGGAACTGCAATTGTGTCCGAGGTCGCAATAAACCTAGTCGACGTGACTTTGCACCTTACTGGACTCTATGGTCATTGGGGGTTCGTGTCGGGTCTGCTGTGTCAGCTATCTGCAGAGCTGGGGCAGCACACAGAGGGAACTCACACACGCAGCCGAGTGATATCAACAAGGAGAAAGCAGAGCACCACACCGGTACGGCTCTGACAACAATGGTCTCTCCCCCATTTAAAGAAAACTTTGTTCAGTTAAAAAAAAATTAAAATATTGCTAAAAAAAAAGCCACGTATGTCTCCCCTCCCTGCTGCCATGGGAGCCCCAAGCATTCTCTACTGCCGGAGAGTCTTTAAAATAAGGACTATGGGCCACACCAAGACATGGTCTAGTCTGATGAATTAACATCTCTTGGAGTATCAAAAGACCCTTTCATTTGGCTATCATGGGGCACGCACATGGTTTAGTCCTTGTTTTGACAGATTCACAAGCTTGGACATAATGATAAATGAGACGTTTCAACAAAGAAGTCTCTTTTAAGATACATACATACGGGTTTTGGAAAATAAAGGCCCTGGCTGTTTGAGGAACATAAAACACAGTATCCATCAGAAACACGGTCTTTGAGATTTGGGGCACATGGAATTAATTCAATGCAATTGCTTCTCCCCACTGGAGACTGTGGCTTAGTAAAATGAGTTCAGTTGGGTCAGTTTAGCCAACAGTGAATGTTCAATGATGTCAGAAAGTCACCAACCAGTCTGGCAGTTTCTGCTAGCCAGTGACATTATACTCAAACAATACGGATGTGCTGCCGATCAGGATTGAGGATCACTGGCAGAGTTGCGGAGGGACTCAGCACTGAAACAGGCGGTGTCACAAGGCTGGACTGAGGTTCACTGGCAGAGTTTCTCTGTCTGGATATTCCGATAGCACCCATTGCCAAAGGAGATGATCAAGCATAGTAGCTTTGGGGTGGGTCTCAGGACTAACAGGAGCACAGGATTGTGGCGCATGGATGGAGTAGTGTGAGGGATTCCAGGACAGCAAAGGGTGTTTGCTGCTCAGGAATGCAGTGCACTGGCAGAGCCGGGCTGGGGCACAGAACTACATTATAAGGGAGTGCTGAGGATCATAACTGAAGTCCATGAGAAACCCAGGATGGGAAGCCTGCACGGTGCATAGGTCAATATGCAGCTGTATACATCCTTCACTTTCCAAAGCACTCAATATTTTACATTCAGTTCAAACAAATGAAGGAAAAGTTTGGCAAAATTCTTTCCTCAGGGACACCCCTGCAACCCCTCTGAGTGCAACAGGGATACACAGGCATAACGGAGGACAGAATTTGATGCACCAGCACCTATGTGCTAAATATCAATGCAGTTTGGGAAGGCTGGTTCCTGAGAGCTACATTACATCACAGTCCAAACCGATTTATCCAGGACTGCAGCTTTGCCATGAGAGGTTTGGAAAAGTCCAGGGCTCCTCACAATAGTATTTAAAACAATCCAACTAGACAGGCCTGCTCTGCTGTAGCAGATGAATCATTAGCACGAGAGACACTATTACTCAACTTGCCATTTGAGCTGGGTTTTTGATTGTTCTTTTTTAAACGCAGTCATGGGTACCAGAAAGGTTGCTGCTATTTGTAATATAATATTCCTTTTACATTTCAAAACGTGTGGGTCGTGATTGTGCTTATGTTATATAGCAACTTCCAGCCCTAACAAACCAGAGCGTTTGACAACATTCATTTAATTTCACAACATCCCGATGTCTAAGTACGCTTTGCATTTTGCAGATGGTGAAGCTGAGCCACAGAGAGATGAAGTGACTTGCCTAAGATCACAGAGAAAGCCCAAAGGCAAGTTAGGAATAGAGGTCTGACTCCCAGTGTCCTGCTCAAATGAGAAGAGGAGACAGTCTCCCTAAAACCAAGCTTTATCCCATCAGATATAGTTCATGTGTCGGCTGGATGATTCTACCAGGGTGACGCAAGTCACACCTTCTCTGCAGAGCTCCACGTTCTCACATACCTTTGAGATAAAAGGAGAGGAAGTGGTGCACCAGGAAGCTGCCATCTGTCTTGGTGTCGCGCAGCAATGTGAGCTTCCCCTGGAAAACAATGAGCAGAGAACCTTAAAGAAAGGAGAGAGATGAGGGGGGATTTGAAAGCAGTCTTCAACTACCTGAAAGGGGGGTCCAGAGAGGATGGTGCTCGGCTGTTCTCAGAGGTGGCAGATGACAGAACAAGGAGCAATGGTCTCAAGTTGCAGTGAGAGAGGTCTAGGTTGGATATTAGGAAACACTATTTCACTAGGAGGGTGGTGACGCACTAGAATGGTTTATCAAGCAAGGTGGTGGAATCTCCATCCTTAGAGGTTCTTAAGGCTTGGCTTGACAGAGCCCTGGCTGGGATGATTTAGTTGGGCTTGGTCCTGCTTTGAGCAGGGGGTTAAACTAGATGACCTCCTGAGGTCTCTTCCAACCCTAATAATCTATGATTCTAGGTGGCAAAATTAAAATGCCGATCCCCCTCCCCGCATCACACCTACGAAGGTGGCAGAATCGATGTTGATTGAGGCACAGAGCTATGAGGGGGTCTCCACTGCTATTTGTGACTGGTTACAGGGAAGAGTCCTACACAGTACAGACTGCTCCTCAAGCTGCCTCTGTAGATTCGTCCCTTACAACTAGCACCAAACCCTTAGATTCAGGGAAGAGACTCAGGTCCCAGCTACCTCTATCAATTCTACCACATTAGGAGAGCTATGATTGGCTCCCAGCATGGATTGGTCTTGAAATATGAACAGGACCAAATGGTGGTAAGTGTTCCCAGATTGTGCTACAGCCCTGCCAAGTCCAAAGCTGTAGCAGGGTACAGAAATATGGTTCAAACACAGTGCAGCTCTGTCTGCAATTTATTTTAAGGTTTTCATCTGGCCCAGGACGGATGTAGCAGGCTGATTTCAGTTGGAAAACTAACACCTTGTTCATGCTGTCATCAGGCCCAGGATAAACATGTTTGTCACTAGCAGAGTTCTAGTCAGTTACCCTCATCAGTGTAGGCCCAATCTACACTACAAAATATAGTGTCTGGATGCTGTGGCTAGGTCTACCCTAGCCTCCTGCCCTCCAGAATTTCCTACCGTTGTTACTGCTGGCGCAACTCCGTTAGTAGCAATAGCAGGAACACTAGTGTAGGCAAGATGCAGGTGGCTGCTGAAGTTTTGACCACTCTGTGTAGTCTGTCTATGCTCAGAGCAGGTCTGGGCAACATGATGGTAAGACACAAGATACCAGTCTACCACTGGTGGTAGCAGTAGTGAGAAATTTGGAGGCGGGGGGAAGAGGGGAACTGTAGCACAAATTGCCATGAAGGGGACAAGCGGATCTAAGGCCTCCCACTCAACCAAGTGGGAGGATCCATTGGACCCAGGTCACAACTCAATACAGGGGACAACAAATAAATACAGGAACAGGACTAAGGTCAAAGATTGAAAATTAGGGATCCAGAGGAGGACACCGAGCAGAGAACCCCAGATAGTGGACACTGCCCAGAGGCATTCTGCCTAGAGGCGTGATCAGATAAATAGGGCCCTTCCAATTTCATGGCATGAAAAATGTGTCAGGGACCATGAAATAAGCCCTTCCCAGTGAAACCCAATGTCCTCTTGTTCCTAGGAGCAGCCCAGCAAAGGGGGCTCCCAGCTCCAACTGGGACTTGTCCCTCCCCTGCACACTGCTCTGGGGGTGGGGGGGGGGTAGACCAGACCCACCTTTGGGTGCCTCCCCCTGCTGCAGGACACTCTCTCAGACTGGGCAGCAGCCTGAGGTTCCTGCAGCTGGAGGAGGCTTGTGGAGTTGTGTCCAATCTTCCCTGTGCTGCTGAGAGCGCCCCAGCAAGGGGCTCCTAGCTGCTACTCCGGGCAGGACTGGGGCATGACAGGACTTGCTCTTTCCCTGCAGGGCTGCTCCTGAATCTCTCTCCCAGCTGCAGCGAGGAAGCAAGTGGGGAGAAGGGGGTGCGGAGCTATTCCCCTCCCTTTGCAGCTGCCTGAGGAGGGGACATTGTCCATTTGCAAGTGCTAATATACCACTGGAAAAACTTGACCACCCAAAGCTGCATGAGTTCATTCAACGGAATGTACAAAATGCCGGTTGTTTACCAAGTGCGAATAAGCTATGACGCAACTACCTCCCAAAGGCTTTTGCTACACATTTTGAGGAGATAAAGTCTGTCAAAGTTAGACTCAGGACTCACAGTTTGTCAGACCACTCTGGGCTTGGCTACACTTACAAATTTGCAGCGCTGCAGCAGGGTGTGAAAACTGCCCTAAGATCACAGAGAAAGCACCCTCTCCGGCGCTGCAAAGCGCCAGTGTGGTCAAAGCCCCAGCGCTGGGAGCGCGGCTCCCAGCGCTGTACATTATTCCCCACAGGGAGGTGGAGTACGGACAGCGCTGGGAGAGCTCTCTCCCAGCGCTGGCGCTTTGACTACACTTAGCGCTTCAAAGCGCTAAGTGTAGCCAAAGCCTCTGTTTTATTAGCACAGCGCTCTGCTAATAACACCCAGATAATGTGAGCACCATGCAAGACACAAACTATCTTATTTATACAGATAAAAGGGTGAGAACTTAACAAGATAACAAAGGAAGCAGAATCAGATAAGTTTACCTGGGCTAGGCATGCATATCTTAATTCCTTACTAACTATTAACCATCTTCTGTTAATGTTTCGCCATTAGCACCATTGTTTATGCCTAATGTTTCTTTTCCTGGCACCTGTATTTCAACATTTCTTATTTCTGCTTATAGGTACATACAACATTTCTTTAATCCATTCTTATTTTTACAATATAATTCATTCTACTTTCACAAGTCTCAAATTAACTCGTGTGTCTTTTGCAATTATTTCGGATGAGTCCACAGATGAACACGACAACCATGTACTGCATGTTCTGTTTGATTTTATTTCTGGCAAGGCCGAAGATGTACAGACAGGAAAGCTAACAATAGCGCTCACCGACTGCTGTTAACTACACTACAGTTTCTCAAGTGATAATTAAAACCATTTCAAAGTACCATGCAAACTTTGACAAAGTATCTGCTTTCATAAGTGACAATGCAACTTACATGACAAAATCTTTCAAATCGGTTCTCAAGGACTAAGGCCAAATGCTGTCCATATTACATGTAATGCACATGTCATTTCTCTTGTCAGTAAGCTGTGGAGATGTGAGTTTGGTAAAGCTGATAAACTGGTCAGCTACATTCAAAAGATCTTTCAATACTGCCCTAGCTGCAAACTTCGATACAGGCAGCACATTGCAAACACGACTGAAATGACTGAAATTGGGGAACAAAAAACTGCACTTCTCCCAGAGCCAGTAATGACTCATTAGAATTCCTGGTTTTGGGCTGTACAATACCATGCAGCTCCCCTGAAGTACTGCTCAGAGTTCATCTCGGAAGAGCTGACCCCGACACCGAAAACACAGGTTTTACAGAACTGTCAACCCTTCTAAACAATGCTCAGGAAGTTGTTTGTTGCCAAAAATGCCACAAGACTCATGGACTTAATCACTTGGTTTGAATCTTGACATGCCACAACCCACCAAGCATACAACAAAGAAATGGATGTACTGTTCTGGGCTGAAGCACAGTCAAACGAAACTCACTCTGACAATGCTGAGTTAAATGCCAGTGCTCAGCAGGTGTTTTCTTGCAATGCAAAGACACTCAGACAATACTACTGCTATGGGGAAGAGACAAGCAATGTAGCAAAAATGTCTCAAAAATTTCAACAACCTGCAGCAGTGTTCCTAAAAGCAGTGCGTATTTTTGACACTGCACAAATGCACCTGTTGATGGTGGATTTAACCTCGCTTAAAGGAGTTGTGGAACTCCTTACCTGAGGAGGTTGTGAAGGCTAGGACTATAACAATGTTTAAAAGGGAACTGGATAAATTCATGGTGGCTAAGTCCATAAATGGCTATTAGCCAGGATGGGTAAGGAATGGTGTCCCTAGCCTCTGTTCATCAGAGGATGGAGATGGATGGCAGGAGAGAGATCACTTGATCATTGCCTGTTAGGTTCATTCCCTCTGGGGCACATGGCATTGGCCACTGTCGGTAGACAGATACTGGGCTAGATGGACCTTTGGTCTGACCCAGTACGGCCGTTCTTATGTTCTTATGTAATTCCTGGCTTTGATAAGAATTGTAGGCTGGAGATGCCTGCTTACAAAAATATTGCGAAAGAAGCGAACTGTAGTCTGGCCGTGCTACAGTTTTGGAACCCAGTGGAAGGCAGAATCCCCCATCTTGCAAGGCTGGCTCGGCACTGACTGACAATTCCAACGAACTCTGTGGATGCAGAGAGAGCAGTGTCTAAACACGGGCAGGTGTTTTCAGCACAGAGACAGGAAATGAAGAAAGACATGGTTGCTGGATGCTCCATGCTGACATTCAATTAATGACATTTGAAACCAGAACTTTTTTTTCCCCACTTGTTTTTGTTAACTTAAAGGTGTGGTTCACAGGTTTGAGGCTACCAATTGAGATCACTACCCTACAAAACTGTCTCAGATGCCCGTATCTACCAATCAGGGAGTTGAGCCCCGAGTGTTATTTGCTGCTGTGAAGTGTCAATCAATAAATCCTGCCAGATTCACATGACTTTTATCTTACTGAAACAAACTAATAATTGCATCTTGAAGGGGGGGGCACACCCTGTACAGTGACTCCTCCCGCTACAGCTGCAGAGTGATGGGGGCAAGAAGTGAATGTGGAACAGAGGGTGTGGAGCTTTCTGCAGCCGGAAGGTTCCCAAGAGCAGCTGTGCAGAGAAAGAGCAAGTCTCGTCCCTCCCAAGCTGGCCAGAGCTAGCAGCTAGGAGCCCCTGGCTGGGACGCTCCCAGCAGCACGGGGGAGCTCAGACCCACCCCCACCTCCAGGAACCTCCTGCGGCTACAGGAAGCTCTGCGGTTACTGCCTTCAGAGTCCAGCTCTGGAGGCTGCACAGAAGTGAGGGTGGAAATCCCATGACCACCCTACAACAGGTTTGCGACACCCTCCACACATACACAATCCCCTTCTGGGTCGGGACCCCCCCCCCATGGTTACAACACTGTGAAATTTCAGATTTAAACAACTGAAAACATGAAATTTACCAATTTTCAAATCCTTTGGCTGTGAAATTGACCATAATGGACCATGAATTTGGTAGGGTCCTACAGATAAGGGACCGAAAATAGACCCCACAGTTGCAGAGCAACACCCCAGTCCAGCTTCCTCCTCCTGGTACAATGGATCTCCATTTTGGCCAGCACCAGCAGGAGGCTGACAGAGGGCTTGCAGTTTTGCAGGGCTCTGGATGGGGTGTGCATAAACGGAAAGGTGCAGACAGAACTTCATTAAAAGGCTCTGGAGCAGCTGGAAAAGGGCTGCAGCATGACAAGCTCTATATAGATGGCTGCCAGGGTCTCCCTCTTGCTGCAAAAGGGACAGGTGTCGGGGAGGTTATGACCCATGCCAGCTACACACCCGTGCTTACAGCTCCATGTAAGAGCAGCCGACTAATACCCCCAGCGGTGTGTGGAACCAGAGTGAGAACAGACTGACTCGCTGGGGTTCCTTGCCCTCCTCAGGTGGCAGCAGGTCCTGTTACTTGGGGTCAGGGCAGGACATGAGGGCGAGGCAGTGGATGGTATGGAGCATGAACTTGTACAGATGTTCTCCAGGTGCAGTTTGGAGGCGGACCAGCTGGATGTCACTCAGATGACTCAGGTGAAGTGTTGGAGCAGCCAGGGCCCAATGACAAGCTCTGGAGGGTAGGGGTGAGCAGGGATCACCCTCCCACAGGACCCACTCAAGGAAAGCAAGAGAACAGGAAGCAAGTGGGGGAAAGTGTAGTGTGGATAAGACTTGTGTTAGAGCAGGGCAGTACCCTGACTATTATTACCTGGTTCAGTCTTGCCTGGGTAGTTGCCCTGGTAACATAACAACTGCAGAAATGAGCTAACCAGGGGGAAGACACGGAGCGACATGCACCACAGTTTGGCTAGAACAGTTCCACATAAATCCTGCCACTACAATGATGAACGAAACAGGACTAGAACTCAGATTAAACAACTGGTTTTGTAGCCTGTCTTTCAGCACGCTGTGCAATATGCCTCAGGTCTATTCCCACTAATAATAAACACTTAGGCTATGTCTACACTGCCATAGTTTTTGTTGCCAAGAGCTTAATCGCTGATAAAAAAGAGTGCTTAAAGAAAACCACTGTTGTGTTTCACATTGTCTTCCACTGGAGGCATAGCATGTTCACACTTGCACCACTTGCATCATCAATGAGAGCAGTGCACTGTGGGTAACTATCCCACAGTGCAGCTCTCCCCCTTCTGCCGCTAGGCCTTGTGGGAAGGTGGAGGGGATTGCAGCGCATCATGGGTCCAGGCTTAATGCCCCATGATGCACTGCTTTCCATCCCAGCATTCCATGTGCTTCTGTCTTCAGTTTGCAGCATTTTTCAATGTCCCTTGTTTTCTGCTTTCCCTGCCACATCCATCTGCAGGAATGTATCCCGCACTGCTTTCCACTGTGCTGCTAACTCTCACTAGCACATCATGAGCGGCAGTGGAGTTAATCTTGAAGCTACAAAGGCAACAACAGTCACAGTTGCTTGACGCGGTGTCCCGACATGGAAAGCAGCAACATTAGATTGCTTTTGGCATTCACGGAGGAGCTGAACACAGTGGAATGTCGCTCTTGGGCTCGGGAAACTAGCACAGAGTGGTGGGATCACATCATTATGCAAGTCTGGGATGACTAGCAGGGACTGCAGAACGTTTGGATGCGGAAAGCCACCTTCCTGGAACTGTGTGCTGAGCTTGCCCCAGCCCTGCGGTGCAAGGACAACAGAATGAGAGCTGCCCTCTTGGTGGAGAAGCGTGTGGCGATCGCAGTGTGGAAGCTGGTGACTCCAGACTGCTACTGGTCGGTTGTGAACCAGTTGGGAGCGGGGAAGTCGACCACTGGGGATGCGTTAATGCATGTGTGCAAGGCCATTAATCGCATCCTGCTGCGAAAGACTGGGACTCCTGGCAATGTGTGTGAAATTGTGGATGGCTTTGCAGAAATGTGTTTCCCTAACTCCAGAGAGGCGATAGACGGCATGCGTATGCCAATTCTGGCACCGGACCATCTTGCAACCAAGTACATCAGTTGGAAGGGGTACTTCTCCATGGTTTTGCACGTGCCTGTGGATCACCATGGGGATTTCACTGACGTTAATGCGGGGTTGTCCAGAAAGGTGCATGACGCACGTATCTTTAGGAACACTGGCCTGTATAGAAAGCTGCAAGCAGGGACTTTCTTTCCAGATCACCGTAGGGGAAGTTGAAATGCCCAGAGTGATCCTGGGAGACCCAGCGTACCCCTTAATGCCATGGCTCATGAAGCTGTACACGGGAAATCTAGATAGCAGTAAGGAGCAGTTCAACAACAGGCTGAGTAGGTGCAGAATGACCCTTGAATGTGCATTTGGCCGATTAAAGGCGCACTGGCAATGCCTATATGGCAGGTTAGACCTGAACGAGGAAAACATTCCCATGGTTATAGCCAATTGTTGTATGCTGCATAATATCTGTGAAGGAAAGGGGTGAGCAGTTTACTCAGGGGTGGACTGCCAAGGCAGAACGCCTGGCTGCTGATTTTGAGCCGCCAGATACCAGGGCTATTAGAGGGGCGCAATGTGGAGCAATAAGAATCAGGGATGCCTTGAGGCAACTCTTCGAAGATGAAAACCAATACTGTTTGTTGCTATGCTTGGGTACTGCAACGGTTAATTACATTTGGTATGCTAGGAAGCAGTTGTGATTGTTAAGGCCTAGGATTCCATGTAAGGAACTAATAAAAGTGCCTGGTGATTTGCAGGTGCCATGGTATCACACCTTGTGTGGAAACAAACAAAGAGTGCTTATAATTCAATAATTTTTGCTTTTATTGCCAAATAAACCACAAGAATTCAGCCTCAGGCAGACACCTGGCATGGACAATTTCAGCCTGAATGGTAGAAGTTTAGCAAAGTTATAAACAACTGAAAACAGAGTCTTATAATGGGAAGTGTCGGGCAACCTTAGCTACAGGCAGCACTACCAGCTCTACCTATAGTAGAACGGAACGAAGTCAACGGGAGTCTGCTGGGTGGGCGACGGGGGCAGGGCCGCCAGGTGACCAGCTCCAGGCACTCAGCGGGCTGCTGAGGCACAGGGTGTCGGCGGGGGCTGGCTGTGGCACCTGCCTGGCCCCTTCAGCCTCTGGCTGGCCCTGGTCCTAGCTGAGGCAAGGGCCACGCTCGCCCCATGGTGCCCCTCTCCCTGATGGGCCCATGTTCACAGTGGGCCACAGAGCCTATTGCAGCTGCCCAGCTGGGCCGGAGGGGAAAAGTCTGGGACCCCTGGGACCTGCAGCCCCGAGGGGAGGCGGAGCTGGGGGTGGCCAAGGGGCCTGGGGAGGAGACACAGCCACCACCAAACCCGCACAGGGACCCCTCAAGGCACCTAGTGCCACCCAGGCTCAACGCCTCCCTCTGGCCCAAGTGGGCAAAGCAGGTCTCGCGGAGACCACAGTTCCCAGCATTCAACGCTCCCCGAGCGGGCAGGGCGGCCCCGCTATAACCGCAGAACCCGAGCCGCACGCCCCAGGTAGACTACAGCTCCCGGCATGCAACGCTCCTTCCTGAGCGGAGGGGCAGAGATGGGACTACAGCTCCCAGCAGGCGCTGCTCAGCCGTGACCGAGCGGTGCATCCTGGGAGTCGTAGTCCCGATCGGGCCCCCCCCACATCCCGTCAGGCCAGTGGTGGGCGGCAGCCAGGACCGAGCCCCTCCTCACCTGCTCGGGCCTCTCCGGGGAAGCGTTCAGCAGCTCGTTCAGCTCAACGAACATCCTGCTCCAGGCTTTCTGCTCCGCCTCTCCCTTCGCCACAGCCCGTACGGTGCCCGCCGAGGGACCCGCAGCGCCGTTCAGAAGCCGCGCGCCAGTTCGTGGCACTGACCCTGCAGAATGTAATATGCATGCACCACTCACTTGCCCCGCCCTCTCGAACTCCGGGCTGTGCTGCCGCAGCCTCTGTGACCGCCCTACGTGGGGCGACAGTTCCCCTCACGACCCCCCACGACAGCCCCACGTGGGGCGATGGTTCTCCTCCCAGCCCCCCCACGACAGCCCCACGTGGGGCGATGGTTCTCCTCCCAGCCCCCCCACGACAGCCCCACGTGGGGCGACGGTTCCCCTCACGACCCCCGACGACCACCGCGCATGGGGCGACGGTTTCCCCCGCGACAGCTCCGCGTGGGGCGACGGTTTCCCCCGCGACCACTCCTCATGTGGTGACAATTCCCCTCACGGTGTCCCACGACAGCCCCAAATGGGGGGGCAGTTCCCCTTACGACCCCCCCATGACAGCCCCACATGGGAAGGCAATTCCCCTAATGACCCCCACAACCGCCCCGCGTGGGGCAACAATTCCTGTGACAGCCCCCAATAACTGGGTGAGGCCTCTAGCTGCACAGCAATAAGAACAACAGCATTGGGGGGGTTCATAATTCAGGACAGAGCTGAAGAGGGCCCAGCACAGATCACTCCAAATAGGGCTTTGGAAAGTGAGGGTGTGCTAGTCAATGTTCCCATTTCTGCCTCCCATCTCCTCTCCCTTCTTCCTCCTGCCAGCACCCTTCTTCAGGACTAATCCCAGCTATCATGAGGCATCCTTGTCCCTACAGAGTCCAGGTGCACCCTCTCTGGAGAGCACTATTGTACCTATTGCCTTTCTTAATAGATTCCCTCCTCACACTTTGGGGTTTGTCGCTGTGCTAAACCAGTGAAATTACAACTGTTAAAACTGTTGCCCCAAACCCTCCTTCCACTTCCAGCTTATTTTTTATACTTACAACCCATCAAACCTTATAAATATCAAAAGTGGAGACATACGCAATGCATAGGGTCACGATGTGGCATATAATCAAGTTGCTACCTTGACAACAAAGCAGTGGATAAAGGCAATGCATGACAGTACTAAGCAGCTTGATCTCATGGCTTTCCTTATAATTCCCAAGAGTGTGGCAGGGAACCTGAACTAAAAGTATGGGTCTCCTTCATGTCTTGTATATGGGGGGGGGGGGGGCAGACATATGTAGATTACCTCCCTGGATTTCCTAGCTCAGGGAATTGAGGTGCCTGACTGACATATTTCAGTCTCTTAGGATATTAACAAATCAAAAAGATGTCATTGCAAACAGAGCAGACCCCCTCACCTCCTAAATACAGGGGTTTTCTCATACTAGATAACTCAGTCATTGCTGATCAGTCCTCCAGACTGCTATGTAAAGCCACATTAAAGCCATGTTAACGAGGGAGCAGTTTGGTGCAGGTTGGATAGCAAGTGCCGAGGATAAGAAAAGACACAGGCAAATTAACACTTTAACTCAGCTCATGTTGTGGGGATAAATTCAGTCAATTTAATATTTGAGCAGCACTGTGCCATGACAAAGAAGCAGCTGGAGGGAATCATGGAAGGGAGCCTGCTTGCCAGGTGCTGAGTTCCACTGGAGCAATGTGGGAGCAAGACTCAACAGAATTTCCAACCATGTGGGTCTCTCTGTGTGACAGCAGGTGGGGAAGAGGAAGCTCCACGACTTGGAGAGAAAATAGTGCAATGCCATTGCCAGTGACCCTGCTTCTGCCAGTGTCTCTATTACTCACACTGTTCTTTCCTCTGACCATGGCATAACCTCTGGCAATGTCCCTTTGGTGTCAACAGAGCCAGCTCTTTTCTATAGGCAAAGCAAACAATTTCCTAGGGAAGCAGAGCAGCTGGGTGCTGTTTGTTGTTTGAGTGTCAGCTGGGTGGGGTGGACATTTGCCCTATTTGCCTCTAATTTGCCTGGGGCAAAAGTACCCGAGCTGGTTACAGATACCAATGGTGCCGCTATTGATAAGTGCCACTCTCACGGATATCACTTGGGCCCACTGCCAGTCCTTTTGATAGTACCCACTGGGCCCCTCACAGTCACTGTCACTGCTCTTTCTTTCCACCCCCTGGGGTTAATGGCACTCTACCCTCCAGCAGAGGTCTCGAGATCCATGCTCACCTAAACACAGACGCTCCTGCCCAGACACATTTTTAAACATATTGGAGGCTCAGACTGTAACATGGCAAACAGCCACCCAGCAGGCTCAGGAAGGATTGGGAACATCCCTTACAATCCTAACTGCTCTGTCTTGGCAAGGGTTGGGAATACCATGGCTGGTGAAACTGAGTTGCTCAAGCACCTGCAGACCCCCAGTTCTCTCCTCAATAGCTTACTGTGAGGCCACCTGTTTCGCGGCATCAGGGAACAGAAAAGGAAAGCCCCTGCTGAACTGGTTGGAAGAAACATGAAAATGGCTAGAACCCAGCAGGAGGTTGAGTGGACTTCAGGACTTCTAGGCCAAGAGAGTCCTTTGTTGATGGAGCATTGTCTGTGTAATCTAACACCCTGCTAGTAGTGATAGCCTAGAAGTTGTCCTTGAAAAGTTACATGCAAAGGGGAAAAAAATAGAGTGGGCTGCCTTTTCCCTTTCTTTATGATGGCTAAAGAAGGCCTGAAGCTATTTTTAAAGGGCTTTTCCTTCCTATTTTTTTACACTCGAAATTTTGGTCCTGTCTACCCTGTTTTTCTTGGAAGATTCTATGAAGAACTAGTAGGATTGTGACATCAGAGATACAACATAAATAAAGCTGATTAACTGAGAAGAACATTGATTTGTATTCAGTCATTTTCAAATTCTTTGCTTTTTGTTTGTATAACTCCTATTTAACTCAATTATGAGATTAACAAAGATATATATTTACCTATGTGTTTATGATTCAGCATCCCAGCTACCTCCAACGAAGGGCAGAGAAAGCTCATAAACTTCATTTCTGAGACTTCCAGCAAATCCTCCAGCAAAATCAGGAAAGGCAAAAACTTGGCACTTCTGATAAACAAGCAGAAAACCCTTTGGACTTTCATCATAAAGCAGAAAAAAATACCACAAAACCAATGTTTCTGCCTCCTTCTTCAGATCACCTTTAAAATTAGCTTTCGAGCTTGGAACCTGAGACACCTGCCAATGTTCCACCAGGTGGCACCATGCTATTTTCCAGGGTAGACTGAAAAATTCCTGTGGAAGTGAGGAAGTGTGCTGAAAAGAGCAGGAGTCAGAGAGGAAGAGTCATCAGAGTGGGGGTTTCTGAAGATGGGAGAGACTCAGACGACCATTGCAGATAAAAGGGGCTCAACATACACAGAAAGAAACGCTCTCCTCCTTGTTCCCTGTCACAGAAGTTTCTCATCTGCTCTCCTCCTCTAACACGTCCACTTCCCCCAGTGAATGACGCCATCATCATATATCCTGGTCTCCCTTGTGCCCACTCTCATCCCCTCCCTTATTCTCCCCTTAATCTCTCACTCGTGGAGCTTTCTGCTCATAAGACAAACACCACTTTAGTTGCTCCCATATTAAACCGGCCTTTGACTCCACTTGTCTCTCAAACTACCTCCCCATCTCCCTTCTGCCTTTCAGCTCTAAGCTCCTTGAACGTGCTGTGTACAATGACTGTTTGGAGTTCCTCTCCTGCAATTCAGTCCTAGGCCCCCCTCTCCAACCCAGCTTCTGCCCCTTGCACTCCACCAAAAGTGCTTTTGCCAAAGCCTCTAACGACCTCTTCTTAGCCAAAAAACAGAACCTGTACCCCATCCTCATCCTGCTTGACCTTCAGCCACCTGTGGGTACATCTATACGGCAAACAAACAAACAAAACCATAGCAGCAAGTCTCAGAGCCCAGGTTAACTGGCGCAGGCTCATGCTGCAGGGCTAAAAATAGCAATGTAGACATTCAGGCTTAGGCTGGAGCCTGGGCTCCAAGACCCTCCCCTCTCACCGGGTTTCAGAGCCCAGGTTCCAGCCCAAGCCCAAATGTCTACCCTGCTCTTTTTAGTCCCAGTGTGAGCCCTGTGGGCCCAAAGCAGCTGATCCATGCTCTAAAACTCACTGCTGCAGTTCTTGTTTTTTGCTGTATAGACATACTCCTAGATGCTATTGACCATGCTCTTCTAGAAATGTTGTCCTCCCTTGATTTCCATGACTCTGTCCTCTCCTCCTCTCTAATTATTCCTTCAGCACGTCCTTTGGATGGTCCTCCTTACCGCCCTCCAACTTTTCTGTGCAGCTTCTACAGGGCTCTGTTCTTGGTCCCCCTCTACATCTTATCTTTTAATACTCTCATTGCAAACACAAATACAACTACTAGCTCTATACAGAGGACTCACAGCTCTACCTCTCTACTAAAGACGTGTTTCCTTCTCTGTCCAAACTAAAATCTTGGCTTGTCTCTGACATCTCCTTGTGGATGCCATGGGGGGTGCTCTGCCAGTCACCAGGAGGGCGGCAGGCAGCTCCAGTGGGCCTCCCGCAGGCGTGCCTGCGGAGGGTCCGCTGGTCCCGCAGCTTCGGTGAAGCATCTGCAGGCACGTCTGCGGGAGGTCCACCGGAGCCGCGGAACCGGCGACCAGCAGAGCGCCCCCCATGGCATGCCGCCGTGCTTGGGGCGGCGAAATGGCTAGAGCCACCCGATTACTGTGGACAAATCCACCATCCTCCCTGCCACACAAGCTCATAACCTGGTTGTCATCTTCAATTCGGACAGCTTGCTAGGTCCTTACATCTAGTAAAGTGACCATACGTACTGGTTTTACCAGTACAGTACTGGTTTTTTGGACATTGGTCTGGTTAGTCTTGAGATGTAACCAGTACAGTTTAGGACTACAAAATCAAAAATTATTAATTTATCAAAAGATTGAGTACATCAAATCAATCCTTGATAAACCAGCCTAAATCAATTTTATTAATTTATCCTAGTTTTAGTTTTATTTTACACGACGGTTCTTGTCGTTGGATCTCGGCAATACTCGGCATTCAGCACACACACTCTCACTATATTGTGGCCGCGGCGACTCTTCGATAATACTCCGGCGCATTATATACAGCCCGACCGTGGGAACTCGATGATGACGTCATCACACAGAGCCCGCCAAAATCGACCAATTCGGTGTTAGCTTCGGACTATAAAAGGCCCTCCGCAGCACAGGACAGGCACCAGTGATCTGGCATCTTCGGACCGTGACACTGGCCCTCAGAGCTCCGCGCTCTCTCGGTTACTCGAGCTTTTCGCTCCACCGTTTTCACGGCGCAGCTCGCTGCTTCGCCAGGACCCGATGACTTCGCCCCCTTGGACCAGGATCGACGCCTTCACCCCTTTGGACCAGGACCGGCGTCTTCGCCCCCCTCGATCCTAGACCGGTGACTTCGCCCCCTCGGACCAAGACCGACATCCAACGAAGTTTGTAATAATTGTTTATTTTTGGACACCCATGGCGCCAAAACGACGAAAGTGCGTCTTCAATGACGAGTTAAAATCGAAATATACTTTCATCAAAGCAATTACTAATAATGACAATAGTGAGGTGGAATGTGTAAAATGCAGAAGTGTATTTTCTATTGCAAACAGTGGAAAAACCGACATTGAAAACCACATACAAACAGTCAAACATAAACGGGCCGTGTCTGCAGCAATTGCAAGTACGAGTGTGACATCATATTTTAAGAAAAAACGATTTGAAGATGCTGAAAGAAAACTAGCTGCAGCTGAAGGTTTATGGGCGTACCACACAGTAATGCATAATCACTCATTCCGATCAATGGATTGTACCTGCAAACTGATTAAAACATGTTTTGATGCCAGGTTTACATGTTCTAGAACAAAATGCGAGGCAATAGTTACCGATGTGCTGGTGCCTTATGCGAAAGTTATTGGAAGAGGATTTAGATGCTGCAAATTTTATTTCTATTTATTCGGATACCTCAAACCACAAGGAAGTAAAGTTGATTCCCATAATAAGAAGATATTTTTCATACCAGTCTGGAATACACATCAAAATTTTGGAAGTAAGAGATTTGCCAGGCGAAACATTTGACATAGTTACTGATTATATTTTGGAAGTGTTAAAAAAGTATCGTTTAGATACCAAGGTACTTGGATTTTGTGCTGACAACACCAAAACTAACTTTGGAGGAATGCGAAGAAGTGGGAAAAATAACATTTTTACCAAGCTGAAATCAAATTTGGGTGGAAGAGAGCTTGTGGGAATTGGTTGTGCCGCTCATATTTTGAACAATGCTATACAAACTGCAGCCGACTGTGTACCAATTGATGTGCAAACTTTCATCACCAAGATTTATTCATACTTTTATATATATATACAGTGCGTGTTAATGAATTGAAAGAATTTTGTGAATTCATGGACATCGAATATAAGAAAGTCTTGGGATACAGTGCCACACGATGGTTGGCGTTACGACCCGTGATTGAGCACATCCTACAAATATATCCTGCCTTAAAATCATAATTTGCCTCAAATGAGAAGAGCCCCACAATTATCACAAATTATTTTGATAATTCAGAGTCAGAGTCTCAGCTTTACTTTTTGCATAACGTGTCATCAATGTTCCACAATGCTATTTTGAAAATAGAAGGACAGGAGATTTCTATTATAGAAACTAGCAATATTTACAGTGACTTAAAAACAAAATTAGCTGACAGAAAAGCAAACGTTTTCTTGCCGTTACAGGTGCGGCAAAATTTGAAGCAGCTTGAGGAAGAAGGCATATTAAAACCTGCTATTTTCAAAGAAAAAGTGGTAGAATTTTATGACACATGTATTCAATATCTAGAGGAATGGGAAGGACCTATTAAGCATACCGAAAAATTCAATTGGGTTTTGTTAAACACTAAACTCACCCATGACAACATTCAAGTTTGCAGTGATTACATTCTTCAGTATTTTTCTGAAATCAATTTAGTAGAAGATGAACTGTTTGATGAAACCTGCTTTGTCCTGCACTACATTACAGATGAAAAAATTACTCACTGGAGACAAAATTCTGTACCAGTATCGAACAGATGGATTGAAATATTCAAAGCCTTCAGTGAAAATGATGTTTCCTACAAAAATATTGGCAAATTGGTAGAATATTGTCTCTGTTTACCAGGAACCAATGCACCTGCCAAACGTCTTTTTTCTTTGATGAACAATATCTGGTCCAGTGATAAAACTCAATTACATGTTGAAACTTTGAAATGTTTGCTAATTACTAAATATAATTTTAACCAAACTTGCATGGAATTTTATAAAAACATCCAGGAAAACGAATTATTATTAAAATCAATCCACTCTTCACAAAAAGATAAGAAGCAAAATTAGGAATGTAGATTAAGTACTTTTGCACCATTTTTTATTAAAACCATTTTGTTTTACTGCTACACTTGTTTCTTTATTACTTGGATCCCAAAATCCTAAGTATACAATTATGTACTAATCTACCCATATCAAATATTTGTTTTTTTTCCGCAAAATTACTTTCATAATATATAATATAAATAAAAGAAGTACATTTTATTGTATTCTTTCACTTAAAGAAAAAAAAAGATAAGCATACTCCGCAATATTTTTTCAACTTATATTCTACGACAGCGACTATTACTCATGCTGGCTGAGCTATTTTAAATGTCCTGTTTTTAAATTTGAAAAAATTGGTCACCTTACATCTAGGCTATGTCCAAATCTTGCTGATTATTTCTGCATAACATCTCTAAAATATCGCCTTCCTTATCCATCCACACAGCTAAAACCCTCGTCCAAGTTCTCATCATCTCACATCCTGATTACTGCAACATCCTTTTCTCTGGCCTTGACAAATGCTAAATATTTCCCTTCTTGTATCGATTCAGAATGCTGCTACAAAGCTCATTTTCCTAGCCTGTTGCTTTGACCATGTCACCCCTCTCTTTGCATCCCTTTACTAGTTCCCCCTTCTTTATTGCATCAAACATAAGCTACTTAGCTTAACTTTCAAGGCCCTTCAGTGCCTATCCATATGCTATCTACCATCGCTCATTCACTACCAAAGGTCAACTCCCACCTCTGATCAGCCATGTCAGCCTCCATCAAATTTTCAAATCTCTCTCATGCTGCCCCTCACACTTGGGATGGCCTCCCTGTAAATATCCACAAAGTTACTTCATTAGCCTCCTGAAAATTCTGCCTTAAAACTCTCCTTTGCCACGATTCCTACAAAAAACTTGACAATGGTTAGGCCATGGGTGTGCTAAAAACACTGCCCTACCATACTGACCAATATTGTCTCATTGTCTCCTTGTATTCTCCTGTCTCCATCTGGTGTCTCTTGTCTCATGCTTAGATTGTCAGCTCTTTGGGGCAGGGACCACCTTTTTGTTATGTGTTTGTGCAGTGCCTAGCACAATGGGGTTCTGCTTCATGCATTACGAAAAAGAAAGAAAGAAAGAAAGAAAGAAAGAAAGAAAATCTGAGCAATATGCCAGAGTCCAGGCATTTCAGGGGAAAGGCAGAAGTAAAGGAAAGAGCTTTATCATCCAGACAGGCCAGAGCCGCAGCCTCACTTCTGTCAGGGCTTGTCCACACTTGGAAGATGCATCATGTTAGAATGATGTAAAACAATGTAGACAAGACCTGTCATGCTTAAAATTCTCTTGGCAGGTTCTGAGGTTTAACCACGACCATCAAGCACAGTGTTAAACAAGCACCGCTGGCCCTGCCTACCTGGAGTGTTTTCCAGTCTGGTGGGGGTTTGAATGAGGGATTTGCTCTAGGCCCATCTTTAGATCCAGGTGCGTATCACTTTAATATCTGAGACATCCCCTGTCAGGGGGAGGACGGAGCATCATGGTCTAATTGGTATTTCCCATCTCTAACTATTATGATCCTAATATGCTGACTATTTGTGTACCAGAGGGCAAAGGTCATTATGCTAATGAGAGGCAAATGTTTCCCTTAGAGTCATATGTGCCCAAAGGGAACCCAGCAATGACAGAAAAATGTCATGCTCACAATGGTTCCCTCTCGTTGCACTACAGGGAGTGGACTCCTCCAGAGAGAGGCTGATATTTCAATGCTGCATATCTCCTTTAAGTCATGATGCTGGGGCAGGAAAGTAACGCTGATGTACAGTGAAATGCACCACCCTCCTCTCGCTCAGCCGGCCCTGCAGCAGTGCTAGACAGAGCCGTTCCCAGCGATGACCCAAATAGATCAGAAGAAATCAGAACTAGTCCCACAGCCCTGACCCTTCTTCACCCGTCCTGGGTCCTGGGAAATAGAAATGCTGAAAGAGAGAGAGGGTGATAATGGAGGATAGTGAGGCCTGATTCTGTGAGATGCTGAGCATGGAACCTGAAGGCAGCAGGGTTACAGGGGCGGCTCCAGGCCCCAGCACGCCAAGCGTGTGCTTGGGGCGGCACGCTGCGGGGGGCGCTCTGCCGGTCGCCGGGAGAGCGGCAGGCGGCTCCAGTGGACCTCCCGCAGACGTGCCTGCGGAGGGTCCGCTGGTCCCACGGCTTCGGTGGAGCCGCGGGACCAGCGGACCCTCCGCAGGCACGTCTGCGGGAGGTCCACCGGAGCCGCAGGACTGGAGACCGGCAGAGCACCCCCCGCGGCGTGCCGCCGTGCTTGGGGCGGCGAAATGGCTAGAGCCGCCCCTGCAGGGTTAGATATGAGTTTTCGGTGCAATGTGGCAGTGAACAAGGCTGACAGCTTGGTGCTGCATACATAGTGGCACCGTGCCCCACGTCTGGACAGGAACGGTCCCTCTCTAAACAGCTCTGGTGTGTCTGCAGTAATGGGTTTATTTCTAGGAATCTCGGTACCTGAAAGACAAACTGGAGGAAGCTGAGAGCAAGACAGACAATCAGGGCTCAGGGATTGATGTGGGAAGAGAGATTACACTGAGACCTGGTCTACTTTATAAAATTAGGTCAAACCAACTACATTGGTCAGGGTTGTGTCAGTGACATAATTAAGCTAACCTAGCCCCCGCCTAGACAGCACTAGGTTGACGGAAGTCATTCCCCTTACTCATATCCTCTGCAGCGTACTCATTCCCCTTACTCATATCCTCTGGAGTGTACTGGACTAAGAGTGGGTTTGGAGGCAGGCACCAGTGCACTCAAACAGGTGGGTAGGTGAAGCACAAGTGCTGCTTGGATTTTTTGCTATCTGCTCTATTTTCTATGCTTGTTACAGCCTGAGCTGCTTTCTGAGCAGCCAAATAGCAGCCAGAGGAAAAGGAATAAAAAATGAGTCATGCCGTCTCCAATGTGAAGGTCAATTACCGTTGAAACCGTTTCCCACCAGAAGCCCTGGAAGTCTCACAAAGGTGCTGAGAGCAGCGGCTGTCTGGGAGGAGGGCGACGGCTCAGACCATGTTTCTGAGCCAGCAGGCTGCTGGAAAGCCGACCAACCGCTAAACAAACAAATTCAAAAAGCAAAGGCAGAAATGCTAATTTCCTTTCTTTCTCAGAGCCAAAGGGTGATGGCAGCCCAGCTACCCAGTGGGAAATCTCCAGTGCTTAATTTGTAATGAAAGAGGTGCTGGGGCTCACGCCATTTTTTTACTTTCATAACGGATGTGGCCAGCCCAGAGGTGCCCAGGCTATGATCTGCTAAGCCTAGAGGTGCCAGGGCTCAGCCCTTGCAAGACCTGGCACAAATTAAGCACTGGAAATCTCCTTAGGGCTTCCTAGGGAAGCAGGGACAGAGTGTGGCCTGGTCTACGCTACGTGTTTAAACCGAATTTAGCCGCGTTAAACCAATTTAACCCTGCACCCGTCCACACAACGAAGCCCTTTATATCGATATAAAGGGCTCTTTAAACCGATTTCTGTACTCCTCCCCGACGAGGGGAGTAGCGCTGAAATCGGTATTGCCATGTCGGATTAGGGTTAGTGTGGCTGCAATTCGACGGTACTGGCCTCCGGGCGGTATCCCACTGTGCACCATTGTGACCGCTCTGGAAAGCAATCTGAACTCGGATGCACTGGCCAGGTTGACAGGAAAAGCCCT
The DNA here is from genome assembly GCF_020497125.1 of Mauremys mutica. NCBI lineage: Eukaryota > Metazoa > Chordata > Testudines > Geoemydidae > Mauremys > Mauremys mutica. The sequence goes on along the minus strand of NC_059073.1, from coordinate 292,582,045 downwards.
GCGAACTTTTGAATTTCATTTCCTGTTTGCCCAGCGTGGAGCTCTGATCAGCACGGGTGGCCATGCAGTCCCAAATCCAAAAAGAGCTCCAGCATGGACCGTACGGGAGATACTGGATCTGATCGCTGTATGGGGAGACAAATCTGTTCTATCTGAGCTCCGTTACAGAAGACGAAATGACAAAGCATTTGAAAAAATCTCCAGGCTATGATAGACAGAGGCCACAGCAGGGACTCAACACAGTGCTGTGTGACAACCGTAACGGAAAGCCAAAGAATCAAATGGACGCTCATGGAGGGAGGGGGGACTGAGGACTCCAGCTATCCCACAGTCCCCGCAGTCTCCGAAAAGCATTTGCATTCTTGGCTGAGCTCCCAATGCCTGAAGAGTCAAAAACATTTTCCTGGGTGTTTCAGGGTGTATGTATTCAATTTACACCCTCCCCCCCCCCCGAAAGAAAAGGGAAAAATTCGTTTCTTGCCTTTTTTCAATGTCACTGTATGTCTACTGCATGCTGCTGGTAGACGGGGTGCTGCAGCGCTGAACATCAGTATCCCCTTCCCGGTGGCAGATGGTGCAAAATGACTGATAGCCATTGTCATCATCAGCCCGTGAGTGCTCCTGGCTGGTCTCAGTGAGGTCAGCTGGGGGCGCCTGGGTAAAAATGGGAATAACTCCCGG